>NW_022681456.1:102233646-103663057 GCF_009764315.1 Trachypithecus francoisi | reverse complement strand
GGATAATTTATGTAAATGTGTAGGAACCACTACAGGCACTTAGTATGTGATAGCCATGGCTCCATTACAAAAGGTTTAATATCAGGAGGGGTGTATGTGTGTGTTTGTGTGTGTGTGTATACATACTTTTAGTATATGTGTTAGTGAATCCTTTTCTTAGCCAAATCTTAAGCCCTTATACAGAAAGAAAAAAAAAATGAAATTAAGAGAACAGAGATTGGGTGAGGCTGGTAAAGGGAGAAAGGAGTGTTGTCTGGCCAGTGCTTGTCGTGGCCCTCAGCAAGCTTCCATGGCCATCCCTGTTGCCCTTTACAGAGGCCTAGAGTTCTAGAGAACAGAATGGAAACCATGCTAATGGATTTTAAACACCTAAAGTGCAAGAATGGAATCTTCTTTATTAACTGATACAGGTATCACATGTGGCCTTGCACTAAGTAGGTGATTGGCCACAGCTTACTGCTCCACTACTGAAGTTTTTGCTCCATGTTTGACTACATAACAGAGTTATCATTTGGAGGAGAATTAGGAAACCCACTAGCAAGCCTATGTCATTTAATGGATGTAATAATAACATCATATTTTTTTCCAGATCTAGGTTGGAATTTGCCCCTGACAAATAAGAAAATGAGGAGTAATGCAAGCGATATGTTGGCTGCAGCATTGGAGCAGATGGATGGTATCATAGCAGGTGATCTGCATCTTGTGAAAGACAGAATCACAACATTTACTCTGCTCACTTCACTTTTTTATTACAACTTTCATATTATCTTTTCACTTGATTTTCATTTTTTAGCCCTATGTCTTTTGCTTCCCTGTAATTTCGTTTTTGTTCCTCTTCTCCATTTTCTGCCAGCATTATTCTCAAACATTATTTTAAAATATCAAAAATTCCAGTTCCATCCTAGGTTTCTAATCAAGGATAAAGAATCTGCATCTCAGGTGGTTCTGGTGTAGGTGGTCTGTGGACCATATTTTGAGGGACACTGCTCTACCCAGTAACCATGAATGTTCTGATCTGTTTTCCTGAATTCAAAATTCACTTTCTGCCAGTGACTCTCATATCTATTTTTTTTTTTTTTTTTAAGAGAGGGGAGGTCTTGCTCTGTTGCTCAAGCTGGAGTGCAGTGAATAACATGTGAATAACATGCATAGTGCAACCTTGAAATGCTGGGCTCAAGCAATCTTCCCACCTCAAGTACCTGCGATTACAGGCACGTGCCACTGCACCCAGCTTGGTCCATCTATTTACCTTCCCAATTCTTTGCTAAGCTTCCAGTCCCTGTCTCTAATTTCCAACCAGATATCTCTCTGGAAAAGTCCTATAGGCACATCAGCATAATCATTTAACACATTGAGCTCATTATCTTTCCTTGGAATTTACTCTAATAGCCTTTATCTGGGTTCATTTCATAACCCTTCATCCACAGTTTTTCTAAGCCAGAAATCATTTGGTCCAATATTGGTGCAGAATGAATTAGTTCTAATATTTGTATTTTCTGATCTTCCACTTTCTTATCCATGATCTCCACGATGCCAGCACACCTCACACCAAAGCCCACCAGGCTCTTTTTCTTTCTATACCCCTTGATTGGCCTCCTCGTTAGGAATTGCACCATGGATATTTACCATCAACTACATGGTTTTAATTTTTGCACCATGTAAATCTGACTTGGAGAGATTTATGTGATTGAATTCTCTTTTTTCTGTTTCTTTTGTTTGTTCCTTACTGTGACTAGACTGGTTTACCACCTTTGGCTTTGATATTTTTATCTAACATAAATCCCATTGCTCTCTCTGTGATTTTGTTTAACTTAGGTTCTAAGGCCCTGGAATATTCCAATTGGATTTTCTATTGCCAATCTCCCACCTCTCCATTCATGGGAAGTTTGCAAGCTCTGCACCTTGTGGAAGACCTGCGTGGATTGTTAGAGATGATGGAAACAGATGAGAAAGAAGGCTTGAGATGCCAGATCCCAGATTCAACAGCAGAAATGCTTATTGAATGGCTTCAGAGTCAAATTGTAGGTGTCTGCCTGTTGTAAATTCTGTATTATGAATCTTTTGTTGCTTATTCCAAAATTTAGAACATAGAGTAGCTGATTAGAACAAAAAAAAGTATAGGGCAACAGATGTGCTCTATTTTATTCCTTAAGATATCTTAATTTTCTTTTGACTCTAAGGATAACTTTTTAAAAAGTGCTATTAGTGTACATTTTATAAATACCAACAACAGGGCACCTGATTCTGCCCATAAAAACAGACTGGCTTTTAGATTGTGCTTGAATGACCTCCTGTGGCTTAAATCAAATAGTCCTATAAGGGAAAGAATCTTGCACGTAGTAGATGATTTCTTAGTTGTGTTGGGTTATTCATTATAAAGGACCCAATGGCAATGCTAAGTGGAAAGCATAATGAAAGACATTCAAAAAGCCACAGCGGTTTCTAGCAGTATTTGACCTGAAGTGCCATCTGGTGGTTTGTTTCAATCTTTTCAGTTCCAGTTCTCGAATTAAATTGTGGATTTGGGCCTTTAACCCATTTACGCATAGTGTTCCATTATCGGAACGCTAAGCTTGTGGGAGTTATTTATATCCTACTGCTCAAGGTCATTGCCAAGTTCTGATTTTTCACAGAAAAATTTGCAACCTTCAGCATAAATGGGTTAATAGTGTTACTCACTAAACAACAAGGCCTCTTTCTAGGCATCCTTCTCAAAAATTGATGATGTGGTAGAGCCACCCTTTGTCTGGGTACAGCGGTAAATACCAGGGTTTTAATCTGTGATGAACACATAAAATCAAAAGAGTGTCACAAAAGCAGATTCAGTGGAGGACAGAGGAAAGGAGATATTTTGTGCTTAAAGGATATTCAATTTTCAGTAAGATGCACTAATACACTTACGAGTGAACTGTGTTTATATAAAAACTAATGAGAATTGTATGAAAAATTGTGATCTACTTTTGGATCTGTGGTAGACATGAAAACTGCTTGCTTTGGGAACCTTAAGAGTACATCCTACAGCTAAAACATTTTCATATGATGTGACACAAATACTAGAGCTCCCAGCCAGTCCTGTGCTGAATACTCTGTGTTCCCACCTGGTTTACCTCTGCATTTCTGAGTGCAAATAGTAGAATCCATCCTTTAGCGGGTATGCAGCTATGCAAACTTGACCATTGGAGATATTTTACTCGTTAAAACACATAATGCCTTACTATTATACTTTATATTTCCTCTGCAAATTTTTCTTCCAGAGATTTAAAGGTCCAGGTTTGCTGATTTCTTTGGGGATTGCTTCATGCTCTGAAATTGGTGTTTCCTGGCATATTCCTTAGTCTGTTTCAATGTCGTATCTCACCCCTTCTTTACTCCATGTTCTTCCGACCATTTAGCGTGCAGTGAAAAAAGGAATTTACTACTGATAGAAGAACCTATTTCTGTCCCACACCCAGAGGCCACCAATGGCAATAGTAGCCTAAGCATACCTGTAGTTCAATTTTTGACATGTGTCTAAAACATTTCCATTAACATGTGCTTAATCTGTTCTGTGAAAGTATGTCCAGAAATGATAAAAAGTAATGATGATTACATCTGAATATAAGTTAGATCATGACACTCACTCCTTTTTTCAGAAACTGCCAATGGCATCACATCTTACTCAGAGTAAAAACCACAGTGCTTACTGTGGGCTGCAAGGCCTTGTAGGATTTGCTCCCCATGACTTTCTGACCTCATCTCTCATCACACATCTCCTTATTCACTCCACACCAAGCACATGGGCTGTTTCACTGATTCTTAAATATGCCAGGTACACTGGCCTCTGAGCCTTTCCACTGGCTTTTCCAGGCACTGGCTTTTCACTCTGCCTGGAAAGCTCTTTCCCCAGATATTTGTATGGCTAGCTCCGTCATATTCTTCTGGTATTTACTCAAAAGTCCTCCTCTCAGTGAGGCCTTGCATCACCACCCTAACTAAAATTATACCCATTTATTCTTTATCTTACATCTCCCTGCTTTATTTTGTTCTTAGCATTCACCACTTTCTTATGTGCAGTGTATTTGTGACGTTTATATGATTTATTTTCTGTCTTTTCAACTGTAATGTAAGCATCATGAATCCGATTTTTGCCCTTAATTTTTAAAAAATACTGTATCCCTAGTGCTTAGAAGAATGCCTGGCTCAGTAGTTATATTTGTAATGAATGATGCTCCATGGATGATAAAGTGGAATGCACGTTCGAATGAATGGAAGTTGTTTTAAATTTATTCCTCGGATGGGTAATGGCTTATTGATCAATGTTTTTAGTTGCTTTCTCTCTTATTATTTGACATTTTAACCTTGAGAGTCCACAAAATGACAAATATTTTAAAGAACTAATGAAGATTCAGTTTTTATTCTAAAAGTAGCAATAACAAAATAAACTAGATGTAGATCTAGAGGGATAAGGAATTTTTGTAGTTGCTACATTTATATCCATGTAACTTATTTATATGAATTCCTCACCTTGCCCCAACTTTCCAAATTAAGTGTGTTTTCTCGAGCACACAGAGAATGACAGGATGAAAGAAGAAAGGCAGCAAAAGGCAAAAAACAAAGCAAGAAGAGGAGAGCAGGACTGGCTGTTTGGAACCATAAAAGCATAGGAGTGAAACTGAGTTGTCAGCACACACCCACCGTGATAGACTTTATTTTAGAACCAAAAACCAACTTGGGCCAGCACTGGGAATCCAACAAGTAGAAGATTATATGCTTATTAATTTAGTGATTTGCTGATAATATTAGATTTTTCCAATTTAATATTTCAGAAGTTAGGATGTGTTTTATGATCTTAAAATGGGTATATGTATACATTTTAGCTGGGATCCATCCTCCCTTCCTCTCTCCCTTCTTTCCTTTTTATTAATAAGGTACTTAGAATAGTCAAATTTTAGAGACAGAAAGTAGAATGGTGACTGCCAGGAGCTGAGGGGAGCAGAGAATGGGAAGATAATACTTGTTGCATATAGAATTTCAGTTTTGCAAGATGAAAAGATGGATGATGGTGATGGTTGCAAAACAGTGTAAATGTGCTTAATACGACTGAACTATACACTTTAAAATGGTTAAAATGCTAAATTTTCCATGTGTATTTTACAATAAAAAGTTAAAATTGATGGCATTCTAGAATTTAAGGAACACAGAATCCTAGCAAATTCCCCCTTCATATTTGAGTATGGGGAAACTGCCCAAATAAAAGAGATTGTGATGTTTAAAAAAAGGAAGCAGTGAATGATAAGGCAGGAGTGCATCTAGGCAGTTTCAAATGCAGGCTGCAGTAACAGCAGACCTGAATTTTAATGTTGGCCGTAACTCTTCAAAGCTTGTATGACCTTGTGAAAATGTCTGAAGTTCTGTGTCTTGGTTTTCTCATCTGTAAAATGGGGATGATGGTTACTGCCACTTAGGATTGTAAGGATCCTATGAACTAATGTATGCTGAGGGCTTATGAATACGCCTGGAAAAAGGCTAGTCAGAAAGGCAATACTGAAGAGTAGAGTGTGTGTAGAGAAGAGAATAGAGGGAGAATGTTTAACAGGAACCCTTTGCAGTGAGGGAAACAGTTGGGTCCAGTTGCAAGGGGATTTAGGTTACAAACCACACATACATAGTTCCCTTCTTGCGATAAAAGAGTGCAAACATTTCTCAGACTACAGAGAAGCTTCTGGAATATTTTAGAAAAACTTAAATTCAAAAATTTTTGGAAATAATTATGTATCTGTAAATAATAACAGATAAGGCCAGGCGCGGTGGCTCAAGCCTGTAATCCCAGCACTTTGGGAGGCCGAGACGGGCGGATCACGAGGTCAGGAGATCGAGACCATCCTGGCTAACACGGTGAAACCCCATCTCTACTAAAAATACAAAAACTAGCCGGGCGAGGTGGCGGGTGCCTGTAGTCCCAGCTACTCGGGAGGCTGAGGCAGGAGAATGGCGTAAACCCGGGAGGCGGAGCTTGCAGTGAGCTGAGATCTGGCCACTGCACTCCAGTCCGGGCGACAGAGTGAGACTCCGCCTCAAAAAAAAAAAAAAATAAAATAATAATAATAATAATAACAGATAAATAATTATGGTTCCATTCATGTTTAATGATGGCCAACTTGACAGGCCCTGTAGTTTAAGATGGATACTAACCTTTTCATTAGTGCAACTGGGCATTTGCAGTTCCAACTATCATTTTGCCTGGGCCAGGGGGATCCCCTGGTTTCTTGTAGGATGCAGGTTATTTCTTTACTACTGATTGCTCCTGCCTGTTTGTTTCATATGATCAGACACTGAATGTGATCAAATACCAACACTAGTAACCTGTTACAGTGAAGGGACATTAAATCTGTAAGAATGAATTTATTAGTATAGGTATAGGCTTCTGGAAATGAACAAATTTCTTCTAAAACTCAGAAGTGTGTCTCCTTGGTTAAAAAAAACTGTAGACTATGACATATTTGTTTAGTTACTAAGGCTGAATTTTCTGTTTTGATTGTGAGATATTATAATGTGTGAACACAGATATTAATAATGGAGAATTACTTGCTTTATGAGGCTCCAGATATAAGAAGGCAAATAGAAAAATATGTCTAATTGTCTGAGTCAAGCAAGTAGTTATTTACTTTAGGTCTAACTTGATGAGTTGCCCTAGAACATTCTTATAATTTTTTTTTTAACTGAGGATCATGACCTTGATCCATGTCAGCAGGGGATCAGGTAGTGAAATCCCAAAGATGTCTGACTATTTGGCAGTTTTAATTATGAGGCCATCTCAAAGTCAGCAGAAATTACAAAAATACAATTTTCAACAAAGTGAGTGAAATACTAATGGTGAATACTAATGGTAATAACTACAAAGCAGGCATCATCACCCATGAGATAGAGTGTAAACAGGGGAAATGAGGTGTTCTGGACTGGCTTCAGGCCTGTTAAATCATCATAATACACTTCTCTCTTATTTTTACGTTAAAAGTTAGATAATATTAATCCCAAATATGTGTTTTTAAAAGTTGCTATAAAAATAAAAATACTCAGAACTTAAAAGAGTTCAACCACGGGACGTGCTCTCTGCAGGGATTCTGGCTGTTCTCCCTGAGTCCCTGACTCCCAGCCCCACGACACAGTCCCCTTCCTACAACCCTCTGATCCCTGCTGCTTTCTGACCGGCTTTGCTTTTCATCTGTGCCTCTAGGAAATGTTTTCTCAGGCCTCGGCAAACAAGATACATCTTAAGATTATATCCCGTAGGTGATCACAATTATCTGAGTCATGCGGTGCCTCACTGAGACATCCTAGCTAAAATTAAGGCAGTTTTCCCCGTAGTCTTCAAGTAAACTCCCATGGAAAGTGTTCACAGACACAGAAAAAAAAAATTGACCAAATCAGCCAAATTCCTAGTTTACAGAGGTAAAAGATGTACTTTTCATGAAATCCTAGGCCACTGGTATTTGTTAGAATTGAATGGAAAGAGGTTTCCCTGTTCCTTTAGGAAAGTGAGTTAAGAAAGAAAAAGTGACAAGAACAATAGGGACTTTTTCTTGGTCCCATGTTATCCTTCCAAAGTAGAAGACAGATTACTTCTCTATATCTCTGTATCCTGTCACACGTTGCTGGCTTTCAACAAATGTTGAATAAATTAATGAATCACAATATTAAATGAATGAAGTTGCTGCTGTACTGGGATAGGAGCTGGGGCTTTGCTTCTAGGGATACTGGGATCTTCTTTTTTCTCCTTCCCAAATTCAGGGGACTTAGGTGTATACCTATGGCTAGGGTAATATTATTGTCTAAACATGTCCCCTCTCTTGCCCACTGTGAAGCTCATGCCCTTATTCCATCACACCCAGTGAGAGGACAGGGGAGTGGAGTACTGCCACTGCCTGGTTGCTTGGTTTCCAGCATCACTGATACCATGTTCTTTGACTCTATGGACAGTAGTGGTGTAAGATGCCTTATTATGCTATTGAACTCAAATGCTCTTCATGGCTGGAGGATTCAAGTCTTAATCTCTCCTCCTAGTTCAGAGTCTAGTGGAGAGCAAGCATGCAGTAAATGTTTGCATGCGTGGCAGAGGTATAATTCCAAGTAGACAATACTGTCATAGTAATTATTTATTTTGGTAACTAGAGATAACGTTTACTTAAAGGAGATTTCATGGACTGAGCCTTACTCTTCCTTTCTTGATACTGAATGTTTAAAAACAGAATTATGAAATCAAGACTCCATGACAGCTTTAATAACTAGTTTTAAAAATAAGTATAATGACTGGATGGAATGTGGTCTGTGCATGCATTTGTGTATATGTAGTATTACTAATCCAGCTGTGCTTTAACATCTGTTGACCTTAAAATGGGGGCTGTTTTCTTTTCCCCATTTTAATTTAGGTACTCACCATTCTGATTTAGGACTATTACACTCAAAATTGGTTTCTGTTTTGTAAAATAAATAAGCATAATAATGGCAAATCACTGCTTGTATGTTGATTTTGGATTTAGACAGGACAGCAGAGCTCAGGAAAGAACAAAGCAAAACAAAGGGGAAACAGGGAAGAAGACAACTGTAGACCAATGCAAACCAATAGAACCCAGAAAATCAAAGGAAAACACAGCATGATGTTACAAGTAAAAACAGCGGGTGAGACTCCTACCTTACATGAATTAATAACTGTTGAAATGGAGTGGCGAGTACATGGCGTTTCATCACGCTCATTTCTCAACTTTAAATCTATTTAAAATTTTCTGTAATAAAAAACATTTTTTAAACAGATGCAAAGGAAAGATGTTAACATTTCTTATGTCTTTATGCTTGATTGTAATACTTGATAATTTAAAGGAAGTTGATATAAAAAGAAGGCTTTCTAGCTGGGGAGGGTGACCACACCCACCTTTAAATATGGGGCCTATAACTCAGCTCACACCCAACCAATCAGGTAGTAAAGAGAGCTCATTAAAATACCAATTAGGCTAAAAGCAGGAGGGAAAGAAATAATCAAATCATCTATCACGTGAGAGCACAGGGGGAGGGACAATAATCAGGATATAAACCCAGGCATTTGAACCAGCACTGGCAACCCCCTTGGGGTCCCCTCCTGTTGTGTGGGAGCTCTGTTTTCACTCTATTAAATCTTGCAACTGCAAAAATAAATAAATAATAAATAAGTAAATAAATAAATAAAAGAAGGCTTTCCACTTAGATGGTGAAGGGAAAAGTAGATGGTATTCTGATGTTATGTGTAGCACCTGCCATGTAGAGTCAGGGAATTCGTTTTCCAGGTGAGGTTCCTGGCTAGCTCTAAGATTCTGTAATTATATGAGGGATAAAGCTTTTCAGATGTGCTTTTCCCCATCATGCCAGGAAAACCTGGCAGAAGCCATAAGTTCCTTAATTAAATCAAAGTACCAATGTTACAGTTGAGTTAGATCTCCCTCCCTGACTCTCCACACACACTATTGGTTGGATACTGTACTGTTGAAATCCCCACGTTGATTCCAGTTTTGACTTAGCTGAATTGGATGTGGTCAATAAAAGGCTGCACCATGAGCTAAAGTAGAAAGGTAAAGTGATTTAGGCTGCTCTTCCGTGCTTTGAAAGTCAGATTGACTCAACAGGAGTTTATACTTAAATACATTTTAAATTAGGTGCTCAGGATTTTATAAGCACCGTGGAAGAAGCAAAAGAAATGTAAGACAGTTTTGCACTGAGAAACTTAGGCTGAGTGACCAACTCACATAAAATTATTAGTCATCCACCTGAGGCAGAATAGGATGAAACACTAAAGAGCACAGTTTAAGACAAGACCCCGAAGGTCAGCCAGTAGATGGGGAAAGGAGAATGGCACAATGTAATGAGGAGGAGGTAGAAATGGGTTATGAAAGATGGATTGACCTGAGAGGGAGGAGTGGGAGGTGAGTAGAGTGTTGGGTACAAAACCTTGGGATAGTTGTTGTAAAGGAAAATGGAAGAAAGCTCATTAAAAGGAAGAAATGGAAAATGGTAAATAGAAGTGGTGATTACAGGTCCCAGTGAAACAGGAAATCAAGGTTCCAAACTAGAAGTGCAATGATGAGCTTTCAGGAAGGAGTTAAGGATCAGTTCTCCCAAGCCTGCAGGAAGAAAGAAAGGAAAGAAATAAGAGGTAATATATATTATACTATTACACACCGAGGAAGAAAGTGTCTAGGGGAGCTCACACAAGATGGCCTTAACTATTGTCCATTACAAAGACTCTGAGATCACCTCCTAAACATAGTGGGAAGAGAGAGTACAGGCTTGGGGAGAAAGGAGCCAGTCTAG
Organism: Trachypithecus francoisi; assembly: GCF_009764315.1. Classification (NCBI taxonomy): domain Eukaryota; kingdom Metazoa; phylum Chordata; class Mammalia; order Primates; family Cercopithecidae; genus Trachypithecus; species Trachypithecus francoisi. The sequence continues at coordinate 103,652,743 of NW_022681456.1, read as the reverse complement.
ATAGAGGTCAACCATGGAGTGCATACCAGATTATAGAGGACACATAAATAAAGACTCACTGAGAAGCAAGAAGGCCAGATCAAAACCAAACCTGCAGTCATCTTTTATTCAACCCGTGTTTATTGAACACCTGTCGTCATTCTTCCATTCAACAGACATTTAGTTATCACCCACTGTATGTCACATGCCAAGGCAAATCTACTTGCAAAGAATGCAGAGTCTATTAGAAGAGAGAGACATGTATGCAGTCAAGTCTAACCTTAGTGCATTCAGAGAAACACCTGCTGTAATGAAGATTCATCTAGATACTGTTGCTGGCACATAGTAAACAGTGAATTCAAGGAAAACTTCACAGACCAAGCCCTAATAGAGGTGGACCTTAAGGAATGGGGAAAGAAGAAGAAAGGGTGGGAAAAGACGGTCCGTGCAGAAGGAGTAAAAGTAGTGTGTGAGAGAGCATGCCGTATATGGGGAGGTTTTGAGTGACCTGGTAGGTAGAAGAATATGGGAGTTGGAGGAAGAATAGAGACAATAGGGTATTTACCTAATGGATCTTACTGCCAACATTCTTAATGCAAAGAAACAAAATTGGCAGAAATATAAACACATGTGGACAGAACAGTCTTTACCTACTTAAGTTAACACAAGGATATAACATTGATTGCTCTTAAATTCTGCTTTATGTTCCTATGGTGAGTTTTAATATACTAAACTACCCTTGAGCATTGAGTGCTTGTAAGTATCAATACCATATTGAGAAACATAAATATGCTCATTTTGAGTCAATTTTCAGTATCTGTTTCTATTTGGGGCTAATTTTGGAGAACTGGTTTTGGATCACCTCACTTCCATATCATACAAAGTAGCTTGGAAGGAACACTGCTCTCCTCTTGCTATAATTTCCTCCAACCAGAAGAAAGATCAGTTTTGTTTTTGTTTTTCTTAAGACAGGGTCTTGCTTTGTTGCCCAACCTGGAGTGCAGTGGTGCAAACACGGCTCACTGTAGCCTCCACCTCCGGGCTCAAGTGATCCTCCTTCCTTAGTCTCCAGAGTAACTAGGACCACAGGTGCACACCACTAAGCTTGGCTAAGTACTTTTTGGTTTAGTTTTTTTTTGTTTTTGTTTTTTAAGAGATAGGGTCTTGCCATGTTGCCTAGGCTGGCCTCAAACTTCTGGACTCACACAATTCTCAGCCTCCCAAAGTGCTGGAATTACAGATATGTACCACTACCCTTGGCCAGTTTTACTTTTTGTCCTCACTAAACAGCAGATTTTTTCTACTTACTGAAATGTATCTGTTTCTGAAATATTGTTACTTGTGTGGGATTTTAAAAACAGATGCCTGTTAATGTCTATAATCAAAATAAGGAATTTAAACTTCTACAGGGCCTGTCTTGGCACTTTCTTAAGATTGAGAACATGGATTATGCATCCTGGCCGTTTTCCAAAAAACTACCCCCGAGAAGTTATGCACAATTTATTTTTATGTTAGTCCCTGGGAATAGAAGTTGTCTAGGCCACTCCATCACACTCTTCATATACTTGTAATTTAATGCCGGGCACTTCAGTTAACAACATGAGCAGAATTATGCCGTGGTAATTGTGGAGGTGTGTGGTGAAGCAGCTGATTGTAAAATTTTAATCCACTCTAAATATGCATTGCACCCTTACTCAGTTAGCCTCTGATTCTTTGTGGCCTTTTGGAAAATGTATTCAGTATGTAAAGTTTTTAGAAAAAGCATTCTGAAATCTTCCTTTTCATTCAAGCCCTGTTTTTTTTTCCCCCTCTTCCCAGCACATGACTTTTGTTATTTCAAGAATTGATACTGGAAACCACATTTATTGGAAAGATAGAACAATGGTATCAGTTAATTCTGGAAAAACAGTAGATGTCATATCAGATATGCCCTGGGGAGCAAGGTTATACAGTTTGTATTTTTTCTGGTTCTAAATCTGAAGGTATTATTTTCTTTTTCAGTTGAACCCTGGGTGGCCCCATCTAACACTTTTGGATTTCAGCTGACTTTTATTTCTATTGTATTTGAATGAAGAATCAGGAAATTCTATTGGGATTACATTATCTTATGGTTATGTTGAGATTACGAGAGACACCACTTATGCTACTACATACATTTCGAAATGATGTTTTTAGGTTTTCTGTTCTTTGTGAGCCTCTTCGTGTGTCTCTTTCATGACTTGCATGTGAGACAGCTGAGGAAGAAACCATCTATACTTCGTTTCTCAGTCTATACTTCCTTTGGCATTTATACAACGCTTAAATATACTGAAACATGATGTTTTTTAAAAAGTGTCCGGGGACAGGAGGGAGGGGAAGAAATAGTAAGTAAGCATCAATATATGCCGAGCACTGAGCCAGATGCTGGGGAGGTTACAAAATGAATTATAGGCTCTGCCCTGGAATAGAAGGTAACGTTATACAAAGAAGCAAACTCACAAGTTAATAAGGTCAGAACAGAAAGTGTTAAAATGCAGATAAGTGAGGCTAGTCGGCACTACCAGGGGAAGTCACTGTGGCCTGAGTGTTTACACTTTCGGAGGAAGAGAGACAGACCCCAACAGCTAGGGGTGCCCCCTACACACTCACAAAGCTTTGCCTGCCCTTGGGTGTGTGCCTGCTCTCAGTGGAGATACCAGTATCCACTGTGCCTTGTGGGTCATTATTTTTTGCTTGTTAAGAAATGTTTAGTTTGGCAAAAACGTGCTTATACACTTAACATGCCTGTCTTACCTCTTTTGTGGTAAATGAACCAAATTGCATTCTCGTGTTTTCTGTTTGACAGTGACAGCTGTGCCAGATTCAATTCAGGCCCCTTGGACTAAGAACACTTGTGATTATCATGTATCTACAATATATCATTCTTAGAGAAGATCAGCCTTACCCATATTATCTCCTTTTTCAGACAAATGGACACCTACCTGGGAACGGAGATGTGTATCAAGAAAGGCTGGCACGTTTAGAAAATGATAAAGAATCCCTCATTCTTCAGGCAAGTGATTTTTAAATACTGTTCTTTCCTTGCAGCATGCTTACAAAGACTGTTTTAAATTGGTGGCAAATTCAGATTGCTTGCAACCTGACTGCTAATAGAAACCAGTTCTATTAGCAACCAGACTGCTAATAGAAAGAAGCATGGTAAGCCATCTGTATATAATAGGGAGTAGTGGACTGGGGCAAAATGATGGTTTGTACACCCAGTTTAGAAGGAGCTGCCATTAATCAACCTCAGCTCTTCCGGGACCAGTCTGAATACAGGTGCAATGTCATCTGATTTCATCTGTCATCTGATCTGATCGATTTTTTTTTTGGAGGCAGGGTCTTCTTACATTGCCCAGGCTAGTCTTGAACTCCTAGGCTCAAAGAATCTTCCTACCTCAGCCTCCTAAGTAGCTGGGATTACAGGTGTGCAGCACTACACTTGGCTAGATCTGACTTTAAAATATATTTTAATATATATCAGAAATTTGGATATATGAATAGAGCATAAAATCTGCATATATGTAAGTTTATATTTCTGAATCTGAAATCTGAATAAATATATTTAATTTTTCAATTTTAAAAATGATAACCTGTGTGCAGCCTGGGTGACAGAGCGAGACTCCGTCTCAAGAAAAAAAAAAAATGATACCCTGTGTGAGACAAAACACAACAGTGACTAGAATCCTCCTTGTGGGCTAAATTTGAGTTTGTTTCTTCATAATATTTTAAGTGCTTGACAAACATTTTTCTTTGGTGTATTGAGCAAAATGAACTGAAGTATGTTTTTCTTTGGTATACTGAGCAAAATGAATTGAAGTATATTTGCTGGGTGATGATTATTGAGGAAAATCTCAGAGATCGGCTCTAAGCACTAGAGTTGAAGGACTAGCCCAACAGCTCCTCATGGACCTTTGAGTATACTGAGTTGCCCCCTGGCTTTGAACACATCCATGAACTGTGTCATCTTCAAAGAGCTCATGGAACTTGAATTCCCTGGGTTCTTTTCCTTATTCTTCTTGCAGTATCGAATTTGAATAGCTCTTGATAATTTCTATTTGAAACATTAACTTCATTTCCTCTCCTCTAATCCTATCTCCACCCTGCCCGCAAAAAAAGATGTGCACACTCTCCCTCATAAATGGTTGAAGTGGCTTTAACCAAAAAATAGTGTACATTCCTAATCTACACAAATTTTCTCTGAAATTGTACAGGGCTCCTTAAATCAAAAAGCAACATATAAATAGGAATGCGAGGGATCACCGTCTTCTTGGTACTTCTCATATTTTTTTTCTTTAAAACCATATGAGTGGTAGGATCATTCCTTTTGTTGTTCCATTTAGAGAAATAATGTATGCAGTGGAACCCCAGTTCTTTTTCACTCATTGCATTGTTTTATTCTAAATACAGGTAAGTGTGTTAACAGACCAGGTGGAGGCTCAGGGAGAGAAGATTCGAGATTTGGAGTTTTGTCTTGAAGAGCACAGAGAGAAGTTGAATGCCACAGAAGAAATGCTGCAGCAGGTATGTGCAGAGGCCAGAACCAAGATGGGATTTCCCTGCTGAACTATTTGAGATGCTACATTTCTATGTTGTGTTTGCTCTGTTGCAGCAGTAAGTTTCTTGATTCACTTAGACCAGCACATTTAAAAAAAACGAGAGTAGCAGAGTCTCAAAACACATGCACACAATATAAAGTGTTTATGTAATTAGAATCTGGAACAAAATGTCAGTAGTATTGTGGCTTATTTTAATTTTCTTTTTTTGCATTCAGATGGTTTCCTCTCACCCATAAGTATATGTTTTATAATTAAGAAAAAATATAATAGTAAAAAAATCTAATAATCCAATTTTAAAATGGGCAAAATATTTGAATAGACATTTCTCAAAAGAAGACATACAAATGGCAAACAGACATATGAAAAGGTGTTCAACATCATTGATCATCAGAGAAATGCAAATCAAAACTACAAGAAGATACTATCTCACCCCAGCTAAAATGGCTTTTATCTAAAAAACAGGCAATAACAAATGCTGACAAAGATGTGGAGAAAAGGGAACCCTTGTACACTGTTGGTGGGAATGTAAATTCATACAACTACTTTGGAGAACACAGTTTGGAGATTCCTCAAAAAACTAAAAATAGAGCTACCATATAATCCAGCAATGCCACCGCTGGATATATACCCAAAGGAAAGGAAATCAGTATATCAAATAAGTATCTGTGTTCTTGTGTTCGCTGCAGCTCTGTTCACAGCCACCAAGATTTGGAAGCAACCTAAATGTCCATCAGCAAATGACTGGATAAAGAAAATGTAGTACTTATACACAATGGAGTATGATTCAGCTGTAAGAAAGAATGAGATTCAGTCATTTGCAACAACATGAATGGAACTAGAGGTTGTTATGTGTAAAATAAGCCAAGCACAGAAAAACAAACACCTCATGTTTTCATTTGTGGGATCTAAAAATAAAACAATTGAACTCATGGAAATAGAGTAGAAGGATGGTTACCAGTGGCTGGGTATGGTAGTGGGGGATAAAGGAAGAGGTGGAGGATGGCGAAGGGGCACAAAATGATAGTTTGAATAAGGCCTAGTATTTAGTAGTACGTCAGGGTGACTATAGTCAATAATTTAATTATATGTTTGAAAATAAGAGTATAACTGGATTGTTTGTAACCCAAAGGATAAATGCTTGAGAAGATGGAGACCCCATCTTCCATGATGTGATTATTACCCATTGCAAGCACGAATCAAAACATGTACCCCATGAATGTATATACCTACTATGTACCCACAAAATTAGAAAAAGAAAATATCTCTGTCAGGTCGTGGATGGAGTATGCACTTGAGCAAAACCTCCTAGGTTTCCATTCCTGCTGTGTCTTTATTTTTTCTTTTTCCCTGTATGACATTAGGCAAGTTCCTAACCTCTCTGTTACTATGTTTCCTCATGTTTTGATTAAGGATAATAAGAATTTCTACCTGATAAATTTTTTGTGAGGATTGTAACAGTATTTGTTACAACCGGTGCCTGGTGTATAGCAAACATAGTATCATCATAATCAATGTTATCATCAGACTGAAGTATATATGTGGTTTATGCATGTGTATCTACGTAACATATGTCTCCCTCAGTAAACTGACATGTGCTTATTTCTGCTCAAAGGAGGGTAATGAAAGTGGATGGTTTTTTATTTTATTTTATTTTATTTTGTCTTATTTCTGAGACGGAATCTTGTTGCCCGGGCTGGAGTGCAATGGCAGGATCTCGGCTCACTGTAACCTCCGCCTCCTGGGTTCAAGTAATTCTCCTGCGTCAGCCTCTTGAGAAGCTGGGATTACAGGCACCCATCACTATGCCCAGCAAATTTTTGTATTTTTAGTAGAGACAGGGTTTCACCATACTGTCCAGGCTTATCTCAAACTCCTGACCTCAAGCGATCTGCCTGCCTCGGCCTCCCAAAATGCTGGGATTACAGGCGTGAGCCACCATGCCCAGCCTCAAATGAATAATTTTTTTAAAGTGTGTATATTCAGTAATTATATTTTACCATATCCTCTACTTGATAGGTGCTGCTTTGTGCAATCATAAAAGAGGTAAATTCACATGTGGCTGTTTATAATAAAATACTTTTTGGATGTATCTCTTAAATTCTAATAGGAGCTTCTAAGTAGGACATCCTTAGAAACTCAGAAGTTGGATCTGATGGCTGAAATATCTAACTTGAAGTTGAAACTGACGGCTGTAGAGAAGGACAGACTGGATTATGAAGATAAGTTCAGAGACACAGAGGTGAGTGATATAGTCTCCTCTCTCTCTCTCTCTCTCTGTCTCTCTCTCTGTCACTCTGTCTCTGTCTCTCATACACGTACATTCCTAGGGCAAAGTTGAAATTCCCTGGAGGTGTGCAAGGCATTACTACATGCCTTCATCCTGCTTCATTTTAAGAATAATCTTTCATTGCATTGACTTTTTATCACTAAATGCTAATGGCAATTTTTAGTTTTAGCCTTTTGATATGAAATATTAATACTTTTATTAACCTTTAGAAATGTTTTTGACTTTAGGGTATTTGGAGCATCCGTCCATCCATACTGGTTTTCTTAATTTTGTAAATAATGGGCTTAAATACATGGTTTCACTAGTAGTTATTATTTAGGCACACTGATTATTTACTATGTAATTGGATTTTGAAAATCTGTATAGAAAACATACTAACATTCTATACTCACAAAATCACAGAGCTTTTTTGAGATCTTTTAATTTGACCTTCTACTTTTGATCTATTTCACATGTAAATCATTCCAATTAAATAAGACTCACTGTACTTCCACAAAACTCAGGGTACATTCTATAACTTGAAGTATCCATTTTAGTGGCTTAACAAGCTTTATTGTTTGTTCTATTTTATTAATTCAGGCCTTCTAGTTTATTTGCTGTGTGACATTTGGCAAGTTCTTAACCTCTCTGTTGGTTTTTGGTGGAGAGAGAGAGCATATCCATTTGAAATATATTCATTTGAAATGAAGTATAAAGAGTTGCAGAAATTCCTTTTCTCTGAGGGCCATCTCCCCTCCTTTTTTCTTCCTATTTTGTTTCCTTGGTTGGAGTATGGAAAGGTGTCATGCTGGATTAGAAAATAGGTACCAAGGAGAGAGGAGAGAAAATGGCTTACTTATTTTTCCCTTCTGTTTTTATTTCAAACATGTATTTCATGCTGACTATAAGCCAGCATGGTACCAGGCATTACATACATTATCCACTAGAGGAAAGTTCTTTATAGATTTGGAAATGCATTTTACTCCACTGCTATTTTCAAAATTAAATTTTCTGTCAAAGATTCAACTATAGTGAAAAGTCTTGATACATGTCTTGCTTCCTCGATAGCAAAAGGAAATCTTTCATTTGGTTCATGTTTTAATTTTTTTTTTTTTTTTTAGAAATAGGATCTTACTGTGTTGCCCAGGGTAGTCTGGAACTCCTGGCCTCAAGCAATTTTCCCATTTTGGCCTCCCAAAGCACTGGGATTAGAGGCATGAGTCACCATGCCCAGCCATGTTTTAATCTTAAATCTCTTTGTCAGTCGCCTATATGAGCATGTTTCTCATTTGATCAAAACTGGGGCTTTTAAAACAAGATGTAGAAAGTCACCCAATTTAAAATTCTTGCCTTTGTGCTTTTTCTAAAAATCTGTTCTGATATTTTCCTCTTTCTCCTCTTTTTGTCAGGTCCTAACCCTGTAGTCGCTAAGTAAGGTAATAGTAAAACTCAGTCAACAGATGGACAATATGGCAGTGGAGCTAGCTCTGCTGCAGGGAAGAATTGATGGTAGATGTGGATAGAGATAGTCTTCTACATTGTGTCTGCAAAGTTAAGGGGAAATCTTCATCTGTTGTTAGCTTAATTTGGATATGAGATGTTAACCAAGTATTGGGACTGAATTGCAGTAGATGTATCATTTATTTTTGTAAGAGGCCAGGGCAATATTTATATCCCTTGAGTTTGGCTGCTTTTTTTAATCAAACTTTTTTTCCCCACTTTTTCATTGTTTCACTCGTGCACTCTTAATCATATACAAAGAGATCTTGTCATCAAACTTCCAGTACACTCAATCCCTGATAATCTTCTAATAAAAATTCAGTGTTATTTCTAAAACGTATGCACATACCCGGAGATTAGAGCATATGTGGTAAACTTTGTGATGTTTCATATGAAAATAATTAAAATAATCTTCACTATTAAACTAACTTGAATATTCTCATGTTCCTGTTATCGTTCCCTTAATAAAAATATTTTCCTGGCTGTTCCATGCATCCACAATATTTAACTTTCTCTTAGAATTTTAGATTATTTGGATATTAATTTCCAAGAAAATATTGGCATGGGGAAGAAGTATAGGCATTTCCAAAGGACTGAGGGTAAAATTCTTTAAACTTCGGAAGATTCAGAACTTGTCCCTGGCCTTGCTAATGGAAAATGATTAGCATCTTTCGACAGTACCCCCTTGTGGTAAGAGCATACATGTCAGAGACTGAGTTCCTGCAGGAGCCCTGAGGAGTTCTCTGAAAGGGAAAAGGGAAAGGGAACAGGGATTTTCTTTCTTAAAAGGACTGAACTTCTGATAAGAACTTGATTGAAATAATTTGTATTCTGTTTTTTAAAGTTTTACATTAGGGAGCCATTTCTAGATTTTCCAGCTTGTGTTGTCTGGGGAAGATATGATTTCAGGTTGGAAATGTAGACCATATTTAAAGTATTGCCATGAAATATAGTTGAGTAGTTTTTGTTAAAACAGATAAATTATCCCAGTTTACAATTCCATTTTTTTCAATGGTTTCTTCTTTGCATATTGGCACTATTTCTAAAGGAAGGGGTCAAGTACAACAATAGCAGATAATAATTCAATGCTATTTTTTTTTTTTTTTTTTTTTTTTTTTTTGAGACGGAGTCTCGCTCTGTCGCCCAGGCTGGAGTGCAGTGGCCAGATCTCAGCTCACGGCAAGCTCCGCCTCCCAGGTTCACGCCATTCTCCTGCCTCAGCCTCCCGAGTAGCTGGGACTACAGGCGCCCGCCACCTCGCCCGGCTAGTTTTTTGTATTTTTAGTAGAGACAGGGTTTCACCGTGTTAGCCAGGATGGTCTCGATCTCCTGACCTCGTGATCCGCCCATCTCGGCCTCCCAAAGTGCTGGGATTACAGGCTGGAGCCACTGTGCCTGGCCTCAATGTTATTTCTTAGCAATGAGAAAGTAGGAAAATATGTATTTAAAAAGATCATATTGATGAATATCACTAAGGACTCATATTATGCCAGGATGATTAGTTTAGATAACTGGGAAAAGCTTATTTTTTTCTTTAAACTTGAATTCTGACCTGTTAGATGAGAAATCACAAATATGTTATTGAATAATGTCAAACAGTTCTTGACCTAATTCAGAAGAAGAAAATAGATATCATCTAAGTGAAATATTGTGCCATTATTAAGGAGTAATTGTATAACTATGATAGGTAATATTTTGCCCCATTTTATAAGAGACCACAATTTAAAAGCCTGTGGGTTTATTGGGAAGTGTATTTCATTATAGCATCCCTTCTCTTAGCCTTTGTGAACTTGAATCATTACACTTGGAAGCTTAAAATAATTGCTATTTACAAAGTTTTATTTCTTATAGCATTGTTCTACTTGTAATTTTTGGCATTCGTGGACAATTTTGTCCTGTAGTCTATGAATTTATGAACCAGGAATACATGCATATCTTTGTAAAAAGAGAGAAACTGGCCGGGTACAGTGGCTCACACCTGTAATCCCAACACTTAGGGAGTCCGAGGAAGGTGGATCACTTGAGATCAGGAGTTCAAGACCAGCCAGGTCAACATGGTGAAACCCCCGTCTCTACTAAAAATACAAAAATTAGCTGGGCGTGGTGGCAGGCACCCGTAATCCCAGCTACTCGGGAGGCTGATGCCACCCTGGAGGTGGAGGTTGCAGTGAGCAAGATGGCAGCATTGCACTCCAGCCTGGGTGACAGAGCAAGACTCTGTTTTTAAAAAAAAAAAAAAGAGAGAGGGGGAGAGAAGCAAAAATATAGTAACCATTGTAGGGATCTTTGTGGCTTGTAGTAAAAATAAGTCATCTCCCACGCAGAGTATTTGAGTGCCTCTTTTGGTGGTGTTAATATTGCTTAACACTCTAATTTCCTTTCCTACTCTCTGGGCTCTGAACAAAAATACACCACTATTTCTCAGAATACTTGAACAAGTTTTATGAGCAAATTGGTTCTTTAAAAAGTGACACTAAATAAAATAAAAAATGGCAGAAAAGGTGCAAAATTGTGTTGTGTCATGTAAACATTAGGATTGGTTTCTCTTTCATTTTCTAATTATCAAATTAGGTGAACAGAACCTCATCTACTTTCCAGTTGAGAATTGTCATCAAACTTACAGTAAACTCAATCCCTGATAAGCTTCTAATAAGAATTCAACACTATTGCTAAAACGTATGCACATACCCAGAGATTAGAGAATAGTTGGGAAACTTTGTGATGTTATATATGACAATAATTAAAATTGTCCTCAAAATTAAAACTGATTTGACTATTCTCATGTTCCTGTTATTCACTTTGTAAAAATAAAACATTTTCCTGGCTGTTTCATGAATCTTAAGGATTCATGGGCTTAAAGGATTTAATTTTCATTTCATTCTCCCATATTGGGTTGGCGATCAATCCATATTTTTGTGGACAAAGGAAGAAATTACAAATTGTTTTAATAACCGTGTATCATTGAGAAGGTTGAAAAGGTAAATGGCCTCACTAAAGAATGTGATATATTTAAAATATGAAATAGCATTCTATGAAATAGAATAGAAATAGCACTCTGTGAAATAGCATTCATAGAGTCATTTTAAGGATAGAAATATCTGACAAATAATAGATATTAAGCTACATTTCTTAATCAAAATTATAGTCACCTTTTATTTTCATAAGCCCATCACTTTAAGGCAGAGGCATTGGGGATTTAAAGGAATGTTTTAAATGGAAAGATGCTTTCGTTCTTAAGGAGGTACATTTATTTCCATTTGTCTCATCTGATTCATACAACTAACCCTAGGAGCTGGTGACTTCTTAAGATTTCCAAGCTGCTGTTTTATAGATGGAGGTAACTGTGTTACCACTTTCCTAATGCACTTTCATGTTTCTTCTTGGACAGGGACTGATTCAGGAGATCAATGATTTGAGGTTAAAAGTCAGTGAAATGGACAGTGAGAGACTTCAGTATGAAAAAAAGCTTAAATCAACCAAAGTAAGTTTTTCTCACAGGTTAACATTTTCAAACAAATGGCTCCACTGTTCATCTATGCCCAATAATATAAATAATATATTTTCTACTTAGTATATGATAAAGAAGGTATTTTAAAAGTAAATGAAGTTCCCCCCAAGCTGGAAACCTTCTTGAATTTAAACACCACTGATCCGAATTTAAAAACAAGGCTTAATTCTTCTGACAGAACATAACCTGCCCTTTCTCTGAGTTGTATCTAACCTCCTTTACAAACTGGTACTATTTTCTCAGTTACTTAGCTTGTCTTTTTCTATCTGTAGTTTTCTTTCACTCCTCTGTCTCTCTACCAGTCTTTAATGGCCAAACTTTCTAGCATGAAAATCAAGGTGGGTCAGATGCAGTATGAAAAGCAGCGGATGGAACAAAAATGGGAGTCACTGAAGGTGTAGTAGACGTTGGGTGATGGGGTCCGTGGCCTGTTGCTTTCTGGCTTGTGTTGTTTTGCTGTGATGATGTTTTAGTGGCATGTGCATTCATTCTGTGTGTGTGTCACCTGTTGATTAAAATCACCTCAAGCTGATTGAAGGGAAAATGGGATCCCTGATGTTGTTTTCAGAAATACATGAAATAATTAGTGAAATATAATAAACAGGTAAAATGAAGGAATTTGTAAATTAAACTCTCTTAGACTGAGACCCAAGCCTAGTAAAATAATTGTAAACATTCGCTTGTGAAAGAATTCTGTTTCGTATCCACAGTAGAGGTCACTTTCCTCTTTAGTGACTTTCTTGATGGTAAATGTACAGCAGTTGACATTATCATGGCTGCGAATAGAAATGACTGCTGAGAAGCAGCACGGTGAGAACAGGTTCACACTTCCTGCCAGTGCTACTGAAAATTTTTTGTACTTGTCCACTGTGCTCCTACCAGAAGTCAAAACTATAGGGCCAATGCCTCGCCTCATTGGAGAACTACGTCTTCTCATAGTACTAAATATAATAAATATATCATTAGAGATTCTGAAAGTAAAATGTGATATTGAATATAAAGCATTGCATAGCTGTATTTTCTGTGTTAAATACAGCCAGCAAAATTTGTTTGCTAAAGCTTCTCTTTACTGAAAGGAAACTGAAAATTTAAACATTAGTACATAGAAGGATGGACTTGAAATCTTATACAGTTGTATAGTTAAAAATTAAAAGAGGGCTTAAATATCTGTTTTCTAATTTATTTTTTCCCATTGTTGTAGGAGATTCTGTCCTTTTATCTTAGTGATGAGGGTGAATTATTTAGTTTCATGATTTGGCTAAAGTTGTTGATGACTTGCTCCCTTACCCATTAATGAAACTCTGTGCTTGTCAAGGAGGCATGAGTGCCAACTTGAAATGCCGAATAAATGTCAAGCTAGTCTTCTCCAATTTGCATTTTATTTTGCTTTTATGACACTAAGTATCTGATTTGATTATCTTCCTTGATTAACTTGGTTATATTTTTAATTTAATGTAAAGATTTAAACCTTAGGGCTATCCCATCCCTAATTACACTTTAAAAGATCTCTTTTTCATTTGATTACAAAGAAACTTGTAATAATTATACCATAACTACTATAAACAGAACTTCTGCTAATAGTCTTGCTTTTTGCTTTTCATTGCCCTTGTCTGATTTCTGATGCTTGCATCTAAATTCTTATAGATTTGTTTCATTCATAAAATCTGATTATTGATTTAAAGAGCTAATGTACTCTCTGAATGTTCCTTTTTAGTCATGATCTGCTATTTTTAAATGAATTTGTAACTTGTAGGATGAACTGGCATCTTTAAAAGAACAACTAGAAGAAAAGGAATCTGAAGTAAAAAGGCTACAAGAAAAATTGGTTTGCAGGATGAAAGGAGAAGGGGTTGAAATTGTTGATAGAGGTAAGAAGATATATTTCACGTTTGTCATCTCATTTTTTTTAAGTCCTCCAAAATCTGTAAAAGAAACCGATGATAGTCAATGTGTAGTTTTAGCATCAAAGAAAGAGTAGCAGAATCCAGCCAGGCCCAGAACCACAGGGAATTCTCCAAGACTCTTTACTGTGACTGGGAATCCATTAACTTCCTCTTCAGCAGCTGGAAAAGGGGAATTCTGTACTTTATTGGGTGTTTAGGATTACTAGACTGTAAATTCTCATCACAAGAATGGACTTGTCTCAATTGCAATGCAAGGGAATGTATGCCGAAAGAGTTAAAAAGAACCATCCGTGTCCCAGGATTGTTGCCCTCAGAACTGAAATTACATAAAGTAAGGGACTTAGAAACTGTTCTGCCCTTTTGACAGAAGAGAAAAATGGCTCTGTATCTTTGGAAAAATTAGTAAAAAATGTATACCGGGGATTGAGCCCCTCTACCTTTTAGAAAAATAGGCTAATTCTGTTTTTGGAAAAATGCATGCATTTGTCCAAATCTTTTTTTCATAACTGAAGAGGTTCGTTCTGAGTATTATATGGACCATAATTTCTAACAAAGTAGGTTGTACGTGATAGAAAATAGCCCAAATGAAATATATTTTTAAAATTATATTTGGAAATATAATGTACATAACATCTGGCAGCACTAGGTTAAATTTAACCTTTCTTTGTAATTACGAATGATGACTGTGGCACTATGAGATACCAAAGCAATTTCTGACTCATTCAAAACAGTACAAATTCCAGTTAGTGTAGCTTTATTACATTTTTATCCGTCATATGAAAATTAGTAACATTGTCTGTCCAATGAGGGACTTGAATTAGATTATCTGTAAAGTCCTTCTTGGCTCTAGAATACCATGGCCTTATATACCTGTAGGTATCCCAATTCCCTGTCCATCAGAAAATTCATCAAACCTGAGGAAAATGGATTCTCACTGCCAACCGCTTCTCCGCCCCAGCCCATCACCTACTGTTTGGCATATATAGAATTGTGTATTGATAAGGGACATTCAGAAACAGGTCATACTGATCATGCTTTTAGGGTTTTAAGAATAAAATGGGCTGGGCACAATGGCTCATACCTGTAATCCCAGTACTTTGGGAGGCCGAGGAAGGAGGATTGCTTGAGGCCAGGAGTTCAAGACCAGCATGGGTAACACAATGAGACTCTGTCTATACAAAAAATTTTTTAAGATTTGAAATTTTTAAATTTCAAATTTCGCCAGGCATGGTAGCTCACTCCTGTAATCCCAGCTACTTGAGAGGCTGAGGAGAGAGGATCGCTGAAGGCCCAGGAGTTCGAGGCTGTAGTGAGCTATGACTGTGTCACTGCACTTCAGCCTGGACAACGGAGCAAGATCCTGTCTCTGAAAAAAAAAGAAAGATAAAGAATAAAATGGCATCACAGGACTTGTGGGCTAGAAGATATTAGAGTAATGCTACCCAAAGTCTGATCTGAGGACTCAAACCAACCTGGGAACTGTGTATTACCAGTGCCCACCAGCTAAATACAGGGATTGAGAGCAAGTCTTTAGAAAGCTCATGTCAGGGTGATACTGGGATAGCTTCTAACTGCATCCTCATTGGCCTCATCTTATTGGGCAGGAGATAGACCCTTTCAGTGTTGTTGAACTTGAGTGGTGAGTTGCACGTGACACAAGCAGTGTTTTAGTCACATTCAGGAGGACCAGGTATCAAACTGTGATGGAAATATAAAAACAAAGTGACATTAACTAGGTTTTCATCATTTATGGTATAAGAAGTGCTTATACTCCATAAACCTGATTCTAATGTGAGAAAATCACGGTCCAGAAAAATGAAGTAACAGAGGTAGTAACTCAAATTTAGGTCTTATATTCTCTTTCTAACCTCACACAGAACATATACTGCCAATCCTGCAGTCACAAAATAGTGCTGAAAAAGTTTTTATGAGGTTAGATTTCCTTTATTTTAGTTCAAAGGAGACTAAATAATAGTGATTTTAAAATATTATTTATTGTTGTAATGTTTGCTAACTTCCAATTCGATGGGTTTTCCTGCACAGATGAAAATTTTAAAAAGAAGCTCAAAGAAAAAAGTAAGGTTTGGTGCATTTCCATCAGCCTTTACATTCACCAAAAATACTACCTTGGACTGTTCTTTGCATGTGTTTTAAAACATTTCTCTCACCAAAGATGTAAAGTTGCTTCATCGATAAGCCCTCCATTTCTTCAGAGTGTACACAATACAGGGTGGATAATAAAACAATAAGGTAAAAGATTATTTTGAAGATTTTGTCTGATTCAACCTTTCTGCTCTACAGGGTATAACAGGGCACACAGCATTGTGGATGTAAGAAAACATGTTCCTTGCAGTCTAGGTGATACAGGGTCAGAGGAGAAAATAACTCTTATAGTACGAAAACTCACGATTTTAAAGGTTTACCAGAGTTGAAAGATAATTTTGAAATTTGCTTTTGCTTTTCAATGTTTTGAAGTCCACTATTTGAAATCTATTAAAGCTTCTTTGAACATGTTATGTTGTTACAACAGAGATTGAATCCAGCTGATTAATGGAGCCTGAATATTTCATGCAACATTAAGATAAATCCTGCCAGACATGGTGGGAGGATCACTTTTGAGGCCATGGGTTCAAGACCAGCCTGGGCAACATAGTAAGATCCTGTTCTACAAAAAAAAATTTAAATTAGCTGAACATGGTGGTGCATGCCTGTAGTCCCAGCTACTCAGGAGGCTGAGGTGGAAGGATCACTTGAGCCCCAGGCATCTAGGAGTTTGAGGCTGCAGTGAGCTATGATCTTGCCATTGTACCACATTCTGGGCAATAGTGAGACCCCATCTCTTAAAAAAAAAAAAAAAAAATTAACTTCTTAGGGGCTGTTTTCCCCAGATGTTAAATTCTCAATTCCTATAGAATATATCTTAATTTAAAATGTTACACCAATGCTGAATGATGCACCACTGTTTTAAAAATTATCTTAAGAAGACTAGATGTGGTGGCTCACTCCTGTAATCCCAACTCCTCAAGAGGTTGAGGTGGGAGGATCACTGGAGCCCAGGAGTTCAAGGCTACAGTGAGCTGTGATTGTGCCATGCACTCCATCTGAATGACAGGAAGACGCTGTCTCTAAAAAAAATATTATCTTCAGTAATTTTTTTTTCTCTCAGAAGCAGGCAACTTTAGCTGATTTTTTTTTTTTCCTGTTTCGATTTTGTAGTTTGTGATTTCGCTTTGGAGTGACTTTTCATTTATTTATTTATTTGAGACAGGGTCTTGCTCTGTTGCCCAGGCTGATCTCAAACTCCTGAGCTCAAGCAATCCTCCCACCTTGGCCTCCCAAAGTGCTGGGATTACAGGCATGAGCCACTGCACCAAGACCTGGAGTGACTTTTCATCTTTAAAATATTTAAGTTTTTTATTATTCAAGTAACATGCTTTTGTATTTGAATATCAAATTTTAAGGAGAATCACATTCAGCTTACTTTGGCCTTTATGTCTTGAAATCAATCTTAAGGTAGTATTGGAAATGAAGTTTATAGATGAAGCAAAGTACTTATTATCCTTATGTATGGAACTACAACCAGCTTCTTAGCATGACTACTCATGTAAATACTACATGCCATCAGGCTCCTACCATTCATTCATGCCTCTATCTTGGTTATAACTATCATTTTCTCTGCTTTTGTCATTATATATACCATTCATGGCTTTCACGCACTGCTTTGTAGATTCCTTTTTTAAAAACATGTTTTTATTACTATAGCACTGAAATTTCACCTTCAGTGTTCTCATGAAGATTCTCTTGTTGCTTTAAGAGAGGATAGCTAGTTCTCACACACCCTTGTTTTCTTTCTAGAATGGCAACTGTTCAGGTGAGATAGAAGACGTCCATCTTTTCAGATTTTCCCTAAAAGAGAATATGGGTGTTAAATGTGCCCTTTTAAAAGAATAAATGAAAGAAATCATTAACATATTTACCTTAAAATATTTCAGTCTGGAGAGTAAATAACTTCTGATCACTGTCACACATGTGAACTAAACTGACTTCTGTTTTGATGTTATTTTCAGACATTGAAGTACAAAAAATGAAGAAAGCTGTGGAGTCTTTGATGGCAGCAAATGAAGAAAAGGTATCCAGATGAAATTTAAATATATATGTGGATGTTTATCAACACCATTTTGACCATTCCATGCAGTTTCATGAGCTATTCCATTTTAAAAGAACACGCCCAGAACACTGCTAGGAGTGAGGGGCAGGTGTGCACACTCCCAGGTGGGCTGTATGCACAGGAATAGGGAGGAGCTGCACTGGCTCCACTGAGAACTCCTGCCCCCATGAATTCAGAAAATGTTCAAACTCTCTGATCAGTTCCGCATATTCAGGTGACATCGAGAGGATACATTCCATAGTAGATCCGGTCTGTGGGCACTGAAAATTCTGGGCTGACCTGTGGGCCCTGAAGGAGCTAACTTGACAGCCTCAGCTTCATGGTCATGTTGATTTTGTCCTCCATTTACTCATTATTTCCTTTACACTCCTGGCCTGTTTCACATCTGTGATTGTCTCTGCTCTCCTGAGAGATTAAATACCAGAAAACAGCGGCACAGTCTTTACTTCAGCTACTTTGGCTTCATTCCAAGGTTTCCACAGGTTTTTTCCCGCCAGTTGGTTCTTGTTATCCACATCTGATGTTTCATCCTGCTAAGGGCAGGGATGCAGTTACCCCACGAAAACAATGGGTTTCTTCATGGCCTGCCTGACCATCCATGTATCCAGCTGGCAGCCGCAATTGTGTTCAGCTGATGTCATCAGAACTTCTCTCCCCTTATCTGCCTGAATGAATAGAACCAGGGAATATTTCCCCCCAAAAAAGAGTAATTTCAAGGAAGTAAAAAACAACAGAAGGTCCAAGAACTTTGGCTTGATCCTTTTCTCCCATTGTAAGCTTCTTTCTCTCATTCTTGACTACTCTGTTTTTCTTATCTCCTTGTTTATTTTTGCCTTGCGTTCTCTTTATTTGCTCTTTATTGCCTGGAAATAAACTGATCATCATACCTACTCATACAGGTTCCTTTTTGCTAATGTTTCCCACTATTGAATAAAAAGACAAGGAATTAGCAAGCTACCCACCGTAACTTTTATTTTTTAAAAAACCACTGAAATTCATTTTGTTTTCATTTCTGTCCCTCAACAGCAACAGCAAACAAAACTCCCAGTGTTGAATGAGGGCCTATGAGATGCTCAAACCTTTATAGGAGCACCCAGAGTAACATAACTTCCTCATGGGGTTGCGAGTTCAGAATACTTCAAAGAGGACATATTTGAGCAAATTCTGGGGAAAAGCAAGAATTGTTCACTGGGAAAATAAAGACTTCTTAGGCAAAGGGCCCATGAGTCAAAACTTGTCTTGAGACCAAGTGTGAAACAGCACAGTGCATGCTGGGATTGAACAGTGCAGGTGAAGGAGGGGGCGTGGGGCTGACCACAGAGCTCAGTCAGGGGGCAGGCCGCTTCGTGCACCATGCTCTTGATTTAGGGTCTTAGCATGTAAACCTTAGGCAGTGACATGATTAAATTGCCATTTTAGAAAGCTAACTCTGGTAGCAGAATGGGAGAGTGACGACAGGTCAACAGTTAAAAGTTTGTTAAAATAGGTGAGAAATGAAGAGGGCTTGAAGTAAGGCAATAGCAGTGAAGTGGTAAGGTGGGAAGAGGTTTTGGAGAAATTTACGGGTTGACAAGATTTAAGGTCTCTGGATTTGAAAAACGAGAGTAAGTTTCTGGTTTGGGCAACTGGGTGAATGGATGGTGCTCTTAAGGAGTTAAGGAAATCCAAGCACAGGCTCAAGTACTGAAGGGAAAGAATGAGCTTAATTGTAGATCTAGTCTATCCAATATGCTTACGGGACATTCTTAAGGAGATTTCTTACAGAAAGTTGAACATGAATCTAAATGTTAGGATTAATGTAGAAACATAGATTGATGGGGAGTGAGGCCATCAATTTTAGGAGAAATGTAGAGTTGTAGTTTGGTGTAGACTAAGCCACAGTTGATGTGTCAGTTAGCTTTTGCTTTGTGACAGACCACATTTATTATTTCTCATACTTCTGTGAGTTGGCTAGATGATTCTTCTGATCTCGGCTGGCTTAGCTGATGTCTGCAGTCAGCTGGTGGCTTAGATGAGACTGCATGCATAATTTAGGATAGTGTCATTCATGTGTCCGGTTATTGACAGCTTGGTTTAGGTTGGCCACAGCTGGGAGGACTAGCCTCTTCTCCAGATGGTCTCCCATCCTCCAGTAGACTAGGCTAGGCTTCTTCACATAGTTCCTCAGGGTTCCTTAGAGCCGCACCACAGGGCAGCCACAAAGAGCAAATGCTTTTCAAGCCTTTGCTTGAATTACACTTGCTGATATCTCTTTGGCCAAAGCCAGCCACATGGCCAGGCCCGGAATGAGAATGGGAGGAGCTAGGGAGGCCAGTTTCATAGCACAGTTGAGCACATGGGAAAAGTAAAGAGGGTCACGGACAGAACCTGGAAGCTCTAGCATTTTATTAGTCCAAGAAGATAATGGGAGTTATGGAAGTTTGGCAGCTATCTGGTCAAAGGATTGATAAACAAAAATGGAAGAAAAGAAAGAGTGGATGCATAAGTGAAAGGAGAAGGAAAGAGTGAGGTCAGTCAAGTGCCATATAGAGGTCAAATTAGAAAAAGGTTGGGGCTGGTCATGGTGGCTCATGCCTGTAATCCCAGCACTTCAGGAGGCCAAGGTGGACAGATTACTTGAGCCCAGGATTTCAAGAGCAGTCTGGGCAACATGGTGAAACCCCATCTCTACAAAAATACAAAAATGATCTGATCATAGTGCTGCATGCGTGTACTCCCAGCAACTCAGGAGGTTGAGGTGGGAGGATGACTTGAGCCCAGAAGATTGAGGCTGCAGTGAGCCAAGATTGCACCACTACACTGCAGCCTGGGTGACAGAGCGAGACCCTGTCTCAAAAAAAAAAAAAAAAAAAAGATGAAAAGTGTTCATTGTTTTTAATAGATAGGAGGTTACCTTGGTAGAGTGTTTTGAGAGGGGAGAAGCCAGATGGTGATTAATGATGGCTAAGAAAGACAGAAGATGGGGGCCTTTCTTTCGAGGTTTGATTTATAAGTTACAGAGGAGAGTAATTGAAGCTTACTTTTTTCTTTTTTTGTTTTGTGTCTTATTACCTTGTTTTGTTTTTGTTTGTTTAAAGATGGCAGCTAAAGGATAGGATCTCTAAATTTAGAGGTACTTTTTCCATATCTTTAATGTATGTAGGAAACATAGTCTAGTTATTACCAGTTCTCCTAAAGCTTAGAAGTATTCTTTAAATAATGTAAATAATTCACATCTGCTTATTCTTTTTTTAAAATGCTCTCTCAGTAGAATCATGCATATTCTTTATGTAAAAGCGATTACTGTTACTTTTTTAAGAACATAGAATTAAAGATTATAATTTATTTTATTCCTAGGATCGAAAAATAGAAGATCTTCGACAGTGCCTGAACAGGTACAAGAAAATGCAAGATACTGTGGTACTGGCCCAAGGTAAAAAAGGTAGAGTGTAGCTTGAAAAGTTTTTCTACTTTGGTTGACTCTAGGTGGCTATAAACTTACACATTTGGCCTCAGTTTCTTTCCTGGATCATACCCATTGTCCCAGATTAGGTAGCTCATTCATTAATTGAACAATTAGAACTGTACTCTGCCAGAAAGTGTCCAGCCTGAGGAGTCAGTGTACTGTAGAGTCGTTGGTCACAGAGTGCCTCTCTGAGGGGTTGATGAGATGGCATTCCAGAGAGAGAAAACGACAGCATATGCAGAGAGCCTAGGGGGAAAAGAATGTGGCATGCTTGAGAAGAAGAACACCAGTGCAGCTGCAAGGTGGTGGGCAGTGGGGAGAGGGGATGAGATGAGACCATAATGATGAGCAACCACTGGTCATGCAATGGGTGGAGTTAAGCGCTTGCTCAAGTGCAGAGGGACTCAGTGAAGGGTTTTAAAAGTCAGCAGTGGCCAGGCATGGTGGCTCATGCCTGTAATCCCAGCACTTTGGGAGGCCAAGGCAGGTGAATCACCTGAGGTCAGGAGCTCGAGACAAGCCTGACCAACATGGTGAAACCCCGTCTCTACTAAAAATACAGAAATTAGCTGGGCGTGGGGGCAGGTGCCTGTAATCCCAGCTACTCAGGAGGCTGAGGCAGGAGAATCGCCTGAACCCGGGAGGTGGAGGTTGCAGTGAGCCGAGATTGCACCATTGCACTCCAGCCTGGGTGACAGAGTGAGACTCCGTCTCAAAAAAAAAAAAAAAAAAAAAAAGTCAGCAGCATGATCTTTGTAACACACGGGCCATGGAGGGAAGTGAGCAGTATTGGGAGCAATTGGGAGCAGCGGAAACCAATTCTGAGATTTGCAGTATTCCAAGTGAAAAAATCTAATAGTTGCTGATTGGGAATATGTTATGGTGGATTGACCCAGTGGTGTAATAAGATAGAGGAGGAGAGTGAAGAAGAGGGGAGATATCAAGAAAGACCTTTCCAACTAAAGCAGCTGGGTAGTTGATGGTTCCATTTACTGATATGGGGAAGCCTAGAGAAGGAACACTGGGCTAGGTAAAGAGGATTGAGTTCAGCTTTGAACATGGTAAGTTCAGAAAAACCCTGTAAAACAGGTACGTAAAGATAGTTGTGCATTTTGTTGTACTTATTATTATTTTATCTGCAGATGGGCCAATTGGCCATCCTCAAATGTGGAGGAAATTTGAAAGGGCTCTTGTTTTTTAGCAATGCATAGGTAGAGTTATTTGCTCTCAACATAAGCACTGGAAATAAACAATTATTTTGGAAGGTCCCCATGAAATACTCAGATTTTGAAATTTTAATTTTGGTGAGTTCACAGAGAATCCTGCTTTGGATCAGGATTTTTGAAAAAAAAAATTGTATGCAGGGTCTGGCATATTAGATTTTTTAAATAATCTGAGTGAGCAAATGAACCTCTGATAATCAGTGTTGACTAGCAATTCTCATCACTCAGCATTTTCCATGCCTTCAGAACAAGAGTCTCTACCCTATGGAATATTGCAAATTTGTAAGTGATTTTTACATATGCATCTCATTTAAAATGTTGTTTAATTTTATAGAGTTTCAACTGTCCAATTCTTATGTTTAAAACCAAGGCAGAAAAAAATTAATTCCTTTAATTAGACTATATTGTAAAACATTTGGAAAATAAAGAAAAGAGATAAAAATCACTCATAATTGCACTGGCATGATCACTATTGGCATTTTTTTATATTGTTTCTTTCTAGCTTTTTTTTCCTGTGCATACGAACATGTAAATAAAAGAGGTAGTTTTTAACGAGGTACAGCAGCACAGATTTTCATAAACCCTTGAAAACTATGTTCTGTTCCAATAAAGGGTTGTATAAACTGATTTCTCACTAGGAGTTATATTTAGTTAATCCTCACACAATTCTAATAACACTAAATTCTAATAAAATTAGAATAACATTCTTGTGAAACCTAAATTAAGAAGCTGTGGTCTGATTAAGATCTTTAAACAAGTGTATGATTGACCATTTCATATTATTTGTAGATTATTGAGTCTTAAGTATCATTTTTTTTCCTGTTTTTAAAAAAGAATATCTGGTACTGCGCTTTCACCATTTAATCCTTTTGATTTCTAGAGATGCAAAAAAAATTCTCAAGGTTGCAACTTGGGTGAATATGTGGTTGCTTTTTTCCATCAGATTTTTTTTGCTTTAAAATGGCATAAAAGGATCCTCTTGAGAGATCAAAGGTCATCTGTCTTTTTGTTTTTTCTATTCTTTCTATGTTTTTTCAAGAGCACAGCAGTGATGAAAACTAAGTTGTTTAAATGGGACTTTGTTGCTATTCGGAATTTGTTTTTTGTACCAGGTATTATTCAGTTTGATTATTTCTACACTAAAATTTGTAAGCCCCGGATTTTAAAACAAAATTACAAGAGAGTTGTTGGAAAAAGTTAACTTTTAATTTTCTTTCCCTCTGATGAGTCAATGTATCAAGTACGACTTTGTCTATTAATATCATAGGTACCCACTGTGGCCCAAGAGCCCCTGGCCCTAGTTGTTCAGTTTCAAATGCTATTTCCTAGGTCCTATGTTGTTTTTCAAGGGATGCCAGGAGAAGCTGACTCTGATTTTTGAGGATCAGAAAAAAGTTTATGTTCAATATAATTGGGATTCGTATCTTCTTGTAAAAGTGAAATATAAATCAAAAGCTGCTGTTGTCTTCTCTTTGCTTTGTCTTTTCCTAGGCAAAGATGGAGAATATGAAGATCTGCTCAATTCCAGTTCCATCTCCACTTTGCTGGATGCACAGGGTTTCAGTGATCTGGAGAAAAGTCCATCACCCACTCCAGTAATGGGATCTCCCAGTCGTGACCCATTTAACACAAGTGTTCCTGAAGAGGTATTAATAGACTTTCGATATTTCCTTCATGTTGAAGAGACTGTGTTATTGACAGTTAAAACACTGCTTATAACGTGAAAAACATGGGTTCCTTTCTCAGTTCCATTACCAACTCAAGTGAGGTTATATAAATAAATTGACTTTGGCCACTTCTGATGGTGACTCTGAAAGATAATTGAATAAAATTTTCTTCTGACTTCTTTAGACTTGGAAGAAGCAACTGGAGAGGAGTAAGCAGTTATACACTCCTTCCTTTGCATCAAACTGGCATGAAAATCTGTTTGCTATCTATTGTATACCACACTGAAAGTTTGTGGCTTCAATGACAGCATTTCTTTTGCTGATGACTCTGCACTTCAGCAGGGTTCAGCATGAGCATCTCGTCTCTGCTCCACTTGGCATCAGCTGGAGTGGCGTGAAGGCCTGGGCCTGAGTCGTCTGAAGGCTAACTCACTCATATGTCTGGTGCTTGAGGCTGGCTTTTGGCTGGGACCTCAGCTGAGGCCCCATTTAGAACAACTACCTGTGACTGCTTGGGCTTCCTCACAATCCTAAGGGTGAGCATTCCAGGAGGCCTGGGCAACTCTGCATCACCTGTTATGATTTATCTCAGAAATCACATGGCATCTCTTCTGCTGTAGCCACAGGCCTACAGCCCACCCTGATTCAAGGAAAGGAAACATAGACCCTACCCTACCTCTTGATGAACAAGTGACAACGTTACATTGTTAGGACACATGGGATGGGATATATTGGTGCAACCGTATTTGGAAAATATAATCTACCCTCTGGCTACA
The DNA here is from genome assembly GCF_009764315.1 of Trachypithecus francoisi. Taxonomy (NCBI): domain Eukaryota; kingdom Metazoa; phylum Chordata; class Mammalia; order Primates; family Cercopithecidae; genus Trachypithecus; species Trachypithecus francoisi. The sequence goes on along the minus strand of NW_022681456.1, from coordinate 103,627,730 downwards.
CCACTTTACATCCCTCTCCCATGCAAAAGACACTCGCCCCCTTTCCAAAGACACCTGAGTCTCATTCCAGTGAGGTGTCAACATCCCAGGATCTTGTCATCCAGACCAGGTTGAGATGTGGGTGAAGCTCCTCAGGTACAGTTCCTTGCGCACAGCTCCTTGGGGACTGTTCCATTGACTTAAAGAGCTGTGGACTTCAAGGACAGTTATCTGCCCTCCACACACCCATACAATAGTTGGACAGGCATAATGTAACTGCAGTAGCCACTCCCATTAAAAAAGGGGAGCTGGAAGGCTCACAGGTGTCACCAGTCCATAGCAATTCCAAAATCCGGCCAGGCACGTGTTGCCAATCCTCTGGGTTATTGGCTGTTCCCTCTAAGTCATCCTTCCTTTGCCTGTATTTGCAGATGAGTAGTTATCTCAGTTTTGTGCCTGCAGAAATGCCCAAAGATCTCCAAATTCATCTCTTCATTTTCCATTATCTCTGTCCCTTTGAGTCTAATTTGGTGTAATATTTTAAACATTTAGAATTTCATAAGAATCATGGTATAATTCACTGAATTAGAGAAGAACACATCCACAGCTATCTTCCCCATAAGCCTATCTCTGTAGCTAAGGTTCCCTGTAAGGCTGCAGTGGGACATCCCATTATTTTTGGAGCCTTTGATCATTTTTCAAAGGTTCAATGAGACAGCACTACTCTAATCTTCCTAAGGTATTTTTTTTTTTCTATTTTTATTTGATTCTAGTCTAGTCCATCCTGAGGTCTTAGCAAAGGGTTTTACAGCCACATCCTTGGCTCACCTGAAGACCATGTTTTCCTGATAGCCCTTGTGCTTGATCTTTGCCCTGAAACCGTTTCTTAATTTTAGTGTAATTTTTTTGTGTCTAGAGAGACCGGGAATGGGAAATAGTTTCATTGTGTAAAGAATCTTGGCTTCCTTATTTTAGCAGTTTCTGTTTTGGTCATTTCTCTTCTCACATTTTTACTATAGATAGCGAGAAGAAACCAAGTGGCATTTTTACTTTTTATCTGTTGCTGATAATTACACAATGAGAAGATGAAATTTGAACTGAATGAAAATGAATTAAAGGAGAAGACAATGAAAATTTCTCTCTTAAATGTAGGAGAGGGCTGAAATATTTCATTAATCAAGGAATTAGTTAAGGAATAAGAAATACTTTGGTGGAAAATATCCCCTAATTGTTAGATATATATTTATATTGAAAGCAAAAATAATATTTGACAGCCCATGAGTATGCTGCAATTATAGAACTAGTGTTACATGTAGTGTACACCCGAATAATCTCATGTCCTTTTAGAAAAAGTCTTTGATATGTGAATTGTAGTTTAATTACAGGTTTTAAGTTTGTAACAAGAATGGTTTGATGAGGATTGAGGGAGTTCAGCCACATTTTTAAAGAAAAGCCAGGAGGGGGATCTGAGTTTGGAATTAAAGTCTAAAAGTTTGAAAAAGATCAAGAAAATGGGTCTGTTAGTATAGTTATATTTTCTTCATGATTAGGAATCTCATGAGACAAATGAACTTCAGGAAACAGCGATGATGGCTAAATAAGTTGCCCAGGATTCACCATAAAGATTCAAACTGAAAAAGTTGATAGTGAAATAATCTCCTACTTTATAAATAATATGACTTCACATTTTATAACCTTTTATTGCGTTAAAGGATGAGCCCACCACTGAATAACAGAAACAAAAATCACAAAGCTGAATTTATTGCTTACTTAAGTGAGTGAGTGTTCCCGGTCAAGTACATTCTCTTCTAGCTGATCATATGTGGGTTTTGGGATGGTTGGAGCTCAAGGATTGGTGGACTTTCTGAGGCAAGTGTGAGTCAACGTCCACTGTAGATGTGTGATTACTAAGGTGAGACTGTTGCTGACTGGTTGGCGTGTAGAAATGTGTCCACTGGTGTGGGTCCTTACCAGGCAGCTTTCAGAAGTGAAGAACTATCACTGGTTGACTGGCAGGAGTTCATTATGACAAACTTTGTTCATTTTTTTTTTTTTTACTGAAATATTTTTTGTTCATTCATTTAGGATGTGGCCCACAATCTAACTGCTCTACGGTTGTAAGAAATTATTGAAAACCGAAGTATTAAAATTATTTCACAGGCTCCTTCCTTAGGATACACAAAGCATTTGTTTGAGAAAATGTGTTATGCATTTTATTTGTTGCTGTAATATTATTATCATTAAGCAAAGTGTTTTAAGTGGTAGCCACAAAGTCCATTGTAATTGGTTTTAATTACACTTTTCATCAATTTTGTTAATTGAAATTAGTCAACTAGTTCGCACATAGAATAATAATTAACTGGCTTGACCAATGTTCCCTATAAGATTAGTAGTAGAAATCAAAGTAAAAATGGAGCTTTTTGCTGGACACAGTGGCTCATGCCTGTAATCCCAGCACTTTGGGAGGCTGAGGCAGGAGGACTGCTTGAGCACAGAGTTCCAGATTAACCTGGGCAACATAGGGAAACCCTGTTTCTACAAAAAAATTTTAAACATCAGCCAGCTGTGGTGGTGCATGCCTGTAGTCCCAACTACTTGATGGGGCTAAGGTGGGAGGATCACTTGAGCCCAGAAGTTCGAGGCTGCAGTGAGCCGTGACTGCAGCACTGTACTTTAGCCTGGATGACAAAGTGAGACCATGTCTCAAAAAATAATAGTAATAATAGAGTGTTGAAAGCAAAACATGTTACCCAAATCTTACGTTAAATCGTTGCAACCTGCAGGGTAGGCATTGTCATTCTTATTTTACAGAGGGCAAAACTGATGGATGCCTAGCAAAGTGATTTGCTAAGATCACAGATCACTTAGCCAAGTATGTCAGAGCCAATATTTCAGCCAGGGCTTAAGGTTTTAGGATTTACTATTACTAGCTGGGTACGGTGGCACACATCTATAATCTCAGCTACTCAGAAGGCTATGGCAGGAGACCGCTTGAGCCCAGGAGTTCGAGACCATTCTGGGCAACATAGCAAGACACCATCTCAAAAAAAGAAAAAAACATTACTGTTAACTTGCTTAATGGTATACCATCTTTTTCACAATATTCAGTGTCTTATTCAGAACCAAGTTAAAAAATTTCCTTCCTCCAGAATGATTTCCTTGATTAGTCCTTCTTCTGTGTAGATGTTTATATTCCGAAATCATTTTATAGAGTTCTGAACAATGATTATGAGATTTTTGTCAATAGACCATTTAATTGTCTTACTTTTGTTTAATTACTCTGTGGCTTGTGTTTTGTTTTGATTGATTGATTGATTGATTGATTGACTTTTGACTTTTTGTGATTACATTACAGTTCCATACCACCATCTTGCAAGTTTCCATCCCTTCATTATTGCCAGCAACTATAAGCATGGAAACTTCTGAAAAATCAAAGTTGACTCCTAAGCCAGAGACTTCATTTGAAGAAAAGTATGTCATTTATTAACAGTGCAATATAAATGTTCAAAATAGTAGATCAACCAAAGACACAGATGTATTGCATTTATTTACAGACACAATTTTTACCTAGAGAAGCAAGAAACAGCAAGACGTCCATTGGGGGATCTGTAATCAGTTCTGTATTATGGAAATAAAAGGTGTGAAGCAGGAAGCGATAAGAGATGAGGCTGTGGAGGTAGGGTGGTCAGGTTCAAAAGAGATTTTGAGGAACTTGGCTAGGTGTGGTGGCTCACACCTATAATCTCAACACTTTGGGAGGCCAAGGCAGGCAGATCACTTGAGGCCAGGAGTTTGAGACCAGCCTGGCCAGCGTGGCGAAATCCCATCTCTACTGAAAATACAAAAATTAGCTGAGTGTGGTGGTGCACGCCTATAATCCCAGCTACTCAGAGGCTGAGGCACAAGAATCACATAAACCCAGGAAGCGGAGGCTGAAGTGAGCTGAGATCACATCACTGTACTCCAGCCTGGGTGACAGAGTGAGACTGTGTCTCAAAAAGAAAAAACAGTTTAAGGAACTTGGATTTTTATGTCCTAGGTCATAGGTAACTGTGAAAAGATTGTAAACTGAATAGTCACGGTCATGTGCTGTGAGTGCATTTGAAGGATGAGTCTGAAGGGGACAGGAAAAGGATACAGTAGTTTGTCTGTAAGCAAATGGAATGTTTTGCCAACATATTCCCAAATTGCCTAGTCTTATTTTAGGCCAAATAGAACATTTTTAAAAAAATAGAAATAGCTTCCTTTGCACAATTTTTTGTTTTTTACATATCTGTTCACTTAGAACATATATGGTCTTTTATTCATGAGGTTAATAAATACCTTTTGTTCTTTACATTTTAGTGATGGAAAGATAATCCTTGGTGCCACTGTTGATACCCAACTTTGTGATAATCTTTTGTAAGTTACATTTTGTTCAATGTGAAAATGTGATTGAGGCTAGAGGAGGAAGAGAGTTCTGTTATACTAACAATTACTAATACTAACAGCAAATGACCGAGGCTGTTCAATTACTGAATAAATTAATGCAGCTATAATAATTGGGTGGGGGTGAAGGTGGGGAGCTGTAAGTTTACAAAGAAATAATGTCTCATTTGCTATTATCTCATGCCGGGGTTTTGCAGGTCTTTAGCCTTGCTTAATCAGTTTTCATTTGAAGTTCAATGCTTTTAATTCATTTTTGCACTGACATATTTTGAGTCCAGTGGGAAGGCGTCACAGGGAATGATGTGATGCTGGAAAAGCTGAGATGGGTTTTTTTGCACTTTCAGTTTTGTGAACTGACCTAATATCTATGTTTATCCAAGTTAAAGTCTGGATTAAATTAGGAAAGTCTATTTTCAGAGCAGTACTCAAAAATGAGATCTTTTCTTTTCTCACTATTATGTTTTACTTTATTTGGTAGTTGATACTTCTGGCAATGTATACATATAAATACAGAAGAAATGTCTTTTAAAAGTTTGTAAATGTGCTTATTTATATTACTCTGTTTCATAGAGCCAAATACATTACTTCTCTGTCACTCTCTCTAAACTGGTCACATATCTCTACCTTCAATTTTTTAGTAACACCAGCTCTATACAATTGAATACTAATTATGTGAACGAGAGAGTCTCTGGATGTTTATAGTGTCTCTTTCCCTTGACTAGGATAGAAAATGAATTATCATGGACAGCATTAGGGATTCCTCTACTATGCTTTAATTAGAACTATAAAATGAATTGCTTTGCCAGGCTCAGAAAGGTGATTCCCTCGTGAATTGAAAAGTAAAACTTCCATTCTTTATTTTAATTAGAAGGATTAGATATAAATAGTACATGAGTCTTTGTAAAGTTCCTAGTTTAAATGTGTACATGCAGAGGACGCACCACTAGTCCACGGAAAACGCTGCTTTATTTTTGAATATTGACATCACAAGGCTAGTCCTAAGTGCTTTTCCAGCTCTTCTAACATGTGTAGGGCAGTCAGAATTATTGGCAGGACAGTTAATCACCCCTGCTTTTAAAAGAACTAAATGTTGTCATTTAGTTAAGCACATAAGTGACTGCCTGATTCCAGATTTTCTTTTATTACTAGGATTCAATCCACATGCAATTTTAGTTTCTTTCCAAGATGTTTTACTTAGAAACAGTGGCACTGGAGCCACTTATTATTAATTGTTATTGCTGTTATTTTTAGAACTTCAAGTCTGCAAAAGTCCAGCAGCCTGGGCAATCTGAAGAAAGAGACATCTGACGGGGTGGGTTCTGTGTTTTTTGTCTGTTATCCTGAGAAAAAACTATTTAGGGATCTTCATCTTTTCCCTTTTTGCAAATAAAACTCTCATGAAGAGCTTGTGGTTTTTAGTGGAAAATTATTAGATATTAGGTTTAACAGTAAATATTAAGAAGTATGAATATGAAGAATTGAAAATAGTATGTAAAACCAAAAATGAAGACTTTAATAAAACATTTTGGAAAATAAATGATACTAAGATTTTGTAGCTTAGAAGTAGATATAAAATTATTTTAACTTATGGAGTTGTATGTGACAAATTCAGAATTATACAAAGGATTTCCCCAACAACCTTAAATACTGTTATTGCTTTGCTTTGCTTTGAACAGGAAAAGGAATCTATTCAGAAGACATCAGAGGTAACTTTTTGTCCAAATTACAATGCAAAAATATTTCTACTTCCATTACATGTAAATTGCTTAAATATCTCCAGTGGATAAAAACTTTCAGAACCTCTAAAACATTATGCCAAATGAAGCCAGACACAAAGTTCACATATGATAATGATTCCGTTGATGTGAAATATCCAGAACAGATAAATCTATAGAAATAGAATGCAGATCGGTGGTTACCAGTGGTGAGAGGAGGGAAGGATGGGGAGAAGCTGTTTCAGGGTAAGGGGTTTTGCTTTAGAATGATGGAAATGTTTTGGAACCGAGTAGAGGTGGTGATTGCACAACATCGTAACATACTAAATGCCACTGAATTGTGCGCTTTAAAATTGTTAGTTTTGTTATGAATTTCACTTCAATAATTTATTAAGAAACAAAACGTTCCTAAGAACAAAAATGTTCCTAATGACCATAACTGAGCTTCCTTAGACCCCCCCAAAAGCCCTTCTTAGATTACCATTAGATCATACACCCGGTGTCCATCTAAAGCAAACATTTTGGTATGTTTAAAGATGTCTTCTTTCCCCTGATTTTCTTTCTTTCTTTTTTTTTTTTTTTTTTTTTTGAGATTGTATCACTTTGTTGGCCAGGCTGGAGTGCAATGATGCAATTATAACTCACTGTAGCCTCAATTTCCTGTGCTCAAGTGATCCTCCCACCTCAGCCTTTCAAGTAGCTGGGATTGCAGGCATGCACCACTATACTGGGCTATTTTTTTTTTTTTTTTTAAAGTACAGATGAGATCTTGTTATGTTGCCCAGGCTGATCTTGAACTCCTGAGCTCAAGTAATCCTCCCACCTTTGCCTTCCAAAGTACTGGGATTACAGGCATGAGCCACTGTGCCTGTTCTGTCCTCTGATTTTCTGTCATTAACCTTGCAAAGATTACAACCTGATAGGCTACTTCCAGATCCAGTCTCTTGACTGTTGGCTCTTAGTGCCAGAGTTATATATGGATAGAACTGACAAAGCAGCTAGTGGCAACAGCTATAATTAAAATCCTTTTTGTCTTTTCAGTTCAATAAGTCGTTAAATGATTTTGACATCATTGTTGAGCCAGGGATAATAATACCACTAAACGGTGCCATTTATAAACTTTTGGTTTCTGTGAGCTATAGATATATAGAGTATAATAACCTAAAATACCTATATCCCCTCACCTTTTTCTCTGCTTCTGCAAAAAAAGAAGCAGAGGGCAAGAATTATTTCTACTTCTGCAAAAAAAGAAACAGAGGGCAAGAATTATTAAAGAAATGAGAACAAGAAGACAAAAGCATCTTTGTATAAAGTGTCAAGAATATACAGTGGGGAAAGGACACCCACTGCGATAAATGGTGCTGGGAAAATTAGATATCTATATGTAGAAGAAGGAAATTGGACTCCACCTGTCACCAAATCAACAAAAATCAACTCAAGATGGATTAAGAACTTACATATAAGACCAGAAACTGTAAGACTGCTAGATGAAAACAGGGAAGCACTTCAGGACATTGGTCTAGGCAAAGCATCTTTGTATAAATACTAAAATAATATAACATGCTGTGTTACAGCCAGCTCTAATTGCCAATTCAAAGAACCAAAAAGCTCAAACTAAAGTTGTTCACTGTGCCTTCATTTTATTATTCTTTGAGGAGAATATTTAAAATAACTGGAGTAGAGTCTCCTTATACTGCTGGTATAGAAGTTTGGACTAATGCCTGCTTTGTAAAATAATTAATGTTATATTGGGCTTCTATTGGCATAGTTATAATATAAGAATATGAACTGTGTTATAGCTAAATCCATGTCATAATTGTTAGAAAAGTCAGAAATCTGCTGCCATTATTCTGGTTATGTAATGTCTCCATGTCTTTTGAGGAATGAGGCAAACAAAATATAAGAATTTTTATATCCTAAATATTTAAAGCCCTAAACCTATTGATCCTAGATTAGTGATGAACATGTTTTCCTTGTTGCTTTTGTTGTTGTTCCTTAAGTAGCTTTCAGAATTGATTTTTTTTTTTCAACTTCTGATAAGGCATTTGACATTGGCGATCCATGTGTTAGTTCAGTTATTCTTTTGAATAAACTCATGGATGTGGCGTGAGTGAGTATTTGCTGTTAGCCTGGCATGTGCTAAGGATGCTGCACCTGAAAGCTGTTTCACTATTCTTATCTGCCTCTCAGGACAGAGCTCCGGCAGAAAGCAGGCCATTTGGGACCCTTCCTCCCAGACCCCCAGGGCAGGACACCTCCATGGACGACAACCCCTTCGGCATTCGAAAAGTCAGATCTTCCTTTGGCCGGGGCTTTTTTAAAATCAAAAGTAACAAGAGAACAGCAAGTGCACCAAACTTGGGTATGTACGGCCAAAATGCCTTTGCCCTGATTCTTCCACAAGGAGGAAAAGAGCAGTGTCTTCCCTTCCCTTATTCCCTCATTCACTGATTCCTTTCTCTTTCTCAGAAATGAAGGTGGATGACTTAGGGGGAATTTAGCAAAAAAATGCCTCAGTGGATTTAATTTAGTGTTGTGAAGATATATAGACTCTCACCCTGCTCTCTCCTGTGGTAAAAACTTAGTGGAAAGACCTAAAATCGTGATTCCCTTTGACTTCATCATGGAGTTTCCCATCTATTGTGACAGTGGATAAATTAACATTGACATTGAGCCTGTGTGTAACATCAGAAGCACGGTGTGCCGCATGCCTCTCCTCCACGGTATTTGATGAGGAGGAGTCTGATCTGTGTTTCATTTTGTCATCTCTGTGTTCTCTCCATTGGGCTGCGTGTGATTGTGTGCGTTGTTGGGATATCTGAAGATCGTAAACGAAGTGCCAGTGCACCCACCTTAGGTATTGTACCCCTGCATGCCAGCCTTCACCAGCACTGTGCTCCAAACCAATCTAATCCCTGCTCTTGGCATCTGTGATCTCTAGAAAGCGATCTGACAGCAATCAGAAAATGTAGTTCTCTATTCCAGAGTGTTCTTTCCACCTTCTGCTGAAAAGGACTCTGTAGAGGCTTTGCTTCCAAGCCTAAACGCTGTTTTAACCAACGCTAGTAACACTCACTGTGTGAATAGCTTTGAGAGGACCTAGACGTGTGCAGCATTCCTTCGAGTGCAAGGCAGGAATGTCCTGGCATTGTACATTGCAGCTCTTTCAGCCTTGAAGTGCATATTACCACACACTAACTCCCAGGTCTTTGCAGTCCATTCTCCGTGCTTACGTTTCTCCCAGCCTCCAAAAAGAAATTTTTTAAACCATATAAGGAAGTTTATAGAAGTCTTGGAATATTATAGTTTTAGGCTTACTTCTCTTAGGGGAACATTCTTCTGACGTTCTATTACTTTGAAGATGGAGATAATATTTAGTGATGACAGAAGCAACTTTACTTGTTATCTGAGGCGTTACCCCACAAAGTGATTTTAGAAAAGAGGCAGCTTAGTTTTCCTCTTTGTAAGGCAGGGTACAAATGAGGGGAAAATCTCTCAAAATAAAAAAGAGAAATATGGTAGCTTTAAGATGAGAATAAGCTAGGCAGCATTTTCAGGGGCACCTGTACCCATCATGGTTGAAGGATTTGAATTGGGAAAGTTCCTTTAGGTTTTTCCAAAAGGTGCTGTTATCTTGTCTAGATATCTACCTATCTATTCACGTGGACCAGCAAACAGGACTTCTCTCTCTATAGAGAGAAATATCTAGAATGAACACTGGATGCATAAAATAAACTGATCTATTCAGACAACTATTTTCAAATTTTTTTTTTTTTTTCATCTTTCTTAGGACTGTTTTGTTAATGCTAAGAGGTAAATGCTGCTTATTATAACCTATAATCACAGCTCTGCTTTGTAGAAAAATCAACTTTCTGCAACTTGTAGATCTTGCTGAAACACTGTTCCTGTGATTTTAGTACAACTTTTACTTTCCTTTATAAAGTATAACATCTCAGAATGAAGACAGCAGTAGCCCTTGTGTTTGCATGGGATTGTCCACTAAGGGACAGCTAAAAGAACTGAAATAGTTAATGCTTGGAGATCTGAGAGTGGCACCTGTCGATGTGATTCTTTTAAGGTAAAATCAACAGGCGCTTATTTTATGTCAAAAGAAAAATTATGCATATCCAGTTCACTCTTCTCTCAGTGCCTAGAATTTAATAGATTGGAATACATTTCATAAATAAAGAATTGCTGGAACTGGGTAACTGATTTGATATAAATGCCGAAGGAGAAGGAGTAAAAGGAAAATGACAGCGTTTGAGCTACAGTAACAGGAACAGTATTAGTTAATATTAACCAAATAACAAATAAGAACATTTAAGAGAGGAGGCCAGGCGAGGTGGCTCACGCCCTTAATCCCAGCACTTTAGGAGGCCGAAGTGGGTGGATCACCAGGTCAGGAGTTCAAGACCAGCCTGGCCAAGATGGTGAAACCCTGTCTCTACTAAAAATAGAAAAATTTAGCCAGGCGTGGTGGTGGGTGCCTGTAATCCCAGTTAGCTGGGACACTGAGGCAGAGAATTCCTTGAACCCAGTAGGCGGAGGTTGCAGTAAGCTGAGATCGCACCACTGCACTCCAGCCTGGGCAACAGAGCGAGACTCTGTCTCAAAAAAAAAAAAAGAAAAAAAAATTTAAGAGAGGAAAAGACTCTCAGGGAAATTGGATGAGTTTGTGAAGTCCCAGATATTCTGACACACTGAATTCGGAATATCACAGGCATTTAGATACAGGACCTGGAGAGAGAGATTGGGCCCAGAGATTTTGATCCGCTAGAGGGCACTTAGAACAGAATCTTAAAGTGGCATAGGGGAAGAAAAAAAAGCAGGAGTGCTACAGCAAAGACACTGTCAGATGACAGAGGTAGGAGTGGTCATGTCAAGAAACCAAAGGAGATGATTTTAAAGGATGTAGGAGGTAATCAACAGTACCACGTGCTATGGAAAGACTGGGAATAATTCTATCATGAATTCAAATCACTCAAGGAAAGAATATGGCAATCCTATCACCCTCTTTTAATCTCCAAAGGGCTTGTAATTTTATTAACTTTAAACACAGTAAACTATGGAGCAGAACATATATGTGTGTTCCATTTCTAATATTTACAAAGTGCTCTTTGTAAATTACTGATTTATAGACCAACAGAAGAATTCTTAATAGTTCTAGAACCAAGAAGATTAACATCTTATCATGTTCATTCCATATTTTAAAATTCGTTGTCTGTATTCTGCTCTTGGAGTAGCTGAAACAGAAAAAGAGACAGCAGAGCACCTAGATCTGGCTGGTGCTTCTTCTCGGCCAAAAGATTCACAGAAGAACAGTCCCTTCCAGATACCACCTCCATCTCCAGATTCCAAAAAGAAATCCAGAGGTATCATGAAACTCTTTGGAAAGTAAGTAAAGCAGTGAACAAGTAGAGTGGGCCCTGTCTTACATGTTGCTTAAAGTGGCTGGAAATGGGTATGGACTTGTAAGGCCTTTGTATTCCTCTTATGGAAGGAAGTTTGGATTATGATGTGTGATTTATAAACTCATTGGGTCTTAAAGTTTAAATTTAAATGTCTGTGTTAATGACACAAAGAGGATTAGTTCCAGTAGTTGCACTAGTTAAAAATTCTCTGATTAACAAGCCTAAGGCCTCCTCAGGTCTAATACTGGCCATGTGTGTTATGTCTTCTTCAGACTTAGGAGAAGTCAATCAACTACATTCAACCCAGATGACATGTCTGAGCCTGAATTCAAAAGAGGAGGGACAAGGGCAACCGCGGGGCCCCGACTGGGTTGGTCTCGAGACTTGGGACAGTCTAACAAGTAAGAAGAGCCAACTGATAGACTTTTGCATCTCTAGCAAGCATCATAGCCTCATGAGTCCTGCAGTGTTAGTACTGTCATTGGGTTAAACAAAGTCATTGCTTAATGCTGTGCCTAGTGAAAGGGGCCCTCATCTTTAGAGCAGTGCAATTTGTCAATGGTTGATGAACATACAGAAGGTGAGGGCTGTGTGAACTAGGGGAGAGGCCAGAGCTAAACTGTCAGCAGCATCTGTGTTAGAATGGCTCTCAGACTTAAATTTTACATAGACAGTAATTATAAGTACTCTAAAGCATAGCTTTGGAAAGATGGGATATTTACATGAGAGTATGTTCTAGATCAGACCACTTGGATTTGCTTTCTGGCCTTACCACTTTCTACCAGCTGGGTGACCTTGAGCAACAGCTTCCATGCCCTGTGTCTCAGTTTTCTCATCATCATAATTAGTGCCTACTCCAAAAGCTGATCATGAAAATTAAATAAGTTAATATGTGTTAAATATTTGGCAGATAGTAACTACTCAAGAAACATTATATAACAGAATCTACGAAAGTACTTAAAGACAAAAATTCTATCAGAATCCTTATATTTATCAGGACTATGCAATATTTTATCCATTAAGATTCTAAGAACTGCTCCGACACTCTTACCGAAGTTGAGAGCTGGCTTAGAACTACTACATTGACTCACTGTGCATAAAAGGGTGGGGTTGGCAAACATAAAGTACAAGGCATTGATACCAAATATTTTAACAGTATAATAGACTAGAAACCCTTTAAATACAGCCCCTCCCATACAGGTAGAACACTGGACATAGGTTACAGCAAGGAGGAAACCCTCTTTGGCCTTCTTCAAATACCAGTTTCATTTGCCATATGTTGTCTTTGAACACAGTAGAGCTCCTTGTGCTATTTTAAAAAAGCACATTCATCTTCCCCTCCGCACCCTGCCCGCAGCCCGGAACAAGAACACTATTTGTGTATCTAAGTAAAAGAAAACAGGAATTTTGCTTTGATTGTTTCCTACACTTAGTGACAACATATTGCCCTCTTCTCATTGGTTACCATATGGAAATAAACCATAATTCTGCTAAAGTTAGTTCAAATTAGACTTAAGTTTCTTTCACTCCAACTGAGTTTCCTGTTTGGGAATCCAATCTTCAAACAACATTGGTTGAAACTGATACGGTGACTTATGTTTTTCCAATTTAGTCTTTTTCTGTAGAACTTGTTCTTGCTCTGTCACATTAAATCTTCTGTGGTTTCATTTGAAATGAGACAGTGGTCTTAGAAGATAACTTTCAACTCCAATACCAGTTGTTCCTCCAATGTATACTAAAAATTAAGCTTTTCGTGGTCAAATGTGTATCACCAGGGAATGTCCATGTCTATTGAATGTATAGTTGTTTAAAACTCATGATAAGCCACAGGATTGGCTTTGGATTACTTTTCATGCAATTACTCATTTTCCTGTAGTGACTTGGATATGCCATTTGCCAAGTGGACCAAGGAGCAGGTTTGCAATTGGCTGATGGAACAGGGCTTGGGCTCCTACCTGAATTCTGGCAAGCACTGGATTGCATCTGGCCAAACGCTTTTGCAGGCTTCTCAACAAGATCTAGAGAAGGTGACTGCTTCTCTATTTTGTTCACACAATGGATGCTGAGAAGAAGACAATATGAATGTAGGGTTGTTTTATAGTCCAGAAAGGGCCGTGAGTGAAGCCAGTAAATACTCTCTAAATAAAAATTGGAGTTTTCAATTGCTTCATGCTTATTTTTTTCTGATGGTCTTGGGAGGACCTGGTCTTGATGATTCCTTATGGAACACTTAAGCCATTGGGCATTTTAATGAAAAATAATTACATAAGCATAATTAAGTTCATATTTCTCAAAATCATTATATGGCTTTATCATTGGCCTATTTTCTCAGTGTAATATATGCAATGCACTTTGCAAAAGGAAAAAAAAAGCACCCTACAATTTATGTCTAATTATTTAACATTTCTTCCCAATTATTTAATATTTTGCACAAAATAAGAGTCAAATTCTTTTTATGCATGCTACAGTTCCTAGCTTACAAAGAAAAGGAGTCACTAGGGAATGCCTAACACGCCCCTAAGCTAATTGTGGTGGTCTTGGCTTTTCAGGGACCTTTGTTCAACAGCACTTTACTAGCGCAAGTTAGGATTGTAATTTAGTATTGAATTGGGTCTCTAGTGCTGGCTTCATTTTGGAGAAATTTGCATCCTTTGCCAGTGGCACCCAGCCTATATAGAGCACTTTGGGAGGCCGAGATGGGCGGATCACGAGGTCAGGAGATCAAGACCATCCTGGCTAACACGGTGAAACCCCATGTCTACTAAAAAATACAAAAAAAAAAAAAGAATTATAAAGTCAATGTTTATTGTTTCAGGAACTTGGAATCAAGCATTCACTTCATCGAAAGAAACTCCAGCTGGCACTCCAAGCCCTGGGATCTGAAGAGGAAACCAATCACGGGAAGCTGGATTTCAACTGGGTCACTAGTAAGAAGTTTTTATTCTAACAAAATGAAATAATTATATACATAGCTGCTTTTTCTTTTTAATCACAAGAACAGGTGTTTTGTGGCACGGTAGCAACACTGGCCTCTCTCTTTTAGGATGGTTGGATGATATTGGCCTCCCTCAATATAAGACCCAGTTTGACGAAGGACGTGTTGATGGTCGAATGCTACATTACATGACTGTTGTAAGTGACTCACTCCTGGGTTTGGGGAAGGAAAAATTTTTTTCTTGAAAAACGCAGAAATTGAGTAAGCCAAACACAGCGTAGTGATTACACCAGAGTTTGAAGCTGTTGCTTGAACTTGAGGAGAGTGGCGGGCATATTTCCTGTGAAGTTGAAGTTGTAGCATTTGGTGATTGTGACTGAACAGCCTTGGGATAATTTGAAACCCCAATTTAAACTAAGTGAAGCCTAATTTAAACTAAGCTCTCCAGAAAGTTGATTTTATATGTAATACATTCAACAATGTAAACACTGAAGTATATACTTTGAATGGGTACATTTTATGGTATGCGAATTATATATCATAAAGATATATATATATTTTTAAATTTCTTTTGAGATGGAGTCTTGCATTGTCACCCAGGCTGGAGTGCAATGGCACGATCTCGGCTCACTGCAAGCTCCAACTCCCAGGTTCAAGCCATCCTCCTGCCTCAGCCTCTTGAGTAGCTGGGACTACAGGCCCATGCCACCATACCCAGCTAATTTTTTTGTATTTTTAGTAGAGACGGAGTTTCGCCATGTTGGCCAGCTGGTCTCAAACTTCTGACCTCAAGCGACCTGCCTGCCTCGGCCTCCCAAAGTGCTGGGATTATAGGCATGAGCCACCACACCCAGCCCAAAGATATTTTTTAAATAGAATGTAGAGTTTTTAAGCCCAAGCTGTTTCTAAGTTACGGGTTTCTATGTGCAGTGACCATTTGGAAGAGGCCACCCTTTTGACCTGACATCTTCCAGGACTTGTCTTCTCCCTACCCTTCCACTCTGGACAACTGTTACCTGAAACCCTATCACCCGTCTCACTTCAGCCCGGTTCTGCTACAGCAGGAGTTAACTGGGGTTAAAGGAGGCGGGAGGAAGGCTAGACTTCCACTCTGGTTCCTTCATTATTGTACACTTCTAGCCTTCCAGCCAGTGTGTAGGACTATTCCCTGCTTTACAGCAGTGGGAAAGATGGATTCCAGGAGAACCTTGTTTTAGGTTCCATACCACTATTAATATTCTACTTGAAATTCTCTTATTTTATTTATGTATTTTTAATTTTTTTATTTTTGAGACAGAGTCTCGCTCTGTCGCCCAGGCTGGAGTGCAGTGGCGTGATCTCGGCTCACTGCAAGCTCCCCTTCCTTCCTGGGTTCATGCCATTCTCTTGCCTCAGCCTCCCGAGTAGCCGGGACTACAGCCGCCCGCCACCAATGTCCGGCTAATTTTTTGTATTTTTAATATAGACGGGTTTCACCGTGTTAGCCAGGATGGCCTCCATCTCCTGACCTCGTTATCCACCCGCCTCAGCCTCCCAAAGTCCTGGGATTACAGGGGTGAGCCACCACGCCCGGCCATGTTCTACTTAAAATTCTTTTATTCATTTATTTATTTTGGAGACGGAGTCTCACTCTGTCGCCCGGGCTGAAGTGCAGTGGCGCAACCTCCGCCTCCCGGGTTCAAGTGATTCTCCTGCCTCAGCCTCCCGAGTAGCTGGGATTACTGTTGTGCACCACTGCGCCCAGCTAATTTTTGTATTTTTGGTGGAGATGGAGTTTCGCCATGTTGTCCAGGCTGGTCTGGAACTTATGACCTCAGGAGATCCACCTGCCTCAGCCTCCCAAAGTGCTGGTATTACAGGTGTAAGCCACCATGCCCGGCCTAAGATTATTTTATTTAAACAGCTTTTTGTGAAGTAGGCTTTAGACCCAACTACCCTAAGTATAATCTTTTTCAAATAAGTGGAAAGTTTTAAACAGCCAACTTAAGTAGGCATTTCTCAATATCAAAAAAATTTGGAGTTCAGTTCATGGATTTTTCTTCTCTATCATTGAACCCAAGCCCCTTACCTTGATGGGCACATCATGTAAACCTGTGTGAAATAATACTAATATGTGTAGTATGCTGCACATTTACTATGTGTCAAACATCCTTTTAAGCATTTTGCTCATATTAATACTGGATTCTCAACAACCCTTTTAGTTAATATTACTAATTTTATTATAGTGTGTATAATATATATTAAAAAGTTTTTTAAACTTTTTATTTTAAAAAAAATTTTAGATTAAAATTTTAGATTTACGGAAGAGTTGCCAAAGATAGAATTCTGTATACCTTTCACTCAGCTTCCTCTAATGTTAACATCTTACACAATCATGATTACATTCCTCAAAACTAAGAAATTAACATAGATGTTAATACAGTCAACTAAACTGAAGACTTTATTCACGTTTCACTAGTTTGTCCAGTAAGATCCTTCTTCTATTCCAGGATCTAATCTGGGACACCACATTAAAACACACATTTTGTGACTTAGGACTTCTGGGGTCAGATTTTCCAGGGTCATTTACTCTTTTATAGCCATTTCATATATGCTGCTTGTGATTTTAAGCTTGAATTTGTTCACATATATACTATATAATTATATAATACTATATATACATAGTATTATACACACATATGTAATACTATAGATACACAGTGTGTGTGTATATACATACACGTATGTGTATATGTATGTGTGTATATATGTGTATGTGTATCTACATATACACACACACACACACATACTCTGTGTATCTCTAGTATTATAATACTATTATTACCCTACTTGTTTACATATATAAAGGAAGGAATCCAGATATTGGGTAACTTGGTAACCAACTTTCCACAGTTAGCAATAGAAAGTCGGAGAGAGTTTGAACTCAGGCTGTTTCAAGATCCCTGCTTTTAACAGCTCATGATTATGACTAGAACACATTCAGTAAATATTTGCCTCCCTATCTAGGTGTGAGTATGTTCCCTCTGGGAATGTGAACAAATTCAAGCTTAAAATCATAAGAAACATCTGTGAAATGGCTACAAAAGAGTAAATGACCCTGGAAAATTTGACCCTAGAAGTCCTAAGTCACAAAATATGTGTTTTAATGTGGATTAGATCCTGGAACGGAAAAAGGACCTTACTGGACAAACTGGTGAAATGTGAATAAAGTCTGCACTTTAGTTGATGTTATTATCATCCACATTAATTTCTTAGTGTTGACGAATGTAATCATGATTATGTAAGATGTTAACATTAGAGGAAGCTGAGTGAAAGGTATATAGAATTCTGTTCTATCTTTGGCAACTCCTCCACAAATGTAAAATTCTTTTAAAATTAAAAGTTTTTAAAAATCCAAAATTAAGAAGAAAATCACCCATAAAGTCTGTTTTGATATAAAACTGTCTCTTTAAAATCCTTCAAAGTGTAAAGAATTTCAAAAACAATTAACATTTTAATCACATTGTAAACATTGTGCATTCAGATATTTTTGAAGCTGATAGACTAGTTAGATGAAAATAGCCCACACAGTTTGGAATGGGTGTCTCAATCTTAGATTAAAATAAGTACTTTTTCTAACATATCTTAAGATGCTACTTTTAAGGAATTACTCCAGAAAAACTTCAGGAAATAATTTTTGCCAGTTAGTAGCCGCAAGGATATAAACTGATTAATATTTTTATTAAATATTTCTGTAGTAGATTACATTTTTTTCTTTCTTTCATGAGAAATGTTTTATCAGAAAGGTGTGTCTAAAATAGATGTTTTACTTGTTTATTTTCTGGGTGTGTTCAGAAGTAGACTGGTGCTTATCTTGACACTGCCCCTAATATCACCTTCTTCTGAAATAATTTGTTTTGGTGTGTTTGGTATATTTGAAAATATTCCCAAGAGCCACAGACTGGTAAAGATTCTTCCTTGAAGGGGGGGGAGTTGATTGGTTTTATATATATATATATATAGATATATATATATCTAACTTATAACTTCATTTTTATCCTCTCCTTAACTCTGACCAAAACCTTTGCAGTGATTGATATAGTTTTGCCAAAATTGTTCACAGTGTCTGCTAGATAAACCATAATAAACTAGAGCTATTCAATAGCAGACAAGTCTTTACTAAAAAATAATCTAGAACTAGAGAATTATTAAGGTCAGGGAATAGTATAACAAGAGCACTGTTCTGATTTTCCCCAAAACTATGACGTGCTTTAGTTCAGAAAACCAAGCCTTGGCTAGGAACGGTGGCTCAGGCCTGTAATCCCAGCTCTTTGGGAGGCTGAGGCCGGGGGACTCCTTGAGCTTATGAGTTTGAGATAGCCTGGTCAATATGGTGAGACCCTGTCTCTCCAAGAAAAAGAAAAGGAAAAGATGAAAAAAGAAAGCCAAGCCTTGATCATGTCCACCAATGAGCATCATTTGCTCTTCGCTGTCTGCTGAAAGGAAATAGAGAGGGCAGTTTAGTCAATGCCTAAGTGCTTTATCCACAGATAAAGTTCTCAAAACTAAAGCGGAAACAAATAAATCCCCTGTTTGTAGTATGTGCAGATCAAGTCAAAGCAGATCACCTTTTGTAGTGACCCCGCAAGTGCTTGTCAAACTGTGGTTTTCAGAGCCCTGGGGTTCTACAGTCCTATCTCAGAGCATCAGGAAGAGAGAGAAACAGGTGGAAGGCAGCTTCATTGGCAAAAAATACTAATTTGGGGTTTGGGGGAAGATTTTGTTCCAAATGGGAAAGTGAGTTCTGACAAGCCCTTGGGGCATATTGGTTTGAGAGGCTCTTCTCCTTTTACTCCAGTTTTCTGAGATTCCCAAGAAAGTCCCCCTGCTACAGGCCAGCACAGTGAACTCCTTTTGTTCTTTTCGCAGGATGATTTACTGTCTTTGAAGGTTGTAAGTGTGCTACACCACCTCAGTATCAAAAGGGCCATCCAGGTCCTGAGGATCAATAACTTTGAACCAAACTGTCTACGGAGGCGGCCATCTGATGAGGTACCGTTTTAAGATTGAGGTTTATAAGCATGCACTTCTCAGGCATGGGACTGTCCATATGTCAAAACTAAGAGCCATTTTTCTTGGAGCTTGCAGGAAAAGCCTTAAAATTCAGCTTCATTTACTTCTTAGGCTTTTTCTGTATTCCTTCCTTTTCTCTCCATGATAGTTCCACTTGTATAACTAAAGCTAAGGGTTCATTTTCAGTTATGCTTCTTCCTTTTCTTGGGTGTATTTTTTTCCTGATTCCCTAATCCACAGAGATAAATATCACTATAAAGACTTCCTTTTCTGGCCAAATGTAGTGGCTAATGCCTATAATCCCAGCACTTTGGGAGGCCAAGTCAGATGGATCACTTGAGCCCAGCAGATCAAGACCAGCCTGGGCAACATAGGTAGACCCTGTCTCTACAAAAATAATAGTAATAAAAAATTAGCCAGGCCTGGTGGGTGCACACTGGTGGTCCCAGCTACTCAGGAGGCTGAGGTCTGAGGATCTGCCCAAGCCTGGGAGATGGAGGCTGCAGTGAGCCCTGATTACACCACTACAACTCCAGCCTGGGTAAGAGAGTTAGACCCTGTCTTAAAAAAAAAAAAAACTTTCTTTCCTAAACCAACGCTTTATTAGTATATAAGAACACTTGAAACACAAACTATGACAGAAATTCTTTAAAAGAGAATTTTTCCCTTTCTTTATGCATTTAGTGGGATGTTGAGTAACTGTACTCCATGGAGCAGACTTTTTAGACAGCAAATGCAATTTAATACTTAGGATCTCGGTTGTGTGTTCCCATAGAATACCATCGCCCCATCAGAAGTTCAGAAGTGGACTAACCACCGAGTGATGGAGTGGCTGCGCTCCGTGGACTTGGCAGAATATGCCCCCAATCTCAGAGGCAGCGGTGTCCATGGTGGGCTCATGGTAAAGCTCTGATTTAATTTAAAATGGACTTACTTTGTTTCCTTTAGTCTAGCGAGTAGGATATTATCAATTTTTGCTTATCATAATCCTAAAGTCATCTGACGCAACCCTCCTGCCCTATTTCTAGTAAATCTTTACTTTCAGAGTATTTGTATTGATATCTTATAACTCTAGATTGAATTTAAAGCCGGTTCTCTTTTATTGTCCTCTTTCATGTCAAATAACATGTAGCTTCTTTCTCTCATATGATCATGTTTGAAAACCCCTGCAAGGATGCAGATTGTACTTCTGCACATTGATATTGCATAAGGAGTTGGCTGCCACGGACAGCACCCCAGAGAGGTAGAGGACTGATATTGGGATGCCTGAATCCTGGATTTCAGGACCAGCTCTATCACTCACTAGCTTGGGCAAAATGGAGAAAAGATATGTAAATTAAAGATCAAAGTCCATATGGTATCTACCTCACCAGGCTGTTGAGAGGATCATTGGAGATAACCTAAGAGAAACAGCTTTGCAAATTATAAAGCACAATACAAACATGTATGATTTGTGGTGACTTTTGACAAGCTTATTTTTTTTTAACAGGTTCTAGAGCCTCGTTTTAATGTAGAAACAATGGCTCAGTTATTGAACATCCCACCCAATAAGACTTTGCTGCGAAGACATTTGGCCACTCATTTCAACCTTCTGATTGGGGCTGAGGCACAGCACCAGAAGCGAGATGCCATGGAGCTGCCGGATTATGTACTTCTAACAGCTACTGCCAAAGTGAAGGTTGGTTCAGGCTCATACAGTTTAGTAATTGCTTGGCACAAAGGCAACATTTTGTCTGTTACCTAGTTTTTCTGTTTTCTGGGGTTTGCTAAGTTTTGTGGATGGGTTCCTTACGAGCAGATGCAGGAATCCTCAGTGCTTAGTTGTCTTGGGAGAAAGATGTTGGCCAAGAGACAGTTCACAGATAGCAGAGAGCTTTATTGAAGGGAAATAGGGAGCAAAGAGCTTATTGTAAGAAAAAATATATATACAGGGGCTGATCCTGCAGGGAAAACAAAAGGGTCTCAGTAGCAATGTTTATGTAAGGGGACAGTACACTCCAAAAACCGAGGCACAGCAGGCTGCTGAAAGAGAAAGAGGCCAGGAGTTCTGCGTTGGGTTTTTATGATGTCCAGTTGTTTCTTGAAGCTCTCGCCTCTGTGTTAAGTCCCTGCCTTTTTTATGTCATTTTCTTGCTCCTGCCTTAAGTCCTTGCCTTTTCCCTGCCTAGTTCCCATCCTAGGCTTGTGGGACCCTCCCTTACTATAGTTGGTGCGCATGCGTGGGCTGGGTGTTGGCTGCAGTTCTACCTAAAGGCTGCATTGCTCATTCCCGCCGCCCCCAGGAAGGTTGTGTAACAGTCAAATCTATATGTACTGTGTCTGCATTTCTCTTAGGAATTCTCCTTTGCCCTCTTGCCCTCTTTATCAGCATGCAGCTAGCTAAATTCTGGCAGGTGAACTGCAGAGTGAGTGATTACTGGGCATCTTAAGGGACGTTCCTTTCTCCATAGGTATTTCTCCTCCTCTCTGCTCATATGGAGCATGCATGTTTTGGGTGGTTTCTGGGGTGTGAGATTTTCCGGACCGCTCTTTTCTCAGGGGCTTCCCCTCATGTCTAGCTATCTGCCTACTCTAACAAGTTGAAGAAACAGTTGACCCTTGAAGAACATGAGTTTGAATTGCACAGGTCCACTCCTACTCAGATTTTTTTTTTCAAGCAAATGTGGAGGGATGCAAAACCCACATATAGGGAGGCCTGACTTTTTAGGTACACGGGTACACTGGACTTGAGTATGTACGGATTTTGGTATACATGGGGGTCTTGGAACTAATGCTCTGTGTATACTGAGGGACAACTGAGTATATATCTTTTAAAAGTATAATAATTAAGAGAATGCACCCAGATAGCTCAGTCAGTAGAGCATCAGACTTTTAATCCGAGGGTCCAAGGTTCATGTCCCTTTTTGAGTGCGCCCTCTTAGGTGGGCATGGTGGCTCATGCCTGTAATCACAGTGCATTGGGAAGCCAAGGCAGGAGGATCATGTGAGTCCAGTAGTTCAAGGCTGCAATGAGCTATGATTGAGCTATGAGCATGCCACTGCAATCCAGCCTGGGCAACAGAGCAAGATTCTGTCTCTAAAAAAATGATAATGAACAGCATAATATTGGCTTCCATAATCCATGTATTGGCAGTGCAGAGAGCCCATAACTTGGGTCCAAATATTGATTGCAGTTCTTCTGTTTTTATAAATCAAGTACAGAAGAGAGATTTCTCTTGTACAGATTTAGCTTCTCAGGCTTATGATTGACCAGCCTTGTAAATAGGAAAAGATACTTTAAAAATGATTGAGGATGGGCCAGAAGAGAATGGATATTTCCTAATTTACCAGGATTTATGGATCATACCAAATTCAGATTACTTTTTCTTCTTTAAAATTGATCCTAGATTAACTCTTCTAAATATGTTATCTCAACCAATTTGTTGGGTTATGAAGTCCTCCAGAAATTTGCACCAAAGTTCTTTTTAATTTTTTTTTTTTACCCCCTCTATCTGCCTGAGTATCCAATGACCAAGATGGAGTTTCTCTTCTAAGTATCACTGAAGTTTCCTCTCCAGAAAATTCTTTTAGCAGTCACCAGTCCTGTTATGGAAGCAAAATAGGCATACAAGATAATTATAGCCTCACCCAAAGAAAAAATATAGTGAGGTCTATTCTATTTTGCTAATCTTAGATTGAAAAACCTTGCAAAATTGGATTCAGCCATGATAAATCTCATTGCATTAAGTCCTGTTTAATCAAAACTATGAAGCCAGGTGCAGTGGCTTGTGCCTGTAGTTCCAGCTACTCTGGAGGCTGAGGCAGGAGGATCCCTTGAGCCCAGGAATTTGAGGCCAGCCTGGGCAACATAGCAAGATTCGGTCTCTAAAAATAATAGTAGTGATGTAATCAAATTATTCTTGCCATATTTTGTTTATCACAGTGACTATTCAGCTAGTTGGCATGAATAAGAAGAATAAGATTAATTTTCTGAGATTCATAACAAGGGTCATTTATCATTGCATCATTTATATGTCTGGGATGCCCTTTCATTTTTATCCAAATTTAAACATCCAGTTAATTTTCTCTGTACCATGGGGTAAATAATTAAATTACACATGTAGGAGGGAGGGGGCAATGCAAAAATAATTACATGTTATCAGTCCTTGATTGTACAAATTTTATCAAATCCTTTGGATGTTTTTGTTTGCTTTTCTTTTAAAGCCAAAGAAGCTTGCCTTTAGCAATTTTGGGAATTTGAGAAAGAAGAAACAGGAAGATGGTGAAGAATATGTTTGTCCAATGGAATTGGGACAGGCATCAGGAAGTGCATCTAAGAAAGGATTTAAACCTGGTTTGGATATGCACCTGTATGAGGAAGATGATTTGGACCGATTAGAGCAGGTAAATCCATTATGTACCTTTTTTCAAGTGCTTCCATCATTCAGACACTAAATGGGAGCTTTGTGTACTGTGTCTGATCGAGGACATCTTCTTCCAATAACTAAAAATACAGATAATAATAAAATAGTAGTGAACACTTAGAGATCACTTTTATGTTCCAGGTACCATCTAAGCCCTTAATGTATACTATGTTTGTGGTAACCTTAAGACATGGCGAGCATTGTTATTCTCATTTTGGAGATAAGGAAACTGAGGCACAGAGAGCTAAGTAACTTGCCCAAGGTCCCCAACCTGTCTCTTTGGCTCCAGAGCTTATGATATTTACCTATATTATGCCATCTCTGTATTAAAACATGTTAGGAATGGACAGGTTATTCTACCTAGCCTTTTCAGATTCAAGTCATGGGACTGCATATTTCCCTTCTAATCCACAATGCTTTGGTACTGTTAGCAAAGGCATTAGACTAGCTGTGTCAGTAAAGTGTCTCTTCTAATTTTTCACTTCCGATTGCAGTGGTGAAAGGAGATTATCACCAAAAGTGTTCTGTTGCTCCTACCCCATTCAGTGCTATTTGCATTATTTCCTCTTAGACTTTTGTTCCTCTCGTTGCACTTTCCCTGAAATTGTGAAAACACGTATGTCATGTTATGGTTTGTTCTTTGCAGATGGAAGATTCAGAAGGGACCGTGAGACAGATAGGTGCATTCTCCGAAGGCATCAACAATCTGACAGTGAGTTTGTGAAATGAATTGAAAGTGTTATTCTATAAATGTCTTTTAACAACCCCAAAGGACCACATGTCTCTTGGAGAATGTGTGGTTCTGAGCTCTTGGCTCTCAGTGTGACTCCCTGTCTCCTTGTTTTCCAGCACATGTTAAAAGAAGATGACATGTTTAAAGATTTTGCTGCCCGTTCCCCCAGTGCCAGCATTACAGATGAAGACTCAAATGTTTGACTGTAGCCCCTGGAGGAACATTAGGAACGCTTAGTCTTTTTTCTACTTTCTTTTCCAAACACTCACAGTATATACAACAGGCAGCGGATTGTCTATTGTTTGTTGTTCCAGCTTCTGCTGTTGAGAAGTTTAAACAGGAAGCAGGAGTAATGTGCCGATTCCGAAGTGGCCACAAAAAATAAGACACTGGTGACTGAGAGTATAATTGTTTTTCTTCTATTTAATGTAAAAATCTGTGATATATTATATTTAAAGTGTTGCATTTAAGATGAGTATTTTACCGGAGTGTTTCCTTTCGCATCCGCAGTATGGAGGATTTGGGGAACAGTAACTAGGATGTGAATGATTTTGTCACATCAGTGTTCACTGGAGCCACCTAAGTAGGACATTATGTTATTTCAGAATCAATATGTGGAACTTCTTTAAGCATTCAGTGTGCCCACTAAATGCCAGCCACACCTCCACTTGCCTCTTACTGTCTTATTTTTATATATTTTTCTAAATATATGTATATATACAGTACATAGAAAATAGAACATTTATTTTGACCTAAGGATGATGGTGAAAAGATCACATTTTCTAAACAATCTGGTGATCAAGAACGTTCATATACCAGCTGGTTTCTGAAGAGGTCAGAATGATCTTTCTCCATACTGACTTTTAACAATGTTGATCATTGAGGCTAAATTAATATATATGAAATATTCCTTTTTGATGACACCACAAAATTGTTTAAAGGTTTAAAAATTTCAACCTTAATCTTGGATCCCTTTACCTCATATGGAAGAACTTGAGGGACATTAGTATACTTTTTTTTTTTTTTAAGATGGAGTCTCACTCTGTCACCCAGGTTGGAGTGCCGTGGCATGATCTCGGCTCACTGCAACCTCCGCCTCCTGGGTTCAAGCCATTCTTTTGCTTCAGCCTCCCAAGTAGGTGGGATTACAGGCACGCGCCACCATGCCTGGCTAATTTTTGTATTTTTAGTAGAGACGGGGTTTCACCATATTGGCCAGGCTGGTCTGGGAACTCCTGACCTCATGATCCGCCCGCCTCAGCCTCCCAAAGTACTGGGATTACAGGCGTGAGCCACTGTGCCTGGCCTTTTTTTTTTTTTTTTTTTTTTTTAAGTGACAGAGTCTCACTCTGTCGCCCATGCTGGAGTGCAGTGATGTGATCATAGCTCACTGCAGCCTTGAATTCCTAGGCTCCAGTGATCCTCTCACCTCAGCCTCCCCAATAGCTAGGATTACAGGTGTGTGGCCTCCCACCCCACCCCACCCTTCACACCTGGCTGATTTTTCAAAAATTTTTTGTAGAAACAGGGTCTCACCATGTTGCCCAGCCTGGCCTCAAACTCCTGTCCTCAAGTGATCCTCCCACCTCAGCCTTTCAAAGTGCTGGGATTACAGGTGTGAGCCACTGTGCCTGGCTTGAATACACTAACTTGAATACATTCAGAATCACCTCCTCTCCCCAAAATGTGTAGAAATAGTTTTTGAGGAAACCAAAAGCCAAGCAGAAACCTTTACAGTATTGTTTCTTTTCTCCTTGTTAACTATATCATTGCATCAAAAAACTAACAGTCTGCCTAAACATGTTCATTGTACATTTCTCAGGCTATCAATGAATGGAGCTTTTTAAAAAGTTGAATATTTGTCTGAACATTTTATTTCAAAGTTCAAAAAAACAGAGGCTGCAAAATTCATTTTATAATGGCTATTTTGTGATGATAAGATGTAGTTCATGTTTTTCTGTAGCACTGGGCCCAAATATTCTTTGTAAAGAAAATCACTGCAGCAAAAATTGTTACTGTGTTTATTATATTTGTAGAAGTATTAGAAAAATATTCTATTTTTTATTCAGTGCTACATAATTACCCACGGTAGCCAACCCTACAGAAGACAGGTTTTCACAAATTGAGGTGGAGGTGGGCAGTTCAGTATCTGCCATTGGACTTGATTATAAACTGTATTTGAATATCAGTGGTGTTATCTTTTAAGTTGTCAGCAAGTTACCAAGGTATTCATTAAAGAAATTGTAATATCAAATTACTGTTTATTCATAACAATTGATTTGATGCTAATAATAATTTTCTTTAAACTCTACCATTCATTATGTGGTAACTGTATTGGACTTACTTTATTTGGATTTTATTTTAATGTGACTAGATGTCACCACTCGAAGAAATCAATTTGTTCTTAGAACCTGGTTGAAAATACCAGGAGACTGTTACAGATGTCAAATTTTTTTTTTTTTTTTTTGAGACGGAGTCTCGCTGTGTCACCCAGGCTGGAGTGCAGTGGCGCGATCTTGACTCACTGCAAGCTCTGAATCCTGGGTTCACGCCATTCTGCCATCTCAGCTTCCCAAGTAGCTGGGACTACAGGTGTCTGCCACCATGCCTGGCTAATTTTGTTTTCGTATTTTTAGTAGAGATGGGGTTTCACCTTGTTAGCTAGGAAGGTCTCAATCTCCTGACATCATGATCCACCCACCTCGGTCTCCCAAAGTGCTGGGATTACAGGCGTGAGCCACCGTGCCCAGCCCAAGTATTTTTTATTCAGGATGGCATAACCTAACTGATAATATGTAATAAGGTTAAATTTTTTTATGTGTTTTATTTACAAAATATCATACACTGCTGGTGTTACCATATGAAAGGAAATAAAGTCAATTGATAATTGCCTCATTTTTATTGCCCTTATTTCATTTTCCGTTGTTCATAGTAACAGGCTTTGTTTCTGATACAGCAAATAACACAATCTCTTTATAAACTGCCATAAATTTGTTTGAATGGAGTTTATAACATGTATCAACAGATGGGAATTTGAGGCCTTTGAGAAGATTTTGTAGGAAAAGAAGCAAATGACCTGGGGAATGAAGAATATGGCAGAAGGTAAAAGAAATAAACAAAAAAGAAAATAGGAAAAGCAAATGGAAATGACTCACCTACAGACTGGAAGAAGTTATTTGTAGAAAGAGGTGTATGGGTATTTAAAAAACTAACATAGGGCTGGGTGCAGTGGCTCATGCCTATAATCCCAGCACTTTGAGAGGCCAACACGGGAGGATTGCTTGAGCCTAGGAGATCGAGACCAGCCTGGGCAACATGGTGAAACCCCACCTCTACAAAAAATACACAAAA
Organism: Trachypithecus francoisi; assembly: GCF_009764315.1. Taxonomy (NCBI): domain Eukaryota; kingdom Metazoa; phylum Chordata; class Mammalia; order Primates; family Cercopithecidae; genus Trachypithecus; species Trachypithecus francoisi. Next base: position 103,599,723 of record NW_022681456.1, on the reverse strand, counting down.
ATTAGCCAGGTGTGGTGGTATACACTTGTAGCCCCAGCTACTCAAGAGGCTGAGGTGAGAAGATCACCTGAGCCCAGGGAGGTTGAAGCTGCAGTGAGCCATGATTGCGCCACTGCACTCCAGCCTAGGTGGCAGAGTGAGACCCTGTCTCAAAAAACGACAACAAAAAGAACTAATGTGCCATTTTTACTTTTACTAAAACTTGGAAAGAGGAAACATATGTTGGAAGAGATTACCAAAGGTTAAAAGTAGAGCGAATATAACCTAGATAGAACAGACGTTTTGTGTGAAATTTAGTATCTTTAATAAGACAGCAGGAAGTGAATGAATACAACACACCCAACTGATAGAGAGAACATGTTTATTTAGCTGTATGTATATATGCTTAACTACACCCAAGGAAGCTGTAGAGTTAGAAAAACATGAACCATTAACAGATGTGACCTCCTTGCAGAACTTTTACTTTGAAAAAGAAGTACTCCTGAACCAGATTCACATGTGTGATATTTGGATGCAGAGAAAATGGGGCAGAAAGCATCGCAACAGTTGGCTCTGAAGGACAGCAAAGAGGTGCCCATCGTCTGTGAGGTGGTCAGTGAAGCTATAGTCCATGCAGCTCAGAAACTGAAGGAGTACCTTGGATTTGAATATCCTGTGAGTCAACTCTGCCCAGCTGCAAATACTCTGAATGAGATCTTCTTAATTCATTTCATCACTTTCTGCCAGGAAAAGGGAGTTGATGAGTTCCTGACCACCACCAAGATGACCAAGCACCAAGCCTTCCTGTTTGGCGCAGACTGGATTTGGACCTTTTGGGGATCCGACAAGCAAATCAAGCTTCAGCTGGCAGTACAGACTCTGCAGATGTTTTCACCTCCTCCTATGGAATCTAAACCTTATGACCTTTCCAATCCAGAACCAAGGGTAGAGGAGTCTTCCTGGAAGAAAAGTAGATTTGATAAGCTGGAAGAATTCTGTAACTTAATAGGAGAGGATTGCCTGGGTCTGTTTATCATCTTTGGTATGCCAGGAAAGCCTAAAGACATCAGGGGAGTTGTCCTGGACAGTGTCAAAAGTCAGATGGTGAGGAGCCATCTGCCAGGAGGGAAGGCTGTGGCTCAGTTTGTCCTGGAGACTGAAGATTGTGTCTTCATCAAAGAGCTGCTCAGAAACTGTCTGAGTAAGAAAGACGGGCTGAGAGAGGTGGGCAAGGTTTATATTAGCATTCTCTGATTTGTATTTGTATTATGTGACTGGCCTGTAAGAGGAAAAGAAAAAAAGATTCTAATAAGCAAGCTCATCTATTTGCATCATTCCAGCATGAGATTTTTTTTTTCATTTGTTTTCTCATTGATTGAAAATGATTACTGGGATCAAAGTATATTAATGTCACAATTACAGAGGGAGAGAGCAAAAAAGGAAACTCTGGCTCTGCCTATGATTTAAAAACAGTTCAGGAAAAGTTATAATTTAGTTTAATATTTCATTCACTTATTCAATAATAAAAATGGGAAGAGAGATAATAAAGTCACATTTAAAGTTTGATTTGCAAAAAAAAAGTGTCTTTGTTTGAAATCATAAGTCTAGCACTCAAAAGTATAAAATGTGTTTTTGCATCTGTTGGTGGGAGATGGGTAAAGTAGTAGGTAAGGCTACAGAGCAGGTTTCATTACATTTGTAACATCAGTTTCAAGCTATGCACAGTGGCTTACGCTTGTGGTCTTAGCTACTCAGGAGGCTGAGGCGGGAGGATCGCTTGAGCCCAGGAGTTTAAGGCTATAGGGAGCTGTGATTGTACCACTGCACTCCAGCCTGGGCAACAGAGTGAATCCTCATCTTTAAAAAAAAAAAAAAAAGTTTTGGTTCAGGACTCCTGAGCAAAACTCATATTGTTCTTTTCCTCTTAACACTTATTACCTTATTCTGCCTTCTCCCTAGCTGCTGTCCACACTGAGAGGACTTTGATGGGATTTGAGATTCACTTTAGTGTTAGCTCTGCCTATGATTTAAAAACAGTGACCTATAAAACTATTCCTTTTAATAATACTTGTTTCGCCTTTGTAGTAAGGAAAATGTATTTACATATAATAACCATTTTTGCTTAAAAGCCAGTGTGGAATTATAACAGTATAAAGAGGAATCACCATTATTTATTGCACTTGTAAGTCAAGTCAGATGCTTTACATATATTAGCGTGATTTTCATGTGTCCTCCATGACTCTAAGAGGTTTGTATTTGCCAAATCAAAGAGGCTAGGTAACGCATAAATCTATTAAGTGGCTCGTAACAAAAAAGTAAAGTCTGCCCAGTTACAAAGCCCATATTCTACTGTCATGTAAAGAAAATTCCCTGTAAGCCTATAAATTATGTTGAGTAAAAATCAATTTTAAAAAAAAAGAAGAAGAAGAAAAGAAAATTAGCCAGGAAGGGTAGCTGTGATTCCAACAGTTTGGGAGTCTGAGGCAGGAGGATTGCTTGAGCCCAGGAATTCAAGACCAGCCTAGGCAACATGGTGAAATCCCATCTCTACAAAAAATACAAAAAGTAATGGTGATGTGTGTCTGTAGTTCCAGCTACTTTGGAGGCTGAGGTAGAGGGATTGCTTGGGTCCAGGAAGTCAAGGCTGCAGTGAGTCGTGATAGCGCCACTGCACTCCAGCCTAAGCAACAGAGCGAGACTCCATCTCAAATACATAAAAAGAAAATTCTCTCATTTTAAACTACTGGAATTGCTGAGACCACAAAGATGTTCACCTGCAAAGATGCTAGCTGGTTGTTGTTGCTCATTTTTCCTCCATTTCCTGGCCTTAATCTGTGGCTACATTTCGTGTTGTTGAACAATCTGTTTACTGATATGCAGCCATTAAAAATGTGGGGTGAAGCCTTTCACCTGCATCCAACCTCTTAAAACCGTTTCTGTTTCTGACAGTCTTCTTATGGCCTTGGCCCCTTCTGTGGTTTGGAATTTAGAGCATGTTCCTATGAGGCTAAATTAAGACATATGAGCGCAATGTGGCGTCATGCAGGTATTCCAAAGTAAGAAATACATTTGTTGCTGTGATCTGTATAACTGAAGCACGTTGCAGTGCACTCTGATAGTTTGTCCGACATCAATTTGTAAAATGCTGACTGCAAGCCACCAAATTGGTATGACCATCAATAGGTTACAATGCAGACTTGTAAAAACTTTGTCATGGTAGGAGTGAGAGATTTTGAGTTTAGTTGAGGACAAACCTGCTTAAAATCCCAGCTCTTTTATTTACACTTATCCAACCAAACCTCTGTGCTAGTTATTCTCAGTTCAAACCTCCACATCTACTCCCCACCCTGTCTGCCTTCTTCTGGGTTCTGACTGCATCACTCTGGCTGCCATCCAGTGGAGAGCACGAGATCAGAAAGGGGACAGGTCTGGAATGTATTAGCCCCACTCTCCCTGCCTCACTAGGACGCTTTGTTCCAGACAGCTCCTGTCCAGCTGGCCCTTCTCTGAGACTCCAGCTCCCTCCCCTTCCCCTCTCAGGCCATTGTCCCTTCCAGGTTGCTTCATCATTCTTGGTTAGTTCCTTGCACCCTGCCCCCACCCTGTAGATGTCCTTTTCCCTCAGGTGGACTTGAGGGTGCCATTCGATTTCTTCTGGAGCCCTAGTGCCTCCTGATTTTCCCATCTAAAAACTGGAGATGACAATACCTACCTCATAGAACTGCTATTAGTTACAAAATTAAGAATAATCGGCCAGGCCTAGTGGCTCACGCCTGTAATCCCAGCACTCTGGGAGGCCGAGGCAAGTGGATCACAAGGTCAGGATTTTAAGACCAACCTGACCAACATGCTGAAACCCCGTCTCTACTAAAAATACAAAAATTATCCAGGCATGGTGGCGCATGCCTGTAGTCCCAGCTCCTTGGGAGGCTGAGGGAGGAGAGTCGCTTGAACCTGGGAAGCGAAGGTTGGAGTGAGCTGAGATGGCACCACTGCACTCCAACCTGGGTGACAAAGAGACTCCGTCTCAAAAATAAATAAAAAATAAAAAAAATTTAAAATGCTTAGTACAGTAATCCAAATCCACTCTTTGATTCTTTATCCAGCTCAGTAAACAGGATCCACAGCGAATATAAAGGTGCATCGTTAACTTCAATCTAGATTTAGGTTTAAGAGCATGTTCCTGTTTTCTTTCTATTGAGCCTGGTGTTCTTCAAATTAAAATAAGCCTTGCAACATTGGGGAACATCAACCCCCAATCCCTTCTCTTCAACTTTATCTCCCAAAGAAGTCCTGGGGGAAAGTGAGGAAGGGAGCATTCATAATCCCCGTGGTGCCTGTAGCTTCAGGAAAGAAGAAAATGATGTCTATTCTCTTCGGCCTCAAGAAATGGCTTTGTTTTCCCTTCTATCAATGTTTATTCACCCCCATAGCCCTCTCTGTGAGGAACCTGGAATAGGAAGAACATATCTGCGGGCTTCTAGTTGTCCTTCATTAGAAATTGGCATGAAAAAGTGTTTAATAAAATGGAATATTGATATACACAATTACTTGTCAATTAAAAATGATTTTTTTAAAAGAAGGTGAGTATTGGCAGAGATGTCTGTTTCCTCTTTTTGGTAGTGAGGTCTCCAATAGCATAGAGGCAAGCTCAGCTTTTGCAATTTGGGTTAATATATTGCAAAAAAAAAAAAAAAGGCTTAAAAGTATAAATGGAAGATAGATTCATTCAAACATAATTGCTGAGTGCCTATTATATGTAGGGCTTGTTCTGTGCCCTGCCAATCCAGCAGTACAAAAAACAAAGTTCCTAGTCTTAGGGAGTTTCTATCTTAATGGTGGAAGACAGACAAACACGTGCAGATGTTTAAATGCATATTTTCAAAACATCTCACGCCTGTAATAATCCCAGCACTCTGGAAGGCTGAGGCTGGCAGATCACTTGAGTTCAGGAATTTGGAACCAGCCTGAGCAACATGATGAAACCCTGTCTCTACTAAAAATACAAAAATCAGCCTGGTGTGGGGGTGTGTGCCTGTAGTCCCAGCTACTTGGGAGGCTGAGCTGGGAAGATCGCTTGAGCCCAGGAAGGGGAGGTTACAGTGAGCCCAGGTCCAGCCACTGCACTCCAGCCCGGGCAACAGAGTGAGACCCTGTCTCATAATAATCATCAATTTTAAATAACATCAGGAGTAATGCAAAGAAAAAGCATGATCAGGGAATAAAGAGTGTTAGGAGGTGCTATTTTATATTGGGTGGTGAAGGAAGGCCTCAGTGAGGAGGGGGCAATTAGCTAGAGATCTGAAGGAAGACACTGAGCATCAGTGCAGACATTTGGGAAAGAGTGTTCCAGGCACAAAGAACTGCAAATGCAAAGGACCTGGAATGGGAGTGGATGTGAATGTGGATAGCAAAGGAAGCTGACGTGGACAGAGCAGAGTGAGCTGGAGGTGAGAGGTGGGAGATGAGTTTGCAGAAGTAGCCAGCAAACTGATCAAGCTCTTCAAACTTGTAAGCTGAAGCAAGGACTCAACTATTCTGAGTGATAGGGGAGAGAAATGTCTTGACTGACCTGTACCTTAAAAGCCTCACTTGCAGCCAGGCATGGTCGCTCACACCTGAAATCCCAGCACTTTGGGAGGCCAAGGTGGGTGAATCACTTGAGGCCACGAATTCAAGACCAGCCTGGCCAACATGGTGAAACCCCGTCTCTACTAAAAACACAAAAACTAGTCTGGCGTGGTGGCACATGCTTGTAATTTCAGCTACTCTGAAGACTGAGGCAGGAGAATCAATTGAACCCAGGAGGCGGAGGCTGCAGTGAGCCGAAATCGTGCCGCTGCACTCCAGCCTGGGTGACAAAGCAAGACTCTGTCTCAAATAAACAAACAAACAAACCCTCACTTGATTACTGGGGGGAGACTTGATGGTAGAAGAAAAAGAGGAGAAGCAGAACTCAGGTAAGCAGCTAGGAAGCCATAGTCATCCAGATAAGAGAAAAAGGTGGCCTGGACCACACTCATACAGGAGGAGGTGTGAAGAGGTCAGATTTAGAATGTAGTTGAAGGTAAAGTGTACAGCATTTGCTGATGATTGGATGTGGGGTTTGAAACATGTAACCATCAGTTGCTGTATTTCCAAATGTCTTGAATAATAAGAATATATGCAAGGACAGAAATAAATTTGTCTTTGACTTTCCTTTATTCAAAGAAATCAAAAGATGGAGAAAAGCATTTTAGAGAAACAGTGTCAAGGTACATGACTGCCAGACAGGCACTGCATGACTGGGTGCCTCACTGAGGAAAAAGTAACTAAACATGGGCAAAGGAGATCCCAGAGGCAAAAATGTCGTTATACGCACTCTTTATGCACCTTTGTCAGAAGGAGCACAAGAAACAGCACCCAGATGCTGCTGTCCCCTTCTCAGAGTATTCTAAAAAGTGCCAGAGAGGTAGAGGACTGTGTCTGCTAAAGAGGAAAATTTGAAGACGTGGCCAACTCGGGCAAAAGACCCATTATGAAAGAGAAATGAAACCCTATATCCCTCCAGAAAGGGAGGCAAAAAAAAAAAAAAAAAAAAAAAAAAATAGCCCAAGAGGCCTCCTTTGGCTTTTTTCTTGTGTTCTGAGTATTGCCCCCGAATCAAAGGAAAATATCCCGGCCTATCCATTGGTGATGTTGCAAAGAAACTGGGAGAGAGGTGGAATGACACCGTTACAGATGACAAGCAGCCTTATGAAAAGTAGGCTGCGAAGCTGAAGGAAAAATATGAAAAGGATATTGCAGCAGACTGAGTTAAAGGAAAGCCTCATGTAGCAACAAAGGGAATTGCCAAGGCTGGGAAAACAAAAAAAAAAAAGAGGAGGATGAGGAAGAAGAAAATGATGATAAACAAGTTGGTTGTAGCAGGTTTTTTCTTGTCCATAAAGCATTTAACAAACCCCATATACAACTCACTCCTTTTAAAGAAAAAAAATTGAAATGTAAGGCTGTGTAAGATTTGTTTGTAAACATTACGGGTTTTTTTTTTTTTTTTTTTTTTTTGTGCAATTAACAGACTACTGAATGTCTCTTTAGATAGCCCCGTCCTGGTGATATTTTTAATAGACACTAATCTTGCCTGGTACAGAATGGGGGTTGTAACTGGAATGGAAATTTAAAGTAGGTTCTTGTTGGGGCATAGCACAGATTAGTTATATATGAGGATAGTTTTTTCATCTTCATTTGTCTCTGCTGCAGCTTATATGATATAATTGTTGTTCTGCTAACTGAATACCACTCTGTAATTGAAAAAAAAAAAAAAGTTGCAGCTGTTTTGTTGATATTCTGAATACTTCTAAGCAAATACAATTTTTTTAATTGAAAAAAACATTTTAGCCCTTTGCCTTCAATAAACTGGGCATGAATAGGCCCAGGTGGCATCTTTTAAAGTGTTAAGCAGTAACTGTTCCCACGTTCAATGCTTCTGGGAGGTTACAGTAGTCAATTAATGTTTCCTTGGTGTATAGCGACCCCTGTCTGCAGGAATGCTGTGTGGAGTACACTCTCAAGAAGGAGGTGATGTAAAGAACATGCAACTTGGATTCAGATGTGGATATGAGTTTCAATGCTCATAAGAGCAGAGTCAAGTGGCTTAACTCTTTGTTTCCTTATTTGTAAAGTGGGAATGACTTCAACTACAATCATGCATTGCTTAATGGGGATATGTTCTAAGAAATGCATTGTTAGGCAATTTCATTGTTTTGTTAACATAATAAAGTGTACTTACACAGACCTAGACCGTACAGCCAACTACACACCAAAGCTATGTGGCATAACTCCTAGGCTACAAGCCTGTATAGCATGTTACTTTACCAATAATGTAGGCAACTGGAACACAATGGTAAATATTTGTATCTAAACATATCTAAACACAAAAAAAGGTACAGTTAAAATAAGATATAAAAGGTAAAAAATGGTACAGTTATATTGGGCACTTACAACGAATGGGGCTTGCAGGACTGGAAGTTGCTCTGGGTGAGTCAGTGAGTGGTAACTGAATGCGAAGGACTAGGACATTATTGTATGCTACTTTAGACTTCACAAACACTGTTCACTTAGGCTACGCTAAATTTATAAAACAAAAAAGTAATTGTGCTGTAATGTCACAATAGCCACAATGTCACTAGGGAATAGGAATGTTTCAGCTCCATTATAGTCTCATGGGACCACCATCATATATGCACAGTGGTTGATTGAAACGTCTTTATGTGGCAAGTGACTGTAACTCAAAGGAGACAAAGCTTGTGAAAATATTTTACATACCGAAGTGTAAGCTTACCAAATTTCAGAGAAACTAGTATAAATTGTAAGTATTCATGTTATAAACAGCTCAAAACCATAAATCAGACTCACCATTGTTTTTTTCCAAGTGAAAATTAAAATGTGAAGCTTTTGTTGATTTTAAAAATACTGCATACTCATTTAATTTTTTTCAAGCTGTATGCTTGGTGTAGAAATTCAAGTACAGAAATGGAGAAAGTGAAGTCTTCAGGAGTGTCTCCTCCATCCTCATATCCACTGCTTCAGATTTGCTGTTGACCCTTCCAGAATTTGTATTACAAAAAATAATTTTAAAAAATACACAAATGAGATTATATAATCCATAAATGCCTTATAACCTACATTTTTAAAAACTTAACAATATATTGTGGACAATTTGCTATGCTAGTAGATTTATATCCACTTCATCCTTATTAAGGCTGACACCAGTGGTTTTCCATCTTGCCTCAATATTAGATTAACTTGAAGAACTTAAAGTAAACAAAAAACAAAACAAAACCCTATTGCTCCAAACACATCTAGACCAATTAATCAGCATCTCAGAGGGAGTCTAGATAATTAAAAAAAAAAAAAAATCTCCTGAGATTATTCTAATGTTTAACCAGTATTGGGGCCCATGTATCTTAAGTAGTGTTGCAGGATTTTTCTCGGCTCCTTTGCTGGACTCCCAGCAGGGGCGCTCTGTCTACTAGGCCCAGTGCACTCAGCCCCTCGAGGGAGGGAGCACATGAGTGAGTCCAGAGTCCAGCCTGCCACTCCGCCATCACAGGAGCAAACTTTGTGCAGAGGCCACACACAGCCAGACCAGTGGTGTCACCTTGAGGGGAATGCAGTGGCACCCAGGCAAGGGTGCCTAAGACCTCAAAGTCCCAGAAGGGGTGTTAGTGTGCTAATTAGCTTTTTTAGTTCTGCCACCCACAGCCCAATGGATGGTGGCATGTTAGCAGCTCAGTCAGTTCCTGGCCGCCTCACATGGGTTGGCTGTCCTCTGCCGACCAGGGCAAAGGGTCAGTGTGACAGCCTTTCTGGGTACCCACACTCAGATCTCAAGCTCTTGTCCAGCATCCAAGAAAAATTAGGTCACCCTTGACAATTGAAGGATAGTGAGGGTGGAGAATTTTATTGAGTGATGAAAAAGCTCTCAGCCGAGAGGGGATGGGGAAGGACTGTTCATCTTCCCCTGAGGTCAGAAGGTCTCTTCCCTGAAGTCAGGTCATCTCCCATCTCTACCAACTGAGTCTGGGGTCTTTACAGGCACAGGATGGGGGTGGGTTGGACTGTAGGTAATACCGGAAAAGGCAACATTTGATTGGTTAAATACATTATTCAGAAAGAACCAATTGGGAGAGAGTGAGCAAACAGGAATAGAAGTTCTCCCTCTGGTCCATGGGCTTTAGGCTGTTCTTGGCTTGAAGGTTGGGTTTCACTGGAGACCCACCACTGTCTGCTTAGGATTTCTCTGCGTCCTGCCTCTATTAGTAGTACTCTGCTTTATATCAATACACCATAATAGATTTAACAAATACTGTTTTGATGGACATTTAGGTTGCAAAGTCTATACCTATACCTTATATTTGCATACTGTCTACCATACTTGTGAATAGACATACTTTGTTCACCTACTATAAAACAAGTTAGTCTTGAAGGCCAGGTGTGGTGGTTCATGCCTATAATCCTAGCACTTTGGGAGGCCAAGGTGGGTGGATCACTTGAAGCTAGGAGTTCAAGACCAGCCTGGCCAACATGGTGAAACCCTGTCTCTATTAAAAACACAAAAGTTAGCTAGGCATGGTGGCATATGCCTGTAATCTCAGCTACTTGGGAGGCTGAGGCACTTGAACCCGGGAGGTGGAGGTTGCAGTGAGCCGAGATTGTGCCACCGCACTCCAGCCCAGGTGACAGAGCAAGACTCCTTCTCAAAAAAGAAAAAAAAAATTAAAAAAAAGTTAGTTTTTATTAAAAGTAGCTTTTTAACACAAAGGATAAATGCTTGAGGTGACGGATACACCATTTACCCTAATGTGATTATTATACATTTTAAGTCTTTATCAATATAAATCATATACCCCATAAATATATATACCTACTATGTATCCACAAAAATAAAAATTAAAAAGTAGCTTTTATTGAATTAATCCAGGTTTAAATATAATAATAACCCATTGTAAAACAGCTTAATATTTAAAATTGTTCTACACAGGATCAGCTACATAATTTGTAGGTTCCAGTGCAAACTGAAGATGCAGGACTCCTTGTTCAAAAATTATTAAGATTTTTAAGACAGCAACAGCAAAGCATTAGGCCAAGCACAGGCCCTTCTAAGTGCAAGTTGTATGTCTATGAAGCCAGCCTGGCTTCTATGATATGTTAGATTACTTGGTCATAAAGTTTGAAAAATATATATATATTTTTTTCTGAGACAGGGTCTCACTCTGTCACCCAGGCTGGAGTGCAGTGGCACTATCTCGGCTTTCTGCAACCTCTGCCTCCTGAGCTCAAGTGAGCCTCCCACCCCAGCCTCCCCAGTAGCTGGGACTACAGGCACACATCACCATGCCTGGATAATTTTTGTATTTTTTGTAGAGACGGGGTCTTGCTATGTTGCCCAGGCTGGTCTAAACTCCTGAGCTCAAGTGATTCCCCCACCTCGGCCTCCCAAAATGCTGAGATTACAAGGGTGAGCCACTACACCCAGCAAAGAAAAGATTTTTATCATGAGTGAATGATTACACCTCTAAGATCATTCCCAAGTGAAAAATTATGTAATCTTAGTAACCCCTATGTGCAAGATATTACATGCTTTACTCTTTACACTGCGCAAGACAGATATTTTTGCTTGTTGATAGCATTAATAGCATTACAAATACATTTTTAACTTTTACTATAGAATGAAACTTACTGTACTTGATGCCAGGGAAAACAATAAGTACTTTTCTGGTTCCTCTAGCTCTGGTCATCTATCCATTTTAGTCTTAGGGAGAGAGTACAACAAAAGAACACATAGCAAGGTACAATGGGGACCTAAGTCTTTAATATCTTGCTCAAAAATTAAGAAATATTGTTAGAGCAGGTAGCTAGTTATGAATGAGCAGGGCAGGAAAGGGCTCCCCTTATACACACACACACACACACACACACGCCAGGAATTTCAGGTGACCATCAGGTGATTATTAACTGTCTTTCTGAAACAATAATTGGTCGCAGCCAGCACCAGGGAAAAGCAGTCTCCCAATAGATACAGAAAACCTGAAACTAGTGATCAGCAGCTTTCCAGTAAGATCTTAGGAGCGGGGTGAGTGTGCACAAGCATGCACATTAAGAGGCAAAATGGCAGAATTTAACTGGTATTTGATCTTCTAGGGACATTCCACTGGTAAGGGACGTTCAACTGGTAGGGGAAAAACGCCTCAAGTAAACATGTGTACAACCCCAGGAAACACACTATGCATGCTCCCCTCCAAAATCCTGGCAAGCCACTGTGCATGCAGACAGCCCACCCCAAGGGAAAAATCAGGGCAGAAGGGACACACACCCCAGGAAATCCTAAGTCAAAGGTCAAATGGGATACTTGTCTTTCAAGTCACCCACTTGGTCCTCTTCCCAGTGTATTTTCCTTCCTTTTGTTCCTGCTGTGAAGCTCTTTAATAAACTTTCACTCCTGCTCTAAAACTTACCTCAGTCTCTCCTTCTGCCTATGTTCCTAGGTCAAATTCTTTCTTCTGAGGAGGCAAGAATTGAGGTTGCTGCAGACCTGTACAGATTTGCCGCTAGTAACAGTATGAATATGATCATACTCCTTTTGTCCCTAAATTTCTATGGTATAGGACTTGCACTTTACTAAAACATACAAACTTGCAAGAAAAAGAGGCTGTTGCATTGACCCTACACTTAATGCCAATGCCCACCACGTATATTTATGCCTTTAATCATGACTGTCCTAAGAAAAATATTATTGCTCTCATTTTCCTTGAAACTGAAACTCAGAAAGGTTAGGTAGATTTGCCCCAAATCATAAAGAACGAGAGCCTAGATTCAAACTCCACCTCCATCTGATTAAAAAGGCCATGCTTTTGATCTTAAAAATAGTCTGAAGAGAGGAGAGAACACCATTGGAATATGGGGGCAGAAGGTGGTGTGATATGTCTACCAGCCAAGGAGTGCCAGCAACCATTAGAAGCTAGGAGAGAGGCATGGAACAGATTCTCCCTCAGAACCTCCAGAAGGAACCAACCCTGCCGACACCTGGATTTTGTACTTTTTAGACTCCAGGATTGTGAGAGAGTAAATTTCTGTTCTTTTAAGTCACTCAGTCTACAGTACTTTGTTCCAATCCCCTAGGAAACTCATACATCATGCTTCTATTTTGGAACAATAACAGGATGGTAAAAGTCCAGAAAAGATGATGATGATGAATATTACAAATACTTGTCCATCTCATGCTATTTATCTCCCTCTTCTACCTTACTGATTGATGTCCATGGCACACTGAATGTTCACAGCTAGAATATTCTTGGGCACCTGCATAACTCTGCTCTACTGGTTGTATGCTTACCAAGAATCGGTTTTGTTTATTTCTAGTTGTTTTGACTGTTATAATTTTGTCACTTTGAGACAAAATAGGGGAATAGGCCAGACCCATGCCTCTAATCCTGACACTTTGGGAGGCCACGGCAAGAGGATCACATAGGGCTGAGAGTTCGAGACCAGCCTGGGCAACATAGCAAGACCCCCAAATCTACAAAAAAATTTAAAAATGGAAAAAATACACCAGGTGCAGTAGCTCATGCCTGTAGTCTTATCACTTTGGGAAGCCAAGGCAGGAGGATTGCTTGAACCCAGGAATTTGAGACCAGCCCTGGCAACACAGTGAGACCTCATCTCTAGAAAAAAAAAAATTTTTTTTTAATTAGCTGGGTGTGGTGGTGCGTGCCTGTAGCCTCAAGCTACTTGAGAGGCTGAGGTAGGAGGATCACTCGAGCCTGGGAAGTCAAGGCTGCAGTAGGCCATGGTCGTGCTACCACATTCCAGCCTAGCAACAGAGTAAGACCCTGTCTCAAAAATAATAATAATAAATAAATTAGAATAAATAATTTTTAAAATGAGAAAATAGAGAATTTATTTTATTTCATTTATTTATTGAGATGGAGTTTTGCTCTTGTTGTCCGGGCTGGAGTGCAATGGCGTGATCTCGGCTCATCACAACCTCCGCCTACCGGGTTCAAGCGATTCTTCTGCCTCAGCCTCCCGAGTAGCTGGGATTACAGGCATGTGCCACTGTGTCCAGAATTGGTGGCTTCTTGGTCTCGCTGACTTAAAGAATGAAGCCGCAGACCGTCGCAGTGAGTGTTACAGCTCTTAAAGGTGGCACATCTGGAGTTGTTCCTTCTGATGTTCGGACGTGTTCAGAGTTTCTTCCTTCTGGTGAGTTCGTGGTCTCACTGGCTTCAGGAGTGAAGCTGCAGACCTTCACAGTGAGTGTGATAGCTCATAAAAGCAGCATGGACCCAAAGAGTGAGCAGCAGCGAGATTTATTGCAAAGAGTGAAAGAACAAAACTTCCACAGTGTCTAAAGGGACTTGAGCCTGTTGCCACTGCTGGCTTGCGGTAGCCTGCTTTTATTCCTTTATCTGACCCCACCCACATCCTGCTGATTGGTCCATTTTGCAGAGAGCTGATAGGTCTATTTTGGCAGGGTGCTGGTTGGTGCATTTACAATCCTCTAGCTAGACACAAAAGTTCTCCAAGTCCCCACTAGGTTAGCTAGACACAGAGCACTGATTGGTGCATTTACAAACCTTGAGTTAGACACAGAGTGCTGACTGGTACATTTACAATCCTTTAGCTAGACACAGAGTGCTGTACAGAAAAATTCTCCAAGTCCCCACTAGGTTAGCTAGATACAGAGTACCAATTGGTGTATTTACAAACCTTGAGCTAGACACAGAGTACTGACTGGTGCATTTACAAACCCTGAGCTAGACACAGAGTGCTGATTGGTGCGTTTACAATCCTTCAGCTAGACACAGAGTGCTAGACAGAAAAGTTCTCCAAGTCCCCATCAGGTCAGCTAGATACACAGTACTGATTGGTGTATTTACAATCCTCAAGCTAGATACAGAGTATTGATTGGTGCCTTTACAAACCTTGAGCTTGACACAGAGTGCTGATTGGTGCATTTACAATCCTTCAGCTAGGCACAAGAGTGCTAGACAGAAAAGTTCTAAACAGCTCACTAGGTTAGCTAGATTACCGATTGGTGTATTTACAAACCTTGAGCTACACACAAGGTGTTGATTGGTGTATTTACAATCCCTTAGCTAGACATAAAGGTTCTCCAAGTCCCCACTAGACCCAGGAGCCCAGCTGGCTTCACCTAGTGGATCCCGCACCAGGGCCGCAGGTGGAGCTACCCGCTAGTCCCATGCTGTGTGCCCCCACTCCTCAGCCCTTGGGCAGTCGATGGGACCCGGCACCGCGTGCAGGGGGCGGTGCTAGCGGGGGAGGCTCAGGCCACGCAGGAGTCCACCGAGGGCGGGGCAGGGGGAGGCTGGGCACAGCCGGCTGCAGTCCGGAGCCCTGCCCAGCGGGGAGGCAGCTGAGGCCCGGTGAGAATTCGAGCACAGCGCACCCTCTGCAGCTGCTGGCACGGTTGCTAAGCCCCTCACTGCCCCTGGCCGGCAGCGCCTGCCGAGTCCACGCCCACCCGGAACTCCCGCTGTCCCGCGATTCCGGCGCACGGCCAGGGTTCCCGCCGGCACCTCTCCCAGCACACCTCCCCACAAGCAGAGGAAGCTGGCTCCGGCCTCAGCGAGCCCAGAGAGGGGCTCCCACAGTGCCATGGTGAGCTGAAGGGCTCCTCAAGCGCCACCAGAGTGGACCCCGAGGCCGAGGAGGTGCCGAGATCAAGGGCTGCTAGCATGTAGTCACCTCTCACCACCACAACTGGCTAATTTTGTATTTTTAGTAGAGACCAGGCGTCTCCATGTTGGCCAGGCTGGTCTCAAACTCCTGATCTCAGGTGATCAACACACCTTGGGCTCCCAAAGTGCTGCGATTACAGGCACAAGCTACCTCAGCCGTCCGATAATATTTTTATTAATCCATGTATGTTAATCCATCCTACCGTGGAAAATAAGAGTGTTCATTAAAGGTTTATTTTCTAGGTTCTGATGAGTTCTGACTTTCTGTAATTCTAACCTGATCTAACAACAAGCTAACCATATATAGCTAAAAGTTATAGGCTATGTACACGCGGTGTTCACTGTATGCCAATGCTGTACACAAACATTTGTCTGTGCTAACTTGTCTAAGATCATGTATCTCCCAGAAATGGTGAAGTCAAGTTTGAAACTCAAGCACTCTGGCTCAGGATGCTGCTTCTCTCCCCTTGGCGCATATCACTTGCATTACTTGAAGATTTCTTTAATCCAAGTAAATGTAGAAAAGCAGCAATTATAAAGAACTAGGAGTCCCTCGGGTAGACTGCCTGACTCTTGGATCTGAGGTTCCACCCAGACCACGCCTGCCTTCAGTGAGCCGCAACCCCCATCCCTATGGTCCCTATCTGCAATTCTCTACGAACTGATTCACTGGAGTTTTAAGAATTTTTTTTGTTTTCTTTTCATTACTTCTTTCAGTTTGGGGGTATCTTCCTGCACATTTGACTCGGCTCTGAGTGCGCAGACCCACGTGTTTCCTGTTTCTCCCCGCTAGTGCGGTGCCAGCCCAGGAAGCCTGCGTTTAGTCGCCCCAGGCCCGCCCCTGACGCTGAACGGCGCTGGTCCCTTCCGGCTTGCCGTCCTCGCAGTCATGGCGGCCGTCGCGCTCCCGGCATGGCTGTCTCTGCGGTCGAGGGCAAGGACTCTGCGTGCATTCTCCACCGCCGTGTTCCCGGTCACTCCGGTCTCGAAACTTGGCCTGAGTGAGTATCTGTCTCGTCTTCTCCGGGCTTTGGGGGAGGTGCAACAGCGGAATACCGGCCCCATGAGGGGTGCCGCGGTGGCTGGGCCAGCACCGCTCGAGGGAGGCCGGTGCGTCCGCTGCCAGGCCAGTCTGGTAGAAAAGCCGTGGACGTAGGTCTGTGCTCTGCGCCGGCGTTGCCCGGCTCCTAGCCGCCTGTTTGTGCCCTGGGTGCTCTGGGCGTTTGCTCAGAAAGCTTACATTCCCCTTCCCCGTGACCTGCTCCTGTGTTGCCCCCGCCCACAGTCCCTGGTACAGGTTACTGGTGCTCTGTATTGCTTATCGGGCATCGGCAGTGATGAACCGTGGATTTCCCCAAACATTAAGAGAGTCATACGGTTGTGCTAGAACAAATTGTTGCTCTGAATTCCAGGCCACCAAATGGGCGGCCTTCATTCAACAGGCGTTGATGAACTTCATTTAATAGAAATTATAGGGATGCTTGATAGCGTGCTTACCCCGGAGGAGTCTAGTGGAAAATACAGATTTATTAACGGAGAAGTGCTATGTAGAGTGAGAGGCGCTGTGATAGAAGTGTGGCTGGAGTGACGGGAGCGTTGGGAGGAGCTGGCGTGAGTCTAAACAATCGGCGAATCCTACCTGTGCTACTTCCTGTTATAGCTCTAATTTACTCTCCTCATACTACCAACTATCTAGTTCCGATGACCATCTCATTTCTACAAGTTTCTTTTCCGTTTCCTGTTTCCCTTCTTGCTTTCCTACATTGAATTCTCACAACAGCCAAAAGAGGTTTTCGGAACTTAAATCTTGTCTTGCTGTTCCCATGTTCAAGATCTACCCATTGTTTTCAGATAAAGTATAAATTCATTAATCCTAAATACTGGCTCTTAATAGGTCTAATACTTGTCTGTTTTTAATTTTCCTTATTTCATTCTTGGAATACTTTACTCCTATTGTATACTATGCAGTGTTCTGGACACTCACCGGGGATACGGCAAGGTGGGGAAGTCAAGAGTACAAACAACCAAACAACTAAATAAGATGTCAGATAGGGTTTAATGCTATGAAGAAAAATAAAGCAGAGTATTGAGAATGGTGGATTTGTGGGGAGTAGTGGCCATAGGGTAGTCAGGAAAGATCTTTCTGAGGAAGTGACATTTGAACAGGGCCCCAAGCCATGCAGAGATTTGGGGAAAGAGCATTTGGGGCATGGGGAACTATAAGTGCAAAGGCCAAAAGTTGAGAACAAGCTGAGGGGTGTGATCAAGGAACAGGAAGAAGGGCAACATGGCAGGACCTAAGTGTGAGTAGAGGAGAGAGTGGTAGTATAAGATGTCAGAGAGTTAGTTAAGTAGTGATCTTATCTCTCCAGAGTTTGTAGACATTTCATTTGGATTTTTGGCTTGGGTTTTATATCAGAAGGCTTTGAACAGGGAACTGATATAATGTGATTTACATTTTTAAAAGATCACTGGCTGCTTTACTGGGGTAAGAGTGGAAGCCAAAGACGTGTTTGGAGGCTGTTGCAGTAGTCAAAATGAGATGATAGTGACTTGGATTAAAGTAATAGTGGAGAAGGGGGTGTGGTTGTATTTGCAATATATTTTGAAGGTAAAGTTTGTAGGATTTACTGATGGATTTGATGTGGGGCTTGAGGACAAGTCTCAAAAAAATCCTGTTACATTTTTGTCCTGAGCAATTGGATGAATGATGATTCCATTTACACGAGTTGGGAAGACTGGAAGAAGAAAATCAAAAGCCCTGCCAAGGGGCTGAGCATGGTGGCTCATTCCTGTAATCCCAGCACTGTGGGAGGTGGAGGCATGCGGATCCCTTGAGCCCAGGAGACCAGCTTGGGCAACATGGTGGAACCTTGTGTCTACTGGAAATACAAATTAGCCAGACGTGGTGGCGCATGCCTGTAGTTCCAGCTACTCCAGAGGCTGAAGTGGGAGAATCACCTGAGCCTGGGAAGTTGAGACTACAGTGAGCTGTAATCGCACCACTGTCCTCCGGCCTGGGTGACAGGAGTGAGACCCTATCTCAAAAAAAGAAAAAAAGCTCTGCCAAGGATGCATTATAGTTAAGAAGCCTGTTAAGTGTCTTCAGCCTCTTTTATCTCTGTCTCTCTCTGTTCTGTTCTTAAACTTCAGCCATATTGAATTTGTTCACTTTGATTTTCCATGTGCTCTTGCTCTGTCAAAACACTTTTTCTCACCTGCTTGTCTTCATGGCTATGTCCTGCTCATCTTTCAGGTTTTAGCTTAAAGTACACTTTCTCAGGGAGATTTTCCCCAACTGTATTGGGATTTTCCAGAGAGACAGAATGTAGACGTAGGATAGGATAGATGTAGATGTAGATATATAGACATATGACAGGGGATTTTTTAGGGGAATTGACTCACCTCACAATAGGCTGTCTGCAAGCTGGAAGCCCATGTCAGTCCAAGTCCAGAAGCCTCAGACCAGGGAAGCCGTGTAATTTTCAGGCCAAGGCCGAAGCCCTAAGAACTGAGGGGGCTGCTTGTGCAAGTTCCTGGAGTCCAAAAGCTGGAGCACCTGGAGTTCTGATGTCCAGGGGCTGGGGAAGAGTGTCCCAGGTCCAGAAGAGAGAGAGAGAGAGAGAATATGTTCTTTCATCTGCCTTTTTGTTCTCTGTATGCCCTCAGCTGATTGAGTGATGCCCACCCACATTGAGAGCAGGTATTCCTCATTCAGTCCACTGACTCACATGTGTGTCTCTCCTGGAAACATCCCCACAGACATGCCCAGAAATAATGCTTTACCATGTGTCTATGTATTCCTCAATCCAGTCAAATTGACACCTAAAGTTAACTATCATGGCTGGGCACGGTGACTCACCCCTGTAATCCCAGCACTTTGGGAGGCCAAGATGGGTGGATTGTTGGAGCTCAGGAGCTTGAGACCAGCCTGGCAACATGGCGAAACACTGTCTCTACAAAAACTAGCCAGGTGTGCTCATGCTTTTAGTCCTAGCTACTTGGGGTGCTGAGGTGGAAGGATTGACTTGACCCTGGTAGTTTGAGGCTGCAGTGAGCCAAAATTGCACCACTGCACTCCAGCCTGGGTGAGAATGAGATAACCTTGTCTCAAAAAAAAAAAAAAGAAAAAATTCACCATCACACCAACTAAATGACTAGGTTTAGTTCCCTGCTATATGTGTTCATAATATTTATTGCTTAATTGAAATTATTTGTTAAAAAGTTGTCTTACTTGACAGACTCTGTAAGAGTCCTTTTTTAGATGATGAATTCACTGTATCGGCAATTCAGATAACTATAGAATTTTCCTTATTGGGGCTGGGCATGGTGGCTCACACCTGCCCACTGCACTTTGGCAGGCTGAGGGAGGTGGATCACTTGAGGTCAGCAGTTTGAGACCAGCATGGCCAGCATGGTGAAACTCCGTCTCTACTAAAAATACAAAAGTTAGCCAGATATGCTGGGGTGCATCGGTAGTGCCAGCTACTCAGGAGGCTGAGGCAGGAGAATCACTTGAACCCGGGAGGTAGAGGTTGCAGTGAGCTGAGATCACACCACTGCAACCCAACCTGGGCGACACGCCAAGATTCCCTGTGTTTCCAGTTTTTAGTCTTCATTAAGATGATTTTGGTCCCTGAGCTTACCAAAAAAAAAAAAAAAAAAAAAAAATTGTTTCGTTGTTATGTTACAGAATACCTTAAATTAGAATAATGGGATCATGATTGATGTTGAACAACTAACTTGACATGATAAAATTCCCTTTATTGTGTTCTTTTATGTACCGAAGAAAGAACATCCAGAAATGAAAGGCCTCCAAGAAGAAAGGTAAAAAGTTCATATACTCTACTGTCTTAATGGTTTCTAGAGTTCTAAAATGAGGCAGATACTCATTATAAGGCAGAAGGGTGTTGCCAGAGAAGACTTCACAAGGTCATGTTTACTGGATGATTACCATAGCCCTGGCAGAGGTTAGTCTTTGTTTTTTGTCAGTACTCAGAGAATAGATCATCTTTGAGAGGTCAACTGACTGAGGAACTCCCAGGAAACAGGTGTATAAACCAGAATGTGGAACAATTTCTAATGCTATCTTAAGTCCTGCAGCCTGGGACTTATGCATTAATATAACTAGTTTGTTTATTTATTATTATTTGTTTGAGACAGAGTTTCACTCCTGTTGCCCAGGCTGGAGTGCAGTGGTGCAATCTTGGCTCACTGCTACCTCCGCCTCCCAGGTTCAAGTGATTCTCCTGCCTCAGCTTCCCAAGTAGCTGGGACTTCAGGCACGCACCTCAATGCCTGGCTAATTTTTGTATTTTTAGTAGAGAGGGGTTTTCACCATGTTGGTCAGGCTGGTCTTGAACTCCTGACCTCAGGTGATCCACCCGCCTCAGGCCTCCTAAAGTGCTGGGATTACAGGGGTGAGCCACTGCACCTGGCCGTATTCTAACTAGTTTAGTCTCACCCTGTGGACATTTGGATTCCTTACTTCTATGGAGGAATCTAAACTATAAGGTCAGTTGGTCAGCATAGTGTCAGAACAGAGACACATTAGTTGGAAGTTAAATGGTATCAAATTACAATAATCAAGAGCAGTCATTTCCTCAGGACTATTACCTGCTTCTAGGACATCAACTACGCTGGTTTTGATATTGTGTAGGTGGGACCTGGCTGAATTTTGCCACTATAAACCCTACTTTTGTATGTGGGCCATCCCCTAGTATTTGATGCCATGAAAAATAAATGTTAATGTGATTGACTAAGCTATCAAGTACTAGTTTTTCTCTGGGCCTAGGAGTCATATAATCTTTCATTATGTATTTATTCAATCAGTTTAACCCTAATTATTTTTTCCTTTTCTTTTTACTTCTAAGGACTTAATGCCCCCTCGTGCTACTGATTTCCATCAGAGAAGTTTGAAAAATTATTTCAAAATGTATTGTTAATTCACCCTTTCATAAGCCAAATGAAAAAATTTTTGCTGAACGTCTAAAGAAATTTTTAGTGAAGAAAATGTGATATTAAAGGGGATCCTTGCCAGAGGGTGTGAAGAGATGGTGCAGAGATATTTAGCTATATTTAGTGTTGTTTTTAAAATTTGGACAGCAGCAGCTTTGTAGGAGGTCAGATTTTACATATGTTGCAATTTTGTTTCTATTTCTTATAATTGTAGCTTTTTGCTTTAAAATTAAAATTCTTTAAAAATTAAAGAATGTTTTTATATTTAAATACTAAACGATTTTATATTTCTTAGGCACTACCTCCTAGGACAGAGAAAATGGCTGTTGACCAGGACTGGCCTAGTGTTTACCCAGTTGCAGCACCATTTAAACCCTCTGCAGTACCTCTTCCTGTTCGAATGGGTTATCCGGTAAAAAAGGGCGTGCCCATGACAAAGGAGGGAAATCTAGAACTTTTAAAGGTAAGACAAATTGCTGATTCATTGACTCAGACTTACATAGAAATAAATGCTGATCTTCCCCCCTATTTCTACTCTCTTATGGTTCAGCGTTCAGTGTATAGCAGCTTACTGTATTTTAATTAAAATTTTTTAAAATAATAGAATAGGTATATTATTATACAACACCAGATAATAATAGGAGTTGATTTGGATTATCAGTGGTAAAGGATACTCAAAGAATCCTAGGCATTCAATAATGTAATTAGTTGGCTGAGCCCGGTGGCTTATGCCCATAATCCTAGCACTTTGGGAGGCCGAGGTGGGCAGATTACTTGAGGTCAGGAGTTCAAGACCAACCTGGCCAACATGGTGAAACCCCGTCTCTACTAAAAACACACAAAAAATTAGCCAGATGTGGTGGTGGGCGCCTGTAATCCCAGCTACTTGGGAGGCCGAGGAAGGAGAATTGCTTGAACCCAGGCGGTGGAGGTTGCAGTGAGCCGAGATGGTGCCACTGCACTCCAGGCTGGGCAGTAGAGTGAGACTCTGTCTCAGGAAAAAAAAAAAGAATGTAATTAGTCAATCTTGTGGCTTCCCTTGTGACCTTTTTCTATTGTATCTCTTCTTTTTGGAGACAGGGGTCACTATGTTGCCCAAGCTGGTCTCAAACTCCTGGGCTCAAGAGATATGCCTGCCTCAGCCTCCCAAAGTGCTGGGATTACAGGTGTGAGCCACCACACTCAGCCTATCATATCTTTTCTATATTGCATCTTTCCAGTGGAATTAAGAAAAATGAAATAACCTAGTTTGAGATTGAGACTTGGGAGGTAAAACTTCCAGTTTAAAAAGAGGGGCCGGGCACGGCAGCTCACGCCTGTAATCCCAGCACTTTGGGAGGCCGAGGTGGGCGGATCACGAGGTCAGGAGATTGAGACCATCCTGGCTAACACGGTGAAACCCCGTCTCTACTCAAAATACAAAAAATTAGCCGGGCGAGGTGTCGGACCCCCCTGTAGTCCCAGCTACTTGGGAGGCTGAGGCAGGAGAATGGTGTGAACCTTGGAGGCAGAGCTTGCAGTGAGCCGAGATCGTGCCACCGCACTCCAGCCTAGGCGGCACAGCAAGACTCTGTCTCAAAAAAAAAAAAAGAATTTAAATTCTTTCTGTCTATAAAGGTAGAATATTATTTAGTATTATTATTATAGTCTACCAAATTTAACTGTATTACTTGAAGCAAAATAGGTTAAGGTAAATGCTTTGTTTGATAGCATGTATAATTATTTATGATCGGTGTTTTAAAGAAAATATAAATGCTTAGTCTGGGAATGCATATCTTAGATGGTTTCTTAAATACAATGAAAGTTATACAAAGGAAAATGAACTGTTTTCCATTAGATGAGAGTCTTTGAAAAACAAAAGTTTGCTAAAAGGTGATGGGAACAGGGAGAATGGGTACTGTGTTGCTGGAGACGGGAAATGAAATTTAGAAATGGGAATGTGAAGACACAAGAAAGCATACATCAAGGAAAACTAATGTTTTCTTTGAATAAAAGAAGACAATTTTGTTCAAAGAGATCTTTGGAGAATTACTGGGTGAGAGAGTAGCAGTATATTTGCAATAATGCTAATGGTTGTAAATGACATTTTAATAAACATAAAAATCCAAACATTTAATGCATGTCATTTATTTGTAGTGATGGTGTCATTGAATAAGCTTATTAACTGAGCTAACGTATGCAAAGTGCATGGAACTGTGCCTATGTAAGTCCATGCAAATTGTCTGTTATTTTTTCCTTTTATGATTTTTGAGGTTTATACGTTCATGTTTCAAAAATAAAAGTCTATAACTGTGATCTATTAAAAGTAGCCCCTCAACACTAGAGTTTATCATTTTTAAAATGTATAAAAAGGAAAAAACCAAAAAGTACAGTAAATGAAACTGCCTATCCCCAAATCCCAGTTTTCAGTGCCTATTTTCTCTTGATTAAAACAATATTTTCTGGCCAGCTGTGGTGGTTCACACCTGTAATCCCAGTACTTTGGGAAGCCAAGGCAGGTGGATCACTTGAAGTCAGGAGTTGGACAGCAGCCTGGCCAACATGCGAAACCCCATTTCTACCAAAACTACAAAAAAATGAGCCAAGTGTAGTGGCGCATGCCTGTAATCCCAGCCACTCGAGAGGCTGAGGCAGGAGAATCACTTAAACCCAGGGGGCAGAGGTTGCAGTGAGCCGAGATTGCGCCACTGCAACAGCCCGAGACTCCGTCTCAAAAACAAAAAACATTTTCTGATCAGCCCTCAAGACACCTGGCATAGTTCTTGTAGTAACTTTCGACTTGTTTACACTTTCTTTCCAAATGAGCCTTTAAACTCTTTTAGGTGTTTAACTTTATTCAAGAAATGACCTAATAAATGCTAATTATTTATTTGAAGGAATCAAATCTCTGACTTTCCTGAATTTTCATTCACATTATGAATGATTCATTAGCTTTTTAATATGTCATCATAAATATATTCCTAACTTCATTAAACTATCCAGTTAAGATTTGCTAGCTTCACTTATTAGTTCATAAAATGTTTATTATGTACAAAGTGGAAATACTGTCATGCTATGCAGTCCAGGGGACTTGTGATGATTAAACAATGATCCATATCCTGGCCGAGCACAGTGGCTCACACCTATAATCCCAGCACTTTGGGAGACCAAGGCGGGCGGGTCACCTGAGGCCAGGAGTTCGAGACCAGCCTAGGCAACATGGTGAAACCCTGTCTCTACTAAAAATACAAAAATTAGCCGGGCATGATGGCACATGCCTGTAATCTCAGCTACTTGGAAGGCTGAGGGAAGAGAATTGCTTGAGCCTGGGAGGCAGAGGTTGCAATGAACTGAGATTGTGCCACTGCACTCCAGCCTGGGTGACAGAGCGGGACCTTGTCTCAAAAAAAAGAAAAGCAAAAAAACAAACAATGATCCATGACCTTAAGTCCTTTCAGTTTTATAAAGGAAATATACATGTATACCTGTAGATTTGTGGCAGGAAGAATACTATAAAAATGATGTTTAGTTTTTTTCATTATGATTGTCATTATAAGATGCTTGGTAAAAGACAAAAGATTTATATGATCTGAAGACAAACCCAGGTATCACTGTAAATTACTTGGTACTGAATCTATATTTTAAGAAATATATTTCTTGAATTGACAACATCTGTGACAGAAAATCAATATTGTAAAAAAACAGCATTTATTTACTGCGTGTTTTACTGGGCCTGTGATTTAGTTTTATGAGAAAACTATCTTTTTCATGTTTTTAAGACATTTAGCTAATTTATCCTTTAACTTTCTCTATTTAAGATTCCCAATTTTCTGCATTTGACTCCTGTAGCAATTAAAAAGCACTGTGAAGCCCTTAAAGGTAAGTGGTTATTTTCTTATATGAATTTTATATTGACTTCGAACATAAATTTAAGAATCTCTGTTCTAATATACTGTATAGCCTTATATTCAAGTTGTTTTCAGCGAGTTGGTACATGTCAAGTCTGCGAATTTTTTTGCTAACGACTACAAGGTATTAGGAATAATAATTAGAAACCATGATCCTTGTTCACAGGTAGGTTAGGGACTTACTATTGAGTTTTAGAAAACATGCACATAAGGCTGGGCATGGTGGCTCATACCTGTAATCCGAGCAGGTGTTTGGGAGGCCGAGGTGGGCAGATCCACTGAGGTTAGGATTTCGAGACCAGCCTGGCCAACATGGTGAAACCCTGTCTCTACTAAAAATACAAAAAAATTAGCCTTGCATGGTGTCAGGCACCTATAATCCCAGCTATTCTGGAGGCTGAAACAGGAGAATCGCTTGAACCCAGGAGGCGGAGATCGCGGTAAGCTGAGATCGCGCCATTGCACTCCAGCCTGGGCAACAAGAGGGAAACTCCATCTCAAAAAAAAAGAAAACAAACATGCACATAAGAAGACTGAAGTAAATGTTGCAGATACTTCACAGAGAAGAATTATCTTAAAGAAATTATTGAAAATTTTAAAAAATGAATGACATATGCATGTGGTAAATCAAATAGTAAAAGAGCTTATGATGAAAAAGCACTAGCCTTATATGCTTTCTTTACCAGCCCCTCATTTATTTATGTATATATGTTTATATTTGTAATAAATACTCTACATATAGTATATATATTTATATATACTTATATACTCTCTGTAGTGTGTATGTGTATTTATAAAATAACAAGTAATCACTGGAATATGATTATACCTTCAGTTCTGGATTTCTTGATTTTGAAAACCTGTTGATTCCTAGGTATAAACAGATTTCATGTACTTAACGTTACTGCTTCTCCTCCTTTCTACATGCATGGAGGTGAAGGCAAATAATATTTTTTAACTCATGGTTTTGTGTATGCTTTTATAATTATGTATATATTCCAATTTAAGTTCTGATTGATAGTTATGATTGATTAGATTAATTCAGGAGTTGGTACCTTTGGATAAAGTCTTAATATACTCATGCTGATTTAAAGGTGTTGTATGTACATGCTCAGTATACTTATTAAGGCTTTTCAGGAAAGAATATGAAACCTAGAAACACTTCACAAGTATCCTGATTATGCTGGGAAGGAGCTGTGGAGTGGTAAACATAATTATGATTAAATTTGAGCTTTTCAAAGGGCCTTCCATTTAAAAATATAAGGAAGACTATATAAAGAGGTCCTGAAACATAGGAATAATAACCTTACTCTTGAAATGAGGGAGGAAAGATCTGTTTCATTTGTTTGGTCTTTTACTTTAGGACATTGGGATGCTTTTCTATCCCTTTAGAGTATGTGTTTCTCTATGCATTTGGGCCTGGAATTAGACTAAAACTCATCACTTCCAAATTTGTGTCCCAGGCTGGGCATGGGTGTGGCTCACACCTGTAATGCTCGCACTTTGGGAGAGTGAGTTGGGTGGATTGCTTGAGCTCAGGAGTTCAAGACCAGCCTGAGCAATGTGGTGAAACCCCATCTCTACAAAAAATACAAAAAAATTAGCCAGGTGTGGTGGCACGTGCCTGTAGTCCCAGCTACTTGGGGGCTGAGGCGAGAGGATTGGAACCCAGGAGGTTGAGGCGGCAGTGAGCTCAGATCGCGCCATTGCACTCCAGCCTGGGTAACAAAGTGAGACCCAGTCTCAAAAAATAAACAAATAAAATAAAATAACAAATTTGTGTCCCGTTTGGCACAAATCATGTATTACTATTTGATCATCTATAAAGCCAGTTAACAAATGGCATTGCACTGTGAAAAATTCCATGTTTCTTCTTTTTAAATGTGTGTTTATAATCTAGAAACTTGTAATTTTAATAAAATATTTCTGTAATACTTCCTGATTTTTAAATGAAAGGCTTTTGACAGGGCATGTTAGCTCATGCTTTTAATTTCACAGCATTTCGAGAGGCCACGGAGAAAGGATTGCTTGATCCCAGGAGTTTGAGACCATCCTGAGCAACATAGTGAGATCATGTCTCTACAAAAATATTGAAAAATTAGCTGGGATGTGATGGTGCATGCTTGTGGTCCCAGCTACTCTGGAGGCTGAGGTGGGCCTGGACGACAGAGTGAGACCCTGTCTCAAAAAAACATAAAAATGAAAAATAAGTTTAAAAAAATTAAATGAAAGACTTTCATACAGCACATTCAGAAGAGTGGCATTCTATTTTATAGTACTTAAATGAGTGTCTTGCTCTTTCCTTAATTATCCCTTTGCACTTGCTGCCAGTCTCCGGATTTAGATTGCATCTTCCGAATAACTCAAAAGCTTTTCAAGTACTTCTCAGTTTTCTTTCAAAGTAGGTCAGTTCAGACTTTATATCTAACTTGCAAATGGAAAATCTGAAGCACGGGAAAGTTAGGTAATTTACCAAAACTTTAATATCAGTGGCAGAAGTTAAATACAAACCAAGGTCTTCCAAAGTCTCGTCTATTGCTCTACCTATCAGATGAGTAAAGGCTAATAGGAATCTGTTACGTATTTTCCATTTGGCTGTGTTTTTTTAGACATATAATTTAGGTAATTTAATTTTAAAACTGTAATTATTATTTGATGATTGAAATGACTTATTCATAGTTTCTAAAAAAAGAAAAGAAAAGAAAAAGAGTCAGTGCAAACCCAAGAGCTCACAAAATTCCCCAAACTAGTCTGTCTTACAAAGTGCTTGGCAGTGATGCATCTTGTAGTGCAGGGTATTGGAATAAGTTCATGATGGGAATGAAATTCAGCCTCAACAATCTTGTTCTGTTCATATTTTTTAAATGTTAAAATGATGTTAATTGCAAAGATACTTTTTTTCCCCTCAAAACGACTGGGTATTGATCTTTTAAACAGTGTTCAAGGAATGAAGTCAACTATATTTAATTTGTTAGTATAAGAAAATTGTTAGCCCAAGGAAATGTTATTGGCAAAATAGTTCTCACTGTCCCTTAGATTATCACCTACAAGAGCTCCCACGTCTGCCTGTGAAATTATGACCAGCCTCTTCTGCAGTTGTGCTTGTTTGGAGGAAGCATGTATGCAGTCTAATATGTTTGACCCAAAAAACCAGTTACTTTTAGCTGTTCGTAGAGTGAGGCTGTTTAAGAAATGAGATTTCCATTGTGGACAGCCTGATAGTGCCAGAAATTTTCATCTCAAGCTGAAAGTCCTCTGCCATGCTAACTTGATTGAAACAGGCTAAGATGAAATCAGCTCTGATACCTGGAGGAGGCTGGGAGCTACCTCTTTTCCTTTAAGTTTTTTTTTTTTCCTATTCAGGGCCTGAGTTTATACTTCTGTGTTACGAAGGTAACATGCTATGAAGATAACAAGAAGGCATGTTCACAGTGCTTGGAGTTCCTGTTGTGACCTAGGTCTGAGACCCAATCCCACTTCCTGTCTATGCTGTCTTGCCCAGATATGAAGACAAGGCTTTCTTCTTTCCATTTAGCCCATTGGCACATAGAAGTCACAAAGAAGAAATTTCAGTTCTTATAAGAATCCATTTAAGGGCTTAGGCTTTTGTACCTGTTTGAGTTGAGGTTCTATTCAGCCAGATTTCTAAACGACTGTTAACTCCATCTCAGTTTCTTCTTAGGGCTCTTTGAGAGCTTTCAGTTCTTTTCAGCTGATCTTTAGTAACCTTTAGTAATTAATATTATCTGTTACTTTTTTGAAAACAGTAATGCTCTGGGTACTATGAACTGTTTGCTTTTAGTTGGTATGGAGGAAGTAAACTGTCCAATAACAGATATGTGCAAAGCTTATAATAAGCTTCCATCAAGGCACAGTCCCCTTTTAACTGAAAATACCACTGCCATCAAACCTGAAATATCCAAAGAATTCCCTAATTAAATTGCCTAATTTAGGATGTACCTAATAGGAAAAGGGATAAGTGATGATGGTATATATGTAAAGTGCAGAATAGAATCTGTTCTTTCATGTGACCTGGCAATGATCTCAATAATTTGGTATTGCCTAGTACTATGCATTACAATGAGAATTTACTTGCAAAAGTGTAATTGAAATTATTTCTTTTATTCTCAGATTTTTGCACTGAGTGGCCAGCCGCACTGGACAGTGATGAGAAATGTGAGAAGCATTTTCCAGTTGAAATTGACAGCACTGATTATGTTTCATCCGGACCATCTGTTCGGAACCCCAGAGCACGAGTAGTAGTCTTAAGAGTAAGAGTTTTTTTCGTTTTTTGTTTTATATAAGAATCATTATAATACATTATTTAACGATGTCTTTGGTGGCTGGCACAGTGGCTCATGCCTGTAATCCCAGCACTTTGGGAGGCCAAGGTGGGAGGATTGCTTAAGCCCAGGAATTTGACACCAGCCTGGGCAACATAGCAAGAACCTATCTCTAAAAATAACGAGAAAAGAAAAAAAAAAATGTACTTGATATGTGTGATTATAAAACTGTAATATTTATCACAGAAATTTTGGAAAATACAAGTTTTAAATTATATGCCAGGCATGGTGGCTCATGCCTGTAATCCCAGCACTTTGGGAGGCCGAGGCAGGTGGATCACCTGAAGTCAGGAGTTCGAGACCAGTCTGGCCAACATGGTAAAACCCCGTCTCTACTAAAAATACAAAATTTAGCCAGGCATAGTGGTGGGCATCTGTAATCCCAGCTACTCTAGAGGTTGAGGCAGGAGAATTGCTTGAACCCGGGAGGTGGAGGTTGCAGTGAGCCAAGATCGCGCCACTACACTCCAGCCTGGGCGACAGAGCAAGATTCTGTCTCGAAAAAAAAAAAAAATTATAAAATTGCCCATAAATCTACCATTTGTAACCACTGTTAACTATGGTAGCTCATTTTAGTACATACTCACAGCCTGCCTTTGTGTATATTAATGGGATGATACTGTATGTGTTCAGCAGTCTCTTTCTTACTTAACAAGAATTAACCATTTCCCAATAATATTAAACATTCTTTAATTTTAATTTGAATTTTTTTGAGATGGGGTCTGACAGGCAGAGAGCAGTGGCACTAACATAGCTCAATGTGGCCTCCAATTCCTGGGCTCGATTGTCCTGCCTCAGCCTCCAAAGTGGCTGGGACTACAGGTGTGAGACACTGTGCCCAGCCCATTTTCCTAAATTTTTTGTAGATACGGGGTCTCACTTTGTTGCCCAGCTGTTCTTGAACTCCTGGGCTCAGGTGATCGTCCCACTTCTGCCTCCCAAAGCACTGGAATTACAGGTGTGAACCACTGCACCCAACCTAATTTAATTTTAATGGCTACGTAGAATAACATATAAATGAGAGACTGTTATGTACCAAGACAGTGTTTGAATCTGGTGGGTGTAATGTTGATCACTTCAAACTTAGCTTTCTTTCTGAGACTGAAGTGATACATAAATAATTTCATAATATAGATCTACCATAATTTAAGTTATCTGTATTATGGAACCTTTAGGCTTTGTAGTGGTTTTCTTTATTAGAAAAATGTTTTAATGAATATTCTTAGGTGTTAATATTTGTATGTATTTCTAATGATGTTCCTAAGATAACTTCCTGAAAGGAGAACTGTGAGGATATATAGCTCTTGAAGTTTGTTGATATATATATTGTAAAATTCCTGCAGGAAACGTAAAAAAAATATAACACCATCAGATTGTGAGAAGGCCTGCTTTACTGTGCTCTCACCAACCTACATATTGCCTGTCAACTTGAAAAATTTGTCTTATATTTAAAATATGTATGTCTTTGAATACTAGTGAGGTTGAGGATTTATTCCTTTGCAAAACACTTATATTTTGTCATTTGCCCATTTTGATGGTGTATTGATTCCTTGTATCTTTTTTTTTTTTTTTTTGAGACAGGGTCTCACCTTGTCACCCAGGCCGAAGTGCAGTGGCGCGATTTCGGCTCACTGCAATCCCTGCCTTCCAGGCTCAAGTGATCCTCCCATCTCAGCCTCCTGAGCAGTAGCTGGGACTGCAGGTGTGTGCCACCATGCCTGGCTAATTTTTTTGTATTTTTGTAGAGACAGGGTTTTTCCATGATGCCCAGGCTGGTCTCAAATTCCTGAACTCAGGCAATCTGCCTGCCTCGGGCTCCCAAAGTGCTGGGATTACAGGTGTGAGCCACTGCTACCGGGCCGTTGTTTCTTTTTAATAATGGCTTTATTGAGACATAGTTCAGTTGCTATAGAATTCCCCCCTTAACCATCCTCAAGCCCCTTTCAGCAACTAATCTTTCTGTCTCTGGATTTACCTATTCTTGACATATTATAGAAATGGAACCATGCAATATGTTTTCTTTCATATAGTGTAATGTTTTCAATAGGTTTCATCTGTTGTAGTGTTTTATCATTTCTTTTTATTGCCAAATGTTTTATTTTATGAATATACCACATTTTATTTATCCATTCATTAATTGGTGTACATTTGGGTTGTGTCTGCTTTTTGGCTATTATGAATAATGCTGTTGAACATTCATATACAGGTTTTTGTGTAGACATGTGTTTTCCATTCTCTTGGGTGTATACCTAGCAGTGGAATGACTGAGTTGCATGGCACCTCCATGTTTGACATTTTGAGGAACTGCCAAACTGTTTTTCAAAGTGCTTCACTATTTTACAATTTCACCAGCAAATTTGAGGCTTTCTATGTCTCCACATCCTCACTAACGGTGTTGTTACCTGTCTTTTAGTTTTAGTCATTCTGATGAGTATGAAAGTATCTCATTGTAGTTTTGATTTGTGTCTCCCTGAGAACCATCTTCTCATGTGCTTGTTGACTATTTGTATATGTTTGGAGAAATGTCTGTTCAAATCCTTTGCCCATATTTTAATTGGGTTGTTTATCTTTTGATTGTTGAGTTGTAAGCGCATTTTATATATTCTGGACAACAGTCCCTTCTCAGATATATGATTTGCAAACATTTTCTTCCATTCTTTGGGTTGTCCTCTTACTTTCTTGATGTTGTCCTTTTTTAAGCACAGAAGTTTTAATTTTGATGAAGTCCAATTTATGTAAGTTATTTACTGCATAATGATGTTTTGGTCAATGATAAACACATACACAACAGTGGTCCCAAGAAATTATAAGACTGTATTTTCACTGCACTTTTTCTATGTTTAGATATGTTTAAATACACAAGTACAATTGTGTTCCAATTGTTACAGTATTTAGTACAGTAACATGCTGCACAGGCTTGTAGCCGAGGAGCAATTGACTATACCAGGTAGTCTAGGTTTGTAGTAGGCTGTACCACATTGGATTGTGTAAGTAAGCAATGATGTTTGTACATGACAAAAATCACCTAGCCATGTCTTTGTCAAAAAATATTGTTAAGCGGCGCTTGACTATATTTTTCCTTTTGTCTCTTGTGCTTTTGGTGTCATATGTAAGAAATCATTGTCTTATTCAAGGTCATAAAGATTCACTCTTGTGTTTTTTCCTAAGAGTTTTATAGTTTTAGCTCTTACATTTAGATCTATGACCTATTGTTTGTTAATTATCATACAGTTGTTCCTCAGTATCTGTTTGGTATTGGTTCCAAGACCGCTTGCAGATACTTAGATCTGCGGATGCCCAAGTCCCTGATGTAAAATGGCATAGTATTTGAATATTGAATATAACCTAGTATATCCTCCTATATACTTTAAGTCTTTTCTAGATTACTTATAATGCTTAATACAATGTGAATGCTATGTAAATAGTTGTTATACTGTATTTTAAGAATATGCATTTTAAAAATTGTTGTATTGTTATTTTTTCTGAATATTTTCAATCCACGGTTGGTTGAATCCACAAATATGGAACCCGTGGAGACAAAGGGCTAACTGGATATGGTGTGAAGCCAGGGTCCAGCTTCATTCTTTTGCATTCCTTTTGCATGTTGATCCAGTACCATTTTTGAAAGGACTATTTTTTCCCTTTTGAATGGTCTTGGCACCCTTGTCAAAGTCATGTAGTTACCTTTTAACTTTTCATTTGGCTACTTTACCAAATTCTCTTTTTAAAATTTTTTATTATGAAAATTTTCAAATGTATGGACAAGTAGAAAGAGGCTAATAAATACCCATGCACATGGCATCTTGGTTTGGTAATTAATATTTTGACAAATTTGCTTCATACACACACATACACATCTAAGTACCTTAACATTTCTGACACCTAATGTTTCACACTAAAATACTTCAGTGTGTTATCTCTAAGAATTCAGGAGATGTTTCCTATTTAATTCCAATGCTATTAACACATGTAACAAAATTGTCAGTAATTCCCAAATATTATCTAAAATATCTACCCCACACTCAAATTTCCCCCATTGCCTTACAAAATGGTATTTATTAAGCTCTTTTATTTAAACCAGAATCCCGTCAAAGACCATTGTATTTGATAATGATGTATCTTAGGTCATCTGGAATGGCAAACAACTCCACCTCCCTCCCTTCTTCCTGATGAATTTGACTTGTTAAAGAGGCAGGTATTTTATCCTATAACGTTTCCTACCTTTTGAATTTGCCCCATTGCATCTGGATGTCATTTACTATATTTCTTTATCTCCTGTACTTCACATAACCTGCACGTTAGATTTAAAGGACTGATAAGATTCCAGTTAAATATGTTTGGCCAGAATACTTTATAGATAATGCTATGTATTTTATATTGCATCAGGGGCACGTAAAGTCTGGTTGCCTCATTCTTGGTATGCTGAAATTGAGCACTTGGCTAAGAAGTTGACAACCTAATCCATTCCTTTGTGAAGATTTCTGTTGTTTTGCTTTTCCCTTAAACAAGTAATCTGTAGGTGGATATCAAGCAAAATCATTATCCTTTTTGATCCTTGAAGTATATCTATCTTAACTTTGGCCAGTGGGAACTCTTTTAAGTTGGTTCCTGTGTCCTTTTGTTACAATCCATTAGCATTTGAAAGTTTCTTTGTATTTTGACACAAGATGGTTCAGGCTCATTTTTATAAATTTCTTATTCCGGACCTGGAATCAGCCATTTCTCAAGGAGCCCTAATACCTGTCAGTGGATAATGGTGTTTACAGACCATAATCTGGATGCTAGGACTTCTCAGTTGATTCTTTCAGAAGTTTCTCAAGAAATAATCGATAAATAATGGTAGTTTTAATTCCCTTTTTCAAGTATCCGTAGCTTGTTTTTTCTTTTCGTCTTCTGCGTTAGATAAAATTTCGGAAACCACATTTCTGTAGTCCCTTATGCTGATCCATAGTTTGTCTGTGCCTCTAGTGTTTAACCTCAGGTATGAGGTAGGATTTCAGTTATTATGTTAATGGTGTATCCTATTCTTAGATTACTAGCATTTACGAAATTACCTCCTCTGAATTATTGAAGTCATAAATTACATTAGGTTTTCAGTACACTGATGCATTTCTGAACCCTGGTCAGTTCATGGTGTATCATTCTTTTATTCTACCACTGATTTGCTGTGCTAGAATTTTACTTAGGATCATTTGTCCAGATGCTGTATTGCTCTGGAGAAACATGAGATCCTGCTGTTACTCACCTGGATCACGCCACGTGCCATTGCACTTCTAAGGGTCTGCCCTAGGAACTTCTAATTTAGTATTTGAAACCACTGTTTGTTTCCTTTGTCAAAGAAATCTTGGTACACATGGCATATCTTTTTCACACAGCAGTCATGGAGCAGTTACCTGATACACTTTTTTAAAATTAAACTTTTTATTTTAGTTTTTAATTTGCAGAAAGGTTTAATTTGCAGAAAGGTTCCAAGAATAGTAGAGAATCCTATATATTTCAGACCCAGGTTCCCCTGTTGTAAACATCTTAAAATATACTATGGTATATTTGTCACAACTAGTGAATTAATATTGATACTGAATCAATATTGAATTTATTGTTACTAAAGTCCCTACTTTGTTCAGATTTTCTTAGTTTTTTTTCTAACACCCTTTTTCTGTTCTAGAATCCCATCCAGTTTACTACATTACGTTTAGTCGTCATAACTTCTTAGGTTTCTCTTGGGTGTGATGTTTCTCAGACTAGACTTGTTTTTGATGACCTTAACAGTTTTGAGAAGTACTAGTTATATATTTGGTAGAATGTCTTTCAACTTGTGTGTTTGGGGAGAAAAACCCCAGAAGTAAAGTGCCATTCGTCACATATCAAGAGTATAGGCTATTAAGATGATTTGTTTTGTTTGTTTTTTTGAGACAGGGTCTCACTCTGTCACTTAGGCTGGAGTGCTGTGGCACAATCACGGCTCACTGCAGCTTCGACCTTCCCAGGCTCTGGTGATCCTCTCACCTTTGTTTCCCCAGTAGCTGGGACTACAAGCACAAGACACCACGGCTAGCTAGTTTTTGTATTTTTTGTAGAGATGAGGTTTTGCCATGTTGCCAGGGCTGGTCTCGAACTCCTGGGCTCAAGTGATATTCCCACCTCAGCCTCCCAAAGTGCTGGGATTACAGGCAATGATCCACTGTGCCGGCCATGATTTGTCAGTGATGATGCTAATCTTGATACCTGGCTGAGGTAGTACTTGTCCATTTTCTTCACCATAAAATTATATTTCCTCCCCTCTTTTCCATACTGTACTCTTTAGAAGAAAGTTTTACAATGCAGAGCCCACACTTAAGGATCAGGAGGTATGTTCCACTTCTTTGAGAAAGAAGTGTCACATAAATTATGTACAGTCCTTTTATATGGCAAATTTGTTCATTCCCCCCTATTTATTTAATCATTTATATCAGTATGGACTCATGGGTATTTATTTTATACTATGTGTCATAATCCAATAAAACTTTTTTTTTTTGCTCAAATTGTTCTGAGTTTAACCATTGGGGACTCTTTCCACTGGCTCTTCTGTTCCTTTGCCATGCCCCCATCATTTGTATTTTAAGCAATTACTTATTTTCTGGCACTACAGAATGCTCTGGGCTCTTTCTCTGTCCCATTCCTAGAATCAGCATTTCTCCAAGGAGCCCTGACTGATGTGCTTTTGATTGGTCTGGAGGGTGACTACTACCTCTTTGAGGTGCCTCCTGGGACCCTCAAAATGTTAACTTTTATACTCTCTGTAGTCTGTATTTTAAGCCAGAATATTCGAAGTACACTGAAGAAATGTGTTGAAAATCTGTGCAACCATTTTTACATTATATACTAGCAAATAAACAATCTTTAATTTCTAGAATTTTCCATTTTCCTCAGTGATATTGTTGATTGATTTGTAGTTTTCTTTCTTTGCTACGTTTCAGTATCAGGGTTATACCATTTTTTAAAATTTAATATAATTTTATTTTTTGAGACAGAGTCTCGCTCTGTTGCCCAGGCTAGAGTCCAGTGGCACGATCTTGGCTCACTGCAACCTCCGCCTCCGTGGTTCAAGCGATTCTCCTGCTTCAGCCTCCCAAGTAGCTGGGATTATAGGAATGCTCCACCACATCCAGCTAATTTTTGTATTTTTAGTAGAGATGGGGTTTCACCATGTTGGCCAGGCTAGTCTCGAACTCCTGACCTCAAGCATTCTGCCCTCCTTGGCCTTCCAGAGTGCTGGGATTACAGGTGTGAGCCACCGCACCTAGCTTGTACCATCTTTATGAAGTGAATTATGAAGCTTTCCAACCTTTTTTTATTTTGTAGAACAGTTGAAATATCACAACAATATACTAAGTTCTTAGATTGAAACTATTTTTAAATCACAAAGACAGTATATGTTTACTGTATAAAATTTCAAAAATCCCAATAAAAGAAAAAAAAAAGAATTGAAAGTTCAGCCATGCTTGTATTGTTCCACAGGTTCATATTTTTAAGAACTTATTAAATGTTACCTATTTTTCATGATAATGTTAACAACCACAATCAGCAGTTGTTGAGCTCTGTTGTGTGTTGAAAAATCTCTGAACTTAGAGTCAGGAAACCTAGATCCTAATTTATGTTATTCACCTCAAGTTTTGTGGGCCTCTGTCTTCAGTCCTAGAATTGACATCTGATGTCCCTACTGGTTCTAAGTTTGCTTATTTTATTTCACACAAAAATAATCTCATTGCTTCATTTGAAGGATGGCACCAGATTTCATTTCTTATATCATGCTTTGCCTCTTGTCCTCTGTGCCTTGTGCTAGCCTGTGATGCCTTCATTGCTCTCTTGTACCCCTTCTGCTGACTTCATGTCTGCCCTGCTAGACTCGGCACTCCACCTGCTGGCTGTTGAGGTTCAATGGTGGTGTCCTGGATGTGCCATGTAGTTCAAGGGTAAACGTAGGTCAAACAGATGAACTAAAACACATGCAGTCCAGTATGATTAAAGCAATCTTGTGAAGGTAGTCAACTGTTAGAAACGATTGGACATGCTCAAATTTTTTAATTCACAGAAAAAACATTTTTGATAGTCATAAAAGTAGTTTAGGTTTAAAAACAACTTATATATAACTTTACTTCAAAAGTGCTTTCTTCTATTAATCTCATTTATTTCTGACAAAAACCAAGGAAAACTGAGTCTCAGGGAGACTCTGACAAAAACCAAGGAAACTGAGTCTCAGGGAGGTAACATGATTTGTTTAAGGTAACATATTAAATGGCAAATCTACAAATCAAACCAATTCTTGTCTTTTATGTAATACCAGCATTCTTTAACCACATATACTTGCATATAGAGAAGATATTTCACAAGTTAGATATTTCCCAATTTATGTAGCTCTTTTTGTGTTAAAATGTAGGCATTTGAAGATGTATGTAATGTATATAAAACCAACACCTCCTGTGATTTGCAATATCAGCGTTATTTTGGGGATAATGTTAACAGTATTATATTGATTCTTTGAAAAGTAGCAATTGAGGGCAAAATATGTAAGTACTTTGAATTTTGATAAAAGACAGTGAATGCGACTCAGCCCAGGTTAAAGTATTAGCCCATATTAAAGACTACAATGTTGCAGTGCCTTTGAGTGCTACCAGGTGGCGTGAGTGCACCACACAGCTGTCTCTGAAATATTTATGATTTTTGGCATAAACTCCATATAGTTTTTGAACATTAAAATGTTAATGTTAATACGAGTTTTAAATGAATGTGAATGTGATCTTACATTACATTGTTACAGTAATGACCGGCTTTGCTGCCCTTTTTTGGACCACTTATATAAAAAAGCTACAATACTTTAAGCTTTTGAAACTTAAATTTATTGTTAAACATTATTATGATTTCATCGAAGGGAGGTTTAAAAAAGGCAAAATCACGACATTCTCACTATCCTAATGTAAAAACTATTCATTTTTCTCTCCTTACTCCCTCTGTATACATGCATATGTGCATATATTTGTGTATTCATAATCATAATAAAGGTATATTTTATTTTTTGTAAAAAATTCTTCATGTTTGTTTTAATCAGAGTATAAAATGGCTTATTTTATCTATCAAGTCAGTAACCTGGTAGTTGATACATTCTCTTTCCAGAAAACTAGTGATTCACATTGTCTAATTGAGAGTTAGTAGTTAGTATTCATATTACTTGAGTTATTTTTAAGAGTGCATTTATATTTATCTATTTTCTGTAGTTCAAATACAAAATACAAAAATTCACAGTGCTTTGAAAAACAATATATCCTCGCTTTTAAAAATTTATGTATTCGGCCGGGCGCGGTGGCTCAAGCCTGTAATCCCAGCACTTTGGGAGGCCGAGACGGGCGGATCACGAGGTCAGGAGATCGAGACCATCCTGGCTAACACGGTGAAACCCCGTCTCTACTAAAAATACAAAAAAAATTAGCCGGGCGAGGTGGCGGGCGCCTGTAGTCCCAGCTACTCGGGAGGCTGAGGCAGGAGAATGGCGTAAACCCGGGAGGCGGAGCTTGCAGTGAGCTGAGATCCGGCCACTGCACTCCAGCCCGGGCGACAGAGCGAGACTCCGCCTCAAAAAAAAAAAAAAAAAAAAAAATTTATGTATTCATTCCACAAGTATTTATTGCATGCATTTTAAGTGTTAAGCCATTGCCAAGAACAAGATAGACATCATTCTTGCCCTCAAGGGTTTCAATTCAGTGAGAAAAAAATGGGAAAATAAATAGGCTACTATACTTTGATGTCTTGAGGGAAGTGTGCAGGGTCATTGAAGCTACAGAAAACCAAACAGATTTCAAAATCCTATTTAGCCTTTTTTCTTCATATAGTTACAGCTCTTTTTTTATTCTTAATGCTCTCCATGGAAGATTAATCTTTACCTTATTTAATTGTATTCTGGTATCTAACCTAACCTATCTTCTTTTTTTTTTTTTTGAGTCTAAGTTTTGCTTTTGTTGCCCAGGCTGGCGTGCAGTGGCACGATCTCAGCTCACTGCAACCTCCGCCTTCTGGGTTCAAGCGATTCTCGTGCCTCAGCCTCCTGAGTAGTTTGGATTACAGGCATGCGCTACCATGACCGGCTAATTTTGTATTTTTAGTAGAGATGGGGTTTCTCCATGTTGGTCAGGCAGGTCTCAAACTCCCGACCTCAGGTGATCTGCCCGCCTCAGCCTCCCAAAGTGCTGGGATTACAGGTGTGAGCCACTGTGCCCGGCCTATCTTCTTGTATCAAACATATTCATCTCTAGATAATACCTTTAGCCCATGCCCTTATTCTCTGCAAATTAAAAAGTGTGTTCTTTTGGTCTTGCACTTCCTAAAATATGTCTAAGGAAGACTAGGGTTGTGAACTGTCCCTTGAAAAGTGGAATCTGAGGTCAAATAAATTTGAGAATCATTGCATATTAACCCTACATTTTGAAATTTCAAGATGCTTATTAGCATATTATCTGTTCTAAGAAATACTACCTTAACCCAATTTACCTCGGCATTTCCTAAACATTTTCAACAGAAAGAGTCTTTAAAAAAAATTCTTCTTAGCCTGTGGGACTAGTGTTAACATTTTGAGAAACGTTGAGCTAAATGAATGTTTTAAGTGTTTCCTTCCCTAATGCTGTATTCCAGCTTCCATGAGGTATCTGTAGCTTTTTAAAAAATCTCGTTGCAATGATACAAGTCTCATAATTGCATTGTAGAACTTGTTGTAATGATACAAGTCTCATAATTGCATGGTAGAAATTTCTTAAAGCCCTTATGTTTTACCTATTTATTTCTATATTCCAACTTTACTAACACTAATTGAGTTTAATTCTATTAGTGCTACTCATTAGCACCATAATTTCATCT
The DNA here is from genome assembly GCF_009764315.1 of Trachypithecus francoisi. Classification (NCBI taxonomy): domain Eukaryota; kingdom Metazoa; phylum Chordata; class Mammalia; order Primates; family Cercopithecidae; genus Trachypithecus; species Trachypithecus francoisi. Next base: position 103,559,433 of record NW_022681456.1, on the reverse strand, counting down.
TTCTTTTTTTTTTTTTGAGACGGAGTTTCGCTCTGCCGCCCAGGCTGGAGTGCAGTGGCCGGATCTCAGCTCACTGCAAGCTCCGCCTCCCGGGTTCACGCCATTCTCCTGCCTCAGCCTCCCGAGTAGCTGGGACTACAGGCGCCCGCCACGTCGCCCGGCCAGTTTTTTGTATTTTTAGTAGAGACGGGGTTTCACCATGTTAGCCAGGATGGTCTCGATCTCCTGACCTCGTGATCCGCCCGTCTCGGCCTCCCAAAGTGCTGGGATTACAGGCTTGAGCCACCGCGCCCGGCTCATAATTTCATTTATTTAACAGATATGTCATTAGTTCTTTCAGGGAAGGCACTAATGCCCAGAACTTTCAAAGAGCTTCAAACAGTATGTTCCCCTCCTTTTTTTTGCTTCCGTGAGTAAGTTCAGAGTTTATAATATGTCCCAACTGCTTGCTCTGTGTAGAAAGGAGTTTGAAAAGCTTTCTTTTTAGTGGATTTAATGTTAATAGGAATAACACTGCTACCTTTTTTTTCACTAAACAATTATATGAAATTATTTTTTCAAATAACTTTTCTTATTTTTAAGGTAAAGCTTTCCAGTTTGAATTTAGATGACCACGCAAAGAAGAAATTAATTAAACTTGTAGGAGAGCGATACTGCAAGACCACGGATGTGCTTACCATAAAAACAGATAGGTAATGGAAAAAAAGTTCAGCCGACTGGTCAGATGTGTTTCCCCATTGTCTTCCAATTCCTTGGCAGTCCTTTTTAAAGAAATTATGTTGAAGATGGGGGAGGGGGTAGCCTTTTCTTATTAAGCAGAGTTCTCTAATTCATATTTTTAATATCCTCATACTAGCCTACTATTGCTGTGATCTTTATGCAGAGGCATGCTTAGCTAATTTATTTTTAACCTTGATTTTAATATGTCCATGTATATAAAACTCAAGAGAGATATTAGAAGAAAAAAGTGTGATTTGCTAGTGATTAATGCTTAAGCAGGCTTTTATACATTCAAAGCATATAAAAATCTTATAGTTCAAAAGTAAAATTATTAAAAGATCTATGTGGAAATTGATCAAGGCACATTTGTAAATAATCAAAATCTCAGAGCCAGGACAGATGTTTATAAAGGCAATATTAAATTTATCATATATGAATTTATAAATTGGGTCATTTTTATTTGAAGTAAAGAAAGATTATTGGTATGTTTTCACTAAATGGCTATTTTATTTTTAGAATTATACTTTAGCTGTTTCCAAATTATGTCAAAATATAAAAGACCCACTTTTAGAGATAAGTAAGTGGACTAATCTGCTGTCTTCTTACCCGTCCCTGTTTGAAAGCATTTGGAGGTGTCAATTTTGATTAGGTCTCATGATTCACAGTGGTGGGAAGAAGGAGCCTGACACACATGCAGAGACTGCAACAGTGTGGAGGCAGAAAAAGCTTGGGACCATGGTTTGTGATTATTACCATATGGGAGAAAGTAGGTTTGAACTATATTAGGAATAGTCCTTTTACTATATTTAGATAATGTTGGCTTTTCTAGTTCATGCAACTTAAACGCCTTTAAAATGTTGTTGTTTGAAATTCTGTGAGTATCCAATAATGTTGCCTTTTTTTTTTTTTTTAGCTAGTTTTACAAGTCTTAGTGTATGGATATGTTTTATGGTAATTATTTAGAGTAGAGGACTTAAATAAATATAAGTACAGAATAAGCAGTATAGTTGAAGTTATTTGTCATATGATGGTTTTATTTGATATTTAAAGAAATTGGAAGTAATTGTATCTTTCTGTGTATTATTTCATTATCCTTAAAGCTCAATGTGTCATCTCATGTATGTAAATGTTTTACCTAATTTTAGGTTATTAGTTTCATTTTAAATACACAGCAATAGCACAGCATTGCATAGTGTAATTCACTTTTAAAAGAATCAGTGTAACTCATTTTTAAAAGAATCAGCTCTAGGAAAACCAAGGTCAACATCTATCATCTTTCTATATCTACGTCTTATTTATATTTTTAAATTTTTTTAGAGATTGAGTCACTCACTCTGTCACCCAGGCTGGAGGTCAGTGGCACAGTCATAGCTAACTGAAGCCTTGAACTCCTGGGCTTATGCAGTCTCCTGCCTCAGTTTCCCAAGTAGCTATGACTACAGGTGTGCACCACCATGCTTGGCTAATTTTTTAATTTTTGTGGAAACAGGGTTTTGCTGTGTTGACCAGGCTGGTCTCAAACTTCTAGCCTCAAGCAACCCTCCCACCTCACCCTCTGGGATTACAGGCATGAGCTAGCACGCCCAGCCCTATGTCTACTTTTTAGGTGAACTTAATCAGATATGTTCATGCTATCTGGTAGATTCTTGGCACTGAGATGGTGAAGGGAACTTGGATTGGACACAATCATAGTAAAAGTAGCGTAAAGCTCTTGTTATATACAAATAACTCCATTACTAATGAAAACAAAGAGATACTTGAAATTAAGTTAAAATAACACTAGTATTTAGCTTCCTGAAGTAATGAACTACAAAGACTATTTTTATTCCAAAAACAGTTTTCCTAAAGCAGAGAAGGAATATCTGAAAACATTATCTTCTGTATTTAGTATATTGCGTATTTTGCAAACTATTCTGTATACTGAGTTTTTAGAATTTTGACTTCTCCCCCTTTCCCTTTAATAGGTGCCCTTTAAGGAGGCAGAACCGTGATTATGCAGTGTATCTACTAACAGTGTTATACCATGAGTCTTGGGTAAGTGTGTGTGAATATTTAATGATTTTGTTAGTGTAATTTAGATGATGTTAACCTTTCAAAAGACTCTGTGTGGCATGTATTCAGTTGAGTATTTTGTGAACTGCTAAATAATCTAAGTATGTATGAATTGTCATAGGTAGCTTCTACTGACTTGAAAAGTGAAGTAGGATTTGAAATACAGTTATTCAGTTCTCCGCAGGACCTTGCTGAAATCATATTCCTAAAATGCTTTGAAACTTCAGAGTTTTTGACTTTGGTTGTTTTTTTTTTTTTTGACTTTGGGTGAAAGTTGTTAGCTATGAAGAGAATAATAATTATTGTATAATTTGAGAATTTATAATTCATCCTCTTTAAATTGCAGAGCAAAACTTTATAGAAAGGTATTTTAAATGTTTATTGAAATTTTTAATGAACACGTAACATTTTGTGTGAACATTTGACTGTTATACCTTAGGGACAACTAAGGGCAGTTAATTATAGCTTGAGTATTCTCTATCCAAAATGCTTGGGACCAGAAGTGTTTCAGATTTTAGGTTTTTTCAGGTTTTGGAATATTTGCATATTAATGTATAATGAGATACCTTGAGGATGGGACCCACATCTAAACAGGAAATTCATTTATGTTTCATATACACTTTATACACATAGCCTAAAGGTAATTTTATACAATATTTTCGGTAATTGTGTGCATGAAACAAAATTTGACCATGCTCCATCACATGAGATCGGGTATAAATTTTCCATGTGTGAGTCATATCAGTGTTCAAAAAGTTTTGGATTTTCAAGCATTTCAGATTTTGGATTTTCAGATTAGGAATGCTAACTGTATTTAAATAGTATAAAAATTCTCGAGTCTGAATGTATGGAGTTTTCATAAAGTATATACATTTATAAGGAAGATTTCACTATGTCTGAGCAACAGCTCATCTAATTTGAAGTTGGTAGCCAATATGTTTAGGTAACTCAAAGTTTGAAATGGTAATTTTTAAAATTAAAATAATTTTAGGTATGCATTTAAATTAAATTTTTGTGCCTTACCCAACACAGGGGAACTCAATAGCATTTCATACTAGGAATATTCAAAGGAATAAAGATAGCTGGAGAAAGGGGTCATGTTCTTTAGAAAGGACTTCATATGTCAGTGTCTACAGAAACAGTGAAAAAAGGAAAAAGTAAAGAAAAATTGAAAAAATAAATAAAAGTTTTCATATGGAAGAGGGTTTACATTTGTTTTTAATGACTCTTAGAGATACAACAAGGTAGAAACAATAGTAAGACAGAGACAGACTTCAGTTTACTAAGTGAGAACTTTTTTTTTTTTTAAGTCTTGCTCTGTTGCCCAGGCTAGAGTGCAGTGGTACGATCTCAGCTCACCGCAACCTCCGCTTCCCAGGCTCAAGTGATTCTTCTGCCTCAGCTTCTTGAGTAGCTGGGACCACAGGCATGCACCACTACCGCCTGGCTAATTTTTGTACTTTTAGTAGGGATGAGGTTTTGCCATTTTGGCCAGGCTGGTCTCGAACTCCTGACCTCAGGTGATCCACCCACCTCGGCCTCCCAAAGTGCTGGGATTACAGGTGTGAGCCACCATGCCCAGCCCTCCCAAAGGGGAACTTTCTAAGAGAGCCACCATAAGATGCAATGAGCTACTTCAATAGGTAGAAGACATTCTGTCCATTGGCCACTTAGTGAAGACAGGCAAAAAATGTATGCTCCTTGAATAGGTACTTAAATTCCATGGCCTTTGGAACCTCCTTTCAGCCCGAGTTACTGTGATTCTCTGAGTACATGCAGCTGTTCTCTAAACTGCTCCCAGCTCTTCCTTCATGTTATGGTAAAAGAGTTTTAACACAAGAGGATGAATGGAAAGTGACAGAAAAAAAACTTAGTTGGGAGATTAGTAAATACAAAAAGTAGCTGGTAAGCTCTTCTCTTCTTTACAATTATTTCCATTATCATAATTTATCTGGATTTTCTAGTTCTGGCTTTAGGAGCAATATCAGAATAGCAGTTAATCTCTCTTTCCTAACAATTGATTTTAGAAACGCCGTTGGCTTAAGATAATTAAGTTTCCTTTTGAACCAGCAACAGGGCTGAAATAGCTACATTTTTATGGCTGTTACTGCTTAAAGAGTTAATAACGAACAATAAATACAACCCGTTTTGACTCTCTTATTTTGCCAGTATCTTATAAAATGAATTTGCCCGGAAGGAAATGATAGGCATAAATTCAGTGGAAGCTGATTTATGGGATTCTTTCTGTGGTTCCGTGACTTAGAATCCAAACAGGGTTGCCTTCTGGATTCACACAGAAGCCTTTGATCTTTAATGCTAATTACTTTGATGCCAGAATAAGTAGCCACATCCAACTATCCAAACAAGCATACTTGAAGAATTCTATATTAACATTGTTTCTTGGTCCTTTCTAAACAAGTACCATCAGTGAAGAAGATTTTGAATACAGATGAGCTGTGAAATTTTGCAGACCTGCTAGAAAAGAATTTTTATTTAATTGAAATTCATTTTCTCTCACCAACATGGAATTCATACTTGAAATTCATGTTATCACCTGTTATTTAATCAAATAGAGAGCCTCTTTTTAATCCATTGCTTCATTTTTTATAGGCTAGCATCTGAGCATTTAATATCTGCCAAATATATGCTTCCCTCGGCTTTTTCTTTTTTTTCTTTGAGACAGGGACTTGCTTTGTTGCCCACGCTGGAGTGCAGTGGTACAATCATGGCTCACTGCAGCCTCGGCCTCCTGGGTTCAAGTGGCCCTCCCACCTCAGCCTCCTGAATAGTTGGGACTAAAGGTGCACGCCACCATGCCCAGTTAATTTTTGCATTTTTTTTTTGTAGAGACAGGATTTCACTGTGTTGCCCAGGTTGATCTTGAACGCCTAGGCTCAGACAATCCATTCACCGTGGCCTCCCAAAGTGCTGGGATTATAGGCATGAGCCACTGTGCCCTGCCTTCCCTTGGCTTTTTAACCTTCCCCTAGTGGTTACCTCTAAGTAGCATTGAGGGGAAAGTAGCTGGTGTTTTTATGTAGCTCGTAGTACTGAAATCCCTCTGGAGAAGTGATCATCTAGACTCTGGTAGAAGGATATTCCTGTTATATACTATTCAAAACAGTTTACTGTAGAAGTGTCAAAGTAGACTTCAGTAAACAGACATCACAAAGCGTAAGCTTCAGGCATGAAGGCTTAGTAATGCCTCAAAGAATAATTATTTCCGTGCTGGGAAGGTTAGAAAAGAGTCGCATATTCCCTGGACCATCCATTTATCCTTCAGCAGTTTAAAGAAGCAAGGAGGCTGGGAGCACTTTGGGAGGCCGAGGCAGGCGGATTGCCCGAGCTCAGGAGTTCGATACCAGCCCGCGCAACATGATGAAACCCCGTTTCTACTAAAAATACAAAAAATTAGCCTGGTGTGGTGGTGGGTGCCTCTCGTCCCAACTACTCGGGAGACTGAGGCACGATAATCGCTTGAACCCGGGAGTCGGAGGTTGCAGTGAGCCAAGATCGCACCACTGCACTCAGTCTGGGTGACAGAGTGAGACTGTCTCAAATAATAACAATAATAATAATAATTTAAAAATAAGAAGCAAGGAGAGTTGTAGAGATTTGGTTTCCTATTTTAGTATTACATATTGTTAGCATTGGAATACATTTTTAACCTTTGGAGCCAGACAGACATGGATTTGAATTCCAGGGCCATTACTTAGTACCTGACTATTTAATCTCTGAGGTTCAGTTTTTTTCCTAAGGATTTTTGGATGGATCAGGGAGAATTTGTATAAAGTGTCTAACAAATAGTGGACTCACCATAAGCGTCTGTAAATATTGTTAATATTAATAATAAAGGAAATTTTTTTCTTAGAATTTTAAATTCATGGTTTCCCAATTTCTATTAATATATATAGTTTACATTTAATTTGGCAGAGTTTGTACAAGTAAAGTCAGATCTATACTCTTGAGGATGTGTATCCTACTCACAATTCGACATAATTGATGATAGCACAACTTCCTTCATTTTAACTTTTTAGTGATTTTTTAAAAATTGAAACCTTCCGTAAATGACTGGGTTAAGAAATGATTGAATCATTTTGCAAAGTGACTTACACAAAAGATAAGCACAAATACTGGGGAAGAGAAAAAAACACTTGCTTTAGAAAAGTTAGAGATCTGAAATCAAATTTCAGAGATTCATGGATGATTATATTGAATTACTAATGGTTGCTTTTTTACATTTTAAAACTTCAGCTGTACTATTTGGATTTCATAATAGTCTTATCGCCAGAACTGTGTCTAGCTTTGTAATAAAATGGTTCTGAAAAGTCATGTAACAAATATTTCTAATTTAGCCAAGCAGTGTTGCACTCCTGTAGTCCCAGTTTCTCTGGAGGCTGGGGCAGGAGGATCTGTTGAACCCAGGAATTCGAGTCCAGCTTGGGCAAATAGCAAGATCCCCCACCTCTAAAAATAAAAATTAAAAAAGTCTAAGTTGGAGAATTTTATACTTTCTAAGAGTTCATTTTAAAGGGGACATTATTACAGATATTTCTGATAAAAATGAATACTTTTGCAGAGCCATAATCACCACTTAATCTGTCGGATGTATGAGTTCATTTTGATTGTGTATGCCTACACACCTGCATTTCCACTTGAGAATGCTTGAGCAATGTTTGCTACGTTGTTGTTCTCTTTTTGCATTCAACAACTATTTAGTTCTTGTGTACAAGATATGTTGCTAGGTGCCACTATCAAAATGAATGACCCCCTGCCTTAGGTACCTTGATTTCTGGAGGGAAACCGTTGGTTATAATATAATCTGTTGAGTTTAATGGAAGTAGGATCACAGTGCTGTGAGAGCCACAGACAAGGGTTAACTCTCCCTGAAAACATCACAGGAATGATGATGGGTTTTAGAAGATGAATAGAAGTACGCAGTACAGAGTGGGTGAAGAACTTTCTAAGCCTTGTGGGTTTAAAGAGCAGGCAGAAGTTTGGTGTAGCCAGGGTATAGAACTAACAGGGCCAAGAAAGGAGGTGAGGCTGGCAGTAAGAGATGGGCTGCGAAGCTCGTCATAGTGCTTATTTGCAAAATGTAGATTTGTAACCAGAGGGCAACATTGAGCTGATACAGTATTTTACTAGTCATTTGAAAAAGTACTTGTCACTATTTTTGTTTTATTTTATTTTGGGGGCTTGTGTGTGTGTGTTTTACTAGACAATTTTAGAAGTTTATTTCCTCTTTGGAGACTGAGTTTTGCTTTATCACCCAGGCTGGAGTGCAGTAGCACCATCATAGCTCACTGCATGCAGCCTCTACCTCCCAAGCTCAAACGATCCTCCCACCTCAGCCTCCCAAGTAGCTGGGACCGCAGGCAAGTGTCACCATGCAGAGCTAATTTTTTATTTTTTTGTAGAGATGAAGTCTCCCTCTATTCACCACACTGTTCTCGAACTCCTGGGCTCAGGTGATCCTCCTGCCTCTGCCTCCCAAAGTGCTGGAATTACAAGCGTGAGCCACCACATCTGGCCCCCTCTGACTGTTTCACTGTTCATGAAACAGTAAACCATCCTGTGTCAAATGTCAAGTGCACGTTCGTTAAAAATGTTGCCCAGCAAATGTTGGCTGGGCACGGTGGCTCACGCCTATAATCCTAGCACTTTGGGAGGCTGAGGCAGGTGGATCACCTGAGGTCAGAAGTTTGAGACCAACCTGGCCAACATGGTGAAACCCGGTCTCTACTAAAAATACAAAAATTAGCTGGGTGTGGTGGTGGGCACCTGTAATCCCAGCTACTTGGGAGGCTGAGGCAGGAGAATGGCTTGAACCCAGGAGGCGGAGGTTGCAGTGAGCCGAGATGGCACCACTGCACTCCAGCCTGGGCAACAAGAGTGAAACTCCACCTCAAAATAAATAAATAAATAAATAAATAAATAAATAAATATGGCAAATGTTTATTAATTGTCTATTTGCTTTGGATATGAAGGTTAATAAATCGTGGGAAAACCGTTGTCTCCAATTGAAGAACACTCTAGTGGGAGCAAGGAGGTATAATAATAAATATCACAAAAGTGTTAAGGTTGTCTTAGTTTGAGCTATCATAACAAATTACCATAGATTGAATGGCTTAAACGACAGAAATTTATTCCTCACAGTTCTAGAGGCTGAGGAGTTGATCAGGGTGCCAGGATGGTTGGATTAGGGTAAGGGCCCTCCTCCTGGTTTGCATATATGGCTATCGTCTTACTGTGTCCTCACTTGGTGGAGAACAGAGAGAGAGGAAGGAAATTCTCTCCTGTCTCTGTCATATTGAGGATTGGAATTCCAATATCTGAATTTGGTGGGGGGGACACAAACATTTGGTCTGTAGCACAGGTTGTATAATTTACCATTTCATGTTTAATTCTTCTCTACTTATTCATTTCTTATATATCTTTCAAGACCTCAACCTGCTTTGAGGCTGTTAGTTTTTGTCTGACTTCTGCTTTGTATAGATAGCAAATTACTGTGTTTTATTTTCTATGCTGGTCACTGGAATACCTGACTGCAGTTAGTTGTCTTAGTCACGGATTGTTCCATGTGTGTTTTCTTTTTCTAACTTTAGGGCCTCATTAACAGGGATCTGACCTATTGTACTTTGTACTCCAAACTATCAAGGTCAGTGCTAGGTAAGAATACTAAATGTTTCATAGCAACTATTGAGGCTGGGCGTGCTGGCTCACGCCTGTAATCTCAGCAGTTTGGGAGGCCCAGGCAGGCAGATCACTTGAGGCCTGGAGTTCGAGACCAGCCTGGCCAACACAGCAAAACCTCATCTCTACTAAAAATACAAAAAACAATTAGGAAGTGTTTTAAAAGGTATTCGAATTTTACATTACTTTGTAAGTTCTCCACAAATACTTGCTTCTGTGAGTTCAGTTCATGATGCAATTTACAGTCAACAATGTTAATAGAATCTATATTCTAAAAAAAACTGGCTCTTCCTGGCAAGATGCATCTCTTTAACATGAAGCGTATGTTTTTATTTAACACTTTATGCATAAACTTACTAATGTTACAGTGTTTGTTAAACAACTAACTGCACACATACGTTGAATTCCCGTGAGTCCGAGCATTAGTGGTTGGCCAGTAATGGTAAAGAATAACTACATGCCACAGTTTTACTTGATTTCAGACAAATGCATCTGGCCTTTGTTCTAAAAAGTGGACCTGTGATGTTGCTGTGAGAGTTAACTGGGTCTCTGTCTCTGGCTTTTTTTTTTTTTTTTTTTTAACTCTGTGCTGCTTCAGTTATCACTTTGTATTAACGTAAAAAGGACACCAGAAAGGGGTTTGAAGTAGTTGTTCCATCTCTCCCCGACAACACACAGTGAGGTGGGATCTCACTCTGTCGCCCAGACTGGAGTGCAGTGGTGTGATCCCAGCTCACTGCAGCCTCTGCCTCCCAGGCTCAAGTGATCTTCCCGCCTTGGCCTCCCGAGTAGGACTATAGGCGTGTCACCATGCCCAGCATGTTCCGTCTTTTAAAAGTGCTTCAAAATACTTTGTCTTTTTTTTTCTTTAAAAACACAAAGCATTTAGTGCAGCCATCCATTTTAAATTAGGGCTAACTTTGAAGGTCAGGAATCAAACAGCTTATCTTATTATATAGCCTTTTCATTTTATACACTGAGAAATTAAGATTTAGAGGAAAGGTCAGGTACTTTGCCCAAGGTTACAGAGCTTTTCAGCGGAGGAACTCAGACCTGAACTGCAGCTTCAACGTATCATATTCTTTCCATGGTATCATATTATTTAGTTTTATTTAACTTTGACTTTCAAAATGTTATGAAATAAGAGATGAAATCAAATCTGACTTTAACTGCTCGTTTAGTCTCCTTTCAAAATGAACAACTGACTAACTGAAAATTCATCTATCTCCATAACCTGTTTTCAGGTGGGGGTTGTGTCAGTGCCACCTGAGAAGCTTTTATAACTACAGCTGCTTGGGCCCTGCAGAATCAGAATCTCTAGCTGTAAGACCCAGGTTTTTATACAGTTTTAAAAGCTCCACAGGTGATTCTGGTGCTGAGCCCGGATTGTGAATAATTTCTCCAGTCTTTGCATGTTGTAAATAAGGAAACTGATTAAGTTGGCTTGTCTTTTTTAAGACAGTTTTTGTATGTGTAAGTTTGAGTATCCCTAATTTGAAAATCTGGTATCTGAAATGCTCCAAAATCGGCAACTTTTTGAGCACCGACATGATGCTCGGAAGAGCATTTCACGTTTCAGATTTTCAGATTAGGAATGCTCAACCAGTCAGTATAATGCAGATTCTAAAATCCTTTAAAAAATCAAAATCTGAAACACTTCTGATCCTAAGCATTTTGGATAAGGGATACTCAACCTATATCTCATATCAGAGCGTGAGGGTAAAGGGTGGTAATTAGAATGAGCAGGCAAGAAAATGGAGGGATTTTTCTGTTGTACATAAATAGGAATTTAGACTTGATGTGATAGACAATAAGCAGTGTTCTAGATCCCTGAGTAGGATGGTGCTACACAGAAGGTGACAATCTCATAACTCTTTGCCTTCAGGCAGGACTTCGTTTTATTATATACTTAAAAGACCTTTCTGCTCACATTCTTCTTCCCCGCCCAGTGGCTGAAGTCATACATTTGAGAGTTACAGTCTTCTTCCCTCTCTTCTGATACCAAATAAGTTACCAAGTCTTTCAGTTTTGCTTTTAAATATCGGTTAAAACCGTTTCCCCCTTTTTATCCCTACCACTACACTCTAGTATAAGTTTTCATCATCATTTACCTGAAAACTACAATAGGCTTCTAATTGATTTCCTTGTCTCATCCACCTTCTATATTACTATTAGAGTAATTGTTCAAAAAAACAAATCTCTTGCACCATATTCCTTTACAAAATCCTTCAGTGGTTTCCCATTACTTAGGATAATGTCTGAACTCCGTAGCATGCCATTCACAGCAGTTTGCCGCCTCATTACCAGCACCCAGGAAATATACATTATGTAGCCTATACCTTAGCCATAATGAACATAATGTGTTCTTTCATAGCTTTGCGTACGTTATTCTCTTTGCTTATAATTCTTTTTTCAAATTGATCAGCCTTGCAAATTCATATGAATCTTTTAATACATGTCCAATGTAACCTCTCTGTTTCCTGCCCATCCCTTTTTCCTGCTCTAGCTAGCATTCCTTTTATTACTTTTCTGGTAATTGCCTGTACACGTGTCTGCTTACCCCATTAGACTGGGAGATCACAGAGGATGAGGAGTGTATATTCATTCATCTTTATATTTTCAGCATCTAGTACAGTGTCTGAGGAGTTGATCAGGGTGCCAGGATGCAAATTTGCATTCAGTAAATGTTTTTTAAAACTTAATTGAATTCCTTGACATAGTTAAAAATTTAGCTTTGGTAGCTGAAAGAATTGACAGTCATTCTTTTTTCACTTTTTATGAATATTTGCCTCTTCGTATTTTTTATGATTTTCAAATTGCCTGGGATTTTAAAAAATGGTTAAACTGTTTTCTCTCATACAGCACAAGGCCTTACTTGTAATCATGAGAAGTGGAATATTACTATGATTCATGTCCTAGGCAAAGAGAGTTGTAAATAAGAAGGTAGGAGGTGACAGGCTTGTGTATTCAGTGGAGCAGATATTTCTTTGCCTTCTGTTACAGCAGAATACACTGACCCTTGCATGAATTAGCTATTATGTTTTTCTTTGTATTAAATTCATACAAGGAAAAAAAAAGATGATAGGTTCCAGTTATGTTACTATATTTTTTTGTTACTTCTTTTATCATGCCTGGAGGTTCCTTAGAACATGTTGTTCTAACACTAACAAGCAGTGTGGTTTTGGGCAAATTATTCAGTTGCTCTGGGCTTCAGCTTCCTGATCTGTAAAACAGATGATAATAGTACTAACTCACTCCTAGGTTTACTGTGAGAATTAAATGAGTTAATATCTGTAAGGCACTTAGAATAGTGCCTGGCATGGAGTGAGTGTTCCAACAGCTTTTCAGCCTCAGCCCATGCCACTTCCTTCTCATTGGCCTTCATTCATTTCCTTGATTGTGTTAACCGGCTTCAAGGCCTTTGTAGATGCTTCTCCTCTACTGGGATCACAGTATTCATCTGACTGGCTCACCATCAACTTCAGGTCTCTCGTTAGACTGAACGTTCCCAGAGAACACTATGCCTGGTAGAGTAGTTGTGCAAGAAATATTTATTGAATGAATGAGTAAATGAATAATCGAGCCAACTGGAAAAGAGAACAGGATCACATGGAATGGAAAGTTGCTTCTTCAGGGGTTGGGGTCAGGGCAGATTCTCTCATTGCAGGCGGGAAGGAAAGGAAAAGGGGTGTGTGTGTGTGTGTTTGTGTTATACATACTTATAAATTAAATGGTGAAATTGTAAATATTTAATGGTCAAAGCATTAAAATAGGAGTTGACAAATTAATTGAATTATTTGCCTAAGTGGTGATCAATTTGAGCTTAAAATGGTATTGTTAATTGCCCCCAGTAATTTGAATATGCTGTTTGTGCTTTAAAATTAGTATATATTTTAAAATTAGTATATAGTATAAAATAACTACACTTCAATAAAATAAACTTCGTGTGTGTGACAAGGTCTGGCCCAGTCACCCGGGCTGGAGTGCAGTGGTGTGATCTTGGCTCACAGCAACATCTGCCTCCCAGGCTCAAGAGGTAGGGAAATGTGGGTTTGAAGCTCACTCCTCTTTCAAGTTATATTATTAACAACAACATTTATGTAATGTTTACTATGAGCCAGATCCTCTAAGTATATAGATATTCCTTACCTCTTTTAATCTTCAGAACAGCCTTGTGAAGTCAGTTCTTACAGAGATACAAGTTCAAGGAACTCACCTATTACAATAATAAATGATGAAAGTTAGGATTTAAACTGAGGTCTGGGAGATACCAAAGCTCACAGTAAATACCATCTTATACTAACTTCCTGGGTGACCTTGAGCAAAACTTAGCTGCCTCAGCCCTGCATCTGTAATTTAGAAACCCAAAAAGCTTTAGAAATTGTTAGTTTTTCCGTAACTTATTTGGTGACAAACGTGACCTGAATAGATGAGAGGCTATTTATATTTTTTGTTCATTCCATTTAGTGTAAATATTCATATATGTTGCATTAAAAATTATGTGTTAGATTAGGTGATGTTGCTATAGACCTTCCTGTAATGGTGTTAAAAAATATATGCTATACGCACCATAATTCACTTTCTAAAATACAAAAATTTCTGAAATCTGAAATCCCCCAATAGATTGTGGACCTCTGTTTAACTTCCATAATACTCAGTTTTCTTACCTATGTAATTCTTAAAATTTATCCCAGTACATCTTAACAAGAATTATATGTAATAGTATACGCAAGCATTTAAGATACCTGATATATAATTAAATATTCAGTTTGTTGGGATTGTTACTATCATTATCTTGGAATTTTTATTCAGCTGTGCAGAGTTTGGATCCTAAAGCTAGACCATGTAGAAAATGTGAATTTGGCTGGGCACAGTGGCTCACACCTGTAATCCTAACATTTTGGGAGGCCGAGGCAGGTGGATCACTTGAGCCCAGGAATTTGAGAACAGCCTGGGCAACATGACAAAACTACATCTCTATAAAAAAAATGCAAACATTAGCAGGGCGTGGTGGTACTCTCTGGTAGTCCCAGCTACTCTGGAGGCTGAGGCAAGGGGATCGCATGAGCTCAGGAAGTTGAGGCTGCAGTAAGCCAAGATAGCGCCACTGCGCTCCAGCCTAAGTGACAGAGGGAGACCCTGTCTCAAAAAAGAAAAAAGAAGGCCAGGCACCATGGCTCATGCCTGTAATCCCAGCACTTTGGGAGGCCAAGGCTGGTGGATCACCTGAGGTCAGGAATTCAAGACCAGTCTGGCCAACGTGGTGAAACCCAATCTCTACTAAAAATACAAAAATTAGCCAGGTGTGGTAGTGGGCGCCTATAGTCCCTGCTACAAGAGTGAGAGAGAGAGAGAGAGAAAAAGGAAAAGGTAAATTTGGGTTTGTTTAGTTTGCAACTGAGACTGAACACTGCATTGTTTTCAGTACAGGATAAGAAGCCAGGCCTTTTACAGAATGTAGTTTGTTTTCCTTACTAGTGACTTTAAACCATAGTGATTTTCTTCTCTAAATGTACATTATTCCATAGTGCAGGGTTTCCTATCCTTTTTGTCGGATCCCGGGGTCCAGGTCCAGCCCATGCTGAAGTCCGAGGGGTTTGGGTGGATAAGCAGAAAGAACACTTGGGGGGCTGTAGACAGGTGAAAGATAGTTTTATTCAGCAGCAGCTCAAATTAACAGCTTTCTTACACTAGCTCTCTTATGAACAGCTTTTCTTACACTGTCCTTCCACCTTTAGCTCAGCAGTTTGCTCCGGCTGTGTGGCTCCGGCGACCGCCATGCCTGCAGCTTCGCGGAAGGCTCTCCCCTGCCTTCAGGGTCAGCAGCTTAACCCTTTATCTGGGCATGAGCAAGCTGAGCTGTGTCCTGGCTCCCTGCTGTCCAGACGGACAGCTTTGGCTCTCTCTTTCTGTGGGCACCAGTGCCTACACAAGAGCCATGTTGAGCCAAGCTGAGCCCGAAGAGCGCCTGTACAACGGTAGCAGGGCAGTTATACCTTTTACAGACAACAGTGGCTCAGAACCAACGATGAACTTACACAAACAGGTTATATAACAAGTGGGGGTGTGCACCTGCATGCCAGACTCGCTGTCATGCAGGCCTGGATATCCACCTTGGCCTGCCTCCATGTACCTGTTCATGTGATTACACACTTAGAAAATTATTTACTGGCCAGGTGCAGTGGCTTCCACCCTGTAATCCCAGCACCTTGAGAGGCTGGGGCAGGAGGATTGCTCTAGGCCAGGAGTTTAAGACCAGCCTTAGGCAACATAGCAAGACCCTGTCTCTACAGAAAAAAAAAAAAATTTTAAATTAGCTGGGCATGGTGGCATGCACCTGTAATCATAGTGCAGCTAATCAGGAGGCTGAGGCAGGAGTGTCCTTTGAGCACAGGAGTTGAGGTTGGCGGTAGGTAAGCTTTGATCACACCTGAGATGAATGAAGGAGGAGGGCGCTTCATTCTGCTGCCAGTAAGAGGCTCAACTGGCTACAAGGGCTGAGGGAGTCAATATCTTGGCACACCTATAATACATCTTGGCAAACCAGTCTATAATTATATATACCAAATGTAAGGGGAAGAGACATGAAATGTGGGAATTATTAGTGGATTTACTTTAATTCCTCTGCGTAAGCATCTATTTTGAAGCCATTAAGAAAATTCAGATAAAACGTGTGAAACTTAAAAATACTAAATAGTTAAGTCTCTTAATTGCCTGTCTTCTAGCAGTCAGGCAGTTGAGTCAGGAATGAGATGGAGTGACTGTTTTACTTAACGCTTTATAAAATGTATTTGTCAGTTTGTTAGATTACGTATATTTTACCCTGTAAGTTTGAATTGTGAAAAAACTATGACATCGTCTTGAAACATCTAAAACATTTCTAAGAATAGATAGAACCAATAATGTATTTAATTTAGGACATTTATTTTTGAAGGGGTTGACATTTATTCCTTTCTCAAGTATTACAGTAAAAATTAGGTGAAGTAGGATAATTTTGCCAATTTTTTTTAATGGACAAATTCAGAGTTTGTTAGAAATTATTTGCAGCAGAGTTGTGGGAAAGAGGCATAACAAGTTGTTTCAGGCTGGTCTGAAGGTAGTTATCTCAGTTGATTGTTCACAGTTACAGGTTGAATTCCTTGTTCTGCTCTTACCCCGTTCTCACTACTCGACTAGCCTAAAAAATAATAATAAATAAAAAGAAGTTGTTTCACATTATGCCTTCCCTGCCAAGCCTAAAACCTCCCGACCAGATTTTCTTTTAAAAAGGACACAGAGTTGGTTCTCAACTGGATATTTCTAGAACATACGCTGAGACGCTGTCCACAGCCATAAATTTGTTACAGAGAGGTAGGGCAAACATGCAGGAATTGTAAGTGCAAATAGACCCCACGTGGCTTAGGAATTTGGGGGCCAGGGAAGACATCCTGCATCTTACTGGTTTCCCTTGAAGGAACGGTACCCAGTTTGAAGGATTCAAAGGAGAATTTCTTCTCCTAAGTCCCTTCCTTTCGCCTCGGTGATCTGAGCAGGGTTTGCCGACTCTGTGTTGTCCCCAGTGGCCTGTTTGTGATCGGTGGGGCTCCTCTTTACCCTTGGAGGAACACATCTCCAGTGCTTTCTTTTCTTTTCATAGGCACTTGTAGTGGGGATGGGGGTGGGAGGGTGGCACAGGTGGAAACCTTACCTGCTTCTTGGTGCCCACTCAGCTCTGCAGAGCCTTGGAGCTGTCTACTCAAGCTGGGATCTCTTTGAAGGGGATTTTCCAGAGGTAGAATAGTATTTCTGACAGCCTCACAAATATACTCATCTTTTAATATTTTGCCACCTTTAAAAGTTGTTATTCAGAATAGTAGATGATTCCATAGCAGCCTGTGGCTCAGAATATTGTTATGTGTTAATTTGGAAGAAATGTGACTAGTATTCAGCACTTCTTTGAACAGGGTATATTACTTAGTAGCTGTGTTGCTTGATTTTCACAGACTGTTACATCTCCGTTTAAATTATAAATCTGAATTATGCTATGTTACTGTAAAGCCTACCAGTGTTCCCTAGAATAGCATGGTAATAATTTTTGTAAGAAAAAACAAGTAGTAACAAAACATTGTTCACATTATGGGAACAGAAAGATAATAACAAAATAAAATTCCAGGATAGGCTGGACACGGTGGCTCACGCCTGTAATCCCTACACTTCAGGAAGCCAAAGTAGGCGGATCATTTGAAGTCGGGAGTTTGAGACCAGCCTGGAAAACATGGTGAAACTCCATCTCTACTAAAAATACAAAAATCAGCTGGGTGTGGTGGCGAGTGCCTGTAATTCCAGCTACTCAGGAGGCTGAGGCAGGAGAATTGCTTGAACCTGGGAGGCGGAAGTTGCAGTGAGCCAAGATCGCCCCACTGTACTCCAGCCTGGGCAAGAGAGCGAGACTCTGTCTTGGTTGGGGGCGGGGAGAAAATTCCAGGATATATGAAGTCATTATGACTAAAAACCATGTATTATGTATATCATATTCTTAATTGTATTATAATAGTCTTCCTCATCATCCTGCAAGTATATCACAGAGATAAATACAGGCTCCTCTCAGCTCTCATTTTTAATAATAATCTCCTTGGTACTAAAGAAGTTGAAGATTACAACTCAGACATGCCAAATGTTGGGCCAGGCGCAGTGGCTCGCCCCTGCAATCCCAGGACTTTAAGAGGCCATGGCAGAATAATCACTTGAGCCCAGGAGTTCGAGACCACCCTGGGCAACATGGCAAAGCCCCATCTCTACAAAAAATACAAAAATTAGCAGGGCATGATGGTGGGCACCTGTAGTCCCAGCTACTCAGGAGCCTGAGGTGGGAGAACCACCTGAGACTGCAAGGTTGAGGCTGCTGTGAGCTGTGATTGTGCCACTGCACTCCAGCCTGGGTGACAGAGTGAGACCCATCTCAAAAAAAAAAAAAAAAAAGTGAAATGTTGATGTTTTAGGGTTTAGAGAATAGCTGCAAAAAGTTATTTTCTATATCTGCTGGAAAACAGCATATCTTTGTAAGTACAGTTTGTAAGGCAGACAGATTGTAATTATGTGGATAGAGTAGCGAGTGGTAACAGAGCTTGACAGACCAGTGTTCACATGACAGAGTGTGCAGCCCTCAAGCGCAGGTGCAGGTGGCCAACAGCGCTGGGTTAAGGGGCCAAAGTGCACAGACAAGGCATTGGCCAGGGCCTGTCCTGGCCAAACTTCTCTTCCCTTAAAAAGGAAAAAAAAGAAAAAGAAAGAAACAAACTTTTGATATTTCTCAGAATTCAGAACTCATTTTTTGTTTGTTTTGTTTCAGAAAACTGAAGAATGGGAAAAAAGTAAGACTGAAGCAGACATGGAAGAGTATATATGGGAAAACAGTTCATCAGAAAGAAATATCCTGGAAACGCTTCTCCAGATGAAAGCTGCTGAGAAAAATATGGAAATAAATAAAGAAGAGCTCCTTGGTACTAAAGAAGTTGAAGAGTACAAAAAGTCTGTTGTTAGTCTTAAAAATGAGGAGGAAAATGAAAATTCGCTTTCTCAGTACAAAGAATCTGTGAAGAGACTATTAAATGTGACATGAATTATGGAGTAGAAAAGCCTGCTTGATTTATTAATTTTATAATATATGTAATCAGTATCTAATTTGATACAAAGTTGAAAATGTAAAAAAAAAATCATTGTTTTTCCTCAGAGTTAAAATTATTTCCCTCATACTAATGCTCAATGGCAATGATTACTCCAGAGTTTTTTTATTTTTACACTGGGGCAATAGACTAAGAGATCTCTGATTTCTTTTTGGTCTAAAGTGTTTTGATTTTATTTGTACATAATAGCTTTGGTATTCGTGTATATACATGCTTTTAATTGTGATTTTGCCACCTTCCCCATTTCTTTCCCCACAAGCTGGCATTCAGTAGTTGCTTTTGAATAATGGTTTTGGTTACCTTGGAAGGTAGGCCCAGAACCCATTTCCTTGACTTGCAGTTCCAGGCTTTGTTCACATGACTGCTGTCTAGCTGATGCATTTTTCACGTTTGTCAGTTCTGGTTAGAAACAGGTCCTCAGGAGTATTCTCTAACCTGATATTGTCTAAAAAGATATGTTGACTCAACTTTGTTTAGCATCCTACTTTCTAGATTGTGGGGCTCATTTTGCCAGGGCCAAGCTACCAGAAAAGTAGAAGTGGAGATTACCTGGTATGTATCCCCCTGGGTGCCCCAGTTAGACACAGCTCAGGAAAAAGATGAAGCATAGGGACCTTGAATGTAATGGAGTAAGGGACAAAATAAGAACTATCCTGGGAAACCCTGCATTCAGTGTAGCTGTCAATTCAGTATTTCTGATTACACCTGTCAGCTATTTCTTACCACTTCGATGGTTGTGATTAATTTAAAATCAGAATAAAGGAATTACTGAGTTTATTTGCCTAATAGACTTATTTTGCCTAGAAGAATTAGAGAGTATAAATGAAAGCCAAAAGGGAATTTCACAACGATTTCCTAAACCATTTGTGTGAAATGAAGGTATGGTCTGGTGTGAGTGAGGCCAGGAGTCTGTAGGTTATGAAGGACAATATGGCCTTGAGTACAAAAGGGGGAGAAAGAGGCATGTCGTGCCCTGCTGGGGCACCCTTATACTAGTTACTTTAATCCTAGGCCTGACTTATGAATGAACTCAAAAGGGGCTAGACTGAGCCAAATTGGTAAGTCGTGGATGAAAAACAGTATAGATAAAACCAATATTTTAGATCATGTTTAGAGCATATTTCAAGAAACACCAGTACATTTAGAGACTCATATGGAGTTAAGAAAAACTCAGATTCCTAACAGGATTGAAGAAGGAAACATTTTGAAAACAGTAGAAGCTGAGAAGAGATGATCATTTGGGAACAGTAAAGGAGTGGTAGCTTAGGGTGGTTTATCCTGTGTAATAATACCGTGCAGATGAAAGCAGAGAGGAGGATGTGTAATAAGGAATTTGACCTTACCCAGAGGTCTGGCCTTTGCCCTTGGCTTCTGGGAGGTAGTCTATACCGTACCCGATAGGACTGTCTTTGTTTAGCGGGGTAGCTGGCCCCAAAATATCTCAGGATGGGACCAACATGCCAGAAAAATCTACCATGTGATTTAGGGTGGGGGCTTTGAGTCACATGGTATTAGTCCACCTGACAGCCGGTATGTCTCACCAGACAATCAGCTATCATACCTACATAATGGAGTCCAGTAAAATCTTTGGGCTGAGCACGGTGGCTCACGCCTGCTGTAATCCCAGCACTTTGGGAGGCCGAGGCGCCGGATCACGAGGTCAGGAGATTGAGACCATCCTGGCTAACACGGTGAAAACCCATCTCTACTATAAACAAAAAATTAGCTGGGCATGATGGTGGGCGCCTGTAGTCCCAGCTACTCGGGAGGCTGAGGCAGGACAATGGCATGAACCCGGGAGACGGAGCTTGCAGTGAGCCGAGATCGCGCCACTGCACTCCAGCCTGGGTGACAGAGCGAGACTCTGTATCAAAAAAAAAAAGTCTGAACAGGGAGGCTTGAGTAAGCTCGGGTTAGCAATACTCCATGCATATTGTCACACACTGATAACTAGGAGAGTAATGTGTCCTGACTCCTAGGGGAGAGCCCCAGAAACTAAACATTGGAACCCTTCCTGGGCCTCAACTTATGTACTTCTTCCGTTGGGCGACTTTAAGGTATTCTTTCCCTGTAATGAACTGTAAATGTGAGAAGAATAGCTTTCATTCAGTTCTGAGTTCTAGTGAATTATTGAACCTGAGGGTTGTTTAGGGAATCCCCCACAAACTTGACAGTTGGTGTCAGAAGTAGGACAGCGTTGTAGAGGACTCTACCCTCTTTTGCAGTTTGGCCAACTCCAAGTAACCTGAAGACTCTTAAACAATTATTGATGCCTAATGGCAAAATCGTAGAGCTGACGGATTAATACAAAACTGCCTCAAAAATAAAACAGTTGGACCGGGTGCAGTGGCTCATGCCTGTAATCACAGCAACTTGGGAGGCTGAGGTGGGAGGAGGGCTTGAGGCCAGAAGTTTGAGACTGCCCTAGGCAACATTAGCAAGACCCTGTCTCTACTTTAAAAATGTATATATACATACATACTTGTATGTATATGTAACAGTTGTGGTTATTGTAATTTTAGCAAAATTAAGCAGCACTATTTGTCATTAATCAGATCCTTGTCCTTTAAAATCTGCCAGTTGACCGAATGTATGCAATTGGAACATATATTCATCTTGATAATGAAAATGCTAGAGGACACTTTGCCATATTAATGCAGTCATTTCTGATTTAAACTTAAATTGTATAGCCCAGAAGTTGCTTAAACACATAGGCAACTAAGATACAGATCAAATCTCTTTTCTTAATTGTGGGATGCTTTAATTCTTTGGCATATTTTTGCAATATTGGTATTTCACAATACTAAACAGTTAACAGACTTTTTTTTTTTTTTTTGAGAAGCTGGACCCAGTGGCTCATACCTGTAATCCCAGCGCTTTGGGAGGCCAAGGTGGGAGTATTGCTTGAGGCCAGGTGTTGGACACCAGTCTGGGCAACGAAGTGAAGTACTCTCTCTACATAAGAAAAAAATTCCTGAGGCATGGTGGCACATGCCTAGCAACTTGGGAGGCTGAAGTGGGAGAATTGCTTGAGACCAGGAGTTCAAGGCTGCAGTGAACTATGATCACACTACTGCACTCGAGCCTGGGTGGCAGAACAAGAACTTGTCTCCAAAAAAGAAAAAGAAAAGGAAAAGGGAAAAAAAGAAAAAGAACAAACAAACTGGACCCTGGGGTCCAGTCAATAACTAAGGCTAAGGTTGTGACACCCACCTAGGAAGTAACCATGAAATCTTCCCAACGTTGTCACTTTTTTTTTTTTTTTTGAGACAGAGTCTGCTCTGTTACAGCCCAGGCTGGAGTCTGGAGTGCAGTGGCACATTCATGGCTCACTGCAGCCTCAACCTCCTGGGCTCAACCGATCCTCCCACCTCAACCTCCCAAGTAGCTGGGACCTCCAGCTACTCCTAACCTCCCAAGTAGCATGCCACCACGCCTGGTTAATTTTTTGTTTTTGTGGAGATGGGGTCTTGCTATGTTGCCTGGGTTGGTCTGATTGTTTCTTAATAAAATTTAAAATTTTATTCAGAAGTTCTCTTTTGTCTCTGGCTTCCAGTAAGAAAGTAGTTTCTAGTCTCAGTTTTGCTTCTTAAATGATTCTGGTCTGTTGTCTTTCCAGTCCAAATTTACTCAATTTATCTAATGGTCAAAAGCGCTGAAGAGGAAAAGGAATTTGTTTCTTTTCTTAGAAGGTAAATATGCTTTTCCCAAATTAAGATCATTTATTTATATGAAATTATCAGCTTTAAGGAATGAGTAAAATTCTGAGAAGCCCCAAGGGGGAAAAAAACCTTTTTAATTCTAGCAGCCCTAGTCTATTGGAAAACCTCTAAGCAATTCACATATACTTAAAAGTAATGATTTTCGGCAGTGGCTTATGCCTGTAATCCCAGCACTTTGGGAGACCAAGGCAGGTGGATCACCTGAGGTCAGGAGTTCGAGACCAGCCTGGCCAACATGGTGAAACCCTGTCTCTACTAAAAAATACAAAAATTAGCTGGGTGTGGTGGCAGGCACCTTAATCCCAGCTACTTGGGAGGCAGAGGCAGGAGAATCGTTTGAACCTGGGAGGTGGAGGTTGCAGTGAGCCAAGGTCAAGCCACTGCACTCAAACCTGGGGGACGAGAGCGAGACTTCTCTCAAAAAAAAAAAAAAAAAGTAATGACTTTCTAAATGTATGTACAAAAATGTATAAAGACAACTTACTAAATTATTTCTGTAAATATAATGTTAGGATAATTTAAATCTTGCCCCCCCCGCCACCACCCCCTGCTTCAAATAGCGTGGGTTTGGCCAGGCGCAGTGGCTCACGCCTGTAATCCCAACACTTTGGGAGGCCAAGGTGGGTGGATCATGAGGTCAGGAGTTTGAGGCCAGCCTGGCCAACATGGTGAAAACCCGTCTCTACTAAAAATACAGAAATTAGCTGGGCATGGTGACGGGTGCCTGTAATCCCAGCTACTCGGAAGGATGAGGCAGGAGAATCACTTGAACCCGGGAGGCAGAGGTTGCGGTGAGCCGAGATCGCGCCATTGCACTCCAACCTGGGTAACGAGCAAGACTCCATCTCAAAAAAAAAAAAAAAAAATTGCATTTTTTTTCCCCCTAATGTGTTAGGGAAGAAATTAAAGAAATTTATAACAATTTTATGAATTATTACAACTTAAGGTAAATTGATTTTTTTTTTTTTTTTTTTTTAAAGACAGAGTCTTACTCTGTTGCCCAGGCTGAAGTGCTGAGGCATGATCTTGGCTCACTGCAACCTCTGCCTCCTGGGCAGCCTCAACCTCCCAGGCTCAAGCAATCCTCCCAATGCAGCCCTCCAAGTAGCTGGGACTACAGGTGTGTGCCACAATGCCTGGCTAATTTTTTAATTGATTATTTATTTATTTAAGACAAGGCGTCACTGTTGCCCAGGCTAGAGTGAGGTGGCACATTCATGGCTCACTGCAGCCTTGACCTCCAGAGCTCAAGTGATCCTCCCACCACAGCCTCCCAAGTAGCTGAAACTACAGGGACACACCACCACACCCAGCTAATTTTTTTTTTTTTTCTTTTTCTTTTTCTTTTTCTTTTTTTTTTTTTGAGATGGAGTCTCACTCTGTCATCCAGGCTGGAGTGCAGTAGTGTGATCTCAGCTCACTGCAACCTCCACCTCCCGGGTTCAAGGGATTCTCCTGCCTCGGCCTCCCGAGTAACTGGGACTACAGGCATGTGCCACCACGCCCGGCTAGTTTTTTGTATTTTTAGTAGAGAGGGGATTTCACTGTGTTGGCCAGGATGGTCTCCATCTCCTGACCTCAGGTGATCCACCCACCTCGGCCTCCCAAAGTGCTGGGATTACAGGTGTGAGCCACTGCACCCAGCCAATTTTTGTATTTTTTGTAGAGACGGGTTCTTGCTATGTTGCTCAGGCTGGTCTCAAGCTCCTAGGTTCAAGCGATCCTCCTGCCTCAGCCTCCCATAGTGCTTGGATTATAGGTATGAGCCATCATGCCTGGCCTTTTGATTAAATTTTAAAATCAGACTTTTAATTGTGGTTAGTATTCAGCTGCAAGAGATTTTATATTTTTCTTTTCTATTAAAAGAAAGAGTCATTCTCTTTTTCTACCCAGTATTAATACCAGGGAAAGAAAAGGAAATATATCATAAGCCACTGGACTTAGAAAAATTTGAGTTTTCTTTTTCTTTTGAAATCAAATGTTTTATTTTTATGGATTTAGGGGTACAAGTGCAGTTGTGTTACATGGATGTATTGTGTAGTGGTAAAATCTGGACATTTAGTGTACCCATGGGCAATTTGTTTTAACATACGAGGGAACAGTACTATTTTATAAGTGTTATAAATAGGATTTCTCCTTATTTATTCTTTTTTTTTTTTTTTCAACAGAGTCTCACTGTTGCCCAGGCTGCAGTGCAGTGGCGCAATCTCAGCTCATTGCAACCTCTACCTCCCAGGTTCAAGTGATTCTCCTACCTCATCCTCCCAAGTAGCTGGGATTACAGGCACGTGCCACCCATGCCCGGCAAATTTTTGTATTTTTAGTAGAGACAGGTTTTTGCCATGTTGGCCAGGCTGATCTCGAACTTCTGACCTCAGGTGATCCTCCCACCTCAGCCTCCCAAAGTGCTGAGATTACAGGCGTGAGCCACCGTGCCCAGCCCCTCATTTATTACTTATGCTTATTAGCTGTCTTTTAATAATCTGTTCTCACATTAAAAACAGGTTTCGGGAATGAGAAGAGGGGCCTAAAAAGCTTAAGTTTATTAGAGACTTGAACTACAGTATTCCACACTTAAAATTCTTCTAAGATTTAGGGGGTAAATCTGGTGTAAGATTTGGACAGAACTGAGACACCCAGAGCTAATCTTTACACCTAGGAAAACAAATGTATACAAGTGAGGGATGTAACTAAAACTAAAACTCTCAAGCTTTATTCAACAGAAATCAACACAAAAAGCTCAAAGAGCTCCGTAGCACAATTACTGAAAGGAAGGTAAAGATGGGTTGGAATTGAGAAGGATTAATCAATTGAAAGTAGAAAGCTAGATTAAGGTCAGGAAGCATTTGCTTATGCATTAGTAACTGTTAGTAACTGTGTTATTTTGCTCAAATTACTACATGATCGTATTACTATACGTGACAATAATTTGACCTTGACTGGGAGGCAAATATGATGATACTGTGGTGTTTTCTTCCTGGTATTGTTTCTTTTTTGTACTTTTTGGGAAAACATACACTTTTAATCTAACAGTGATTTTGAACATGGACTTGAACCAGACTGCCTGTGTTTAATTAAGTCCTGACTTCACTACTTAATACTGTGTGTCTTTAGGGAAGATGCTTAACCTCTCTTCACCTCAGTTGCCTCGTCTGTAAAATGTGATAATAGTATCATGGTTAACAGCAGTATACCCACCTCTCAGGGTTGGAAGGATTCAGTGAGTTCATGCCCCTAAAGCACTCAAACAGTGTGTCTCACTCAGTAACAACTGTAAGGATCAGAATTTTGCAACTCTGGCAGAGGGAACACTACTCAAAAAATAGAAATAACAACAAAAAAAGCAGTTATGTTTATCAAGCATTAGCCTTTTTTTTTTTCCCACAGATTGGTAGGAGTGCGCATCCTATTTTTTCTTTTGAGACAGGGTCTGGCTCTGTTGCCCAGGCTGGAGTGCAGTGGTGCAATCACTGCTCACTGCGGCAGCAGTCCTCTCACCTCAGCCTCCTGAGTAGCTGGGACCACAGGTGCATCATGTTGCCCCATGTGCTATTTTTTTTATTTTGTATTTTATAGAGACAGGGTCTCACTATGTTGCCCAGGCTGGTCTCCAACTCCTGGGCTCAACAATTCTTCTGCCTTGGCCTCCCAAAGTGTTGGGATTACAGGTATGAACCATCATGCCCAGCCCAATTTTTTTTTTCACTAAACTGCCCTTTCTTATACAAAACTAAAAATGATATCCTTTAAAGCATATAATCTTGCTACAGCTTTTACTATGAAGAGTTCTCCTTCATATGGTTACGATTTTTAATTTGCTAGGATCCTGATTTTCTCTGTCTTAGTTTATAGTGGCCCTGCTGCTTTCCACAGCATCCAGATGCCAGGATGACTATACAATAGCCAAGAAAGATGACAGAGGTACAAAGGGCCACAGAAACCAGCCAAGTCTTTGAAGTCACAGATACCTCATCTTCATTCGCAGACGTGTGGTTTCTGCTATTGTATCCTTTGGTTTTATTCAGTAATTGATTGCTCCTGTTGAGTAGGGGTGGAATAGGCATATGAGAAAGTTTTGTGTCTATGGGTACAAAGAAAGGAGAAATAGTCTTATTATCTGGATTGCTGATGAAATCAGTATTTGGTGACACCATATTTATCTTTGTGGTAATGGAGTCATTCAGGGAAGTAAATCTTGCCCAAAAATCTGTGGTTAATTCCTTAGAATAACTGGTACTGTTTGTGTTTACAACCAAATCTTGATGCGTGGTTGAGGATGGAGCCTCTGTGGATGGCAGCACACCATTTATCATGGTGGTTTGTTTATCTAAATTCATAGCTTTTAGAATCCTTAGTCTGTCCCATCTCTTGGATGAAGAACGAGTATTTAGATATGTGGAAGACTGTTCAAAAACCAGCAAATCTGGATCTATACCTGAAAAATAAATAAGGCATCATTCATTTTATTTTTACTTTCAAAGCAAAAACCTTAAAGCACAGTTTGGAGAAGGGATTGGCTTTTGCCACTATGAGTTACTGAACAAAGCTAAATTCACGTTCTACTACCACATTCTTCTCAAAGGTTTCCAAACATACTGGCTACATTTGAATTTATCTTAACTTTCTAAAACTCTTTTTTTTAAATGAGCAAATTTGACTACACCCAAGGGGAAGGCTTTATGTCTGTCAGGGTTTTTGTACAATAGTGAATGTTACTTTGAGAGCTGTAGAAACAGTAACCATTTGAGAGACAATATAGCGTTTGTTATTTATTTATTTATTTTTTTTTTTGAGACAGGGTCTTGCCCTATCACCCAGGCTGGAGTGCAGTGGTGCGGTCTCGGCTCACTGCAACCTCTGCTTCCCGGGTTCAAGCAGTCCTCTCACTTCAGTCTCCTGAGTAACTGGGATTACAGGTGTGCGCCACCACAGCCAGCTAATTTTTTTTTTTTTTTTTTTTTTTGTAGAGATGGAGTTTCGCCATGTTGCCCAGACTGGTCTCGAACTTGTTAGCTAAAGCGATCCACCTGCCTCAGCCTCCCAAAGTACTGGGATTATAGGCAGGAGCCACTGCACCCAGCAATATAGCATCTTTAAATCAAGTTAAGCAAAATAGGGCCTGAGAAGGGTGACTATAAGCAAAATCATGAGCAAAGCCTTAAGTCTCATCCCTTTTCGACCTCTGAGGGTCTTGCTTTGTCTTTGGTATTTTCTCCCTTGTATACTAACTCCTTTCCCTCTAACTTCAGACATGAACAGATACTGCTTGTCTTTTTTTTTTTTTTTTTTTTTTTTTTTTTTTTGAGACGGAGTCTCGCTCTAGCCCGGGCTGGAGTGCAGTGGCCGATCTCAGCTCACTGCAAGCTCCGCCTCCCGGGTTTACGCCATTCTCCTGCCTCAGCCTCCCGAGTAGCTGGGACTACAGGCGCCCGCCACCTCGCCCGGCTATTTTTTGTATTTTTTTTAGTAGAGACGGGGTTTCACCGTGTTAGCCAGGATGGTCTCGATCTCCTGACCTCGTGATCCGCCCGTCTCGGCCTCCCAAAGTGCTGGGATTACAGGCTTGAGCCACCGCGCCCGCCACTGCTTTGTCTTTATAGGAGAAGAGAAAAAACTGTCAACAGCTTTCCAGTGGTCCCTGCTGGTGACTTCTCTCTCTCTCTCTGTCTCTCTCTCCCCCTCCCTCTCTCCCCGCAAACATGCCAGCATCCATTGCTTCTGAGGTAGTCAATTGTTTCCTTACTTCCTGATCACTCACGTCACCTTGCTTTGGCTTCTCTCTTGTCCTTGATGCTACCAGCCACCTTCTTGAATTCTTCTCCCATGACTCCCTGGACCTTGGACCCCCTTGGCATTTTCCCCCACTGCCTCTCATTTTTACTTTCTTTTGCTGGTTCTCTTGTACAATCTCACTACTTGTGTGGTTTCCATAATCTTCAGTCCTTGGTTTTCAGATATATTTTCTCTTCACCACCCCCTCCCCTCCAACACACACACAGAGATCATGCTCAATTGGCACCACTACATCAATGGCATTGAAACCCATATCACTATGTTTTCCCCTTTTTTGAGTTCTGATCTCATTTATCCACTCTTCTATTGGAGGTTTCCATCTGGACCTCTTACATCATCTCCTAATATGCCCAAAGCCAAAATTATTACCTCTGCCCCCTTGTCTCCTTCATTGGCATCATCATTCTTCCATCACCCACACTGAAATCTGCACTGTAAGGTGATTTTTTTTTTTTTAAGAGACAGCTGTCAGTCAGGCTGGAGTGTGATCGTGCAATCATAACTAACTGTAACCTTGAGCTCCTGGGCCCAAGTGATCCTTCCACCTCAGCCTCATGAGTACCTGGGACTAACCACAGGCACACACCACCTTGCCTGGCTAATTTTTTTTTGTAGAGATGGGGGTCTCTCTATGTTGTTCAGGTTGGTCTCGAATTCCTGGGCTCAAGCAATCCTCCTGCCTCAGCCTCCCAAAGTGCTGGAATTACAGGCGTGAGTCACTGCACTTGGGCCTGCAAAGTGATTTTGACTCCACTCACTTCATTTCCTTTCATTAAAAAGGTGACTAAGTCCTTATTCAACCTTCCCAATGCTCTGGTAATTATCCCTTCTCTTCATTTCAATTACAGTCACTTTGTGCAGACTTTAATGCTTCCCTGACTAGATTTTCTAATCTGTACCTGCATATAAGTGTGGACTAGGACAAATAGATATCACTTCACATGTTTTTTCATTAAATGCCCTTGTTGTCTGTTTCAGACAAAGTCAAACCAAAACTCTACTCTGTCCATGGCCCTTATGATACCTGTCCCTACCTTATCTTAGCCATATTTTCATTGCAATTACATGTCTCCTTATTGTGTCCAGACCTGTTTGCTTACTCTCCTGTGGCATAATATAGAACTCATCTTCTTCTGCCTGCCTTCTTCCATGAACCTCCTCTGAATACACTGACTTTCACTAGCCTCCCCTTCTTTGAAACTTTGCACTGAGATGGCTTCACACATTTCTGTATTTAGTTGTGTCTTAACACTAATTGTAAGATCTGTCACATCTACTAGATTATAAAGGAGCTTGAGGGCAGAGATATGGCTGCGATCTTCCACAGTGTTGATTCTAGCCTGGAGCATCGGGTGTTCAATACATACAAATTGATAAGAAATTTATCTCCTTTCCATTTTGATGGCAAAAATCTCTTCTTTTATGGTCACTGATTTACACCCTGAGATTACATAAATGGGCACAAAACACTTATATTTCTAAAATAAAATACACTGGTTATCTTGGGACCAATGATATGCTAATGTATGTTAGCACACGGTGGTAAGTTTCCCTGAACATGACATCCCTCTTTTCAGAATCCTGTATGCAGTGTCCATTGGCCCTCAGAACTGCCATTTAGCATGTTCTTTATCTCCTAGTGGCACCCTCAGCCACTGCAGGAGAAACGCTTCTTTTTTTTTTTTTTTTTTTTTCCGAGACGGAGTCTTGCTCTGTTACCGGGCTGGAGTGCAGTGGTGCGATCTCAGCTAACCGAAACCTCCATCTCCCAGGTTCAAGTGATTCTCCTGCCTCAGTCTCCTGAGTAGCTGGGATTACAGGCACATGCCACCACGCACAGCTAATTTTTGTATTTTTGGTAGAGACAGGGTTTCACCATGTTGGCCAGGATGGTCTCGATCTCCTGACCTCGTGATCTGCCCTCCTTGGCCTCCCAAAGTGCTGGGATAACAGGCATGAGCCACTGTGCCTGGCCGAGAAACACTTCCTTTAGCTTTGCTAAGAGTTCTTGAGATTCATGAAATACAGTGGGTAAGTTCTTGTTCAATCATGTATGATTTCTAATCTGGAGTGAACTAATTGCTGAACACATTAAACTAAAGAGAATTGTCTTTCAGTTTTCCGTCCTAGATATGCAAAATTTTTCCAAAGTTCACTGGAAAATAATGATTCTAGGGACTCACATATGACTGTTGCCAGCCAGTTCTCAGCTATATGCCTCTACTAGAGTATTGCCAGCATTCTTTAAAAGTCTTGAAATACGTAATCATTACCATCTGTTATGTTGTACAAAATGGCACTGCTTCCAGGCTCTAATATGCAGCTCTCCAGTGTTGGGCAGTGAACATGGAGGCAGTTGATATTGTCATGAATAGGATCATGGTAGAAGACAGCCAGGTTACAGGAAACTGAAAGGGAAACAAGCAAAGTGTATCTGTGGATGGTCTAAATTTCCACCAGTTTCATGAACTCTGAGTAACTTATATTTGTTTCAGGAATACTGGATTAACAGTATTTTTCAGGGCAATGTGCAGACATTTTGCAGAACATTTATAAACTATTGTAACTGCTTCTGTGAATATGGAAAATACTTTTTAAAAAAAATTTTTTGAGACAAGATCTCGCTCTGTCACTCAGGCTGGAGTGCAGTGGTGCGATTACAGCTCAGTGCAGCCTAGACCTTCCGGGTCCAAGCAATCCTTCCACATCAGTCTCCCAAATAGCTGGGACTAGAGGCCCACATCACCATGCTGGGCTAATTTTTGTATTTTTTGTAGAGGCAGGGTTTCACCATGTTGCCCAGACTTGTCTCAAACTCCGGAGCTCAAGCCATCTGCCTCCCGCAAAGCTGGAATTACAGGGAGGAGCCATCCCACCCAGCCAGAAAATGCCTTTTTAAAGAAAATACAGATTTTCTCGAAGTAATCTTTCATACTTTCCATCTCACACAGGATATTTGGAATCATTCATTATTTCCTGGTCCCAGAATTTTGTGTTCATGAAAAGTTAGATTAGCTACAAAAACCTCTGGGGGCCCGGCGTGGTGGCTCATCCCTGTAACCCCACCACTTTGGGAGGCCTAGTGGGGCAGATCACCTGAGGTCAGGAGTTCGAGACCAGCCTGACCAACATAGAGAAACCCCGTCTCTACTAAAAACACAAAATTAGCCAGGCGTGGTGGCGCATTCCTGTAACCCCAGTTACTCAGGAGGCTGAGGCAGGAGAATCGCTTGAACCCGGGAGGTGGAGGTTTCAGTGAGCCAAGATCACGCCATTGCACTCCAGCCTGGGCAACAAGAGCGAAACTCCATCTCCAAAACAAAACAAAAAACCCGGGGGATTTGTACATCAGGTTTCTAGGCACAGTGTCCTCTCAGAATACTAAAGGGCTGGGGGTCACCAGAGAAAGAAATAGGAAAATACAAGGACAAATGCTGTAAAGAAGAAGAGGGAGTAGTGGGAAGGGCAAAAGAGTAATACCTGAACGGCCCAGATGGTGGAAAGGCCACAGGCTGTGTGAGCATCACCTTGCCCTGACTGCAGGTGTGCACTCTCCCCAGATGCAAAACCACATCCAAGTCATTCTGATTAAATGACTAATCAGTGTCATTTAAAGAGGCAGGGACTGGACAGGCAGGGATGCTAGCAGGTAGAATTCTAACAGGTGGGGACACACTACTGGCTCATGCTGTCTTTCCTTCTCTAAGCAAATTTGCTTTTTAAAACATGCTCTCTGGCCAGGCGCAGTGGCTCACACCTGTAATCTCAGCGCTTTGGGAGGTTAAGGTGGCGGATCACTTGAGGTCAGGAGTTCGATACCAGCTTGGCCAACATGACAAAACATCGTCTCTACTAAAAAAACAATTACAAATATTGGCAGGGCGTGTTGGCACACACCTGTAACCCCAGCTACTCAGGAGGCTGAGGCATGAGAATCACTTGAACCCAGGAGGCGGAGGTTGCAGTGAGCTGATATCGCGCCACTGCACTCTGGCCTGGGCAAAAGAATAAGACTCTGTCTCAAAAAAAAAAAAAAAAAAACAGAAGAAGAAGAAGAAAAAGAAAATGTTTTCTGACAGAGGACGAGAAGACTTAAAAAGAAAAAAATTTCCTTACTTCTGGAAAATCTGAAACAGATTTGTGTA
Source organism: Trachypithecus francoisi (assembly GCF_009764315.1). Lineage (NCBI taxonomy): Eukaryota > Metazoa > Chordata > Mammalia > Primates > Cercopithecidae > Trachypithecus > Trachypithecus francoisi. Next base: position 103,526,643 of record NW_022681456.1, on the reverse strand, counting down.
ATGCAAATCTTCAGTCTACCCTCACAAAAGTGCAACATAGATTTTACTTCTGCTACAGTGCAGTAGAGACCATGTGATATGAAATATCCATTGGCCAAAAGGTATCAACTTTTTTTTTTCAGTCACCCAGACTGGAGCGAAGTGGTGCAATCTTGGCTCAATGCAACTTCTGCCTCCTGGGTTCAAGTCATTCTCCTGCCTCAGCCTCCTGAGTAGCTGGGATTACAGGGGTGCACTAACACACCTACTTAATTTTTGTATTTTTGGTAGAGACGGATTTCACCATGTTGTCCAGGCTGCTCTCAAACTCCTAACCTCAAGTGATCTGCCTGCCTCAGCCTCCCAAAGTGCTGAGATTACAGGCATGAGCTACCTGCCAAGGTATCAACTTCTTTAATAAAATAAGATTACAGAGGGCTAGCGTCTGATCACCAGATCTCAAAGCATGCCTAAAGCTGTGGATCTGCTGCTTGCAGAACCTGTACTGCTTTTGGGTAAGGTGAACTGTGAGGAGTTACATCTCCATCGTTACTTCTAGGACATCCTCATGTTGCTGCACTCTATTTTTCCAGGAGAAAGAATAAGACAAAAGTTAGTTAATAATACATTGCTAATACATTACACATTACAAATACATTCCCTGAGAACTGTGCTGTAAAGTTTAAGGGAAAGAAAAACTATTCAAACTTAAGACTTTTAAATTTCTGATGAGAAAGTAGTTGATTCTGTAGAGGACAATTTTGAAACGTGTTTTACATTCCTTGTATACATTTCAGCATCCCAGCTCTGAGCAGGATTGTGGCATTTTAAAGTTATGGCTTCCAGCTAATAACTGGCATGTGCCTTCCTGTTTTTTCTCGTTCTGAAGGAAGAAAGCCACAACTGGGAAGTTATACGGGCTCTAAAATCATGGGATTGCCCTATATGCTTACAGTATCCCTGACAGTCCAAAGGCCAGAGCTTCTCTGCTGTGGAGTCAGGTAAATCCATGCTAAGGGAAAATTCAAAAAAATGTACTGCCTCTCCACCATCTCCTCTCAGTGAGGACTTACGGGAGTTAGAAGCATCTGGAAGGTGGAAATCTGGATTGGCTATCTTTTCAAAAAGATTTCCTCCTATTAAATTAATTATTGTAGCTCCAATTTTCATCTCAAAAATCTTACATAATAGTCTTACATACACAAAAATCTTACATAATTGGGCAAGAGGCATTGGAAGTTAACAAGTTGATAGGAAGCCATGGAAAGAAGTGTGAAACAACCAAGGGAATTATTTTAAAGTGCTGTGCTGCTTTTGCTGTTTCTTTTCAAGTAGCTTTAAAATCTTGGAAAAATGAAAAAGAAATGAAAGAAGTCTTTTGGCAATTATAACTTGAAATCCTGCAATAATAAAATAAACATTCCTAATTGCAGGTCTTGATCATATTATATGGATGAAGTCTACATGCAGATTCTATATGACAGACAAAACATTTATGAGGAATATTTGGAAATATGATTTTGGGGTGGGTATTTGACATATATCTCCCTATTTCTTTCAAAACATGAATCACACTCTAAATTCTTTTTTAATACATTCCACGTTTGGTAAACCCAAGTCAGCACATTGTGTGTGTGTGTGTGTGTGTGTGTGTGTGTGAGTGACAGAGTCACACCAGCATAAGGCAGTGCCCAATGCTTTAACCTTTACAAGGAAAGTAATCTTTTTATTATTTATTTATTTATTTTGAGACAGGAGTCTTGCTCTGTTGCCCAGGCTGGAGTGCACTGGTGCGATCTTGGCTCACTGCAACCTCTGCCTCCCGGGTTCAAGCAATTCTACTGACTCAGTCTCCCGAGTAGCTGGGATTACAGGCACCTGCCACCACCGCTGGCTAATTTTTGTATTTCTAGTAGAGAGGGGGTTTCACCATGTTGGCCAGGTTGGTCTCCAACTCCTGACCTCAGGTGATCCACCCACCTTGGCCTCCCCAAATTCTGAGATTACAGGCATGAGCCACCGCACCTGGCTGAGCACAAAAAAATTTGATATGATACTAGTATCACCAAAATGTACTTTGAAAGGGAAATTATAATAAATATTTGACTGGATGCAGTAGTTCACATCTGTAATCCCAGCACTTTGGGAGGCTGAGACAGAAGGACCGCTTAAGTCCAGGAGTTCGAGACCAGCCTAGGCAACATAGAGAGACTCTGCCTCTAAAAATTTAAAATAAAATGAGAAATAAGTATTTTAAAAATCATATATATTTTGAGCTGTAAAAATATTGTAAATTAACCTTGGGGGAAATATTTTCATTTAGCATTTTGGTGAAGAAAAGAGGATTCTGTTTCCTGTAGGTTCTGTTGAATTCTGGGTCATTATTAGATATATAAATAGAGCCTGCTCTGGCCCAGACTGGGAAATCAGTTTCAATGGCTCTCTTTCCTCTCCCTCTCTCTCCCACACCCCAGGGCATCTTCTCTAGTCCTTTACAACTGTTCACTGGCCTCTGCCTAGGACTCCTCACTTAGGGCTTCATCCTTGGAAGTTTCGTCTTATTTTTGCCCAAGCATATCATGAATACTTACCATCCTTCCGAAGACAGCAGCTCCTACTGCACTTCTGGCCAGTGCTTTCAGAATAATACTTCAAGAACTGGGCTCCCAGCTTCTGAGACTCCTCCAGATCGATTAGAAGACCTGGGAAGCGATGGATCCAGCAGTCTCTGTAAAAAACTGTGGGTGAGCAGAGAGAGTCTGATGTCCACCCCATGCTTAGGAGCAATATCACGTTAACTGCTACCACTGCCACATGCATTGTTCCCGTATGAAGGAAGACTCGAAGATAAGTCTGATTCCCAGACAGAAGCTGAATACCGGAGTTTAGGACAGTCTCTGGAATGTCAGAGGTGTTAAGGGAGAGCTTCCTTGGAGCTTTTCTGGAGAGTCACTTTCTAGAAAAATAAGACCACTCTTTGACTGCATATTGATTTTTCTTTTCTTTCTTCCCGGGCCTCAGGTGAACATTTGATTTGCTGGCATTCTTTCTGAACACTTTCCAGGCTATTTCAATCCCCTGTCCCTTAGCATCTTAAGACGTGCATTCTCTTTTCTGCTTTTCTTTTCTCTGAAAGTGAGTAGTCACAGACACCTTTTGCTAAGTAAATATAAAGACAAGTGGAAACCTTAGTCAAGAGGCTTTCTGAGGGAAACAATAAGTTAAGTCACTTGACGTCAGATCAAGGAAGTATCCATTTCATCATAAACAAGACATGATTTTGTGAGGGCACTTCTGTTTGATTTTTAAAGAACTTGTAACTGCAGATTGTTTTTTAAAGAATCACCTATATTTCTTTGAATTTAAGTTCTGACATTCAGATTCACTAAAAAAATTTTTTTGCACTGGTTTGGGTTTTCACTCTGACTTAAAAAAAACCTTGGCCAAGCACAGTGGCTCACACCTGTCATCTCAACACTTGGGGAGGCTGAGGTGGGAGATTGCTTGAGCCTGGGAGGTAGACATTGCAGTGAGCCGAGATGACACTACTGTACTCCAGCCTGGGTGACACAGCGAGACCCTGTCTCAGAAAAACCAAACCAAACAAACAGAAAACACTAGGAAAATGGTGAAATGTTTTAAATTTCTAAATAGTAATGAAATCATTTCAATTGCAATGCCCAAACATTTGGAAAGGCAGTGAAAATGAACTCTTGCTTTTGTGAAAGTTATGGGTTTCATATCCTGTGACATCCAAGGTGACAAATTAGTTCAAAGCATAAAACTGTGGCTTTCTCCTATCCAATTTTATATGAAGCATTAGTGATAATCAGCTTTTGGCACAAAGCACTCTACTGTTTCTTTTAAAAAAGAGAAACTTTCTAATCTGTGATCTGTATTTCTTTTATACCTTTTTATACAATGACTCATTCACCTTCTTGACACAAAAATCATTAGCATTCTTTGAACATTCATCTCTTCACTTGTTTCCTAATAATAGTCAGTCTAGTTGTTACACATCTTTTTATTTTTAGAAACATATAATAATTGATAATGAAAAGGAAAGTAGTTAAGACTGAATAGCTTTAAATATGAAACACTTCATTTTCTTCTGAGCAAAAATTATATTATGCACTGACTCCTAACCTTGCCTAAGCCACATAGAATACACAAAATGATAAATATTTCATTCTAATGAACTTCTTATAGAAGCAAATTTCATTTGCTTACCTGCAAAGACTCAGACGATTCCATCTGATCGAAGGGATAGGGAAGAGAGGTTTTATAATGGCAAAGGAAGGAAGAGAAAGGATGAGTAACAAAAAATTACTCTCAATATTTTATGAGATTCCATAGTGATTTCTCTTAGAAAATGCCCTTGAGACATAAACAGGAAGGTCTACTCTCTAATCTTATGATCTTTAAGTCTTTGAGTCATATTAAATATACGTTCTTTTGTGTGTTATATGATTCCTTGACATTCTCGTGTTCCTTTGAGGGATAATGGAATGAGTCACAGTTGTTTAACCCTTTTGCTGTCAGGTTATATTTAAATAAAGATCAAAGTTTCATTTTAAAGGATCTACAAGTCTTGGCCAGGTAGGGTGACTAATGCCTATAATCCCAGCACTGTAGGGAGGCTGAGGCAGGAGGATTGTTTGAGCCTAGGAGTTCGAGACCAGCCTGGGCAACATAGGGAGACAGGGTCTCTACTAAATAAATAAATAAATAAATAAATAAATAAAGCCCGGCAGGGGCTGCTGCTATTAAGAAACAAAAAACAAACAAACAAAGGACCTACAAGTCTCAATGTAAAAGCATGCTTTAAACTTTTTTAAACTTTCTTTTGGAGATTGCATAAAGTCTGGAAATGGATAATTTCTTGGAGCCAAGTATTTTAAAAAGAAATGGTAGAAACTGGAAGGCAGAGGTAGAGGGAGGCATCCATAACAATCTCAAAACTTGTCCCTGTGCGCTGAAATTGCAGAAACCAGGAAGCAATGCAACTGAATCAAAAGTTGTTATAAGGCCTTGTTATCAAATACCTAGAACCACTATACTATTGCAATGTGGAATACATTATATTTCTTTCCAATAGGGTGCTCTTGCTCTGCAGCAGAGTTCACAAATGTGATCTGTACTTTAAAAGTCACTTATCTCTCCCAACAGCCTGATTCAGTAGCTGTTGAGTGGAGAGTGGCCTTTTTATTTGTACAGGAGTCCCAGGTGATTTCCTAAGATGTTTGGGAAACACTGATATAGATAGATGACTGAAATAAATGGAAGTTTTACCTAAACAAGGAGGCTCAACTTGAATTAACTAGAGCCATTTTAAGACCATGTACTACTTTTATCTCATTTAAATCACCCCATAAGCTTTCATGAAAGGAAGACACTTCAGTTTCGCTTGTTAAAAAACAGAAATAGGACAGGCGTGGTGGCTCACGCCTGTAATCCCAGCACTTTGGGAGGCTGAGATGGGCAGATCACAAGAGGTCAGGAGTTTGAGACAAATGTGGCCAATATGGTGAAACCTCATCACTACTAAAAATACAAAAATTAGCCGGATGTGGTGGCACATGCCTGTAATCGCAGCTACTCGGGAGGCTGAGGCAAGAGAATCACTTGAATCTGGGCAGTGGAGGTTGCAGTGAGCCAAGATTGCACCACTGCACTCCAGCCTGGGAGACACAGCAAGGCTCTGTCTCAAAAAAAAAAAAAAAAAAAAAAAATTCCAGAAATAAAGTTGTTTTAGGAATATTGAGAAACCGAAAAAAACAAAGAGAAATAATTTTTAAATGGTAGTGAAGTAATAGCACAGCTTTAGTAAATTCAAGACGTTTGGAAAACAGTCGATATTTCACCTTTATTTATTTATGTATTTACTTTTTGAGACTGAGTCTCATCCTATGGCCCAGGCTTGAGGGCAGTGACGCAATCTTGGTTCACTGCAAGCTCCGCCTACTGGGTTCAAGCAATTTTCCCATCTCAGCGTCCTGAGCAGCTGGGATTACAAAAATGCAGCACCATGCCTGGCTAATTTTTGTATTTTTAATAGAGATGTGGTTTCACCATGTTGGCCAGGCTGCTCGTAAACTCCTGACCTTAAGTGATCTGCCCACCTCAGCCTCCTAAATTGCTGGGATTACAGGCGTGAGCACCATGCCTGGTCACCTTTCTTTTAAAATTGCTAGTTGCTTTATTTACTTATGTTTCTGTTTCATTTGCTGATAAAATTAATAAAAATTATTTTTTAAAAAATGGTACCTGAAAACTTTAAATGTTATTTTTTGCTTCTATTAAATTGACATATGGTCACTTTAATAATTCAAATCATATAGAAAAATACAAAAAGAGAAACTATTTAAGCACTTACCATCTTAATAAACATCTTTCTGGATATTGCTATTTAAAAAAAACATATGAACTGTCAAAATACAAAATTACAACAAATTTAGTTTAAAGATCCTAATTGACTTTTATTTGTGATTCCAGAATAGGGCAACATCTCATTCTATAAAATCCAATCAACTGAGCAGAGGAGGTGGCTTTGTTGATGGAAAAGACCTGAGGAAAGCAGAAATAGAAAATAAAAAGCAGGGGCCAGGCATGGTGGCTCACATCTGTAATCCCAGAACTTTGGGAGGCCAAGGCAGGTGGATCACAAGGTCAGGAGATCCAGACCATCCTGGCTAACACGGTGAAACCCCGTCTCTACTAAAAATACAAAAAAATTAGCCGGGTGTGGGGGTGGGCGGCTGTAGTCCCAGCTACTCGGGAGACTGAGGCAGGAGAATAGTGTGAACCCGGGAGGCAGAGCTTGCAGTGAGCCGAGATCGCGCCACCGCACTCCAGCCTGGGCCACAGAGCGAGACTCCCGTCTCAAAATAAATAAATAAATAAATAATAAAAAGATTACTTTCCTTGTAAAGGTTAAAGCAGAGGGCACTGCCTTATGCTGGTTAAAAGCAGCCTGTCTGGGGATTCGGTTACCATCTCTCTCCTGGGTTTTTCAGAGATCAGATACAGATCTTGGTTCTGACTTGGTGGCATCATGGAACATCACCATGAGTAATTCCATTTTGGTTTCAGGGCTAGTGCAGGAGCTCAGTTCAAACCAATGGTCTTGGCTGGTGTGGTGGCTCACACCTATAATCCCAACACTTTGTAAGGTCGAAGAGGGAGAATGAGCCAGGAGTTCTGAGATCAGCCTCGATAACACAGGGAAAGCCTGTCTCTACAAAATTGAAAAAAATTAGCCAGGTTGAGGTGGGGCCCATGAGGTTGAGGCTGCAGTGAGCTGTGGTTGTGCCACTGCACTCCAACTTGGGCAACAGAGCAAGACCCTGTCTCAAATAAATAATAAACAAACCAATGGTCTACACATTTTATTTATTTTTAAATTTAGTTTTTAATTTTTTTGTAGAGACAAGGTCTCACTATGTTGCCCAGGCTGGCCTCAAACTCCTGGCCTTGTGCAATCCTCCTGCGTTGGCCTCCCAAAGTGCTGGGATTACAGGAATCAGTCACTGCACTGGCCTCCTATAAATTTTATTTAACAGTATATAGGTTTACATAAATGAAATCATACTGTTCCAAAATCTGTTTTTTAAAAAACGTAACGGTATATTTTTCAGCTGGGCGTGGTGGCTCATGCCTGTAACCCCAGCACTTTGGGAGGCCGAGGTGGGTGGATTACCTGAGATTGGGAGTTCAAGACCAGCCTGGCCAACATGGTGAAACCCCGTTTCTACTAAAAATACAAAAATTAGCCAGACGTGGTGGCAGACACCTGTATTCCCAGCTACTTGGGAGGCTGAGACAGGAGAATGGCTTGGACCCGGGAGGCCACGATTGCAGTGAGCTGAGATCACACCACTGCACTCCAGCCTGGGCAATAAGAGCGAGACTCTGTCTCAAAAAAAAAGTATGTTTTTCAGTGATCCTAAAGAAAGATCTACACAAAAACTTCTAATGGCTCTTTGGTATTTCATTCTACAATACCAAAATTTACTCTGCACTTCAGCTGTAAAATACAAAAACAGTACTGTAATCCATGTAAAGCACTTACACTAGTGCCTGACACATACTAAACAATATATATTAGCTACTATTATTATACATTATGTTGTTTTCCAATTTTTTGTTATTAAAAGCAATACTGTGATAAACATCTTGTACTAAGATTTTTTTCTACTTGCTATTTCAAAAGGGATATTTTCCATAAATTATTTTAAAAATGACCTACTTCAGCTGGGTGCAGTGGCTCACGCCTGTAATCCCAGCACTTTGGGAGGCTGAGGAGGGAGCATCACTTGTGCCCAGGAGTTCAAGACCAGCCTGAGCAACATGGTGAAACCCCATCCCCACAAAAAATGTAAGAATTAACCGGGCATAGTGGCGCATGCCTGTAAATCTCAGCTAGTGGGGAGGCTGAGGTGGGAGGAGCACTTGAACATGGGAGGCTCCTTGGAGGAGCACTTGAACCTGGGAGGCCATTGAGCCATAATAGTGACACCGCACTCCAGTCTTAATGGCATTGTGAGACCCCTTCTCAAAAAAAAATAAAAATAAAAATTACCTAACTCTATTTGACCTAACTCTTTGTAAAACTGTTTTACAGATAGTACCACAAAGCCAGTTTTTATTATCCAATGATCAGTCAATAACAGATTTATAAAATTATACCTCCAGTTATATAAAATGGTATTTTCAAGAGGCCTAGAAATAAATTTAGGTCTTTTTAAAATAAAGGAGTTTATATTGCTCTGACATTGCTTTTCTAGCTTAACAGAAAACTTACTGTGTAATTTATTAAAATGATTTGATCATTTAAGATGATCCCAATCCTAAATAATGTTATTATCATATTGGGAGCCAAAACACTCACAAGATCAATGCCCAGTATTGTGAGACTAACACCCCAGACTCCCTGTCCAACCTCATCTTACCCTGATAATGTTACTGCGCTTGAATTGCCTTTCTAATGCACATCATTCTTTGAGCATGATTTTTTGGGTCTGTTTTTAAAAGGCAAGAAAATACCAGTCTGAGGCATATCTATGACGGCTGGGAAACAAAAGCATCCATTGGTGAAAGATTCAAGAGACAGAGGAGAGACTGAGAGCCTGTTCTTTGTGGCTGACCCACTGAATCTGGCATTGTTGCCAGTTGAGGCATAGATAAATCGTAGGTCCAAGCCTCTTTGATACAGGAGGTGCCTCCCAGCAAAATTCCGCAGCCTGATGCTTAATACTGGATGTTATACTCTACCATCCCAAAGAAGCTGCTAAATCCATGATCACCCACTCCACCTCCTGCTCCAAAGCTTATCGTGTCTCACTGCACCCTCATAGAGAATGAAAGTGTGAAGGGTTGATGTGAAAATGGAGTTTTATCAGTAACGATTTAAAGGCCAGGTGAAACAAGGTGAAGAGATGAATGTTTTTTATAGAATTCAAGAAAACAACTGAGTAAGTCATAGATCCATTTTTATTTCCTTCATTTTTTTCTAGGGAGGCCAGAATCTACTAGACCATTTTCGATGTCTTTTATTTTTTAGTTCCTTATTCCTAGCATTATTATAAAGAAAATAGGCCAGACACACTAGTGCTTTGAGAGGCCAAGGCAGCAGGATCACTTGCGGTGGCAGGATCCCTTGGGGCCAGGAGTTTGAGGTTAGCCTGGGCAATGTAGCAAGACCCTATCGCTATGGGGAAAAAAATGCAGTTTTTCCCTGGCACGGTGGCTCACGCCTGTAATCCCAGCACTTTGGGAAGCCGAGGTGGGCGGATCACCTGAGGCTGGGAGTTCGAGATCAGACTGACCAACATGGTAAAACCCCATCTCTACTAAAAATACAAAATTAGCTGGTCGTGGTGACTCATGCCTGCAATCCCAGCTACCCGGGAGGCTGAGGCAGGAGAATCGCTTGAACCTGGGAGGCAGAGGTTGCAGTGAGCCGAGATCATGCCATTCCACTCCAGCCTGGGCAACAGGAGCAAAACCCGTTTAAAAAAAGAGAAAAAAATGCATTTTTTTCCTAAAAAATAAAAAGATAAACCTCCTTTCCAAAGTAATAATAATATACAAAGTAAAAGATGACAACACCTCTCTGTGACGCAGCGAATTACATAGTAAGAACCACAAATGTAACCAAACTATGTTGAAAGGATCTCATGTTTCACCTATGACTTTCTTTAGTTCTCTGGTTTTTAACCCTTTCCCTTTCCTAACATAAAATGTTAGCATGGTAGGATGTACTTCTTTAAATACGGGAAATGTACTTACGAAGAAGATATTATTTAACAACCTGTCATTCAAGAAGAAAGCTGAAGTTTGTAAAAACAAACAAACAAACAAAAAACACAAAAACCAAACACATATCCTCTCCAAGTTAAGGACTGTTTATCATAGATGGTTCTCAAATCTTGGTTTGGGGGAAGTTTTCAAGGTTTTCTGTTTTTGTTTTGTAAGATAAGAGTGAACACACCCTCTGTTTCCTCTCAATCCTTCTCCCTTCTCCTCCCCAAAGATAACCCTAACAGTATATTTCTCCCCCACTCCCTTCCTTGGATGAATTCATGAGCAACACAAAAAGTCCTTCCTGTTATTTGGGGTGGGCCTTCTAATTGCAATGTTCAGTGAGAGACCATAGGAAACAAGTGGTCTCTCTTTTCCGAGACGGAGTCTCGCTTTGTCGCCCACGCTGGAGTGCAGTGGCACGATCTCGGCTCCCTGCAACCTCCGCCTCCCGGGTTCCAGCAATTCTCCTGCCTCAGCCTCCGGAATAGCTGGGATTAGAGGCGCGTGCCACCACGCCCGGCTAATTTTTGTATTTTTAGTAGAGACGGGGTTTCCCCATGTTGGCCAGGCTGGTCTCGAACTCCTGACCTCGTGATCTACCCACCCCGGCCTCCCACGGTGCTGGGATTACAGGCGTGAGCCATTGCGCTCAGCCAAACTGAACGTGTGATCTCTCTTAATAGTCCTCAGATGATGGGGGCAGGTAGGTGGAGAAATTGGGGTGACAAGAAAAGCTACCTCTTGCAGACATCTATGAGCTGATTTTGTCAGATCTTTTGCGACAGGATAACATTCCATAAGGCTAGTCCAACCAGACTGAAGTAGAAAAGCAATGGCTCATAGAAAACGTGGTTTAAAACCAGAAGCCACGTGATGTAACTTTATTTAGTCGGGCTGCGCTTTCATCTTTCTTTTAATAACTTAGGGAGAACAACGGGCCCCAGTGGCAAATGCAAGGTCCCCTGCCTCCCAACCCGATTCCTCTGAGAACCTGCTGCCATCTGCCTGGACCTCCTGTAAGATGGCTCCTACGCGACGAACCTACCAGAGAATCAGCTCTACGTGCCACCAACATTGCCACCAACATGTCCACAGATTGCCTGCTTGCCTCAGCCCACTGACACTCGATGCCGGACTGGGCCAGAAGGACAACCCTAGATTTGATGCCTTTTTGTCTCCCTGGACCAGAGACTCCCTCCTTCTCTTTCCTCCCACGTTCATTTCTTTTTCTTTAGCCCGTGTAAAGCAGCGTGGGAGAGAAAACTAATTTCTCCCTGGGGTACCTGGAGCATCGCTGCAGCCCCCGGCAGGCGACGGAGCCGCGCGCCCCGGGCGTGCGGAGAGGCTGCGGGGACGCGCGCCCTCCGCCTCCCGCAGCTGCGCGTCCGCAGCCGAGGCGCCCAGGCCCACAGCCTCCTGGGCCTCCCCCAGGGCCGGATCCAGCCTGCAGGTCAGGCCGGCGGCCGGGGTCCCGCGGGAGGAAGTGAGAAGGGCGGCAGGGGAGGAAGCTGCGGGCTGGGGGCTGGGATTCCCTTCCCGCCTGGCGCCGCCTGGGAGAGCCCGCGCGAGGACGCCCGGCGCGCTCCGCCGGCCCTTTTTTGGCGCTGAGGAAAAGGAGAAGGGCAGGGCCGCCGCCTCGCGGGAGCGGGCCCCGGGAGGAGGGGCTGCTGGAGAGGCCGGGCGAGCGCGGGCGGCCCTCACCTCGCCGCTCCTCCCGGGCCGCCATCCCTCGGCGCCCCGCCCGGAACCGGCGCGCGCGTGGGGGCGGGGAGGCCGGCGCGCAGATCTGGCGGTGAGCGCCGCCGCCCCGGGGCCCCCAGCCATGTCGGCCGAGGAGATGGTGCAGATCCGCCTGGAGGACCGCTGCTACCCGGTGAGCAAGAGGAAGCTCATCGAGCAAAGCGACTACTTCCGCGCCCTCTACCGCTCCGGCATGCGCGAGGCCCTGAGCCAGGAGGCCGGCGGCCCGGAGGTGCAGCAGCTGCGCGGCCTCAGCGCGCCGGGCCTGAGGCTGGTGCTGGACTTCATCAACGCCGGCGGGGCCCGCGAAGGCTGGCTCCTGGGCCCGCGCGGGGAGAAGGGCGGCGGGGTGGACGAGGACGAGGAGATGGATGAGGTGAGCCTGCTGTCCGAGCTGGTGGAGGCGGCCTCCTTCCTGCAGGTCACGTCTCTGCTGCAGCTGCTGCTGTCCCAGGTGCGGCTCAACAACTGCCTGGAGATGTACCGCCTGGCGCAGGTGTACGGGCTGCCCGACCTGCAGGAGGCCTGCCTGCGCTTCATGGTCGTCCACTTCCACGAGGTGCTGTGCAAGCCCCAGTTCCACCTCCTGGGGTCTCCTCCCCAAGCTCCAGGGGATGTCAGCCTGAAGCAGAGGCTGAGGGAGGCCCGGATGACTGGGACTCCTGTCCTCGTGGCCCTCGGGGACTTCCTGGGGGGACCCCTGGCCCCTCACCCCTACCAGGGGGAGCCCCCGTCCATGCTCAGGTACGAGGAGATGACTGAGCGTTGGTTCCCGCTGGCCAACAACCTTCCTCCCGACCTGGTCAATGTCAGGGGCTATGGGTCTGCCATCCTGGACAACTACCTCTTCATAGTGGGCGGGTACAGGATCACTAGCCAGGAGATCTCCGCTGCGCATTCCTACAACCCCAGCACCAACGAGTGGCTCCAGGTGGCCTCCATGAACCAGAAGAGGTAAGCACCCCGGCAGAGTGCTGCTGCCTTCTCATTCATTCACTTGTTCATTAGTTCATTGGCCCGGTGTTTACTGAGCCAGTAAATAGGGGAGGGTGTGCTGAGGTGGAAATGGCATCTTCAGGAATGTTGTTGGCCTTGGCGCTGGCAAAGTTCCCAATGAACTAAGAAATTGCGAAGAGGAACTCCCCAGTGAGGTCAAGTAGTGGAGTGGTTTTTGGCAGGTGTTGTGCCTTTAGGTGAATCTGCTTTCTTTGCCTGTGTTCTTATGAAAAAAGATGTCGTGGTTTCCTATAAGAATACTTGAAAAAGAAAATTGCTCCTTAATTTTTAAAAAAATTTTTCTTAGTTTTTAGGATTCCATCCTGATGATAATGACACACTGGACAGTAACCTGTGATACTGACTTTGGGGGATTTTTTTCTGTTGTCAGTGACTGTGACAACAGAGAGTCTTCCACACTGTGACACTCATCATGATCAAGAGATAATCACTGGAAATGTATTAACATTTGCAATAGGGGTTGCTTTTCTTATTTTTTATCTTCTCTTTTGCTTCCTACCTTGGACAGCCATCGTCATGACCCAAAGCTTGAGCCTGGAAGTGTTCAACTATAGAATTGGAATATTTTCATTTACCCAACCTTCTTCCCCTCCCATCCTGCAAATCCCTCCTGCCTCCAATATGGGTGACTTGAAGAAAGGAAGAGGAGGAGCTTGAGGAGTGGGATGAGAGGGGAGAAGGGAAAGGAACCAGGGAAGGAATATGAAAACAAGAGCAAAGAGCATATACAGGAAGAGATGGTAGGAAATAAAGATGGTAGCGCCCAGGAGGCCTCAGAGTCATTCAGAAGCAGGGAAGAGAATCAATGTAACTCAAGAAAGAATGAAAATACCCTTTCTTCCCATCCACGTGTTTCCATCTCAGTCCTCACAGGGTTCTGAAGTTTGGAGCAAAGTGTTGGGGAACTCACAGCTAGGCGAAGGAAGTCTTAACAGTAACAGAGAATCCTTTATATATCTATCTATTTGACTCGAGGGTCCTCCTTGGCCAGGGATTATTTGGGGGAAATAACTGGCTTTATTTCGCCTATAATATGGAATTCATTTTGAAAAGTATGCTTTTTTCCCTGATAATACATGGTTACAGAAAACTAGAAAATGGAAAAGAATGAAGAAGCAAAAAGGTGATTATTACTACTCATTCTTCCTAGAGGCAGTAACTGCAGGTTGGCATATTTCCTGCCAGCCCATTTTTAATACATTATTTGCACCATTGAGATGATACCATATTTAAAATTTGCTATTGGAAGGGTTATTTTAAAACATTCTATGCGCTGTAATTGAAACAACAAAGAAACATTGTGTGGCTATGGGTGGTGGTCTGATTAGGGGTGGGCGGCCCTGAGTTCTCTGTCTCTTGCATGCCTCCAGCTACACATCATTTGACGCTCACCAGGCCGTCCTTAGTACCGCAGTTCCTCACGGTTCTTCCCTTCATACATCCTTGGTAGTCTTTGTCTTTTTTCTAGGAAGGCCCTTTTCATCCCCTGAAAAAAAAAAAAAAAAAGCATTCAAATAATGCATGAATGCAAAAGCATTCAAATAATGCATGAATGCATACTTCTTAGAAAAACTGCAAATTACACAAAAATACAGAGTAAGAAGAGGAAATGTCTGCCCTCAGGGTACAGAAAAAAAAGTGTCAGTGTATCAACAGACTTTTGTTACCTTTAGATATTATAAATGTATAAACATTTATATTTGTAAATTACATGTATACTTATATAAATACACTTAACCCTTAAGTAATGTGGGGGCTAGGAACACCAACCCTTGCACAGTCAAAAATCCCAATATAACTTTTGACTCTCCCAAAAACTTAACTACTAAATAGCTTACTGTTTACCAGACGCCTTACCAATAATATAATCAATTAAAACCTTTTGTATATATATTATATACTTTATTCTAACAATAAAGTATGCTATAGAAAAGAAAATGTTATTGAGAAACTAAGGAAGAGAAAATTAAGCGGAAGTGGATCATCCTTAATCGTCTTGACCCTGAGTAGGCTGAGGAGGTAGAGGAAGGGTTGGTTTTGCTGTCTCGGGTGGCAGAGGCAGAAGAAAATCTGAATATAAGTGGACCCTGGCAGTTTAAACCCATGTTATTAAAGGGTCAGCTGTATAAGTATGTTGATAGTGGTTAACAACAGGGGAAAAGTGTTTATGTATATTAATGTGCACGGCGGTGTGTCACCTTACACGTTTTAAAAATTCTAAAATTTGACTAGGTTGTAGTGATTATTATGGCACTTGATATTTCCACTTAACCATAGCTGAGAGTTTTTTCTCTGTCAACAAATGTAGATCTGCCTCACACTTTTTAATGGCTGTGTGTCATTCCACCCTATGGATGTACCATAATGTAATTAGCCTTTCCTTTATTTATGAACATTTTGGTCACTTCCATTTGCACTGGATGTTTCAATAAGCATTGCCATATTGAACATCCTGGTAGATGTGCATGTGTCTTAGTAGCCATATGTGAGTTAGTTTCATATGTCAAAATTTGTGGAATCTCTGGATAGGTAGGGCAAAGTGTATGCATTTTTTTTTTTTTTTTTTGAGGTGGAGTCTCACTCTGTCGCCCAGGCTGGAGGGCAGTGATGTGATCTCGGCTCACTGCAAGCTCCACCTCCCAGGTTACGCCATTCTCCTGCCTCAGTCTCCTGAGTAGCTGGGACTACAGCCGCCCGCCACCACACCCGGCTAATTATTTTTTGTATTTTTAGTAGAGATGGGGTTTCACTGTGTTAGCCAGGATCGTCTTGATCTCCTGACCTCGTGATCCGCCCACCTCTGCCTCCCAAATTGCTAGGATTATAGGCGTGAGCCACCGTGCCCAGCTGCGTATACATGTTTTAAGTTTTGTTGAAGCTGGGTACAGTGGTTCACGCTTGTAGTCCCAGCTACTTGGGAGGCTTAGGCAGGAGGATCACTTGAGCCCAGGAGCTGGAGGCTGCGGTGCACTCTGATTGGGCTTGTGAATAGCCATTGCACTCCAGCCTGAGCAACATAGTGAGGCCCCATCTCTATAAACAGTTAAAAATAAATAAATCAATAGATTTTGGTTGCTCCTGCCAAATTGCCCATCAAAAAAATTGTTTTGATTTCCTCTTCCATCAACAGTGTTTGTGCTTGCCAGTTCCCTATACTCTTGCCAAGATAGAATATTGTCGTCTTTTTTTTCCCCAAACCTAATGGGCAAAAACACTAGTGTGATTTTTCCCAATTAGAAGAGAGATTATTCTTTGTATATGTTGGCCATTTGTATTTATTTTGTAAATGATCTTTGCCAGTTTTCTAAAAATTGGTTTATTTCCTTCACATTCGAGAAGTTCCATGTGTGAATACAGATATTAATCTCTCATCTGTTATGTAACGTTGTGCATGTTTTCCCATGCAGTTATTTTTTCTGCAGTGTTCAAAAATAAGATCCCAAAGTGACTGGGTAGGTGAAATTGTTGCAGAGAGGGGTGGGTGGGAGTTACGATGAAGCCAAGAGCTATTGTCCCACCAGAAGAGGGCTCTGCCTCTCAGCCACAGCTGGTTACTTCCACGTGGAAGAGAGAAAATGTTGCCAGACATCCAAATATCCCTTTTTTTTTTTCTTTTTTAAAGAGATGGGGTCTTGCTTTGTCACCAGACTGGAGTACTGATCATAACTTACTGCAGCCTTCAACTCTTGGGCTTAAGCAATCCTCCTGTTTCAGCCTCCCCAGTAGCTAGGACTACAGGCATGCAACACCATGCTTAGGTAACTTTTTAAAATTAAATTTTTTCTTTTGTAGAAATGGGGGCTATGTTACCCAGGCTGGTCTTGAACTCCTGGCCTCAGGTAATCCTCCCACTGTGGCCTCCCAAAGTGCTAAGATTACATGCCACCATGCCTGACCCTCCATTATATCTTCTAATTGATTATTGATGCTGTATTGGAAATTGTACCCTTGTTTAGCTCCCTCTGCTTTGACTCAGGTATGACATATCTCCCAGGAGTTCCTTCCTGAACTCTCGCTTGGGCTGAATGTTCCATCTCTGCTCCTCTAGCATCTCATGCCCACTCCCCCACTTGAATTGACATTCTCTCCTCTCTGCCTTCCAATCAGGAGCTAGGACTTATTCAATGCTTATGTATAGCCCTACTCCTAACAAGATGTCCAATAATAATAGGTGCTTAAAATATGTGTTTTCTTTAAAAAAAAACTATGCAATATATTTTTACATTATTGTAATAAAAGTTAATGTATAATTTTATATTTCGCTTTATTTGTAACACTATAGTGAACATTTTTACCTTGGTAACAGTCATTATATTTATTTAGAGTAGCTGAGAAATAATGAGAGACATCATTTAATTGAACACTTAACTCTGCAGTAGGTACTGTTCCCGCTGCTTTGCATGTATTATCTCACTTATTCTTCACAAGGACTGTTAGGCAGGTTCCCATTCTAAAGAGACAGGAAGTGAGGCACAGAAAAGTTAAGTAAATTGCTCAAGGATGTGTAATAAGTATAGCAACCAAAATGTAAATATCCATTGAATAGTTATAACCACTTAAACTGTTGATAAGTTTTGGCTTTTAGACTTGCAGGGACCATCTTCATGCACATTTCCCCCCTTATTTTTTAAAAAATATTTCCTTCTAAGAAATAGAGCACAGATCTCTTGTGGTACTGTGCTGCTTTTCAGAATTTCATCATGTGTGCCTCAGCTCCACCACAGCCTTTAAGCCCAGCATTTTTCTAGTCACTATTGGATATACAGAAACTGATGCTATAGTTGCTGCCCTCAAGAAGTTTAAAATTGAGTTTAGATGATGAGACAAGTAAAAATGAAACCTAGTATAGAGTTGTTCCTGGATGATGCATCCAATACAAGTTATGCATGCACTGGAAGTAATTTGGAACCTTGAGACAGAAAACCAGATTTTGGCCTCTGGCTATGCAGAATTTCACATCTACTTTGATTCACCTTTGTCGGAGACTGCTTTGGGATATATCAGTATTTTACTTTGAAAAAGGGGTCAAATGTAGAGCAGTTCACTTTTCCTAGGGACTGAATAGTGCAGTGATCCAGAATCTAAGCAGGAACTCTAGGATTGAGAGTTTTTTTTTTTGTTTTTTTTTTTTTTTTGAGACGGAGTCTTGCTCTGTCTCCCAGGCTAGAGTGCAGTGGCGCCATCTCGCCTCACTGCAAGCTCCGCCTCCCGGGTTCACGCCATTCTCCTGCCTCAGCCTCCTGAGTAGCTGGGACTACAGGCGCCTGCCACCACGCCTGGCTAATTTATTTTTTGTATTTTTAGTAGAGATGGGACTTCACCATGTTAACCAGGATGGTCTCGATCTCCTGACGTCGTGATCTGCCCACCTCGGCCTCCCAAAGTGCTGGGATTACAGATGTGAGCCACTGTGCCCAGCCAAGTAAGAGATTTTAGGCCGGGCGCGGTGACTCAAGCCTGTAATCCCAGCACTTTGGGAGGCCGAGACGGGCGGATCACAAGGTCAGGAGATCGAGACCATCCTGGCTAATACGGTGAAACCCCGTCTCTACTAAAGAATACAAAAAACTAGCCGGGCGACGAGGCGGGCGCCTGTAGGCCCAGCTACTTGGGAGGCGGAGGCAGGAGAATGGCGTGAACCTGGGAGGCGGAGCTTGCAGTGAGCTGAGATCCGGCCACTGCACTCCAGCCTGGGCGACAGAGCCAGACTCCGTCTCAGAAAAAAAAAAAAAAAAAAAAAAAAAAAGATTTTATAAAGCCTTTTGCACTCTGGAGAAGATAGTGGGTGCTATATGATCATCAGGGGTTAAAAAAGAAATGTTTTGCTCTGTAGGCCAAGTGTGCAACACTGCCTGATGGTCTGAATGTGGGTTTGATCTCACACATTGTCAGGATGTAACTCTTCACACATGAAAACTTGTGAGACCTCCAGGTGTGGTGGCTCACACCTGTAATCCCAACACTTTGGGAGGCTGAGGCAGGCGGATCACCTGAGGTCAGAGGTTTGAGACCAGCCTGGCCAACATGGTGAAACCCTGTCTCTACTAAAAATACAAAAATTAGCCGAGTGTGGTGGTGGGCACCTGTAGCCCTAGCTACTCAAGAGGCTGAGGCAGGAAAATCACTTGAACCTGGGACGGGGAGGTTGCGGTGAGCCGAGATCGCACCACTGCACTCCAGCCTGGGCAACAGAGTGAGACTTTGTTTCAAAAAAAAAAAAAAAACTGTGAGATCGAGGGTGTTTGCTTTCCCTCCTCACTTTAATAAGTGATAACTTGCAGGAACTGACCACTGTTGCAGCAGTTTGTTCGTTAATGTTCTCCATTTCCAAAGCTTTCTCTAGTCTTTTCCATTGCCCTGCACTTTAGCTCTGAAAATGGAGTTGAAGTGATTCCTCCTGTTCCGTGTGTGAATACACCAAGGCTGGGAGACAGACTTTAATAAACAAGTGTCTCCTGGCAGAGATGGAATTGCAGTTCTCAGCCTTAGCGTTTGCTGAGCTGTCCCTTCTCCTCTCAGCCAATGTTTACCATTTTTGGAGCATTTCTGTGGTTGATGTTGTAGTAGAGCCTGGGAATAATGCAAGAAAGGAAACTGTATGTCTATTCACAGTCCCTCCCCGCCCCCCCCATTTAATTTTGACCAACAGTTTAAATTGCTTTTTGCATCTTTGCTTTTGGAGTTTCTTAGAGCTGGGCATAAGTAGCAACAATGACTACCTCTATTTTCTGCCCTTCCCCTTCTCCCCTTCCTAGTCCCTAGGGGAAATTAATGCATAGGGACATGGCAGAAGGCAAGTAGATGAAGGGGCAAGAGGAGATAAAAGGACCTGGATGGCCCACAGACTTAAGCAATCGTGTTCTGAGTGATTGAGAAAGGACTTTTGAAAGGATCTTGGCATTTTGTTCTAATTTTTACTCTGGTGGTAAGCAAACTTCTTTCTCTACATAGGGGGTCATAATGATGGTTTTCATTTCCTGAGCTCTTACTGGGGGTCAGGTATTGTAGTCACACCTTGAGGTGTCACTTCATATGAATGCTTGCAACATCTCTATGAGGTAGATGTTATTAATCCCATTTCCTTAAAGTGGAAACTGAGGCTCAGTGACTTTAATTACCTTCCACATAATCACAGGGCTAGACTCGAAGCCACCCAGACCTCTGTGTCATCTTGCCTTCCTGTGGTTGTATGTAGCTACTGTTAATCCTTGAGATCTGTGTGCTGGTGTTTAGCATGTTTCATGTTACTTACCTTTTAGGGATTTAAAGAGCTTTTTAAGCCACACATGGTGGTCTAGCTACTTGGGAGGCTGAGTCCGGAGGATCGCTTGAGGCCGGGAGTTCAAGGCTGCAGTGAGCCATGATCAGGCCACTGCATTCCAGCCTGGGCAATGAAATGAGACCCTGTCTCTTAAAAAGTTCTTCTTTAAAAAAAAAAATTCTTTTTTTTTTTTTTCTTCAAGTGACCTTGAAATGCCATTGTGGTTTTATCTAATTTTTTCACTTAAAACAGAAATTTTAATGATAATATTTTTATTGCAAGTAACAAGTATATAGCTATGATAGATGACTTGTTACTTGGTCTTGAAGTTCTTTTTAACTCCTGAACATAGTATGTTAATATTAAGAAAATACTGTAGAGATGATAATTTTGAAAAGCGGTTGATAGCTTGAATTTATAACTTTACCATTCAGGAGGTGAAGACTGGAAGAATTTTTTTTTTTTTTGAGACGGAGTCTCATTGTGTCTCCCAGACTGGAGTGCAGTGGCGCGATCTCGGCTCACTGCAAGCTCCGCCTCCCGGGTTCACGCCATTCTCCTGCCTCAGCCTCCCGAGTAGCTGGGACTACAGGTGCCCGCCACCACGCCCAGCTAATTTTTTGCATTTTTAGTAGAGAGGGGGTTTCACCGTGTTAGCCAGGATGGTCTCGATCTCCTGACGTCGTGATCCGCCCGCCTCGGCCTCCCAAAGTGCTGGGATTACAGGCGTGAGCCACCACGCCCGGCCTGGAAGAATTATTTTCAGAAAGTTGGAAATGAAGCAGTGAGTGATGAGAATTTGTGGATGAGAGCGCACCTTGTAGAGAGTTCCAGAGTACGTCGCAGTCAGTGACTGTTGCAGTTGACAAACGAGAAACCACCCCTCCTGAGGTTAAGAAAAACTTGGACTTAGGACACCCAGAGAAGCATTCCGTAGAATGCCAATGGAGAATGACTTATCTCTGCAACTGCTGTCATTTTCAGCTCTTACTGCATGCCAGATGTTGTGCTCTTCTTATCCCCACTTAACAGATGGGAAAACTGAGGAACAGATAAACAGATTCAGTAATTTGTCTAAGGTCGGACAGCAGTTGATGTGTGATGACGTCTGAGATTTCCCTATGTAAGCCTAGACTCATAACCTTTAGCAGTATGCCTCTTTATTAAATGGTCTGATTTTAGGTGGCAATTTCATCTTAAAACAAATTCAGCATTAAAAAGTGTTTCTCTTCAAGTGAATTTGAGCGTGTCGGGGTCTGGAGAGATGGAATCGTTTACTTTAACTGCCTATTCATTGAGCCTCAAAAAGAAGCCCCTTACATGTTTGCTTAGGACAAATGATTATGCTGGATAAATACTAAAAACTGTTTTGATCTTACAAAATTTACTATCTGTGTACTTTTGGGGAGCAAAAACAAATTGCGGCTGGGAAAATTTAGTGCTTGTTTACAAGCTTGATTTCCTTTGGTTCCCCAAATTTGCACACACAGAGAGGGCATCATGGTTGGATTTTAAGGACCATTGGCAGCAAGAAAGGTAAGCAGCAGGAATCAGGGACCCCCCAGTACCTGCCACCCTGACGTCTGTTGGCACAAAAAAGTGGGCTCACTGGCTGGCTGGCCTTAAGGGACAAGACAAGGCTCTTGATGAAGAGTACTCTATTCACGCTCTGATTGGAAAAACAAACTAAAATACATTTAGATATAAACATGATCGGAACCTTTAAAAAATCTTAACTGTTTAGTAGGTGCTCATTACTAACCTTGTTTCCGTAGTGTAATGCATCAGTTTTATTGAACACTTTTTAGGGGATCAAGCATGGGCTTCTTGTTCACTGCTTTTTCTTAATCTACCCCCATATATAATTTTTTGTGTGTGCATAGTCTCTACCTCCATTCTTTCTTAGTATATTATTATTTTTGAAGACATCATTGTGTTGGAATTAGATGTGGTCTTGAAATTCACTTGGTCTAGCACCTTTATTTCAAACACTAGAAAACAGAAATTTGAATGATAGTATTTTATCTCTGTGTAGTAGTTTCTGATAGACTATTTGATTTAATCATCTCTACCACCTTGTGATGGCTGTTATCACCATTTTACGGATGACGAAGTGAGGTGGTTGGACCAGGGTCAGATAGCTGGTTATCAGCAGAGCTGGGACTAGAAGCGAGGTCTTCTGATTTGTGCTCAGGTCTTTTTCTGTTGCATCATGCTGCTGCGCATACTCTTGGAAACTTGTGACTGTTGTACATCTCACAGCAGACTGACCCAGCAATCCCAAGTGTTTATCCTTCCTGGCTTTCAAAGGTCTGATTCATCCTTGTGTGCTATATCGAAACAAATTAATTTTGTGTTACTTTTCAGTTCAAAAATCATAAGACTTATTTAGTGTTTGAAGCTGATGAGCAGCATTTAATTATTTACTGAATATAGAGCTGGAAATCATTGTACATCTCTTTTTCAAGTTACTTAATTTTATGAAAGATGAGCATTTGTCAGTAGAAGTATTTGTTGAATTAACATATGTAAAGACCCTAAGAATGCTGGATCAAAATATTTTTGAGGCTGGTTGTGGTGTCTTATACCTCTAATCCTAGCACTCTGGGAGTCTGAAGCAAGAGGATCACTTGAGGCCAGGAGTTCAAGATCAGCTTGGACAACATAGTGAGATGCCATCTTCACAAAACATTTTTGTAAAAAATTAGCTGAGTATAGCTGAGTATGGTGGTGCATACCTGTAGTCCAAGCTACTGGAGAGGCTGAGGCAGGAGACTCTTTTGAGCCCAGGAGTTCAAGGCTGCAGTGAGCTATGACTGTGCCACTGCAATCTAGCCTGGGTGACAGAGCAAGACCTTATTTCATAAATAAATTAGTAAATACAAACTGTGAATTTGTTCAGTGCTGACCTCTCCCCATCTTATATGTTGTGAAGCAGTATGTCAGATGCCCTTGGAGCGGGGAGGCAGGACCAGTGTCCTGCTCAGGTGTACTGGTGGTGCAAGCGTCTCCTGACCCACCCTTTAGCAGTCACCCCTCATACCTGCCTATCTGTCTCAGCAGCACCGGTGTGTCCCTAAGATGAACCCATACTACTCAGTAGGAAGAATGAAATAACCATTCTGAGAGGTGAAAGACAACCGGGTGAGGTGGGCGCCTTCCCCTCTTACCTTTGTGCCTGCCCCTGAAAGAAAGTGTGGAGTTTAGTGTATACACATTGTCTTTGTTGCTGGACTAAGGCTGAACAAGATGAATAACTTGTTGTATTGAAATGCTTATCTTCGATAGCTAGTGTTTGGACAGTGTGCCATTCCCGTGGAATCTTGGGGACAGGAGTGAGATTCGAGAAGCCATCCTTTCTTCCTCTGTCCTCAGGTGGAATGGCCCCCAACTGGGAGAGCTAATTTTCTTCTGATGTCCAGGAGAGTTCATGTCATCGTTACACTTCTCATTGATCAGAAGAACTAACTCTGTGGGCCTGTGTGTCTCTCTTTCAGGTCTAACTTCAAACTTGTGGCTGTTAATTCAAAACTCTATGCCATTGGAGGGCAGGCCGTTTCTAACGTTGAGTGTTACAACCCTGAGCAGGATGCGTGGAATTTTGTGGCGCCCTTACCCAATCCTCTGGCTGAGTTCTCTGCCTGTGAGTGTAAGGGAAAAATTTATGTCATTGGAGGATACACTACCAGAGGTAAGTGAAGGGACCAGGTAGGTGGTCTGCCCATGTGTAGGCGTCAGCAGTCTGGGAAGGGCAAGAGGGTGTCAGAGGAAACCCCGACATATCCGAGTGTCATGTTATGCTTTAATAGTGTACACTTACACATCTGGAAGGAAGAGAGTCCCATATGGCAGGGATGATTGGGACAGGAGGGATCTTTTGATAACTTCATGTGAGCATGAAAATCGAATGGGGAAGGGAGAGCTGTGAAAAAAATACGCTATCTCTTTTTTTTGCTTTTGGAAACCCAGCTTTTTGGTCTGCTGTCTTGTGATTTGGCTGGGCCTGGTTTGTGGGGATCGCTTTCTGAGGTTGGGCAGGTCTTTGGAGAAGATTATCTGGGAATTCCCATCCTTATCACAAACACACACCAAACCTGCCCCCATCCACCATTGTGGAATTCAGTACCAGAGCATCCTTGCACATTAGTTCTCATTTTCTCTCTTTGTGAGCACACACACATCAGATAGAGGTTCCAGAAACCCAGCTTTAGGACAGTGTTCACATATCACAGGAGGAGCAAGAACATGAATACAAGAGAGCTCTTTCCTGACCAGCAGTGGGAGGTGGTTGTACTATTTATTTGTTTATTTATTTTTTGAGATGGAGTCTCCCTCTGTCACCCAGGCTGGAGTGCAGTGGCATGATCTCGGCTCACTGCAGTCTCTACCTCCCGGGTTCAAGCACTCCTCCTGCCTCAGCCTCCCAAGTAGCTGGGATTACAGGCATACACCACCACGCCCAGCTAATTTTTGTATTTTTAGTAGAGATGGAGTTTCACCACATTGGCCAGGCTGGGCTGTAACTCCTGACCTCAGGTGATCCACCTGCCTCAGCCTCCCAAAGTGCTGAGATTACAGGTGTGAGCCACCGCTCCTGACCTGGTTCTATTAAAATGTGCATATGTGTTTTTCACTTTTTTGTTAGGCATTGTATAGTTAATAATTTGGAAATGAAAAAATTTCTCCACAAGTTTATTTATTTTTTGTGGAGACGAGGTCTCCCTATGTTGCCTAGGCTGGTCTTGAATTCCTAGGCTAAGTGATTGTTCTGCCTTGGCCTCTCAAAATGCTGGGATTACAGGCATGAGCCACCATGCCCTGCTTGCCAGCAAGTTTTATACTGCTCTTCTTGGTAGGGAATTGTCTCATGTAACAGTGATAGAGAACAGTGTAGTTGTTGGCGGGACACAGTGGCTCGTGCCTGTAATCCAGTACTTTGGGAGGCTGAGGCAGGAGGATTGCTTGAGTCTGAGAGTTCAGGACAGGCCTGGGCAACAGAGCAAGTCCCCTTCTATAAAAATGAGAAGAAAAATATTAGTTGGATGTGGTGTCATGTACCTGTAGTTCCAGTTACTTGGGAGGCTGAGGCAGGAGGATCGCTTGAGCCTGGGAGTTCAAGACAGGCCTGGGCAACATAGCAAGACCCCTTCTCTAAAAATGAAAATAAAAAAAATTAGCTGGATGTGGTGGCATATACCTGTAGCCCCAGTTATTTGGGAGGCTGAGACAGGAGAATTGCTTGAGCCAGGGGTTTGAGGCTGCAGTGAGCTATGACTGCCCCACTGTACCCCAGTCTGGGTGACAGAGTGAGACCCAGTCTCTAAAATAAAAAAAAAGAAAAAAAAAAAAAGAAAACAAAAAATAAAACTGTGGTTGTGGGAAGACAGACAATGGGGGACAGTCAAGCAGAGGGGTGCCTTTCCTTCCCTCCACTCTCCAAAGCAGATGTCTCCAAGTTACCTCTTATCCAAGGAAATTTATTTCTGCATTTGGTCTGTCTGACTCTATGGAGCCCAGGACTTACAGAAAAGGTGTAACCCGGCTCTTAGGACTTTAAACCACATTAAAGTAGTAGAGTTGCCATTTTATTTAACATGGTGAAATAAACTACCACTCCTTTGTGGTACCATATGGGCAGGACAGAGCTCTTCAACCCTGGCTAACAAGCATGAAGAAGACCCTGTGAGGCCGCAGCAGCCATGGGAACTTCCCGAAGGACAGAAATCCACAGGCTAGCATAGCATCCAGATAGGTGACAGAAATTCCTTCCACCGTACCCAGATGTGTCCTGTTTTGGGGGATTTATGTTAGGAAGAAGTTAAAGTATTTGATGAACATCTGATTTATTTCTTTTTAGAGTAAGTCTAAACATTAATTCAGTGGGGAAGATGGTGAGAGGTGTGTTAGTTTCCTGTGGCTGCCATAACAAGTTAGTATACACTTGGTGGCCTAAAACAACAGAAATATATTTTCTTATAGTTCTGGCGACCAGAAGTCAAGGTGTCAGCAGGGCTGTGCTCCTTCTGAGGCCTGTAGGGGAGGATTCCTCCTTGCTCCTTCTAGTCTCTGGTAGCTCGGGGCTCCTTGGCTGGTGGCTCCATGATACCCCCTGCCTCCATCTTCACAGGGCCTTCTCCTCTGTATGTGTCTGTGGCTTCTCCCCTTCTGTCTAAGGACAGTTGCCACTGTTGGATTTAGGCCCCATCTGGGTAATCCAGGAAAATCTTGTCTTAAGGTTTTTGACTTAATTACATCTGCAAAGACCCCCTTTCTTTTTCTTTTTTCCCTTGAGATGGAGTCTCACTCTATTGCCCAGGCTATAGTGTAGTGGCACAGTCATAGTTCATTGCAGGCTCAACCTCCTGCTGGATTCAAGCGATCTCCCGCCTCAGCCTCCCAAAGTACTGGGATTACAGGCATGAGCCACTGTGCCTGACCCAAAGAGTCCCCCCGCTTTATTTTTTTTTAAATAAAATCACCATTCACAGGTTCAGGGAATTTGGAAATTGACGTATCTTGTTAGGGACAACCATGCAACCCACTGAAGCGATGTGTATATTTATGTATTTAAGGAGAGGGAAGACAAAGAGAAGTGACCTTTTTTTCCCCACTCCAAGTTTTCATTATTTGTCGAGCTGTTCCCAATGTCCCTCTCTGGTGACTCTCCACTAAAGATAGTTTTCAGCTTTTTCTTTACATATAATTGAAAAAAAAAAAAAAGAGACTTAGTAATCATTTCTTTGATCTTCAACATTGGTTGTCAGGTTACAGTGATTAACTTTATAGGTTTAGACTAAGCTATGGGCCCCTCAGTCCCCCAGAACTCCTGTGTTTATGTAGTAATCCCCCTCTCTCGTGTGTGTGTGTGTGTGTGTGGTGTGTGTGTGTGTGTGTGTGTGTGTGTCTTTTCTTCTAGGAAAGTAAATACTCCCAGTTATTTACCTATGAGCAGTTCTAAGAATTCTCATTCCTCTCTAGGTTGAGTAACACAGACTGCATCTTGTGGGCTGACATAACGCACATATGTGCTTTGACTTCTCTTGTAACCAAGAGCTGTTCAACACTGACAGGCGGCACTGTAACCCAAAGAGTACTTTACTGGTAGATTTCCTAGTTTTTCCATGACCCTGGCTGAGCAAATGTTCTTTAGATTTGACCTAGAAAACCCTTCTTGTGTGTTTTGTAGCTTCACAAGCCACTGCTAATGAACCTTCTTCACTTGGGCCACCCACTGTGATTTCTGTTCTGGATTCCCTGAGCCAAATACCCTTGATGGGATGGTTCAGTGATGTGGATGGATGGCTATTTGTATAAGGGCTGAAAACTAGTTTTTTAAGATGGGAGAGCTGGGCAGTTACTTATACTCTGAAGCCTTCCTCTTTCTCTGCTGGGGCTTTCCCAGCACTTCCTAATAGTTCCGTGTATTTTAGATAAGACATCATGATTGTTAGGAAAAAAAAAAAAAGAAAGTTAGTTTTTAGCTTCCTGACTTTTTAAGTCAAGTGAGACTTTTATAATTTAATAAATAATAGCTCATTTTTATGGTAGCTATTTGGTTATTTTAATTCTTTAGCGGCACTGAAGAAATTCAAAGAGGTTCAGTAGAGAGTAATAGCTGTAAAGGGAAGAAGGGTGATTTGTCAAACTTCAGAATCAACTTGAAATGTAAAAACAAAAAGATCATTCCACCAACTCAAGCCACCTCTTCATGGTCTGAGCCCTTGTTGAGTGAGGAGAGAAAACATTTACAGAACACCTGGAAAGACCTGGAGCTTAGAAATATGTGGAAGCCTCACTATAATGAGTTCTTTATTCATTCGGTGGACAGCCAGGTTACTAAGGAGCACTTTTTGATAAATTAGTGACTAAAATCCCCTTGGGCCATCTCCTAAAATGATCTTTATCATAATAGCTACAGTCAAAAGAAAGAAGGAGAGGTATTAATATGGGTGGAAGTCAGAAGGACAGTTTCCTAATGCCGTGGCTTACAATTCTGAGATTTCTCCAGGCATCAGGACATGTGCGTGCACAGGACTTTGTCTGCTCTCTTAGGAGATCCTTTAGTTTGTATCAGATGTGGCTGTGGAGGGTGCTCTTTAAGCATTGCTAACTATGGGTGGGTCCCTCTCAGAAGGAAGGACTGTAAGAGGTATGAAACTTCTGAGAAAATGAGCTGTCTTCTCTTACCAAGCGTCTGCAGCCATCACAATGCTGTAGGCGTTAGTTGTCTGTCAGTTCCCAAGCTGAGCTGTCTCCTTCGTGGATAGGATTTGTTTATTTAGAAAAAACAACAAACGAAGTTCATTCTGTTTATAACTCAGAGCATTTGTTTTTTCTGCTGAGGCTAAAATACTTACTTATTCTTTCCTAGAGGAGAAAAGAAAAAGAGAACAATTAAAAACAAGAAAAACAAAACTAGATATTCTAAATTTCATAAGTGTTTTTCACAAAGAGACTAGGCAACATTTTTCCTTAAAGAAAATTACTTTTTTTTTTGAGAGACCAGGATCTCACTCTGTCACCCTAGCTGGAATGCAGTGATGTGATCACAGCTCACTGCAGCCTCACCCTCCCAGGCTAAAGTGATCCTCCCACCGCAGCCTTCCAAGTAGCAGCTGGTACCATAGGTGCACACCACCATGCCTGGCTAATAATAGTCTCGAACTCCTGGGCTCAAGTGATTTTCCTGCTTCAACCACCCAAAGAGGTGGGATTACAGGCATGAGACACCATGCCTGGCTGAAAATCATTATTAATTTAAAATGTCAGAGCAACCTTTTATCTAGACTTTGATCTTATCTACACTACAACTGTCTCTTGTGAGGGACATGGGAAGACCTTTGTTAGCGTCTCTCTGGTGATAAAATTGGGAAACCAAGGCTGGACATGGTAAAGACCCTGCCTTTACAAATAATAATAATAATAAAAAAAAAACTGGAAAACTGAATTGCCAAGTGATTCTGTGGCTTGTTAGAAGGCCGCAGGTGAGACTTTGATGCATTTCTTCTGAAGTGTAATGTTGTGTCTTTTTCACTAGACAGCCCCTGGAAATCCTGTGTTGCTACTTGTCATGTTTCTTAGGATCTGCTGTCAAGAATAATCTGCTTCCCACCCAGCCTGGCTTCTGTATTAAGTAGTTGATAATTTTGTAGCTATTGATGAGGGTTCTGAGGCACTTACTTTTTTTTACACTGACCTGGTGGTTCACAGGTGTGGGGGTACCAGGGAGGAGGGGCTGTGTGAAAGTCAGAGCTGCTCTTTTTCCTGATTTTATCCAGTCTGAATCTCCCAAGGCAGAGATGTTTGGGAGTGAGAGGTGAGTGTGGATGGATCTAAATGTATCTCTTCCCAGCCATTTTGAAAACGGTTTTTCCAAGTTGTGCTTTTTCTGAAACAGTTTTTTTTCTTTGTTACCAAATTATGCATGTCGAGTTAGACATTTCTGTACAGCCTTGCCTAGTGGCGTTAGTGGGGGCAGAGTCATCACTTGCCTTTCTTTCTTTCAGACCGGAACATGAACATTTTGCAGTACTGCCCCTCTTCCGACATCTGGACGCTGTTTGAAACATGTGACGTCCACATTCGCAAGCAGCAGATGGTGTCTGTGGAAGAGACCATCTACATCGTCGGGGGGTGTCTCCATGAGCTGGGGCCCAACCGCAGGAGCAGCCAGAGCGAAGACATGCTCACCGTGC
The DNA here is from genome assembly GCF_009764315.1 of Trachypithecus francoisi. Taxonomy (NCBI): domain Eukaryota; kingdom Metazoa; phylum Chordata; class Mammalia; order Primates; family Cercopithecidae; genus Trachypithecus; species Trachypithecus francoisi. The sequence continues at coordinate 103,496,646 of NW_022681456.1, read as the reverse complement.
AGTCCTACAACACCATCACCCGCCAGTGGCTCTACCTCAAGGAGAACACGTCCAAATCGGGTCTTAACTTGACTTGTGCGCTCCATAACGACGGCATCTACATCATGAGCAGAGATGTCACCCTGTCGACCAGCTTGGAACACCGAGTGTTCCTCAAGTATAACATCTTTTCAGATAGTTGGGAAGCATTTCGGCGTTTTCCAGCTTTTGGACATAACTTGCTGGTTTCTTCTCTTTATCTGCCCAATAAAGCAGAAGCATGACTGAATTGAATTAGTAGATGAAAGAAACCTGGTTCAAGATTTTTTTTAAAATATGGTGTCCCATTCCAAGGGAGACCGATTCCTAAAGGGTAAAGAAGGGTTAAAGTAGGTCACATATATACAGTAGCAGCTGTAAATAAGCTTACTTGAATTAATTACTTGAAAACTGTTGGAAAAAAGAGACCAACTTTGTTATTTTTTAAATTATTGATTTTTAAATTATGGGAGCAAATCCATCTACAAACATGATACTTGGGCCAATGACGGATCATCAAAATGTAGATTCATTGTGTCTGTGTGGTAAAGGGCCAAAGTCAATAATTGGAACAAATGATAAAGATGATTTTAAAATCTGTTGTATTTAGGACCCTTGACGTGTCATTAGCACCTTAAGTGAGAGGTTTTCTTTTTCTTATCAATGTACTTGACAAGCATTCATATTAACATACTCATTCTCTTTTTTCCATCACCCATACCCACACATACATCTAGTATGTTTAAAATAGGGTTCTGTGTTCAGATATTTTGTTTGCACACTACTTTTTAGGAAACTTATAATGATGGAGCCCTACAGTGAATCCTTACCAGTGTTCAGTCCTCCCCAAAACTTGGATAAAAATATTCTCAGCTATTTTTCCAGCCGTTTTTGCAGTTACAAATGCTGAATAAATAGACTGATGTAACCTTTTATTTTATTTATGTGGCAGACTGCATATTTATGTGGACACGTAGGTTGCATTGCTAGGCATTCTGTATGGTTTTAAAGAGCATACATTATTTAGAAAAATGGATATATGAATATTTTTAAAAATTGAGTCTTAAATTTAAATGGGAAGGGAAGAAAACACCAAATAAGAAAAAAATTTGCCTTTAAGAGTTACCTTTATTGAATGTATTTGACTTAGTTCTTATTTTAAGGCTAAAAAAACTTTGTCATATTTACGTCAGGCAACTTTCTAATTTAATCTTAGCTTTGTAATTCATGTTTTTGCTTTTGTAGACTAAGGTAAGGACAGCATTTAAATATTTGTGCTGGAGTGAGGGGAAGACTCTCTTACAGAAGTGGAATGGTTTCTGGTGGTATGTCTGAAGTTAGGTCAAGTGCTTTACTTGCCTTGGTTAATTGAAATAGAATTCAGCTCAAGCAGTTGTTTTCACTGAGTGAGTTAACAATAAAAGCTTCTGCCAATCATAGATCAACATTCCTCAAAAATATATATACTCATACTTATGGAAATTTTATTTGATTGAAAACACTCTGAAATTATCTGATATTTTGTGATGGAATCAGTTAAACTGTGAGCTGGATTCCATTTTTCTGCAGTAACAGCGGGCAGAACCATTTCAGTTAGCATGTGCCTCACTTTAAGAAAGTCCCGTAGGGGGAAAAAAAACTGTCAGAACAAATTCATGCATTCAATAAACACTTACTGAGTGCCTGGAGTATGCCGTCCACTGTGCAGATGTAGGACAGGGGCTAATCACTTAGAGTTCTTCAGTTTATTAGCGGAGTCATTACAGGGTTTCTTTACAACCATGGCCTCTATATACTTAAAATAAGGGTCCAGTTATAAAAAGCCTATTTGCACAACTTTTTGGGAATACTTCTATTAATTAAAATGAGGTAAGCCATTATTTTGGACATAGAAAGAGATCTTTGTATCTTATCACCAAATAATCTTATCTCTAGTCTACTTAAAACTTCGTAAGGGTTTCTAAGCTGTGCCCATTTATTCCCAAGTATTATGCCCTTAAAAAATAACCTCTGAACCAAAATCTTCCCAGGAATAGTACTTAATAGATTTTAATGTTAATTTATATTCATTGTAGAAATGAATTTCCAGTGACCTATAATTTCATTACATATATTTTAAAATTTAATTTATTTTAGATGGTGTTAACTTTTTGTTGCTGAAAAGCTTAACTTTTTAAAGACTTAGTCCTATACATTTAGAAGATGAGTCAGTTGAATTAGTACTGGACAAACAGTTGGAGATTAGTTTGCACATAAGCACATCATATCAAATACAATATTCCAGCCAACCAGTTAATTCTCTTCCTGATTACATTCATTGGGTCTGTTTGCCTAATGTTGACAATTAAATTCTTGGATCAAGCGGAGGTATACTGTGATCCACAAAGCTCTTTTATAAACCAGGTTTTGTGTGTGTGTGTGTGTGTGTGTTTGCATATTATAGCTCTCTTTAAGACAGACATCTAACAAGATTTTGTTATTCTGGGCTGCCAAGAGTACTTGGGAAAGGTGGAATGTGCAATAGGAACCGATCTGTGCATTTTGTGACATCGTCCTTCCTGCTGCGCACATCAGCTCCGTTGACATTTCGAAGGGTAGTTTTAATTTAGCTCTGCTCTCTTGTTGGTGCCAGTATTACATTGAAGACTCTCACCTATGATAGAGGCAATGTTGCTTTGAAAATCTCCCTTCAGGTGGAGCTTGCAGTAAGCTGAGGTTGCGCCATTGCACTCCAGCCTGGACGACAGTGCAAGACTCTGTCTCCAAAAAAAAAAAAAAAAAAAAGAAGAAAATCCCCCTTTATCCCCCAGGACTGTCTTTACTCTTTGATAGTATCTCTCTATTTTCTTCCCAATTCTCTAAATGCTTTATCATTTTTTTCTGAGATTCTTCTGAGGGATGCTGACCTCCCACTATGGGGAAAGGCGTTGCTTGGAGGACCTGGGGTGGCAGCCCCCGACCAGAAGCACCCTGTTTTATAGATAGCAGTCTGAATGGTAGAGAGAGAGTCCTGTGTGTGGGTTGTTAGAAGGTTGGTTCTTCCTGTCATTCTCTCTGGCTTTCCTTTCAACCCTCGTAGTTTCAGAGGCCTCTCCCCTTAGCATCCTTTAAAAGGTTTTCTGATGAATGTGTAAAAGAGTTGATCATTTCAACAGTACTGGTTAAGTCACAATGACGAAGTGCTGAGAAGGTTATGGATACCAGGAAGAAACAAACAGAAGTCTTAAGATTAGAAGGAGAACCAAAGATAATTTAACCCTGCCATTTTTTTTTTTTTTACACCAAGGTCCTAAGTAATTCCAAATGCCTTAGGTATCAACGAAAGCTACACACCATTGAGATGGGCAAAATTCTTTCTCTACGAAGGTAGTAATCAAGTAAATGCCTGTTCTCTTTCAATGAACTGTTGCTTATTGAGCATTGTGGATGATGTGTTTTCAGATTTCTAGGTGAAGTTCTGACCCTACCTGTTTGGCCAAAGACGTAAATTGAGAGGAAAGGCCTTGGTCTTCCTGATCAACCAGCACTTAACGAACAGTGGCTTAATGCAGATCCCTCAGGAGGCAGCTTAGCAATGTAAAAGGAATATGAGTAGGGGTTGGCTGCCTTTTTCCTAGACCAGGAGTGGGAAATATATAACACCTGTGCCACCGCTCTTTTAAGGAGGCATTATGAATGAGTGCAGCGTCCCTGTCCTCTGTGCCAGGATTTGCTCTTAGAATCCATGTCAGATTGGTGCTTCCAGACATCTATTCCCAGTCCATCAGAGTGAAATGAAGGCTATTCGCCGTCCCTGCCTTAGAGGAGTTGAAGGAATCAAGTTGGTAGATACAACCAAAATGGCTTTGAAAGCAGTGAGCTGATTGAGCCCCAGTTCTGTGGTTACCAGAAATACTGAGTGTCTGTCACTTGCAAGACAATGCTAAGAACTGAGAATACAGACATACATAAGTCACGGTCCATGACCTGGAAGAGTTTATGGCCTTATGAAGAGGTTCACTGTCATTTTGTCTTCACCAGGGCATCCGTCTCAAAAATGCCCACTTTTGTCTGGCACATTGGGGCTCGGTGGTCTGGTGGTCCCTTCAGTCTTGGCCCTATCCTTTGTTTTTGTGATTTGCTAACAATCATCACGAACCAGTTTTGTTTTTCTCTTAAATTTGAACATCACATCCTGTGTTTTAGGTTTTTGCTCTATGCTTTGTTCTCGTTCCTTTTCATAGTCTTCTCTGTACTTCTTTTTTTGTGTGTGAAAAAATGAAAATCACATGTAATCTGCCTTATTTAAAAATGCTCACTAAGCACTGCAGACTTTGCAGTTAGGGGCTCAGCAGCTTGGTCCAGTGAAAAGGAGGAGTGAAGCCAGGGAAGTTAGTATCCAAGAGGGGCAAGCTGATTGCATGTGCATTTATACCTATGCCTTTAAACATTCCCATACAAATTATTAATAAAGAAATTTCCATTCCACACTAGTACTGATGAAAAGGCGGTTGATTTTGCCTTGTGATAATTATCAAAGGATAGTTTTTCATCCTTAGGTTTTATTCACATAAGAGTTTTTTGATTTTTATTTTCTCTGTTAACTTAGGAACACATCATAAATTCACACCAACTGACGCGTTGCTGACGTCTGTACTTGACAACCATTTTTATTCCTACCGGAAGCATTAAATATAAAAGGTGGTTAATTTTGAAGAGCAAAGGGTGCTGAAATGACTTGTATGGCTGGCTGGTGCTTTCTTAAATGGATTGCCATAGTTTAGTAAAGAAAAGGAAAATGTGATTTACATTATTGTCATTTTTTCTATTAAAACCTTAAGTATGGGGCGCTTTAGCTGTCCCTGCAATGTTTTCATATCTAGTAGTCATTTTAGGGAAAGTGATAATTGTAAAATGAATAGTTATGTTTTGATATGACTGATACTTTCTTTGTTAAAAGGTTGTATGAAGTCTTCAATTTCAAGTGTAGCTTAAAAGTGTAAACATTATGTGATTCCTTTGAATACAAGAATGCCTATGAAGTACTCACTGTAACAGCATTCCTTTTGTGTTTAGAACTATAGAAGAAAATATCTTCAAATAAAGTAGTTCTCAGTCACTTTTTGTTATCTAAGTTCTATGTATCAGTTACGTATGCAGGGCTGTGCCAGGACTGGGAGGAAATGGGTGAAGCGACTTGGGAGCCTGAGGTGGGAGGATTGCTTGGGGCCAGGAATTTGAGACCTGCTGGGCAACAGTGAAATCCTGTCTCTACAAAAAATAAAAATAAAATAAATTAGCCAATATGGTGGTACATGCCTGTAGTCCCAGCTACTTGGGAGGCTGAGGCAGGAGGATTGATTGGGCCCAGGAGTTTGAGGCTGCAGTGAGCTCTGATTGCACCACTGCACTCCAGCCTGGGCAAACAGTGCAAGACCCCAACTCAAGAAAAATCTACAAATAAATAGACAACCATGTCCTACACACTCAGGACACGCTGATGGAGGAGAAGGAGGATGGCTGACCCAGCAGAGCGACATCCAAATCTAACTGAGCACTTTTTTTTTTTTTTTTGGCCAGGAATTATTCTAAGCATTTTTTAATTTAAATTATTCAATCCTCACATGAATCCCATGTGGTAAATACAAATATTATACCCCACTTTACAGTTGAGGAAACTGAGGCACTGTAGGTTACAAATTGCCATTGGAGACAGGAGAAGGGAAAACTACATACAGGGGTCACTGGTCTAAAGGGTATCCTTTCTCTTGGCGGAGGAGTGGGTTTCCGAGTGAGCCAGTCTGGGAGCCTCTGGTCCTGCTTTGCAGCAGTGTGTTCCATGGCTGACCTGCGGGGGTGACGTGGCAGCTTCTTCTTGTGGGCGTGGTTACAGGAGGTATGTGGAGGGGAACCCGAACACTTCTGTGGAGGCCAAGGATCCCAGGTTGCTGTTTGTAGGCCATCAACATTTCCTTGGCAAGAAAACTTTAAAAACCTGTTTAGGGCTGGGCACGGTGGCTCACACCTATAATCCCAGCAGTTTGGGAGGCCGAGGTGGAAGGATTGCTTGAGCCCAGAAGTTCAAGGCCAACCTGGGCAATACAATGAGACCCTGTCTCTATTAAAAAATAAATAAATAAAAACTCAGATGCTGGTAAATCCGATCTCCAGCAACTCCATAAGATAAAGGCCCAGATTTAGAGGAGCCCAGTTTCTTTAACTTAGAACCCATCCTTATTATGTCTGTCTATTAGCCACAGGCTTCCTGTCCATGCCTCCACCTTCAGTTTGATGGTGTCATTCTCTCTCTAGCTTTGGGATAGTCTGAAACCATAAGGGTCTGCCGTTCCCAGACTACATCCCAGGGAATGCCGCATTAGTAGAAATGATTACCTCTGTGTGGCAGGAGGTGTTTGGGGAATAAAATACCCACCCTATTTCCTCTTCTTCTTCTTCCTTTTTTTCTCCTTTTCCTCCTCTTCCTCCTCCTCCTCCTTCTTCTTGTTTTTGGAGACAGGGTCATGCTCTGTCACTCAGGCTGGAGTGCAATAGCACAGTCTCAGCTCACTGCATCCTCGGTCACCTGGGCTCAAGTGATCCTTTCACCTTAGCCTCCTGAGTAGCTGGGACCACAGGCACTTACCACCACACCCAGCTAATTAATTTTTTTTTTTTTTTTTAAGAGATGGGCGCTCACTACGTTGTTCAGGCTGGTCTCAAAAAACGATTCTCCCACCTCGGCCTCCCAAAGTGCTGGGATTTACAAGTGTGAACCACCTCGCCAGGGCCCCCACTCTATTACTTTGTCTCCTCCAGGAGCCCGATCTTACTATATTTCTGGCTGTTCACGACCCTTTAAGGCAGAGAACCTGGCTCCTATAGTTCTGCCAGGCACATGTTGTCTGATCCTCTGCAGTCTGCTGGCTATAGGCAAAAGGGTGAAAGGCATGGACTCTAGAGCAAGACTTCGCTTCCCAATTCTGCTACTTTCTTTCTTTCTTTTTTTCCCCCCAGGACGGAGTCTTGCTCTGATGCTCAGGCTGGGGTGCAGTGGCGCAATCTCGGTTCACTGCAACCTCCGCCCCCGGGTTCAAGTGATTCTCCTGCCTCGGACTTCCAAATAGCTAGGATTACAGGCGTGTGCCACCACACCCATCTAATTTTTGTATTTTTAGTAGAGATGGGGTTTTACCATGTTGTCCAGGCTGATCTCGAACTGGCTGGTCTCAAACTCCTGACCTTGTGATCCGCCCACCTCGGCCTCCTGAAGTGCTAAGTGCTGGGATTACAGGCATGAGCCACTGCGCCTGGCAATTCTACTACTTTCTAGCTGTAGCTTTGGTTAGGCTACTTCATCTCCCCAGGCTTTTTTCTTTATCTGTAAAATAGGGATAACAATAGTATCCACTCTGTGAAATTGTTGCAAAAAATTGAGGAAATTCATGTGATATGTTCAGAATGGCATCTGGCACATAACACACAATGAAAGCGAGCTATTATTATTACTGAAGCTGTTTCCTTTATACCTTCAAATGGACCAGCTCGGCTGGAAGCTTACGCCTTTCCTAAAATATCTCAGCAAAGCTTTTAAGAGGTAGCTAACAAATTCAGACCCTGGCACGTGTCTTTCACTTCTCCCAAACAGCCGACTTGAGTGGTCTGAGGCCCCAGATACAGCAGCATAATCAGTTGCTTTGCTTTCCACATAAGGTCAGGGATGAGAAAATTCTATCTACCCCATCCCGTCCCTTGATTTAGTTGGTTCCATATTTCAGTTTTAGATATTTGCAACATCCCATCCCAAGTACCAAACCCTTTATTAAGACTTGTTTGAACCAGCCCAGGTAATGTGTCCATTTCTGAGGTAACCACTGTGACCAGGGGCATGGAGGAGAAGCTCCAGTTCAACCATGTGGAATGAAAATCATCTCAGATAATAGGGGTCTGCTTACTAGAAGAAAGGGGTGTTGACTGTTGACTTGCAAAAGGAACAGCCAGGTAACTTGTTGGTCAAGCAAAGCCAAGTTTTTTATGCTTACTGTGGTCAGGAAGGACACCACCTTGAAAAAGACTTAGCAGTGCCTCAGAAGGGGAATGTCAGGTTTTGGGGCCTGGGTTGGGTGATTTTGAAGTAGGTCTTAAGACTGGGCAGAGTTCCTGATACAAGAACTTTGGGCACTGGACTGTGTGCACAGTGCAGTGAGAGTCCCAAAGCTAATCTTGAGAGCTTGTTTTGAGGTTCCAGCAGAGGAGTGAAGCTACTCATACACCCTTGACTGAAGACCGGTCCTCCTCTATTGGGGATGGTGGTCCCTTTCGACCGAGTGCGCAACTTTGGGAGGGATGCACATGAAGTGGTGAGGGAGGAAGGGGTTACCCACCTAGCCAGCCAGATCAGCCACATCAACCCTGGCGATCAATGGGGTGAGAGTTGTCGCAGGCAGATCACCCTCACATCCCCGAAGCTAGCCTTGATGAGGAAGCTGTCAGTCTTGGTAAGTAAGCTAGCTGGTTGGTTTATAGTGTTATAGAAGATAAACCTTCTGAAAATACATGTTCCTGGATACAGCTTCAGCTGTCTCTCTCTCAGGGCACACACACTTGTTTCATAGAACAGTTCTTATGTGTTTGTCTTATTCCTCTTCTAGACTGTAGTTTCCTTGATAATAGAGTGTTTCATTAATCTTTTTATCACTCTATGTCAGGACATACTCCAGAGCCATGTTACACAGCAAATTCTGGAAGTATTTGTTAAATTGGAAAGGTTTCGAAGCCTCCTTGGGTTTTCTGAAAATATATAGGTTTTTGGTTTATGTAGCCCTAAAATTTCCTTATAGGAAAAAATAGTGTTTTCTTGATGAACAAATTGTTATTAGGAAAACAGTGTACTTTTCTCTTCTAGCAATGTACTTAATGCATTACGCAGATGGGAGAAGTTTCAGCTTCCGGCTGTGGCTGGAAAGGAAGTTTGCTCACAGACAGCAGCAAGGCAAATGCCTAGGAGTTCAGGGGCCCCACAGGCAAATGGGAAGGGAGCCCCATTGCTTCATTATTTTCTCATCACTGGAATCAATATTAGGGCTTGAATGATATTATTGTCACTCGTAGAACTGTGTTTTTCTTAAAATCTGAATTGAATGGCACAAATATACAGTTATCAGAATTTGAACACCAGCAGGAAAGAAACGTAGAAAAGGTAGGGGATGTTGTTGTCAGCAAGTGTGGCAGTCTGTGGCCGAGGGCCAGTTTCCCACTGTGGTCTGACCCCCATGTGGACCTGTGAAGGGTTTCCTGAGAAAGTCTAGGGGACAGAGATTCCTCTGCTCAGGCTACTTTCAGCCCTGGTGGATTTCGAGGTGGTGCTGGGTAGGAAGACAAGAAGTCAGAGGCAAGAGATCTAGAAAGAGGCATTGTAATAACAAATGGTCTGTGGCTGGTGGTGACTTTTCTTATACAATCTGGTGTGTATGTATATGTTTGTCTGCTGGTTTTATTTATTTATTTGAAACAGAGTCTTGCTTTGTCGCCCAGGCAGAAGTGCAGTAGCGTGATCTCAACTCACTGCAACCTCTGCCTCCCGGTTCAAGCGATTCTCATCCCTCAGTCTCCTGAGTAGTCGGGATTACAGGCGTGCACCACCAAGGCCAGCTAAGTTTTGTATTTTTAGTAGAGATGGGGTTTCACCATGTTGACCAGGCTGGTCTTGAACTCCTGGCCTCAAGCAATCTGCCCGTCTCAGCCTCCCCAAATGCTGAGATTACAGGTGTGAGCCACCACGCCTGGCTGCCTACTAGTTTTATTTTTCCAATGCTTCTGCAATTGAAGCACTCTCTTTTTGAAAGTCAAGAGGGTACTGCATTCGTTTCCTAGGGCTGCTGTAACAAAGTACCACAAACTGGGTGGCTGAAAACCACAGACATGTGCGGTCTCACAGTTCTGGAGGTCAGAAGTCCAGGATCAAGGTGTCCGCAGGGCCATGCTTCCAGAGAGGCCTGAGGGGAATGCTTCCTTACCTCGCCCTGGCTTCTGTTTTGCTGGCCTCTGGCATTCCTTGGCTTGTCTCTGCTTTCCTCATCACATAGTGTTCTCCCTGCATGTCTCTGTCCTCACATGGAAATCAGTCTTATTATGATTTTAAAATTTTTTTTTTGAGATGGAGGTTTGTTCTTGTTGCCCCAGGCCAGAGTGCAACGGTGTGATCTCGGGTCACCGTAACCTCCGCCTCCTGGGTTCAAGCGATTCTCCTGCCTCAGCCTCCCAAGTAGCTGGGATTACAGGCACCTGCCACCATGCCTGGCTAATTTTGTATTTTTAGTAGAGACGGGGGTTTCTCCATGTTGGTCAAGCTGGTCTCGAACTCCTAACCTCAGATGATCCACCCGCCTCGGTCTCCCAAAGTGCTGGGATTACAGGCGCGTGAGCCACCATACCTGGCAGGAAATCAGTCTTCTTATGGACACCTGTTATATTGGATTAAAGGCCCACCTTGCTCAGTTATGATCTCATTTTAACTAAACTAGTTACACTGGCAACAACACTATTTCCACAATCTGAGGTACTTGGGTTTAGAACTTCAGCATATCTTTTTTTTTTTTTTTTTTTTTTTTTTAAAGAGGTAGGGGCATCATTCAGCTCAAAACAGGTACTAAATCTTATCTCAAAAACTTTTTAAAATGTGCTGTTTGCTTCACATGCCATTCTTTGGGCAGCACATTGCCTGAAATGAAGTTTGCTTTGAGTTGCCTACCTTCCCCACCTCCCCACATCCCCATGATGCGTGTCATTTTAATGGCTAATAATGTCATTTTAATAATTACAAGTCTGAAAGAACAGGATAGGTAAATCCTATACCGTTAGCCATACTTTGACGAGATCGGGAGCATTCAGGGTGGTATGGCTGTAGACTGTTAGCCATACCTTGATTTCAACTTTTAATGAAAAAACACAGCTCCTTTCCTAGCTGAGTGTATGTGTTAGCAGGTACAGATGTTAAATGATGTCTATGAATTCAGTGCTGTCAGTGTTCAGTGTCCCATGGAGGCTAATTTCTGTCACCTTCCAGTACCTGGAAGGCACCCACCAGTCAGGATTTTTTAAAAATCAACAGACACTGACTCTAGCTGAGAAAGAAAAGAAAAAAAGAAAGAGAGAGAGAGAGAGAGAGAGAGAGAGACAGGGAGGGAGGAAGGAAGGAAGGAAGGAAGGAAGGAAGGAAGGAAGGAAGGAAGGAAGGAAGGAAGGGGAGGTTACTAAAAAGATAGGATTTAACTCAATCTTTAATAGGAAATGAAAGAAACAGAAACGATGGCAGCTCTGGCAGTTGGGAACTCAAGGACAATCTCTTCAGGGCTCCACCAATGGGACAGAAACTCCAACCCCCTTTAGGTCTCGTGCCACGAGCCCTGAATGGAAATGGAAGGAGTGAGCACCCTGATTGTCCCGCTGGGGTTGGACAGTGGGAGAGTCAAGGCAGTGTTGTTCTAATCCCAGGAATCACCTGATTCCTTTGTCTTATGTTTCTTTTTTGAGACACAGAGAGACTCTGTTGCCCACGCAGTGGCACGATCTTGGCTCACTGCAGCCTCTGCCTCCCAGGTTCAAGCGATTCTCCTGCTTCAGCCTCCTGAGTAGCTGGGACTACAGGTGCATGCCACCACGCCCTGCTAATTTTTGTATTTTTAGTAGAGATGGTGTTTCACCATGTTGGCCAGGCTGCCTGGCCTCAAGTGATTCCCCCCAACTTGGCCTCCCAAAGTGTTGGTATTATAGGTATGCACCACCGTGCCCAGTCAGCTTTGGCTTTTGTTTCTGAGCACCAGAGTCATCCTAAGCCTTCTGGTTTGGGCAGGTTCTCATGGGAAAAGGGAAGTCCCCAGGGGCCTGCTCTGTGACTATTTTAAGAAAATAACACAAACTGACCCAAGGCCAGGGCTTACATTATGGCGTATTAGACAGCGTACAAAGGCTGCTGATTTATTCCGTTCTCTTATCTGATCGCCATTAAGGGGATAAGGAACAGATGGGGAGCATTCATTAGCACTGTTTATTATTAACTCCATGGGCTATTTCACAGCCCAAACTGTGGCAACTCCATAATCCTTCTGAGGCGTTGATTTGGAACATTCTTTATTTTAACCAAGGCAGCCTAATTGTGAGAGAACATTCTGCATTTTTTCCCATCTGGTTGTTGTCCACAGCAATGCCATCTACGTTACCCTGGATTCCAGCCATCTCATGACTTTTGTGGGCCTTGGCATTTTTGCCTTCCTGGGCCCCTTCCTTGGTAAAACAAGATAAAAAATCATATTTTACAACTCTGTATAATGACCAGTATAATCCAGGCTGGACTCATTATTACCCATTCATTATTGTTATACTCAGGTTTTTCTTCTTTTTTATATTTTTAGCCACAGGGGCTCACTCTGTTGCTCAGGCTGGAGTGTAATGACATGATCATGGCTCCCTGCAACCTGGACCTCTTCAACTCAAGGTGTCCTCCCATCTCAGCCTCCCAAGTAGCTGGGACTTCAGGCCTGTGCCACCACACCTGGCTAACTTTTTATTTTTTGTAGAGATGGGGATGCTTTCACTATGTTGCCCAGGCTGGTCTCAAACTCCTAGACTCAAGCAATCCTCCCACCTTGGCCTCCCAAAATGGTGCTGGGATTACAGGCATGAGCCTCCATACCCAGTCCTTTCTTCTAGTTTTAAAATAAATTACAAGGAAAGCATTTTTATGGACCTCCAAGAGTATGATGATGTTTCACCTGTGTGCCTTGAGGATATGGCCCTGCACTCGGTCCATCCTAGACGTGTACGCCCTTGTCCTATGCCTAGCACTGTTCTGGAATGATCCAGAATGCTATCCCCAGAGATCCCTTTCTGAGAAGTCTGGAGTCAAACGGGCTGGATGCAAATACCAGTTTCATTCTCAGTAGCTGGTGACCTGCATTTAACCCTACAGACCTCAGTTTCTTCATTTGTGGCATGCTGGTAATAATGCCAGCTTCTTTATTGGATTTTTGTGAGGATTACCGGAGAAAATGTCTGTCAACGCTTCCCACCGGATCTCACAGGCACTAGATGCTCCACACGTGATAGCTGCACGAATTTCTTGTGATCACTACTACCAGGTCCTGAAGGTCATAACCTCACAGAAGGTGCCCCTGAAAGAAATCCAGTTACTTAGTGACTTACTCCCCTTCCCCATTATCTGGCACATCTGCAGAAGCGGCTTTGGTGAGGGAGTGCAGGCGGGTTGTATGTACTCATTGTCGTTATTAAAAAAAATATCTCGGCCGGGCGCCGTGGCACATGCCTGCAATCCCAGCATTTTGGGAGGCCGAGGTAGGTGGATCACCTGAGGTTACGAGTTTGAGACCAGCCTGGCCAATGTGGTGAAACCCCATCTCTACTAAAAATACAAAAACTAACCAGGTGTGGTGGCGGGCGCCTATAATCCCAGCTACTCAGAAGACTGAGGCAGGAGAATCACTTGAATCCGGGAGGCGGAGGTTGCAGTGAGCTGAGATCGCGCCACTGTACTCCAGCCTGGGCGGCAAGAGCAAAACTCCATCCCAAACAAACAACAACAAAACAAACTCATACACAAAGAAGTAGGGGAGGACTTCCGATCTGCATTTTATTTGGAAGAGATGCTTGGAAGGAAGAGAGCTGAAGCAGTTCAGTGGAAGGCTGTGTATTTCCTAGGATTGTTGGTGCCATTGTTGGGTTCTGGATTTGGGTGTGGACACCAAGCTGTCCTGTCACAGCGTAGCCAGCACGGCTGGTGTGAGTGCCTGTGATGGAGAGGGAAGGCTGTATTCTGGCTGTCTGTGCCTCCGGGCTGGTGGGAAAACGGCCAGACCCTCCACTGCAGCAGATCCATGCAGGGTGATTCGGAGCTACTAAAATGTAAAGAAAAAGATTCTTGTTTGTTTTCCCAGCTCAGTTTTCAGAAAGGTGAGTAGGTGTTTTCTAGCACTGCTGATGTTTATTTGTTCTGAGGTCTCTTCTGCTCTGTTGTGGATCTCAAACGTCACGGATCTTCAGAGGCAGCTTTGTAAAATGAAGTGAGGTTTTAATGTCTCATACTCCTGGATTTGTTGCATCGCTTCAAAATATTTTCCACCATGGTGCTTGCTCAAAGGTCTCTGTAAAGCATGGTGGTTATTGTCTCTCGGACACAGTTGCCCTTCTGTTTCCTCCTGAAGTTTGTAAAGTTATTCGGGCTCTACTGTATAAGGAGCAGGCTCAGTCTTACTAGCAGGAGGCTGAAATGAAACGGCAGCTGCTACGAATGCTGTGTAGAGTAAAAGCTGGCACCACACACTCACTGTCCTGCTGGATCCAAATGCATTCAGCACACAGAAAACCTCCAGTAAAGAAAATTTCAACGCTGAAAGAGAAGACTGGAGAAAATTACCATAGAATCAGGTTTGTCTGCATGTGCCAGATACCCTAAAATAACAGTAACTTATGTAAGATAGCAGTTAATTTTTCTCTGAGGACAAAGCAGCTTGGAGGATAAGCAGTACAGAGCTAGAACAGCTAGTGGTGGCTGCAGCTGGCTCATTCCAACTTGAGAGAATGGATTATTTGCAACTCTTCTCAGTCCTATGTTCAATGATGTCACACTGGTAACTTGAAATTGGTGTGGCTGGGTGCAGTGGCTCATGCTTGTAATCCCAGCACTTTGGGAGGCCAAAGCAGGAGGATCGTTTGAGCCCAGGAGTTTGAGACTAGCCTGGGAAATACAGTGAGACTTCATTTCTAAAAACAAAACAAGAAAGAGATAGAAAGATAAAAGAAAGAAAGAAAGAAAGAAAGAAAGAAAGAAAGAAAAGAAAAGAAAAGAAAAAAGAAATTGTCCATGGTGGAAGATTTTACATCACAGACATTGGCAAATGCTGTAAATCAGGGCTTTGCCCTCCAGGGAGCTGGTTGTTTACCACTTATCAGCACACCACTAGGTCTAGCTCTGTAATGGGGTTTAGGAACCCCAAGCTCTTTCTATTCTACTGCCCCACCATGCTAATATGTGACTGTCATTCTCACTGTCATTTCACAGTTTAGAGTTGATGCAAGAGTTCCAGCCATTAAATGACACATTCCAGATGGCAAGAAGGAATAGAAATATAAGGAGACAAATATTGAACACCAGCGGTATTTTCAGATCTCTTGGAAGCTGGTATACAGCATTTCTGTGGCAAATACTTAGCTACATGGCTTTGCTTAGCTATAAGGGAGGCTGGGAAATGCTGTCTTTATTAGGGGGTCCACAAGTCAAGCTAAAAGCTAGGGGTCGGTGGTAGACAGAGCTCTACAATATTCCCAGTGATCTTTACTTTGTATAATCTCCTTCTCTTAACTAGGAGGCAGAACTTGTGAATATGACAAAATATCACTCCTGCGATTGTTATATATCAAATCAGTTGATCTTAAGATACGGAGATTATCTAGGTAGGCTTGACCTTAAAAAAAGCCCCTTAAATCTAGACCTAGAGTCAGAGATTGAGGAAGTCAGGGATTAGGAGCATGAGAATGATTGGACGTGCCATTGCTGGCTTGAAGGTGGAAGGGCCATATGGCAAGGAGTGTGGGTACCTCTAGGAGCTGAGAATGACCCTAGCGACAGCCAGCGAGGAAATGAGGGTCTCAGTTACACAACCACAGGGAACCCAATCTTGACAATGATGAAAATGCTAAATATAAAAGTGGATTTTTCTCTGACAAGAACTCAGGCTGGCCAACATCTTGATTTTAGCCTTAAGATGCTCCAAGCAGATAACTCAGTCATGCTATGCCAGACTTCTGACCTACAGATCTATGAATTAACTAATGGGTATTGTATTAAAGTGCTAAGTTTGTGGTAAATTGTTACAGTGCAAATGAAAACAGATACAGGATCTATTACTAAGGAAAAAGGGGAAAAAAGGATATTGGACTATACATCTTGAAGTCTTTGACTCATCAATGCAGTAAAACCCCCAAACATGTTAAATTGGAAGGAAACAGAGTTTGGTGAGTATGGGCACAGATGCCTGAACTCCATGCAGGCATCTGTGCCCATACTCAAGTTCTTGGAACTTAATTTGTTTATTTTTTTTGAGATGGAGTCTTGCTCTGTCACCCAGGCTGAAGTGCAGTGGCACAATCTCGGCTCTCTGTAACATCTGCCTCTCAGATTCAGGCAATTCTCCTGCCTCAGCCTCCTGAGTAGCTGGGATTACAGGCATGCGCCACCATGCCTGGCTAATTTTTACATTTTTAGTAAAGATGGGGTCTCACCATTTTGGCCAGGCTGGTCTTGAACTCCTAACCTCAAGTGATCCACCCGCCTCAGCCTCCCAAAGTGCTGGGATTACAGGCATGAGCCACTGTGCCTGGCCCCTGGGCTACATTCTTATCTAGAGTTCTGACTGAGGAAGAACCTACTTCTAAGATTAGGCAGGTTGTTGGCAGAATTTATTTCCTTATGGTCGTAGGACTGAAAATCCTGGCTTCCCGTTGCCTTAGCTGTGACAGGCCATCCTCGGCCCCTTGCCACATGGGGCTCCCAACATAGTCAGCTATAGAGAGAGTCTCTAGCAGGAATGTTAACCAGACAGAATCTTATATAATGTAACATAAGCAGAAGTGGCGTCCCATCACTTCTGTCATTTCTATTGGTCAGAAGAAAATCACAGGTCCCACTCACACTCAATGGAAAGAAATTATACAAGGGTATAAATGCCATCATTGGGAGTCACCTAGAGTCTGTCTGCCACACAGACTGTAATTTATATATATATATATATATATAATTGTTTTTAATTGACACATAATAATTATATTAATACATATTTATGGGATACAGAGTGATATTTCAATGTATGTATACAATGTGTAATGATCAAACCAGGGTAATTAGCATATTCATCTCCTTAAACATTTATCATTTCTTTGTGTCAGAGACATTCGAAATCCTTTCTTCTAGTTATTTGAAAGCTCACAACAAGTTATTGTTAACTATAGTCATCCTTTAGTGCAATAAAATACCAGAACTTACTCCTCCTATCTAACTGTAATTTTCTATCCTTTAACAAACTTCTCCTTATTCACATTTCCCTCTTACCCTTTCCAGCCTCTGGCAACCACAGTTCTACTCTATGTCTATGGGGTCGACTTTTTTAGCTTCCATATAGAAGTGAGAATGTGTGGTATCTTTCTGTGCCTGGCTTGTTTCACTTGACATGATGTCCTCCAGGCTCATCCACATAGAGAAGGAAGACAGGATCTCCTTTTTTATGACTAAATAGTATTCCATTGTGTGTATATATATATATATATATACTGTGTTTATTTTATCCAGTTGTCTGCTGCTGGACACTCACAAACCTCAATTATTTTTCTCATGTTCATGATTAATCTCAGCCAACTATGAGACTTCATTTCCTTTTCTCCCCAATCTCCCTTGTGAAGAGTGGTCATGTGACCTAGGTGTGGCAATGATAATTAAGCAGAAGTATCCTGGGAGGTTTCTAGGAAATCTTTTGGGCTTTCCTGATCAAAGGGAAGAAACACAGTTCGTACCATTCTTTCTTCTTTTTAAAGCTTTGAATGTGTAAGTCATAACTGAAACTAAAATAGCACATGATCATGAGAAGTCAAAAGAATTACAGAGACTTCAGCATTAGGACTGGTGATCTGCTGAATGAACACTTGTAATCCCTACAGCTGGATTTCCTGGCGTGTGAGAATCATTAATTTTTCTGTGCTTAAGCCATTATAACAAGGTTTGTATTATTTGCAGTCAAAAGCATTCCTAATGAATAAAATTGGCTGTGATTTTTCTGCCCCTAGCCTTGGGGAATTATATTTCTGACAAGAGTAGACAATTTTGAGGAGGTCTGCTGAGCCAGGGATCTCTATTCTCTATTCAAAAAATGAATGATCTTTTTTTGCATGTGACCTTGCCCTGGCCACAGCTGATTGAAGCAGGATACATTCTTTACCAAAGCTGGGCCAATCAGATCCTCTTTTGCATTCAAACTGAGCGAGCTTTACCAAAGCTGGGCCAATCAGATTCTCTTTTGCATTTATTAAACTGAGGGACACAAGAACAGACTCTTGGGGGCTCAGTCACATTAATTCCAGAGCTTTGAAGTAAAAGCTTGTACTTTTACTTCTGGTCCTGGAGCTAAGTTCCAGCCCTTCCTGGGGCCTGGCTGTTCAGGTTTTCACTAGATTGCATCAGAAGCATCTATATCTTCATAATCGGTTTTTTTTCTTGTTTAATCAAGGTAGATTCTGTTATAAGGAGTATCAACTAGGAAACATGGCATTTGCAGAGCCCTTTATGATCTGACCTTTGTCTTCCTTCAGCAACAAATTCTGTACTCATCTTCAATTACAGCCCTATTTTCTCAGCAAAGTCTTCCTTGATCCCAACAGGACAAGAGAGCTGGAGTTCCCTTCCCACACCTACACATCTCCCCCTACTACTGTCTGATTTAATAGGCACAGGTAGACACTGTGTCTTTTTCATTTTTGTCTTTCCAGAACCTAGCACAAAGTCTGGCACCTCGTAGGCACCCAGTAAATGCTTTTTGAATGAATAAAGAGGTGGGAGTTTCTGACTGAAGTAATGGTATAAACATAACCACAGAGAATGAAAGTACATGGGATTCTATGTTCCTGAAGGGCAGGGATCGTGTCTTATTTAGCCTAATACAATATTTGACACATGGTAGGTATAGGAGGCTGTTCTTGCATTGCTGTAAAGAAGTACTGGAGGCCAGGTAATTTATATAAGAAAGAGGTTGCCGTTTTGTTCTTCTTTTTGGAGACAGGGCTGCCACCCAGGCTGGGGTGCAGTGGCACGATCTTGGTTCACTGCTACCTCTGCTCATGCTCAAGTGATTCTCCTACCTCAACCTCCCGAGTAGCTGGGACCACAGGTGTGAGCCACCATGCCTGGCTAATTATTTTTAAAATATTTTTTGTAGAGATGAGGTTTTGCCATGTTTCCCAGGCTGGTCTTGAACTCCTGAGCTCAACCAATCTGTTTCCCTTGGCTTTCTCAAATTGCTGGGATTACAGGTGTGAGCCACTATACCTGGCCAAGAAAAGAGGTTTTATTGGCTCATGTTCCTGCAGGCTGTACAGGAAGCATAGCGGCATCTGCTTCTGGGGAGGCCTCTGGAAGTTTCCGATCGTGGTGCAAGGTGAAGTGGGAGCTGGCACATCACATGGCAAAAGCAGGAACATAAACGTGGGGGAGGTGCCACACACTTTTAAACAACCAGATCTGGAGAGAACTTACTATCGCAAGGACAGCATCAGAGGAGCGGTGCTAAATTATCTATGAGAAATCCACCTCCATGATCCAATCAGCTCCCACCAGGCCCCACCTCCAATACTGGGGATTAGATTTCAACATGAGATTTGGGTGGGGCAAATATCCAAACTGTATTAGTAGGCATTTGTTAAAAGTCTTTTGAACTGAACTGTGCATTGCTGAGAGAATGCCAAGTGTCTCTCTGGGGCTGGGGCATAGGAGTCGTGTGTGTATGCATGTGAGTGTGGAGCAGGGGGCAGTGGGTGGGGAGTGTAGTGGAGATGAGATGAAAAAGGCAAACGAGCCCCTACTGTGCGAGGCTTTGCACACTAGGTGAGGGTTCTTGACATTTGTTTTATAAACAACACATAAATCAAAGTATTTTATTCACAGATGTAATGGTGCCAGAAGTGGGCACCTTCTAAATAATTTAGGAAATAAAAAACAAGTGACTGAAGTAAGGAGGCAGCAGTAGAATTAGAAAGGAGCCCTGGCTATCATGAACATATTGTTAAATTTTTAAGTATTTTATAAGCCGGATGTTAAACCTTTGGTAGCTTGAAATTGGCCATAGTGGGAATATTTACACCACAGAAATTGGCAAACACTGCAAATGAAAGCTTTAAAGAAATTCATTTTATGGGAAATCCTTTGACCAGTGCACCACTGAGAAAGACTTCAGAGAGAGACGTTTGGACGAAACCGATAGGCCTTGATTATTGGATGGGGTGGGTCTGCGGTTGAAAAGTTCTTAAAGATGCTTCTGAAGTTTCTTATCTGAGATTTTAACTCTGAGTGACTTGCAGGATGAAGACGTCACTCAGTGGAAACACCAGGAGACTAGGTTTTGGGGAAAAGATGATATATGTGATTTGCTACATGAATTTGGGGGTATAACATGATACGCATGTGGCTTGTCCAAAAAAAGAAATTGAAGCCTGTGTTTGATGCTTAGACCAGTCAGACCTGGAGTATAGACTTGAAATCAGCTACCTTCCCTCTCCTCCCCTCCCCCTTCCCTTCCCTCCCCACTCTCTTCCTCTCCGCTCCTCTCCCCACTCCCCTCCTCTCCCCTACCCCCTCTCTTCCCCTCCCCTCCTCTCCCCTCCCCTCCTCTCCCCTCCCCTCCTCTCCCCTCCCCTCCTCTACCCTCCCCTCCCCTCCTCTACCCTCCCCTCCCCCTTCCCTCCCCTCCCCTCCCCTCCCCTCCCCTCCCCTCCTCTCTCCTCCCCTCCTCTCCTTATTCTTCTCTCCCTTCCTTTTGTCTTGCTCTGTCATCCAGGCTGGAAGGTAGTGGTACAATCATAGCTCACTGCAGCCTCAAACTTCCAGGCTCAAGCAATCTTCCCACCTCATCCTCTTGAGTAGGTGGGACTACAGGTGTGTACTACTACGCTTGGCTAATTTTTAAATTTTTTGTAGAGATGGGGGTTGGCGGGTGTGTCTTGCTATGTTCCTCAGGCTGGTTTCGAACTCCTGGCCTTAAATGATCCTCCCACCTCAGCCTTCCCCACTGGGATTATAGGTATGAGCCACCATGCTTGGCCATGATTAACTTTCTTATATTTGCTTTTAAATGTTAAGATGGAGCATCAAACAGGGATTCCAGGAAGGCACGATCTGGAATAGGTATTCAAGAACCCCAAATTACTATCCACAGTGTAGAGGAGAGGCCACGCAATTCCCATGCAATTCACTCCTCTCTCACCCTCTTATTGTCAGTGAATTCTCTCCCTCTCCTAAAGTTCAAAACTGCCAGCCCCAACTTGGCAGCAACTCGGGAGACAGGGCAACAGTAGCCAGGGTGCAGCAGCTGTAACCTCTTGCAAATCACCTCCTTCTCTGAGTGTAAATTTCACAAACACATAGTTCAACAGTTGCTAAAAACACTCATTGCTTCTTGGCATCTAAAGAAGGCATTTCAGGACTCCTCAATTTTAATTAACTATCTCAAATATTAAAGCACGTTGCTGAGTTTGCTGAAGCGTTTTTACAGTTGTAGAATAATGCATTGGGTGCGAGGGGAAGACCTTCAGAGAAACACATGCTATTCTGGATACGTGACCATTTATGAATATGTCCTGCTTAATTTTGTTATTGTCAGGTTCCCGACTACGCCAATTGTTATGTTCAGGGTCAGATACCAGCCCATGCTGCAGTCTGGAGGGAGTGGGTAGATGAACAGAAAGAACACTCGGGAGTTGTAGGCAGGTAAAAGATGGTTTTATTCAGCAGCAGCTCTCATCAACAGCATTCTCACACTGTCTGCCCTTGCTGGGCTGCTTAGCCCAGCTCCCATATACAGCTGTGCAGCTGGCTCTCCCTTGCCTTCAGGGTCAGCAGTTTAACTCTCTCTCTCTGGGCACAAGTGAGCCAAGCTGTGTCCTGTTTCTCCTCTGTCCATCTCCAAAGATGAACAGCTTTGACACTCTCTCTCTTTCTCTTGTGCCAGCATGCCTGCACAGTGTCAACAGGGCAATTATACCTTTTACAGACAACAGTGGCTTGGACCAAGGAATGGCCTTCCCATGTTATGGTTACATGGCTGTGATAACAAGTGGAGTTATACGCCTGTGCTGTAAACTCGCTGAGTCACTCAGGATGTTTACCACGGCCTATCCTTGACCAAAGCACAGCCATGTTTCTTACAATTATGAATTAACCTGAAAAGGGGAGACAATTGACTAACTTTGAGTAGGCATGTTCGAAAAAAGGTGGATTGCTAAGGTGCCGTATTTTGTCCATAGGATCAAATATTTAAGGAAAATACTTCTTGTTTTCTGATATTAGTGCTAGGTTTTCCTTTGCATCAGAGCAAGGATATTTACCCCCAAGATCAAAAAAGAATGGCCCTACCTTAATTACTTACTACTCATCATGGAGAAGTATAGTTATTTTGTGTACTATGAACATTTAATTAGTGGCCTCTTTTGGAATGCTCAAAAAGAGCATTGTTACTCTTTGGCACTGCTGTGTTACTTATCAACTTTTTCTGGCCTTGCCACTGCGGTCGCTGCTAATGCCTAACTCCTTAATGATGTGATCATCTTCTCAATCAGCTGTATCGGGAAGGGCAGCACATCTCAGATGGTAACGTGCATGCAGTTCACCTGGGCATCTTGTCACCTGCAGATTTTGATTCAGTCGGGATAAAGCCCATGGTTTCTCTTTTCTAACAAGCTCCTAGTTAATGCAGTTACTGCTGGTCACAGAACCATGCTTTTTTTTTTTTTTTTTTTTTTTTGAGGCGGAGTCTCGCTCTGTCTCCCGGACTGGAGTGCAGTGGCCGGATCTCAGCTCACTGCAAGCTCCGCCTCCCGGGTTCACGCCATTCTCCTGCCTCAGCCTCCCAAGTAGCTGGGACTACAGGCGCCCGCCACCTCGCCCAGCTAGTTTTTGTATTTTTAGTAGAGACGGGGTTTCACCGTGTTAGCCAGGATGGTCTCGATCTCCTGACCTTGTGATCCACCCGTCTCGGCCTCCCAAAGTGCTGGGATTACAGGCTTGAGCCACCGCGCCCGGCCAGAACCATGCTCTTGAGTAGCAAGGTATAGCGGAGGAATGACAGGCAGCATTAAGAGGGAAGATTACTATTCAGAGAGCCACAAACCACCTGGGAAAATAATATACCACAAAGAGGTGAGAAGAAGTGTGTATATGTGATGAGGTATTTATTCATATAATGTATATGTGTGAACATATGAACTATCTCTGCTTAAAAATGGCATTCTTCAATAGATGTTTTACAAAAAACATTTTAAAAGGCGATATGGCCAGGCACTGTGGCTCACGCCTGTAATCCCAGCACTTTGGGAGGCCGAGGCGGGTGTAAGAATTAAAAAAAGAGGAGAGATACATGAAGGGTGGCTTGCCAGTTCACAAGGACAGGTTTATTTTAGGAAACAAACCTGAGAGGGACTTCTGGCCGAGTTAGGTCAGAGCCACACTCTTATAGACTGAGTTGTTAAGGATTTAGGGTGGGAGAGTTTATCAGAGGCTTGGACTGCTTCTGTGACTCTTTGTTGTGCTTATCTGAGAGAGAGAGTTGTATGTTCGTTCCCATAAATCTTTTTGCAGCTGCAGGCATACCCCTGAATCTGCTTTTAGATTCCCTATTTTAGTGCACCTGAAGGGAAAGGAATGTGCTTATTAAGGCCCACTGTTTTACTGGGGCCCGTTGTATGAGGGTGAAGATTGGCAGTTACCCAAGGAACTTTCCCCCTACCTCCTTTTGTGCCTGAGCTGTCTTATCTGTGTTTTACTGTCTGCTCTCTCTGGTTGCTTATAGTTAGAAGAGAAGTGATTTCCTTGAAATGCATGAGGCTAGAAAGGGAGCTGGAACTCGAAGTGTCAGTGTTTTTCTGAGATGACAGTGCTGCTACTGTCAGTGGGCAAATCACTTGAGGTCAGGAGTTTGAGACCATCCTGGCCATCATGGTGAAACCCCATCCCTACTAAAATTACAAAAATTAGCTGGGTGTGATGGTGTGTGCCTGTAATCCCAGCTACTCGGGAGGCTGAGGCAGGAGAATTGCTTGAACGTGGGAGACGGATGTTGTGGTGAGCCGAGATTGTACCGCTACACTCCAGCCTGGGTGACAGAGCAAGACTTTGTTTCAAAAAAAAAAAAAAAAAGGCAGTGTGAAGCTATTTGAATGTTTTATAGATAATCTTAAATATTTGGTGTGCTGTTGGTTAAAATGAGTTAATATATATAAAATGCCTAGTGCTGTGATGGGTTTAAGTACAATGTGTTACTTATGTTTATTATTATTATAGTTTTATGCTGCTTCTAGGATTCAAAGGTTGAGGAATTAGAATAGAAAGGTGTTCCTTGGAGAAAGAAATTGTTCATGATTGGAAAAGGACAGTTGCAGAGATAGTCACCAGGAAGTGGAACAAATCAAGAACTACCCATGTCTTTTACCACACAACAGCCATACCAGCTGGAGGAGGGACTGTAAGGGTCATCTTTCCAGAAGTGTGCAGGTTATGGAATAGCGGCAGCATGAGAGGCTGCCATTGCTTCTCACCTCAATCACATTTGCAGCCTGCGACTTTCCTGACCACTGGAAAAACAAAAACAAAACAAAAGGAACACAGGAAAAAAAGTTAAATTTCCCTCTTAAAAACAGAAAAAGTAAGACCGGCATTAGGTTTAGCAATAATCAGCAGTAACTGAATTTTAGGGAGAAAGGCAGTGAATTATAGCAATATGAAAAATCACTCTTTGTCCAAAATCAGATTTGTTAATTCTATTTTTTTAATAAAGAGGTTATTTTTACAAAACAGCATAATTGAGATTGTGTATTACAAACTAAATTTTTGTACCATGATTTTATTGTTCTCTCATCCCGTTTGAGTTATAAAGTCTTGTTTTTCAGTGGAGTTTATGGTCTTTAATTAAAGCTAGTAGAACTTACTTTATAAATGTAAATGTTTATCAGTTGCTGGGGAAAGCTGACTAGGATTCAGCAAAACCATTACTGTACAAAGCACTACCGTCCACCTAGTGGTAAAAATCCAAATTGCAAGCATTGCGTCTAAGTTGAGAGGCTCCAAACCGCGTTTGAGGAGTTCGCCAGATTCCAGCCTACCTAACCACAGGGGCCACGTGCGGTCATCTGCGGCTCTCATTCCTTTGGGGGTTCAGTGGACCCAGAGACCCATGGGCTGCTCATGCACTGCTTTTGAGGCTGGAGTTAATGCACTCCTGAAAAAGTGCATTAACTTTTTACTCTTCACTCTCTTCTCAATTCATTAATACGTGTTAGACCTATCTGTATGTGGGAGAAAACTAGCTAATACTCTAACTATTATAACTATATTCAAAATCATGTAGTAGATACGTTCTCAAGTTTGTGACTAGAATGGAAGAAATGAAATAAGTATTTAAAAGGCCTGTTACTACTGATAGAGCTTACCTAAATGGAAGTGACAACGACCCTAGTGAAAATGATGACTAGGAGGAGGCTCCCAGAATGTTTTACACTGTTTAATTTCTTACTTATTGCTTCCCCTTGGGAGGCAGTGTAATGTAATGGAAAAGCACCGGCAATGCACAGACTTTGTGGTGGGGCTTTGGGAAGCCCTCTGAGCCTCGGTTTCTTTACCTTTAAAATGGGGCGATAACTTGAAACACATACTATCATGAGATTAAATAATATATGAAAAGTAATTAATACCATGTGATCACAGAGCCTGGTTTACAGAGTAGACACAAAAGTCATAAGTTTTTCCTTAGTTTCTGTATATTTGTGAGGCGTTCGGCACCTCCAGGAACACAGTATCCTCCAACACCACCTGGACTCATGAGCTCAGCATTGAGTCAGAGGAAAGGAGGTCTCTTTCTGATTCATGGTTCCACTTCCTGAGGTTCCTTAGTCATCTGAACTGGTCCAGACGAGGCTGCCCCTACTGAGAAATGTGCATGTTCTGTTTTGAGTCAGGTTACATTATTTACTGATAGTCTTGCCTGGACGTAAATGGTGTTTGTGTATTGGTACACGATGTGGCCAAGGTAACACATATGTTCTCCCGAAGCTGGCTTTCATTTTTTTGGAGAAAGTTATGAATAGCCGCAGAGAACTGGAAACTGTCTTTCAGCTTGGTGGAACAGCGGAAGTCGGCAATAGGTGGAGTGGAAGCTGACTAACTTGCAGGGTAACCTCTGGGGAGGGTTACATAACCTCTGGGTTTGCCACCTGTACTGCGAAAGCCATGAATTGAGGGTTGCTGCCGTGCTCCTGGTGAGGGGTAACTGACAGAGTGGTTTCCATGCACTCTTATGAAACATTAGCATTTCAGTCATGACTATGGTGGTAAATAATTTGAATTATGTGAATTTAGTTTTATGATTTGAATGAAAAGAATACAGACTCACAAGAGTTACAATGACTGGTTTCTTCTTTTTTTCAAAGGTACACAATACTGTCCCTCTACTTATTAAATGATACATGCTTAAGGCAGAACATTTAATATACAGATGCTCTTCAAGTTACAACAAGGTTATGTCCCAATAAACTCATCATAAGTTGAAAATATTGTAAATCAAAAACACATTTAACACACCTCACCTACTGAGCTTCATAGCTTAGCCTGACCTGCCTTAAATATGCTCAGAACACTTACACTAGCCTACAATTGGGCAAAATCACCTAACACAAAGCCTATTTTATAATAAAGTGTTGAATATCTCATGTAATTTATTAAATTCTGTACCAGAAGCAGGAGACATAGATGGCCATTTTGTGGACAAGACGGAATGCAAAACACAAAACATGGTGTCCAAAAAATGCTGGCAACACAGTGCCCTACAGAGACTCAGTTTTTGACCCTCATGGTCGCGTGGCTGACTGGGAGCTGTGGCTCACTGCACCTGCCCTGCATCATGAAAGAGTGTGGTACCACATATCACTAAGCCCGGAAAAGATCAAAATACAGTACTTGAAATAACAGTTTCTATTGAATGTATATGGCTTTCATACCATTGTAAAGAAGAAAAATCGTAAGTTGAACCATCCTAAGTTGGGGACTATCTGTTCATGGCATAATGAAAATAGTCACTCACAATCAGGCTATACGTCCTAGTGCCCCTAGGACAGTCTCAGTCCAAGTAGTGCCCCCTTTCACTCTCAAGAGTGTCCCAGTTTGAGCGATAGCTTATGTAGTCAGTCTGCTACCATAGTGTCCCTAGACTGCCTCACAGAGGTAACTGCCATGCACGTGTTGGCCAATGGTTATAGAATCCATTTTCCAACAATAAGATCATAGCACAGTGAGGAAGCTCCTGCAATGGGGAGCCCCATAAACCAGGTTCTAGAGTTTGATTGGGTCACTTACTAGCTCTGTGACTTTAAGCAAATGATTTTCTTAAAAAGATGCAACTATTTCCTTGTCACATCTTGTCAAATGCATCCAAATAATATATGCTTACGGTAAAAATTCTAACAGTATAAAAAGGTCCAAGCTGCTGCCCACTGCACCCGTCCCCTACTCCCCAGAGGTAATTATCTCCTATTAGGTTGGTTATTTTACCTCTTTGCTCCTCCTTCTCTCAACTGAAAGATGGGGGATTATAATACTCCTCACATAGCCTCATCTATACTGACCTTATGTGCCCGGCACAGGTCCTGAGGTATAGTCAATGCTTAAAAAATGCTTATTAAATTAAGATTACTGGCATGTTCTTTAGCAGCCTGCTTCTTTTCGCTTAGCAAGTATACAGAATGGTTTCTTAACCTCATTTGTAATAAACAAAAATCCCCCAGTAAATATGGAAATGTGAGTTTTCTGAGGGGCCTCTATTCAAATGTTCTTAAGCAAATATTACCAGGTTCAGTAAGCATAGAAATGGAACCATCATCCCCCCTGCTAGAAACTGGTCCTTCCAGGTGGGGCTTGGGGCAGTCTGGGTGTGTGGGAGGCAGTGGGGTGGAACATTTGCACTGCTGTTTGTGGTGTACCTGTTCAGTCATAAACAGAGGGCTTTAGTTTCCATCTGGCTCTCTGCACTGGCACTAAAGTCACATTGAAAAGAAAAAGAGAGTAATGAAAAAGAGAGACATCTAAACTGCTCCTTGGGTAGGGTAAAAAAAAAAAATGTGGTCCAACGACCCCAGGTTCTAATGTGGTCAGAATGAGGCAGGAGACGACGATTTCTGAAATACAAGAAGCTGAGGAGATGTATTTTGACCATGAAGATTAGTTCTTGTCAATTCTCGGTATGATGAGTGCTACTCACTCTGTAGTCAAAACAACCCGCTGAAACGGAGGATTGCTGACAAGAACGTCCTCCCTTTCCTGTCGCTTTATTTAGTTTCAGTCAGTTCCAGCTTGTTTTGTCACAGTCAGAGGGAGATGCCTCAGTTATCCTCAATATCGTGGAAACTCTGGTTCACAGAATTCACTCTTTTTAGGTTCTTCCAGCCCTCTGTCTCTGCTGTCCCGGTCTCCACCCTGACTGTTGTACTGGGCTTGAAAACTCTTTCCTAAGTTGGGGATCCAGTTGTTGAGCTATGGTCACTCAAAGGCCCGTCTCAGTTTTCACTGAATCCTATGCCTTTTTAGGCTCTTTGGAGTGGATTAAAATCCACTCCCAGCCTTACTCCCAGGTGGGAGCATGCAAAACAATAAACTCTAACTTTTCACCCAGTTACAGAGCTGTTCTGGCACCAAACATATATCAATAGGAGATCACACAAAAGACATTCTTGGCATGCTGTGAAAAGCAAAAGATTTACCTCTCTGATCACTAATAGGTTATAGATTTGTGTTCCTTTCTCCAGGGATGACACCTTGACTCTTGAAAACATTTGCTGTACGTTGATGTCCTTTACATATATAGGGTGACATGTGGCAAACAAGTCTTAATTATCATACTCCAGGTCTGTTATTAAAATTTGCCTTAAGATAATAAATATATGTACTTTTAACCACATATTTGTTGTTTTTAACCATATTAATGCCATACTTTAAAATTTTTCCATATTAGTTATCTGTATTTGTTATCTATTTTTATGTAACAAATCACCCCAAAACTTATCAGTTTAATAAACATATTTATTATTCATACACTTTCTGAGGGTCGGGAATCCAGGAGCAACTTCACTGGGTGATTTTGGCTCTGTCACTTGTGTGGGTTCAGTCAAGATGTTGGCTGGGGCCGCAGCTGCCTGAAAACTTGGCTTGGCTGGGCTGGAGAGTCCGCCTCTGAGCTCATTCACGTGGCTGTTGACTGGGGGCTTCACTTTTCCTCCCTGTGGGCCTTTTCACAGGGCTGCTCACGACATGGCAGTTGGCTCCCTCCAGAATGAGTGACCCAAGAGTGAGGACAAGACAGAAGCCACAGTGATAGAACACAACTTCCACCGCATTCTATTGGTCACATAGACCAATTCTGGTACAAAGTAGAAGACGACTGTCTGAGGGTGTAAATCTTAGGTGCCACCTTGGAGGTTGGCGATCACAGTCCATCTTTTGGGTTCTTATGATTTACATCCCTTCCATAGGCAAAATATTCTTAAGTCCTTGTAAGTTCTCCAAAAGTCTCATCCCATTAGAGCATAAACTTGAGGTCTAGAAGATTGTCATATATTCAGGCCTGGGTGCAGATGAGGCTTGTCAGGTGTAATTCCATATGGACAGTTCCTTGAGTACCATTTCTTTCTATCCATACACCTGTGGGCTGCAAAGACAAGTTATTTGTCCCCCACACTCAACATACAGGCTTAGCTAGACATTGGATAACCACTATTGATGCTCCTGCCCAAAAATGGGCAGAGTGGGAGGCACACAACGATCGCTAGCAGGTCTGAAATCCAGTTGGGCAAACACAGAAGCTCCTTGATTGGGTCTCAGTCACACTCCTGAGTAGCAGTTATTCTATTCACTCCTGTCTCTGCCTTCTGGACTCTTGGTTCTCTCTGAGTCATCCTTTTTTCATGAAAACATCATGTGTTTGTGACCGAGTAGTTTTCTCAACCTGTTTCTTATCTGTATACATTTTGGGGTTCAACAGCCTCTTTTCATTTTGTCCTTTTCTCTGTGCCTCTCAAAGTTGGGGATGTTTCTGCTGATATCAATATCATTCTTTTTTTTTTTTTTTTTTTTGAAACCGAGTCTCACTCTGTCACCAGGCTGGAGTGCAATGGTGCAATCTCAGCTCACTACAGCTTCTGCCTCCCAGGTTCAAGTGATTCTGCTGCCTCAGCCTCCTGAGTAGCTGGGACTACAGGTGCACACCACCATGCCCAACTATTTTTGTATTTTTAGTAGAGATGGGGTTTCATCATGTTGGCCAGGATGGTCTCAATCTCTTGACCTTGTGATCCACCTGCCTCGGCTTCCCAAAGTGCTGGGATTACAGGTGTGAGCCACCGTGTCTGGCTTTTTTTTTTTTTGAGACAGGGTCTTGCTCTGTCATCCAGGTTGGAGTGCAGTGGTGTGATCATGGCTCACTGCAGCCTGGACTTCTGGATTTAAGTGATCCTCACATGTCAACCTCTCGAGTAGTTGGGACTACAGACACATGCCACCATGCCTGGCTAGTTTTTTTTTTGTATTTTTGGTAGAGACGGGGTTTTGCCATGTTGCCCAGGCTGGTCTCGAACTCCTGCGCTCAAGTGATACACCTGCCTTGGCCTCCCAAAGTGTTGGAATTGTAGGCATGAGCCACCACACCTGGCCTGATATCATTCTTTTAAAAATTTCATAAGTCTTCTGTGAATCCTACTGGAGTTTACTCCAATAGATAAAAAGGCATAGATCTCTTCAAGAGAAGGCCTTTTTTTTTTTTTTTAATTTAAAAACTATAAATTTCTTTGGAGGGACAATGTCCTCCACTTCTTAAGAGTTCTATTGTTTAAATGAATAAATCTGTGACTTAAACCCTTTAAATCTTTAGTGGGTCTTTGGTGTGAAGCATGTCTTCCTTGCAGTGTCCCAGTTTGATTTTTGCTTACAAGCTCTTTCTAAAATTTATCAGCATTTGTCATCTGAAAGAGCTGAGAATTTTCAAAGCCATTGTGTTTAGTGGTTTTAATGGTTTTCAGGCTTGTTCAGTTTAACAGTCTTTTATATTTGTTTGTTTGTTTTGAGATAGAGTCTCGCTCTGTTGCCCAGGCTGGAGTGTAGTGGCGCAATCTCGGCTCACTGCAACCTCCGCCTCCTGGGTTCAAGTGATTCTCCTGCCTCAGTCTCCCGAGTAGCTGAGATTACAGGCACCCACCACCATGCCTGGCTAATTTTTGTATTTTTAGTAGAGATGGGGTTTCATCATGTTGGCCAAGCTGGTCTCGAACTCCTGACCTTAAGTGATCTGCCTTCCTCAGTCTCCCAAAATGCTGGGATTACAGGCATGAGCCACTGCACCAGGACTTATATATCAATCTTATCTCTTTACAAGCAGTAAGAAGAAACCAAGGGGCTTTACCACTCTGGCTGGAATTGTCCTCAGCCAGATCACCCAGTTTGCTGGGTAGGCTTTCTGCTCTCCACATAACTGCAGGTGACAGTGTTGCTAAACTTTCTTCCACTTCATAATCAGGATCCCCTTTCTTCCAATTTCCAATAAGATTTTCCTCAATTTCCTTTAAATCCCCTCCAACAGCCGAAGTCCAGAATTGTTTAAGAAGTGTGTTCAAATGCATTTAATATTTCACTAATACTCTTAAAATCCTTGCAGCTTGTCTAGTTTCTGCTCAGAGCTCAGTTCTAAAGCTATTCCCACATTTTAGGTTTCTGTTATGGTATGCCACTTACAAGAACCAAAATCTTTACAATTCCTCCAGATGAACATGTTTATTACCAATTTATTCCCAGTTCCAGATAGGATAATGGAGGTGCAGAAGGCTTGTGACTCAGGGTCACACAGTCACTATATGGAAGAATTATGACTCAAATCTAAGAATGCTGGACTCAAAGGGCCTCTTCTTTTCAGGATACCTACCATGCTGTCTCTGGAGGGGTAAAGGCAAATGGAATCTACTCACAGTTTGGAATTGCTGAAGTCTCGGCAGGAACATTCAATCAATGCAATGCTAGATGACACCATTTACATTGTATTCTATTGTTTTGTATTGTCTGGTGCAGAGGTCCTGAGTCTTTAGATGCCCCCATTTTATAAATAAAGAAATTGAGATTTCTCAGGATCACACAGCTAGCAAGTGTTAAAGTCAGGATTTAAACGAGTTCAACTGACTCCAAAATACTTTCATCTTCCAAGTGTTCAGGCACACACAGCACATCTTATTCATTGACATTTGCATGGATGTAAAAGGCATTATGTTTACTGAGGAGGGAGAGAATGGGGCAAACTTATGGCCATAAATTCTCTGTACTCAGGGTTCCTCATGTGTATAAAAGAGAAAAGGCAGGTTTCTCATAGAGCTGTTGTCACGATTGAATGAGGCAATGTGTGTAAAGTTTAGCAGTGCCTGGCCTCTGATAAGCTTCCTATAAATGTCCTCACATAGTCAGTGTGTAGGAGATTTGTATTCTAGCTCTAGCCCTGGCTGGTTACCTGAATTATTCAAGGCTCTGCTTCAGATCTGCATCAAAACACAGATGAAAATTATCCATCTTGGATGTCACTAAGATCTGATGAGAAAAAATGAAACGAGTTCCATGACAAGCATTGAGTTCCTCAGCAGAAAGTTGTTCCAGAAGTCTGGCGCTTCTATATCACCATCTCGGAGGGTATGAAAGAGCCTCATTCTGAGTCTGTAATGCCCCTTTGGCTCCAGTCAGGAGCCCACGCTTCATTAAAAACTGTGAGCTGTGCCAATCTGTCTGGGGCTTGATGGGGTACATGAAAGGGGGCCTCAGAAGAGACTATCGGCTCCACCCTGGCTCAGGCTGCTGTTTGCCCCCAGACTCATGTGGTGAGATGAGAGCATCTGCTCACCCACTTCGCTTCAGGCTGGGCTACTCTCAAGGGCCAGGGCATTGATCTTGCCCCCAAGGCTTGGAATGTGGCTCCAGCCCTATCCCCAGGCCTCTTGAGGCTCCACAGTTGGCCTCACACTTTCACAGGTTTATTCTTGGTGGCAACGGGTCTCACAAGGTAGGAAAGTATGAATTTGGAGCTTTGTGGTCATTTTTATGTAACAATGTTTTAATACATAAGATGTTAGAGTCAAGCTTTCTATGCTTTCCAAACGGTGTTCGTATTTTGATTTTTAATGTGCTCCTGAACAAGGCTGCCTGCCAGCACAGGCCAAATCTGGTTAAGAAGGGCTCCTGAGCCTGGAAGGGGTCCCTGGAGAAAGCACTTCAAGTCATTTATCCAGCGCTGGCTGCTTTCGCTCTTGGCTTGGAGACTGTCAACTTTCCACCAGACCTGCCGCATAGTAGAGCACATCCTCTTGGAGAGGGCGAGAGAGCCAAGGAGCGAGCAGGTTGCAGGAATGATGGCTATAAAACAGATGTTATTAGTGGGCATTGGGTGAGGTTGGGAGGCTGAGTACAGTAGCTTTATTTCAGCCTCCAAGGTGGGCCACAAGACTGTGGTCTAGAAGGAAAGCTGTTCCCATTTGGCCGAGCCTGGCATCCTGAGAATCCCCAGGCGAAGAAACACTTCTGCCTGGTGTGTAAATTCAGAGCTTGGGTCTGGAAGGAGTGATGTTGATGAAATGCAACATTTGGGGCGCAGCCTTGAAAGCTGTCAAAAAGACACCAGTGGAGACCTGGGAGCAGGGAGTTTAAATGTCTCACGACCACCCAGTTTTCGTTTTGCTTTGATTATTCTTAAAGTAAAACAAAATTTTTAAAAAGATTTCGAAGAAGAGGATGAGAGATAATCAGAATGGCAGCAGGGTGCACACTGGTTTGCCATCGTGAAGTATGGCTTAACTGTGTGAGTCATACATGTTGCTAGGTCTGGTGATAAGGGGCTCCTATCCTAATTTAGCTTAGGGTATATGCCCCACATATGATATATGAAAGGTTGGGCCACCTTCCTGTCGCTTTAATTTCTTCACTCTGAAAGGTGGTCTGGGTCTGCTCAGTGTCCTTCCCCCTGCCAGCCCTTCTGGTGTCTACAGAGCCTCTCTTGGCATAGGGTGAAGGAGCGGGACTACCCACTGAATAGCTAAACACTTACCTAGCATTTCTGTTTGGATTTCTTAATTTGTTTCTCCCAGAGAATTGACATAAAAATAATTTTTTGACTCTGAATTTGATCTGGCTTTAGGTAAGATTACACCATCTCACTGGGGTGCTGAGAGGGGTCTGTAGTAGCTCTCAGTACTTTCTGACCAACATCTTGTCATAGTCTCCCTCCCATCCCTCTTTCTCGAGTTCCTTAGGAAACTCCTAGTAAAATGCTCTGCTGATTATTGCTAGAATTGGAATCACACAATGAAAGGGAATGAAATATCTCAAGACCATACTTACCTTGCTGAGTTCTGTTTGAACATTTCAAACTCAAGTTCTATGATGTATGTGTGTATCATGAATAACAGAACGAGGATCCTTAGGGAGATCTATGCATAGTGCTGCATAGAATACACCATAGTTGGAAATCTTGTATCTCATGGATTTGTCTGTTGTGCAAGAATTACCTTTTCAAAAATTAATTATATTTATAATTTTGGGGCCACCCTTCTTGACCTTATGGAAATCAGGACTAGTTCTTGAGGCTCCTTTTTATCTTTAAGGCTGGCATACAGAAGCGTTCTCTGTGTTATGGTATCAGTCATTAGGCCGTCCTGGATATTTAATCTGGAGAGAGCTAAAAGGGAGTATTTCCCACTTTCCTCACCTCCTCAAGAAGTCCACTGCCGTTGGATGCCAAAACCCAATGTATAAAACAGAAAGCACTAACACAGCCTGGAAGCTTTGGGCACATCCATGAGAAGCATTTTTAACCTCCCAGACTTGAAATGTGTAATGCCAAACCATTAATTCACTGCTCTTCACATTCATTCACAGTGTTCTAATTTGGCTTTTCTTTCTTGTTGTGATTAGTGAAGCAGCCTCGTTAACTTCACAGCTGTGTTGGTTCAAAGTAAGGAGTGGGTAGTTGGCCTTCGAAATAGAATTAGAGTGGAGATTAACCTGGTATAAATGGAGTTGAGGTTTAATGTAGGCAGAAGCATTGACCTAAGAAGGAGATAAAGCTGGGCTCAGGGAAAGATCTGAAAGCTGGGAGAGATGCTCTCTGACCTCTTCACCCCACCTTTTCACACTGTTTCTCTCCCACTGCGTGCAGGGCTGGGCTCCTGCCCAGTGTTCTCATGCTGCCAGTCCTGCGTCCTCTGAAATCAAGTCCATGATAAGATAACAATGACTGGAATATGCCTTCCTTCCCAGGGAGTCCATAGGTGTAAAGAGTATTGAGGATGGAGGATGATGCTTAACTCCAAAAGCAAATGTCTAATGATGAACCTGGATTCCTGTAACATTTAATTGACGTAGGTGCTTTGAAGGGGCAGACTTTATAGTGACCCCTACAGTCAACTGGGGAATTGCCCCCCCCCATAGTGTCACATATTCTGTTTTTCAGTGTGACATAAAGGTAGACGACAGGTTGACAGTTTTCCCACTATTTAAGCCATTAGAAATTGAAAAGCAGAGAGGTTAGAGAGACTAAGAGGAGAGACTAGAAACCATCACTGCTTTTTCTTTTAAACTTTTATTTTAGGCTCAGGGGTACATGTGAACGTTTGTTACATGGGTAAATATGTGTTACAGGGGCTTGTTGTACAGATCATTTTATCACCCAGCTCATATCACCCAAGCCCATAGTTATCTTTTCTGCTCCTCTCCCTCCTCCCGCCTTTCACCCTCAATAGACCCCAGTGTGTCTGTTGTCTTCTTTGCATCATTGCCTTTTTTTTTTTTTTGAGAAAAAGTTTTACTCTTGTTGCCAAGGCATGAGTGCAATGGTGTGATCTTGTGTCACTGCAATCTCTGCCTCCTGGGTTCACGTGATTCTTCTGCCTCAGCCTCCCGAGTAGCTGGGATTACAGGCACCTGCCACTATGCCCTGCTAATTTTTGTATTTTTAGTGGAGATGGGGTTTCACCATGTTAGTCAGGCTGGTCTCAAACTCCTGACCTCAGGTGATCCACCTGCTTGGGCCTCCCAAAGTGCTGGGATTACAGGCATGAGCCACTGCAACCAGCCTGCATCATTGCTTTTAAAAGCTAATTTCTTTCTGTTGTGTAGCCTCAACAAATACTTGATAATTTCCAGGAAGGAGATCTCTTAGACTGTCATAAATGAAGGTTTTTAGTAATGTGTTGGCAACTTAGTATTAAGTAATCACTGGCAAAACAACCTCTCTACACTGCCACTATGGTTGCATAAATTGTGAATTATTCCCTTCCCTAGGTAATTATAATCAGGCAATAACCATACATTTACTTCTGTATATTTAATCTGTATATTCTGAGAATATCTGATTATATTGGATGTTATACAGTTTGTATCTGTACAAACTGACATTTATAAATTAGCTTTTGAAAAGGTATTGTGTTAGGGATAAAGGTGAACTGTTCAAATATATATATGTTTAAATCTACTGAAAGCCAGTATACAGAACTCTTTTTAATTTGCTTTCTACTAGGGATTGCATTGTTAATTTTCAGTATTCCAGTAATCTGGTATACTGTACTATTTTTAAGTATCAAATAATCACATATTACTTGATGATATGGTACTGTTATTTTTTATTGTAAAAAGATGAAGTCCCGGGTGGGCACAGTGGCTCATGCCTGTAATCCCAGCACTTTGGGAGGCCGAGGTGGGCGGATCTCCTGAGGTCAGGAATTTGAGACCAGCCTGACCAACATAGTGAAACCCCATCTCTACTAAAAATAAAAATTTAGCCAGGCATAGTGGTGGGCACCTGTAATCCCAGCTACTCAGGAGGCTGTGGCCGGAGAATCACTTGAACCTAGGAGGTGGAGGTTGCAGTGAGCCAATATTGCACCATTGCACTCCAGTCTGGGTGGCAAAGAAAGACTCTGTTTCAAAAAAAAAAAAAAAAAGAAATAAAAATAAAAAGATGAAGTCCCAATCAGCTACAGGCATACCTTGTTTTATTCTGCTTTGCTTTGTTTCACAGATATTGGTTTTTTGTTTGTTTTTTTGCAAATTGAACATTTGTGGCAACCCTGAGTTGAGCAAGTTTGTTGGTACCATTTTTCCAACAGCATGTGTTCACTTTATGTTTCTGTGTCACATACTGGTAACTCTTACAATATTTCAGATTTTTCATTATTATTTTATCTGTTATGGTGATCTGTGATCAGTGATCTTTGATGTTACTATTATAAATGTTTTGGGGAGTTGTCAGCCACGTCCATAAAGATGGCAAACTTAATTCACAAATGTTGTATTCTCTGACTGCTCCACTGGGCCAGCTGCTCCTTCCTCTTCTCCCTCTCCTTGACCTCCCACCTCCCTATTCCTTGAGATACGATATTGAAATTAGGACAATAAATAACCCTACAGGGCCTCTAAGTGTTCAAGTGAAGGCAAGCGTCACATGTCTCTCATTTTAAATCAAAAGCTAGAAGTGATGAAGCTTAGTGAGGAAGGCATGCTAAAGCCAAGATAGGCCAAAAGCTAGGCCTTTTGTGCCAAACGGTTAGCCAAGTTGTGACTGCAAAGGAAAAGCTCTTGAAGGAAATTAAAAGCGCTACTTCAGTGAACATATGAATGATAAGAAATCAAAACAACCTTATTGCTGGTATGGAGAAAAGTTTGAGTGGTCTGGATGGAAGATCAAACTGGTCACAACATTCCCTTAAGCCAAAGTCTAATCTAGAACGAGACCCTGACTTTCTTCAATTCTGTGAAGGCTGAGAGAGATGAGAAAGATGCAGATGAAAACTTCAGAGCTAGCAGAGGTTAGTTCATCAGTTTTAAGGAAAGAAACTCTCTCCACAACATAAAAGTGCAAAGTGAAGCAGCAAGTGCTGATGTAGAAGCTGCAGCAAGTGATCCAGAAGATCTAGCTGAGATCCTTGATAAAGGTGAACACACCAAACAAAACAGATTTTCAATGTACATGAAACATCCTTGTATTGGAAGATGATTCCATTTAAGACTTGCATAGCCACAGAGGAGACATCAATACTTGGTTTCAGAGCCTCAAAGGACAGGCTGACTTTCTTGTTAGGGGCAGATGCAGCTGGGTGACTTTAAATAGAAGGCAATGCTCATTCACCATTTCAGAAATCTTAGGGGCCTTAAGAATGTTGCTAAATCTATTCTGCCTCTACTCTACAAATAGACAAACAAAGCCTGAATGACAGCACATCCATTTACAGCATTGTTTACTGAATATTTTAAGCCCACTGTTGAGACCTACTGCTCAGCAAAAAAGATTTCTTTCAAAATATTGCAGCTCATTGACCATGCATCTGATCATCCAAGAGTTTTGATGATGTACAAGGAGAAATACAATGAGTTAATGTTGTCTTTGTGCCTGCTAACACAACATCCATTCTGTAATTCATGAATCAAGGAGCAACTTTGACTTTCAAGTCTTACTATTTAAGAAATATGTTTTGTAAGGTTATAGCTGCCATAGATAGTGATTCCTCTGAAGAATCTGGAAAAGTAAATGGAAAACCTTCTGGAAAGGACTCACCATGTTAGATGCTATTAAGAACATTTATGATTCTTGGGAGGAGGTCAAAATATCAACATTAACAGGAGTTTTGAAGAAGTCCGTTCCAACCCTCATGGATAACTTTGAGGAGTTCAAGACTTCAGAGGAGGAAGTAATTAGAGATGTGGTGGAAAGAGCAAGAGAACTAGAATTAGCAATGGAACCTGAAGATGTGACTCAATTGCTGCAATCTTATGAGGAAAATTGATTACAACTTGCTGAAGGTTCAGATGATAACATTTTTTAGTAATAAATTATTTTTAAGTTAAGAGACATACTTTTTTTAGACATAATGCTATGCACACTTATCACACTTGAATTTGAAAATTATTTCATGTATAACCCACTACAGTATGGTATAAACATAACTTTTATACACACTGGGAAACCAAGAAATTTGTATGATTCGCTTTATTGTGATGGTCTGGAAAAACCTGCAATATTGTTGAGGTATGCCTGTATGCCTTAAGATGAAGAACAATGACTCATTTAAAATATCAAAATAAAAAGACCATCTGATGAATAGTCTACAAGTCTAGACAGTCAAAGTGTTTTAAATCTAGTGGAATATGGACACAAGAATATTGAATTTTAAGCATGATAAAACAAAGATGAAATAAACTATAGATGCATGCTTTGGAACAAAAGTTACAGGTTGCTCTCAGTAAAAGACAGCTTTTGCAAAAAAAAAAAAATGATGTTTAAAAAGATCTGAAAATTATTAAGTAAGAAATGGTATTATTTGAAGATGTAAGAATCAAAGGAAAATGTTTGCAGTTGGATCATAGTCATCTCTCCACTAGTCCCCAGACTATCATAGTCATAAATTTTTTTTCAGTGGCTGGATTATTTGTATGAAAATTTATGTATTATTTAAAGATGCTTTTTTTAAAAAAAAACACAGCACTTGAAAAAATTAATGTCAATTCCTTATTAACATTTTACTATTCATTACATGCTTTCATTTTCATGTTAGTGACTTTGTTTTTAAGCATAAATTTATTTTTATGAATATGATTTTCTAGTGTTTAATTTTGGAATGACAATGTGTATTTAAAGGTTACATTTATATACATTTTACTGGAAATTATTTTAGTGTATCAATGTTGTATTTTAATGTAGACATTCTTAGTTTCACTGACACTTTTAATGAAATAATTTAAATTTAAAACTCTAGTGTTGGCTAGGCATGGTGGCCACACCTGTAATCCTAGCACTTTGGAATGCTGAGGAGGGAGGATTGCTTGAGCCTAGAAGTTCAAGACCAGCCTGGGCAACATGGCAAAACCCTGTCTCTATAAAAAATACAAAAATTAGCTGGCTGTGGTGGCACATGCCTGTGGTCCCAGCTACTCAGGAGGCTGAGGTTGGAGGATTGCTTTGGCCTATGAAGTCAAGGCTGCCATGAGCCATGGTTATGCTACTGCACTCCAGCCTGGGCAACAGAGTGAGACTCTGTCTTAAAAAACAAAGACAAACAAAAACCAAAAAACAAACCCTAGTATTACATAAAATAAATACAAATATTGTATAGCCATTTTGTCCTCAAAATACAATCAATCAAGTTTCTACTTATCTTAGAAATATGCTAATTTTAATGTTTAAAAGGGCTTGAATTTGAAAATTATTTTGTGTATAACCCATTACACAAATGCTGTAAATTCAAAACGTTTAAAAAGGAATCAATCTTTCAATATAATTTGCTCAAAGAATCTTTATCGTCATAATATTACAGATAAGGAAACCAAGAGCTCTGGGACACAGCTGTGATTCTAACAATCTACAGTTGCTGTTGCATAAAAAATCATCAAGGTCATTCTGGTGAATTGAAAAAGTTAATTTAGATTAAAAAAATTTTTTTTTTTTAGAGACAGGGACAGGTTCTCATTCTGTCACCCAGGCTGGAGAGCAATGGTTCAGTCAATGCTCACTGCAGCCTCCAACTCCTGGGCTCAAGCAATCCTCCCACCTCAGCCTCCTGATTAGTTGGGACTACAGGCATTTGCCATCGTGCCTGTAATGTTTTTCATTTCTTTGTAGAGTCTTGCTTTTTTACCTACGTTGGTCTCAAACTTCTGGCCTTAAGCAATCCACCCACCTCGGCCTTCCAAAGTGCTGGGATTACAGGCATGAACCACTGTGCTGGCCTACATTTTTATCAAAGTATTATTTACAAGTAGCTTAAAAAGTTAGACAGTGTTACATGGCTTATTATAGAAAACAGTGTTTGCTTGTCTTCCATTTTTACTCCTGTCCCCATCCCCAGAAGCAACAATTTTGAACTCTTCAATATGTATCTTTTGGCATTAGCCCTGTATTTCTTTTTTGTTTTCTTTTTCTTGAGACAGAGTTTCATTCTTGTTGCCCAGGCTGGAGTGCAATGGTGCAATCTTGGCTCACTGCAACCTCCGCCTTCCAGGTTCAAGCAATTCTCCAGTCTCAGCCTCCCGAGTAGCTGGGATTACAGGGGTGTGCCACCACACCCAGCTAATTTTTGTATTTTTGGTAGAGACAGAGTTTCACCATGTTGGCCAGGCTGCTCTTGAACTCCTCACCTCAGGTGACCCTCCTGCCTCGGCCTCCCAAAGTGCTGGGATTATAGGCCTGAGCCATCGCCTCTGGCCACATTAACCCTGTATTTTGATCTTTTGGTTTATCAGTTTTATACATTATATATTGACTTCCTCCTATGCAGTCCTCCGTTTCTGCTCAACTACAGTATTCAGTCTTTCCATCGTTGTGACTATGTTAATGTCTCCCCACTAAGCCAAGGAGGGATTACTTTTCCTGTTATAAAACTTTTTCTTCTTCCTGGAGGTAATATTATTATAGTGACTTCAATTCTTCATCTGTTTTTCTAGGATTGTATGATGACGTCTTCCTATACCTTTCAACAGCTTCTTACAAAGCTTATGAATACATTTGCCTGCACAGTTAAAGTCCTGGACATGTTCTTACTTCCCTTGCCCTCACCTCACCTTCAGGGAAGGGAAAGATCTGAAGGCGTTATCTGTTTGCTCTGCAGAACCTCACTCCCACCCTTCCCTGTGCTTCATGACTGCAGTTTCTCTGGGGAAACGTTGCTAGAGAGCAAAGCCCTTGTATCTTGTGGTGGGATTGAAGACAGAGAGTTCCTGACAGTGTAGCATGGCGGTGGGCCTAGGGTCTCAGATAGACTTTCCTTATGTAGACTTTGAGACAGGCCTTTTCTTTTCAGCGCCCTGGTCTCATTCCTAACAGGTACCTTGGATTCTGAGTTTTCCTGGATTTGCTTCTCAAACCATAGCTTGCCCCTACTCCCTGCATCCCACCATTTCGGCACTGGTTTTGACTTTCCTCCATCAGTTAAGCAATCCCCAGTTCTCCTATTTACTTTTAGCATTCTGATTCAGGATTGTAGGTGATTTTAGTTTCATCAAAAACATAGAGTCCTGTTTCTGTTTCCTATTTTCCTTGTTTTCAGATGACTTTTCAGAAGGGATTGGAAATGTCTTTGCTCTTCCAACTTGGAACAGGATGCCTTTTATAGACTTTTTAAAAAGGCTTTGTTTTTGTTTTCTGGCTAGCAGTAAATGGTGTGACAATCCGTGTGGTCTTTGGCCCATAGGGGTTTGCAGAATTCCTTTATATTCAGGAGATGCTTTGGTTAGGGCTCTTTGGTAGCAAATGAAGGAAACCAACACTGATTAACTTAAGCTCACAAAATCCAAGGACTAGCTGAGTGTCCAGGTCTCAAAAGGGGCAGAGGCCAGGAGAACTACAACTACAAGGATCTCAGTGGCAGGAACTCACCAGCTGTGTCTTCACCGGGCTGTTTTAAAAGGATTGCCCCCAACAGTTCCTGTTCTTTTGTTACCTCACTGAAGAGTCAAATTGCAAGAAGAGAAAATCTGATTGTCCAGACTAGGATCACATGTCCATTGCTCAAGCATTCTTAGCCAAAATA
Organism: Trachypithecus francoisi; assembly: GCF_009764315.1. Taxonomy (NCBI): domain Eukaryota; kingdom Metazoa; phylum Chordata; class Mammalia; order Primates; family Cercopithecidae; genus Trachypithecus; species Trachypithecus francoisi. Next base: position 103,454,256 of record NW_022681456.1, on the reverse strand, counting down.
AAGGGGAAGTAATGTTGGCAGGCAAAACAAAACAAACAAATAAATAGATGTCCATGCAGGTGATAATTTTATAGGGTTGGAGAGGTTAATGGAAGCTAAGTTTGCTTTTTTGAGATCTTTCAGGCAAAATTCTCCTTGGGATGTGCCAGTGCTATTGGCAAGCCACTTTTTATTATAATGTGCCTGGCTGGTACAGGCTGTACACACTTGGAGAAGCACAGTGCACTTGCCACCATAAACTCATCTGAATTCTGTTAAGTAGGACTCTCTTGAAACGGTTTCCATAGGATATTTTGGGCTAGGATTCTTTGGAGCAGAATTACGAAATCTTTCTAGGAAGAAAGTGTTTTTACTTTTTAAAACTCAAGTTAGAATGGCATCTTTCTAGGAAGAGTCCCTGAGATAACTGTGCTGTTTTCAGTAGGGAAAAAGTTTAGTTCTTCACTGCAGGTTCCTGTGAGGACTCAGGGTCCTCTCTCTCACACTGCAGGGTAGTCACTATAGTGATTTGTGAACCATAGCTTCAGGATCAGCTTGACTTGGCATTTGAGAAAGGGAAGAATGAACAAGTATGTTTTCTTTTCTTTTCTTTCTTTCTTTCTTTTTTTTTTTTTGAGACAGAGTCTTGCTCTGTTGCCCAGGCTGTGGTGCAGTGGCATAGTCTCAGCTCACTGCAATCTCCGCCTCTGGGATTCAAGAGATTCTCTCACCTCAGCCTCCTGAGTAGCTGGGACTACAGGCGCCCACTACCATGCCCAGCTAATTTTTGTATTTTTAGTAGAGAAAGAGTTGCTTCATGTTGCCCAGGCTGGTCTTGAACTCCTGAGCTCTAATAATCCACCCACCTCAGCCTCCCAAAGTGCTAGGATTACAGGCGTGAGCCACCGCACCCTGCCTCAAGTGTGTTTTCTAAGTCCTTCTCTTTGCAGATCAAATGGTAATCTTTGTAGCCAAGCACCCATCTAAAATAACATCAATATTTCAGTCTCAAGAGGCAAGCCGGTCTTAAAAGTTTGTGAACTGTCAGCACAATTAAACCAAGACTCTGGCATGGCACAAAGACATTTCCCAGAAACTTTAGGCCCCAAGGAAGACTTATGTCAAACATCAGATAGAATAGTTTCAGATTTCTCAAGAAAAGGAAAATTACAGTAATATTTATAAGGGGAATCAGTACAAATCCAATGTTTTCCTAAAGTCATCAGTTCTCAGACTTCAGCATGAGAGGGCTTTTGAATAAATAATGTGGAGTTAGTGTGAATATTTGGTGTTTGGAAAATTTATTAGCCAAATTAACCTCAGAAACATTGCCCTCTTCTGGAAGGCCTTTTATATAGCTTTTCTGCAGAGGTATAATAATGCAATATGAATTTAATGAGGAACATATCTGTTCCAGGTCTTTTTCTAAATGCTGCCAATCAAATGTACATGTTTTGTCCTTTCTAGTTGCAGTAGAAATGGAAATGTCACCTTTGAAATGCTGCCAAAATTAGGGCCTGAGAATTATAATACATGTAGACTATTTTAGCTGTTTTCAAAAGACTTGGCATTTAGCAACTTATGTGAAGCAGTATTTATCTTCGTTAGCTTAAGCAATCTATAGTATCATCCTCATTTTGCAGAAGAGGAAGCTGAACAAGCTAGAGAATATGAGAGACAAGTATTGAAACTAAAGAAAGATTGAATGAGGCAGGCGCTAAAATGACTTCAGTTTATTACCATTGGATCTGAAAGTGGGGCCCTAAGCCCTGCTTCTAAGAAGCCAGAAATTGCTTAAGATAATGTGGCCTGAAAGTGGTAAAGCAAATTCAGCAAAGAACAAAAGCGGATTGATGGCTGGGGAGATTATACAGTTGGCAAATTTCAAGTCTTACAGAATTACAACCAAGATAGGAAGCGATGATTTTTCTTGTTAGATTTTTAAAAGACAATGACACTGAAAGGGGATTCAGTCAATCTTGTCAGCTGAGTGTCCTAGAAGAAGGGGGATAATCATCTTGGGCTACAACCAGCTGAAACAAGGTACCTTGCCCTGCTGAGCTATGAGAGGTCTAAGCAAGGAATGTGTCCCATTCTGATGATAGTGTCAACCATTCCATGATGATGGATAAAGTCTGACAACTTCTGGATTAAAACAAATTCTTGAATTTTCACCCCGACACACTATCATGCTTTTTTGTTTAATATGCTGCAAATTCAGTTCAGTGAACATCTTTTGAGCACCTTCAATTTTTAAAAAACAAACCCTAGTGTTACTATCAATACTTCTAGAATGTTTATAATAATACATTTCTTGTGAAACATAGGCAGGTCATTAATCCCTTTTAAAGTACAATTTAATGCAAGGCTTCATGACAGGAAGTGAGCATGATAATAAAAACCTTTACTGCTTAAAACCACACTTAATATTTTTATGACCCAGTCAGCCTGACAAAATATTCTTTGTGAGTCATCACTTCAAAGTGAGGGCCTGGGGACTTTAACTAAAGACATAACAGCAGGCATCCTGCGTGTTGTAGACAGCCCCTTGAACTTGAACTGCTCAGGCAAGACCTTTCAAGTAAGAAGAAATACACTAGAGGGTCACTACAGAGTGTCCTTGTATATCTCATGGTCTAGGAAGCCATGTGACCAGGTGCATTTATTTTCAATCTCTCAATCATATTTTTGACAGCTTAGCTTTTGTATGGTTTTACCTTTGCTCATAACTGACCACATTCTACTGACTAAAGAGATCATGAAGGCTTACGTGGTCCTATCTAGTTTGTGTAGAGCTTAAATAATTATGTCACGTTCATTAAAATAAAGGTTTAACCTGGAGCCATTTGCCAACTGTGGGTTGAGGGGAGAAACAGTTTGCAATGAACCACTCGTTAGTTGCCTTAGTTTTTGGGAAATGGTCAAGACAGCCTTAGCACATCTTTTAAACCAAAATAAGAGCAAATAAGGGAACATAGGAACCTCTTGGGCTTGTGTATAGGACTTTTAAACATTGTTACTACTACCATAATGCATATTTTTGATGATCTCTTTTCTTACAAAGTTCCAGGGGTTAGAAATCCCACCACTGGCATTAATACCCTTAAAAATGTTTCAAAATCTTCACAGTCAGAAATATTTTCTATCCATCTGTTATCTAAATCTTATAATTTGTTACTTGAAAGTCGTTTCCTCTTCTATTTATTTTATTTTATTTTGAGACAGACTCTTGCTCTGTCACCCAGGCTGGAGTGCAGTGGTGTGATCTTGGCTCACTGCAACCTCCACCTCTCAGGTTCAAGTGATTTTCCTGCCTCAGCCTCCTCTCCTGAGTAGCTGGGACTACAGGCATGCACCACCACGCCTGACTAATTTTTGTATTTTTAGTAGAGATGGGGTTTCTTGTGTTGGCCAGACTGGTCTGGAACTTGTGACCTCAGGTGAGCCACCTGTCTTGGCTTCCCAAAGTGCTGGGATTACAGGCATGAGCCTGGCCTCCTCTTCTCTTTAGATTCAAAGACAATGGATTCACTCATCATCTAAAAATTATTTATTGAAACATGTATCATGCACCAGACACTACTCTAGACATAGATGATTGAGCAGTGAACAAATAGGGTCCCTACCCTATTTGTGTTGTTTACATTCTGGCAAATGTTGTCTTACATGTGGAAACCTTTTTACATGTGAACGTTACCAGCCAGCCTCTTCTGTTGCCCATCTGGAACCTTCCATGTTTCTCAAAGGAAGTCATTAAGGACAAGTGGTTCTTATCTGGCTTTCACCTCCTCTCTTCACAAATTTTCAATCTCTTTTCCCCACTCTCTGCTGTTCCCAATGCGTACACTGCCTTTTGTTTTTCATTCTTCAACTATCCTTAAAGAAATAAGTAGAAAGTAAATACACACACACACACACACACACACACACACAAATCCCACATAAACAGATGCTTGCAATTATTCTCTTATTCTGTACAGGAATAAGAGCAATTTTGAAGTCAGGAGCTAGACCTATTTCCATCCCTACCTGGGTTTATTTATTCATTCATTTAGCAAGCATTTAAAATTATGTATTTGTAGAAAGGTCTAAACTGTAGAAAAGTTCAAGGAGAAAATAACATGCACTCATATTCCCACCATCTGGAATTAACCACAGCTAACGTCTTGGCATAATTGCTTCCAGTCTTGTGAGCACTTCATGTGGAGGTGTAAGAATAACCATAGGTGAAGCTCGGTGGCTCACGCCTGTAATCCCAGCACTTTGGGAGGCCAAGGCAGGTGGATCGCTTGAGCCCAAAAGTTTGAGACCAGCCTGAGCAACATGGTGAAATCCCGTCTCTCAAAAAAAAGAAAAAAAAATACAAAAATTAACTGGGCATAGTGGTGTGTGCCTGCAGTCCCAGTTAGTTGGGAGGCCGAGATGAAAGGATCACTTGAGCCGGGGAGTAGAGACTGCTGTGAGCCATGATCACAGCACTGCATCTAGCCTGGTTGACAGACGGACACCCTGTTTCAAAAAGAAAAAACAAAAAACCCCAACCACCCTAATAATACATGCTACCCCTGTTCGTCAGCACTTAACTCCATAACAGTACCCATTAGCTGCTTCATTATACTCAATTACTAGGAAGAAGAGGGAATGGTTTTCATGGAATTTCCTCAAAACCTTGCTTCTTGAGATGTAGCTGACTGGCGTGTGGCAGCCCTTGTTGCAGAAACTTCGCATCCCGACTCCCACTTCAGGGTCCTCGCCGCACCGCCACAAAGCTTGTCTGTGTACACATGAGCATAACCCGGCAGTGGCTCTTCTGTTATCTACAAAATATTTGGGTGTGGGTTTGGTGGTTGGACGCTACTGAACTCAGGCTTTTGTGAACTCAGACTTAACCGCAAATGATTAAAAACACACACATACTCTTCGCTCTCTCTCTGTAACATACACACACATACACACCCCATTGGCTAAAATAATTAAAAAATGTTTAAGATAAATCATTTTTGACAGTGATTGCTCCTGGGGGAGGGGTAGCAAGTTACACTGGGAACTGCCCCAATTTCTTCCCAACTCATGTATCCACAGGCTGGGAGGAATTTCCCAGCAAGCCTCTCCCACCCATTTGATCCTCTGGCAGTCTTATTTCAGGGATTAAGTCTGTCTGAGTTCAGTTCTGATAAGTGACACAGAGGGAGAGGGTTTCAGTGCTTCTCATGCCTTTTGCAGGGAAAGGGATTTTTGATTTTTTCTGTCTCTGATGAGGTTGTGGTGGGGTGTTAAGGAGGGCAGATTAGCTCCAGGTACAGCTTGTTTCATTCCTTGCCTTTCCTTCTCCCCTCAGCCCTGAACCAAGTATAGGATCAGACATGTTTGGCTTGCCTTTCCCCCTGCCCAAGAGGGAAACCATGCTTGCAGAGCTGATGGGGCTGACGGCAGCGAGAGCCCTGATCCGAAGCGCTTGTTTGACTCCAGGCCAAGTTTTTCAAACAGCAGGTCTTTCATAGCTGGGAAAACCCCAAGCTAGACCTGCTGGACACACCACACAACCACATACGGCTCAGCTCATGTCAACAGAACTGATAACCAAATTGGGCTTCTTGGCTTCCTGTCCCGGGCAGCCTTGCCAGCCCGCTACCCTCCAAGTCCCAATTAACAGGCGGCTACGCTAGAACCATAAAGGGGGAGTGGAGGGTTTGTTTACCACATAGTTAACAGGCAAATACAACTTAATCACAAGGAAAACAGCTTTTATGAGAATCATCTTGAAGTCCTTCTACGGCCCTAATAAACCATCCAGGAAGCCAAAACCCAGAGTTCTCTTCGATTTCGTCCCTTAGGAGAAAGGCCAGTGGGGACAGGTGGAGAGGCATATGGTCTTGCTTTTTGACTACTTACAGCTGCCAGATGAAATGAACGTCTCTTCCCAGTCTGAAGGTTTCTCCAAGTGATCCGTCTACGTGATCCTTCTGTGATGGGCTGCAGGTGACCTTGAAAAGAACCGCAAGGTGGGGAGGGTATCTGTCTTTTCAGCAGAACTCACTGAGCGCCAGGCACTTGGCACACAGGCTCTCAGTCCTTTTTTCATAATTGTCTGGAAGACCCTTGTCTTCTTTCCTCAAAGGGGAAAACCAAAGCTTGGTGAGATGAACTTTAGAAAATTACACAGTTTAAGGGCAAAACTGGGATTTGAACCCAGGTCAGGTGGACTCCAAAGTCCATTTCTTTCTACTCCACATCTACCATCAAAGGATCTGGATTCCAGCTTTCGGTCTAACAGTGATTGGTCATGGGATGTTAGGCAAATCTCTTAACAGCTTAGCACTAATTTCATTATCAGTAAAATGTGGTTGTGGGAGAATGAGATTTGATAATGTAGACTTGTAAAGCCTTACGCCAAGCCCAGTGGTATTACTAAAGAAAGAAGCACTTCAGGGCTGGACAGGGGCCTCTCAGAGTCCCAATTTATTACTGCAAGGCTTGTTGGTTGACAATTAAGAGACTAGATATTTTATTTGAAATTCTGATTTTTTTCTTTTTTTAAAAATTTTAAGTTCAGGGGTACATGTGCAGGATGTGCAGGTTTGTTATGTAGGTAAACATGTGCCATGGTGTTTGCTGCACCTGTCAACTCACCACGTAGGTATTAAGCCCAGCATGCATTAGCTATTTTTCCTGAGGCTCTCCCTCCCCCCGCCCCTCCCTGCCATGTTCCAGTGTGTGTTTTTCCCCTCCTGTGTCCATGTGTTCTCATCGTTCAGCTCCCACTTATAAGTGAGAACATGCGGTATTTGGTTTTCTGTTCCTGAGTTAGTTTGCTGAGGATAATGGCTTCTAGCTCCATCCTTGTCCCCGCAAAAGACATGATCTCATTCCTTTTTACCACTGCATAGTATTCCATGGTGTATATGGACCACATTTTCTTTATCCAGTCTATCATTGATGGGCATTTGGGTTGATTCCACATCTTTGCTCTTGTGAATAGTGCCGTAATGAACATAGGCATGCATGTATCTTTATAATAGTATGATTTATATTCTTTTGGGCATATATCCAGTAATAGAATTGCTGGGTCAGATGGTATTTCTGGTTCTAGATCTTTGAGGAATCACCACACTGTCTTCCACTACGGTTGAACTAATTTACATTCCCAATAACAGTGTAAAAGTGTTCCTATCTCTCCACAGCCTCACCAGCAACAGTTGTTTCTTGATTTTTTAATAATTGCCATTCTGACTGGTGTGAGGTGGTATCTCATTGTGGTTTTGATTTGCATTTCTCTGATGATCAGTGATATTGAGCTTTTTTTCCATATGTTTTTTGGCCACATGTATGTTTTCTTTTGAGAAGTGTCTGTTCATGTCCTTTGCCCACTTTTTAATGTTTTGTTTCTTTCTTGTACATTTGTTTAAGTTCTTTGTAGACTGGATATCAGACCTTTTTCAGATGGATAGATTGCAAAATTTTTCTCCCATTCTGTAGGTTGTTTGTTTGCTCTGATGATAGTTTCCTTTGCTGTGCAGAAGTTCTTTAGTTTAATTAGATCCCATTTGTCAATTTTTGCTTGTGTTGCAATTGCTTTTGGCATTTTTGTTATGAAACTTTTGCCTGTGCCTATGTCCTGAATGGTATTGCCTAGATTTTCTTCTAGGGTTTTTATAGTTTTGCGTTTTACATTTAAGTCTTGAATTCATCTTGAGTTAATTTTTGTGTAAGGTGTAAGGAAGGGGTCCAGTTTCAATTTTCTGCATATGGCAAGCCAGTTCTCCTAGCACCATTTATTAAATAGGGAATCCTTTCTCCATTGCTTGTTTTTGTCAGGTTTGTCGAAGATCAGATGGTTGTAGATGTGCAGTCTTATTTCTGCATTCTCTATTCTGTTCCATTGGTCTATGTGTCTGTTTTGTACAAGTACCATGCTGTTTTGGTTACTGGAGCCTTATAGTATAGTTTGAAGTCAGGCAGTGTGATGCCTTCAGCTTTTTTCTTTTTGCTTAGGATTGTCTTGGCTATTAGGGCTCTTTTTTTGGCTCCATATGAATTTTTAAATAGTTTCTTCTAATTCTGTGAAGTATGTCAATGGTAGTTTAATGGGAATAGCATTGACTCTATAAATTACTTTGTGCAGTATGGCCATTTTCCCAATATTGATTCTTCCTATCTCTGAGCATGGAATGTTTTTCCATTTGTTTGTGTCTTCTCTGATTTCCGTGAGCAGTGGTTTGCAGTTCTCCTGGAAGAGGTCCTTCACTTCCCTTATTAGCTGTATTCCTACTTATTTTATTCTCTTTGTAGCAATTGTGAATGAGAGTTCATTCATGATTTGGCTCTCTGCTTGTCTATTGTTGGTGAATAGGAATGCTTGTGATATTTGCACATTGATTTTGTATCCTGAGACTTTGCTGAAGTTGCTTATTAGCTTAAGAAGCTTCTGGGCTGAGACAATGGGTTTTCTAGATATAGAATCATGTCAACTGCAAACAAAGATAATTTGACTTCCTCTCTTCCTATTTGAGTATCCTTTATTTCTTTCTCTTGCTGATTGCCCTGGCCAGTACTTCCAATACTGTGTTGAAGAGGAGTGGTGAGAGAGGGCATCCTTGTCTTGTACTGCTTTTCAAGGGGAATGCTTCCATCTTTCCCCATTCAGTATGATATTGGCTGTGAGTTTGTCATAAATGGCTCTTATTATTTTGAGGTACGTTCCTTCAACACCTAGTTTATTGAGAGTTTTTAACATGAAGGCATGTTGAATTTTATTGAAGGCCTTTTCTATGTCTATTGAGATAATCATGTGATTTTTGTCTTTAGTTATGTTTATGTGATGAATCACATTTATTGATTTGTGTATGTTGAACCAACCTTGCATCCTGGGGATGAAGTCAGCTTGATAGTGGTGGATAAGCTTTTTGATGTGCTTCTGGATTTTGTTTGCCAGTATTTTATTGAGGATTTTTGCACTGACATCAGGGAGATTGGCTTGAAGTTTTCTTTTTTTGTTGTATCTCTGCCAGGTTTTGGTATCAGGATGACGCTGGCCTCATAAAATGAATTGAGGAGTCCCTCCTTTTCAATTGTTTGGAATAGTTTCAGAAGAAATGGTCCCAGCTTCTCTTTCTACCTCTGGTAGAATTCAGCTGTAAATCTGTCTGGTCCTGGGCTTTTTTTGGTTGGTAGGCTATTTATTACTGCCTCAATTTCAGAACTCAGTATTGTTCTATTAAGGGATTCAACTTCTTCCTGGTTCAGTCTTGGGAGAGTGTTTGCATCCAGAAATGTATCCATTTCTTCCACATTTTCTAGTTTATGTGCATAGAGGTGTTTACAGTAGTCTCTGATGGTTGTTTGTATTTCTGTGGGGTCAGTGGTGACATCCCCTTTATCATTTCTGATTGTGTCTATTTGATTCTTCTCTGTTTCCTTTTTTATTAGCCTAGCTAGTGGTCTGTGGGTTAGTATTGAGTGTCAACTTGATTAGATTGAAGAATGCAAAGTATTGTTCCTGGGTGTGTCTGTGTGGGTGTTGCCAAAGAGATTAACATTTGAGTCAGCAGACTGAGAGAGGCAGACCCACCCTCAATCTGGGTGGGCACCATCTAATTAGCTGCCAGTGTGGCTAGAATAAAGCAGGGAGAAGATGGAAGGGCAGTCTTGCTGAGTCTTCAGGCCTTCATCTTTCTTCCATGCTGGATGCTTCCTGCCCTTGAACATTAGACTCCAAGTTCTTTAGCTTTTGGACACTTAGACTTATACCAGTGGTTTGCTAGGGGCTCTCAGGTCTTGGGCCACAGACTGAAGGCTGCACTGTTGGCTTCCCTACTTTTGAGGTTTTGGGACTTTGACTGATCCACCATTGGCTTCCTTGCTCCTCAACTTGCAGACAACCTATTGTGGGACTTTACCTTGTGATTGTGTGAGTCAGTTCTCCTTAATAAACTCCCTTTCATATATACACATATCCTATTAGTTTTCTCCTTAGAGAAAACCCTAATGCACAGTCTATTTTACTATTTTTTTTCAAAAAGCCAGATCCTAGATTTATGTATATTTTGAAGGGTTTTTCATGTCTCTATCTCCTTCAGTTCCACCCTGATCTTGGTTATTTCCTATCATCTGCTAGCTTTGGGGTTTGTTTGCTCTTAGTTCTCTAGTTTTTTTAGTTGTGATGTTAGATGTTAATTTGAGATCTTTCTAGCTTTTTGATGTGGGCATTTAATGCTATAAGTTTGCCTTTTAACACTGCTTTAGCTATGTCCCAGAGATTCTGGTGCATTGTCTCTTTGTGCTCATTAGTTTCAAAGAACTTCTTGATGTCTGCCTTAATTTCATTATTTACCCAGGAGTCATTCAGGAGCAGGTTGTTCAATTTCCATCCAGTTGTGTAGTTTTGAGTGAGTTTCTTAATCTTTTATTTTTGAGATGGAATCTTGCTCTGTTGCCCAGGCTGGAGTGTAGCGGTGCAATCTCAACTCACTCAAGCTCTGCCTTCTGGGCTCACGCCATTCTCCTGCCTCAGCCTCCCGAGTAGCTGGGACTACAGGCTCACGCTGCCACGCCCGGCTAATTTTTTGTATTTTTAGTAGAGATGGGGTTTCACCATGTTAGCCAGGATGGTCTCAAACTCCTGACCTTGTGATCAGCCCACCTTGGCCTCCCAAAGTGCTGGGATCTTGAGTTCTAATTAGTTTGCTCTGTGGTCTGAGAGACTGTTTGTTATAATTTCAGTGTGTGTTTTTTTTTTTTTTTTTGCATTTGCTGAGGAGTGTTTTATGTGACCAATTTTAGAGTAAGTGCCACGTGGCACTGAGGAGAATGTATATTCTGTTGTTTTGGGGTGGAGAGTTCTGTAAGTATCTATCAGTCCCCTAGATCCAGAGCTGAGTTCAGGTCCTAAATATTTTTGTCAATTTTCTGTCTTGATGATCTAATATTGACAGTGGGGTGTTGAAGTCTCCAACTACTATTGTGTGGGAGTCTAAGCCTCTTTGTCAGTCTCTAATAACTTGTTTTATGAATCTTGGTGCTCCTGTATTGGGTGCATATATATTCAGGATAGTTAGCCCTTGTTGAATTGAACCCTTTACCATTATGTAATGCCCTTCTTTGTCTTTTTTAATCTTTGTTGGTTTAAAGTCTGTTTTGAAAGAAACTAGGATTGCAACCCCTGCTTTTTTCTGTTTTCCATTTTCTTGGTAAATTTTCCTTAATCCCTTTATTTTGAGACTATGTGTGTCCTTGCATGTGAGATGGGTCTCTTGAATACAGCATGCTGATGGGTCTTGACTCTTTATCCAGCCTGCCATTCTGTGTCTTTTAATTGGGGCATTTAGCCCATTTCCATTTAAGGCTAATATTGTAATATGTGAATTTGATCCTGTCATCATGTTTCTAGCTGGTTATTTTGCAGACTTGTTTATGTAGTTGTTTCATGGTGTTATTGGTCTGTGAACTTCAGTGTGTTTTTGTAGTGGCCGGTAACATTTTTTCCTTTCCATATTTAGTGCTTCCTTCAGGAGCTTTTGCAAGGCGGGCCTGGTGGTGATGAATTCCCTCGGCATTTGCTTGTCTGAAAAGGATTTTATTTCTCCTTTGCTTATGATGCTTAGCTTGGCTGGATATGAAATTCTGAGTTGAAAATTCTTTTTTTTTAAGAATGTTGAATATTGGCCTCCAATCTCTTCTGGGTTGTAGGGTTTCCACTGAGAGGTCCACTGTTAGTCTGATAGGCTTCCCTTTGTAGGCTATCTGCCCTTTCTCTCTGGCTGTCCTTAACATTTTTTTTCCTTCGTTTTGGCCTTGGACAATCTGATGATTATGTGTCTTGGGGTTGATCTTCTTATGGAGTATCTTACTGGAGTTTTCTGGATTCCCTGAATTTGAATGTTGGCCTGTCTTGCTAGGTTGTGGAAGTTCTCCTGGATGATATCCTGAAATATGTTATCCAATTTGGTTCCATTCTCCTTGCTTCTTTCAGGTACCCCAATCTGTCATAGGTTTGGTCTTTTTATATAATCTCACATTTCTTGGAGGTTTTGTTTATTCCTTTTTATTCTTTTTTTCTCTAATCTTGTCTGCCTGTCTTATTTCAGGAAGATAGTCTTCAAGTTTTGAGATTCTTTCTTCCACTTGGTCTATTCAGCTATTGACACTTGTGATTGCATTGTGAAGTTCTCCTCTTGTGTTTGACACCTCCATCAGGTCATTTATGTTTCTCTCTCAACTGGTTATTCTAGTTAACAGCTCCTGTAATCTTTTATCATGGTCTTAGCTTCTTTGCATTGGGTTAGAACATTTCTGAAGACTACTCCTGTCAGTTCATCCATCTCAGCTTCAGCACAGTTCTGTGCCCTGCTGGAGAGGTGTTGCCATCATTGGAGGAGAAGAGGCACTGTGGTGAAATTCTGATTTTTTAAAATTAGTAAGCATTTTATTCAACATCAGCAACATGTTTTAAGTCATAGAATACTTAGGAATAGAAAATGATGTCTGTCCTTTAGGTGTATATTCATGGGAACTTACACTCAATGTTCAAAAGAATCGGTAATATTGGGGAAGGGGCTTGCAGACATTCTTACTCACCCAGCACTCATTTGCCTCTTTCACTTTCCCAATGGGACTTTGTACAGCAGATGTCCCTGACAGCAATAGTTTAAGTATGCCCTGAGAATGACCCTGAATGGCAGACGCACCTGAATGTGTGTTTGGATTTCTGAGTTAAGGAATCGGGGAGTGGCCAACCTGGAGATTCATTCCTTATCTATGAGGAACATCTGAGCCCCTGGCCCATCCTGTGGAATACTGTACAGGGGACCGAGGTCCTGTGTCTTAGATTAAATAAAGGTTGTCAGGTGGAGGCTTTTAGGGGGAGGGTGCTAAGTGAAGATGCTATATAAACTACATGCTTTTTGCAAGTAGTTGTGGTCCTCCTGTTCAGCCCACTGCCACTGGACTCTCTCCTTGTATGTAAATTCCCAGCAAAATCCAAGTCACATTCTCTGTGTCTCTTCTTCAGCCTCTTGAATCTGGTGCCACCCCCATTAGAGTTGATGGGGTTCAGCACAACAGACCTCAATTTTTATCAATTCTCCCACCTGCATGCTCACCCCATCCCGAGCTCCAGGAACAAAGGTAACATGAGGGGAGGTTTGCTGAGCTTCTAAGAAAATTCTTTCTCCTGCCTGATTTCCCTGACCAGAACTTCCAACACTATGTTGAAAGGAGTGGTGAGAGAGGGTATCCCTGTCTTGTGCCAGTTTTCAAAGTGAATGCTTCCAGTTTTTGCCCATTCAGTATGATATTGGCTGTGGATTTGTCATAAATAGCTCTTATTATTTTGAGGTACGTTCCATCAATACCTAATTTATTGAGAGATTTTAGCATGAAGCGCTGTTGAATTTTTTTCAAAGGTCTTTTCTGCATCTATTGAGATAATCATGTGTTTTTTGTCTTTTGTTCTGTTTATATACTGGATTACGTTTATTGATTTGTGTATGTTGAACCAGCCTTGCATCCCAAGGATGAAACCCACTTAATCATGGTGGATACGCTTTTTGATGTGCTGCTGGATTCAGTTTGCCAGTATTTTATTGAGGATTTTTGCATTGATATTCATCAGGGATATTGGTCTAAAATTCTCTTTTTTGTGTGTGTGTCTCTGCCAGGCTTTGGTATCAGGATGATGCTGGCCTTATTAAATGAGTTAGGGAGATTTCCCTCTTTTTCAGTTGATTGGAATAGTTTCAGAAGGAATGGTACCAGCTCCTCCTTGTACCTCTGGTAGAATTCGGCTGTGAATCCATCTGGTACTGGACTTTTTTTGGTTGGTAGGCTATTATTGACTCAATTTCAGAGCCTGTTATTGGTCTATGCAGGGATTCAACTTCTTCCTGGTTTAGTCTTGGGAGGGTGTATGTGTCCAGGAATTTATCCACTTCTTCTAGATTTTCTAGTTTTATTTGCGTAGAGGTGTTTACAGTATTCTCTGATGGTAGTTTATATTTCTGTGGGATCAGTGGTGATATCCCCTTTATCATTTTTTATTGCATCTATTTGATTCTTCTCTCTTTTCTTCTTTATTAGTCTTGCTAGTGGTCTATCAATTTTGTTGATCTTTTCAAAAAACCAGCTCCTGGATTAACTGATTTTTTGAAGGATTTTTTTGTATCTCTATCTCCTTCAGTTCTGCTCTGATCTTAGTTATTTCTTGCCTTCAGCTAGCTTTTGAATGTATTTGCTCTTACTTCTCTAGTTCTTTTAATTGTGATGTTAGTGTGTCAATTTTAGATCTTTCCTGCTTTCTCTTGTGGGCATTTAGTGCTATAAATTTCCCTCTACACACTGCTTTAAATGTGTCCCAGAGATTCTGGTATGTTGTGTCTTTGTTCCCATTGGTTTCAAAGAACATCTTTATTTCTGCCTACATTTTGTTATGACTACTACAGTAGTCATTCAGGAGCAGGTTGTTCAGTTTCCATGTAGTTGAGTGGTTTTGAGTGAGTTTCTTAATCCTGAGTCCTAGTTTGATTGCACGGTGGTCTGCGAGACAGTTTGTTATGATTTGTGTTCTTTTACATTTGCTGAGGAGTGCTTTCCTTCCAACTATGTGGTCAATTTTGGAATAAGTGTGATGTGGTGCTGAGAAGAATGTATATTCTGTTGATTTGGGGTGGAGAGTGGTCAAGTGGAATAACATTCCATGCTCATGGATAGGAAAAATCAGTATCAGGAAAATGGCCATACTGCCCAAGGTAATTTATAGATTCAATGCCATCCCCATCAAGCTATCAATGAATTTCTTCATATAATTGGAAAACTACTGTAAAGTTCATATGGAACCAAAAAAGAGGCCACATTGCCAAGACAATCCTAAGTCAAAAGAACAAAGCTGGATGCATCACACTACCTGACTTCAAACTATACTACCAGGCTACAGTAACCAAAACAGCATGGTACTGGTACCAAAACAGAGATATAGATCAATGGAACAGAACAGAGCCCTCAGAAATAATACCACACATCTACAACCATCTGATCTTTGACAAACCTGACAAAAACAAGAAATGGGGAAAGGATTCCCTATTTAATAAATGGTTCTGGGAAAACTGGCTGGCCATATGTAGAAAGCTAAAACAGGATCCCTTCCTTATACCTTATACAAAAGTTAATTCAAAATGGATTAAAGACTTAAATGTTAGACCTAAAACCATAAAAACCCTGGAAGAAAACCTAGGCAATACCATTCAGGACATAGGCATGGGCAAGGACTTCACATCTAAAACACCAAAAGCAATAGCATCAAAAGCCAAAATTGACAAATGGGATCTAATTAAACTAAAGAGCTTCTGCACAGCAAAAGAAAGTACCATCAGAGTGAACAGGCAACCTACAGAATGGGAGAAAATTTTTGCAATCTACTCATCTGACAAAGGGCTAATATCTAGAATCTACAAAGAACTCAAACAAATTTACAAGAAAAAAACAACCCCATCAAAAAATGGGTGAAGGATATGAAAAGACACTTCTCAAAAGAAGACATTTATGCAGCCAACAGACACATGAAAACATGCTCATCATCACTGGCCATCAGAGATGTGCAAATCAAAACCATAATGAGATACCATCTCACACCAGTTAGAATGGCGATCATTAAAAAGTCAGGAAACAACATATGCTGGAGAGGATGTGGAGAAATAGGAACACTTTTACACTGTTAGTGGGACTATAAACTAGTTCAACCATTGTGGAGGACAGTGTGGCGATTCCTTAAGGATCTAGAACTAGAAATACCATTTGACCCAGCCATCCCATTACTGGGTATATACACCCAAAGGATTATAAATCATGCTGCTATAAAGACACATGCACACATATGTTATTGTGGCACTATTCACAATAGCAAAGACTTGGAACCAACCCAAATGTCCATCAATGATAGACTGGATTAAGAAAATGTGGCACATACACACCATGGAATACTATGCAGCCATAAAAAAGGATGAATCCATGTCCTTTGTAGGGACATGGACGAAGCGGGAAACCATCATTCTCAGCAAACTGTCGCAAGGACAAAAAACCAAACACCGCATGTTCTCACTCATAGTGGGAACTGAACAATGAGAACACTTGGACACAGGAGGGGGAACATCACACACCAGGGCCTGTTGTAGACTAGGGGGAGAGGAGTGGGATAGCATTAAGAGATATACCTAATGTAGATGATGAGTTAATGGGTGCAGCACACCAACATGGCACATGTATGCATATGTAACAAACCTGCACATTGTGGACATGTACCCTGGAACTTAAAGTACAATAATAATAATAATAATAAAGAAAATTCTTTTAGGAGAGTTGGAATTTTAGCCCAGGTTGGAAGAATTCATCATTTCTCACACTGTGTGATCTATATTTGCTAAAGTTTCACACATAGGTTTAAATCATCTTCTCATGTGAATATTTTCACTTCTTTTCACATATATGAATATAATTGTGTTTATACTGTCACTTATTTAAGATAACTTTTAGCATTATCAAGACGTGAGAATATGAGGAAGAATACATCATGGTCTTGCCACTGGATTTTCTGGTTGTAATGTGGTGGTAGCATGCATGACTCAAATGCTGAATTACTTTCCAGTGCTGAGAGTCTAAAAGATTCAAGGAGAAATGGGTCATACTGGAGACCATTACTACAGGAGTTCTAAGGGAAGAGTGGGCTGGTAAAGTTGGGAAGAAGAAAATAAGTCTTAACTGGGGTCTTGAAGGATGATTAGGGTTTGTTTAGTTGAAGAGGCAAGGATAGTCTTTTTATTTTTTTTATTTTTTTATATTTATTTATTTATTTATTACACTTTAAGTTCTAGGGTACATGTGCATAACGTGCAGGTTTGTTACATATGTATACTTGTGCCATGTTGGTGTGCTGCACCCATCAACTCGTCAGCACCCATCAATTCATCATTTATATCAAGTATAACTCCCAATGCAATCCCTCCCTCCTCCCCCCTCCCCATGATAGGCCCCAGTGTGTGATGTTCCCCTTCCTGAGTCCAAGTGATCTCATTGTTCAGTTCCCACCCATGAGTGAGAACATGCGGTGTTTGGTTTTCTGTTCTTGTGATAGTTTGCTAAGAATGATGGTTTCCAGCTGCATCCATGTCCCTACAAAGGACGCAAACTCATCCTTTTTTGTGGCTGCATAGTATTCCATGGTGTGTATGTGCCACATTTTCTTAATCCAGTCTGTCACAGATGGATATTTGGGTTGATTCCAAATCTTTGCTATTGTGAATAGTGCCACAATAAACATACGTGTGCATGTGTCTTTGTAGTAGAATAATTTATAATCCTTTGGGTATATACCCAGTAATGGGATGGCTGGGTCATATGGTACATCTAGTTCTAGATCCTTGAGGAATTGCCATACTGTTTTCCATAATGGTTGAACTAGTTTACAATCCCACCAACAGTGTAAAAGTGTTCCTATTTCTCCACATCCTCTCCAAAGAACAGGCAACCTACAGAATGGGAGAAAATTTTTGCAATCTACTCATCTGACAAAGGGCTAATATCCAGAATCTACAAAGAACTCAAACAAATATACAAGAAAAAAACAAACAACCCCATCAAAAAGTGGGCAAAGGATATGAACAGACATTTCTCAAAAGAAGACATCCATACAGCCAACAGACACATGAAAAAATGCTCATCATCACTCGCCATCAGAGAAATGCAAATCAAAACCACAATGAGATACCATCTCACACCAGTTAGAATGGCAATCATTAAAAAGTCAGGAAACAACAGGATAGTCTTTTTAAATGGCAAAAGGAAAACAGCTTAAGACCCAGAGATAGAAACAAGGAAGGCATTTTTGGAGAAGAGTATCAGAGTGTTAAAAGACTGTGTAGGCCTTGAATACTGCAGTAAGGAATATGAATTTTATTCTCTAACATTGGTGAGCTGTTGAAAGTTTCTGGGTGGAGAGTTTCATAATGAAACCTTTGTTTTAGGGAAAATAATCTGAAGACATTGGGCATTAATAGTCCTTGAAAGTGTAATATCAGTGCTATGCCCTTTTATTGATTATCAATGTGATAATTTCTTTTAGGTTTTGAGTAATTTTTTTTCCAGGTCACTTGGGCTTCTGGAGCTGTGTTAATACACACTAGGCTAGCTGTGTCCATTTTCTGTTTACAGTTACTTTCTTTTACTTCATCTCTGCCTCTCTCCCTCTCTCTGTAACACCCATCTGATTCACCAACACACACATACAGATAAGTGTATCCTACCTACTCCCCTTCTCCCCCACACCCCACAACAGTCAGACTTGCTTCTTCCTATTACCATCTATACCCTTCATCCCTGCCATTTTTTTAATATAAAATAGGGATGAAGTCTCACCATGTTATTTAGGCTGTTTCAAACTCCTGGCCTCAAGCAGTCCTCTTGCCTTGGCCTGTCAAAGTGCTGGGATGACAGGCATGGGCCACTGCACTTGACCCCTTCATCCTTTTTAAAACTATTTTAAATTTAATATTTTAACTGATATTTCCTTTATCTTATTTTAGATTCAGGGGATATATATACAGGTTTGTTACATGGTTGTACTGTGTGATGATGAAGTTTGAGCTTCTATTGATCCCATCACCCAAGTGGCAGATGTAGTACTTGAAAGGTGGTTTTTCAACCTTTACTCCTCTCCCTCTTTCCCTGTGTCTGGAGTCCCCAGTGTCTACAAAAAAAAAAAATTATTTTTGTAGAGATGAGGCCCCACTATGTTGCCCAGGCTAGTCTCAAACTCCTGTGCTCAAGTGATTCTTCTGCCTTGGCCTCTCAAAATGTTGAAATTACAGGTGTGAGCCACTGAGCCTGGCCAAAAATCCCAGTTATTCTCTTCATTGATGTTATAATGAAAAGACATTATTTGAGGATCTGCTGTATGTCATTTTGCTTAAAGTTACAGTTTCCAAGAACCTATTGATGACATTAAGAACTTACTGTATGTATTATTACAGTATCAAATGATAAGAATTCCATTTAGAAGTATGATCAAGGTATGAACACCTCACTGTGTATAAAGAAGCTGGAGCCTTGCTTGTCTATTCTTTCAGGAAACCAAGATAGAGAAACGTGTTCTACATTTGCCCAAATACCGCCCCCCAGGACTTTGAATCTTGATCTAGTGAAGCAAAGAAACTTGGAGGGAAGGAGTTCATTCTGGGAAGAATGACAGCAGTGCTAAGGATGTTAGTGGCAGTATCCAGTGGCTAGTACTGGTGGCTGGTGGCTTTACCACTGTCTTCATCACCAGACTGATTCTGTGGGGTTATTTTGGCTGTGATTCTGGCTTCCTTGGCAATCTTGGTTCTGGCTAATTTACTGACCCTTGTTCCCAAGCCCCTATAGCAATTCTGGGAACAACTCTGGGTGGTGTAATAAATGTATTTTTGACTTAAATAAAAGTTGCTTACAATTAAGCATCCTGGCTAATGCAAGAAGTAGCCACAAAATGTCAGGGAAATTAGTGTAGGGGAATTTGGGTCTTATTGGGCTAAAACCTGTGAAAAATCCAGTTAGAATTTAAGGATTGGAAAACCCCAGCTTATGTAATACAATAGGGAAATAACTAATTTAATTATGGTTTGTAATAAACTGCAATAACGTGCTCCTTGAAAGCCATTACCATAGACCAAGATGAAGAGCATGAAAAATTTAACACCCATGGGTTCATGGATTGCTTGTAGGGGCCCTGAACAGTTAAAAAGAATGTGAAGCTCAAGGCCCTGAATTGTCCTAGAACCACAGCCTGAAATTCAGGAAATTTCTATGATTGTGCTAAAATATTTTATCATCTGTTGCAGCTACAGAGCTGAGGTTGCTACACACTAATTTTTTTTTTTTTTTTTTTAATACGGGGCAGAGTCTCACTCTGTTGCCCAGGCTGGAGTGCAGTGGTGCAATCTTGACTCAGTGAAGCCTCGACCTCCCAGGCTCACTCCTACTCAGCCTCAGCCTCTTCAGTAGCTGGTACTAAAGGTACGCGCCATCACACCCAGCTAATTTTTGTATTTTTTTGTAGAGATGGGATTTTGCTATGTTGCCCATTGTGGTCTCAAACTCCTGACCTCAAGTGATCTGCCCGCCTCAGCCTGCCGAAGTGCTGAGATTATAGACATGAGCCACCACACCTGGCCAAACCAAACAGTTTTATCCTGTGTGTTGCTAAATTACATCAATTGAATTTGCAACCTTGTGGGATCTCTTATTTGATAGTAAAGATGTGCATTGGGAAAGAATGAGATCCAGAGAATTGAAAGGATAATTCAGGGTATGTTGAATATATAACCTCACCTGAGTTTCACTTGCCAGCTGTGGTAGATAAAATATCCCTAAGTTGCTCATGTTCTAATTCCTGGAACCTATAAATACGTTCGCTTACAAAGGAAAAGATACTTTGCAAATGTGATTAGGGTTAAGGACCTTGAGATAGAGAGACCATCCTGGATTATCCATGTGGGCCCAATCTAGTCATGTGAATCCCTAAAAGCAATGAACCTTTCCCTGCTATAGCCAGAGGGAGATCTGACTATGGAAGATAGGTCAAAGAGATGCAACATTGCTGGCTTCGAAGATGGAGGAAGTGGGTACACAGCTAGGAAATGACAGCAGCTTCTAGAAGCTGGAAAAGGCGAGGACACAGATTCTCCCCTAGAGCTCACAGAAGGTAGCACAGCCCTACCAACACCTTAATTTTAGCTCAATGAGATCCATGTTGAACTTTTATACTGCATAAAGAAATGTAAAACAATAAACTTGTGTTGCTTTAAGAAGCCAAATTTTTGGTAATCTGTTACAGCAACAATAGAAAATATATCATTCAAAGAAGCTCCTCCTGCATTTTCTGGTTAGAGTGTTCTTTCTGATTAGAATGTTCTTCATTTTCTGATTAGAGTGTTCTTTCAAATAACTCTCACATCTAAAGGATTAATTTGCTAGAAACCACTTATCCTTATGTCCCCCTCATCTACTCATTTTGTTTAGACCTTAAACAATATCTATGCTAATGTGACCTTAGGTTGTCTCTCTTTACAGAGAGACTGAATTTATTTGTGTGTGTATATAGACATAGTTATATTGTATTAGGTGGAAACACTTATTTTTTTGAAGTTTAAGAATGAGAAAAAATATTTCCTTTCACAATGGTCATTTTTTGAAGTATCTTTTCTTTCTTATTTTATTTTCTGGGGTATATGTACAGGATGTGCAGGTTTGCTACATAGGTAAATGTGTGCCATGGTGGTTTGCTGCACCTATCAACTCATCACCTAGGTATTAAGCCCAGCATGCATTAGCTATTTTTCCTGATGCTTTCCCCCACCAACCTCCCCCAACAGGCCCCAGAGTGTCTTGTTCCCCTCCCTGTGTCCATGTGTTCTCATTGTTCAGCTCCCACTTATTAATGAAAACATGTGGTGTTTGGTTTTCTGTTACTGCATTAGGTTGCTGAGGATAATGATTTCCAGCTTCATCCATGTCCCTGCAAACGACATGATCTTGTTCCTTTTTATGGTTGCATAGTGTTCCGTGGTATATATATATCACATTTTCTTTATCAAGTCTATCATTGATGGCATTTGGGTTGATTCCATGTCTTTGCTATTGTGAATAGTGCTGCAATGAACATACATTAACATGTATCTTTATAATAGAATGACTTATAATTCTTTGAGTATATATTCAGTAATGGAATTGCTAGGTCAAATGGTATTTCTTGCTCTAAATCTTTGAGGAATCACCACACCATCTTCCACAATGGTTGGACTAATTTACATTGCTACCAAGAGTGTAAAAGTGTTCCTCTCTCTCCAAAACCTTGCCAGCATCTGTTGTTTCTTGACATTTTAATAATTTCCATTCTGACTGGTGTGAGATGGTATCTCATTGTGGTTTTGATTTGCATTTCTCTAATGATCAATGATGTTGAGCTTTCTTTCATCATATGTTTGTTGGCTGCATGTATGCCTTCTTTTGAGAAGTGTCTGTTCATGTCTTTTGCCCACTTTTTAGTGTTTTCTTTTATTTCTTGTAAATTTGCTTAAATTCCCTGTAGATTCTGGATATCAGACCTTTGTCAGATGGTTAGATTACAAAAATTTTCTCCCATTCCATAGGTTATCTGTTTGCACTGATGAGAGTTTCTTTTGCTGTGTAAAGCTCTTTAGTTTAATTAGATTCCATTTGTCAGTTTTTGCTTTTGTCACAACTGCTTTTGGTGTTTTTGTCATGATTTTTTTGCCCATGTCTATGTCCTGAATGGTATTGCCTAGATTTTCTTCTAGAGTTTTTATAGTTTTCGGTTTTGCATTTAATCTGTCTAGAATTGTATAAGGTGCAAGGAAGGGTTCTAGTTTCAATTTTCTGCATACGACTAGCCAGTTCTCCCAGCACCATTTATTAAATGGGGAATCCTTTCCCCATTGCTTGTTTTTGTCAGGTTTGTCAAAGATCAGATGGTTGTAGATGTGCAGTTTTATTAGTGAGTACTTTATTGTGTACCATTGGTGTATGTGCCTGTTTTTGTACCAGTACCATGCTGTTTAGATTACTGTAGCCTTGTAGTATAGTTTGAAGTCAAACAGTGTGATGCTTCTAGCTATAATCATCATTTTTTAGCAGTTGCCTAGTATACAGACTCATTTTCTGTTTTCTCATGAACCTTGGTGGGAAGCTGAGGCCACCTCCCAGTGCAAGGCTGAGAAAGCCACCTACTTGTTTCTCTGGACACTGTGGCAGTCAGGGAACAGTAATGTGGCCTCACAATGGCTGCCAGTCAGTCACATTCACTCAGAAGATACTGAATATGGGTGCAAATAGGAATGGTGGTAGAGAATTCATTTTGGAGGTGGCAGTGATGACAGCAATATCCAGCTTGTTATAGTGCTAGAGGACCAAGCAGCAGTGCCTAGTGCTCAAAGCTGTGTTGGGTGCCAGCTGCAGCATCTAGCATTTGCTAGAAGAGGTGACTGGAAGAGGTGAACTGTTTTGGTAACATGGTTTGCCTACAGTTCCGGCTTCCAGCCTCCCTTTGTCTCCACCTGTCTTCTGAGGCTGGCTCTTCAGTCTTCACAGAGTTTTGGTGAGCTCCCCAAGATAGTTTCAGTAAATTACTTTGCTTCTTAAATCATGTAGTGTTGATTTATATTACTTGCAATTAAGAACCTTGACTCAAAGGAGAGACAAAGAAAAAGATGATGATAGATTAGAATAGATTAGATAGATTAGATGATGATAGGTAGATTAGAACCAGATTGTCAGGAGCCTTCAATAATAATAATAATAATAATAATAATAATGATAATAATATTTTTGACACAAGGTCTTGCTCTGTTGCCCAGGCTGCAATGCGGTAGTGCAATCAGAGTCCCTGCATGAGTCCCATGCAACTCATGGCCTCTAGTGATCCCCCCAGCTCTGCCTCCCAAGTAGCTGGGACTACAGGCATGTACCACCACACTTGGCTAATTTTTTAATTTTTTGTACAGACAAGGTTTCGCTATGTTGCCCAAGCTGGTGTTGAACTCCTGGGCTCAAAGGATCCTTCTACCTCAGTCTCCTATGTGCTGGTACTACAGGTGTGAGCCACTGTGCCTGGACAGCCTTCCATAATTATTAAGAAGTCTGGGCTTTGTCCTGAAGGCAAAGAAAACTCACTGAATAATTTAAACAAAGGTAAGTGTAATCAGTTCAGGGTTCTTAAATTATCTTTTGGTAGTAGTGTAAAGGATAGACTGCAGAGAGATAGAAAATGGAGATGGAGGCCAGTTAGGAGGATGTTGCAGTAGTTTAGGTGACAAATGATGATGACAAAAAAACACAGTGACAGAAAAGCTGGAGCGAATTAAAAGATATTTAGGAGATAGGCTGTCCAGGAGTTGATGACTGGATTGAAGGGAACAAAGCAGTGAAGAATCAAGATGACTTCAAAATTTCTTGAGTGCATAGATGGACGGTGATGCCATTAATTGAGTTAGAAAGGAAAAGAGAAGAAATGGGTTTTTGAGAGAAGAGAGTTTGAGTATGCTGAGTTTGAGATGCTCTTATCCAGGTGGAGATGCTCACTAAGCAGATAGAAAAATGAAACAAGGATTCAGCAGAGAAGTACAGACAAAAGGAGCCAATTTGGGAGTCATTGTTGCAGTGTTGGGTGAAGCTAAGAACATAGAGGAGAGTCTCAAGGAGAGGGAAAAAATAGGAATATTGGAATACAAATCGGAAGACCCTATCCTGACATGGAGCATTTATTGGTTAGGACTTTGTATATTATGCTGTAGGTGCCTACAGGGCCTTCTCATGACCTCTGTGGTCAGTCCAATTGGCTCTGGATTTCCATACACCCACTACCTCTTGTCACATCTCATCAACATTAACTGTTCCAGTATGCATCTCCATCAAGCACCTGTGACTCTCTGCCTCTCATTCCACAAGTAGGGCAGGCCAGAAGTGTCAGGGAGTGAATGTCTGTGGGAGCAGCCCTTAGGTAGGCAGGGTGAGTGCTGGAGGATGGATATTCTTCCTCATGTGGAATGACTTGGAGGCATATTCTACCCTCTCCCAGAGTTACTCAGCAGGATTGGCTGTCGGTTGCTCACAGTGATAAACTACTGTGGCTTTCTGGGCTTCCTGTTGTCTTCCCATTCCCCCAGTGGTACTTCTTGGAATTACATCCCCAGTAAATCACTTAACACTTAAATCCCTGTCTCAGGATCTGCTTCTGGGAGAATCTGAACTAAGACAGCCTTCTTGTTCTCCCCAGTCTCTTGAGGGTGAACGATTTGAAATGTATAAACTGCTCATATCCTTCTGCATCTGCTGCCATATTCTTTGTTTTACCCTCTGCCGTCTTCTCTCAATGCTACCCTTCTATAATCTCTCAAAACAAACATGGAATTTTCAGTGAGTCCCCTTAACTCAAGAGACACCAAGGGATAACAGACACCTGGATAGAAAGTCCCTCTTCTATTCTAGGAAGCAGATGTAATGATAATCATATTTTGTATTCACTAAAAATCTTTCCTTCTAAGGAGTTCAAAGTGTTCCTTATGTATCCCCTGTGGGTAAGAGCAGGACTGACTTCTAGCACAGCTGTCAGTTATGTAAAGTGTAAATTACATGAAACTGGGATTTAGAAACCATCCTGTTTCCCCTTCAAGTGGCCTTCTCCCTGTTCTCTTGCACCAGGGCCCCTCCCTGCTGCTCCATTTTTGTTGTTACCCCCACTGCGTTCCTTCCCATAGTGACTTGTTCTTAACCATCTTTCAACCAATCTCCATTTCCAGGGTGACTATTGATATTATTAATATGACATTTTCCCCAGGAATATTGGCATTTCAATAGGATACACTTACAAACAGAACATTTAAAAAATGAAATTGAATAGAAAGATCATAGGCAAATAAGAACTTTTGGTCACAGATGGTATTAAGCCTTTTGTTAATCTATATGATTTCAAGTTGACTGATGGAGAACTTTCGAGAGGAAAAATACAGGTGTTTGGAGCTCCAGCCGCTTGTTTCAGGGACTAGTTGAAAAAACAAAAATGAAATGATAAGATTCCATGGAAAAAGTTCTGTGCATGTGATTACCCAAAGCGAGTTAAACTTGTGTGTTTTAGATTAAGCTTTATTGAGTATTTACTGTGCATAAAGCACTGGAGTGGGAGGAGAATGCAGAAGCATGAACACATTTCCTGTCTTCACGGAGCTTCCTTGTGACGGCTTCCCTTTAGGTCTGGGTTGAGGAATGATGACTTCAGTTCACAAAATGAGCTCCAAAATCAGCCTGCAAGAGTGGTGGGGACTTCAGATCTGATTGGGATCAAGAACGTCTGCCTGGATTAAAGAAGATGTTGCACTTCCCATTAGAAGGGTTTAAAAAGGTGTCTCCTTTTCCTTAAACTCAGAACTCAGGATGAAAGAGTATAGCACACATAGAGGGTAAGAAAAGCCACTTCCTCCCACAATCTTTTCCCAACAATAATGGTGGTGAGAGGTTACAAAATCCTCCTTAAATATATCTCCTTTACAAAATGTACTTCACCAGAGAAAGATATGGATTGAAAAATGCACAAATATATTGTTTTCTTCTCCCATTCTCAAATATGAAACATCGACTGCAGGAAAAAAAAATATATTATGCCAGCAACTTAGCAACACAAACAACCAACTTCAAACTAAAGTGGGAATTTTCCCGTCCAGGAAAGAGGGGCTCGTGTCTTTGCTGGGTACAACCAAGCCTTCCTGTTAGACACAACCGTTAAATCTTGCCTCTCAAGACTGGAACAATTGCTTTGTTAGTCCAATGCCCCAGAATGTACTCCGCAGAAGGTTTATTTTCAGAATCTTTGAAGGCTAGAGAAGCAATCATCCTGTGTTGGGGCTTTCTATGTCCCCAGGCCTTCCCTGGCCAAATTGATTCAAACTCGTGAAAAAAAAAAAGTAATTTTTTTTTTCCGGAGACCATAACAACAATTTCCATAAAGAGGTCCAGATGTTTAATTTTTCCAAAAGAAATTTTAACAAAAACAAAATAAAAGTAACTGAGGAAGGATCATTTTTCCATTGACTTCTTAACCCAAATGGGACTGGTTACGCCAGTCAAAACCACAGATTCACTTCCCCTGAGCACTCATCTTTTCGGCTCTTCTTGTCTCTGCCTTGACACAGGTGACTTCCCAGAATGCTGCTGGCCAGGCGCTTGCAGCTGCTGCATTTAATTTCAAGAAGCTGTTTTTCAAAGGACAGCTGTGGACAGCTGTTGGTTGTCACACTCTCTCCAGCACTCTGGGCCTAATAACAAGTAGAACATGGTTTCATCAGCTTGAGCTACATTTTCCTAAGTCAGTTAGGAAATCCCCTTATCCAGCAGCCCGCAAAAACAAAGGCAGCTTGAGAAAGAACAGGTTTTCAGACAGACATCAACCCATTTATATCTCCTGTAAGAGACAGAATTAACTGAGTTAAGTGATCAGAGTGGGAACCAATAGTTTAAAATAGCTTCAATCTTGTCATAAAGTCATGTTTCGGAGTTTCTTTTTCTCTCCAAAAAAGTTAAGAAGCCTGAGCTTAGAAGGGGTTTCTCCTCCTGAAGCTTCTAAATTTTCTTATGATTTTTATGAAGATGAATTTCTGTGGACATAGTGAAGGTCCAGGCCTCTCTGTGAGCAGTAGGGTACCTGGACACCTACCTGGGCCTTTCTGCCATGCGGCACCATAAAAATAAGAGATGCCTGTGGGTGTCCCATAGCTTGTTTAGTTAATGCAATGGCTCATAACTAAAATGCCAGTTTAACCACCAGTTTGTTTTGCTGGTGTTTGGTTTATACATAAACATGAGTGGGAAGGGACCAACATTTTTTTTAAGTACAAATTTTATTTTTATTACTGCTGCTTTGTTTTTTGTTTCAAAGGGATGGCATGGACTCAGGGTACAACAGCTGTACTCAGCCCAGCTGGAAGGCCCCAGATTTTGAACTTCTATTTCTTAAAAAGGGGTTGTGTGTTGAACATTCAAGTGTTGTTAACCATCTCTATTTTATTTTCCCTACAGCTCCTTGTAGAGCAGAATCCAAGACCACCTCCAGCTCAGACAGATGGAAGGGTTGGGGCTGAGGGAGCTGGCAAAGGCAATTTAGACCAGGACATCTAATGAGGATTTGAGCCTCTCCCCGCAAGGCCTTCTTAGGTGCTTTTATTATCCAGGAACACATTGAAGTTTTGTCTTCAAGTTCCTCCTGTCCTCTCCCTAGCTCATGGCTTACATCATTGAAGGGTAAAGTTTGCCCAATCTGGCCTGGCTTCTTACTATATTGTGTTTACCAGACAAGAGAGTGGAACAATCTGGAACGATAACACGTAACAAACATGTACTCAATAAATACTAAGCAACTTACATGTTGGATTACAAAATGATTGGAAGGATTCATGGGTCTTCCTAAGAGAAAAAAACTCAATCTCTGCTACTTTCCAAGGCCAGTTTGATTTTTTTTAAAAAAGATCAAACACACAGCCTAACCCCAATCAAAATCCAATTCCCAAGTTGAACCTGGAATGAGATAGGTCCCTCTGAGATGGGCTTGAGAGGCACTGAATTCTCTTCCTTGTTTTATATTCACTTAAATCCTAAAAGTATGTCAGATCTTTTATCAAATTAAAATCCTGAATGTTGATTTTTTAAATACTGTTTTTTTTGTAGACGTGGAGTCCCAGTATTTTGCTCAGGCTGTCCTCGAACTCCTGGCCTGAAGTGATTCTTCTTCTTCAGCCTTCCAAAGTGCTAGGATTATAGGTGTGAGCCACTGCAGCTGGACTAAATCCTGAGTTATGAGTGTTTCTGAGTTGCACTGGTCATTCAGTGACAAACATAGTCTCTGGGGATATATTTGAACCTAGATGACATAATTTAGTAACATCTTAGAAGACTGATTTTTCTTTCTTTCTTTTTTTTTGAGGTGGAGTCTCGCTCTGTCACCGGGGCTGGAGTGCAGTGGCCAGATCTCAGCTCACTGCAAGCTCCGCCTCCCGGGTTCACACCATTCTCCTGCCTCAGCCTCCCGAGTAGCTGGGACTACAGGCGCCCGCCACCTCGCCCGGCTAGTTTTTTTTTTTTTTTTTGTATTTTTAGTAGAGACGAGGTTTCACCGTGTTAGCCAGGATGGTCTCGATCTCCTGACCTCGTGATCCGCCCGTCTCGGCCTCCCAAAGTGCTGGGATTACAGGCATGA
Organism: Trachypithecus francoisi; assembly: GCF_009764315.1. Taxonomy (NCBI): domain Eukaryota; kingdom Metazoa; phylum Chordata; class Mammalia; order Primates; family Cercopithecidae; genus Trachypithecus; species Trachypithecus francoisi. Next base: position 103,425,503 of record NW_022681456.1, on the reverse strand, counting down.
GCCACCACGCCCAGCCAGAAGACTGATTTTTCTAAATGATCTTATCATTTCTCTTAGACCAGAGGAAATCAAGGTTCCTGTGGGACAAAATGGGTTCCTACTGAGAACTCTGGCCTAAGCCCAGGATGTTTCTTGACCATAGGTTGTTGTGTGTGGAATCAAGGGGGTTAATCCAAGAAGCAGCATCTTAGGAAGGAGACAAAGACGAGGCCAACTTCTTAGTGAGCTGTCCATTAGAAGAGGCCAAGAAGTCAGGGGAAAATCTATGTACACGCAAACGAGATGAAAAACAGAGATTTGCCTAGAGTGAAAGACCAAAACAGAATAAGTGACAAAGTTGAGAAAAAGCCTGAATGGTGAGAAGGTAATGGAAGCAACATTTTATGGGGTGGTAGTGGTTTTGGGTGTGGTCCGCGAGAGAACCATTAAATGCTCTGACTTGGTGTAAACGCCTCTTAAATGTGTTTCTAGGAAAAACAGATTGGAAAATCAATTAACTAAGAATAATGAGAAGATGAAAACAATGAGCAGGATCAAAAGAACTAGGGAAAGAAGAGAAAGTGGCTCATCCCACTAGAATAAAAACATCTCCTTGTATACAAATGATTTGGTGGGAGTATAATCAAGCTCCCAGAATAAGTACTTTCTATTTTCCTACCAGTGTGGACAGACTGTAAAGGATAATCCTGGGTTATTTAGAAGGAGTAGCAGTATTAGTGGCCTGAAGGTAAACTATTCAATAACAGCTTTTGCCTTGGAGGGGAAAAACTTCAACTTTTATTTTACTTCATTTCATTTGATTTTTTTTTGTTGTTGGGGGGGTTAGAATTGTTCATTTTTTTTAAATGCAAAGAGCTGTGCATAATTAATGTATACAGTTTGAGGGTGAAGATAAGCACATACCCAGGACACCATTACCACAATCTATGTCATATATACCCATCACCTCCAAAGTTTCCTCCCACTCTTATTTATTCAGATCTATACTCTTAGCAAATGTTTAAGTAGGCAGTACAGTATAGCTAACTATAGGTACTATGCTGTACAGTAGATCTCTAGGACTTACTCATCTTGTGTAACTGAAACTTTGTACCCTTTGACTAATACCTTCCTGTTTTCCCTACCTCCTGCCTCTGGCAACTACCATTCCAATCTCTGCTTCTATGAGTTTGACTTTTTTTGATTTGTCATTATTTAATGTTTATAGAGCTTTTTCTGTAAGTTACTAAGTACGAACTCTACTCAAGATTCTGCGTGTATCAGGTGAAAACCTAAATTCCTTTTTATGTAACTTATAGTGATTGAAGATACCTTGAAGGCAGGATCCAGAAAGTTGTTGCTTCATGATTGCATTTACTAGACATTTTCATATTTGTAGCACTTCTTTCTGTCTGATATAGATAGCTTATTAATTTCAACTTATTTTGTTTACCAGTACCTTTAATATGAATCCAGTTCTGTGCCTTAAAATGCATATTGTACCTTAATTTATTTCTATATTAATTTAAACATTAATGCACATCTATTTTTTTTCTGATTAAAAAAGAAATTTGCTCATTAAAAATACCTCCAAATGATATAAAGGTATATAAAATCTTCACTAATCACCACCGGGTAACAATTGTTCACAGTTTGGGTCAATCGATTTTCTGGAGCCCCTACTACATATGCTGTCTGGGCCAAGGTCTGGGGATAAGACATCAAACAGGGCACAGTTGCTGCCTGTTTGTTTGCTTATTGTCTATAGATGCTTTTGCACAGCTATGGCATAGTTGAGAAATTGCAGCAAAACTCTGGCCCACAATGCCTCAAATATTTATTATCTGGCCCTTTACAGAAAGAGTTTGATAATCCTTGAACTACCCAAAGGTGGTAGAAATAAGCAGAAAAATACAGATATGAGAAATATTTAGCAGATATAATCACCAGAAGTTGATGACTGATTGGGTGTGGCTTGCAGAGTTGGGTGGATTTGCAATACCACCATTTTCTGTGGTTGGTATTGTGGAATTGGAATGGTGTGTGTGTGTGTCTGTATTTGTGCACATGTTTGGTGTGCGTGTGTGTGTGGCAGTTCTATCTTCTAGGAGGAAAGTTAAAATTCACAACGTACTTTTGCTGGAAAACGGCTTTTGTGAGCCTTGGTGTGTGGCTATCATTATGTGCCCAAACACATGGAATCATTTTCATTCTTTCTTCATAACTTCAGGAAGTGTGAGTTGCATTTGTTTTTCATATTTATTAAATAAAGTGCAAACAGGGAAGAAGATTTTGATTCACTGTATTGATGCTCAGTCTGAATATCTGATCTGTCTAACACACTTTCTATTTAGTCCCAGAGGATTTGATAGGAGAACAGTTTCACATTTAAGTGAAACTGAGGCTCTCTTCCTCTATCTCCTTCTCTGAAACCAACCGGGAGATGGTTTCCCGAATTGGGAAGGATCTCACTCTCCAACTTGGTGATTTATGATTCTGTTAGCTGTATCTGTTTATTTTGCTTGCAGCCAATCATATTGGTTTTAAAGAAATGTAAGTGCAACAAGAGAGGAAACATTGGAATGGCAGAGGAAGGAAGACTTTGGGAATGGTAAGGGTGAGAAGAATTTAGGAAACCATAAGCTCATCTGGATCTGGGGGGAAAAAAGGCTGCTGAAAATTCAAAGACTGTAAGAGTGAAAAAGTAAAGAGCTTAGGGGATGGGGGTGGGGGTGGGAGGGAAATGGAGGAGTAAGTTGTGTAAAACCTTGTTGAACCAGGCCTGAATCCAGTCCAAATTGACCCCTGATCTCATCCAAGTACTGTCCGGCCCCTTTACAGTTTGTAAGATTTGATGGAACCACAGGCCAAAGTGGTGTGGCCAGAGGCCATCGGCCTTGGGGAAGCATCTTGCCAGTGGGGTGATGTGGGAAGACGGAGTGCCAAGCTGGCCAGACGCTGGTGTCTAATGCTATGTAATGAAGGCTAAGTGACAGATGGATATCCACTTAACTGCTGATTCCATCTTTCCCCACCCTGTTATCATCCTTAGCCTACTTTGTAAAAGATAAATTTTTGCCAGAAAATGTATTTTAGGTCAGTTGATTTTTTTTGTTTGTTTGTTTTTTGTTTTTGGTCATTAAACAACTTTCATTTCCCCCTGGACTGATGTCAATCTAAAGTCTTGAGACGGTGCCATTTCAGAGCCATCCATGTAGTCATTCTCTGGAGATTTCAGATGGCATTTGGGAAAACCGCCAAGACGATGTATTGACTCTGAAGACAAGCAGGCAATTTCCACACAGAGAACCCTCTGAAGCCAAAGTGACTTGTGGATTGTGTGTGTGTCACATTGCAGAGGGACTGGACTCAAGTTGCCTATCTGTATAATCACTTGCCTCTACTTGTGGGTGAGCTGGTGTTGCACTTGTTCCAATCAGCTTGGCATCTGCGTTTTTGCTTGAGGGAATTCAATAAATCCTCAGCCATTGGGGTGAGAGATTAAAGAGTTCCAAGAAGTACAGGAAGCAATTGGTAGCTAAGAGGCTAAAAATTAGAAATAAATCCCTTCCTATGAACTCACTCTTTTAGAAGTAAGAATCTCTCTTTCCTAAAAACAAAATAGAAAGCAAACTCCTCTTGGGATGTTTATTACTTATTTATAAACTTTTAAACATTAAAACTTTGTCTAACTATATAAACACAATCAAAATCGAGGAGGACTTTGGATAGTCATGTGTAGTTGTGGGGTAATTCAATGCTGTGTTGGAAGAAACAGAAATAGATAATGTCTTGGGAGTGGGAGCCTGACTGGGTGGTGGGTTCTCTTGGGAGCCCACAGTCTTATTTGCTATCACAGAGAAAAAACAGCCCCATTTCAGTAAGCAGGGTGGAGCTCTTTCTTCAGTAAGGCAAATGACTGGGATAGTTTTTCTGATTAATAAAGCTCTTGAGCCCTAGGTTAAGGAAGCTTCCTTTGCCACCATGTTGAGCTCTGCCACCCTGAACCTTTATCCTGTCTTTGGCCCTCCCTCTACTCTACTGTCCCCTTCTGTTTCTTCTTCCTATAAATGTTTAGGGAGTGTCTATTATGTGTCCATACTAAGTAGGTACAGGGAATATGGCTATGAATCAGGTAACAATGCTTTTATAAAACTCACTATTTACACTTTTGGAATTTTCTTCATATGTTCTTAATCCTTAAAAATGTCCTGTATTTAATAAGGTCTTCTAATTAGATTACTAGTTCTTTGAGGATCAGTATTCTTTTTTTGTAGAGATGTATCCAAAATAAGTGTTACAAAAATAATAACTGTTAAAATAAAGCTGATACTTCTCCTAAAATACAAATTTAAGCTCTATGGAAAGTTCATTGTAAGTATGCATTGCTGTCAAGTAAAAAAAGGAATTGTTATCTAGTGCTATATTCTAATATGCCTTCTTTTCAATGGACATGCTTTGAGTAGTTTCCAAAATCCTTGAAGGAGGACTGTCCAAGGAGTTTTGTATGTGAGTGTTTACGTTTAAGGGGTTCTAATAGCAAAGGTTGTTGTCCCCAAGGGGAGCTTTCCAAGAAGAATCCTCCATCTTGGAGAGAGGAAAGCATAATTTTTGGGCGACACCCTGTCTATTTTAAATCATTGGAGAGGGGAAAAATATTTGTCTCCAAGACTGTAATTTTCCAGATGACGCCATATTGTTGCACAGTTGCCATACCATGAGAAAGAGCATTCTTGTGGTTTCTTCACTGGAAATCCTGTAGGAAAGCTATTTCTGGCATCTTTTCCTAATGAAGCCCAGTGAGTATGGGGAACAGACTGGCCAACCAGATATAGTTTGTGGTCTCTCAGCATTTTGGAAAAGTCCCTTCAACACAGCATTTTTCAAAGGACTTCTCAGTGTATGAGGTGTTGAGTGGGGTGGATGATGAGGAGTAGGGTGAAATATTAGTCCAGATCAAATCCCAAAGCAGTGGTCTGGTCAGACATCCGGACTTTCATGTGATTATTCTCTCATAAAAATAATTTCGAATCTAAAATTTGTCTTTTAGTACATGGTGTAAGTATCTCTTTTCAAAATTAAATTTTGATAGCTAAGGACCACAACTAAGTATGCATTTGAATAAAAATAAGAGTAACTGGATGACTAGACTGATATTCAATAGCAGCCTTTCAGATGGAGTTTGGTTCCTGTGAAAACCTACTTTCTGAATCTGAGCTGAATGCCCTGTTTAAGGATGTTTGTAAAAAAAATTGTACAGAACACGTTTTTGAAATAGGAAAATTATAACGGTTTAAAAAACTCTGGCAACATTTTGCCCAGGTAACATTTTTCTCTTTAACTTAAAAAGTTACCTTACTATACCACCTTTGAATAGCAAATTCCAGAAATATTTCCAAATTGTATGCAGCCCTTCTCCTCTAGGCTGTAGACTTTTGAAGAAGGTACAATAGGCCAGGTGCGTTGGGTTATGCCTGTTCAGCACTTTGGGAGGCCAAGGTGGGCGGATCACTTGTGGTCAGGAGTTCGAGACCAGCTTGGCCAACACTGTGACACTCTGTCTCTACTAAAACACAGAAATTAGCTGGGTGTGGTGCTGTAAGCCTGTAATTCCAGCTACTTGGGAGGCTGAGGCATGAGAATCACTTCAATCCAGGAGGTGGAGGTTGCAGTGAGCTGAGATCACACTAGTACACTCCAGCCTGGGTGATAGAGAGAGATTCCGTCTTAAAAAAAAAATAATAAAAAATAAAAAGAAAAAAGAAAAGAAAAAAAAGAGGTACAATAGATTTAAAGGGCTGTTTAATGTCTAAAGATAGAAATTATTTTGTAGACAAAACTATTAGAATTAGGAAACGTTTGCTAGGCATTTCTGACATGAGAGTGTGGAACTGAATTGATCTAACCCAGTAACTGAATTACAAATGGGTTAAGCCTCATTCATAGCAATCTGTGTGTCTTTTTGCCAAGTGTTCTTCGAATACAACTTCTCTCATCTTTCTCTCTTTCTCTTTCTTTTTTCTCTGGCAGTTTCAATAGCAGAAAAATAGGAACAACCTCATGCGCAGGCCCCAAACTTGGTCTTCCTCTCCTTTCCTGCTCAGGGCTGCTGTGGGTAGGTTGAGGAGATAATAAGGTTGGCCCCAAGGGGCGGGTGTGGAGAGACCATATGGCTTCTCTGGCAGTTACTGGGAGCAGTGTTGACAGGCCTGGGAGCAAGCCGAGGCTGCGGTCTCCAGTGCCAGCAGGAGGACGGCGGCGACGGATGCAAAAGCTCTGGATGGCAGGAGTGAAGCAGGGAGCCTTGAGAGGCCCACGACTCTGGAAGGTCTGCGCCTCGAGTCCAGTTAAATGTTTCAAGAAAATAACCTTGCAATGGAAAAACCCCTCTCTTTGTACTGAGGGATGGTCTCTTTTAGGGAATTCTTTACACATAAGAAAACTGTTTGTTGTTTTTATTAGTATAACTAATGTAAGAAATTGTAAACGCCAGACTAGGAAGACATCCCTTGTTGAATCATAACTTTTACTAGGTTGATGGAAGAGAGAGGATGTGTACAGCTAGCTCCTGGTTAACGTTTGAAAAACCTTTCCTGGACTTTTAAGAGAGAGGGAGAAAATATTTCTGGAGATGTCTATACCTACAGGGAGAAAGATGGTACAATGAAAAGTAAAGGTGTTAAGAATGTTAAGTAACATTCTTAAGTAACATTGAATAACATCTTAGGGGAAAATGGATCTTGGGGCTGTACTTTTTGATTTTCATGAGTTAAGAAAGCAACAACTATTTTTGAGAAATGATTATTGATTATGCACAGGCAAGAAGGAAGATCCGCCTTGAAGCTCTGAGGCAGGCTACTGGTTTGCTACGTTACGATGGGATGACAAGAGGAGTTTGTCAGCACCTGCATTTTCTTCAGGAAAAGAGTGGCTCTTAGGATGACTGTAGGCAGAAGGAGGTTAGAAGCCTGCCCTTCTGATGCCATGGCCTGGCTCCAGCACTTCAGAGAGCCAGTGGGAAGGAGAGAAGATGTAAGGAGACTTTCGATGGAAATATTTTGGTTCCCTCAAGGGCTTCTCAGGGTCACACACTATAGTCCATCCAATCTGTGGGCCACCAAAGATAATTTGTTCCACTCTATTTTCATTGTGTCATGTTTTCAACCTGTTCTGCTTCTTGCCTGGGTTTCTCTAAGCCTAGAAGAGAGATTCTCATAGAAACCCGAGAGACAGGCAGCAAGCGAAGAGGCGGAGGTGATGGTGTTTAGAATCCTGATCAGATTCCTTCCAGCTTGCATCCCATTTCCTTTTGGGTTGGCCTGTTTCCTTCAATATCCTGGACGATATCATTATTCACATGGATTGTCAGAAAGCAATGACAGACTTTGATAAAAGTATCATTTCAATTAAAGTCACAGGAAGAAAAATAAGAGACGATCACAATTGTAAGTCATCTGTTAGCCAGCTGGATACATATATTGTGCTATCTCTGCCGGCTGACCATCCAAAGAGTTTTCAAGGATTAACAAGGAGAGTTAGTGAGAAGATCTGTGGTCACAGAGGAATTTGCTACATATCTTGTGGGCTTTTCTGGCACCAGATTTGTTTTAGGGGAAAATGTGAGACTGGATTAATGCCACTTGTGAATCTTGATACCTTGATCTCAGCTACGTCTACAGGCCTGAATTGAAACCTGTGTTGGATTGGATGGTGCTTCTGATGATGGTTTGACCAAAATATTATGAAATAATGGAAGAAAAAGTACAACTTAATGATAGAGAATTGGCCTCTGAATTTCCGTTTCACCCCTCAAAGTGGAAAAACTAAGTACAATAGATAATGATCTTTTTGTAGTTTGTGGAAGCAAGATTATGAATGTGTTTTTACTCACTGCAGTTCTCAGGCTTGATGCAAAGATTTAAAGATTTATAATCAGAAAAACAATGAAAACTGTATGTTTCATAGACAATCCTTGATTTTTGAAGTATAGATGTGGTCTTGGGGCATATGATATTTTCTTGAAACTACTAAATAACCTTCCAGGAAGGACTCCTCTCTTTCTGGGAAGGCCTGCGTTGAATAAGGTTTTGACAAGAGTGGATCAATCTGTTAAGATGTAATAACTTTTGCTCATTTAACAAGCCAGGGCAAACAAAAAGTGGCAAATTAGGCAGAGCTGAAATTATGCAAATTATAAAAGTTAAAAAGCACTACTTTTTGTATCCATGCATCGATTTTTTCTCATCCGGGGGCTGATATGTTTATTTCCAAACAAAATGATTTGATTCATTTTATTAATTAAACTTATAAAAAACCTCCAACATTAAAAAATTCGGCTTTCCCATGCAACCCTTCACAAGCTGAGGAATATGCAAGGATTTAATTATAGTGGACTGGGGGGAAAATCAAGCCCTTTTTTTGTTATGGTACAATTAAGTACCTGTCAAACTCAGGCAACCCGTAATTTTCCTTGAGTGGAAGCAGTTGATGAATATAAAACTAATCCTACCCTTAAGGCTTTCTTTTTGAAAGCCATATAATTAGAAATAAAGGTTCATCCAAACTTAAAAGGCTCTTTTCTTTTTTCCTGGAAACATTTTTTACTTTGACAAAAGCGGTAAGATTTTGTACTTAGTGTTGTTGGATAGAGCAGTACCAGTTTTAACTAGCACAGAAGTACTTGAAATCACAGCTTCATATATTCCATGTGTGTAGAGCTGTGATTGCAAGAGATGGAAGGGGACATAAGTGCAATTGCTATCCATGACCTTACTGCTCAAAGTGTATTCCAGGGACCAGCAACATGACCTCACCTGGGAGTTTGTTAGAAAAGCAGAATTTTCAGTCCTGCCCAGACCCCTTGAAATCAGCACTGGAAATTTGTAAAGAACCCCAGACCTTGAATGCACACTAATGCCGAAGAAACACTGATTTATAAAACTGACTGGTTTGTTGTAGAACAGGTGAACTTTAAAGTAAATAATCAGTTGACCCTGTTCTTAGGGGAAGAAAAGATTGTGAATTAAAGAGCAGTCAGTTTTATTTCTTGGATCATAAAATCCAGGCAATTATGTTGCCAGAAGAATTTTTTTGAAGCTTGTTCCTACCTCCAGGAGATCCTATGAGAAATAGCTTTATCTTAAATTCTGAAATATGTAATTGTTTCCCAATCTAGATTAAGGAGTGAAATCTCTGGTCCCTAAAGGCAGATCTAGCTTTTGGTTATTTTTGTTCACACAAACTATAATTTCCATGCAAAAATGTCTGGTCGAAAGTAGCCACTCAGTAAGTTTTTTTTTTTTTTAAAGGAATCAACAAATATATTCAGGCCATAGCTAGTTTTATAAAATGAAATCCATATAAGACACTCAGTTCTTGACTCCTCCTCTCTTCCTTGGGCTACCAAAACATTTGCAAATACTTCCATCATGGTGCCTACTGTTTTGTGATAATTTATCACTTTTCCTCCCACGATACTGTGAGTTATCTGAGGGTGTTTTTGTTTCCCAGAGTCTTGTACAGGGCTGGGAATGTTTGGGTACTCAGTGATGTGTGTGTGTGTGTTTTTTAAATTGTGGGAATATATATAATATAAAAATGATCACTTTTCCATTTTCAAGTGTACAGTTCAGTGGCATTAGGTACATTCGCATTGTTCTGCAACCATCATCACCATCCATCTACAGAATTTTTCATCTTGTAAAGCTGAAGCTCTATACTTATTAAACAGTAACTCCCCAGTCTCCCTTCCCCCAGTCCCTGGCAACCACCATTCTACATCTGTCTTTCTGAATTTGACTGCTGTAGGTATCTCATATGCATTAAATCATATGGCATTTGTGCTTTTGTGACCAGCTTATTTCCCTTAATAAAAGGTCCTCAAAGTTCATGCATATTGTAGGATGTGTCAGAATTTCCCTCCTTTTTAAGGATGAATAACATTCCATTATATGTATCTACCACATTTAGTCCTTTCTTGCATTGCTATAAAAAATATCTGAGACAGGTTTAATTGGTTCATGGTTCTGCAGGCTGTACAGGAAGCAGAGCAGGTTCCTGAAGCAGGAGGCTTCAGGAAACTTACAATCATGGTGGAAGGTGAATGGGAAAGAGGCTCATCTTACATGGCTGGAGTGGGGAAAGAAAGAGAGTTGGGAAGGTGCCACACACTTTCAAATAACCAGATCTCACTATCACGACACCAGCACCAAGGGGGATGGTGCTAAACCATTAGAAACCAACCCCATGACCCAATCACCTCCCACCAGGCCCCACCTTGAACACTGGGGATTACATCTCAACATGGGATTTGGGTGGGGGCACAGATTCAAACTATATCACTTGGGTTACTTTTATCTTTTGGCAGTTCTGAATAACCTGGCTGTGAACATGGATGTGCAAATATCTATTTGAGTTGCTGCTTTCAATTCTTTTGGATATATACCTAGAGTGGAATTCCTGGACAAGACTATTTTATTTTTATTTCTTTGAGGAACTATCACGCTGTTTTCCATAGCAGCTGTACCATTTTATATATGTACCAGCAGTGCACAGGAATTCTAATTTCTCTATATTCTTTTTAACACTTGTTATTTTCTCTCTCTCTCTCTTTGTGTGTGTGTGTTTGTGTTGTAATAGCCATCCAAATGGATGTGAAGTGGTATCTCAGTGGTTTTGATTTGCATTTTCCTGATTATTCATCATTTTGAGTATCTTTTCATGTAATTACTGATAATTTGTATGTCTTCCTTGGAGAAATAGCTGTTCACACCCTTTGCTCATTTTTAAATTGTCTCCTTTTATCATTGAGTTGTGGGAGTTCTTTATATATTCTGAATATAAACCCTTTATCAAATATATGATTTGCAAATATTTTCTCCCATTCCATGGGTTGACTTTTTGCTCTGATGATTGTGTCTTTTGATGCACAGAAGTTTTAAATTCTGAAGTATCCAATTTATTTTTCTTTTGTTGTTTATGCTTTTGGTGTCATACATGAGAAATCACTGTGAAATTCAATGTCATGAAGGTTTCCCCCTATGTTTTCTTCTCAGAGTCTGGTAGTTTTACGTCTTGCATCTAAGTCTGATTCATTTTGACTTAATTTTTATATATGGTATAAGGTAAGGCTTCAATATTATTCTTCTGAATGGGGATACCTAGTTTTCCAAGTACCATTTATTGGAAAGACTAAATTTAATGATCTTGGCACCTCTGTCAAAAATCATTTGGTCACGTCATGTGGGTTTATTTCTGGGTCTCAATTCTCTTCCATTGGTCTATATGTCTGTCTTTATGTCAGTACCATGTTGTTTGGTAACTTTGTAGTAAGTTTTGAAAAGCTTTGTAGTAAATGAGTTTGGAAGTGTGAGACCTCTAACTTCATTCTTTTTCAGGATTGTTTTGGTTATTTGGAGTCCCTTTGAGATTCTATATGAATTGTAGGATGAATTTTTCTATTTCTTTAGGAAACTTTGGGGTTTTGATAGGTCAACAGTGTTTTTGAATGCATAAATGAATAAACAAAAGAATAAAATTTAAAAGCTAACTTATGCTTAAGTTATGGAAAGCATATTAACTACAAAAATCCTTAATGATGTCCTAGGGATGGGAAATTTCTCCAATAAAGAGATATTTTTTTCTTTACTATATGTAAAATTTTGTTTGCTTTTACTTATTTTCCTAATTATATTCTTCAAAAGAATTTGATGCAAGTTACAATTAAACAAGAAGAGAATAAAATTAAAGCAATTGAAAAGGTGGTAGGGGAGGGAGTATGAAGTTAGATGAGAGAAAGGAACAGCCTCTGTCTTTTGCGCATCAGCTTGGTTTTAAGTTTCCTGGAAACTGAGCAAAAAGAGAAACATGTTTTTTTTTTAGTGCTTACTATGGCCCAGGCACTGAAACTTGACTCCTAACAACATCGCTATCCAATAAGTGTAGAATCAGGCTCTTTGTGTTTTCCAATCACGGATGCAGTGCCCCAGTGTGCATGGGGCTTGTGTCCCAGCTTCCACTTGCTTTGTGTGCCCTTGCTTGGTACCTGTGTTGATATATCTGAGTCCTGTCTCAGTAGTATAATTGGCCTTCTCCATTTTCCAGTCTTTCTGAGTTCCTACATTGGCACCCTAGTTACTCTTCCAAATCTAAATCTATCCTGAGTCCAGGCCTTGTCTTACTTTTGCTTTTCCCCACTCTAGACCTACAGCCCAGTTCCAGAATTCTAGCTCTTCATGGACCCTATTACCTTTGAGCTGACATCCCCATGGATTTCTGCCCCGTAGTTGTCATCCCTGGGGAATATAGCTTGTTAGATATGTTTCTATTCTTGGCTCCTTATGGTGACTGTTTATTTGCCTGAACTATGAGAGGTTCTAGGTCTCTTTACAGAAACCCTCCTGCCAGAGTTTATCCTCTTAGATGCTAGTCTTGCCCCTGTCTATCTTGCCTTGAGAAAACTGCCGTGGTTCATCAATGAGTTAAAAAAATGACAGAAGCATTTTTGACCCTTTTTTGTACTGGGTATCGATTAAAAGCCCAAGGGATAATGCCTAATTGATTCCCTGTGACACAATTTGGGTTCTCCAGGAAGCAGAACCTGAGACAGTGTAGTGCTGAGAGTAGTGCTGAGAGTAGTGCTGAGAATGTTTATTGGGTGTGTCCTTGAGATCAGCATCTGTGGACAGGAGGGGATGAAAGTGGGATTGAGCTGAGGGAGAAGTCAAACTGAGGGCAGGGCCAGTGACAACAGTCAACCACCTTAAGTTCTAGAGTTAAAATGGTTTTTGGAGAATGGCCAGGACTTTATCCCACTCCTCAATTGGTCATTGTTGTGGACTGCTCTTGAAAGGCGGTGACATTGGACCAGACTCTGGTCTGGGGCTGTGACAATCCCTGAAAAGTTAACAGCAGGAGGCTGTCTGCTGATAGTTCTCCCAGCAGCTGGGCAACAAGGCCTTCATTGAAGGAGGATTTGGGCAGTGTGTCTCTTGTCTACCATGCTCTGGAAGCAACTGGGCCCATATTACAGGTAAAACCATGATTGAACTTTGCATAGAGATGGAGTTTAGATAGGCCGGGTGTGGTGGCTCATGCCTGTAATCCCAGCACTTTGGGAGGCTGAGGCGGATGGATCACGAGGTCAGGAGATCCAGACCATCCTGGCTAACACAGTGAAACTCTGACTCTACTAAAATTACCAAAGAAAAGAAAAAAAGAAAAAAAAAAATTAGCCGGGCGTGGTGGCGGGTGCCTGTAGTCCCAGCTACTCAGGAGGCTGAGGCAGGAGAATGGTGTGAATCCGGGAGGCAGAGCTTGCAGTGAGCCGAGATCGTGCCATTGCACTCCAGCCTGGGCGACCGAGGGAGACTCTGTCTCGAATAAAACAAAACAAAAAGATGGAATTTAGATAAATTGACCAGAGAAATATTCTTCCGTCAATCCTCTATGAATTATCTCAGAGAAGCTCGTGACTGGGGCTGGATAACAGAAAAAAAATTAGAGATCGAACTTGCTGTGGTGTGTGAAATTCTTCATAAAGAATACAAAGGAGCTTCATATGCTTAGATATCAGATATACAGTTAGAGGAGTTATAGTTAGCTATGAAAATTAGGGTTTTTGGGTATAAAAATTGCATTTATTTTTGATAAGTAAAAGTAAATATTTATGGGATACAATGTGGTGTTTTGATATGTGTATACTTTGTGGAATGTCTAAAGCTATTGAGCATATCATTTTGTGTGTGTGGTGAGAACACTTAATCTTCTCTTTTAGCAATTTTCAAGTATACCGTATATTGTTATTAACTGTAGTTACCATATAATAAGTCTTGAACTTATTTCTCCTGCCTAACTGAAATTTCGTGTCCATTAACCAACATCTCCTGAATTTCCCTACCTGCTAGCCTCCGGTAATCACCATTTTACTTTCTGTTTCTGAGTTCAACTTTTTTATATTCCACATATAAATGAGATCGTGTGGTGTTTGTCTTTCTGTGTCTGACTTACTTCACTGTCCTCCAAGTTCATTCAAGTGGACATGAATGACAGGATTTCCTTCTTTTTAAAGGCCTAATAGTTTTTCATTGTGTTTATATACCACATTTTCTGTATATCCATTTATTCATTGGTGGAAACTTAGATTAATTTTGTATCTTGGCTATTGTGAATAATGCTACAATGAATATAGGAGTGCAGATACCTCTTTAATACACTGCTTATATATTTTTTTGATATATACTCCATAGTGGGATTGCTGGATTATATGGTAGTTCTATTTCTGATTTTTTGAGGAACTTCCATATTGTTTTCTGTATTGGCCATACTAATATACATTCCTACCAATAGTGTACAAGGGTTCCTATTATATTACTCCAGATCCTTACCAATGTTTGTTATCTTTTGTCTTTGCCATCATGGCCAATCTAACATGTGTGAGAGGATATCTTATTGTGGTTTTAATTTGTATTTCCCTGATGATTATTGATATTGAGAATTTTCCCATATACCTATTGGCCATTTCTATGTCTTTTTTTTTTGAGAAGTATCTATTCAGGTTGTTGCCCATTTTTCATTGAGTAGTTTTCTAACTATTGAGTTGTGTGAGTCCCTTAAATGTTTTGGCTATTGATCCCTTAGCAGATGTATAATTTGCCAATGTATTTTCCCATTTTGTATGTTGTCTCTTCACTCTGTTGACTGTTTCCTTTGCTGTGCAAGAGATTTAGTGTGATGCAATCCTATTTTTGCTTTTGTTGCCTATGCTTTTGGGGTCATATTCAAAAAATCTTTGCCCACACCAATGGTATGGAACTTTTCCCCTATGTTTTCTTTTAGTAGTTTTACATTTTCAGGTCATATATTTAAGTCTTTAATCCATTTTGAATTGATTTTTTTTGTATACTGTGTGAGATGAGTATCTAATTTCATTCTTTTGCATGTGGATATCCAGTTTTCCCAGCACCATTTATTCAAGAGACTGTCCTTGTGTATTTTTAGCATTTTTGTTGTATCAACTCACTATATATTTGTGGATTTATTTCTGGGATGCCTATTCTGTTCTATTATGTGTTTGTTTTAATGCTAGTACCATCCTGTTTTGATTACTGTAGTTTTTAGATTTTCAAATCACATAGTATGATGCCTCCAGCTTTGTTCTTTCTGCTTGCTTTGGCCAGTTTTTTTTTTATGGTTTCATCTGAATATTAGGGTTTTTTTCTATTTCTGTGAAAAATTTCATGCAATTTTGATAGATACTGCATTGAATCTGTAAATCACTTTGGGTAGTATGGATATTCTAACAATATTATTTTAATTCATGAACACAGAATATCTTTCTCTTTACTTGTGTCTTCTTTAATTTCCTTCAATATTTTATAGTTTTCACTGTATACGTCTTTCATCTCCTTAGTAAAAATTTGTCCCTAAATATTTAATTTTTTGTAGCTATTGTGAACAAAATTGTTTTGATTTCTTTTTTGGGTAGTTTATGTATAGAAATGCTACTAATTTTTGTATGTCAATTTTGTATCCTGTAACTTGAATTAATTTGTTTATTATTTCTAGCAGTTTTTATTTTTTGTAGTCTTTAGGGTTCATATATATATCATGTAATTTGCAAAGAGAGACATATGTATATATAAAACGTCATCTGCAAAGACAGATTATATATATATATATATATATATTTATATAATGTCGTCTGCAAAGAAAGACAATTCAACTTCTTCGTTCCTGCTTCAAATACTTTTTATTGCTTTCTCTTGACTAATTGTTCTGGTTAGAACTTCCAGTACTATGCTGAAGACAGGTGTTGAGAATGAGCATTCCTGTCTTGGATTCCTGATATTAGATAAAAAAGCTTTCAACTTTTCACCATTGAGTATAATGTTAACTATGGGCTTGTCATTTATGGCCTTTATTATGTCGAGGTATACTTCTTCTATACCTAATTTATTTGGAGTATTTACATGAAAAGGTGCTGAATTTTTTTGAATGCCTTTCTGCATCTGTTAAGATGATTATATGGCTTTTGTCCTTCATTCACATAATGTGAATGAGGTGTGTCACCTTTATGGATTTGCCTATGTTGAACTGTCTTTGCATCCTAGTGATGAATTCCACTTGATCATGGTATATGAATTTTTTTAACATGCTATTTCATTCAGGTTGTTAATCTTTTGTTGAAAATTTTTATATCTCTGTTCATCAGAGATATTAGCCTGTAATTTTCTTTTACTGTATTGTCCTCTCTGGTTTTGATATCAGGGTAATGCTGGCCTCATAAAATGAGTTTGGAAGTTTTCCCTCTTCAAATTTTGGAAGAGTTTGAGAAGGATTGACTTTAGTTCTTCAAATGTTTGATAGAGGCTGGGCACGGTGGCTCACGTCTGAAATCCTAGCACTTTGGGAGGCCAAGACGGGTGGATCGCCTGAGGTCAGGAGTTCGAGACCAGCCTGGCCAAACTTGTGAAACCCCGTCTCTACTAAAAATGCAAAAATTAGCTTGGCATGGTGGCAGACGTCTGTAATCCCAACTACTTGGGAGGCTGAGGCAGGAGAGTCACTTGAACCTGGAAGGCGGAGGTTGCAGTGAGCCCAGATGGTGCAATTGCATTCTTGCCTGAACAACAGAGCGAGACTCCGTCTCAAAAAAATAAATAAATAAAAAATACAGCAATGATGGCATCAGGTCCTGGACTTTTCTTTGATAGGAAACTTTTTATTTACTGATTCAATCTATTTACTCATTATTTTTCTGTTCAAGTTTTGTATTCACGATTCTGTCTTGGCAGGTTCTATGTGTCTAGGAATGTATCTATTTCTTTTAGGTTTTCCAATTTTTTGGCATGTAATTGTTCATAACAGTCTCTTATGATCCTTTGTAATTCTGTGGTATTAGTTGTAATGTCTCCTCATTTGTTTTTAATTTTATTCATTTGAGTCTTCTCCTTTTTTTTAGTCTGGCTAAAGGTTTGTTGATTTTATCTTTTCAAAAAACCACTCATTTCATTTACTGTTTTTCTAGTCTCTTTTTAATTTATTTTTGCTCTTTTTATTACTTCCTTCTATCAACTTTGGGCTTAGTTTGTTCGTCCTTTTCTAGTTCTTTGAGGTGTAATATTAGATTGTTTATTTGGGATCTTTCTTCTTTTTTGTGATGTAAGAATTTATTGCTATAAACTTCCCTCTTAGAACTACTTTTGCTGCATCCCATAGTTTTGTTGTGTTTCCATTTTTGTCTCAAGATATTTTTTTTTTCTTTTTTTATTTTTTATTATACTTTAAGTTCTAGGGTACATGTGCATAACGTTTATATCATGTATAACTCCCCAATGCAATCCCTCCCTCCTCCCCCCTCCCCATGATAGGCCCCAGTGTGTGATGTTCCCCTTCCCGAGTCCAAGTGATCTCATTGTTCAGTTCCCACCTATGAGTGAGAACATGCGGTGTTTGGTTTTCTCTTCTTGTGATAGTTTGCTAAGAATGATGGTTTCCAGCTGCATCCATGTCCCTACAAAGGACGCAAACTCATCCTTTTTGATGGCTGCATAGTATTCCATGGTGTATATGTGCCACATTTTCTTAATCCAGTCTGTCACAGATGGACATTTGGGTTGATTCCAAGTCTTTGCTATTGTGAATAGTGCCGCAATAAACAACGTGTGCATGTGTCTTTGTAGTAGAGTAATTTATAATCCTTTGGGTATATACCCAGTAGTGGGATGGCTGGGTCATATGGTACATCTAGTTCTAGATCCTTGAGGAATCGCCATACTGTTTTCCATAATGGTTGAACTAGTTTACAATCCCACCAACAGTGTAAAAGTGTTCCTATTTCTCCACATCCTCTCCAACATCTATTGTTTCCTGACTTCTTAATGATTGCCATTCTAACTGGTGTGAGATGGTATCTCATTGTGTTTTGATTTGCATTTCTCTGATGGCGAGTGATGACGAGCATTTTTTCATGTGTCTGTTGGCTGTATGGATGTCTTCTTTTGAGAAATGTCTGTTCATATCCTTTCCCCACTTTTTGATGGGGTTGTTTGTTTTTTTTTCTTGTATATTTGTTTGAGTTCTTTGTAGATTCTGGATATTAGCCCTTTGTCAGATGAGTAGGTTGCAAAAATTTTCTCCCATTCTGTAGGTTGCCTGTTCACTCTGATGGTAGTTTCTTTTGCTGTGCAAAAGCTCTTTAGTTTAATGAGATCCCATGTGTCAATTTTGGCTTTTGCTGCCGTTGCTTTTGGTGTTTTAGACATGAAGTCCTTGCCCATGCCTATGTCCTGAATGGTACTACCTAGATTTTCTTCTAGGGTTTTTATGGTATTAGGTCTAACATTTAAGTCTCTAATCCATCTTGAATTAATTTTCGTATAAGGGGTAAGGAAAGGATCCAGTTTCAGCTTTCTACTTGTGGCTAGCCAATTTTCCCAGCACCATTTATTAAATAGGGAATCCTTTCCCCATTTCTTGTTTTTGTCAGGTTTGTCAAAGATCAGATGGCTGTAGATGTGTGGTATTATTTCTGAGGACTCTGTTCTGTTCCACTGGTCTATTTCTCTGTTGTGGTACCAGTACCATGCTGTTTTGGTTACTGTAGCCTTGTAGTATAGTTTGAAGTCAGGTAGCGTGACGCCTCCAGCTTTGTCCTTTTGACCTAGGATTGTCTTGGCAATGCGGGCTCTTTTTTGGTTCCATATGAACTTTAAAGCAGTTTTTTCCAATTCTGTGAAGAAACTCATTGGTAGCTTGATGGGGATGGCATTGAATCTATAAATAACCTTGGGCAGTATGGCCATTTTCACGATATTGATTCTTCCTATCCATGAGCATGGTATGTTCTTCCATTTGTTTGTGTCCTCTTTGATTTCACTGAGCAGTGGTTTGTAGTTCTCCTTGAAGAGGTCCTTTACATCCCTTGTAAGCTGGATTCCTAGGTATTTTATTCTCTTTGAAGCAATTGTGAATGGAAGTTCATTCCTGACTTGGCTCTCTGCTTGTCTGTTGCTGGTGTATAAGAATGCTTGGGATTTTTGCACATTAATTTTGTATCCTGAGACTTTGCTGAAGTTGCTTATCAGCTTAAGGAGATTTTGGGCTGAGACGATGGTTTTTCTAAATATACAATCATGTCATCTGCAAACAGGGACAATTTGACTTCTTCTTTTCCTAACTGGATACCCTTGATTTCTTTCTCTTGCCTGATTGCCCTAGCCAGAACTTCCAACACTATGTTGAATAGGAGTGGTGAGAGAGGGCATCCCTGTCTTGTGCCAGTTTTCAAAGGGAATTTTTCCAGTTTTTGCCCATTCAGTATGATATTAGCTGTGGTTTGTCGTAAATAGCTCTTATTATTTTGAGGTACGTTCCATCAATACCGAATTTATTGAGCGTTTTTAGCATAAAGGGCTGTTGAATTTTGTCAAAAGCCTTTTCTGCATCTATTGAGATAATCATGTGGTTCTTGTCTTTGGTTCTGTTTATATGCTGGATTACGTTTATTGATTTGCGAATGTTGAACCAGCCTTGCATCCCAGGGATGAAGCCCACTTGATCATGGTGGATAAGCTTTTTGATGTGCTGCTGAATCCGGTTTGCCAGTATTTTATTGAGAATTTTTGCATCGATGTTCATCAGGGATATTGGTCTAAAATTCTCTTTTTTTGTTGTGTCTCTGCCAGGCTTTGGTATCAGGATGATGTTGGCCTCATAAAATGAGTTAGGGAGGATTCCCTCTTTTTCTATTGATTGGAATAGTTTCAGAAGGAATGGTACCAGCTCCTCCTTGTACCTCTGGTAGAATTCAGCTGTGAATCCATCTGGTCCTGGACTTTTTTTCGTGGGTAGGCTATTAATTGTTGCCTCAATTTCAGAGCCTGTTATTGGTCTATTCAGGGATTCAACTTCTTCCTGGTTCAGTCTTGGGAGAGTGTAAGTGTCCAGGAAATTATCCATTTCTTCTAGATTTTCTAGTCGATTTGCGTAGAGGCATTTATAGTATTCTCTGATGGTTGTTTGTATTTCTGTGGGGTCGGTGGTGATATCCCCTTTATCATTTTTTATTGCATCTATTTGATTCCTCTCTCTTTTCTTCTTTATTAGTCTTGCTAGCGGTCTGTCAATTTTGTTGATCTTTTCAAAAAACCAACTCCTGGATTCATTGATTTTTTGGAGGGTTTTTTGTGACTCTATCTCCTTCAGTTCTGCTCTGATCTTAGTTATTTCTTGCCTTCTGCTAGCTTTTGAATGTGTTTGCTCTTGCCTCTCTAGTTCTTTTAATTGTGATGTTAAGTGTCAATTTTAGATCTTTCCTGCTTTCTCTTGTGGGCATTTAGTGCTATAAATTTCCCTCTACACACTGCTTTAAATGTGTCCCAGAGATTCTGGTATGTTGTATCTTTGTTCTCATTGGTTTCAAAGAACATCTTTATTTCTGCTTTCATTTCGTTATGTACCCAGTAGTCATTCAGGAGCAGGTTATTCAGTTTCCATGTAGTTGAGCGTTTTTGATTGAGTTTCTTAGTCCTGAGTTCTAGTTTGATTGCACTGTGGTCTGAGAGACAGTTTGTTATAATTTCTGTTCTTGTACATTTGCTGAGGAGTGCTTTACTTCCAATTATGTGGTCAATTTTGGAATAAGTGCGATGTGGTGCTGAGAAGAATGTATATTCTGTTGATTTGGGGTGGAGAGTTCTATAGATGTCTATTAGGTCCGCTTGGTGCAGAGATGAGTTCAATTCCTGGATATCCTTGTTAACTTTCTGTCTCGTTGATCTGTCTAATGTTGACAGTGGAGTGTTGAAATCTCCCATTATTATTGTATGGGAGTCTAAGTCTCTTTGTAGGTCTCTAAGGACTTGCTTTATGAATCTGGGTGCTCCTGTATTGGGTGCATATATATTTAGGAGAGTTAGCTCTTCCTGTTGAATTGATCCCTTTACCATTATGTAATGGCCTTCTTTGTCTCTTTTGATCTTTGATGGTTTAAAGTCTGTTTTATCAGAGACTAGGATTGCAACCCCTGCTTTTTTTTGTTCTCCATTTGCTTGGTAGATCTTTCTCCATCCCTTTATTTTGAGCCTATGTATGTCTCTGCATGTGAGATGGGTCTCCTGAATACAGCAGACTGATGGGTCTTGACTCTTTATCCAGTTTGCCAGTCTGTGTCTTTTAATTGGAGCATTTAGTCCATTTACATTTAAGGTTAATATTGTTATGTTTGAACTTGATCCTGTCATTATGATATTAACTGGTTATTTTGCTCATTAGTTGATGCAGTTTCTTCCTAGCCTCGATGGTCTTTACATTTTGGCATGTTTTTGCAATGGCTGGTACCGGTTGTTCCTTTCCATGTTTAGGGCTTCCTTCAGGGTCTCTTGTAAGGCAGGCCTGGTGGTGACAAAATCTCTAAGCATTTGCTTATCTGTAAAGGATTTTATTTCTCCTTCACTGATGAAACTTAGTTTGGCTGGATATGAAATTCTGGGTTTAAAATTCTTTTCTTTAAGAACGTTGAATATTGGCCCCCACTCTCTTCTGGCTTGTAGAGTTTCTGCCGAGAGATCTGCTGTTAGTCTGATGGGCTTCCCTTTGTGGGTAACCCGACCTTTCTCTCTGGCTGCCCTTAAGATTTTTTCCTTCATTTCAACTTTGGTGAATCTGGCAATTATGTGTCTTGGAGTTGCTCTTCTGGAGGAGTATCTTTGTGGCGTTCTCTGTATTTCCTGAATTTGAATGTTGGCCTGCCCTACTAGGTTGGGGAAGTTCTCCTGGATGATATCCTGAAGAGTGTTTTCCAACTTGGTTCCATTTTCCCCCTCACTTTCAGGCACCCCAATCAGACGTAGATTTGGTCTTTTTACATAATCCCATACTTCTTGCAGGCTTTGTTCATTTCTTTTTCTTCTTTTTTCTTTTGGTTTTCTCTTCTCGCTTCATTTCATTCATTTGATCCTCAATCGCTGATACTCTTTCTTCCAGTTGATCGAGTCGGTTACTGAAGCTTGTGCATTTGTCACGTATTTCTCGTGTCATGGTTTTCATCTCTGTCATTTCGTTTATGATCTTCTCTGCATTAATTAGTCTAGCTGTCAATTCTTCCACTTTTTTTTCAAGATTTTTAGTTTCTTTGCGCTGGGTACGTAATTCCTCCTTTAGCTCTGAGAAGTTTGATGGACTGAAGCCTTCTTCTCTCATCTCGTCAAAGTCATTCTCTGACCAGCTTTGATCCGTTGCTGGCGATGGGCTGCGCTCCTTTGCAGGGGGAGATGCGCTCTTATTTTTTGAATTTCCAGCTTTTCTGCCCTGCTTTTTCCCCATCTTTGTGGTTTTATCTGTCTCTGGTCTTTGATGATGGTGACATACTGATGGGGTTTTGGTATAGGTGTCCTTCCTGTTTGATAGTTTTCCGTCTGACAGTCAGAAGGACTGTCTGTTGGTCTGTTGGAGATTGCTTGAGGTCCACTCCAGACCCTGTTTGCCTGGGTATCAGCAGCAGAGGTTGCCAAAGATAGAATATTGCTGAGCAGCGAGTGTACCTGTCTGATTCTTCCTTTGGAAGTTTCCTCTCAGGGATGACTCCACCCTGTGAGGTGTGGGGTGTCAGACTGCCCCTAGTGGGGGATGTCTCCCAGCTAGGCTACTCAGGGGTCAGGGACCCACCTGAGCAGGCAGTCTGTCCGTTCTCGGATCTCAACCTCCGCGTTGGGAGATCCACGGCTCTCCCCAAAGCTGTCAGACAGAGTCGTTTGCCTCTGCACCGCCCCCGCTGCTTTCCCTATTGGACCTCAGCTGTGGGCTGTCCCCAGAGGTGGAGTCTACAGAGACAGGCAGGTTTCCTTGAGCTGCTGTGAGCTCCACCCAGTTCGAGCTTCCCAGCGGCTTTGTTTACCTACTTAAGCCTCAGCAATGGCGGGCGCCCCTCCCCCAGCCTCGCTGCTGCCTTGCGGATAGATCGCCGCAGACGGCTGTGTTAGCAGTGAGGGAGGCTCCGTGGGCGTGGGACCCTCCCGGCCAGGTGTGGGATATATTCTCCTGGTGTGCCTGTTTCCTTAAAGCGCAGTATTGAGGTGGGAGTTACGCGATTTTCCAGGTGTTATGTGTCTCAGTTCCCCTGGCTAGGAAAACGGATTTCCTTCCCCCTTGCGCTTCCAGGTGAGGCGATGCCTCGCCCTGCTTCAGCTCACGCTGGTCAGGCTGCAGCAGCTGACCAGCACCTATTGTCCGGCACTCCCTAGCGAGATGACCCCAGTACCTCAGTTGAAAATGCAGAAATCACCGGTCTTCTGTGTTACTCGCGCTGGGAGTTGGAGACTGGAGCTGTTCCTATTCGGCCATCTTGCTCCGCCCCATTGTCTCAAGATATTTTAAAAGTTTTCTTGTAATTTCTTCTTTGACCCCTTCGTAGTTTAGAAGTATGTTGTTTAATTTTCACATATTGGTGAATTTTCTAAAATTCCATTTATTATTGACTCCTAGTTTTATACCACTGTGGTCAGAAAAAATACTTAATATAATTTTAATCTTCTTAGATTTTTAAAGCATTGTTTTGTGGCCTAACATATGACCTATCCTGGAGAATGTTCTGTGTGAACTTGAGAAGAATGTATATTCTGCTCATAGTGGATGAAATGTTCTCTGTCTGAATGTTAGGTCCATGTGGTCTAATGTGTAGCTGAAGTCCAATGTTTTCTTACTGGTTTTCTATCTAATGTCCATTGTTAAAAGTGGAGTATTAAAGACCCCTACTATTATTGTATTGCAGTCTATCTCTCTCCTCAGATCTATTAACTTTTGCTTTATATATTTAGGTGCTCTGATGTTGAGTGCATATATAATTGTTATATCGTCTTGATGAATTAATCCTTTTGTCATTATATAATATCCATCTTTGTCTATTTTTACACTTTTGACTTAAAGTCTATTTTACCTGATGTAAGCATATGTATCTGTGCTCTCTTTTGGTTTCTACTTGCATGAAAAATTTTCCACACATTTATGTTCAGTCTAGGAACTGACTGAACATAAACAAAAAACAAAACAACAAAAAACAAGGTCTTGCTCTGTCACCCAGGTTGGAATGCAGTGGTGTGGTCATAGCTCCCTATCCCTACAGCTTCAAACTCCTGGGCTCAAGTGATCCTCCTATACCTTAGTCTCTTGTGTAGCTGGGACTATAATTGCATGGCACCATGCCTGGCTGTTTTTTATTTTTATTTTGAAAGATGGGGTCTTGCTATTTTGTCCAGGTTGGTCTCAAACTCGTGGCCTCAAGAGATCCTCCTACCTGGGCCTCCCAAAATTCTGGGATTACAGGTGAGTCACCACATCTAGTCTATTTGTGTCATTAAATGTGAAGTGAAGTGAGTCTCTTATAAGCAGCATATAGTTGAGTCTTTTTTAAAAAATTAATCCAGTCTTTTGATTCAATAATTTTATCCATTTATATTTAAGATAATAATTGATAGGTAAGGACTTACTACTGCCATTTTGCTAATTGTTTTCTGGTTGTTTTGTATATCCTTTGTTTCTTTTTTCCTCTTTTGCTGCTCTCCTTCATGATTAAATAATTTTCTCTAGTGGTATGCTTTGATTTCTTTCTTTTTACCTTTTGTGTATCTTTTATTGGTTTTTGCTTTGTGGTTACCATGAAGCTTACATAAAATGTCTTATAGTTATAAAAGACTATTTTAAGCTGATAGCAACTTGCCTTTGATCATACAAAAAACCTTATACTTGTACTCCTCCTCCCCATGCTAAATGATTTTAGCATTTAGAATCTGATGTCACAATTTACTTTTTATTTATTTATTTTAAAACAGGGTCTCACTCTGTTGCCTAGCCTGGAGCCCAGTGGTACAATTATAGCTCACTACAGCCTAAGATTCCTGGGCTCAAGCAATTCTTCCACATCAGCTTTCTGAGTAGCTGGGTCTACAGGTCTGCACCACCATACCCGGCTATTTACATTTTTTTTTTTTTTTTTGGAGACACAGCATTGCACCATGTTACCCAGGCTGGTCTTAAACTCCTGGCCTCAAACAATCTTCCCACCTCAGCCTCCCAAAGTGGTGGAATTATAGACATGAGCCACTGAGCCCAGCCTTTTAAAAATAGAAATTCCGAAGCTAAATTTCATTGCATTAATTGTACTAATTTTCATTAGTTACTGCTTTTCTGATTTTGTTAAATTGTTTCTTTGCATTTTCTTAAAGCTTGCTGAGCTTCTTTAAAAATAATTATTTTGGCCAGGTGCAGTGGTTCATGCCTGTAATCCCAGCACTTTGGGAGGCCGAGGCAAGTGGATCACTTGAGGTCAGGAGTTTGAGATCAGCCTGGCTAACATGGTGAAACCCCTTCTCTATTAAAAATACAAAAAAAAAAAAGCAGGGTATGGTGGTAGGCACCTGTAATCCTAGAAACTCAGGAGGCTGAGGCAGGAGAATTGCTTGAAACCAGGAGGCAGAGGTTGCAGTGAGCCAAGATGGTGCCACTGCACTCCAGCCTGGGTGACAGAGCAAGACTCCATCTCAAAAAAAAAAAAAAAAATTTTGAATTAGTCAGGTACTTTATATATCTTCATTTCTTTGAGGTTAACTGTTGGGAAATCATTGTGTTCTTTTGGTAGTGTTATACCTCATCAATTTTTCGTGTTTCTTGTTGGATTACATTGATGTCTGTATATTTAGTGAAGCAGTCAGTTACCTCTTGCAGACTTTATGGGTTAGTTTCACTGTGGGACCATCTTCTGTGAGGATGGAGGTGCAAGGACACTTGCCTGGTAGAGAGTGCAGCAGTTCTGGCACCAGTGAGGGTATAGCCATATGGTTTCTGTGCAGTTCTCTCAGCTGAGGTTGACATTGAAAAAGATTGGAGGGGACCCTCCTGGCTAACACGGTGAAACCCCGTCTCTACTAAAAATACAAAAACTAGCCGGGCGAGGTGGCGGGCGCCTGTAGTCCCAGCTACTCGGGAGGCTGAGGCAGGAGAATGGCGTAAACCCGGGAGGCGGAGCTTGCAGTGAGCTGAGATCCGGCCACTGCACTCCAGCCTGGGCGACAGAGCGAGACTCCGCCTCAAAAAAAAAAAAAAAAAAAAAAAAAAAAAAAAAAAAAGAAAAAGATTGGAGGGATCCATACTGGCCAACGCTGTGGGTGTCTGCAGTGGCGGTGAGAGTCATTGGGTTTTTTGGTGGTGATGGCTGCTGTGGTTCTGTTGATCTCTTTCTCCCACTGGGGAAGCTGTGCCTGAGGGAATCAGTTTTGGCACTGGCCTTATGTGCTCATTTGAAATGAAGGTGGCTCTAGTTTCTGATAGGTAGCACTCATGTCTGATGAGCTGAGGCCTGAAGCATGATCATGTGTGGAGGGCCTATGGCTCTGTTATCTAGGGCAGCAGTAGCACTGTTGCTTAGGGGCAGACATTCCCACTGCCATGTTAGTAACTGTAAGGAGGTTTGTGTAGCAACCAGGTAGCTGTGAATGGGAGCACAGGTGTGTGTAGAGTTATAGTAGCTCTGGGGTTAAGGTGGGATCTGGGTCTCTATAGTGGCTAAGCTTGTACCTGGAGCATGGACATGCTCAGAGAGACCTTGGCTTCAGGGCCCAAAGTGTGAACAAGTTTTCTATGGTAATGGCTCTGGGTTCCGAGATGTGGGCAGGCACAGTGAAACCGTAAAGCCCAGGTCTGGAATGTGGGCACTCATGGGGATGTCAAGGCTTGGGGGTCAGGGCACACACAAGTTCAGGAGAGGTGGCAGCTCTTTTCCTGGTTCAACAGCACTGCTTCTTGAGGCAGGTAGGGATGTGCAGCCAAGTCTCACTCTCTGGGGTTACCCAACAGGAATGGCTGTTGATTACCTCAGTAGCAAAAGATACCAATGTTCTCTACAGCAGGCTGCTGGGAGAGAACCAATGTTCTCTACAGCAGGCTGTTCCATCCACATGGATGATATTGATAGCTTCTACCCTTCTTTGTTCCCAGCTGTTTCCTGTCATCTCAGCTATGCCAGTCTCACTAGCAATCCTTCCTATTTGGATATTCTCCATTTTTTTCCTCCACTATGTTGCTGTAGGTTATTTAATGGGCCCTTGAGCCCTTTCAGGGCTAGTTTGATCTGTGGATAGCCATCTATATTTGGTTGGTTGTGGAGAGTGGAAGGATGGTATCTCTTACCACACCATCTTAGTGACATCACTCCTCCAAATCAGAAGTTTGATTTTATACAGACTTGTATTATTTTACCCATGTTTGGGAACATTCAACCTTTGCAAAGAGTACTTGAGGCCAGGAAGGTTTTTGTTGTTTTTTAAATCAAGAAGTATCTATATACTTACATTTAGACAAGTACTTCATGAAGTCCCAGAGTGCCAGACTATCAAATAATGAAAATTGAATATTGGTCAGAAAAATTGTGAGTACAGAAATGATTTACTATCTACCTCTCTCTGAAATTAGCCCAAACTAGCTCATGCAATTTATTTTTGCATCTTAATGGATGGTTTAGTGGCAAATGTAATCTTAGATAAGTTACCTGCAGGTGGGATTTCTAGTATTATTTATTTCAAAGCTGAAGCATGTCTGGCAATAGTGATGATCTGGAGTACAAAGGTACATACAATTGCTCTTCTGTTGCAAAACTGTATCCTGCAAAACATTCAAACTCTTTCCTTTCTTCCTTTCTCCATAGATTTAAGATTTTATGCACAAAGACAGAAGGTAGCAAAATCAAGCAGCACAGAGGGGCACAAAATAAATAGTAAAAGTAGTAAATCTCTTGCCTTATCCTCTTGATTTCCAATTCCATGTTTAGAAGTATTCTTGACATTTTTTGTGTATCTTTCCAGGATTTTTTGTGCATATGTAAGTATGTGTGCATGCATGTGTGTGTATACACATACACATATTCACTCTCTTGAGACAATACATGTATTATTTTATGACTTACTTTATTCAGTTAATCTATAACTTGGACATCTTTGCATAGTTCTGTATACACATATACTTAAAATTTTAAAGGGTACAAAATATTTCATTGTATGGATATAGCATACTGTACTTAATCAGTTTAGTGCTGAGAATATTAAGGTTGTTTGGAGTTTTTGTTCAATTTTTCTATGAACATCCTTGCAGCTATATTTTTATGCCTTTGTGTGATAGCCGCCTTAGGGAAAATTCCTAGAAGTAGTATAGATGAGTCATAGAGTAGACGCATATACAGTTTTTGTCTTGTATTGCCAAACCACCCTTCAAAATGTTGTATCAGTTATATTCAACTAGTAGTATGTGGGCATATCAGTTTCTCCAAACTTTTGCCAACATTAGCTTTCATCAAATGCTTAATCTTTGCCAATCTGTTGGATAAAAAATAGTATTTCATTCATCTGATTTGTATCCTGTAATTATGATTCTGACTGGGCATTGTGTGTATGTATGTGTGTTGTTTTGGTCTTTTTACTTCTGCTTCAGGTTTCATCATTTCTTTGCTCATTTTTCTATTGGGTTATTTGCCTTTTGTGTGTTTTGTAAGCATTCTCTGTATATAAAGGACATTATTCTTTTGTCATTAATGTTACAAATACTTTTCTCGGTTTGTAATTTGTATTTTGGATTTTTTATAGCATGTTTATACAGAAAATTTTAATTTCTGGTAATAAAATTTACCACTCTTTCTTATGGCTTCTAAAATTTGTGACATGCTTTGAAAGGCTTTTACTTTACTCATGTGTTAAAGATAGATTCAGCTATGTTTTTATCTAATACTTCCATAATTTTGTTATTTCTACTTAGGTCTTTATCTATAAAATGGGGATTATAATAGAATCTAGGTTATAAGACTGTGATGAGGATTGGGGGAGTAGAAAAAAATTAACTTTTTTATCAGATATATTCTTATTTCATACTTTTAAAGGAGAATATATAAGTTGCTTCTGTAAAATAAGATATAATAAAATATACTTGTTAATAAAGCTATGGATTATTGCATGTTAATTTTATAATCAGCCACCTTACTCTTACTAAATTTTCTCATGGTTTCCAATAGCTTTTGGTTTCTTTTGGTTTTCTAAATTTAGAATCATTTTTTTCTGTAAATAATGATAATTATTTCTCTTGTTTTTTAATGCATTGGTTAATACATAGTAAAAATGCTACATAATAAATTAGAAAGTAGGAATTTTAAGCTTTTTTTTACTTGATGGCAAATACTGATGTAAGCGTGGTTCTGCCTCTTATTTTGAAGTATACAAACACAAAATACTTTGTTGTAACATTGTTTTAAAAGTTAATAGATGTTCATGGTACAAAATTCAGGAAAATAAAAGAGTAAATGTGAAAAGTAGGTCAGGTCTGGTGGCTCATGCCTGTAATCCCAGCACTATGGGAGGCCAAGTGGGGGCAGATTGCTTGAGCCCAGGAGTTCGAGACCAGCCTGGGCAAGACCAGGCTGGCAAGACCACAACTCTACAAAAAAATACAAAAATTAGCCAGATGTAGTGGCATGTACCTGTAGTCCTGGCTACTTGGGAGGCTGAGGTGGGAGGATTGCTTGAGCCTAGTGGGAGGTTGAGGCTGCAGTGAGCCAAGATCGCACCACTGCACTCTAGCCTGGGTGACAGAGCCAGACCCTGTCTCGAAAAGAAAAGAAAAAAAAAAAAAAAAAGAAAAAGAAAAAAGTGAAAAGTAATTATTTGTCATCCTCTTTGCCTTATTGACCCAGATCTCCGCTTAGAACAAACATTGTTAAAGACAACTTATTTAATATTGACCCAGAGATAAACTCAGCATTTATAAATATGTGTATAAATGTAGTAGAATTCTTATTTAAACAGACCTATCTTCTCTTCTGTGTTGATATATGGCGATCATAAGGCATTTAGAAAGATGTCAGTTTAGAGAGGTAGGAGGTTTCTGTGTAATCATTTTTAAGGACATACTTTATTGTTTTACTAATCAGTCTCAGTCATGTAGTTATCACTGAATTCCAGCTATAGTCACCATACTTTTTGGGTTTTTCTTGGTCTGGCAGAAACAGTAGCTACACAGGTGTGCTCTCTTTATGGCCACAAAATTTCCATCCTGCTCTAATGTGTGCCTGATAGACAACACTCATTCTGGGATCCACTTCAACCATTATCACCATTCTAGAAATTCCCCTTGCCTTTCCAGTACTGGATCCTGAGAAAAATGATAGGAAAATAACATTTTTGAATTATTACATCTGAAAGTATTCTTTTTTCTACATTTCTAGTTGATTGGCAATTTGGCTGGATGTAGAACTATGGGCTGAAATTACTTTCCTTCAGACTTTTGGAGGTATTACTCCAATGTCTGATAGTATCAGCGTTGCTATTAAAAATGCAGAGCTTTTTCTGCTTCCTGGTTCTTTGTAGGTGTTCCTTTTTAAAAATCGCCAGAATACTTTAAAAACTTATCTTTGTTCTTGGTGTTCTAAAATCTTACCATGATGTACATTGGTATAGATTATTTTACCTACTCTGCTGGGCATTTGATAAATCTGTTTAATCTTCAAGTTGATGTCTGTCTCTCCTGGGAGATTTTCTGCAATTATTTTATTGCTAGTCTCTTCCTCTCTGATGTCTCTATTTCTTTCTCTTCTCAATATATTTTGTTAAAAGATGATCTTGTTCTTTCATCATGGATGTTAAATCTTTTATCTCTCTGAGGATAATAATGATAGATTTTTTTTAAGATGTAAAAAATTCAGTATTTTTTTCAAGTTTCTATTTTCATCTTAGTTTTTATTTTTAGTGCTAAAAATGGGATATCTTATAATAGTTAATTGTCAACATATTAAGAGTAAGAAATTAAAAGCTATTTGGGACCTCTGAGCATTTTAAAAATATGCAAGAAATGGAGGCTGAGTATGGTGGCTCACACCTGTAATCCCAGCACTCTGGGAGGCTGAAGCAAGAGGATCACTTGAGGCCAGGAGTTTGCAACTAATCTGGGCAACATAGCAAGAGCCCATTTTATTAAAAAAAAATGAGCAAGTTAAACCTTTTGTATTGCTCTATGAAACCTTATTACTCCATCCTTCATCCTACAAATCCAACACTCTCATGCACTTTAAAAAACCCCAAAACTCTTGTATGTGGCTGTTGATTGAATCCTTCTCCAATACTTAAGAGTAAATTGGTGTGATTTTATAACATGTCTTTTTGGAAATATGTACCAAAGTGTTAAATGTATATAACATTTAACATAATAATTGCAGTATTATTTTTATAGCAAAAATGGGGGAAGCTAAAAAGTTTCCAACAAAAATGACTTAGTTATATAAATCACATTAAATAAGCTACAGTGAAATACTATGAGGTGTTAAACTATTGTTAAAGATCTGTATTTAGTGACCTTGAAAAATGTCTCAGACATGGTAAGTGGAAATGGCAAGTGACAGTATAAATAGTGTGATCTCACTGATGAGAATATTTTAAAAACTTCTTATATATAAGAAGTTAAATATATCTTCTAAATATATAGAGATTTAGCTATGAAGATGTTCATCAAAATGTTAACAATGGTTAGATCCGGGTGTTGACATTTTAGATTTGTTTCGATTTCTTTTTGTTTTCCTGTATGGTTTAATTTTTACTTGCTTTTTTTTTTTTTTAACAATAACAATGTCTTTAAAGTTTTCATTGACATAGTAATTGTACATATTTATAGAATATAATGTGATGTTTTGATACATATATGCATATATATATTGCATAATGATCAAATTAGGATAATTAGCAAATCCATTGACTCAAGCATTTATTATTTCTTTGCAGTGAGAACATTCAAAATCCTCTCTTCTAGCTCTTTTTAAATACAAAATATATTCTTGTTAACTGTTGTCACTCCACTATAGTCACCCTGTTGTGCAATAGAACACCAGAATTATTCTTTCCATCTAAGTATAACTTTGTATCTGTTGACCAACCTATCCCCATCTCCTACTTTCTTACCCAGCCTATGGTGACTACCATTCTACTCTCTACTCCTGTGAGATAAAATTTTTTAGATTCCACATATGAGTGAGATCATACAGTATTTGTCTTTCTGTGTCGAGCTTGTTTCGTTTAACATAATGTCCTACAGGTTGATGGATGTTTTTGCAAATGACAGAATTCCACTTTTTTTAATGACTGAATATACTGTATTGTTTATATGTACCACGTTTTCTTTGCCTATTCCTCCCTTGATGGACACTTAGGTTGCTTCCTTGTCTTGGATATCATGAATAATGCTACAAGGAACATGTGAGTACAAATTTCTTAATGAGGTGATGTTTCATTTCCTTTAAATGTACATCAAATAGTGGGATTGATAGATTATATGATAGTTCTATTTTTAATTTTTTAAGGAAACTTCATACTGTTTTCCATAATGGCTGTACTAATTTACATCCCCACAAAGTGTGTGTAAGGTTTCCCTTTTCTCCACATCCTCAGCAACACTTGGTATCTTTTGTCTTTTTGAGAAGAGTCATTCTAACTGGAGTGAGGTGATATTTCATGGTGGTTTGAATTTGTATTTCCGTGATGATTACTGATTGCTATGGTTTGGATGTGGTCTATCTCCATCAAATCTCGTATTGAAATTTGATTCCCAGTGTGGTGATTTTGGGAGGTGGTAGAGCCCAGTGGGAGGTGTTTGATTATGGGGGTGGATTCCTCCTGAATGCCTTGGTGCTATTCTTATAGTACTGAGTCCTCACTTTCAGGAGACTAGATTGGTTCATCAAGGAATAAATCAGTTCAAGCTTGTCCAACACACAGCCCATGTGCCACATGCGGCCCAGATGGCTTGGAATGTGGGCCAACACAAATTCGTAAACTTTCTTAAAATATTATAGTTTTTTTTTTTTTTTTTTTTTTTCTGATCAGCTATTGTTGGTATAGCTCATCAGCTATTGTTGGTGTTAGGGTATTTTGTGTGTGGCCCAAGACAATTCTTCTTCTTCCCATGTGGCCCAGGAAAGCCAAAAGATTGGATACCCTGGATTAGTTCTTGTGGCAGTGAGTTGTTATACAGCTAGGACTCCCTGGTGTGTAGTTGTTCGTAATATTTTCTTGTAATTCTTTGTATTTCTGTGGCATCAGTTGTAATATCTCCTTGTTCATCTCTGATTTTATTTGAGTCTTTTTTCTTTCTGGCTAAAGCGTGTTGATTTTGTTTATATTTTCAAAACCCCAATCCTTCATTTGGTTGATTTTTGTATTTTTTGTCTATTTTTGTTGATTTATGCTATGATCTTTACTATTTCATTTCTTTTAATTCTGAGTTTAGTTTGTTTGTTTTTTTTTAGTTCCTTGGGGTGCAACATTGGGTTACTTGAGCTCTTTCTTCTGTATTGAAATAGGTGTTTATTGCTATTAATTTTCTTCTGAGTACTGCCTTTGTCATATTCCACAGGCTTTGGTATGTTATATTTCTATTTTCAGTTGTCTCTAGAAATTTTTAAATTTCTCTTTTAATTTCTCTCCTTTAGTTAACCCATGGTTGTTCAAAAATATATTGTTTAATTTCCATGTATTTCTATAGTTTCTAAAGTTCCCTCTCTTATTAATTTCCAGTTACATACCATTGTGATCAGAAAAAAGATTTGATATGATTTTGATTTTTCTAAATGTGTTAAGACTTGTTTTGTGGCCTACCATATGGTCTATCCAGGAAAATGTTCCCTGTGTACCTGTGTGCTGGAAAAGAGTGTGTATTCTGCTGTCGGATGGAAAGTTCTGTGTATATCTGTTAGGTGCATTTTATCTAATGTGCAGTTCAATTTCAGCATTTCCTCGTTAATTTTCTGTCTAGTTGATCTGTCCATTGTTGAAAGTGGTGTGGTGAAGTCCCCTGCTATTATTGTAATGCCATCTATTTCTCCCTTCATGTCCATTATTATTTGATTTATATAGTTAGGTATTCTGATGTTGGGTGCATATATATTCACAATAGTTATGTATTCTTCATAAATTATACCTTTTATTATTAAGTAATGACATTTTCTGTCTCTTGTGACAGTTTTTGACTCTCTATTTCATCTGATATAGTTATAGCTACCCCTGCTCTCTTTTGGTTACCACTTGAGTGGAATAACTCCTTCCATCCCTTTACTTTCAGTATACCTATGTCTTGTGTAGGCAGGATATAGTTGGATCTTGTTTTTTAAATTTATCCACTTTATGTTTTTTATTGGAGAATTTAATTAATTTACTTTCAAATTAATTGTTGATGGGTAAGGACTTACTACTATCATTTTGTTAATTGTCTTCTGGTTATTATATTTATTTATTTATTTATTTTGAGACAGAGTCTCACTCTGTCGCCCAGGCTGGAGTGCAGAGGCTCAATCTTGGCTCACTGCAAACTCCGCCTCCCAGGTTCAAGAGATTCAGGAGATTTTCCTGTCTCAGCCTCTGGGTAGCTGAGACTACAGGCATGTGCCACCATGCTTGGCTAATTTTTTGTATTTTTAGTAGAGACGGGGCTTCACCGTGTTAGCCAGGATGGTTTCTACCTCCTGACCTCATGACTCACCTGCCTTGGTCCTCCAAAGTGCTGGGATGACAGGCGTGAGCCACCGCACCCCACCTGCTTTCTGGTTATTTTAGAATCCTTTGTTTCTTTCTTCCTCTCTTGTTTATCTTTGTGAGTTGGTGATTCTCTTTAACAGTTAGTTTTGATTAATTTCTCTTTATCATTTGTGTATTTACTATCTTTTTGTGCTTTGTGGTTTTCATGAGGCTTATAAAATGTTATAGTTATAATGGACCATTTTATATTGATAACAGCTTAACTTTAGTCACGCACAAAAACTCAAAACATTTACCCTCTTTTTCCACAAATTGTATTTTGATGTTGCAATTTACATTTTTTATATTGTGGATTTCTTAACCATTTATTGTAGCTTTTTTTTTTTTTTTTTTTTTACTGTTTTGACTTTTAACCTTTGTACTAGATAGATATATGATTTACAGAGCACCATAACAGTGTAGGGATATTCTGAGTTTGCTTATATTTACCTTTACCGGTGAATTTTATACTTTCATGTGTTTTCACATTGGTAATTACTGTCTTTTCATTTCTACCTGAAAAACTTCCTTGAGCATCTCTTGTAGGGCAGGTCTGCTGGTGATGACTTTCTTCCACTTTTGCTTGTTTGGGAAAGACTGGCCTTCATCTCTGAAGAACAGCTTTGTTGGGTATAGTATTTTTGCAGACAGTTTTGCTTACACACTTTCAACATGTCATCCCATTCTTTTCTGGTCTACAAGGTTTCTGCTGACGTATCTGCTGATAATCTATGGTCATTCTTTTATATGTCACTTGGTGCTTTTCTTTTGCTGCTTTTAAAATTCTCTGTTTTTGACTTTTGACTGTTTAAT
Organism: Trachypithecus francoisi; assembly: GCF_009764315.1. Classification (NCBI taxonomy): domain Eukaryota; kingdom Metazoa; phylum Chordata; class Mammalia; order Primates; family Cercopithecidae; genus Trachypithecus; species Trachypithecus francoisi. The sequence goes on along the minus strand of NW_022681456.1, from coordinate 103,390,131 downwards.
TATAATGTGCCTCAGTGGGGATGACTTTGGGGATCTTTGAGCTTCGTGTGTCTGGATGTCCATACGTCTTCCGAGAGTTGGGAAGCTTTCAGCAATTATTTTATTAAATAAGTTTTCTGTCCCTATTTTTGTATCTTCTAGATGTCTCATAATGCAAATGTTTGTTCATTAATGCTGTCCCAAAATTCCTATAGGCTGTCTTCATTCTTTTTCATCCTTATGCTTTTCTTTCCCACTGATTGGGTAATTTCAAAAGACCTATCTTCAAGGTCAGATCTAGTCTGTTATGGAAGCTCTCAATAACAATAAGACATTTTTTTTTTTTTTTAATTATACTTTAAGTTCTAGGGTACATGTGCATGACGTTCATATCATGTATAACTCCCCAATGCAATCCCTCCCTCCTCCCCCCTCCCCATGATAGGCCCCAGTGTGTGATGTTCCCCTTCCCGAGTCCAAGTGATCTCATTGTTCAGTTCCCACCTATGAGTGAGAACATGCGGTGTTTGGTTTTCTCTTCTTGTGATAGTTTGCTAAGAATGATGGTTTCCAGCTGCATCCATGTCCCTACAAATGACGCAAACTCATCCTTTTTGATGGCTGCATAGTATTCCATGGTGTATATGTGCCACATTTTCTTAATCCAGTCTGTCACAGATGGACATTTGGGTTGATTCCAAGTCTTTGCTATTGTGAATAGTGCCGCAATAAACATACGTGTGCATGTGTCTTTGTAGTAGAGTAATTTATAATCCTTTGGGTATATACCCAGTAGTGGGATGGCTGGGTCATATGGAGAGGATGTGGAGAAACAATAAGACATTTTTAAAACGTTTTTCTTATTTATTGCTTAGTTTACTTTTGTCTCTTTTTCTTTTGGCCATTTTGAAACTAATTGCTTAAAATAAAAAAGGTCTTCTGATCAGTTATTTTTGTTACTTTATTTAAAAGTTGATTTGGAGAAATTTCATAAAATAAAAAGTTTTGGAATGTCTGTGGATACCGACTTTTCATGCTATTTCATGGACCCTTATTATGAAAAGTCGTTTGTAAGTTAAATTCTTATTTTTCTTGAATTTATTTTTAAAATCTCTGGACCTCAGGTGTTGTGTTTCAAAGTTGTGACTTTGCTACTTAAACAAATGTAATTCAACATACAACTTATTACATTGCAATTGCAGATCTGCAGCTTTTCTTACACAAGACAAATAGTAATCAATGATTATAACAAAGTAAAATAACATTTAGTATTTGTTTACAACTTCTGCCTTGTCTCCAGAGGAAACACTTCTTTAAAAGGAAGTCTTGGTGTTATATTGAGATATAGTTGTGAATTCTTTGTTTTTTCTCTGTTTTCTGTGGAGCGTTTGTAGACTAACACAAAGATAAATAGTAGTGAAGAGGGATAAGTAAGAATACCGTGAGATACTCTGCCAGTCCCCGGTAGTGTCTGCATCACTAATTAAATAAAGTGGGAAACAGTAATGAAAACATAGATCTCCATTCTTGCACTGGACGCTCAGGCATTTGACATGATCATATTTAGCCTTTTCAGCAACCTGGGAAAGGATTTATTGTCCTCATGTTTTAGGTAAAATTCCATATCCAATGTCATACAACTAGTAAATAATAGAACCTAGATCTGTTTCCAAAATACACAAATTTTTCTTTTTTCATTCAGTGGTCCTCCCAGATGGTCAGGCTATAAAACTGGAAAACATTTTGAAAAATAAATAGAACAAATAAGACTATGCATTATGGTTATTACTGGGCTTTTAAAAAATGTTCTTTGTGTATTGTTTACTGGATTTGCTTGCATGGGGCAGGTGAAATTAAGTAGTACATCCTGATATGGCTGTGCTGTGGAGTTAGGAATACATTTGAGTTTGTTCGTGAGAAAAAGTTACACATATATGTGTATATATACAAATGTACATCTTATGTGTGAATATATTATATATTGTGTATATTACACATGATATATATTATACACATATATACATAATGTGAATAGTATATTTTATACATATTTTGCACATGTGCACACACACACAAATATTTAAAATTTTTTTGAGGAAGGAGATGTCATCAAAGAGTTCACTCAGAGAAAAAATGTTTTCATTTCCATAGTCAGTGAATACCACTTAAAAATTTTCAAATGTGGCCAGGTGTGGTGGCTCACACCTGTAATCCCAACACTTTGGGAGGCCAAGGTGGGCAGATCACGTTAGGTCAGGAGTTCGAGACCAGCCTGGCCAACATGGTGACACCCCGTCTCTACTAAAAATACAAAAATTAGCTGGGTGTGGTGGTGGGAGCCTATAATCCCAGCTACCCAAGAGGCTGAGGCAGGAGAATTGCTGGAACCTGGGAGGCAGAGGCTAAAGTGAGCCAAGATTGCACCACTGCACTCCAGCCTGGGCAACGAAGCAAGACTCTGTCTCAAAAAAAAAAAAAAAAAAAAAAAAAAAATTCAAATGCATAATTCCCCTTAAGAACATAGAAGAGGCCTTGAAAGAACTGGGGATTTTCCCTTTCAACTGTCACAAGCTCCTTTTTCTGGACAGTGACATGAAATGACCTCTACTATATGACCTCTATATGACCTCTACTTTCATAAACATGCTCATTAAATTTTTTATGAAAACCGAATATAACATTTTCTTTAAGTTAGTGAAAATGTTGTTTCTTCTGTTTTGCCCTCAAGTTTCCTAGTTTTGTAATGATGTCATCTGCTGGGTGTTAAGACATTTTGTACGTGCCGAATATGCCTTAAACCTTTATAAAAGTTCTTTACTCTTGAATCAATAAGATGTTGGTACTTCGTCTGTAGTTAGGCATAAAAACGTGACTTTTATATTCCAAGTAAAATCCTGGTGTGATGCTTTCGCACTTTTGTATTGATGCTGAATAATTTACACTAACTTGTTTACTAGAATTTGTAGTCTATTTTTCTTCTTTAAAGAAAAGGATACAAAATATCAACATTAGATTTTATTCTGGGTTACTTATGAGAAGAAATGAAATGGTATAAGAAGTCTTTAGAAGACCATAAGAGAGTGGGACAATGTTAAAGTCAATATTGAATGACTGTCCCTGTAAATTTTGTAAATTTTAGCCACATTCTTTTTTTTTCTTTTTTTTGAGACAAGGTCTCACTCTGTCACCCAGGCTGGAGTGCAGTGGCACTATCTCAGCTCATGGTAGCCTCCGCCTCCCGGGTTCAAGCAATTCTCGTGCCTCAGCCTCCCGAGTAGCTGGGACTACAGACATGCACCACCATGCCCAGCTAAGTTTTGTATTTTAGTAGAGATAGGGTTTCACCATGTTGTCCAGGCTGGTCTCGAACTCCTGACCTCAAGTGATCCACCCACCTCAGCCTCCCAAAGTGCTGGGTTATAGGTGTGAACCACCGCACCTGGCCCACATTCTTTAAGTGAAAATATTTGTGTATATGATGCTCATTAACAGACATTTTGGCATTATTAACTTCTTCTAGGCAAGTTTTAATATTGAGAACCCCCCCGGCTATAATCTCAGCTCTTTGGGAGGCCGAGGCAGGCGGAGCAAGAGGTCAGGTGATTGAGACCATCCTGGCCAACATGGTGAAACCTTGTCTTTACTAAAAATACAAAATAATTAGCTGGGCGTGGTGGTGCATGCCTGTCATGCCAGCTACTAGGGAGGCTGAGGCAGGAGAATTGCTTGAACCCAGGAGGCAGAGAGGGCAGTGAGTTGAGATTGTGCCACTGCACTCCAGTCTGGAGGCAGAGTGAGGCTCAAAAAAAAAAAAGAAACCCCAAATCTGGTTTAAAAGTCTGTGACAAAGTCAGAATTACAATCTTCTAACCCTATATGTAAACCTTTGCCACATAAACATTAAGATGTTTTCAGATATTCTAGAATCACAGAATTTCAGGCTGTAAGGAGTTTCAGAAATCACCTATTAATAATATGATTTCTTCATTTTGTAGGAAATAGAACTTAGGCTCAAAGAAAAGTTGAGTGGCTCTTCTGAGGCAGAACAGAATTAAGGCTGAGACATATTTCTCCATGAACACGTTTCTCCAGACTGGGGCTCTGTCCTTTGGTCTACTGTCCCTGAGATGTTTTGAATTGGTAGAAAAATGCTATGGTGACGGGGTCAGATAAAATGAGCAGTTGAGGTCAAAATCCATACCCGTTAAGGTAAATATTGATTCCCCCACCTTCCCAGAGTTGTAGTACTCTGTTTCCAATGGGAAAAGTTCTTTTAATAGAGTAAGCCTTGAAATCCAGATAAGGTTTGGACTTTAGTTAATAACAATGCATCAAAATTGGTTCATCAGTTGTGACAAATGTGTCACCCATATGAGCTTAACACAAGGAAACTGGCTCCAGGGCAGAAGGGAACCCACTGTACTCTCTGAGCAACTTTTCTCTAAACCTAAAACTCTTCTAAAATTGAAAATTTACTAACAAAAAGTAAATCTTGTGTTTTTTTGTAATATTAGTGTGAAATCATTATTTTTCTTTTAGAAATTTTCTGAGGAAGCACTTTAGATGAGTGCAAAGGTGACCAGTAAAGGGAGACTATGAAGGCAAATATTGGAAGTATTCATTTCCTCCTCCTCCTTTCAAAGAGTATGCAGTCACAAGAGGTCCAGGTGATAGATTAAAAAATATTAGCGCAAGAGAGCCTTTACAGTCCAAATCCAATAGTCGTTATGCTGTTAAATAGCACAATATTGATAATTTTTTGGTTATCATTAAAGCATAGAGGCTGAGGACATTCAAAAATATGATTCCTTCCATAGTAGTCATTTGCTTGCAGAGATTATATTGACTGATTATGGTACCTGATTCATAGATGATAACATCTAAATTTTTCTTTTCCATTTCAATTTTTCTCCTTCTAAAATTTAAGAAGAGTTCTTCCCATGGAGATTTTTGGATAGCTCTGGTGATATTAGAAGGTGGTTAAATTGACAGGGACAATTCCTCACCCCTGACTTCCAGCGGTTTGTGCTACACATTACCAGGATGGTCTATTTGTAAAATCATTTGTAGCATCTTCATATTTATCTCCACTCTCTCCCCCTTCCCAAAGTTGCATTCTATGACACGACTTTACAAAACGATTTAAATCACGGACTAATGTACACGTAGAATTCAAATAAATTTCCAAGTAAGCCTAGGCCTCTTTGTGCAGGGCTTTGTTTTTGACTGGCTCAAAGTCCCTGGCTATGCCACATGGTATGACAGCTGGCAGACTTGTTTATCTCCTTGAATGATGTGTCAACTCCAGCAGCCCCCAAACTGAGCTATAGTATTACATGGGTGTTGTTTTTTCATGTGAAATCGTCTGTCAGCATTGACTCTGAAGTCAGCAGCAACTTCTCCCTTCATGTTCTCACAAAGGAAAATGTGAGCTGAATGCGTAGGCTTGGATTTTCAGTCGCTTGCTCAGATGTTGTAACCATGATGACTCTTCATCTATGCATGTTATGGCTCGAGAGGCTGAAAACACAACCAAGGCTTTGTCAACACTGTCAGCTGTGTGTGTGTGTGTGTGTGTGTGTGTGTGTTGGGGCAGGGGAGGAATTCATCCTCTGCCTCTCTGCACGGCCCTGTCTGAAATACGTTGCTTCCTGATTCTAGATACCCTACGATGGCTTGACCCCATGAATGATTTACTTGTCATACATGTTCTGGAAAAGGCAGAATATCCATAAAGGAACTGGAATCTGACTCATAAGGTAATTTATATAACCATTAAAAAAGATTTTTAATGCAAATTAAAACTGCAGTGAGATGCCATCTCACACCAGTCAGAATGGCTACTATTAAATAGTCAAAAAATAACTGATGTTGGTGAAGATGCAGAGAAAAGGGAACATTTATATACTGTTGGTGGGAATGTGAAGTAGTTCACATTGAAAACCAGTACAGAGATTTTTTTCCCTATGAAAAACAGTAAGGAGATTACTCAAAGAACTAAAAATAGAACTTCCATCTGCCCAGCAATCCCACTACTAGGTATCTGCCCAAAGGAAAAGGAATTGTTTTAACAAAAGATACCTGCATTTACATAATCCCATATTTCTCCGAGAAAAAAAGACACCTGCACTCATATGTTCATGGCAGCACTATTCACCGTAGCAAAGTCAAAGAATCAACCTAAGTGTTCATCAATGGTGGACTGGATAAAGAAAATGTGGTACATATACCCCACGCAATACTATCAGCCATAAAAAAAGAATGAAATCACATCCTTTGCAGCAACATGGATGGAGCTGAGGCCATTTAACCTAAGTGAACTAACTCAGAAACAGAAAATCAAATATTGCATATTCTCACTTATAGGTGGGAGCTAAACAATGGTACAAATGGTCATAAAGATGGAAAAAAAATAGATACTAGGGGCTCGAAACAGAGGGAAAGATGGGAGGGAGGTGAGGGTTGGAAAATTACCTATTGGGTACAATATTCACTGTTTGGGTGATGGGTTCACCAAAAGCCCAAACATCACCATAAGACAGTATCTCTACATAACAAATCAGCACATTGTAGCCCCTGGATCTAAAATACAATGACAAAATAAAAAATAGCTAAAAATAAAAATACATTCCTTGAGCACACGTCATGTGCTGGACACTATCTTAGGCACTCAGTAAATGACCGAGCTTGGTTATTTAACAGTATAGCCTCAAAAATCTGTATCTGTGCTAATATCTTCTACATGCTCTTCCGCCCTTCTTCACACTGGTCTGAAACCCAAGAGGCTGAACTACATAGACTATGAGGAAGGGCTTTTGTATTCTCTGGCCTTCATGCACCTGGAGGAGACTGGAAGGAGAGAGGAGAGTGAGGTTGGGGTGTTTGTCCTCAGGCATCTTTCTTGGAAGGAATTGCAGCTCCTGTTAGCCTTCTTGGCACAGTCTTCCCTCTTTAGCTTCCTCCAGGCTGGGGGGCTATAACAGGGCGGTCATTACTGGCCCCAAGGTTCTGCACAATCCCCCAAGCGTTCCCTAAACCCTGCTCCATTGCCTTGGTAAAAAGTCCCTTGATTAGAATCTCCTCAAATTGACCTACTGTTTCCTGCCAGCACCCTGACTGAAACCGTCATGGTAACTAATCCTGGGCACAGACCACAGCCCAGCAACTATGGCTTTCACATGGATTATTAGATTTTGTTATCTCTCAAACCCACATAAAGTAAATCATGATACCTTAACTGTGACAAATGAAGAAACTGAACTTTTGAAGGCTTTGGTAACTTCCCCGAGGCCACATAGGGAGTAAAAGGTGGAATCAGGTTCTATGACTTCCAAACCCATGTCCCAGCTCTCTTTTGTGTCCCTTTAAGTGGGTTGCCGTTCTCCATTGCTGACATTAACATGCAGCCAGGACAGAATATCCATCATCCTTTGTTACATCCGTATCTCAACATCACGAACTCGGTTCTATTTCTGTTCAGTCTTGCGATATGGAAGTAAGAATATATAATTACTTTGGTTAATTATTCACAGTTCTGGATTTGAATCCTTGGAACATAATTATAAAAGAAACCCTGGATCATTATGATAAATGTAGTTACATGGCATATCAGTGGATTTAAGGGCTTCTTCTCCCACTGCAAAAGTTAGAAGAAATTACCTAACTGTAACCCTAATTTTAAACCCAGTTATGAAATTGGCACATGCTGACCTGCATCTCATGTGGCTCAGATGGCTTTGGTAGTCAGCATGGAGATTCTGCTTTAAGTCTGTCATGATGGTGGGCACAGCAGCCAAGGGAAATTTGCTCCCACACAACCTATGACATCATTACCTTCCCCCATAGAGAATTCTCCAGGGTGTCAGTTTTCATACTTTGATCCTCTACTATATTATTCTCTGCCTGGCTTCTAGACAGATGTTTAAATGCTCACAAAATAGAAAAAAAATTGAATTTCTTATAGAAATACAAGCACACTAGGAGGGAGAATTAGGGTCATTTGTCCCATGTAGGTAAAGCTTTAGTTCCTATTAAAGCATTCACAGAGTTAAAAGATTAATCTTTGATATAGACCTGGATTCATGTAACCATGTGTACCCCTAATTTTTCGCCTTGTGAATGAACATTCCAGTTTTTTCCTCCTTTTCTCTTTCCTTTACCTTTTGCTTCAGTTTTGAGCTAGGCCTCCTGAGAAATCATCACATTTCAGGAGTTTGGAGGTGTGAGCTCAGAAATTTTGGTTTTTAATTATTTTTCAAATGTTCCTCTTCATATTGAACTTGATTCTCCAAATCATCTTATGAGGCTACTGCAGGCATAAGTGGGGATGGGGATTAATGGAGAAGGAAGTCAGAATCCTGATGCTAAAAACTGATTTCACCTGGAGGACAATGGATGATGTTAGTTGAAAATGAATGCTGTCTGGTTAGCCTGGGAATCTGTTGACCTTGTATATTTTCTTAGTGAAACTGCTGTCTCCCATGAGACTGATGTGAATGAAACTTTCAGCATGAGACTGATGTGAATGAAACTTTCAGACGATGAGTTTGGTGGGAGAGGGTGAAGTGTTTGGTGAGGTAGGTAATTCACAAAAGAGGTGGGGAAAACCCTGCCATTACGGAGTTAAATCTTTCTTTAAAAGACAATGGCTCATGTCATTATAGATGATAGGGGAAAAAAATAAAAAAGTAAAAGATAGTGGCAATCATCAAAGTAGCTTTCTCTCTCTGCTGAAGAGTCCTTCCATGGGATCTGATCTTCCCTATGCCAAGTCCTCACTGCCTCACTGCTATTCATCGTGTTTCTCCAAGTTCTGATTGATAACATAACTTTCCCTGTTCACATCTTAATTCAGCATGAATGAGTATAAAATATAAAATACCATAAGGACTGCCTACTCTCAACTTCTTTTTTACTCTTCTTTCTTCTTCTATTCACTATTTGCTGCTTTGAAGTGCTACAGCTCCCGAATTTACACACCCAAGTCACAGTAGGAGGTAATTTAGAACTAAACTCAACATTAGACCTTTGACTTTCCAGTAAGTTATTTTCCATGTTTGCTGTGCTTTTCCCTCTGCCTGTCCTGTCTTTGTGTACAGTGTAGGTTTGATTTGATTTCTAAGGTTCGTACTGGAAGTCACTCCTTTGGGTTTTTTCCTTGGCATTTTCAAAGGAAGGAAAGAATTTCTCACCTCTGGAGTTCTACTCTGCTGCAGGTAAAGAATTTAGCAGCTATGGGGGTGATAATTAGAGCCAGTAATAATTTGACTGACCTACCCTAGGCACAAAATTGTACAGTAGATCTCTCTTTCATGTTGTAAGATGGTTATTTAAATCTCTACATATGTGGTTTAAGAGATCTACAGTGTCTCAAAGTCACTGGTAAGGTGATTTAGCCAGGGGCATCCCAGTGAATATTGCCCATATAGATTTTTGTGGGTGACCTGAAAACTGTCTGGCAAAAGTTATTTCAGAAAGAATTTCAAAACTTTTAAGTATTGGTATGCAGGGGCAATTCAGAAGTTGGCTATCTCTTTTGGCCCTAGTGTTACAGGAGGAGTCGGGCATTCTTGGGTTCAGGAGGTGGGGCAGCAGCACTGACTGAGAGGACCCCAAGGAGAACCCAGAACAGAGTTCCTTCTGCCCAAGCCAGAGTCTCAGGGTCTGCCTTACCTCCTTCTTCTTACTCTCAGATTTAATGTCACCTTGGAAATGTCTGCGCAACCTGGCCCTCTTTTTTATCCCTACAGCCACCACCTTAATACAGGCCTCATCATCTCTTATTTGGGGTAATTATTGCACTGGCATCCTAACTCACCGTACCAAATGTTGTAGTCCTTTGGGGCTTCTGTAACAAAATGCCATATACTCAATAGCTTATAAACAACAGAAAATAATTTTTTCACAGTTCTAGAGGCTGCGAATCTAAGATATAGATGCCAGCAGATTTGGTATCTGGTGAGGGCTTACTTCTTGGTTTGTAGATGGCTGTCTTTTCATCTTTTTGGTATGTCCTGATGTGATAGAAGGGAAAGGGAGTTATTTGTGGTTTATATTGTTTTTTATAAGGGCACTAATCCCATTAATGAGGGCTTCACCCTCATGACTTAATCACCTCTCAAAGGCTGTACCTCTTAATACTATCACTTTGGAGGTTAGGATATCAACACATTAGTTTTAAGAAAACATAAACATTTAGTCAAGAGCATCAACCTATTTTTTCCTTCCCTAAGAAGTAGAGATGTTTTCTAAAATACAAATCTGGCCAAGTATCCAACCATACTTGAAGATACACTCATGTTTGCAAGTATCTCAGAATTTTTTGGCTGCTTCTTAACCTCTAAGGCAGTATTTCTTTACCTGTTCTTCTACCTTGATACACCTGAGAAAGTGACTTGCTCATAGCTATGGATGGTTGGGGGAAAAGGGAGAGAGGAAAAGGTGGTAAAACTAGTGTGGTGTGTTTGTAAAATTTGTAACTGCCCAATGGGTTCACTTTGCCTGCTGACTAGACACAGCTGATTTACCAAGATGGGAATTGTAACAGAAAAAGAGTAACTCATGCAGAGCTAGCTGTGTGGGAGACAGGAGTTTTATTATTACTCAAAAGTAGTCTACATGAGCATTTGGAGTTGGAATTTTTAAGGATAATCTGGCGGGTAGGGGCTCAGGAAGTGGGGAGTGCAGATTGGTCAGGTTGGAGATGGAATCCTAGGGGGTTGAAGTGAATTTTTCTTGCTGACTTCTGTTCCTGAGTGGGATGGCAGAACTTGTTGAGCCAGATTACAGGTCTGGGTGGTGTCAGCTGATCCATCCAGTGCAGGGTCTGCAAAATAGCTCAAGCACTGATCTTAGATTTTACAATAGTGATGTTATCCCCAGGAGCAATTTGGGGAGGTTCAGACTCTTGGAGCCAGTGGCTGTGTGACCTGTAAACCATAATTTCTAATCTTATATCTAACATGTTAGTCCTGCAAAGTCAGATTAGTCCAAGGCAAGTTGGGTGTCTTTTTGGGAAAGGGCTATTATCAATTTTGTTTCAGAGTCAAACCATGAACTGAATTTCTTCCCAAAGTTAGTTTGGCCTACGCCCAGCTTAAAGGTTAGAAGCGAGATAGAGTTGGTTAGGTCTGATCTCTTTCACTGTCATAATTTCCTCAATTATAATTTTTGCAAAGGTGGTTTCAAAATCCACAGGGTGATCTTGATATACCTCCCAACTGTGGGGAGGAGAGGGCACACCTCACCTTGATCTCTTTGAGGACATTTGCTTGAAGGCACCAGAAGGAGAGACACCCCCAACTTAGCTCACCAAGTCGTCTTCACTCCCTCCTTCTGGGCCACTCTGACTGACACGGCCACCACTACTATTCACACTCAAAGCTCCTCATCATGCCCTACAAAATCTTCTCTTTCAAAAATACCCGCCTAACTATTAAGGAACAAAGTGAAAACTTTCTAGCTCTTTGCTCTTAAACCCTTACTAGGCCTTTTGTGACCTGGCCCTGGCTTACATGTCAGCCTTCACAGTCACATTCTCCTCTCCATCTATGGGGGGCTCAGAGAGTGTCTCAAACACCAGGCTCTCTTCTCTTTCCATGCCCCTGGGTTTCCCACATAGCTTTCCTGCTACCTGAAATATTCTTTCTTTTTCTGGTTAATTATCACTCATCTTTTCAGTCTGGACGGGGTGCTTCTTCCATAAACTTGTTCCTCTCCATTCCTTGGCACTTACTGATCAAAAAGCCAAACTTTGTAAAATATGTAAAGAGGTTTATTCTGAGCCAAATATGAGTGACCATGACCCAGGGCACAGTCCCAAGAGGTCTTGAGAACATGTGCCTGAGGTGGTTGGGTTACAGCTTGATTTTCTACGTTTCAGGGAGACAGAAGTTACAGGCAAAGACATAAATCAATACATGTAAGGTATACATTGGTTTGGCACAGAAAGGCATGACATCTTGAAGGGTGGGTGTGGTAGCTTCCGGGTCATGGGTGATTTAAAGATTTTCTGATGAACGGTTGGTTGAAAGAATTAAACTTTGCCTGAAGAGTTGACATCAGCAGAAAGAAATGCTTGAGTGAAGGAGAGCTGCAGAAGCCAAGGCTCTTGTTATGTAGAGGAAGCCTCTAAGTAGCAGGCTTCAGAGAGAACAGATGGTAAGTAAATGTCTCTCATCAGATCTTAAAAGGTTTCAGACTCTTCATACCTACTGGATGTGGGAAATACCTAGAAGGGGAAGAAGAGTCTACAGAATGCAAATTCCCCTACAAGACAGTTTTGCAGGGCATTTCAAAGTATGTCAAACAAATATATTTTGGGGTAACCTACTTTGATTTCCTTGAGGGCCTGTTATCTGTCATGCAGTGCTATACCAAAGTCAGGTTGGAGCTGGGTATCTTACTGCCACAAAGAGTCTGTTTTATCATTCTTATGATTTTTGTTTTGGTGTTAATGCTGATCAGTTTTGCCTCAACCTCCAAGGAAAAAGCTATAATGAGGCATGTCCAATACCTCCTTTTCCATCATGGCTTGAACTAGTTTTTCAGGTTTCTTTGGAATCCCCTTGGCCAAGATGAGGGGTCCATCCAGTTGTTTGGGGGGCCTATACTTTTATTTTTGGCTTACACCACACTATTTTAATTATTAATACCTAGTTACTTAACTGAATTGGCTTCTGTACTCCAGGGATCTACGTCTATTGTAACCACCCAAGGGGTTCTTCCTGCCTGCTGCAAAAATAAATACCACAGCATTACAGTAAATAAAGAGTTTAACAGACACGAGGCTGACCATTCCATGTGCGAGATCGAGTTGGTACTCAAATCATCTCCCCCAAAGCTTGTAGGTTAGGGGTTTTTCAAAGTCAGTTTGAGGGAAAAGATGGGGGTGGCTAGGCTTGCTGCTGATTCATTGGGGTGGAGATGAACTCATAAGGGGGTCAAAGATGTCCTCTTGTGTTGAATCACTTCTGAGTGAGGTCACAAGAGCAGGATTGGCAGACATGTAAAAATCCTGAAAAGGTATTTTAAAGGCCAACCTACAATACCGGTATTATCTGCAGGAATGTCTGACAATTTATGTCTATATCTTAGCAGAACTCAGATCCCTCTCTTTCCCTAGCCTGATGGCCTTTCATTAGCTTTACAAAGACAATTGAGTATTGGGGAAGGCCCAATATCATTTAAACTATAAACTAAGTTAGCTCAGCCTAAGCCCAGGAATGATTAAGGCAGCTTGAAAGCTAAAGGCAAGAGTTGGGGTGGGCCAGGTCAGATCTCTTTCACTTTTATAATGTTTGCAAAGGCATTTCACTGTCTTTCTTATTGTTGACTCCGAGGCATTTAGCCTACCATATGGTACATACTAGATGGTTAATACTTGTTTATTATATGAATAAATGGGGAGGACAAGAGGGAAATAAACAAGGATGATGCAAGAAGCATGAAATTATTCAAAAAACATGTACCTGTTCCTCTCCTAGCTTCTTTTCTCACAAGATTCGAAGCCTGTGACTCAGTCTACATCTCATTTTAGTTTGCTACATTCTAGTATCAAAGGGTTGGTATGATTGTGAAGACAGTTTGTGTTTATCAGTTCCCCTCTTCTATATTGGGTGGGGGGCACTGTTTTACTTCTCTAGCATTCAGGAATGAATCTCCAAGATATTTTGCTGCTTTTATAATAGGGAGCTTCTTATGTTTTTCATGAGGTGTAGCGTTTCTTTTGCACTCTTGGAATCTGTCATGAGAAAAGCACACTCTCTGTGCTATTCCCCCTTCAGCCTAGGCCTCACAGTGAAGATTTGTGGGATAGACTAGAAAGAGCCCAACTGCAGCCTGAGTCAGAGTCACCCAGCTGACCTGCAGTACTGAGCGTAAGAAGGCAGATGTCTTTTGCTATAAGCCACTAAGATATTTGGGTTTGTTACCTGGCATTATTGCAGCAATAAATGACTAATACAACATCTGCAGTATAGGAAGTAAAGAGCTCTCATTGACCCCAAATAAAATACATACTTAGAAACATAAGAACTGTGGTTGATACAGTGGATTGCCTCACTTATCATCCATTCCAACCTCATTCTAGAATCATAGAGTCTGGAAGCCACAAATTACATTTCCCAGATCCTCTTACAGTGAGGTTTTCAAATGTAACTTAGGTTCCATCAATCAGATGTAGTTGTATGAAACATGAATTCAGAACTGAGTTAAGCAAGGCACCCATTTTTGTTGGTGCAGACTATGGCAGAAGCTTCCTTACTTGGCAACTTTCAGCACAAGGTGGGGGTAACATTGTTTACCAAGGGGCGTCTTGTGATTCTGGGGACTGGGAGGTTCTCCTAGATCCTCTGCGTAGTCTGCTCTTCCAACCCTTCCAATGTTTTTGTGAACTACATACCTGATATTGTAGCATAAATTCCTTTCTTCTTAGTTAGAGTGATTTCTGTTGTCAGCTACCAAAGTCTAACTGATAGAAATCATACAGCCGGAATTTCAAACTATAAACCCATAAAAATCGTACCGTAAGAATTCCAAACTAAAAATTAAAGGCTGATTCCTCATAGCTTCTTAATAACCTATGGGATAAAATATAAGTTCAGCTTGATATACAATTCACAATTTGGCTCCAACCTACTTTTCCAAACTCTTTTCTTACATCCTTTCTCAACTGTTACAAGCACCAGTCATACTGTGCTGCTGGACATACCCAAAGAGCAACACACTTTTCTGTGCCTTGGGCATGATGTTTTCTCTTCCATGCAGTTACTTTTTAACTCCTTGTTTTGTTTATTCAGCAAATGTTTATCGATTGCCTGCAATATGCCATGTCCTGTGCTAGGCAGTGAAAGTACAAAGATAAATAAACAAGACCCCTATACGCAAGGAAATCATAGTCTAGTGTGACAGACTAAAATATCAATAAATAATTATAATAAATCTTAAGTGCTAAGATATGAGTTTGAAAAAAAAAGAAAAAATTCTGGGACAATGAAAAACAATCAGAGGCTTGTTACCTGAAGAATTGGTAAACGCTTCCCAGAGAAGGTAATCCTGGAGCTAGGGTTTATAATGTGAATCGTCTTAGTTAGTTCAGGCTATATAACAATACTGTGAACTGGGTGGCCTAAGCATACGCATTTATTTCTCACAGTTCGGGAGTCTGGGAGGTCCAAGTTCAAGGCACTGGCAGATTCAGAGGTTGGCAAGGGTTCCCTTCCTGGCTCATAGAAAGCCATCTTCTTGCTGTGAACTCACATGGCAAAAGTGGGTGAGAGAGCTCTTTGGAGTCCCTTTTATAAGGGGACTATTTCCATTTCTTAGAGCTCCATCCTCATGACCTAATTACCTACCAAATGCCCCACCTCCTAGTACAATCCCCTTGGGTTTAGGAGTTCAAAATATGAATTTTGTGGGGAACACAAATGCTCAGTCCATGGCATGAGTTGTGTAGAAAACTGACCAGGTGTAGCATATGCCAGGCAATGATGAGGAGCAATTCAGGCTTTCAGAGTAGAGGAGTAAAACAAAATTAGACCGCATTTGCATTTCAATTGTAAATCACTTTTTAAAGCAATATTATGGAATCTGGCAAGCAAGAGAGTCAGTGGAGGTTTTTCTATAAGGAAGTAATGTGATTAAATTATACTGTCATGCTTATTCTGGTGGCCACATGGAACATGGACTGGAATGGAAGAGACTGATGACTAGGATATAGTTTAGGAGGTGGTTGCAATGCAGTGAGACTCTCAGCTAATTCCGTAGTGGAAGGGGTGGAGAGAGAGATCAGTTGTTGGAAATGTGTTTCCGGGATAGAATGTATAGGACCTGATAAACCATTAGATCTGAGGAATAAGAGGAGAGAGGAATTGGGATTCTGACGTTTCTAGCTTTCATCATTGGCTAGATGTGTGCAAGGACTTGGTAACATTCAACAGATATTTATTGAGAAAATGACTGCAATTGGCTCTACTCACCAAGAGAGAATATAAGAAAAGAATCGTGTGTGTGTGTGTGTGTGTGTGTGTGTGTGTGCATGTTGGAGCAGGGGGAGGAAAAGGTGATGCTTTGTAATGTTCCTGTGTTTTGTCCACTTGCTCATTGATAGTAGACAGAATAATTCTGGGGAGTGATCAGAACTGGAGCTATGTATTATATTTGGATATCAAGAGCATATAGGAAGATAAGAGTGGGTAATATTGCCCAGGGTTAGTGTATAGAGAGAAGAAAATTGGTCTAGGGATAAATGTTGGGGAATGCCAATATAAAGGGAAGACAGAGTGGGAGGAATCAGAGGAGGAGACAGGGAAAGAATCCAAGGGAGAAAACCATTTTAAGAAGATGGCATTTGGGATATCAACTGTAGCTGAGTAAGAGTTGTAAAGTGTCCAGTGGATTGAAAATTAGGAAGAGCAGCTTGGCAAAAGCATGCTCCACTGTAGTTGAGGTTGGATGGTAGTGGTGTGAATAGGATCTGAGAGTTGGAAAGAGGCAATATTAATATACTTACATGTTTGGGCTTGAGTGAAAATAGCAGGAGAGGTAGGGTAGTTGTTCTAGGGAGGCTAAGGATAACAGGAAGATATCTTCTTTCTTTTAACTTTTTGTTTTTTTTGAGACGGAGTCTCACTCTGTCACCCGAGCTGGAGTACAGTGGTGCGATCTCAGTCACTGCAACCTCCGCCCCCCAGGTTCAAGTGATTCTTGTGCCTCAGCCTCCTGAGTAACTAGGATTACAGGTGTGCCCCACCATGCCCACCTAGTTTTTGTATTTTTAGTAGAGATGACGTTTTTGCCATGTTGGCCAAGCTGGCCTCAAGTGATCCACCTGCCAAAGCCTCCCAAAGTGCTGGGATTATGGGCATGAGCCACCACACCCAGCCAAGGAAGATATTTTCTAGAGGAGAATGAAAAGACAGGATATAACAAAACTGCTGTTCCTACCACCATCAATACCATCACCACTTCTGCCAACACCACCATTAACTAAAGTAAAAATACATTGCCTTGCTGGGCGTGGTGGCTCACGCCTGTAATCCCAGCATTTTGGGAGGCTGAGGAGGGTGGATCACCTGAGGTCAGGAGTTTGAGACCAGTCTGACCATCATGGAGAAATCCCGTCTCTACTAAAAATACAAAATTAGCCAGGCGTTATATCCAGTCCCTCAGGAAGCCCTGTCAGTTTTACCTCCCACACACCCACCTTTTACTTCTGTTCACTTCTTCTCCAACTTTGCCATCGTTACCTTAGTTCAAACTATCATCACCTTCTTCCTGGACTCCTATGTAACTCCTAGCTAGTTTTACTCTACCCGTCTGGTCGCTACACAGTAGCCGGAGTGAGTTTTCTATTGGAAATCTGGTCACACCATATCCCTTCTTAAACTTCCTAGGTGTTTCTTCACTGCCTTAACACAGCATGGAATGTTTCAGTCGTGCCTCATCCCCTTGCTTTTTCTACACCAATCACAGTTACTTTTCCTTTTCCTTTTTTTTTTTTTTTTTTTGAGGCAGATTCTCACTCTGTTGCCCAGGCTGGAGTGCAGTGGCGCGATCTTGGTTCACTGCAAGCTCCGCCTCCCAGGTTCACACCATTCTCCTGCCTCAGCCTCCTGAGTAGCTGGGACTACAGGCGCCCCCCACCATGCCTGGCTAATTTTTTTGTGTTTTTAGTGGAGACGGGGTTTCACTGTGTTAGCCAGAATGGTCTCGATCTCCTGACCTCGTGATCTGCCTGCCTTGGCCTCCCAAAGTGCTGGGATTACAGGCATGAGCCACCGTGCCTTTTAAGAACACTTGCCACAGGGCCTTTGCACATGTAGTTTCCTATTCTTGGAACACATTTTCCTTCCCTCTTCACCACAGTCAATTTTTACTCTTCTTTCAGATCTCATCTCTCGCACTATTTTCTCAGAGAAGCCCTCTTCAACCTCCTTGACTGAGTCAAACCTTCCCATTTTAGGTTTTCATAGCCCCGGATACCTTTCCTTTACAGTACTTGTCGCAGTTTTACATTTTTGTCTCTCCCTCCACCTCTAGACTATAATCTCCAGAAAGAAATGAACCTTGTCTGTTTTTACGCATCATCTTACCCCAGCAATTAGCATAATGTTTCACACACAGTAGATGACCAATATTTGTTCAATGAGTGAATGGTTGAATACATGAATGAATCAAAGTATTTATCAATTGTCGGTCATACTATATATAAGATTCCTTCATTAGATAAGAATGATATTAGATGATTTATAACATTCCTTCAAACTTTTAGGCTGTTTTTCGCATGAGAGAAAATCCATCTTTAGATTATACCTGTCTGGCCGGGTGCGGTGGCTCTAGCCTGTAATCCCAGCACTTTGGGAGGCCGAGATGGGTGGATCACGAGGTCAGGAGATCAAGACCATCCTGGCTAACACAGTGAAACCCCGTCTCTAATAAAAAATACAAAAAAATAGCCGGGCGAGGTGGCGGCGCCTGTAGTCCCAGCTACCTGGGAGGCTGAGGCAGGAGAATGGCATAAACCTGGGAGGCGGAGCTTGCAGTGAGCTGAGATCTGGCCACAGTACTCCAGCCTGGGTGACAGAGCGAGACTCCGTCTCAAAAAAAAAAAAAAAAAAGATTATACCTGCCATTTCTTCATGCCATATAGTGCTGCTTGCACCAAGAGACTATGTCATTTAGCACTTTGATGTTCAATCATGTGATTAACATAGTTATTAAATTCTAGGAGACAGAGAGGGAATTTGACTTAGATATTCTGAGAACAATTCCTCAAGTTATATTCAGAAAAAAATAAAAATAATCATTTACAAGGATAGATAAGCAATCCCTTTAAAGAAGGAGTGTCAATGATTTGGAAAGGCCAAATAGCAAGATCTGTCAGTCATGATATGTTAACTGTCAAGCAAAAAAGAAAATACATTATAGCAAATACTCTAGTACCAATAACAGATTTTTTTTTCACTGTTGGAAACCTTAGGTTTATGAAAGGACCTGTGTATGAACCAATAGCCGACTTTTAAAATTAAAGGTACAAGGGGATATTTTTAGGATAATATGTTTTGATAAGACATTTCTGAGAATTGAATATATATATATTAACAACTTCATTAGTTGGGGAAGAAGTGTCTATTTTATTCTTTGCAAGATCTAGAAAATATCTCGTGTTGCAGCATATACTGAGTACTTAAATGTTATTGAATTATACAGGAGAAATATACAATAGAAAAAATTAAGCTCTCCCTTTGAAGGACAATATGGATGAAAGCTGTGGCAGTTGTTTTCTCTTAAGCTCTTTGCAACCTGCTCTCTCTCTAAAGGGTTAGCTCAATCTCACTTAAAGTATTCTGTATTTAGAGGCATAGGTACTGAACTTACCATAAAGCAATTTACTGCCTTGAATTGTTTCTTATATATCTTCCCATACCCCAGACCACCCCATCCCAGAAGCTTGTATGGTGTTGAGACCCTGTCCATCTTGACTGATTACAGTTTGTAGCTTTTCATAATGGTAGTTTGGAGATATTCAGTTGTAACTGACATCTGTGAAAATGAAAACCAGTCCCTCATTTTAAGGAACAAATGTTTTTCATCATAGATATTATAATTTTAAAGAAAACTGTAACTTTAAACCTCAAAAACTTTTCTTTCTTAATTTTTTTTTATCTTGTAAGTGCAGAGGACTCAATTGCAAGGAGAAAAAAGAGAGGCGGAGGGGGATCCTACCCTTCCTGTAAATTGGTACCTAAAAGATGTACCAACCAGTTGCACGGTTCCAAATTAGGACTTTCTTTAGTTCCTAATTCAAGTAAACAATCTATTAACACCACAATGAACAGGCAAGTTATTTACGACATTATGAGACAAGTAGAAAATTGAATGCTATTGCAGGTTCGCATCTCTGGAAAGTAGACTCTGAGACAAAGATTGACACGCAGGACATTTACTGGGGAGTGCTCCTGGGATCAACACCTGCGGGTGGTGGATGGGAGGCAGCAGGATTGGACAGACGGAGAAGTTGGACTAAAATGCAGTTGCCACATGTCCTCTGCTGATGGACCCCACTGGAAACACTGAGGCCTAGTTGTCTCCTCAGTGGAGTGCCAAGTTAGGGTATGGACCTTTAACCATGTGTCAGGCAGTCACTGAATGTGGACTGCCCCAGGAAAAGGCGCATGACCTTGAGGGAAAAGGCTCAGAAGCTGAGGACTGTCAGCCAGTAGCACAGCCAGCCGCTGAGGCATCAGCCCTTCAGTCATGAAGGAATTGCTGGGCAATGAAGCACAGCCTGTATCACCAATGGGGTGTGTGTGTGTGTGTGTGTGTGTGTGTGTGTGTGTGTGTGTGTGGTGGGGGTGGGGGCTGTTGAAAACATCAAATAATTACTTTTTGTTTTCCTTTAGGTGTGATGATTTTATTATGGTTACGTTTTAAAAATAAGTTCTTATCTTTTAGCAATAGAGGCTGCAATATTTACTAGTGAAATGGATTTACTTTAAATAAAATAATACTGGGAAGGATGTGGGGAGGAGTGGGACTCTAACTAAAATATGAATTGATCATGGTTGAAGTTGGGTGATTGGTACATGAGCTCCATTATACTGTCCTCCCTACTTCAGTATATTTTGACTTTTTTCTAATTAAAAATGTAGAAAAAATACAATTTAAAAAATAATTTAGGAAACAAATCTGCAGTTAATAAGGCATCTCAGATGAGATTTCTATGAATAAGGGTTGCTGCTGGTCTGAATAAGATTCTTTTTACATAAAATGTAATTAATTAGAGGGATA
Organism: Trachypithecus francoisi; assembly: GCF_009764315.1. Lineage (NCBI taxonomy): Eukaryota > Metazoa > Chordata > Mammalia > Primates > Cercopithecidae > Trachypithecus > Trachypithecus francoisi. The sequence continues at coordinate 103,369,362 of NW_022681456.1, read as the reverse complement.
TTTCTGTCCTAATTTCACAGAGAAGAGAGTAGGAAAAAATAGAGATGAATTTTGGTTTGAATGAAGGACAAATGCCCTAGGAAGTAAAGAGTTATTAAAAATCCTCTTAGATTCCTGAGAAAGTGTTGTGGGCATCTTAAGGATGAAAAAGACGTACATCCTTCTGAGAAGCCTCTTGTGAAATTAGACAGAAGGCACTTGGGGTGGTTGTAGCCGTCCAGCTGTATTTCATGTTCTAGAGTGTAGCTGTTGCTGCTTTTTTCCCTTCCTTTTCAACACGTGGTAACTTTTTTCCCCTTTGAAGAGAAAAATAGCTTTTATGTGTGCCGTGAACAGAAAATAATTTTTGTTCTTGGTAACAAAATATTTGTATATCCAGTTTCAGAACCGGTGATAAAGAAAGCCAAGTTAAAAATAACAGAACACTCACAGAAATAGAGGGCAGAGTTGTGGTCACTAGAGGCTGGGAAGTGTAGGGGGAGGAGGGCACAGAGCAAGGTTGGGGGACAGTTGCAAAGTGATGGCTAGATGGGAGGAATATGTTCTAGTGCCCTCTAGCACTGTGGGGTTAACATGGTCAACTCTACTGTATATTCTCTAAAAGCTAGAAGAGAGGATTTGAATGTTTTCAACACAAATAATAAATGCTTGATATGATGGATATACTAATTACCGTTATTTGATCATCACAAATTGTATATATTCATGGAAATATCATTCTGTATCCATAAATATGTACAATTATTATGTGACAAATGATAAAAACCCACAGAGCATTAACTTCCACATGTTATTTTTTAGGATAAAAATTCATACATATAGCGTATTTACAGACTGTGCTGTTTCTAACTTCTGTCTTAGTACCTGCACTAAAGCACCTTACCATTGTTAGGAAGTGAAGTGAATCGTACTAGCTGCCAACAATATTACCTTGAGCCCTGTTCTGCTATTGTGATTCAGTAGGAAGAGTTTTTATGTGTGTGGGATATGGAAAAGAATTTTTTAAAAAAAAGATTAAATTAAGTTTGTAATTGACACAACAGTTTCAAATGGCATGATTAACTGGTTTTGCGTATATCATTAATAACTGAAAAAAATACACCACATTGCCCAGGCTTCATGTCATTCCACGTGGTGGACTTGTCTTCACACTGAAAGGATAAAAGAACATCTGTTCCTTGGCAGCTTTGGCCTCCCTGGGGCCCAATTTGGCCCTCCCTATTTGGACCAAATTCCTACCAAAATGGGATGTGGGCCCTGCGTCCTCTAATTAATCTTGCTGTGTTTCTTGCTGTTTGCATGGCTACTTTTCTTCTAACCTTCACTTTGGGTCCTTGTCTCAGATGTTATGCCAAGATAAGTTGAGAGAACCTATTGGTGGGCCAGGAGAAAATCCAAAGGTCTCGTGGGTTTTCTGAAGCATTAAGATTTTAGACAGTGCTAAGTAGAGTAAAAGCAGAATATTAATGCTAGTGCTCTAGAAATCTCCACTGAACCAAGCATTGCTAATATTTCACTGCCGCCATTATTACAGATACTTGGTCAGTCATTAATGGGGAGGTTTGTTCTCTTCACAGCATGGCAATGAGTGGCTCCATCCTTCTAAAAGTGGCTCTCTCACCCAGCAGTGGGCCAAGCAGTACTTTGTGAACAGGCATGGTCTGGTTCCTCGGTGGTGCTATTGCCACTCTCATACTTCTTTTCCTACTTCTGTTCTTTCTACTTCTTTCTGCCATTTTCCTTTTTTTTCACTTTTCTTCTTTTACCCACATTCTCTTGTCACATCATCTTTTTCCACGCCATGCATCACTTACCTATAAGCCTGGCCGAAAGCCAAAATGTGAAGTCAAATAATATGCTTTGGGCTCCCTTCCTTTCTCTTTCATTCCACATGCCTCCTCACTGTCAAAAGTGCTTTCTTCACCCACTCTCCTAACAAAGCTTCCTGGCAGGTAAAGGACTGCTGGACTCTTGGAAACACTGAGAGGTAAATAACAGTGCTGAGTTTCCCACCCAGTGGCATTTGTATTTTAACAATTGCCCTCACTGTTCCCATTTTCACCCTTGACCGTCCTCTTCATTACTTATCCTTTCTACCTTTCCTTCTCTTCCTTCTTCTTTCTGGTTGCTGCTGTATTATGCTTTCTCCAAACTCTTCTTACCAAGTACTTGCCTTAATACCTTTTTCTCATTTTTGCCCACAACATGCTCTTAGGTCTTCTCTGCTTACAACATCACTACTTCTAGAGTCCGGGGTAGCTCATTATCTCTCGAACATGTCTACCTTCTTTGACCTTCATGGCCTCCTAATACCTGTCAGCTTTAAAAAATCTGTGCATGTACTACTCAAAACAATCTAGATTCAATGCAATCCCTATCAAAATACCAATGACATTTTCACAGAAATATTTTTAAAACCTTAAAATTCATATGAAACACAAAAGAGTCTGAATAGCCAAAGCAATCCTGAGCAAAAATAACAGAACCAGAGGCATCACACTACCAGAATTCAAAGTATACTACAAAGCTGTAATAACTCAAACAGCATGGTACTGGCATAAAAATAGACACATAGAAGAATGGAAAAGAATAAAGAACCTAGGAATTAATCCATGGATCTACATCCAACTAATTTTTGACAGGGACGCCAAGAAATTTCATGGATAAAAGGACAGCCTCTTCAATAAATGGTGCTGGTAAAACTGGATATCGATATGCAGAAAAGTGAAGAGAGACCCCCTACCTCTTGCCATATACAAAAACCAACTCCAAATGAATTAAAGACTTAAATGTAAGACCTGAAACCATGAAACTACTAGAAGAAAACATAGGGGAAATGCTTCAGGATATTGGTTTGGGCAAAGATTTTATGGATAAAACCCCCAAAGCACAGGCATCAAAAGCAAAAATAGGCAAATGGGATTATCTTAAGCTAAAAAGCTTCTGGACAGCAAAAGAAACAACCAAGAGTGAAAAGACATCCTGCAGAATGGGAAAAAATATTTGCAAACCATTCATCTGATATCCAGAATATACAAGGATCTCAAACATGTCAACAGCAAAAAACCAAACCTGATTAAAAAATAGGCCAATAGATACATGAAAAGAATGTTCAATATCACCAATCATCAGGGAAATGCAAATGAAAACCACAATAAGTTATCTCACCCCAGTTATGATGGGTATTATCAAAATTGACAAAAAATAACAAATGTTGGAGAGGATGCAGAGGAAAAGGAACTCTTATTTACTGTTGATGAGACTCTGGCCCCGTTCTCTTTGCTACTATGAAGAACAGTATGGAGGTTTCTTGAAAAACTACAAATAGAACTACCACATGATCCAGCAGTCCCACTGCTGGGCATTTATCCAAAGGAAAAAAGGTCAGTGTATCAAAGAGATATCTGTACCCCAATGTTTATTTTAGCATTATTCACAATAGCCAAGATATGGAATCAACCTAGGTGTCCAACAAGAGATGAATAGATAAAGATAATATGGTATATCCACAATGGAGTACTATTCAGCCATATAAAAGAATGAAATATTGTCATTCATGGCATCATGGATGGAACTGGAGGACATTATATTTAGTGAAATAAGCTAGGAACTGAAAGTTAAACATCACACGCTCTCACTCATATGCAGGAGCTAAAAAAGTTAATCTCAGGGTGGGCACAGTGACTCACATCTGTAATTCCAGCACTTTGGGAGGCCTAGGCAGGTGGATCACTTGAGGTCAGGAGTTCGAGACCAGCCTGGCCAACATGGTGAAACCCCGTCTCTACTACAAATACAAAATTAGCCAGGTATAGTGGCACGTGCCTGTAATCCTAGCTACTCGGGAGGCTGAGGCAAGAGAATCACTTGAACCTGGGAGGTGGAGGTTGCAGTGAGCTGAGATCACCACTGCACTCCAGCATGGGTGACAGAGAAAGACTCCACCTCAAAAAAAAAAAAAAAAAAAAAAAAAAAAGTTAATCTAACAGAAGTACAGAGTAGAACAGAGAGAGGAATCTAGAGGCTGGAAAGGCCTTGGGGGAGGGGAGGAGATAGGGAGAGGTTTGTTAAAAGATACAAAATTACAGCTAGATAGGAGGAATAAGTTCTAGGATTCTATATCACTGTAAGATGACTGTAGTTAACAGTAATTTATGCCTTCAAATACCTAGAAGAAAATGGAATGTTCCCAACACAAAGAAATGATAAATATTTGAGATGATGCATATGATAATTACCCTGATCTGCTCACTATACATTATATATGTCCAAACATCACTATGTGCCCCATAAATATGTAAAATTAGTATAGGTCAATAAAAAATAAAAAGGAATGAAAAATCTCTGCATGGCTAAAAGAAACAGGAGTATTTATTTATTTGTAGTTTGTTTTCCAGCTACTTAGAATTCCCAATCATCATCACCAACAACAAACTGTGTTTGTTGTTGTGTTTGCAGAATTTTATGAATGCAAATGCTTAAAGACCACGATAATCTAAATAAGGAAACGAGTTACCTCAGTTAGGGTCTTTGGTTGTGACAAAAGAGACACACTCTGACTAACACAGGGGAAAGGAGTTTATTAAAAGGATCTGTAGAACTCAATGGAAACGCTAAAGATGGGAGTCCTGGATGGGCTAAGAACAGGGGCAGCTCTGGGTGTCAGGACAGTGGGAACTTAGGCACACGCTCCTTGGGGCACTGCAGCCTGATAAAAGTACTGTCAGTATTTCCCCCAATCTTTGATCCTTTCTGCTCAAGATACAAATTCCAGTCAGAGAGAATATGATGAGCCAAGCTTGGCTCACAGGCCCACCCTTCCACTGGTGAGAGGTTGGGACTTGCTTGGGGTTGTCTAGAACTGGGCCCACTGAAGGGGAGCCTGAGCAGTAGATATCCAAGAGCAGAGGGGAGTTCCCCAAAACAAAATCAGGGTGCTATGACCAAAAGGGGAGATGATGGAGGCTGAGGAGCAAAACCCAAAGTGGCCGCCAGAGTTGAGAAATAAGTAGATTCCAGTGAGGACGAAGAAGATTCAAACTATGTCCATTTTTATCATTTTGCTGAGGTTTGTTGAGAACGTTGTTCCTCCTTTTCTAAAAATAAAAAGCCAAGATGCTAGGATTAGTGTTCAAGGCCAGGCTACTGAAGAGAATGAATTGGATAAGAATAGCAAACATGAGATAGCCCTATAAGTCCGGAGATGCCAAGGGTTTTTCACATATTAACTAATTTAATCCCAGCAGGAACCCAAAGTGGTGGGCATTCTACTCAACTTCATTTTACAGAGGAGAAAACTGAGGCATAGTGAAATTAATCCACTTCCTTAAGACTGCACAGGTGTTACCATATGCAGCCGAGTAAGTATTCAAATCCAGGCAATTTGGGGCAGTCTGGCTCTGATCCACCACACCTCTGGAACTTCGCATAACAAAATATTCAAAGACAAACATTTCAAAGAAAATGTGGGGCTCTGTTCTTCTCTCCTATGCTGAAGAGAGGGATCCACAGGGAGAGGGACATTTTCAGTGATAGTTAATCTCTGCTTCGTGGACTGAACTTGGGGGTTTCATCAATAAACACCTGTTCCCATTCAAATGTAACACACTGAGACAGAAATCACTGGCACGCGAAGACACATGCTCACATCCTGGGAAGCCGGCTACGTGGTTGTATTTCCTAAGGGCAGTTATTCGAAAGTACTGTCGTTTTATTTTTAGTTTCCTTCAGAATCTACCCCAGAGCACATCTCTTCACTGTCTCTCCCAGACACTCCTCTGCTTTTCAAAAGGAGAAACACTGAACCTTCTCTCCTCCACACTAAAAGGCCTTTGTCTGAAACCACACATGTCGATTTTAAACAGAAAATAATATTAAAGCACAGTGCTTCCTTTATGTGCCTCATGCAGCTTTCTGAGTTCCTGTGTCCCTAGATTTATGATGTGCTCCACACTTTCCACCTTCTCAGTGCTGTTTTCCCACATTTGAAGGAGAAATGATCAAGAGATTTGTGCTGGAGTAAATTTATTCTGTCTTGAGCTGGGTGAAGTTTCCAAACTCACCACAGCATGGAAAATATAAATGCTGTAAGCATCGTGCCTCCTTCCTAGATGCTGCAGACAGTGAGACACCAGGCCCGGGGCAGAAATGAATGTTGCATTCTTGTGATGACTCGCTGCTCAGAGACGTTTGGCTCCTCTGAATCGAGTGACAGAAACCTGACCCGATTTCATGATCTAACACTTGGTTGCCCACTGGGGAGGAAATCTCCTGTGCCCCGTCCCCCCTTTTTCAACACTCTCTCTTTCCTTAAGGACGAGAGAACTATGACTCTGGGTGGCTGAACACTGAGCTGGAGAATTGTTCCTGTTCTTAGGACAGAACACTAGAGTCAACAGCAGAAAAGTATGTAAGGTGAAGTTCATTTTCACCTTTCAATAAAGTAAACCATTGACTTCCAGTCATAATTCTGAAGGCATGTGTCCTTCTACTGAAGAACATGAAGCTTAGGCTCAGGGAGCAGAAGCTCAGAAATGGTAGCTTGCTGCATGGGATTTCCTTCCAGTTGTGTCGGGACACCTCAGCCTTGGTTCCTGTTCCCTTCTGTACGTGATATAACTGTCCACCTGCTCCTGCCATGCCAGGAGTCCCCTTATCCAGTGGACCTGGCACCTCAGGGACCCGAGAAGATCCGTCACAGGGTTGGGTGGGGCATTATTAGTGGATGAGTCAACCTCATCACAGAGTGGGTGAGGGTAACAGCCACCTCCTCCTTGATGCCTGGAGTCAGGCAACCTCCACCATAAAATGACTTTAATATATGCATTCGGCTAGGTAAGATGGTCCCAGTTTCTAAGTCCTGCATGCTTTGCTGCTTTCCTTCTTGCCCCTCTTTTATTACAAACAAATCACCCATTCCATAGTTTCTTCTAGTGTCCTAACAGGAATGACAGCAGGGAGAGGGTAGCCCGGAGCCTGCCTTTTTGGGATCTGCTGTGTGAGACCAAGAATACTTTCCATCAGAAAGCAGAGGCCTTTTGTTGCCTCTGTGACCTGGGCACTGCTTCTCCCTGCCATACTCTTATCTCTCGCAAGCCTGGCTTCCTCGCTGTTTCTGGGTCCCCTGCACACTCTTCCCACCTCAGCATCTTTGCTTTGGCCGTTCCCACTGCGGAGAATGCTCTTGCTTCAGATGTCCAGTTGGCTAATATCCTCACCCTCTTTGAGCACTTTCTCAATGAGGCCTACCGTGAGCATCCTATTTAATCCAGCAACAAATCTGCCCTGTCCTCCCCACTTCCAGTCTCCTTGCCCCATTCTGAGTCTTTGTTCCGTAACACTTATCCCTTCTAACGGCCACAGCACCTACTCATTTACTGTGCTTAACACATGTTTATGATGTTTCCTCCCATTAGATTAAACGCTCATGGGGGCAGGGATCTTTCTCTGGTTTGCTTAGTGATGCATCCCAAGTTCCTAGAACAGTGGCTGTCACAGTCACTCAAAATATTTGTAGGGACTCAAACTATTTGAATGAAAGATGATCATGGTCAGTCGGAGCTTACCAGTGTGCCATAAGCCTCTGATGGGCCACAAATGGGTTACAGATGTGCTGAGATATTGACACCCTCAGCCCTTGAGGTGTCTGGCCAGGGTTTGGAGAAGCTGAATGCCTTGACAATTACATCCTGCTGCAAGTAGCCTTCTATATTTACTCCAATATACTTCATAATATTGCCATTTTCTAGGTGTTTCGGGACATTAAAACGTCTGGGAAGCACTTCTCTACAGCTAAGCTGTGTCCTAGCATGGAGTATACGGTGCGCTTTTCACTCTGTTAGGTGGAATGCCTGTGTCGCTTTTCGGAAGTGCTCATATATCTGGATATTGGTATTTCCCAATTTCAATCAAGCATTAGTTCAGTAACAATTTCTGTTGTTCGTCAATGAAATGTTCTTTTTAAACAAATGATTTTATGCCATGAGTTACATATTTTGAAACATTAAGAATCTATGTTAAATGAATAAAAGAATTAGTAAATATGTATCAAGAGAGTGAATAAAAGTCACATTAAAAACATTGAAATTATTGATGGTGATTGTGGAGGTCGTGGTGATGCAGTCTGGAGGCCTGAAAGATGGTGCCAATGGATTTTGTCCTAAATTCTTATGCCTGGTTGCTCTAAAATGACAGTTTCTTTAAGAGGAAGGAAGGGGAGGAGAGATGATGGGAAGGCTTTCCCTAGAAAGACCTCAAGGTCTGGGGATATGCTTCCCCTGCCTTTTTTTTTCCTTTTAACCACAACAGAAACTCTTAGCATCACCTTTAGGCTAATCCTAAGTATAATAAGAAAGGTCATGACGCTAGATTTCTTACAAAATATCACTGCAGGGCATATGCAAGCTCTTGGCTGCTTGGTGAGTGGGTATTAAACCAGAGCTATCAAGGACTGAGAGGCAATGAGTCAGAGATTGAGAATCAAGACTAGAAGAGCCAGGGGAAGCCTGGGAGGAAAGCTCAGGGCCAGACAAGGCACTTGGCTGGATTTGGAAGTGCCCAGAATTTGGCAAGCATGATAGAACCTGGAGCCAGGACTTAGGCAGAAGCCAGGAAACTCTGGGTTCATGAGGTGAAGGCTAAATGGAGTGGGGAGAGAGGGTCAGGAACAAGACAGCAGGAACCAGCAGCAGGGATGTCTTGAAACCAAGACAAGTACCTCAGCCAAGAAGCCTCATATGTGCCTCTTGCCAAGACAAAATGCAGCACCTGGAACAGTCTGCCAGAGCCTGCAGGTGGGAACAGGGTAAAGAGGCTGACATGGCTTAATGACCGGGGTGGAGCTAGAGCCAAGTGAAGGTTCTGGCAGCCAGCCTCCCTCTCTGGGATGGTGATTACTTCCTTCCTCTCTTTCTAGATCTTATGCAGCACTTTTGACCTAGAAACTCTGGAGCAAACAGACCAGGATGCCAAACACGAAGATAAATGATTTCTGAGGTCCCTTCAACAGTGGGATCGTGGCCAGAGGAGCCACTGCCTGTTAACTTTGAGGACTCAGGGAAAGGCTGATAATGTCTGAATAGGGAGAGTTCAAGGCGGGGCACACCCAGGATCTGACCATCATACCATGGGCTTCAGGATTATATATGCAATTTAAAAAATCAGAGCTCATTAATTAATCTAATTAAAATGGTTTGTACTTCTATGCATTCAACTCTTTTTATTGAGTACCTACTATGTGCCACACCCTGCTGTTCCCTAGCAGCATTACCCTGACTCTCCTGGCCAACCGTGGGTATTTTTTATTCTGTCATTTATCTCCCTTCTCCCTCCAGCTGATACTTTCCTCTATGAGTACAGTTTGCTATAACTTTATTTATATTCCTTTTACCTCCTGCAGACTTTTGCAGGTGTCTGCATTTCTTGACCATTCTGTAGGCATTTAGAAGATGGCTATTTGGCTTCTGAATGTTCTTCTGCTATTACATATTCCAAAGCTGTACAGAACGTGTATTCACAAGGAAGATGGAAAGCTAAGAGGGAAACAGTTGCAATGCAACCTATGCCCTGTGCTCTAGCCTCAAACTCATGAGGACTTGGTGTTCTAGGACCTGTGAGCCATTAGAGCACAGACTACTTGGGTAATGTGGTTGAACACAGGGAACAGATGGGTTGGATGGAGTAGGTCTAATTTAGGAAAAGATGGATGGAGAGAAAGGACAGATAATAAAGATGATGATAATACTGCTCATTTATAATCTATATAGTCACTATAGCACACTCGTAGAGAAGAACACAGACTTTGAAGCCAGGGAGATGTAAGTTCCAATGCCAGAGGTGACACTAACTATTTGTGTAATCCTGACCAGGTCGTTTAACTTTTTGGGTCTCTGTTTTCTCATTTTTCATATAAATATAAACATACCTACCTCTCAGGGAGGGTTGTTTTGAAGATTAAATAACAAGGTCATATATTTAAAGTGCCAAACGGGTGAATTCTTTGGTTGTGACATAAAATGGGTGGCTAATAAATGGTGGATAATGATAAGTTCAGCCACTGGTTATTGAGGATCTGTGATGTTCTTGACTCTGTAGCTGGCACAGTAATATTTTCTCATTACCTGTCACCTATGAGGTAAGAATTATCCCATTTGAGAACTGAGGATCCTGAGACTTGGGGAAATTAAATAAGTTATTCAGGTTTACATAATTAATGAGAGAGCCAGTCCAGGTAAATAAGAATGGGAGAAGAAAATTAACAGTTACTGAATGTTTAATGTGTACCAGGCATTGTACCAGGTGCATTACAAGCATGGAGTCATGAAATTGTCATAATAATCCTACGAGATCAGCGTTGTTATCTCATTGTGCATGAGGAAACTACTTTTCACAAGGTCTACCAGTAGACAGTCGGATTCCAGCCTAGATCTGGCGATCTCCAAAGCTTATGATCATCTTGAAAAGAGAGAAGCAAGATAGGCCTCTGGTTTCTCCCACTATGAGATAAAGTTGGGGTCTTTAGAATTAAAAAAGAAAAAAGCTGATTTCAGGAATGAAGAAAAGATTTTGACCTTTGGGACTTGTGAATATCTGAGAACCATATGTCCTCTGATGGTTTGCTTTGTTTCCATTCTTAGTCACCCCAGCTCTACTCTGGTAAACATAGGAGCTATCTGGTCTCGTGCCTGGGGTATTAAACTTTATGGGCACTCCCGGAGCCTGGTCACTTGGAGAATCAGTGTCCCTGGCTGCTTGTTGTGTGATAGAGGCTAATGTCTCAAACCAGTCAAGGCAGATGCTCTCTGTACCTAGATACAGGACCAAGCTTTAGGAATGACAAAGGAAACTCCTTATTTAATCATGAGAAACTGAGAATATTGCTTTTTAGAGAAAAAAAAAAAACTAAATATAAAGTAAAGAGAGGGGAACTCAGGTCAGTGCAGGCCACTTGGTTTGGCAAGCTATCCGTTTAGCTCACCCTCTTCCCAGGATGGCTCGATCCTGACTCAGAACCTTTGGCGGAGTGACTAGCTGCAGGAGATGTGACTATTAAGGAGAGAAGGAAGAGAAAGCAAAGTTCTTCATCGAGTTTACTGTGACAAAAAGCAGGACAGCAAGGAAGGCAGAGAAAAAACAAGTCCTTTAGAAGGTTTCCGTCTAATTTATGTACCTCACAATGACAGGAGTGAGGTCACTGGTCACTGGTATGCTCAGAGGAGAAGGTGTCACACACCAGCCCTGTGCCGAAGGCTTCAGTTTCATCTATTCAACACTCAGTAAATGGTGGCTGTGTACTTACTATTTGTAGGGTAGGATACAGCAGTGAGTAATTCCCATATGGAATTCTTTTTTGTTGTTTACTTTTTTTTCAAGAGACAGGATCTTGCTATGTTGCCCAGGCTGGCCTTGAACTCCTAGCCTTCTGAGTCGCTGGGACTGTGGGCACCAGCCACCTGTACTTGGCATGGTGCTTACATTGCAAAGAATAGGGGAGGTGTACAGACAATTAACCAAATTAAATATGTAAATAATGTAAGAGAATATTTTAGAAGAGCGTAAGTTTCATGGAGGAATACCAATACAATCACTCTGAGAGGGAGGTATTATTAAATTAATTGGGCCACACAGTTGAGTAGTAGAGCTTCAACCATAAATCGTGTCTTTTTGAATGAAGCTCCTTCTCTTCTTTTCTGCCCTCTGCCTTAGCTAGATGTTGAAACAAGGAAAGATTGGAAAGGTCAAGGCCATCTCTAATTTTGTAGCCTTTCCTCATCGCCTGGAGGCAGTTACAGAATACTTTGGCATATGGCAGTAGAGAATTTATGTGGACTATATACTTCAGTAAAGAAACTATCTTTCCTCTGCTAGCAGCAAAGATGTTTTTGAGGTCAGCACTTCAGCCCTAGAGCCGAAGATGAGCTAGAATGAAAATCCAAAAATTCTCCTTAAGAAGATAATTTGTATTTCCATTGAGTGCAAACCCACCAGCGAGCTTGCATGCAGTTCTGAACTTCGTCATTGACAAGCATTGATACTAATCAGTGGCCTGTTTCCAACATTGTGGGAATCATTTGATCTTTTATTAAAGAAAATTCTTCCAAAAATATTAATTTAAAAATTAATGTCAACACTCTCTGACATTCCATCTCTGAATGCTGAAGAAGAAAAAAGTTTTAGAGTTTTTTAATAATCTTGGTAAATATTATTTGAACTTTACTTCAAGCCAAAACAAGTTTCATGGGGAAAAAAAATCCTTTCTTCAGCCATGGGCAATAAATTTGGCCAGGAGGATCTGGAAGGAAGAAACTGAACAAGCTAAATACTAAGTGGACATTCATAGCCACGAACACCATGACTTTTAGAGACATTGATGCTCTCCCCTAAAATAAAAAATTGTTTTCAAGAAAATCCTCAATCTTGTCCATTGGCTCTTTATCTTCTGAGTGGGTATGTGGATATATCACATGGGCTGCTGCTTTTTTATTTTTATTTTTTAAAATAACCAGTGGTTAATTAAAAAGCCACTGCCTGGACACATTATCCAGTGTTCCTCGTATTTGGTGGAAAGAAGAAAGAAATGGAAGGCTAAAGATTTGCTCAAAATCCAAACCTCTCTCCCAAGATCAAGGCGTTTAAAGGATTAAGGAGGATATGTGTTTGTGTGTGTATGTGTGCGCGCACATGTGCATGTGCGTGTACACGTCTGTTGTGTTTGTAGCAGCTGCTGTATTAGTTAAGCTTTACCTCCTTTTCTATAAATGGAACTTTTGCCTTTCATCTCTTTTCGGTGTTGCTTACCAGGAAGATATATGAAGGGCCTGAAGCGGGAGAAAGAATTCCAAAGGGTACTTCACTCTTCTACACCAAGGAGAGTGTATTTATTGTCTTTTGTTTAGTAATTGCTTCAGTTGATAGAGGAAAAGGGAAGACAGACAAACAAAAACAAAGAAGAGGAAAGAAGAAAGTGGAAGGATGAAGGGGAAAGTGGTAGGGGATCCTAAAGGGCTGTGAATTGGCTCAGAAGCAAAGAAGAATGAAAACGGCCTAAAGAATTGGATAGTAATACTTTCAATCCCAGGCTCTGAATGAACTTGGCTCAAAAAAATAAGGTACAGATGGTGAAATGAAGTTAGCTCAGTGACGTTATTTGGTGAAGAAGAAAACAAGCAGTTTGTTTTCTTCACATGCTAGAAGTTAGATCTATTTACAATAAAGCATGGAATGAGAAGTCATGTAACCTAGACTTCAGTCTGACTCTGCTGCTCACCAGCTAGGTGACCTTGGCCAAGTCACTTGAAGTCCTTCAGCCACAGCATGCTGGCAGCAGTATTACTCCTCATTCCTAAGTCATAGGATTGCCTTGAGGATCAAATGAAATAATGTATTATATGTTTATGCTTTCATTCAATAAGCATTTGTTGAACACCTACTATAAACAAATGGACACATTCGTGGCTCATGAAGCTTACATTCTAGGTATATTCTAAAATGTATTTCAGTATATATTGTAATATTTGAGACAGGTTTATATATACTATACAGCATTTTTATAATACACAGAAACATATTTTACTTTTTCCTGTAAAGATGATGATTATGCTACTCTCTCTTATGGTAGAATTTAATAAAAGCATCTTTGTGGATCCCGTTCTACACATACTTGGGTGTGATATGTGAATTGAAGTCTAACTGAGCAGCACTTGTGGACTGTTGCCATACCACCTTCCCAGCACTCAGCTGAATCTAGCTTATCTCTATTCATTTAGGTTTCTCAATAGACAACTAGTGCTGCCAGAAAAAAAAAAAAAACACCTTGAAAAGAAGAGTGAGAATGTTTGTAGGTAACTGTAACTCAAACAGAAGATACCAATTGCTTTGGTTAACTTAAACAGGATGTTCACACTCAGGTAGGCTCATGGTTCTGAGACTTGCTGAGTGAGGTGCTGTAAACTGTTTTTCCTTAGTTAAGACAATACAATATTGTCAAAAAACAAGTTTGTAAATTACTTTTATTTTATAGAAAGAAGAGTGAGAGCTCATTCTCAAAGGCCAGAAAGTCACTGCTACAATTGTTGATATCTGAATAAAATGTACTCAGAATTTGCCCTTGCTTGAAAATTGCAGGGTTCCTGGAAAAGGATCAAGATTCTCTTTTAGCTTTCTCACCCCTCCCCATCCTTTCCTATTCCAGTTTTGTTCAGACAGTTTCCCACAAGACAGGGGGTAGCCAAGGTCAGGGGCAATGGAAGTTCATCTGGATGGGGTGTGTGTGCTGCAATTCCATCTCCTGAAGGGAGGATAAATTGCAGCCAAGCAGCAACTCAGGAACTGCACACATACCAAAGAACCCTACCTCCAGAATAGTGACCCTGGACCCCAATTGGTCCCAGCTGTTGAGACGGATGAGATGGAGATTGAGAGAGGTGATGCTGTTAGAGATGGAGATTTGTCAAATGGAAAACAAGTCTGTGAATTACTTTTACTTCTATTTCACAGAAAGGAGGATGACAGCTCGAATTAAATATTCTAGAAAAGTGATTGCCAAGAGATATGTTCTTACAATTATCCTTTTGCCATGATCTATTCCTGGAAGGTGTGGTGTGGCTCCCATGGCACTTGTTGCATGACCTTGTGAGTTTGTTCTTTGTCTTAGTCTATTCAGGCTGCTATAAAAACTACCATAGATCAAGTGACTTACAAACAACAGACATGTATTTCTCACCATTCTGGAAGCTGGAAAGTCCAAGGTCAAAGTGCTGACAAATTTGGTGTCTGGTGGGGGCCTGCTTACTGATCCATTGTTGACTGTCTTCTCACTGTGTCCTCACATGGTGGAAGGGATGAGGGAGCTCTCTGGGGTCTCTTTTATTTGGATACTCATCCTGTTGATGAGGGCTCCACTCTCATGACCTAATCACCTCCTAAAAGTCCCACCTCATAACACCATCACACAGGGATACGGATTTCAACATATGAATTTTTTGAGAACATGGTTGAAACACAGCGCTTCCTGAATGCACTTTTCTATCCACCCAATTTCTACTACCATATCTCTCCATGAACACCAAAGAGACAAAATCAACATGTAGTATTGCAGGAATGAAATGAATAGAATGAACGTAGCGTTGATTTTATTTTATTCTGTTTAATCTCGGCACCACTACTATTGTGATGATAATCTGGATCACTTACTGATCATTCACTGTGTGCTAGGAATTATTTAGTTAATTGCTTTACCTGCATGGTTTTCATTAGTTCCCCCCCAACAACCCCGTGAGTTAGGTTTGAGTATCATTCCCATTTACAATTGAGGAAACAAGCTTAAAGAGTTGAGTAACTGAGTTGCCCAGCGAGTGAATGTCAAAGCCAAGACTTGAAACCCTGATTTATCTTCATCCCTCATCCTTCAGCCTTCAGCCATTCTGCCTTGCCTTTAATATTCTCCTTGTTCTGGTACCACATCACTTTTCTTTCTTTTCTTCTTTCCTCCTCACTCCCTACCTTTAGTCCTTCACCCATTATAGAAACCAAACGTTAACATTCAATTAAAAATAGCCACCCAAAAGGAAAGCTAAGAATGTTATACACAGAGCATTAATTTTTTCTCATTCTTTTATGTTTGGAAACGTATGTGTTGGTTTTATGATGGCCGGAGGGCAGACCCAGTCCTTTCCCTTTGGTAGATACACCAAACCTACTGTAGGTTTAAATGATGATAATATTTCTTAGACATCCTCAAAGAAGTTTCCAGGGATGGCAGAGAGCTTGCATTTTATGAGACAGCTGGTTTTTAATGGCTTGGCCCTTGCCAAGAACATCACTGTACAATAATTACAGGCCACTTGTGATCTTGGTAACCAAGGTGACAGGGCTTTTCATGGTCCCCCAAAGAGAGAGTATCTGAAGATGTACATGAACGTGAATTTTCAAATGCTTAAATAAAGTAAAAAAGAGTTAAGTGATGTTTACAGAAAAGTTTGCAAAAGTAAAAAGAGCACATATAAATATCTCTGAGAGAAAGGAATAAAGTACCTCAAAGAACTCCAGGCTTATTATGAGTAGTGTCTTGAGAGTCGTTTAAAGCAGTGGTTCCATTGAGTTGGAGTGCTTCAGCTTGTTCCACTGGGACTGGGGTGGTCTGAGAAAGGAAAGGGCCTCCATGTTTCAAAGTTGGATGGGATGTAAAGAGCATGGCTCCAGTTGAGGGAACAGGCAAAAACAACATAGGTTTATAATGCGCTAATGCTCTACATAGACCCTATCCAGATGCCAGGCCTGAGTTAAATTAGGACGGAAAATTTTGGTCTGCTCAGTTCATTGCCATCCATCTATGTGAGGCATTTAAAGTATATGACTGGCAGATGTGTTGGGACTATTACTAAGTTTTTTGGTGAATATATAAAATCTATTAATAAAATACTAATACTTAACATTTTTGCCAGCAATTCACATATCATCCATTAAACTAGAGTTGAGACCTGGTGTTAGACCCTTTCTCAGCCCTTTCCTCACAGGCTCAGCCAGAGGCCTCTCCCATGACACACTGTGGCCTCTGGGCTCTGCCCCTTCTGCTGCGTCCTTGCTTGTGCCACCTTCTGCTTTGGATTCTTATCTTGATTTCCATTTTGGTGTTGATGCTTTGGAGTTTCTCTTGCTTTCTGGACCGTTGTCACCTAAAGAAAAAAATTCAGTTACTATTTTCTTTGTGCTTCACATCCAAGGTCAATCCAGCCTGCTCCCAAGATCAGACAAAGTTCCTTAGATCTAAACCTAGGGCAGACCTGGCCTCTTACCTCTACTTGAATAGGGGAAGAAGCTCCATGATTATGCACACTTAAAATAAACAGTCTGTATGAAAGTCCAGTGTACCTATATATGCCCAATTTATATCTGTTCCTTATCTACAAATTCAGAGTGGGCAAGAATTCTCCTACTCCCTAAAATCACAGGTAGGGTTCTCTTTTCCTTTTTCTCCTTCATTCTCCCTTTTCATCCACATCCCCTTACAAATGTTATCACCCTAGAAATCCTCTGAGGGGATGCCTGGTATTGTGCCAAGATGATGTCTTGGTGTTTGCAAAGAGAAAAAAAGTGTAAGAAACAGTTTCTCCCAAGCCTGTCTGACCACATGGGCATGTAACACTTAGCTCTGTATAAAAGGATCTGTTTATTAGAGACAAAGTAGAAGAAGAATGAAGTTGGGGCAAAATGTCCATCTTCACTGACCTTCCACCCTTGGTCCTAGCTCATTCTCTCCTGTAGACAGCACTGGCCTTATCTGGAAGCTGAAGCTGCTCATAGTCGCAAGATGGCTCTAACAGTTTCAGGCAGTGCATCCAGACATCACCACATCAGAGGCAGAAACAGAATCATATCTTCCAGTGTCTTCTTTGTAAAACCAAGAAATACTTGCCAAGTATCTCTCAGCAGGCCTTTCCTCACCTCTAATAGATCCAAAGCTAGTCATATGTCTGCCTCTAAAGTATCTGGCCACATGTAAAATAGACACCATGTCAGATGAGGCCAGTCTGAGGCGGTGTGCACACTGCAAGAGTCAGCCATCAATGTTCACCATCCTGCTGCTTGTACACTAGGCCTCCCCCTTGTCTTTCTCTATGGGAGGTGTAGAAGGAGGCCTGCAACATGAGGTTTGAGATGGGTTGCATTGCAACTATCTGTGTTTCCATCGTTACTGGAGATAATGGCCTTAGAAAGTCACAGAGGACTTTCTAAGTTTCAGAGTCAGGAAAGAAGAGGGGCAGCTGTGAGATTTCCACTTTGTGGGGAAGGAAAGTGACATTTACTGAGCCCCTCTACTGAGTGCTGACGATCCCCCTTCCCTAGACCTTCCTCCTAGAGTCAAGATGCAGTAGCTGAGCCTCCTGGATGCAGTGAGACACAGAAGGCCCAGGACACCACCACCAGAAAGGAGACCACCCACTTCCCACGAGAGAGAAGGCCATGCAGACTCGCCTTTCTCCTCTTTCTTCTGTGAATTCCTCTTTTATTCTATAGATCTTGACTCAAACTCTAATTCTTCAGGAAAACCTTCTTTGGCACCGCCACCCTACCCTGCAAGATTAGGTTAGACTCCCTTTCTTTTTTTTTTTTTTTGAGACGGAGTCTCGCTCTGTCGCCCAGGCTGGAGTGCAGTGGCCGGATCTCAGCTCACTGCAAGCTCCGCCTCCCGGGTTCACGCCATTCTCCTGCCTCAGCCTCCCCAGTAGCTGGGACTACAGGCGCCCGCCACCTCGCCCGGCTAGTTTTTTGTATTTTTTAGTAGAGACGGGGTTTCACCGTGTTAGCCAGGATGGTCTCGATCTCCTGACCTCGTGATCCGCCCATCTCAGCCTCCCAAAGTGCTGGGATTACAGGCTTGAGCCACCGCGCCCTTTCTATAAGCTCTCACTGCACCTTGAACTTTGTCTTCCTGTTATTTATCATGCTATGCCACTATAAATATTTCCACAATTATTTGATTAATATTTGTCTTTCTGGCTAGACCATAAGTTCTGTTAGGCTCCCATCTCATGCCTGTGTGCCCCTACATACTAGACAGTCAATGCATGTTTTTAAATGAATGAATAAAAGGATCATTTATGTTTACTTTGAGGATTCTTGTTCTCTCAGACACAGCCTTCTCAGTGGTTTACTTTCCGTGCTAGAAAAAAAGTGTGATTAGTCTGCATTCTACAGGCATGTCAACCAGATAATGTTTTTCCATGACTTAGTGTTGAAGGACTTTTCTAACTTACCGAAACATCACTAGTAATAGTGGCCCACTTCAAATGTGACTTTCTTACTTAAGGACCCAGAAGATGCTAAAGGTTGTTGCCAAGAAGCCAAGAAGCATCTAAGCATTTCCTAATACACTCAATGGCTGGCACATAGCAAGTGTTCAGAAAGTATTTACCCTCTTTCTGTCCTTTCATTTACGTTTGCCTTATTTTCTCATTCATTTCTCCTCCTCTCCCTCCGTTTGTTTCCTCTATCAGTTTTCACCTTTTCTCCTCTCGTTCCCTTGCCTTCCCTCTTACTGTGGCTCCTTGGCCTAGAAGATTCCTGAGGCCTCCACCTGCACTGTTCAATATGGCAACCACGAACCACATGTGGCTACAGAAAGCTGGAAATGTGGCTAGTCCAAATTGAGATGTCCTGGAAGTGTGAGGTGGGACACAGAGTTTCAGAAATGTAGTATGAAAAAGGAATGTAAAATCAATAAATTTTATAATCATTGTGTGTTGAAATCATAATATTTTAGATAAAGTGGATTAACTAATATATATGAAAATTAATTTTGCCTGCTTCTGTTTAGTTTTTCAAAATGTGGCTACATTTTTTAAATGGAAAATATTTTATGTGTGGTTCATATTTTATTTCTATGGAAAGTGCTGATCTAGACTGTGCACAGGTGGTTTTTTTGGTGGTAGGAGAAGGATCTGTATATTTGAAAGGCAGCAGGTTGCATTGCTGAATTCTCAGCAAATAGTATAAATTTATGTAACACCTTTCAGAGCTTATGTGGACACAGTGCTGGAGAAATATGCAACATTATTCTCCAAAATAGTGTTTCCCACTTTTACTTTTTGGGAGATGCTAAATACATGTTCACTCTAATGTCTTCTCAGTCTATATTTGGTGTATCTCCCCACCCCCAAAGAATTTGTTGAGCTTTAGTAACTATAATGTGTATTAGGAGAGTAATAAAAATATTGCTTTCCCTAAACGGTGTATCTCTTCCCACCACTGTGGTTTATCACACTGTTCACTCCTTGGGAGTATTTCTTGTCAGTTAAAACTAAAACCACAATTAGCCAACAGCTAATGGCCTTTTTTAAGTTGTAGCTGCTTTGACAAGGCAAGAACATCAAATTGTTCATCTTTGGGAAGATATATAATAAACTATTATGGAGAAAATATAGGATTAGATCAATTGACACAAGTTTCAATTTTCCTTAAAATCCACATTGTTATATCAAAAGTATTCAGATTTAAGTGGAAAAATTCTCAACAGCAAACTTAATAGAAATTGGGATGTTCAAGTGTCTTTACCACTATCTAGTTGAGTGAATTTAGTCAAGTCACAGAATTTAACTTCTTTGTGCTGTGTATCTGTTTTTAAACTTTTATTTACTTCTTTAAGTGGAAGTAATACCTGTTCTATTCAAGGAGAACTGTTGATTGAGAAAAATACATACAGCATTAACAACAATTCAAGGAGGAAGGAAATGATTGATAAGTAGAAATTCAAGCAATGGACCTTATGCTTTGAATTTGTTTTCTGGGAAGGCAAGTTTGAAAACTACTGATCTCAAATAATAAGTAGGTGAGAATCAAAAGGAATATTCTGAGTATAGGGGTGAGTGGTGGTGCAGAAGTATTTAATAAGGGAAGATTAGCTTTTCCAGGTGTTAAAACAGACTTTAAAGCAAACATAATTAAGACATCATGGACCTTAAAGAACATGAGAATCACTGGAACAAACAAATGGCTCAGAAGTCAGTGGAGAAACAGTTCAATAGGGAAGTAATATTTTTTTAAAAACAAATAGTGTTGTGTCAACATGCAAAAGAATAAAGTTGGAGCTGTTCCTCACACCACATAAAAAATGAACTCAAAATAGATCTTAAACCTACACGTAAGAACTGAAATTACAAATCCCTTAAAGAAAACATTGGCATAATCTTTGTTAACTTAGATCAGGCAATAGTTTGTTAAAATGACACCAAAAGCACAAAAACTAAATATATATTATTTTTGGCTGAGTGCGGTGGCTCACGCCTGTAATCCCAGCACTTTGGGAGGCAGAGGTGAGTGGATCACCTGAGGTCAGGAGTTCGAGACCAGCCTGGCCAACATGGAGAAAGCCCATCTCTACTAAAAATACAAAATTAGCTGGGTGTGGTGGCGCATGCCTGTAATCCCAGCTACTCAGGAGACTGAGGCAGGAGAATCGCTTGAATCCAGGAGGCAGACGTTGCAGTGAGCCGAGATCATGCCATTGCACTCTAGACTGGGCAATAAGAGTGAAACTCCATCTAAAATACAGACACACACACACACACATACAGTTCTTTGTAAAAATAAAAAGAAAATCTTACTTCATCACTGCTTTTAAACATTGTACTGGGAGTTCTAGCTAATGCAATAAGAACCCCTCTCCGCATCCCCAACTGAAAAGGAGAGAAAAGGTATACAGATTGGAAAGCAACAGATAAAATTGTCTTAGATCACAGATCAAGGGATTGAAAAGACAAGCCAGAGACTGGGAGAAAATATTTGCTAGAGACATATCAGGTCAAGGACTGCTATCTAAAATGTACAAAGAACTCTTAAAACTCAATAATGAGAATGCAAAAACTCTATTAAAAGTAGGCCAAAGACCTTAACAGACATCTCACCAAAGAAGACATACAAATGTCACGCAAGCATGCAAAAAGATGTCCGTATCATATGTCATCAGGGAGAGGCACATTAAAACAACAAAGAGATACTACTACACATCTATTAGAATGGCCAAAGACCAGAACAATGACTACACCAAATGCTGGTGAGAATGCAGAGCAACAGGAATTTTCACTTATTGCTGGTACAGCAATGTATAGTCACTTTGGAACACAGTTTGACAGTTTCTTACAAAACTAAACATACTCTCACCATATGATTCAGCAGATGCTCCTGGTATTCACAAATGAGTTCAGAACTTATGCCCACACAAGGCCCTGCACACAAATGTTTCTAGCAGCTTTATTTACAATTGTCAAAACTTGGAAGCAACCAAGATGTCCTTCATTAGGTGAATGGATATATAAACTGTGGGACATCCTTACAATGGAATATGATTCAGTGTTAAAAATAAGTTATCAAGCCCTGAAAATGCACAGAGGAAACTGAAATGCATATTACTAAGTGAAAGGAGCCAACCTGAAAAGGCTACATACTGCATGATTCCAACTATGTGACATCCTGGAAAAGGCAAAACCGTAGACACAGTAAAAAGACTCATGTGTGCCAGGGTTTAATAGGGAGGGAAGAATGAGTAGATGGAGCACAGAGGATTTTTTAGGGCAATAAAACTACTCTCTGTGATGCTGTAATGGGGGAATATATTACAAATATGTCCAAACTTAAGAACGTACAATACCAAGAGTGAACCCTAATGTAAGGTATGGACTTTGTGTGATGATGATGTGCTAATGTGGACTCATCAATTGTAATGAATGGTTCACTCTGGTGGGGGATGCTGATAATGGGGAAGGTTGTGCACGTGTGGGACAGGTGGGATATGGGAAATCTCTGCATCTCACCCTCAATTTTGCTGTGGACCTAAAACTTCTTTTAAAAATAAAGTCTATTAAAAAAAGTTCTGTGGTCGAGTAAGTTTGGGAATACTGTGTTCTCAGATTCTCTCTTGGAGATTATGATGCTCACATGAAGCACATATTAAAGGTTCTAAGAAGTCCAATGATAAAGAAATACAGCATAAACCAACTTGTTCAACCACAGAAGCTTTGTTTGCTCAATAGCTAGTTACGTCCAATGGAACTAGTATGCAATAGAATATTCGTGGGAAATGCTGAAACCCCCCGCGCCAAACACACACACACAAAGTAAACACTTGTGCTCTAAAGGACATCATTAACAAAGTGAAGGCCGGGCGCGCTGGCTCAAGCCTGTAATCCCAGCACTTTGGGAGGCCGAGACGGGTGGATCACGAGGTCAGGAGATCGAGACCATCCTGGCTAACACAGTGAAACCCCGTGTCTACTAAAAAATGCAAAAAACTAGCTGGGCGAGGTGGCGGGCGCCTGTAGTCCCAGCTACTGGGGAGGCTGAGGCAGGAGAATGGCGTGAACCCGGGAGGCGGAGCTTGCAGTGAGCCGAGATCCGGCCACTGCACTCCAGCCTGGGCGACAGAGCGAGACTCCGTCTCCAAAAAAACAAAAAAACAAAAAACAAAGAGAAAAGCTGACTCACAGAATGGGAGAAAATATCAGCAAATCATAGCTCTGATGAGGGACTTATCCCTAGAATATATAACTAACTCTTACAACTCAAGTATAAAAACAAAACCAAATTTTAAAATGAGCAAAGGATTTGCATAGATATTTCTCCAAGGAAGACATGCAAAACGCCAGTAAGAACATGAAAAGATGTTAAACATCGTTTACTATCAAAAAGCAAAGCAAAACAAAACAAAAACACAACAAGATACCACTTTGTGCTCACTTGCAGGGCTATAACCGAGGAGACAGTAAGACAAGTGTTGATGAGGATGTAGAGAAATTGGAAGCTTTGTACATTGTTGGTAGGGATGTAAAATGATGCAGCTTTGGAATACAGTGTGGAAGTTCTTCGAATAGTTAAACAGTTACTACATGACCAGATATTGTGCTCCTAGGTATAAAACCAAGAGAAAAAACATATATACCACACAAAACCTTTCACAGCAATGTTCATAGCTGCATTATTCATAATAGCTAAAAAGTGGAAACAACCCACGCATTTGTAATAAACAAGATGTGGTATATCTATACATTGGAACATTATGTGGCCATTAAATGCAATGAAGTATTAATGTATGCTGCAACATGAATGAACCTGAAGAGAAAGAAAGAAAATAAGTGAAAAAAAAAAAGAAAAGAAAAGAAACAATCTCAAGGGGTCACACATTGAATGATTCCATTTGCATGAAATGTCCAGAATAGGCAAATTTATAAAGACAGAAAGTAGATTAGTGGTTGCCAGAGCCTGGGAGAAGGGGATAATGGGGAGTGACTGCTAAGAGATGTGTGGTTTCTTTTTGGGGTAATGAAAATATTCTGGAAGTAAGTAGTGGTGATAGTTGCATAACTCTGTGAATATACTAAAGCCACTGAATTGTACACTTTAATTATATCACAGTTATTTAAAAAATTAATTAGTTCATGTAAATGACTTCAATATATGATTAAGGCATTACAGAATAGTGAGGAAAGGGAAGCTTATTAATGGTATTGGGGCTATCTGCTTTACAATTTAGAAAAAGTAATACCTTTACATTTATATTATGATTCAAAATACATTTTAGAGGGATTACATATTAAATAGTAGAATTGGTTTTAAACAGAAAAACTAACAAGAAAGTAGAAATATTAATCAGACATTTATTAGTGGAGCTAGAATAAACTTCTTTGCAAAGCAGCAATAGAAGAAATCACCAAGTAAATGATCAACATCAAGCTAGATGTATAAAAATTAAGAACTATTTGATATAAATAGGAAAACAATAATAAAAAGGAAAATAACAAATTGGCAGAGAACATATTGCAGCAAATATGTTGGACAAAAGGTGAATATCTTTACTCTAGAAAAAGTTAAATTATTTGATAAGATATAAAAATGAAAATAAAGCAGAAGATACAAAAAAAAAAGAGAGAGAAAGTTGCACAATTCAAGGCAGGATAAAAGTTGTGGAATAACCTATGTTGTGAAAAGGCTATGTGCTATACTGTTGTGCAGAGACAGGAAATATCCATTTGGTGTTGGGGAGGGAGACAATAAAGGGTAGAGTAAACAAAATGCGGAAAAATATTCGTCCGTTCTTGTAATCAAAGGCATTATTTTAAAATAGTAATTATCTATTTTTCTTTGATTGAATTAGCAAACATTACAATTCTCAAAACTGGAGTGAAGAAAAGGTAAAAGTGGTGTATTCTCAAACATAGACAAGCAATGTAGTATCATGAAAAGATTCATACTGTGTTTGGAATTAGGCAGAATTAAAATCAAACGATAATTCTGTCACTTACAAGCTGTGTGATCTTGGTAACTAAGACAATCTCTCTAAATCTATATTATTAGCCATAATATGGTGATGTTTCCTACTTTGCAGCATTGATGTGAGAAAAATAATAAGGATCTAGCTGAGTCCTTGACACATTCTATGCACTCAGTTTATTCTAAGAGTTCAATAAATAGTGACTGTTTGAATATTACAGTTGGTCATGGAAATTAATAAGAAAGAAATTTAGCAAGTATCAAAAACTATCAAATGTTCATATTATTTGATCCAGTGATTTTACTTCTGGAAATACATTCTAAGAAAATAACCATTAAAAAATATTATATGTACAAAACTATTTTAATGGCATTATCCAGAATAGGAAATGTTTTATAACAGAGGAATGGTTAACTAAACTATGATGTGACTATTTACTGAGCGGAAGTGTGATGTGGCTGCCGCAAAGAATGATAATTGTGAACGTCAAGTCATTTCTTTAAAAAAAATTGGTATTTATGTGCATCAAAGGGCACAATGAACAGAGTGAAAAGGTAACTTACAGAATGGGAGAAAATATTTGCAAATCTTATATCTATAAGGTGTTAATATCTAGAAATATTAAAAACTTGTATAACGTAACAACAAAAAGACAAGCTGATTTTTAAAAGGACGAAGGACTTGAATAGACATTTGTCTAAAGAAGACATACAGACATATGAAAAAATGCTCAATATTACTAATCAGAGAAATGCAAATCAAAACCACAATGAGATAGTACCTCATACTTGTTAGGATGGCTACTATGAAAAAACAAAAACAGAAACAAAAGTAGGCCAGGTACGGTGACTTATGCCTGTAATCCCAGCTCTTTGGGATGCAAAGGTAGGAAGAAGATAGCTTGAGGCTAGGAGTTTGGGACCAGCCTGGGTAATGTCATGAGATCCTGTTTCAACAAACAGACAAAGAAACAAAACCCCAAAAGTAACAAGATTGGTAAGAATGAAGAGAAATGGAACCCTTGTGCACTGTTGGTGGGAAATGTAAAATGATGTAACTCTATGGAAAACAGTATGGAGCTTCCTAAAAAAATTAAAAATAGAAGTACCATATGGTCCAGCAATCCCACTTCTGAATATACACCCAAAAAAGCTAAATGAGGGATCTCAAAGAGATACTTGCCCATCCATGTTTATAGCAGCATTATTCACAGTAGCCAAGAGATAGAAGCAACCCGAATGTCCATGAATGGATGGATGAATAAGCAAAACATAGTACATCCATAAAATGGAATATTACTCAGCCTTAAAAAGGAATAAAAATCTGTCACATACTATAATATAGATAAACCCTGATAATATTATGTGAAAAAACCAGTAACAAAAAGACAAGTACTGTATCCTTCTACTTATATGAGGTATTTAAAGTAGTCAAAATCACAGAAACAAAGTAGAATGGTGGTTACCAGGGACTGGTGGGTGTAGTGGGGGAAAAGGGGAATTGTTTGATGGGTATAGACTTTCAGATTTGCATGGCGAAACAGTTCTGGAGATCTGCTGTAGAACAATGTGAATATACCTAACACTACTAAACTGCACTCTTAAAATAGCTCAGAGAGAAAACTTCACTTTTTTGCCACAATAATTTTTTTAAAATTAAAGCTTCAATAAATATGAATTGATCGTGTTTCACTGTGCCATGTCCTGTGGTCTGGAGGGAGACCACTTCGGAAAAGAAAAGGCCAGAGGGACTATCAAGGGCCATTTGGGAAGAGCAGGGAGAAACCATTGACAGTTTTTGAAAAAGTTTAAGACAGGGTCTTGCTCTGTTGCCCAAGCTGGAGTGCAGTGGCGCAATCATAGCTCTCTGCATCCTGGAACTCCTAGGCTCAAGTGATTCTCCTGCCTCCATCTCCTGAGTAGCTAGGACTACAGGCACATGCCACTGCCCCTGGCTAATTTTTAAAATTTTTGTAGAGATGAGGTCTTGCTATGTTGCCCAGGCCAGTCTTGAACTCCTGGCCTCAAGAGATCTTCTGCCTTGGCTTCCCAAAATGTTGGGATTACAGGCCTGAAACACTGCCCAACCATCCATTGAAATTTTAAAGCAGGAAAACAAAAACAGTGTAAAATAGATTAGAACAGAAAATTATATGTAATACAACTATGCAAAAACACGCCGACGAAAGAAAACACGAAAAGGAATGAGCTTATGGGTGATGTTTTCCTCCATTAAAAAAGTAATTCTTTTTTTTGTCTCCTCTAACTCATAAAGGGAGTGGCCAGCAAAGCCACACAATCTGGAAGTTCTAAGAGAAAGGAGAGTGTTGCGTCTTCTATACCTACCTTTCTCCGGCTTACTCCTCCAGTCAGGTGAGTACAAGTTGAATTCAAGGCTGAGTGTCTCCTGTGCTGCCACCTCGTGGTCACTCCCAGGCTGTCAGCTGAATTGAAGAGTATGCCAGTAACACGTTGTTTCATGTCAAATAATCAGAGCACAGTTTATGAATATGATTGAAATTATTTTAGTAAATAATCTTAAAATGTGTCTCTTAGATACTAGTCTTGATTGCAAGTGGTTGAGGATGAACCTTGTGACCTTTTAAAATGTCTTCCAGCTCTGTTTTATGTGGTTTAAATTAAAAAAAAAAAAAAAAAAACTTTCGAAACTCTGGAAATTTTATATTAACATGGCATAACTCATACCAAAAGTTCTGTTGGTTTGCGTTTTTAGAAAAATTCAATATTTAATAATAATGAAAAGACACTAGAGGTTTTACAAAACGAATGATGAGCTTTAGACATAAATATCATGACTAACATTTTTAAGTTGGCAAATTCAGTATTTTCTTTGCCAACCTGTTATTTTGCAACGAGAAACTTCTCAAAGTAGATGATCAAATAGTCCTTAGGCTCAAAAGTGGTATATGTTGACATTGAGAAAAAATAATATTTTAATATAAGAAAATCTGTGGTGCTTGCTAATGAATGTTTTAAATAATATGGCATGAAGCAAGTATTATTTCCCATAATTTAGAACTATTTTATAACTAATGGTAAATACTACTTTTTTCCAGAAGACAAGTAGACCATACCTATTAAATTAATGTAAGAATTTTCAAAATCTTACCTTATGCAGCTGTTTTTTTCCTTCTTTCTTTTTCCTATTTATCAATTGTAAAGACTATGTAGCAACATTTTCAACTTTTAAAATTCCCTAATGATACCTGAATTTATGGATTAATCTGTATTTTAGGAAAGGCAGAGGCTCTGGACTCAGATTACCTGCTTCCAATTCTGACATGACCTTTCTGGGCACATGTTCTTTGAACCATCTGCAAAATGAGACAAACACGGTACCTAGCTCATAGGGGTTTTGAAAAAGTTGATGAAATAATGCACACAATGCACTTGACAGTGCTCAGTACATAAGCAATTCTTACTCTCAGGCAATATTGCAAATGAAAAGAATCTATGCTAGTGAAAAAGCTCTCTAATTATCACAGCATCATAGTACTCTAATATCTTTCACCAGATCAGTGGTGTGATTTCTTTCTTTCTTTCTTTTTTTTTTTTTTTTTGGGACAGAGTCTCGTTCTGTCACCCAGGCTGGAGTGCAGTGGTATGATCTCGGCTCACTGCAACCTCTGCTCCCAGGTTCAAGCAATTCTTCTGCCTCAGCCTCCTGAGTAGCTAGGACTACAGGCATGTGCCACCACGCCCAGTTAATTTTTGTATTTTTAGTAGAGATGGGGTTTCACCATGTTGGCCAGGCTGGTCATGAGTTCCTGACTTCGTGGTCTGCCCTCCTTGGCCTCCCAAAGTGCTGGGATTACAGGTGTGAGCCGCTGCACCAGGCATGGTGGGATTTCTTTAAAATGTGTGTGTGTGTGTGTGTGTGTGTAATGATCTATTTCTAGAAATGTTTCCTTAGTGTTATTTTGTTATTTAGTTGTTGTTTTGAAGAAATTACTATCACATATGCATCTCACAGCCTGTTCTTCCTTAGATATGGATTCTACAGTGTTCAGAATAGAAACAAAATGAGTTTGACCCAGAGCATGATTGCTTATACTATAAAGTTTTAATTAAAAAGACATAAGAAAAATTCAAATCCAAATATTACATATCTAAAAACTATTCATACTCTACAATATTTAAAACCACTTCTCATACATCAGTGCTAGGTAAAACTTTAATAACTCTTGAATTAGCATTTTAAATTAAAATTTAAAAATCATTTTGATAAACAAACCTTTTAAATACCATTTAAGGTTCTTTAAATAATTGATTATTGTCCACCACATTGTATGATTGGAAAAATAGAAAAACTGAGGAATCTTTTGTGATATTATGTACCAGAAGTTAAAAAAATATGGTACAAATTAGATCCAAACAATATATGGTATGTTGTTTAGATACCAAACAATATATGGTACAAAAATCAGAGAGATGCAGGGAATAGCTCAGAGTAGGAGTGGCGAATGAGGAATTGTCTATGGAGTGTTCTTCAAGGTGGTATGTTGGCAAAGTTCTGGATTATTGGAGAGACTGTCCTGGACAATCGGTATATCTCTGAGTCAGTATATTAGCCTCTTGTTTTTTTATGGAGACAGGCTTCTTTCTCACTTTGTCACACAAGCTGGAGTGCGGTGACACAATCTCAGCTCACTACAGTCTTGACCTTCCAGGCTCAAGTGATCTTTGCCCCTCAGCCTCCTGAGTAGCTAGGACCACAGGTGTGCACCATTGTTCCTGGCTAATTTTTGTATTTTTTGTAGAGGTGAAGTCTCACTATGTTACCCAGGCTGGTCTCGAACTCCTGAACTCAAGTGATTCATCTGCCTTAATA
Organism: Trachypithecus francoisi; assembly: GCF_009764315.1. Lineage (NCBI taxonomy): Eukaryota > Metazoa > Chordata > Mammalia > Primates > Cercopithecidae > Trachypithecus > Trachypithecus francoisi. Next base: position 103,339,754 of record NW_022681456.1, on the reverse strand, counting down.
TCCTAAAGTGATGGGATTACAGGTGTGGACCACTGCATCCGGCCAGTATATCAGCCTCTTATCAAAGATTGAGGCTGGTCCGGAGAAGCTTGATGGATGGAGAATATGGAGTAAGCAGAAATGCAGAATCTGAAATACATAGTGTGGTTTGGCTGAAGAAAGAGGGTGTGAATGGTGCAGGCACAGCTGCTCAACATCAGAATGAAGCCTCAGATCTAAGTGTTCTCACCCAGATTTGGTGATGCTGAGAACAGGGATACTCTGCTCATGTAGAGAGCTGCTGTGTTCCTTTCATTGATTCAGCACATGCTTATTCAATTTATGTGGCAGAAACCATTGCAGACACTAGGGAACATGACACAGTCCTTGTCTCAAGGAGTTTAGTGGGTGACAGCTATGTGAACATACAATCACAGAAGAGTGTGGTAAATGCTGGACAGGTAATAGGGCAGAATGCTTAGAACAGGGACTTTGGCATTATCTGGACTCAGGCTCTTGCTATGTAACCTTGGTGAGTTGCTTGACCTTCTAAGCCTCAGATTTCTTAGCTAGAAAATGGAGGCACTAACAAAACCTATTATATTTGGGTTGTTATAGGATTGACATGCTATGATGCCAGCCAAATTCTTAACATAATCCTGACTCGTGGTGGTGGGGGCCGGAGGGGGAACCTAATAAATGTTAGCTATTGGGAGGAAAAGCACAGAGCTATGGGGCTCACTACATGAGAAACAGTGAGTTCAAAGAAGACATAATGGAAGATGTGAGTAAGATAAGGCCCAGAGAAGTTAGTTTGACAAAGGAAAGCACATGGAAAGCCAGGGAGGAGTGTTCAGGGAGGAAGAGTTCTAGAGGTGGGAGATTGAAAGGCGTGTTGAAGGAACTAAAAATAACAGATAAATGAACACAAAATGGATTCTGGAGGGAGAGAGAGGAAGGGCTTTGATTCTGCAGGGTTGCATATGTCAGAGAGTTCTTGAGACTAACCAAGCACACACCTACCTCATGGATGTCAGCTTGACCTTCCTTCTGCCTGGATTACTATTCCCTACATGCCTCTTTCCCTTGCTTCCTTCAGGCCTTTGCTCAGACTTCAGGAAAGTCTTCCTTGACCACCCCACATAAAATAGGATTTAAACTGTATAGGGCAGTAGTGAAATAGGCAGATTCAGGAGTCCAACTGCTGGGACTCACATCCCAACGCTACCCTTTCCTGCAGCAAATTACTTCACCTTGTTATGCTTCACCTTCCTCATGTGTAAAATGAGCATAATACTAGTACTGATGCGGGGAGGTGCTATAAGGATTAAATGAACTAACCGAAGTAGACCCTTGAGAAGATTGCTTGGCGCATAGTAAGTACTCAGTCAGCATCTGCTGCTGTTATTGTCACTAATAATATTATTCCAAATAGTAAATAAGGCACACGATCAAGGCCATTACACAGTTAAAGTTAGCACCTGTTCAGTCTGCTCAGTGCTCTGCGCAAGCTGCTGGGACCTAGAGTTCTACGAGGGGGATGATTTTGTCGTTGATGTTATTTTGCTTTTGTTATTGTAGTTAGGAAACACATTGAACACATCAAGAAATATATGGAAGTGTACAATGAATATCTGTATATCCACTACTCAGCTTAAGAAATAAAATGTTACAGGCCGGGCACGATGGCTCAAGCTTGTAATCCCAACACTTTGGGGAGGCTGAGGCGGTTGGATCACGGGAGGTCAGGAGTTTGAGACCAGCCTGGCCAACATGGTGAAACCCTGTCTGTACTAAAAAGACAAAAATTAGCTAGGCGTGGTGGCGGGCACCTGTAATCCCAGCTACCTAGGAGGTTGAGGCAGGAGACTCACTTGAACCCAGGAGATGGAGGTTGCAGTGAGCTGACATCACGCTGCTGCATTCTAGCCTGGGTGACAGAGTGAGATTCTGTCTCAAAAATAAATAAATACGTAAGTAAATAAAATGTTACAAATGGAAGCATCTTAAGGTGTTTTGGTTCTGATTTCTTTATTATTGTCCAACACTAAAAACTTTTTCCTAAGTGAGCCACTAGAAAGCTACTTCCATAGAGTGTTGACAGGTATTATGTGGGGAAAAGTTTGGGGGGTTGGGTTCAAATTAGTTTGAGAAATAATGACTTTAATAAAGTAAAATGGGGTTATTTTCTTCATGATAGCTCAAAGCCTTTCAAGCTGAACACAGGAACCCCTTTCTATGCTATGTCTTTTGTAACTATGCTTTATACAAAACAGTTTTGGAAACACCAATCGGTGTTATACTACTGCATCAACTCCAAAAAGTACCAATCACCTGATAATTTTCACATCACTCAAAGAGGATAAATTAATTTTAAAAATTGAGTTAAAAAATAGGGCTTAGTGGCCGGGCGCGGTGGCTCAAGCCTGTAATCCCAGCACTTTGGGAGGCCGAGACGGGTGGATCACGAGGTCAGGAGATCGAGACCATCCTGGCTAACATGGTGAAACCCCGTCTCTACTAAAAAAAACTACAAAAAACTAGCCGGGCGTGGTGGCGGCGCCTGTAGTCCCAGCTACTGGAAAGGCTGAGGCAGGAGAATGGCGTGAACCAGGGAGGTGGAGCTTGCAGTGAGCTGAGATCCGGCCACAGCACTCCAGCCTGGGTGACAGAGCGAGACTCCGTCTCAAAAAAAAAAAAAAAAAAAAAAATAGGGCTTAGTAATTAATAATCTTAGTGCCAAGAAGATCAGAAGCAAATGGGCAGTTTGACTTTAATAACCATGGAGTTATGGCCTAATATTTACATTCCAATTTTCTCCATAATCTTGCTATTTTATTCCATCCACCTTTTCCTTGATCCTGATATTTATTTTTAATTGTCATTGTAACAATTTTTTGTTCTTATTGCAATATCTCTCAAATCCCTTGTAGAACAAGGCAGGGAATACATTCATTAAACTCAAATGAAATGTACCTAATTTCTTCACTCAAATATACTAAATTTTACAATGCTGATTTAATAACTATATTGGACATTTCTTTCGGTTATTTCCAAATTTAACATTGATTGATACTGATATTAGGCCTTTGGTATTGACGTAAGCCAGAAATTGGACTATAGCCACACCATACTTATAAATTTAGTCATTTCAAGGTTATGTGGTGGTAGAAGTCTGGGTCAGTGATGATCTGATGGATTGGAAGATGGGTGGGGAAAAACTTCTTGGAGCAGCTGGTCCCTGAGCTGTGATTTAAAGAGGAGAAACTTGTGGTTTGGTTGTTATTCCATAGATATGGAAAAAATTGAGCCAAGGCTCACAGCCAGGAGAGGAACAACCAGTGGAAGGAACCACATGACAATAAATTTAGTTGGTGTGGAAGGTGAAGGCTAGGTTAGAGTAGGAGATGAAAACAAAGAGGGTGGGTCAAGCTGGGAGAGGCCTTTGAAAGAAATACTCAGAAAATTGTGTTTGATTCAAAGTGTAATAGGAAATCAATGTAAGTTCATGAGAGGATGTGGTCAAAATAATGAACAAGGAAAACAAAAAGAGAAAAGGAGTAACTCTGGAAATTGTAGTCCTACAAACACAATTTACATACTAGTAAATATTATATAATCTATTTGAAAACAAGTAAACCATACTTGTTGAATGGGTGGAGTGAGTTCAATGCAATGGTGAGTGAACACATGGGCACACTGAGGGAGGTGGCTTCTAGAACCCAGGTGATAAGTGCCCATAATCAGGATAGTGGCTTGTCAGAGACTCTGTGCGAATGTCAAGAGGGATAACAATAATAATGATTATATACATACATACATACCTATATAATATCAGACATCAGGCAGCACTGTGATGAAACTATAATAAAACAGGTGAGGTAGATAAGTCCCTTGACTTTAGGAAGCTTAAAATCTAGAGGCAACAATTCATACCCATTCAACAAATTCTTACTGAGCACTTGATCCTGGCCAGGGTATGCTATGTGCTGGTGGTGGAATAAAAGATACAGTTCTCGTGAAGCTTACAGTCCATCAGGATATAAACAAGTAGGCAGGTAATTAACATCAGTGTAAAGAGAGTCTCTAGGGAAAATACAGAGAGCTGGAGCTAGACTGATGGGGTGGACTGAACATGCACAGAATGGAGTGAGTTGTGTTTCTAAAACTCAGGGGAGTTACAATTATACTATTTTGATAAGCATTTTGGAGGAGGGTGGCGAGCAGGGGAGAGCTCCAAGAAGCATGCTTGAATAGCAATAATGGATCATTAAATTCCTTTCTAAAGAGGCAGAGGTTGGTAATCTTCAGGGCTTTTCTTTTGCTGACCTGGAGATTCAAATCTGCTGCTAGAGGGAAACTTTTCACAGGCCACAGAAGAGAAACTAATTGCTGGCTGCCTCAGGAGCTCCCTCTCTACTCTTCCCCACATAGTGTATGGCTTCTCCTCTATACAAACATCTAAGAGAATCGATCTGAACAGGCGCTCATGGTTGGCTTGTATTTCTCGGTCTTGATTCCATTCTGTAGTGTGCTATGGGAGCATGTAAGTGGGGTGCCCAGCCCATTTTGTTGGGCTGGGGAGAGGGGTGGACAGTGCTTGATGATGTCGTAGTTCAGAATGATGAAAAAAGAACTATGATCCCAGGGGGCAGCTGCCAGAGAAGCCTTGGAAGGAGTGTGGTAACAAGAAACCCAGGAGAAACTACCTGATGCTTTAAACCTGTCTTAACATATGTGAATAGTGTGTTGTTCCCTCTGTATCCTGCTTATCTCTGTGGTCTCAAAATGATCTGTTAGTGCAGCTTGACCACTCACAGACGTTCTCTGAAGGAGATAGGTGCTGTTGGTGAAGAAGTGAAAGTCAGAAAAAGTCAGAAGTCAGGTGTGTTGTTCAGAGCCCTTTGATCCAAGTAACAGAGCCCAACCAAACTAGGTTGTGAAAAAGGTGATTGCTCCTCCCCCATCCCTGCCCTCCTCATATCACTAAAAACCTTAGGAAATGAGTGAGCAATGGACTGAATGTTTTGTTGCTTTTTTCATATGTTGAAACGCTAATCTCCAGTGTGATGGTATTAGGAAGTGGGGCCATTGGAAGGCAATTAGGTCATGAGGATGAAGCCCTCATAAATGGGATAAATGCCCTTATAAGAAGAGGTGGGAAAGTGAGCTGGCCCTCTTTCTGCCATGTGAGGATACAAGGTGAAGCTGGCTGTCTGTAACCTGGAAGAGGGCCTTTACCAGAATCCAAACACGCTGGCACCCTGATTTCTGACTTCCCAACCTCCAGAACTGTAAGAAATAAATATTTATTGTTTCAGCTGCTCAGTATATGGTAATTTGGTATGGGAGCATGAACTGACTAAAACAAGGTGGATGCAGGGCATAAGCCATGGTGTCAGGATTATCTTTTCCTCTCTCTTGTCTCTGCTTTTCTTTGTAACTCAGCTTCTTTCTCTCTTATCCTGGACAGCCTCTTTCAAGCAGCTGGGGAGATGATGAACAAGAAAAATGCAAACACTTTTCATACAATTCAAGATTGTGAAGGAAACAGAACCATCATTCTCATTACGCTCAGCAGAAAAGTCTAGGGAAAATTCTGATTGGCTAATTTGATTACGTGATCATCCCTGAACCATCATTATGGTTAAAGATAATGGAGTTCTCTGACCAAGTTTGGGTCATTTCCCACTTTGTGGATTGGAAGGTTGCATTAACTCTCCTATCCCTGAAACACACACTGTTTAGAGAAAAAGAGTGGATCTATCAAGGGGAAGATACTGCTAATAAAATATAATTTTAAAAAAAGTAAAATCATGGGGGGCTGGGTGTGGTGGCTCACGTCTGTAATCCCAGCACTTTGGGAGGCTGAGGAGGGCAGATTACCTGAGATCAGGAGTTCGAGACCAGCCTGGTCAACATGGCGAAACCCTGTCTCTACTAACAATACAAAAATTAGCCGGGCAAGGTGGTACGTGCTTGTAATCCCAGCTACTCTGGAGGCTGAGGCACGAGAATCACTTGAACCGAGGAGGCAGAGGTTACAGTGAGCTGAGATCATGCCACTGTACTCCAGCCTGGGCAACAAAGTGAAACTGTGTCTCAAAAAAAAAAAAGAAAGAAAGAAGGTAAAATCATGGGCCAAGTATGATGGCTCACACCTGTAATCCCAGCACTTTGGGAGGCTGAGGCAGGCGGATCACTGGAGGTCAGGAGTTTGAGACCAGCCTGGCCAATATGGCGAAACCCTATCTCTACTAAAACTACAAAAATTAGCCAGGCTTGGTGGTGGGTGCCTGTATTCCCAGCTACTCAGGAGGCTGAGACAGGAGAATTGTTTGAACCTGGGAGGTGGAGTTTGCAGTGAGTTGAGATTGCACCGTTGCCCTGGGCAACAGAGCAAGACTTTGTCTCAAAAAAAAAAAGAAAAAGGAAAAAGGAAAAGAAAGAAAGAAAAAAAGTAAAATCATGACTGATACAGATACGTAAATGAGCATATATAAAAGATTTATTATATTCACTAATCAATGATAAAACTAACATTACAACTCGTTCCAAAAAGAAACTGATTTAGGGATATTGAAATAAACATCCAAATGGAGGCAAAACTATTTTTTCCAGAGTGGGTGTGAAAGAAATCAATCAAACCTATACCAAATAGGAAAAAATTAGAGACAAAAATCATTTTCCATTCCTGTCGGTTACCTAGAAGTCACAGAGTTGTAAATACCTCCCACAGTGTTAGAATCTGATAACCCAGAGGGGTTTCCTCTAGAGTGTAGTTGCATAGTTTTCAACTGGAAGCACAAATATTTTGCCTACACCAGGCAGACAAACAACATGTGTTCACTAAACAAGGGATGTAGTATTTGAGAGAGAAATGTTTCCCCTTGTAATTCCAGGTGGTACCAGCAGAAAGCTTACCTAAATTCAGTTACCATAGGTAATGTATTGGTTCCTGGAAATAGGGTCTCCGCCTCAGTTGTCTCTGTGTTCTCTGGACCTAACACATGAGAGATGTTTATTAAGTGTGTGAGATGAATGTTGAATAGTGCACCTGCCATGTGGACTTCCTCTGGAGCAATAGAAAAGTGTCCCCACCTTTATGTTGCTCATACATAGCCTTGAACCATTTCTACAGCTCTTAGTTCTCAGCTAGCAGAAAAGCCCTGTAATTTTATTGCTACAAAATATATTGCATGTATGTAAAACATTAGAAACTTGGATTTGGGGATTTGTATTATAGATTACTCAAGGTTAATTTTGATTCTACAGAGATATTATTTCTGTAGTGGTTGGCTATGGTAACACTAAACAAACATGAGGAATTGTTGCTATTATAACTACAGTAAACTACATTGTAATTACAGTAAAAAACGAACAAACAAACAACAAAAAACAGTAAACAGCAAAAGGTGATAGGAACTGGGATTTGCATTAAACTTCAGTCTATGCTGAGTGTGCCAGCAAATGGAACTTACAACTCCAACGAATACAATTTTTTTCAGGGCATCTAGTTACTCCCAACCAATGAGATACATATTTATTATACCATAAGCAGCTGCTGGGCCAACCCTCAAGGAAAAACATCAACTTAATAGGAAACAACTGCTCAAAATGTATAGGGAATAAGAAAAAAAAATAAGCAAGTGTATATGTGTGTGTGTGTGTGTGTGTGTGTGTGTATGTTTTCTTTTTCTTTCTTTCTTTTTTTTTTTTTTTTTTTTTTTGAGACAGAGTCTCTCTGTCACCAGGGCTGGAGTGCAGTGGTGAGATCTTGGCTCACTGCAACCTCTGCCTCCCGAGGTCAAGTGATTCTCCTTCCTCAGCCTCCCAAGTAGCTGGGACTACAAGCCTGCACTACCAGGCCCGGCTCATTTTTTTTTTTTTTTTTTTTTTTTGTGTGTGTATTTTTTGGTAGAGGCGGGACTTCACCATGTTGGCCAGTCTGGTCTCAAACTTTTGACCTCAAGTGATCCGCTGGCCGCAGCCTCTCAAAGTGCTGGGATTACAGGCGTGAGGCACTGCGCCCAGCCAGCAATTGTATTTTCAGTACGAGGTCCAGAATGACCAAGCCGTCTGTGAACTGCAGGCCCTACAGTCAAACTGTGGAATCAAGACTGCCTATCCTTTAACATGCACTGTTTTGACATTACTTCTCCTCCGAATTGCTTCTTAAATGGTGACACCACAGGCACATGTGATGTCAGGAGAGAGTTAGACAAGCAGCATAGTAGTTCTCCGTGGGAGCAGAGGGAACTTCATCTGCCTTTAGATTCACGGGGTCGCCTTCACTGCTTGGGGCAGATGAATCTGTGTGATTCTTGGAAAATGTGGGACAAGGAGAACCGTAATGAGAAGGAGTCAATTTTAGGAACATGGTCCTTTACCATAGTAAAAGGTAAAAATCTCTGTTTCCCCCATTCAAAGAGTCAATAAAGTATATCCAGCCATTATCCTAAGACCTGTGGTTTCCTTTGGGCCATAAAATATATACTTTTATATATATATAAAATATATAAAATATATATATATACTGCATCTCTTTAAAAGATTCACTTAGTGTAAAATGGAAAGACAGCTTTGAGCAGGGCAGGCTTCTTGACAACTGGATTGCGCGCTATGAAAATGAAAGAATAGAGAACAGATTTTTAAAAGGTTGGAAGTTTCAGACTCTTGAAGGGAAATCTGGGGAGAACTCAAGCAGCTTGAGCCAACAATGCTTTCAAAACAAGTCAAGCTAGCACCTCTGTAAGGTGGTGTCTGAACTTCACCCCCTATGCAAACCAATTTTTAAATGGAAAGAAGCTGAAACTCAAATGAGGCTTGGTCTATTCTCCCCAGGGTGCCCTCCTACGATGAAAGGCATTCTTCTTCCCTAATCAAGTCTATCCCAGTGGAAAACTGTTCTTTCCTCTTTTCTGTGTAATTTAAAAATAAATAAGTCACCAAAAGCCAATCTAGAGATGAAAACCTATTGAAAAGAAATGATGACACGCTTGTTACTGGCCCCTGTGTGGGCAATGCACAGGGAGTGGGCACACACTGCTGTTAGCTGGAGAAAGCATGAACTGCTGAAATTATTTCTGACTGCTAAATGAAGGAGGAAAACTGCCGTGCAATGTGCCAAGTGTTCACATAGAAAATCAGCATACCCCAGGGAAACAGGGAGGGAGGGGGAGACACAGAAAAACTGAATATTGGAGTTTTGGAGCAGGTTGAGAGGTAACAGGAGGGAAAGGATTTCATCTCTGAGGTGGTCCCATTTTAAATCTGCTTTCGCCTTCTTACAGAAAGTGGCTCTCTGTATACCTTTACACACCCGCCTGCCAGCCAGCGCTTCCTCGCCTTCCTCTGCCACACTCCTTTTAAAGCAACAGCTGCCCATTCATGGGCCTGGGCAAACACCTGGGCTTCTTGGCTGTGTGTGTGTGTGTGTGTGTGTGTGTGTGAGAGAGAGAGAGAGAGAGAGAGACAGAGAGAGAGAGAGAGAGAGAGAGAGAAAGAGAGAGGAAAAGAGAGCGAGTGAGCAAGAGAGCATTTTAGAGCTGTGTGGAATCTAAGGTGGCAGTCAGCCTTCCAAGATGCCTGGAAAGACAGAAGCTGGTAAAATGATGAAATAGAGGACTGAAGCAAAACAGGATTGTCTTGGACCTGTGATTGCCCTGAATTTGCCAACAGCAAGACAAAAATAGTTTTGTCTAGAAGATATTTATTCTGAACCAAGCTTTCCTGCAATATTTGTAAGCTATGGTGCACAGAGTACAAGCTCTGAAGTTAGGCGAAACTTACCGTGAATCCCATCTCTGCCACTTACAAACTGCATGATCTTGGGCAAGTTGTCTAATCTGTCTCTGGCAAGGTCGCATTATCTGTAAAATGGAGACAAAGAATATCTTTCTCACAGGATGCTTGGAGGGATTAAATGAGATACAGTATAGTATAAATCAGGTTAGAAAACTAAATCTTTGCTCTATTATTTGTTGGCTAGGTATTATACTAATTTATTCTTTCTGATGTAATATTCTAATGTTAAAAGATGTTGCTCTAAAATGCAATTTCTAATCCTTGAGGAAGATGACAATGAAGAATCTCTTACTATGTCATATAAAGAAAACACTATTCTCTCTAAGAAAACCTGCTGGCTCTCAGTTTCTTCCACCTGTGGAGAACCATGATACATCTCTTTAATATATTCTTTTGTATTCTACATTGACTGAAGGGTTCCACTAAAACCCCTGAAGAATAGAAGAAACAGTAATGTGCATATAGGGTTACCAAATTTAATGTGGCATGGTTTGTTATTGTTTTGCATTTATTTTGTAGAACATGGAACTCATGAGAGCTCCTTCCCAGCAGCTTTTTAATGACAACTGAGTGAGCTATGACCATCAATTACTTTACTCAAATGAAAGATGGATGGACTGTTTTACTCTTCAGACCCCAAAGCAATGTAGATTTGGCAGGGAGTAGTCACCATTAAAACAATCCATTTTTTTAGAGGTGACACATTTTGTGTTTATTCCAATTTGTAAATGTCTTTGTGTTTGGAGGAAAATGTAAGGAAACTCTGGAAGATGTTTCGAAGCTTAATTAAAATGCAATTTGAAAATGTACCCCTTGTGCTTTGCACTTGTAAATATGAACATATTAGGAACTTACACAGAGATGTGAGTGTTCTCATCCTGCTGTTGGGTTGGGAACTGTGTACATTAATCTTCTGTCAAAATAGCAGTGTGCCTCTTTTGCACAACTGAGCCCTGTGGGTAACTTCTGTGCAGTGTATTCATAGGAAGAAAACCTGATATTTTAAATTCTCCTCCCTTCCTCTGGGAAGTTGCTGTATACTCAACACAAACCCTTGCATCTTGTAGTTATAGGGCTGGAAAAGTTCCCACTCAACCAGAGGCTGAAAAACAAAGGACACTCTGGTGAACAGTGGGTAACTTAGAGCACTTATTCTCTAAACTTCTTGTTATTGGAGTAAGAGAAGGGCGTGCCATGGGAATCTGAAATACTCAAAACTCAGATCCATCTCCTATTTCCAGCAGATTTTGGGGGCAAAACTCTGCTTTTCAGTTGTTTAATACAGAAACTGAAGGAACTTTTAAATTTTGTTCAACAGATATTTATTGGGCACCTGCTGTGTACTGATGTTGTTAATTAGTGTTAATGGCATATATGGAATAAAACAAGGCTCCTGCCTTGAAAAGGTCACAAGATCATTAGAGAAGTAACACTGACAAGGTAAAAGGAATAGTTCTTCTCTTAAGGAGTTAACCTTATGACACATGATAGGATAACTGAAGCAATATCTTTAGTCTTTGTACTCTTGTAGCTACTAGTATTTAATGCTTTCCCTAAAATGTTCAACTGAATCTTCAGGACTACCTCACCATATGGCAGCATTTTACTAACTATATATAGAAACTTTCATAACAATCTTGTACCTAACACCTGTTGTGTTGTGACATGAAGGGATGTGGCAAACATTTGTGCTTGGAATGTCTTTTACTCTTTATTTGAGGGAAGAGTGATGGCTCTGCTCTGCTAGGAACACTTCCTACCTGAAACTCTCAACCAAAGTGAGCACTTTACAGAAGACAAACACTCTGCAGACATAGTTTCTGTCTACAACTGGTCCTATTTTCCATACGCTTTGTGGCCAAAGCGGGGAAAATTGCAGTTGAACTGTAAGATACTCTAATATTCAGTTCCAGATGATCCTAAGGTTAATACCCAGTGATGGTGTAAATATCCCAGAATTTCTTACAAAAGGCCATAACTTGAGTTCTTTAAGTAATGGAGGTTATCTATTAAGCCATATTTCAGTATTTATTTGATGAATTGATCAGACAATAAAATTGGAGTAATACCTTCTTGTTCTTGTTGGGTTCATTACATAGTATATTAAAGAGAGCATTTGGAATTTTAAAATGATTGATTTGACTCCTTTTGTCCTTATACTAACAATAGATGATGAAACATTAAAACTAAATTTTTAGCCATCATGGTTGTAGTTATACTTTCTCCCAAGAAAATCGTCAGTTTCTTCATCTTTTTCAGATTGACATCTTTTTCCGATTTTTTTCATCTTTTTCAGATTGACACTGCCTGCATTCCAAACTAATTTTTGTAACAAGGAAGGGAGATGTCAATATTGACTTTAATATTTTCAGGACCAATAATGTCAACACTGATTTTGGTTCATAACTTATGTAGCTCTAAATATGTTAGTTGTATTATAAGCAACATGCTTTAAAATGCACTTGCTTTACAATGATGGCTATGAAAGTACAGAGGAAAGGAACAGGACCTTCACGCTTAAGTGTCACTGCCTGTCTTTTGGAGGTGACCTCTATAATACCTGTAAATACCAAATTTCTGTCTGAATAGAATATGAGGAAGGTAGTGGTATGTGTTTTCTTTTCTTTTCTTTTTTTTTTTTTTTGAGACAGAGTCTTGCTCTGTGGCCCAGGCTGGAGTGCAGTGGCTGGATCTCAGCTCACTGCAAGCTCCGCCTCCTGGGTTCACGCCATTCTCCTGCCTCAGCCTCCCCAGTAGCTGGGACTACAGGCACCCGCCACCTCGCCCAGCCAGTTTTTTGTATTTTTTTTAGTAGAGACGGGGTTTCACTGTGTTAGCTAGGATGGTCTCGATCTCCTGACCTCGTGATCCGCCCGTCTCAGCCTCCCAAAGAAGTTTTATTTTCTTAATGCCAGAATATTTAGTCCAACTTGCCTTTGTGTAAATTGCTACTGTTTCATAAACAGTACTTAAGTCAAAGATAAGCTATATTCACTAAGAGTGTAATTTGCTAGGAGTTTATTTACATTAAAATACTTATTACCTTAAACTACATATTTCAGTTTTTCTTTCATATAAAATGACTCTTTTCCCCAAATGTTTTTGCCTCCTTCATCTCCCAACTCCATCCCTTATCCTATGATTTTACTCTTTAACACTGCCAGAGGGCCCAGGGTATGATTAAGGGCAACAATGGCATTAATAATGCTTTGCTAATAATTGATAACTATAAATCTCCAAGTTCCCTCTTCCTCCTTTCCTTTTCAGGAACAGGCTACTTGTGAAGCAAAACTTAAAGATGGTATACACTTAAAGGTGACTTTGATGCTTTCTTGCCTTGATAACTAAGTATTTACCAAGTTAGTATTAGAAAAACTTATTTTTCATGCGAACAACTTATAAGGATTTGGTGCAATGTCACTTAAGATGTAGAGTTTCAAAACTGCTTCATGGAGTTTTGCAAAATGTGGCTATGTCTGTTTTTAAGGCACCGCAAACTTCTTGCTTTATGCAGGCTTAGTGCATTGGCCTTAAACTTCTAAAGATTGCTTAGTTGTAAAACCACTTCCAACAAATTTTTAAGTGAAGCCAAGCACAAGTTTTCTTATTTGCCTACTAATGTAGGTTTAAACTCTTTTTTTTAAAAATAGCCAAATCAGTTCTATTTTGAAGACTATGGGATCTAAGTGAAAGTATAAATTCAATCTTAGAACAGTACTCCCAGAAACATAATTCTACTCACACCTAGTGCATACTAATCTCTCCTTATGTGTTTTTTCCCCTTTTTTAGCTATCCATAGGATTTTGGATCATTTTAGCATTTAGTTGTTTCATGTATATATATGCAACAATCTACCCACTGGAGTAAAAGGCTCTTAAAGGCAATTTACTTCTTATGTACCCCCCAAACATCCAATAGACATCTAACAGGATATGGGCATTAATAGACTACTTCTTCAATATGGGCTTGCTTGATTCATAGGTTTTTTTGTTCTGTTTTTCACTAAGCTGCAGGCAGCAAAGAAAACAGATCTGTAGAAGGAAACGTGTTCACGTTTTCATCTGAACATAATGGGAGGAACCACTAGGAGGATATTCAAAAGTCAAAAAATAACAGATGCTGGCGAGGTTGTAGAGAAAAAGGAACATTTATACACTGTTGGTGGGAGTGTAAATTAGATCACCCACTGTGGAAGACAGTGTGGCAGTTCCTCAAAGACCTGAAGACTGAAATACCACTCGACCCAGCAATCCTATTACTGGGTATATACCCAAAGGAATACAAATTGTTCTATTATAAAGACACATGCACGCATATGTTCACTGCAGCACTATTGACAGTAGCAAAGACACAGAATCAGCCTAAATGCCCATCAATGATAGAAGAGATAAAGAAAATGTGGTACATATACACCATGAAATACTACGCAGCCATGAAAAAGAATGAGATCATGTCCTTTGCAGGGACTTGGATGGAGCTGAGGCCATTATCCTTAGCAAACTAACAAGGAACAGAAAACCAAATACCACATGTTCTCACTTATAAGTGGGAGCTAAATGATGAGAACACATGGACACATAGAGGGGAACAACACACATTGAGGCCTATTGGATAGTGGAGGGGAGGGTGAGAGGAGGGAGAGGATTAGGAAAAATAACTAACAGATACTAGGCTTAATACCTGGGTGATGAAATAATTGGTACAACCCCCATGACATGTCTTTACCTCTGTAACAAACCTGCACATGTACACCTGAACTTAAAAGTTAAAAAAAAAAAAAAAATACAAAAGAGATTCCACATGGCATCACAACCAAGCTGTTTGGAACTAGAATTCCAGGAACTGTGATACCACAGGAAAGTAATACTCACCTTTGAGAGCTTTTTGAGCAGTTACTTATTTCCCAAACTTGAGTCTTTCTCCTTTCAGTTAGGAACCTTAATAGGCGGTATTCTCAAGTAGCTCTTTTATACTTAATATTGTTGTTACTAGTAAGAGCAAAATCTCTTAAATACACTCTACATTGGTTAAAATTATCCATGACCTTATAGTCTCCGATTGGCCTCCTTCCCTTTTTTCCAGCTCTGGCCAACCTTCTGGACTTAATGTCTTTAATCCTTTCTCCTGATTTCTTTCTGCTTCTTTTTTGCCCACTCCTGTCTGAACTTCAAATTGAATGTACTTTATAAAATGACATCTAGATAGTTCAGCCATGCTGTTGACTTGAACTGAAATATTGGACAAAATACATTTTAAGTTGTTTTTAACTAAAAGCTAATGTAGAATTGTTGGAATGTGTACCCACATAAACAAATTATGTTCAAGATTATATTCAAATCGCTTTTTAAAAAAAACATATGTTCCTTCTACTAAAAATCTTAAAGGATAGAATTCACTCGAGTCATGATGTAATTAGATTATATTTTATTAGACATTCTTTACAAATTTAAAATACTGCTATTTTTACATGCACAGAGGAAATCAATTTGGATAATTATATTTAGGCATTCATTAAAATCAACCACAAAATAGAGACACTTTATTGTGTCATTTATCAACATACTTGATATGTATATCTAAAGTGCATTATGTTACAAAAAATATAGAAATTCAGCAGCACCAAGATACATTTACAAAATAAATACATCAATTGACAAAATAAATTATGGTAAATGTGATAACAATAATTGGATTAGCCTTGGCAAAAAAAAATATTCACAATGACCAATGTGCAGTTTCATAGAGCAATGGGGGAGACAGTTTTATTCCAATGCATTTACAGTATTTACAGACAATAAATATTTCTAATACTTTCCATATGTTCACTATTACAGCATCCTGCAATATGTCCTTGGAAGGTCTCTGCTGAAAATTTCAATGCCTCCTGCAAAAAGAAAGAAGAGAAAGAAAAGGAGAAAACAGGTTAGTTTTCTTTACAAATGAAAACATAAAATATAAAGGATATAAGCTAAGGAACACAAAATCACAATGGAAAGAGATTCAGGGAACTTCTTGTAAATATCTCCTACAAGAGGTACCTGCGGGATCCACCTGGATCTCCATAACCTCTGTTACAGGCAGGGTCTTCAACCCGACTTAGTCCATGTGTGCGGAAAGAAAAAGGGCCTGCATTTCCAATCATGCTGTCAGAAAAAAGGAGACTGTGGAAAAATTTTCTAAGATTGCCAGCTGGCAAGTTTGGGAAGAGAAGGGACAAATTTGAGAACTTGGAAATGAGGTTAGGTTGGACCATCCATTATCAAATACAATTCACTTGGGAGTTATTCTTCCAGTGACACCTGAATTAGGCAATCCAAAGCTTGTTTATTTTGTTCAGGTGCTCATTTGGCCAATCTCTCACAGCATAGTGGGCAGTGGTGAGGATAGTGGAAGTGTGGGACTTTGGTAACAATTGAAGGATGTGTAGTTTAAATAGAGTTGATGATACAATGATATCCATCTTAGTCGATGATATGATATTTGGCATTTCTTTAGCTGTCTTTAAATACTAATGAATGAAACTATTATTGGGTTTTATAATAGTTTCCAAAGCCAAAACTAAAGTAGAATCATTTGTCTCTCACTCTGTTGGTTTTTGAATGGATTTTCTGTTAGCATAGGGAAAGTCTACTGTAAATGAGGGAATAACTAAGAATAAATTAATTTAAAAGTATAAAATAGCAATATTTCCTATTACCATGTCTGTTTTATTATTCCAAAACTACTACTTGGAGCTGACACTTTTCTAATCTGTCTAAATACTGTAATGACAGTATTTTAAGGTGGGTTAGTGGAATTTTCTCTGCTTTTCTCTTTCCCTTTCTCTTCTCTTTGTGTGGTCTATGTATTTGTTCCCAAGAAAACAACTATAGAATGGAATTTGATTTGCTATGACATTGAATTAACAGCCAGAATTGTTGCAGAGTTTTTACATGGCAGACATATATGGATGTAAGACCTATAAAACAGTATATTCTTAACAATTTTGGAGTTTTCTGTGCCGCTTACAGAAAAAGCAAATTGAGCATTTAGAGTGTTTTAATGTCAGGTTATTGACCTCTTCACCAATGGTTTTGGTGGGAATGTTAAAATCGCTCCCAACTGCAAACAAAGAAAAGAAGAGTTTAAGATTAAAATTTTAATTGGTGAATTGATGTGGATAGATGAAATGAATAAAGCCAAAAAGACCTCAAAACTCAATAATCTGCATACTCTACTGATTTTTAAATGTGTTTGTACTAAATGGTATTTTGTGAATTGGGATTAAGAGTAACACAAACAAAGAGGGAAGGAAGAGGATTTTAAACAACTATTTCCTCAGAAAGAAAGAAAGAAAAAGAAATAAGTTAAAGGACCAAGGAAAAATCTGTGTATCTCGCCCTGCCCAGATGTTTGCTCATTCTCCTTTCTTTTGATTTCTCCTTTAACAAAGGCATGTATTGGAATAGACAAGTAAAACATCTAACATGACTTAAAAGTATATGTGTATATTTACTACATGTGTGTGCATATGACAGCATTCTACATTCCTAGCTCTTTTTACTATGGACTTTTAATACTTTTCTAAATCAGTATTTTCCAAGGCAAAATGATAGATTTATAACAAATGAGTCCCACTGTATCTGGATATCACATTTGCAACATTGGAAATTCTAAAATATAATCCCCTCAATTTAAAGCTATATATTTTTCACTGAACAGTTTATGTGAGAGGAAAATAGACAATTTTATCTCAGTAGTTTTTTTCTAAAAGAAGGCTGTATTACTGGCCAGGTGTGGTGGCTCACACCTGTAATCCCAGCACTTTGGGGCAGGTGAATCACCTGAGGTCAAGAGTTCAAGACCAGCCTGGCCAACATGGCGAAAACCCATCTCTACTAAAAATACAAAAATTAGCCAAGCATGGTGGTGGGCACCTGCAATCCCAGCTACTCAGGAAGTTAAGGCAGGAGAATCTCTTGAACCCAGGAGGCAGAGATTGCAGTGAGCCAAGTGCACCATTGCACTCTAGCCTGGGCAACAGAGCAAGACTCTGTCTCAAAAAAAAAAAAAAGGTACTGTATTATTTTTCAAAATATTGTATGTATTATAGTCAAGTGCATGCTTGCCATCTCATCAGACCTCTTGGTTTATCATGTAATAATGCAAAAAGACTAAGGAGGGGATGTTAATAAAAGACTTGTCACTTATAAAACTTTAAAATAGGTATTCTGAAAAGATTTTATTTGGATTACAAAATTTGCATGGCCCCATACATTCTCATCAATACACTCCTAAACTTCCTCACTCTTCCCTGAACCTCTGTTGGATTATGTTGGGAGAGTGCCAACACTTGGCTGCCAAACAGTTCTTTCCATGAATGTCCCTCACAAACAGGGAAGAGAAAGGAAAAGCAGAAACCTCCCGTTTCTTTCAGCCCTAGGTCTGGATTTGATTAGGCCACTGCCTAATTTTCAGTAGACCTACTTTAACTTAGGGGTAGTTCCAGCCATAAGAATTGACGAGTGTTAATTTTCATCAATTTTCCAGATACTTAAAGAACATTGCAAATTTGACATGAATAAAATCCATCAAAAGTTATTTATACCTCTGTTTTTATAACTTACATATATATATACTTTTTGCCTCATAGAAACATACCCCCCTAGATAGATAGATAGATATAAATAGATAGATGATAGATAGGTAGATGGTACAATCAGAACTAGGTCTAAAAACACCAAAATAATATGCTGCAATTTATTGAGTGTTTACTATATGACATATATGTTTATATATATATGACATGTTTATATATGTATATATATGATAATGGATAAAAATAGGAAATACGTTTTGGCAATAAAGTAGGGTCCTTGCATTAGTTATAAACATATACAGTTAGGATCCTATCTTCAAATACACTAAATATGTACAGTAAACCAGAATTTATAGGGTTTGTTACCCTTTAGAGATCCATTAGATGTTTGCAGGATAGGTTATTCACTGTGCTAAAGATTTTTCTAGTGTCATTGCCCATTGATTACTGAAGCTGTACTACTTATCCCATATGATTGTTATTTTATGTGCTATTTAATGACGGGTTTGCCAGCTTAAAGAGAGAAATAATGGTGAATAGGTTCAAGCTCCCCTTTGAAACATCATCCTATAATCCTGTCTGTAGCAGAGTCAAAGGAAATGACTAAAGAAGTAACAGGGGACTCTTTAAATAATGAGATCATTAGTTGCATATGATGTGTTCTTCTGTTGTTTTCCTTTTTTTTTTTTCAAACCCCACAGAAGTGCTGTACTGAAAAATGAAAAGAAAAAAAAAATCCATTCAATGGAAATGCATGGATAAAGAAGCAGGGCGAACATAGCACTAGTCTAAGTGTCAGAAAATAGGGAGATAAATCTAGCTCTGGGGCTACCTATTTCAATTCCAAGGACTACTCAGGTCTTTTAGCCATGGAATGCCTTGGCTTTCTATTTTATAAAATGAGATTAATATTTGCCCCACTTTTTGCCTCATAGAAACATACCCCCTAGACAGATAGATAGATATATAGATAGGTAGATATAGATAGATATATAGACAGATAGATAGATAGATATAAATAGATAGATGATAGATAGGTAGACGGTACAATCAGAACTAGTTCTAAAAACACCAGAATAAT
The DNA here is from genome assembly GCF_009764315.1 of Trachypithecus francoisi. Classification (NCBI taxonomy): domain Eukaryota; kingdom Metazoa; phylum Chordata; class Mammalia; order Primates; family Cercopithecidae; genus Trachypithecus; species Trachypithecus francoisi. Next base: position 103,320,308 of record NW_022681456.1, on the reverse strand, counting down.
ATGTTGTGATTTATTGAGTGTTTACTATATGACAGACATTTAATCCACATATAATCTCATTTAGTCGACACCAAACTCTATGAGGTTGGTACAGTTATTATCTTCATTTCACAGAAGATGTAAGTGAGTCTTCGAAAGGCAGAATAACTTGCCCTAGGTTGTGAACTTCAATAAATTTAGACCCAAGACTTGGCCCTAAGTTATTAGATCCCAAACTCGAGGAGTGTCATTATTACCTGGATCTGTGAGCTAAGGATAAACAAGCCACATAAATGTGAAGTTTTATTTTTCCTATGGCATTACCCTAGAAAAATTATTTCATCTTGCCAATGGACAAAGAGATACATGAGAAAAATCTATATCCTTGTAAGTTAATGCTTAAACATTCAGAAACCATTTATTTTTTTATGAGCTGGTAGAAACCAGAGTTAAATTTAATTAAACAAATTTAAAGCATGTGTTTAAAACATAATTTAAGTTCTTTACATTAAAATAAATTTGAGATTTAATTAAATACATTTAATTAAATAAAAAGTGTGAATGGCTCAGAATCGTTTATGACATTATGCTGTTCTGCAGTGTTTGTAGATAATATGCTTCTATATTCTCCCTTAAAGTGAAAGAACCTAAGAAATGAAAAACACTAAAGAAAGTTTGCCAAAGTGTGAGGGTAAGGGGAAGAAACACACTTCTCCAGCAAATTATGAAGATGGTCACTAGCTTCTGAAGCTTGAATATGAAATGACTTGGTAGAGTGGTAAAGGATTGATGTTGGGTGACGGTGGAATGGGCTCTAAAGCCTCTCTATGGTGCTGGAGGATAGGGGTATGTGTGGTAGGGGGTACTGCTTTAAGGCAGACAATATTCTGACTTATTCTCTATCAGTTGCTGCACAACTGATAGAGATACAGAAAGGGAGAAAATTCTAGGTTTGTACAAGCCAAGGCAGAAGGGAGGCTCCAAAACCCAGCTGAGAGCACCCCGCTGAGGCTACGGGCCAGAGAAGCCTGTTACCGTGAATCGAGCTCCAGCGACGTTGTGGAGGTGTCAGACAGGTGGTCCCCTTCTAGCCCACTCCCAGTCACTCCAGAGTCTAACCAGGCAGAGCGAGTTCGCCGTTTTTTCTTTTCCTGCTCCTTGCGTTTCCCGGGCTTGCCTTTCTTTTTCTTCCCGGGTGTCTTGAGCGGCTGCTCTTTGTACGTCTCCACCTTGTTGGTTTCCTGAGTTAGGTATCTGCCCTCATCATCAGACCCGAATCGCACGGGGTGGTTCTTTGTGTTGGGAGAGGGCTTGGAGTTAGGGGACACCTCCGAGGTAGCTCTGATTTCAGCTGTGTGGATTTCTGCGATCAGATGGTGAAGGAAGAATCGTCGCCGTAAATCTTGGATGGACTTCCCCTTGTCATGGAGGAGCTGATGTTCAGACACAGCTCTTTTGCTTTGAAAGGAAATAGTAGAGGGAAGAAAACAGTTACATTTTACTCGTTGATAGAGACAACAAAGACATGAGTAGATCTCTTTAGTTGTCTGGTTGGTCCACTGCAAGACACAAGCTGGATGGGTAGCAAGCTCATTGCGCAGGGAAGGGTAACCAGTGGGAAGGAAAGAGCTGGCAGTTGAAAGCCTCCAGCTCCCGGTCCCAGTTCTGCCACTCGCTAGGTTGTGACCTTGGTGGGATCATGAACATTCTTGGGCCTCATGGGCTTCAAATGTATAAAAGGAGGGGGTCAGAGACAGTGATTTCTATACTCCCTTCCCAATTTAAGACACTATGATTCAGTTATGATCAGAAATAGAAACCACGGAGTATCTCTTCACATTTTTCAGAGTTCTGCTGAGAAAATAAATCTAGAAGTTCCAGCCTGGGAAATAAAAGGCAGCTGGTGCTTTTACCTGAGTATTCTCTGTTTGTTTCTCTCTCTCTCTCTCTCTCTCCTCTCTCTCTCTCTCTCTCTCTGTCTCTGTCTCACACACACACACACACATGCCCCATTAAGAAAATAATAATATTGAATCTCAAAGAACAGCAAGCCATAAGAGTCAAAGCAAACAAAGGCTGAAGGAGAAGTGAGCAGTGAAGCCTGTCTAGGAAACCATCTGATTCACAGACTGAACTTTAACATTTTAGACTACTGGCTACCAAGAACATATATTTGAAGGTCAGTTATCAGAGAGAGAGAGAGAGAGAGAGAGAGAGAGAGAGAGAGAGAGAGAGAGGGAGAGTATGTGTATTTTTCTGTAAAGTAGTGGGTGGTCTCCTTAAAATGGGTTTCTTTGTGTGCTTACATGAGTTCATTCTATTTCTTCTGTGCTTCATGTTCTTTTTTTTTTTAAATTTAGAACTTCAGAGAGTATGATCCTTACTACTTAGTTGAGAAGTTCACTTTTCTACTTGCTCTCTTTGTCCTCTTTGTCTTAAAATTCTCTAGGAAAAAATATAAAGGATTTTTCTATTTAAATGACACTCTAATGAAAATATTGTGAAAAAGAATAAACTAATTCTCTATCAATCCTTTTAGATAACACCCAAACTCTTGCTTAAATGTCCATCACGTATTCTTTTATTGTTTTATGTATATAATTAATCTATTTTTTTTTTTTTTGAGACGGAGTCTCGCTCTGTCACCCAGCCTAGAGTGCAGTGGTGTGATCTCAGTTCACTGTAAGCTCCACCTCCCGGGTTCACGCCATTCTCCTGCCTCAGCCTCCTGAGTAGCTGGGACTACAGGCGCCCACCACCATGCCTGGTTAATTTTTTTGTGTTTTTAGTAGAGACGGGGTTTCACCGTGATGGTCTCAATCTCCTGACCTTGTGATCCACCCACCTCAGCCTCCCAAAGTGCTGGGATTACAGGCATGAGCCATGGCACCCGGTCATTATTAACCATATTTAAGGACTGCATCCATTAATCAGTCATGTCATGCCTGCTTCAACTCTGCATTAACTCCAATTTCTACCACTGGAATAGTCCTCCAAACTGGCCCATCCTCAAAAGCATCTGAAAGTGTTTCCCAGGGCTACATCCCATGTACTCTTACTTCCCTGAAACAATGGTGTCTGGGTCCTTTGTTGCCTTTGTTGGTGCAATGTCTTTAACTCCTCAGAGAAATACGAAAATAATAAATAGCATTATTACTGCCATTGTAATTCATTGTATTCATGGGGAAAGTGTGGTCCAGAGAGGTTAAATGACTTGCCCTAGTCTACACGGTGAGAACTGGCAGAGCCAGGGCTCCAAAAACTAGGTCTTCTGATTCTAAAGCCAAGATTGCTTTTTCAATTTCCTCAACCCTTTCTCCTGTCAAAGCGGAAGCTGAAGCTGAAGTCCCAGCCTGTTCCTGTGCTAGGGAACATGGTAAGGAGAGTACAGGGTATATGCATGGGGCATAGAGTAACAAGTCACCACAATAATGGGCAGATTGGACAGAAATTTATCAGTTTCCTTGAAGATCAAGCCTATTGCCCCAAAAGTTCATTTTCTTCATCAAAATTAGGAAGTACAAGAGTTTGGATTATCACTGGATGAATGAGTCGAAGAAAAGAGTAAGAGATGAAAATACAGCCATCATTTCTCTGGCCCTTCTAGCAAGAATGTCAGCTACCTTCTAGTATTTTAGTGTGTGGACTGACTTGAAGCCATGTAGCTCATTCAAAAAAGACATGACTTAATGGAAATAAATGTAACAGGAGCCCGGTTTAAATGAGGCATGAAGGAGTCTCTCTTTCTTTTAGAAGGTGCCACATGTGACTAGATTAAAATTCACTTACTCTGTGGCAATAGTTAGTATTCTGGAAACTTTTAAGAATCTACAAGTTTGAGGCTTTGGTACAAGGTATTTATATCCTTTAATAACATTTTAAAAATAATAGGACATATTTCATAAGCACTGCAGTTTAATAAGTATCTTTTAGCAAAATGTCACGTTAAAAAGAAGTTCTTAACCACTGATAATTTATAGTTTTGGGGACTTTTATTTCTTTTCTCTGTTCCTGGCAGAAGCCCTCCTCTTCTGTATTGCTCTCCAAATGGATAAAGTGTAGCCCATTTTAGCTTAACTTGAGGCCAAAACTTTTAATGGTTGGTCTATTCTAACTAAGCCACCATTGCTCATGCCCCTTCTCATGGGCATATGTGCTTGTCATCTTGGCCAGCCTGTCAACTGTGAGTCACAGTGCCTTCCTAACTCAAGCTGCATTTTCCCAGGATAGTTCTCTTGGGAAATGCAGTGATCATTCTATCCTTCTATTTTATAAAAAGCCTACAATATGGCACAACTTTGTTCAATTTAAAATAGTACATTGCTTATGAGGGACAAAGTTTTTCATCTGCCTTTTGGGGGAAACTGTTAGTATTTTAGAAAACACAAGTTTGTTTAAATGTTAAATCAGAAATGTTGTTAGACACTTTACTTAGTATTTCAAAAACTTCTGCAATTGAAGTATTGTGAAGAATGAATCTCTCACTAGGCAGTTGCATTAGAGGATCAGGACTATAAGGTCATCAGTACAAACTAGATATATAGAGGTAGTGAGTAATAAATTCAAATTAAGGTGGTTTTCAATTTAGGTAACTCTAAAATATTTAGGTTGTAAATATGGCCTCAATAATAGTCTTTTACTCAATTTGCCTGTAAACATTATGTAGCATGATGGTTCACCTGACATATACATTTCTAAGCTCCAAAATGGAAAAACAGGTATGTTATGCATCATGTTCTCCTTTGATTATTGTAAAAAAATTGCAAAATTTGGGGGAAATGCTTATCACAGATAACTCTAAATTCGGCTGAAACATAGTTCTTCTCTCTCTCTTTTTTTAAATCACTTCAAGGGAGTTTTTAGGGAAGAAGCTTAAATTTCTGAGGAACTACCAAGGAACAGAGGGCATAAAAACAGTGATGGAAATTCCCTTTCCAGCACAGGAAGAAGCAGTATGCTTGTACTGATGCTAGGCTTCTAAGGACGGACTCTGTGTTTGAGAAGAAAAGTTCTGTGGTACATGCAAGAGACAGGGTTAGGGTGTTAGAGTTAAGATGACTCACCAGAAGGTCCTTCCAACCCAAATGACTCAGCAGAAAGTTATGCTTTTCATTAAGTGGAATAGACCCAGTCTGGCTCCCAAGCAAATCAGCCAATGATGTTTTAGGTTTCTGAATCTGCTGGAGTTCCCTCTCTAACTTTAACGTAAAGACAGCCACCTGCCAAAAGCCTTGTTCATCTGCACAAGAACATCCATAGGCCTCACTTTCCAATATCCAACTTGATCATGCTCCAGTTCCATTAATTAAAATCTTTGGGATTAACAGGTTCAAAAGACTCACAATTTGTAACTGCCTCCTTTGCATGGTTTAGGAAGTCTTATTGTTATAGTAATTTCCTCTCCTTTAAAAGTTAGCATCTAGTTAAAAAAAATCTATACTTCTAAAGCAGTTTCCCTAATACTTGGTGTGAAAACTGGGGAGTAATATGGTTTGATTATATGTTAAAATTTCTTTCCAGAAACTAGCTTGATTTAGCATAATGGCAGACTTATGTTTTGTCTAGCACACAAAATTTACTGTTACTTGGCAGCAAGACAAAAATAATGACTTGTTTTTAAAAACTCCATTTGGCTATAATAATTTGATGAAACATCTTCATCTACTGATGATTTCAGCCTCCATGAAAAACCATGCCTGTAATGTGATGATCTATTACCCATTAACTATGAGAATGTTTTGTGGTAGTTTTATAACCATCTGCTGAGTGTGAGTGTTTAACTACAATATTATATTTCACCCACAAACAAAACTATAACAGTCACTGGCTGCTAAATGGTTTCTGATGTGTGTTTTGTAAGGTGCAACAAAGAAAGAGTTAAAAATAGCCTTTAGGACAACTTAGCAGTATTTTCATGCCATAGTTGTGTATATAATCATGGCTCATTTGCTGTTTCTCAAAAGAGAAAACAGGTATTCTTAAGCAACGTTGAAGAAAAAATTGGCTCTGTTCCAAGGTAGTATTTCTTAACCAAATAAATATAGTATTTAAGTATGCTTTTAAAAATTCAGTCTCCATTTCTATTTATATATGAATTTTAAATTATGGAATTTAACACAAGTCTCAAAATGAGCAAAAAGTCTGAAGACAATTTTCAGAAATACATCGGTAAAAAGTTGATCTGAGGAATACAATGCAGCTTTATCTTTGGTATAATGTTCTACACAATTTGCCTTAGGAGATTCATAATAGATTTTCATTTTGATGCCAAGGTTCAGACATGTCTCAAGTATTTTTCATTTAAGGATTTTCTTCTCTAATAGTAATAGACCATGAGCACGTATAAAACAGTTGCCTTTTTGTACACCCTCGGGAATTTACAAGGAGGCACCATAAACCTGACAGTAAATATTAGATGCTGCTATTTTTATTGTTAGTGTAAAAATTTGCCTTAATTCTTTCTCCAGAGTCAAACTCTTCTTCTCAGTTCTCGAACTCTATAATCTTCCCATTCTGAACACTGAGTCTGCAGTTTAAAGATCACCCAAATATGGTGTTACACACATTAGTGAACTGCTAGGTCCAACAGATTATTAAGATCATGTTACTCTATCACTCTTCCAAGTTTTCAGTCACACGACATAGTGATATTTCTCTGGTGTGCTTGGATGTATGATTATTTCAAAGTCGAAGTTATCATTAAAAGAATCACCAAGTGAGAATGCCAAAATACAAGTTTTCAGTCTACAATGCAAATATTTGACTCCGGATTAAAGAACTGTTAGCAATAACTACAAGAAAAAAAAAGTTTCCACACCTAAAATTCATTTTGGAACCAAGCACTCTAGCGTTCCTGAACTGTATCAATACTAACATTGGAGTCTTGCCACTGCAAAGTTGTTACTACTTTATTATATAATATGCTTTCATTATGTAATATGGTCCTATTTTATATGCGTAAAATTATGTCATTCATAATAAAATTAGATGTACGGCTTTTGCTTTTTCACACGCAAACCGCCACCCACATTCAGTACGTATACAAGCGCGCAGACCATACGTCCCCAGGACCGCTCAGCTTCCTCGGAGTTTCAGAAGCTTCCTGGGTCCTGACAGTAACAACCACCCCCAACTTTTTTTTTTTTTTCCTCACTAGAGGCAGAGGATCTTTCCCTAGAAGAGATTCGGTGAAACGCTCCCTCTTATGGAAACACACATAAAATCTGTCTCTTGCCTGTCTCCCCTTGAAGATCAACCAGTTCTCCCGCCGGGTTTGAGGACCCGGACTCAGGCCCTAGCAGGTATCCGGGATGGTCCCTCTCCCTAACCCGGGCGAGGAGCATCGGTGACCGCTGCAAGCCCTCGGCAGCGTCCCAGCTTGGCAGCCCCTCCCCCTGGCCTCCCGAACCCGGCGCCTTGGGGAGGATGGGGCACTTACAGGCGGCGGCTGAGCCCCTCCACCGAGCGCCCGCAGGAGGGCACCGCGTAGCTCAGCAGGAACACCGCGACGCTCCACTGCTGAACCAGTCTCCGCTGCATCGTCTCCGCTCGCGCTCGGGACCTGCAACAGAAGGGAGAGGGACCCGAGTGTCAGTCTGGACTCTCCATCTCCCCGCACTACTCCGCTTCCCCTTTTTAGCCCGGTCTCAAAAAGCCTCTTCAACATCAAGGGCATCTCCCAAGTTGAAAAGGAAAAAAAAAAATTATCTGGAGGCTCTCAGCACTTACTTATTTAGCAACCGGCTACTCCAACTGTGCTTTCTCCAAACCACACAGCCAGAAAGAGCAAAAAGGGAAAAAAGAAACAAATCAGAGGCGCTTCCTCTGAAATAGCGAAAATGAAATGGTTTTATATATGCATCAATGATAAGTAATGTGTTTACACGTCTCCCATAGCAATGTCTAATTAATCTGGCCAGCAGTTCTCCTGGGTTCGTGGGACAGGGCTAACCGCCTCCTAAAAGAAGAAAGTTTCCCCCTCTGAAGTCAGCTTCTTTGAGAACCAGGCCCTTTGGTTCCAGAGCCACTTGTAGCGAAACCCACATATATATACATAGCTGTCTGTCTACCTCCTCTGGTGGGCTGGTTGCTTCCGGAAAGTTGATTCCACACACCCTGAGAACAAGTTTCAAGAGCGTGTGTCGTCGATCAGGAGGGCCAGGTGGCGGCGAGGGCGGGTCGTTAGCGGCAGCCGGAGCGGCAGGGCGGCGGCAGCCCCGCTTCACGGGAGGGGAGACATGCTGGTCGGGCGGCGCAGGTTGGAGGCGAGTTGAAAGCCGAGCAGAGGAATGTTCACACGCTCCGAGGCAAACCTGCCGGAGAAGTGAGAGAGTCGCAAAGAGGTGGCGCCCTAGGAACGCGCGCGGGGCGAGCGAGGGCGCGGGCGGGCGCGCGGGGGGCGGGGGCGGCGACGGGCGGCCCGAACGGGCCCCGCGCCGCCCGAGCGAGTGGAGGGGAGCCCCGAGCCGGTAATGAACCGCGAGCAGCGGAGCTCCCCCCTCCTGCGCTGCCGCCCCCGGAGCCGTCCGGAGCTCTACCGAGCCCCACCCCGGAGCCCGGGCCCTGTCGCGCCATCCCGGGCCGGGGGCGTGGGCGGATCCGCTTGCTCCCTCCAGGCCCGACCGGCTCCTGCCCGCGCGGCTGATCCGGGAGCCAAGATCCCCGAGGGCGTGCGGACGGCCCCGGGCAGCTGGCGGTTCCCGGCGCGCCGGGCTGGACTAGCGGGCGCCAAGACCACCAGGGGCGGACCGACGAGGAGGAGGCCAAGGAGCGGGGCCGGGGACCACGGGCGCCCGGGAGCCTGCGCGGAGAGGACGCGGGCTGTTGGCCTGTGAATTTAAGGAGCCCGAAGCTCGCCTGGCAGCTCGGGGCGATGGATGAGAACCTTCTTCCCTGGCTTATTCCCGGGATGAACTGAGTGGGGAGCATCGGCTAGAGAGAGGGAGATCTTTTGCTTAGAAGAGCAAAAACGGTTCCAGACTTCAGATCTAAACTGCACTTTTTGCTGTTTCAGAACTGCTGGTAGACAGCTGGAGCCGGTCCAAAAAAACCCGCGCACAGGAGAGATCCTCCTTTTGAATTGCAGAGGGGCACCGACACTCCTGGGGCACGCACACGGCCCTTTTCACCCATGGTCAGGAGTCTAACCCATCCTTTCTCTGATACCCTACCCGGTTGTCCCCTCCCCCTCAAAAGTGCCTGATTACAGATTCTAGGAAGATTGTATCCGAGTCACTGCAGCCAGCGGACAGACGCAGCGGAACTATGGTTGTGTGCTGCTCTGCTTGGGAGAAGCGACGGGAAAGCAGAGGTTCTTTCCAAAGCTAATGGGCGGGGAAGAAAGACTGCTCGGAATGACTGGGTAGTATCATTTAGGAAAGGATTGCAGCGGGAGTGGATACGCGCCCCAGGGCTCCTCTAACTTTGTGAAAAGAGCGCGAGTGACTGGGAACCATTCAAGGGATGTTTGTCTTCTAGGCAATCCTGCTGGTAGGGTTCATTAGTTTCTAGAAGGCTAGTGTGATTTAGAGACTTGAGATGACTCAAGGAGTGTGGCCTTTATCAAGCCTGGCCTTCCGGGTGATGCTCCACATATTTTACCCAGGGTGGGAGAAACAGTGCCCTCTCACCGAGACCCTCGCTCTTCGGGGCTCCCCACTGGTTCGCTGCAGCTAGCTAGCAGTTAAAGTTTGCTGCTTATGCTGGGTGGGGGGCATCTTTTCTTAGAAATTTCTGTCTTCCTCGGTTGATTACTGTAAACCCCATACCTTAAAAAACTTGACTTCCTCTCACTAACAAAGAAAAAAACAAAACAAAACAAAAACAAAACACACACGCGCACACACACACTCTCTCTGGGAATTTCCACAACTTCCCTTGAATGTGTAAGGATTTCTAAATGTTAGACCTTTTTGGATAGTATGAAAGGACAAAGTATCAGCACTCAGAAATGTCAACCTTTGAACCTCGAGCACTTTCTGATTTATAAAAAGAATCCTTCCAAAAAGATGCAGATGCAGGAGCCCTAATGTAATCGTTAGGTCTGAAGAGGGAAATCTGTAAAAAAAAAAAAAAAAAAAAAAAAAAGGTAAATCACAAATGAGCCATTTAATACTTGCAAGTTGTTTAACATTGAAATGATAATATTTGCTTCCACAATAAAAAGCCCAAAGTACCTAGCCAAGTTTCAAACTATCCAGGCTTTAAAAAGTCAACCCTTCTCCCAACAGAAGGTTAAAACAAAAATCAGACTGAAATTATCAAATCACTTATGTTGTAAATAAATTCACTTTACTTTCAGAACATTATAAATTAAGGACTGGCATCGATAGACTGCTTTGATTTATGTTGCTTTTTCTACTAATTAAACAAAATTAACCCCCAACTCCTTCCCTCCTTTCTTTTTCCCCACACACTTTTCTGGTGTTAATGGCAAAACATCTATCAAATATTTTTAGAATTTCCTCTCCTTCACAAAAAGAGAAAATATAGACACAGGAAAAATAAATAGTCTTTATATACTCAGAATACCAAAGTTCCCTCCTAATTTATTACTTCACCTTTTCCTTGATTTACAGTCTTCTCTCTGCTCTTCTGGCTGAAACAGGGAAATCTTCTCAGCAGTCTTTTCCAGAAATATTTTTTGTTGTTCTTAAAAACAACATAAAATTAAGTCTTAAAATGAATTAAAATCTTCTTGTAAGGAGACTTCTGTTCCCACTAAAGGCAATTATTAGAAAGCAGGTACCTCTTCCAAGCTGCCCTGTTTATTACTTTCAGTAGAAATTCTCCTCAATATATACCCAGGATCCTGACTTTTTGCCTGTTTTGGAAAGGATATTTTCTGACATCATAATCTAGCTCCTAACATAACTGAGTAATCTCCATCATAATAATGTAGAGGATGCATGACTGCAAATGAGACACAGGAGGAGCACCCCCTACCTCCCCCCCGCCCCCCCCCACACATTTTTTCTAAGGCTTAGAAATAGAACAAGTGCCCATAGAAGCTAAATGTTTGCTTAGGCCTTGCTGTCACGTAAATGCACCTTAGCAAATGGGAAGGCCTGCCTCTAATCCGAAGTATTTCCATGTTTAGCATTGTAAGATCTACACCTACACAAATGCTTAGCCCGTGAGCACCATGCTTCCATCCCTAGTGGCAGTTTATTACAGTATATCCAATTTTAAAAGAGGTTTAAAAAAGTTTAAATGTATTACTCTTAAATTCAGTTGAATACCCAGTTAATGTATATCTCCAGGGATATTTCCTGTCATAAAGCTTAGAAAAAAATAAACTAGCATTTATGCTTAGCTTCTTAATCCTTTTTTCTTCTTTCCTCCTTAACCCAAACAGCAAACAGATATACATGACAAATCAAATACGAATCTTTAGCACTTTAAACAGTGCACCTGAGCTTGGGAATTTTCTTATTACCAATAAGCATCCAGATTTAACATTTACCAATCTGTAGCTCCAAGCTGTATCTCTAAAATCCCCTGAAACCAAACAACTAAACTCATCCCTTCTCTTCTCCAAACGTTTTTCAATGTTTACAAAGAGAAGTTGCATAATCAGCTCAAGTAATGTTCTCACTGGATTCCATTAGAATGTGGCTCTCATCGCTTGCCTGGACCGAGACTTGAGAGGAGGCTGTTGCCAGCTGACCTCAAGGTAGCAAAAAAGAAAAAACGATGTAATGCCTTCAAACCCCAAGTAACAAAAGAAAGAGTGTGTTTCTTTATTAAATCTTTTTGTAGTTAGGTGAGGATAAGACTTCTCCAGGAACAGGGCGGGCTGCTAACATCTGGAGGAACTGCCTCAGGGAGGAGTGTATAGATATACATCAGGCTGATGGGATCCTCCCATGGGAAAAGTGGGCCTCGCACCTTTCCTCACCCTTCCCTACTTCCTGGGCAATGTTCTGCTTCCCCCAAACTGGAGCAAGAGGCCCTGAGATGAGGCAGTTTCCTGGGAGGAGCCCAAACCAATGTGAGATGAGAAGGTCTTTAGGAAAGGTCTTTAGGGTCCCTGAGGACTGGTTCTTCAAGTTCAAGCACTTGAGCACCTCGCAAACCCCTGACAATTGAAACATATCTGAAGAGTCTGAAGGTGTGTGTGTGTGTGCGTGTGTGTGTGTGTGTATGTGTGTGTGTGAGAGAGAGAGAGAGCGAGAGAGAGAGAGTAGAGGGAAAGAATATGAATGTGCAGTGTGCGAGTCCTGATCTCCTGGACTGGTGCCAGCCAGTCAGATGCCTGCCCTTGGCTGGCCAAGTTTTTGGCTCCTGAAAGTAGGCAGCTCTGGACTTGTGCGAGACCACAGAGAGAGTTCCAAGCTCCACCTGGCTCAGGCGACAACCTCTCAACCTGAAGCCAATCTCCGGTAGTGTCACAGGACCCACCTGGCAGCAGTCCAGTTCCCCACATGACCCGAATGGTCCTTTCTTAAATTTTGAGCCGGGACTACCTAAAAGGTACTGCCCTCGGAAGCATTTTACCTCCCTAACACCATTCTCTGCCCGTGCCACGCTGGCCAGCTCAAAGTCCCTTCCCAGGGCAGCACCCGGACTGAGATGTCTCAACTCTCGGGCAGGAAGGATACCTATCCAGACACCCACACTGGATGTCCTGTCTATTTGGCTTTGAGCTGGTCATTACGGTGTCTTTGGACCCTGCCTACCTTTTCTGTAATTTTTGTCAGAAATAAGTCTTCAGGAGAGCAAACGCCGAGTTATGCGCTCCTTCTCTGGAGTCTCCTGCCCTGGTGTTTGCGCTCGCACTACAGCAAGGGGAGGCCTGAGTCTCTTAGGGCAGGGGTCCAGGGTCTTGGAAGAGGCCTTAGGGCAACGGGATCATCTTTTTCAGCCTCCCCTCCCCTCCTCCCACCCAGCGTCCTCATCCCCACCGCCTGCGATAAACTTGGTTCGCCCATTACGAAGCTGATCCGCAGGGACTGGGCAGGCTTGGCTCCTGGGGATCTTGGGCTCCATGGGAACTTCGGGGGTCTTGGAGCACGTGAGCGGATCTAGCTACTATTTTCCCTAGGTTCTCCTTGGGCTTCCGTCCCTGAGTCTGGACTCCGGACTGCCGCACAGAATCCTTCTTGCCCGGAGCGGTATTATTGAGGCCTTTGCGTTCTGTCTCGCCCTGTCCCGCCGGCTTGAGTGCTTGGTTTCTAACCCGAGTGTACTCGGAGTCTCCGATTCTGCGCGCCCCCACCACTCCCGGGAGAGCCCCGCATCTGGCTGAGGGTGAGGGAAAGATTCGGGAACCACGACACCCAAGGATAGGGTCTGAGGGAGCGCGCGAACTTCCTCCGAGCAGGACTCTCCCTCCCCTCCCCTCTCTCTCCAGGTCAATTTATGACTCAAACATGAGATAAGCCCTAGGCAGACGGTGACGCTAACTTCCCCGTGGGGGCGCGGGGAGAGAAGGGTGAGGCAGACGTACCCCCTCCCAGGCCTGGCCCTGCCCGGGCCACATCGGGGTGTGGAGGGGCGACTCCCTTCCTCCCGGAGCCCCGACTCGCTCTCTCCCAGCGCGCCTCCCCTGCGCCGGTAAAGCTCGGCGCTGCAGGAGCCCCGGGACCCGTCTGTTTTATTTCACTTAACACGATCTGCAAAGCCAAGGCCGGGTGAGGTGCGGCGCGGGAGAGGAGAGGATATGAAGGGACGTGGAACAAGTTCTGTCTGCCAACTCTCTCCGTATGGTTCCTGGAATCCGGTGGCACCTTAAAGGACGGAATTGAGGGCAAGGAGAAGATTATTAATCCCCGAAGCCCGCTCTGTCTATATATAACTGCTCAGTGGTTACAGTTGGCGATCGCGGTGCTGGGGGTGGGGGTGTAGACCGAGGACCGTGGAACACATGGCATCTCCCCAGGGCATAAAAATCAACCTAGCTGGTGGCTCCTATGGAGTTTGTAAATTGCGCGGAGCTGGCTGGGGGAAGCCAGTGAGCTGTCCATGGTGGTTAAGGCTCGTTGACGTGCGTGCTTGGGCCGTCCTGGCGAGGCACAGACCCCCGCTACCCCAGGGGCCGCAACGCCCCGGAGCGTGAGCCTGCCAGCAACCCAGCCGGTGTGCGCCCGACACGAGGCTGGATGTGTCCGTTTGCACAACTCCAGGACGCGCTCTTGCACAGAGGCTGAATTCCAGAGATAGACGGAAAAACCTCCCGACTCCAAATTGTGGGTTTTCTTTTAGTTCCTTCCTGAATGTGTCTTTGCCCACTCAGGCGAAGTTTCACATGCTTTAAGAAAAGTCCATCCATTTTAGTAGCCTCCCTCCCTTTCTTTTGCTAAGGTTCTGTTCTCTAAAGAGAGAGAAGCCAGTTAATGATCTTCTTAGGCTTCTGTTTCTTAAAAGCATCCACCAGCTGAAGGCTGCATTTGCACCATGTGGGATGTCCCCAACATCTGCTTTTATTGAGTGGGGAAACTGCTGTCACGAGATTGCCCAGTTCCTTCTCTAGGGGTAGTGAAGCGCTTTGTAGCATATTGTTCAGTGGGGCGACTTCTTCATTAATCATCATTGTCCTGAGCAGGGTGTCTGATCGCCACTCCTAACAAAGCAGAAAACAAATTGCTATGGGAGTTTCCTTGTGGGTACAGTTTTGCCTAGTTCTTGTGACATATTCTTATGAAAAAACATATACAAAGGTAAACTTCTATACATGTTTAAGGCAAAGGATGCTTTGCCTTTTAAATTATCACCACATTTTACTTTTTTGTCTCTTAATTTATCCTGGCAATTTTCTCCTTGCTTAACTCAATTAGAGATCTCATCTTCAACTGAATAACGAATTACCTCAAATAATACAGAAGACTGCAAAATATTATAAACATTTATAACTCATTTGTATTACACACCTTTATTTATGGGAATATATTTAATTAACATCCAATACATAAGAGAATCTTTTACTTATTTCTGTACAAGATATCAGATTGCTGCTTTTAACCTTCTTTCTAATTGTGGTGTGGCAAATTAACAAAAAGGGTGTGTGTGGGCATACTTACAAATAACTTTTAGAATATTTGATATTCAATAGAAAGTATTATGATTCAATAATTTTTAATAGCTTTTTGTCCTCTCTCAGCTTCTGGGTCTAACTATAAGAATCGTCAGTAGGGAAAATGAAATATTTCTATAAATTCTTTTAAATGTTTTCCCAAGTCACTTTCCTTCTCTCTATTTAAAAAAATTAAGGAAATAAGATTTGAATGTGTACCCAGTTTTTGAAAAGTAAGAAATAAACCATCATCATCATATTTTATTATGATGATTATTTTGAAATGTGGAAGTTTAGTTTTGTTCTGTAACTCTTTGGTAACTGGCCTTCTCCTGTGCATCTCTTAGACCTCCTTTCTATGAAATAAAAAAATATATAATAATATTAATAGATTTAATTCTCTTATACTTTATCTGCTTGTACAACTTAGGGTCCTTTTTTGTTCTGTTTTTACACTCTCTGTGGCTTCACACTTTCCTGTCTCCCATAGTGATAATGATTGAAAGTTTTCCCTTTAAAGTTCAATCTAATTTTCTTCAGTTTCCTTATTTATTTATTTTTTTTAAAGAAAGTTTTCTCCAACAGCTTCTTATTAGATTTTAAAGATCTCATTATTTGATCCATTAAATTCATCACATTTGTTAGGGAGAAAGCATTTTACTAGTAGCTCTGTTAAAGCTGCTAGACCTTTCCCCCCCTTGCTTTTAAAAGGAAAGCATCCAATTGGTAAAACGGATCATGAGCTAAAACCCAAACAAACAAATAAGCACCTCATTAGTCTCTTGTTGCCTTCTGATGTCTTTCCCAATGTGCCCAACACTGCTGTGAGCCCAGAGTAGGTCTTCGGAAGAGATCTGTGAAATCAAATTGAATTGCAGTTCTCCTCACTTTTGAGAGATGAAAGTATATTTTTAATTATTTTAGACATCTTTTCCAAAAGCCATATATGAAGCCTTTTGATCTGTTGCTGGAAAACTTTGCCAAGGCATATTAAAAAAAAAAAAAAAAGCCATGGTAGATTTGGGGGGCATCCTGGGTCCCTTTCAGCCTCAAAAATGTCTCCCTGTGCTGAATGCATGGTTTTATGAGCTCTCCTGAAGCTATTTCTCTCCTCACTTCATTCGTGCTTCTCTTCCCAGAGACTGATAAATAAGGAGGTGGAGGGAATGAATGTGGTCCCTTGCTGCATCATGATATATTGAGATCAATTATTATGTGGGAGTACTTAATGCTTAAAAAATTTTCAGCTGACCTTAGCACAATTCTGTTGCACTTTGCTCTTTTACTTTCCATCCTGCTAAGCTGTTAATTACACAGAGAATTGCCAAGGTACTTTTAATGGTTAAAAAAAGGAAGCCGCTTTTTGTGGAAAGGATAAAAAAAAGTTTTTGTCCTGTAAACACAGGTCACATTCTTTGTAAAGCTGTTCTTAATAGGCAAAAATGTCCATGTCTCTAATAGTTAAATTACTCTTTAAAAGACCCGTGATGGCCTTAAATGGAGCAGGAACTCCAGTGTGGTTGATATGGTTCCAAAAAGCCCACGTCTTAAAAAGAGTTTCATTGTCGAGGTGCACCAGGGTGTACTTTCAGATCTATAATACACAGTCTGGCCATCACAACCACATTATTTCCCTCATCTCATTCCAACCCCGGTGTGGTAAAACCAAAGAGACACAGGATCAAGGAAAGTTTGAGGATTTGCAGGGAAAGGGCTGTGTAAGTACAGTGAGTACAGATTTTTAAGATCTTCCCCAGACTTCTAAACAGTTTAGAAGGTAGCTTGTTTGCTAAGTAGTGCAAAGTGTCTCCAGGTCTATCGCTGGAACTGCTGACATAATTAATGATTTCATTCGGAGCCTGAAAGAAGGTACTTGTATTCCCTCTGGCATGGGCAGGCCAAGTTCATGTCCAGACTCTAATACCTTGGGCTGATTTTAGCTAACAAGACTGTTGGTCCTCTTGTTGCACACCCAGAACATGAAAGCCAAATATTATATTAGGCCTTGATACTTCCCAGCCTTGAGGAGGTTGACACATCCTAAATATATAAACAGTCACTATTATCTAAAGATGGATTACGTTCGGCTGGGAGAGTCATTACCCCTAGGTCAAACTGGGAAAACTAAAAACCGTAGAACACCCAACCCCACCAAACACATAGCAAACTACTTAAAAATCATTATTTTCCACTCAAACCTTACATGCAAAAGTTTTCTTGTCCCATCTCATACTATGAGGTTAATGGCAATCCTTGAAAATTAATTATGTACTGAAAAGACTTCAGTAACATTTCTGCTAAAAATAAACTGGAGGCAGATTAGTGCCCTGGATTCATGATTGCCTACATCTGGTTTCTATTTCTGTGATTTTCATTTGGTTCTCAGAGAGTTCATTCACAGTCATCACAGGTCCAGCTTCCTGTTCTCCAATGGGAGAGTTTGTCTTGATGATCCATATATTTTTTCATCTGAATGCGCATTTTTAATTTTTTTTTTTTTTTTTTTTTTTTTTTTTTTACATTATGAGATGTGGAAAGGGAGAATGAAAAATACATCAGGTCTAATCCAACCAAACTAAAACCTGAACATTTTTCAGCACCTGTCTTATCCAGAATCCAGTGACAAATAACAACAAAGAAATCACTCCATGTTAGACCCTTATAAAATGAGGTAGGAAAGAAAAGAGAAAATAGAAGGAAGGAGAGGAAGGGAAGATGGAAGGAAGGGAGGGGAGGGGAAGAATGGAAGAAGGAATGAATTAAAGGAAGGGCTTCTTGCTGAGAAGAACCTCCATAATTGTCCCATCATATTTCCCGTTCCTGTAAGACATGGGCAAGTGTTTTTCTTTCTAACCATGTTAACATTAAGACTTTTCTCAAAAAAGAAATCGAGTTGTACTGGCTGCTCATTGAAAACAATCTCTTGAATTTCTTCAGACACTTAGGGTTGAAGGGGCAGAATGTCATACAAGCCTTACTTAGTCCCTGCTGCTCTGGGCTTATGTAGACCAGTGTGACTCCAGCTTATAAGCCATCCTATGTAACATCATTTTTCACCATCTAGAACTTCTCAATTGTTCTCCTCTGTGTAAGTAACACCTTACCACCTTTTGAGATGACTATTCTATCTAAAGATCCTGTCTAGATGATACTTCAAGTCTCATGTAGCCTGTTTTTCATCCCATCATATGATTTTCCTACATTTCCTTCCTGCTGATAGCTCAGAAACCAAGTCTCCAAAATATCCCAGATGTTATCACATTCAACAGCAATAATTCCAGATATTATTGAGCTCATGTATCTGGCACTATGATGACCTAAAAATAGTATTATTTCATTTACAACATATTGCTGTCTTGATTTTTTCTAACTAGGTTAAATAATTACTGGAACTGCGACTGAGATTCAGTTTTGCCTGACACTGCATTGCCTCTTTAGTGTGATGCACATCCATGGATTATTAGCCTTGATGTGACTGATGTGACTAGCCAGGCAACTGGTATCTTCTCTCACCCACCTGTGTGGATTCCTGAAAGCTGTGCACTCAGATGAAGAGATTGAGAAGAGCCATTATTTCATCAAGGGTTATTGAGATGCTGAACTCCTCTGGTGGGAAGCACACCATAGGATGCTTTAACTATACAGAGCAAAATAAAAAGAACATCCTCTCTTCTGCTAATTACACAGTCTTACTACCATGCTACAGAAATAGTCTAAGGATCAACTTTATCTGAGGGTGTTATGTCAACATTTATTGAGAGTCTACTTTATACTAAGTTCTATTCTTGGAACTTTAAAGAAAGCCATGTGTATTGGACTATTATTACTCTAGTGCCCATAGAAGTACTTTATTGGGTCAGGTTTTTTTCCCTTTTCTTTTAAAATCACATTTGGACCTGCCCATCTCAGCAATAGCATACTTTTTAAAAGGTCATGTGAAAATATGTACATATCCTTTGATAAGCTGCTATCAAATAAACTTTCACTTAAGCTATTGATTACCTACTATGTTCAAGCCCTCTATTAAAATACAAAGGAAAAGCCATACGCAGGACTATATTTCTTCTTTTATTGCTTGGGCCACATTCTTTACTTTCTATTTGCAAATTACTTCAAATCTGTTTTGAAAGTAAGCAAGTACAAAAAGAAAATATGGCATGGAATTGAGATACACTGTCAGGGCTATTTACAGAGCCCATAAAGTGTGTTCATTAGTTCATTCAGTCATTCAACAAATATTTCTTTGAAATATTTGAATCCCTATCAGCCCAGCACTATATTAGGTTCTGGGGTTACACTGATATAAAATTTGCAGTCTGTGAATTTTTAAATTCTTGTTTACTAAATATATGGCTAATTTTTTTTATTAGAAATCTTTGAATTTTGTCATACTAAGTATTTCACTTTTTAAATTGTCTGTCTCTTCCCATTGGAATAAACGCTAATTTTGTGAGGGTTAAGATTTTTGTCTGTTTTATCTCTAGCACTTAGAACAATGCTTGGCATATGGTAGGAAATCAAAAAATATTTTCAAAGAATAAAAGAATGAATGAAGGTTAAAAGGTGCAAATACCTTTCCTCTACATACATATATTGGCACACAAACATATATACATATTTCTTTGATAAGACAGATTTCTACTCTGAGTTGGAAATTTTCTTAATGATCACTACATACTTATTATATCAATAAACGAAAGGATTACTGGTATATGAAACTAATGTCAGGTTAAACATGATTACCTTTTAAAAATTCTATGTGATAAGTTAGACTTGCCCAGAAATAAATTGTTTTTAACCATAATAAAATTTTTACTGTAAAGGCAAGTCTTATTTTCATTCCTGTGTTCATTTATTTTACCTCCCAAACTGTAACACAATTAAAATAGTCTCTAAGATCAGATCATGTAGCCAAAGTGGATAATGTTATTTTACCACACCCAAGTAAAGATTCCTGCTAGTAGGAAAGACTGGTTATTGTCCTTTAGGTGGTATCATCATAGCTGAATCATGAAATAACGAAAATTTTGGTATGTTGAACTTGTATTTTTTTCCTACACTAAGTTAAATACATTTTCTTGTCATGGCAGATGAGTTGGACAGAATAGTGTCATACCTGAGTCAGTTTCCCACTCCTTTCCCTGACTACCACATTCAACTCTATAATAAAGCCTAGGAATGCATTTTTCAGTAATTTTTTAAAGCCACATTTTCCCCTCAGATGACCTATGATAGCTGTGATGAAGTGCTACATTTTCCTTACAATCACTGAATAATTCCCTTACAGTTCACCATGGAGTTATGAGCTTGATATATTTGCTATGTTGGTTCAGAAGAATGCAGAATTGTGTTAAAAACCTTAAAAAATCAGATTTGCAACTCCCATCTCTTATAATTCTACATATTAAATTTTCAGTGGGGTTTCAGACATCTGGGAACGTGTCAGACCTTATTATTGAGTTTTTTCCTATCCTATCAAGAAAGGCTAGTTACATACCCCAATAGATAAAACCTCAAACGCAAGCAACATTGCATTGTTTGTTAGAAACACATCATTGGATAGAACTTGGAAATCATAGTTGCTGTCTTGTTTTTAGCAGGAAAACTGTTTGAATGGGGCCTATCTCAAGCTCTAACAGAAGTTGCTGGAAGAGTAAAAGTCGGCAACATTTCTGGCAGAGTGCCAAGGGTAGTGGAAACTATTTTTATCTTATAAACTGGAAATAATAGAGCAGAATGACCTTAAGGGTTGCTTTTAAAAGGGACATCAGACCACCCTATGCTTAACAAGCTGTCACACTTTTGATTTAGAGGATGATTCAAATAATTAGGGCTTCAGCGCATGTACAAATAATGAAAATCAAGGGGAAACTGAGTGCTTTAACAACTTCAGGAGACTCTTCCTTGTTGTCACTCAGCTAACCATCAGCACATTGTACATTCCAAGTCCCCTTGGGAATATTGCTCATTCATTAGGTTCTTCCAGTTGCTCCTCAAAGAAACGTTATCATCATGTTATACTGAACCAAAGAAAAACAGATTGTAAGGCAAAGCCATAGGCTTTATATAAAGAAGAAACACCTGAATTGCAACCTGTTGGCTTCCAATTTTTGCTGAGTTTGTTTAGGAACTGAGGACTATATTTACCTTTTGTCTTGAATATATATTGGCAATGTGGGCTGTGGAAAGAGTGAGTCAAGAAGTTAGATTTTAGTCTTGGCTCTTCCTTTTACCAGCTAGTTTTAGAAACTCAGAGAAGGCACAAAACTTCTTAGAATCTGACTTTATTTACATTTAAATGGGAATAGCATTAGTGTACACTCCATAGTGTATACTAACCAACAAGTGAATGAAGAAAATGAGGTATATATAAAACATGGAACACTACTCAGCCATAAAAAGAGATGAAATCATGTCTTTTGCAAAAACTTGGATGGAGCTGGAGGCCATTATTCTAAGTGAAGTAACTCAGGAATGAAAAACCAAAGATCGTATATTTTCACCTATAAGTGGGAACTAAGCTATGAGGACGTAAAGGCATAGAATGATATAGTGGACTTTGGGGACTTGGGGGGAAAGGATGGGAGATGGGTGAGAGATAGAAGACTACATACGAGGTACAGTGTACACTTCTTGGGTGATGGATGCCCTCAAATCTGAGAAATCATCAGTAAAGAACATATCGATGTAACAAAAAACCACCTGTACTCCCAAAACTATTGAAATTTAAAAAAATTACTTTTCAGATATTCAGATTAGCATTTTGTAACACAGTGGGACAATTAGACAATGAAAATGACCTTAAGACTGAAGATTTTTGTATGGCTTTTTACTCTTCCAATATTTTCCTTCTTTTACCTGAAAAATGTTGGTATTGTGTAAATCAGTTCAGGAAATACCATCCTACCTGATTCTCAGCATGAATACCATATTGAATATCTTTTAATAAAGGGTAGTGAATTGGTTTGTAACAGGGTTTTGAAAATAGCTGCTATTATCTAAGCATCTTTGTTTGGACAGCAATTTTCGCTGTGGCTATTACAATCCCTGTGGCATCCCATGAGTCAGCAATGTTCAGTTTTGGGGAGAATCAGTTTGACCCTTTGGGTAACCATGGTATCTAAGTACTTCTCAGACATAACAAACTTTGAGGCTGGGGTCAGAATAGAGAGATAAGAATTAACAGTGGAGGAATCAGAACCAAAGGGCATGAGTCAGGATAGTCAGCAAATACAGTGTGTCATAGGAAAGGGGGAAAAAACCCAAAGCTCTTAACTGGGGAGATTAAATAAGGCAACAGGATAGCAAAAAGAAAGAGGAGAAATATCAAATCATATAGAGACTTTCATTTAAAGTTACTATTTGTGTGTACATCTGTCTGAACATATTGAAGTTTTGACGTACCCTACCAAAGGATTTTTCAGCCCACTAATTCTTAGAAATGAGGTCCCGTCTAGATGGGAGAAGCTGAAAAGACATGGATTGGTAAGATCTGATCAAGGTCTGAATTTTTCCAAATAATGCTTGTCTGACTTAGGGACTGTAATTTTTTTTCCCAGTGCAGCCAACTCCATGGCCATAAACAGCATAAATTCCATCCTGAAAGTCCCTGCATCTGGGTGATATTTTTAATTGTAATTGTGGAGAGGAGAGTATCTTAAAGTCCAAGGATCTTCTCTAATGCACACGGGCTGGATGTGAGCCGCACCTAGCTTGGAGCCTTAATTCTCACTGTCATGAAGATTTATGTTAGGCCTGGAAAGAATGAATGAGATTAATAATTCAGCTTATCATTTATTTATTGAACTGAATTCTATAGGCTATATAAATGTGAAAAAGACAACCTCTTTTCATTCCCTTGAAGGGTTTACAGACTTGTGCATGTGGGAATTAGGCTTATATAAAATAATGACGGCCTCCATTTCTACTCCTCAGAGTAAAATCAAATACTTATGGGAGGAGTAAATTGAATACAAAATGCAATCATATGCAGTGTTATCTCTCCAGTAAGAAAGAAAAGCCAGGTAAAACCTTCAGCTCCTTTCAATGGTACCGTGCTTCCAACAGAGAAGCAAAGAGCCCAGTGTGCAACAGCACAGTAATACTTATTCCTAAAGATGGGGCATAGCTCTGTTAATATGAGTATTCTTTTATCAATAATGATTAGAATGTACCATCCCTAAGAGAAGTTCATAGTTAGAGAGATTACCTACTTAGCAGATACCGTTGGTTACCTCACATCTTTTCTGACACATCTTTCTTCCTTCCTAACAGGACCCTGATTTTGCTCAGGCATTCCCCACTTCTCCATGTGATGATATTCTTTGGGGTGGGCAGGCCCCAGCTCCAACTTTCAGCCCTGGCAATTCCAGAGTCCTGGCTGGTTTAAACCAGTTATGGTGGTCCTATCCCCTTACCAGTGATTTGATAAGCATAGGTATGTGATCCGACTCTGTTCAATACAATCTTGGCTGGAGAAGTGCTGAGAGATTCTGAGAAGAGTTTCTTTGCTCCTCAGAGAAACATGGAGCGTCCGCTCTTCCTCCTGTAGACACTGTTGTACCAGATATGACGCCTGGATCTGTGGCAGCCATCTTGCTCTCTGCCTGAGTACGAAGCTAACATTCAGAGGAAGGATGACCCTGGAGGATCTTAGAGAAGCAGAGTTTTGACTTCATTTATGTGACGCCTGGTGATTGACTTACCTATGAAATTTTGTTATGAGAGATAATAAATGTTATAAATATTAAGCCACTTTGAGTTGAGTTTCATTATCTGTAGCTAAGACATTTCTAGCAGATAGTTACCTAGTGAGGGAACTGGAGACTCCATAGCTGTCGCTGTTGTTCTGTAGTTGGAGTTTAGTTGTGGAACCCACCTTCACCCTTGCTCATACCTGAAGCTCATCTTTTACTCAGAGACCATGAAATTGAGCAGAGGTAAATGTCAAAGGTGACCTAATTGAAGTCTAGGATATGCCTTGAGTTGGAGAATTCCAACTATCACACTGTATCCAAATATCACACTTTATCCCATGGAAGTAGTGATGTTTTCCTGGAGAAAGACTTGGAGTTGGTTGGTCTGGGAGGCTGGAGAAGGTTGATGTATGCAGAAATCTGCATTTTAAAATGCCTTCCCTAC
Organism: Trachypithecus francoisi; assembly: GCF_009764315.1. Lineage (NCBI taxonomy): Eukaryota > Metazoa > Chordata > Mammalia > Primates > Cercopithecidae > Trachypithecus > Trachypithecus francoisi. The sequence continues at coordinate 103,296,175 of NW_022681456.1, read as the reverse complement.
TGTGACACAGTGAAAGTCCAAATTAGCCAAAATTATGTTTTTTAATCCTCCTCTCTGATAATGCTTGTTGCAATGCCAGAGTCAAGTACTTTGAATATGTATTATAGTCTTGTGTGTTAGGCCGGTAAAAACTGTAAGACAGTGGGCTAGGAGTTGAGGTTTTTCCTCAGCTTCATAGTCTTTTAGGCACTACAAACCACTTTTTTCATTGGATGGACTATGCCATGTTATAGCAATGAAAGTGACCCACCACCTTGGAGTCACCAAGGAAGGCAGAGCGTATTTCATTGTTTTCTAGAACACCGTTTTTCCCCCCAACATATTAACCTCTCTAAAATTAAGCCACATCTCACAATTGCTGTTGGCCAAGTGGCAGTCACGAGGGAGCTGTAATTGCCTATTCACGTGCACCAAAACTCATAGAGTTGGCTCTAGTGGCTTAGAAGAAATTCCTAAAGATTATAGAGGACCACTCTTAAGAAATGCTATATCACTAACTGTCTCGATGGCCCAATGGATGATATTGCACGTGAAAACATGCATACAGTTGATTCTGAGTCTGAAAGTCATTCAGAAAAGCCAGACTCCAAATGTGAATAATGTTAAGTTATTAAAATGTATTGGTTAACAATACATTTTATGATGAAAACTTATGCCTATATGTTTAATAGAGTTTTTCCATAAGTAAAAAAATAAAAATTTCAAGTTATTAGAACACACTGGGTCAGGCGTGGTTGCTCATGCCTATAATCTTAGCACTTTGGGAGCCCGAGGCAGGAGGATTGCTTGAGCCTAGTAGTTTGAGACCAGCCTGGGCAGCACAGCAGGCGTCCATCTCTACAAAAAAATTTTAAAATTAGCCTAGTGTGGTGGCACATGCTTGCAGTCCCAGCTGCTTGAGAAGCTGAGGCGAGAGGATCGCCTGAGCCCAAGAGGTTGAGGCTATAATGAGCTATGATTGTGTCACTGCACTCCAGCCTGGGTGGCAGAGCAAGACTTTGTCTCAAACAAAACAAAAAAACCCAACCAAACAAAAAAAATCCACATTGCATCATAGCTCCATTGGCATCATTAAAAAAAATTTTAGAGGTATGTGAAATAATGCTGCATCTATATTGATAACATCTTAGATTCAATGAAAGATGGTGACTAGAAGCTCATACTCCATTGTCAAGCAAAAATCAGATGCTTTTTTTGTTTTTTTTTTTTTGAGATGGAGTTTCCCTCTTTTTGATCAGGCTGGAGTGCAATGGCATGATACCAGCTCACTGCAACCTCCACCTCCTGGGTTCAAGCAATTCTCCTGCCTCAGCCTCCTGAGTAGCTGGGATTATAGGTGCCTGCCACCAAGCCCAGCTAATCTTTTGTATTTTTAGTAGAGGTAGGGTTTCACCATGTTGGCCAAGCTGGTCTTGAACTACTGACCTTACAACCAATCCACCCGCCTTGGTCTGCCAAAGTGCTGGGATTACAGGTGTGAGCCACCATGACTGACAACCAAATGCTTCTTATGCCATCCTTGCCAGTAGATTCTTTCCTCTGAGCATAGTCAACTCTCTGTCACTCTTTTTTGAATCAGTATCTCAAGTGGCTACTCCTGATTGACTAGACTCAGTCACATGACTGCTTCCTAGCTATGAAGGAATCTGAGGATGTGGTTTGTAATTTCTATGGTGGGGAGATAAGACTCATGACATGAGACTATCTCAAACTGTAGAAAGGTAGGCATGCTAGAATAAAGAAATAACATATGACATGGGCTTCAAAGGTTAGGTGGCATTTTTAACTAGTACAGATGAGTAGGGAAGATGTTTTTAGTGGAAAAAAATAGCATGAAGTCAGAAAAACATCGCTTATGTTTGAGGATAAGAAAGGAGTGTGACACACTAACGGGAATTGTAGGAAAGGTCTGCTGGAGCCAGATGGTGGCAGGGTTTCAGGCTTAGGAATTTGTGTATTCCAAGGGTCTTATGGAACCCTTAGGCATGGGGAGGAGAAGATTCTGTGGTTGCTTTAGTCTTAGATAATCCATGGACTACAGCATACCAAGAACAGGATTGGTTCAACGATACTTTTGGGAACTTAGAAGGCATCTGCCTTTAAACTGAGTTTTCCTTTGCAAATATGTTTTCTAAGGTACTAAAAAATATATGCTTAATTAGATACCTCAGCTCCTTTTTAATGAAATGCTCACACTGTGTGATTATTTTCTAAAACAGTCATTGTAGGATTTGGTATGGATGTGGGCTGTATCCTTTATGCATTTCCTGACCCTTTCTTCTACCCTCTAGCAAGAGAATTTGAGGTGGTTTGAGGTTTGGAAGAAAGGTTGGAAGGCACATGCTCAAGCATGCCAGTCTTCACTAATTGAGTGAGTGTTGTCATAACAATTTCTTCCTTTTCTCTTTGTTCTTTTCTCCTCTTGGCCTTCAAACCATAATTCTTATTTTATAAGTGTAAAATCTGTAGGTGAAGTTCCACTGGGATGGGAAATGGATATAGGCAAAGGGTTATATCTCAACTTGAAAGAGCTAAATCCAGTCACTTCAATAAGGCAGAAGGACTGGCTCAAATACTCATTACCAGCTTAGCTATCTACAAAGGCTGCACTGGGAGAAGGAGTGAATCACAAGGTTTTTGTTATCAATAAATCAAGTGGTTGATGCTGCTAGAGCTTTGTGATTTTTTTTCTGTTAGTACTTTCAAAAAACAAGCCACTGTACATAAAATTAATTGTGTGCATTTTATTCTTTTTAAAGTATACTGTTGATAGCAACTACCAACTCTGAGACTATGACATAAAAAGCTGACGTGATTGGCAGTCTCTATGCCATGCACAGTGTCTTTTTGTTCTTTAGTGTTGCTGCTACTTGCAATGGCTGTTGCTATTTGTAAATTGTATCTTAACTTTATGCCACCTGATTATTTTGCTTCCAGAATCACTTATTGCATCAGTTAGCTTTTGCAGTAGACAAAGCATCCAAAAAATAAGGGCTTAATACTACAACCACTTATGATTGCTCATGACCTACAAGTCAGTTTGGTGCCTCTGCTGACATAAAGCAGACACACAAGTAGCTAGACTCACTCATGTGTGTGGGGTCAGTTGGTGACTTAGCTGTGGACTGTGTGTGAATGAGGATGTGTCTGGTGGTTGTCTCACTGTTTGCTGGGAAGATGGAGGTGACTGGGCCACATGCCTCTCACCATCCAACAGTTTGAAAGCTATCAGGTCTGCTTTTAAGGCCCCGGTGCAGAACTCTCACACTGTAACTTCCTCTACATTCTGTTGGTCTCCATAAGTCATATGACCAGCCCAAATTCAAGAGGTAAGGAAATAGACTCCACCTCTTGATGGAGGAGCTGCAAAGTATTGTGGCTGTTTTCTCAATCACAATCACTTTCTCTCAAGGTAGAGTGACTGATGGGTACGCTTTCCCCTATAGTTTCCCAGTTTGCAAAAATCTATGCTATGCAAAGTTGTTCCCCCTCAATTCACTGTGTTTATGGCGGATTCTCTCTAGTTACAGATGGAAAATTTTGCTCTCTTTCTTTCTCCTTAAACACTCAGTGACCAGTTACTGTGGGTAGTGAAAAGAGCACTAAAGTTTTGGTTTTATTTTCATGTGTAAAGAGGCACTAAGAGAGTTCAAATTTCATCAACTGCAAATTGGGAGGAAAAAATCTTTTAATTCAAAATCTTTTCATGATAAAAATTTTCAGTCAGCCATGGTGTCTCACACCTGTAATTGCAACACTTTGGGAGGCAGAGGTGGGCAGATCACTTGAGGTCAGAATTTCAAGACCAGCCTGGCCAACACGGTGAAACCCTGTTTCTACTAAAAAAAAAAAAAAAAAAAAAAAAAAATTAGCCAGGTGTGGTGGTGCATGCCTGTAATCCCAGCTACTCAGGAGGCTGAGGCAGGAGAATTGCTTGAACCCAGGAGGCGGAGGTTGCAGTGAACCGAGATCACTCCACTGCACTCCAGCCTGTGTGACAGTACAAGATGCTGTCTTAGGCCGGGCGCGGTGGCTCAAGCCTGTAATCCCAGCACTTTGGGAGGCCGAGACGGGCGGATCACGAGGTCAGGAGATCGAGACCATCCTGGCTAACACGGTGAAACCCCGTCTCTACTAAAAATACAAAAACTAGCTGGACGAGGTGGCGGGCGCCTGTAGTCCCAGCTACTGGGGAAGCTGAGGCAGGAGAATGGCGTAAACCCGGGAGGCGGAGCTTGCAGTGAGCTGAGATCCGGCCACTGCACTCCAGTCCGGGCGACAAAGCGAGACTCCGCCTCAAAAAAAAAAAAAAAGATGCTGTCTTAAAAAAAAAAAAAAAATTCAACAAACTATGTATAGAAGACAACATAATAAAGGCCATAGGTGAAAACTCACAGGTAGCATTATATTAAAGGATGAAAAACTGAAAGCTTTTCCTCTAAGATCAGGAACTAGGCAAGGATGCCTACTCTTCCAACTCCTATTCAATATGCAACTAGAACCCCCAGCCAGAGCAATTAGGCAGGAAAAATAAATGAAAGGCATCCAAATCAGAACAAAAGATGTAAAATTATATGTTTGCAGAGGACATGATCTTACATATAGAAAAAGACTCCACAAAACAACCCTTTTAGAACTAATAAACACATTTAGCAAAGCTTTGGGATACAAAACCAACATACAAAAATCAGTAGTGTTTCTATACACTAACAACAAACTGAAGAGAAAATTTTTAAAATCGCACTTGCAAAAGCATCAAAAATAGTAAAATATTTAGCAATAAACTTAACCAAGGAGGTTAAAAGCCTCTTGATGAAAGAAATTAAACTGATGAAAGACATCAAACACAAATAAATGGAAAGACATCTCATATACATGAATTGGAAGGCTTAATGTAGTTAAAATATTCATATCCAAAGTGATCTACAGATTTAATACAATCCCTATCAACATCCCAGAATACCTTTTTACAGAAATAGAAAAACAACCCTGAATTTCATATAAAACCACAAAAGAGCCTGAGTAGCCAAAGCAATCTTAAGAAAGGCGAACAAAGCTGGAGGGATCACAATTCCTGATTGTAAAACATATCAAAAAGCTATGGTAATTAAAACATTATGGTATCAGCATAAAGACAGATATGTATGCCAGTCAAACAGATTAGGGAGCTCAGAAATAAACCCATGCATACACAGTCAACTGATCTTTGACAAGGGTTCCAAGAATACATGATGCAGAAAGGATAGTATCTTCAATAAATGTTGTTGGGAAAACTGGATATCCATGTGCAAAAGAATGAAATTGGTCCCTTATACAACACACAAAAAACACCATATACAAAAATCAATTAAAATGGAATTAAATATTTAAGTGTGATACCTAAAACTACTGAATAACTCCTAGAAGAAAATGGAGGAGAAAAGCTTCATGACATTGGGTTCAGCAATATTTCTTTGGTATGACACCAAAAAGCACAAGCAACAAAAGCAAAAACAGACAAATGGCACTATATCAAGCTAAAAATAATCTGCATTGCAAAGGAAACAATCAACAGAGTGAAAAGGCAACCTACAGAATGGGAGAAAAATATTTGCAAACTATATATCTGATAGGGGTTAATATCCCTAACATATAAGACCTTCTACAATTCAATAGCCAACTACAAATAATCTCATGTTGATAATGGGCAGTGGATTTGAACAGACATTTCTCCGCAGAAGACATACAAGTGGCCAAGAAATATAAGTCAGGGCACTCAGCATCACCGATCATCAGGTAAATGCAAATCAAAACCAGTGAGGTACCACCTCACACTTGTTAGGATAACTATTATAAAAATAAAAAAGATAACAAATGTTGGTGAAGACGTGGAGAAATTGGAACTCTTGTGCAATATTGATGGGAATGTAAAATGGGTTCAGCCTCAGTGGAAAACTGTATACAGTTTCCTTGAAAAAATTATGAATAGGACTACCATGTGATCCAGGAATTCCATTTCTGGGTATATATGCAAAAGAATTGAAATAAGGATCTCTTTATTTTCAATTTTTTTTTTTTTGATATGGGATTTCACTCTGTCACCCAGGCTGTAGTGCAGTGGCACAATCAGAGCTCACTGAAGCCTCAAACTCCTGGGTTCAAGTGATCCTCTGGCTTCAGACTCTTGAGTAGCTGGGGCTACAGGCACTCACCACCACGCCCAGCTAACTTTTAAAACTTTTTTTGTGGAGACGAGATCTCATTATGTTTCCCGGGCTGGTTTGAACTCCTGGGCTCGAGCAATCCTCCCTCCTCAGTCCCCCAAAGTGCTGGGAATACAGGCGTGAGCCACTATATTCAGCTGAAATCAGGATCTCATAGAGATATCTGCACCCCTATGTTCATTGCAGCATTATTCACAATAGCCAAGATATGACAACAACCTAAATGTCCACTGATGGATGAATGAATAAAGAAAATGTGGTATACATACACACTGGATACTATCAGCTTTAAAAAAGAAGAGAAACCTGCCATATGTGACAGCATTGATGATGAACCCAGAGGATGTTAAGCTACATGAAATAAGCCAGTTACTGGCTGGGTGTGGTGACTCGCACCTGTCATCCTGGCACTGTGGGAGGCTGAGGCAGGAGGACGGCTAGAGCCCAGGGGTTCAAGACCAGTCTGGGAAACATAGTGAGATCCCTTAAAAAAAAGAAGTCAGCCACAATCAGACAAATATTGCATTTGCCTCTTGTACAAGGTATCTAAAATAGTTAAATTCATAGAAACAGAGAGTAGAATGGTGGTTGTGAGGGACTGGGAGGGAAAGAAAAATGGAGAGTTGTTGTTCAATAAATATATAGTTTATGCAAGATGAATGTGTTTAGAGATCTTCTGTAAAACTTGGTGCATATAGTTTACAGTACTGTATTGTGCACTTAAAAATTCACCAAGAGGATAGATCTCATGTGAAGTGTTTTTATCACAATAATAAGGAAAAACCCCAAACTTTTCCCTGCCTTTTGTATAAGGTTGTGATAGGGGATCCAGTGATGGTATAATCCCCCTGACAGTTCTGAAAAACAATAAAGCACAATAAAACTACTTGGTTTCCATTATTATTGCCATTTTAATACTGTTTAATACTGTTGGAAAGCTTATACTTCAGAAACTTCTGGTGATGACTGTGCCTTTGCCTTTTTAAGGATTACTTATTGTAATTGATGAAACTATTCAGGAAGACAGTATAATGTATTTATTGCCATTATTTAATCAAACAACTATTTGCTAAGCTTCTATTGTGTATCCAGCAATGTTTTAGACACTGTGGGAAAGGAAAACACTGTACTAGATGGAAGTCATTCTTGCCTTAAAGCAGTTGAACAGTCTATTTAGAGAAATGAAGCTAGCATATAGAAGACAATTAGCAGGGAATGAAATAGTAATGAATCAGTAACAAGCAGGTTCAGAGCCCAGTTGGAGTTTAGAGAAGAGAAAGATCTTGGAGGTGTGAGTGTTTCACAAAATCTTCCTGGAAAAAGTGGAACCTTGAAGAGTTCAGAAGAGCTGGTTAACCAGAGAGGAAAAAGGTGATTGCAATTGCTATGGCTACCCTATGGTAGGTAGTTGGTACTATCCTGCTTTTTAGACTCTCCAAAACTATAAGGACTTTCTTGATTTAGTTGTCAATTATTAGAAAGTATGTGGCTTAAAAGTAGAATTTCTCCTCTATTCTGGAAGGTAATTTCTTCCAACCTGTGAGGTTTCCTTGGTACAGGCTTATTCATGACCTTTGTCCCTTTAAGAATACAGGATGTTTCATAGGATCTTTGCAAGCAGCATTATTTCTGACAGGAGTTTATCTCTGATACAGAAGATGATCATCAAGAAATTGACATTGTTCTATGTTTTCAGAAGATGTGCAGTTACTAAGTAGATTTACCTAGAGATGGACATCAATCAACAACTAAATTAATTGGTATCCTTTTCTCATAGTGTTTCTTTCTTTTTTCCTTCAACTCTTCCTTAATGCAGTGTTTCTCAAAGTGTGGCCTTTGGGCCAGCTACACCAAAATCCACTGGATGTGCTGGTTAAAAGTATAGTTTCCTGAAACCCATTCTAGGCCTCCTGAATCAATCCTTGAAGAGGGCTCAAGAATAAACAATTGTGCAAGCTTTCCAGATGAGGTTTTGCACACTAATGCTTAAGAATCATGTCTTAATGCTTCGTGAGCTTCTAAATATTCTAATACCTGGTGTTCTCCTCCCAAACCCCTCAATGAAATAGAATCTCTGAGGTTGGGACTCAGGCATCAGTGTTTTTAAAACTCGGAGGTGATTGCCATGTGCAGCTAAGGTTGACGACCACCAGCATACGGCAGTTCTTTTCAAGCTTTAATGTACGTATGAACCACCTGGGGAGCTTATTAAACTATGATTCTGATTTAGGAAGCCTGAACTAAGGTTTTAAATTTTGTATTTTTAATTACTTCTTAGATGATCTGGATGCTGCCAGTCCATGAACCACAATTTGACTAGCAAGGGATTAGAGAAAATACATTTAATTGCTTAATTGACCTGTTCTTGATTGACACAATCTTCTGCATGACTTACAGACGATTGAAACTAATACCACATTAACTATTTTACGGCATAGAGAAAGCTCCATCCCAAAGGATCATAGTTTCATTGACCCATCGTGAAGAGAAAAATGTTTTTAAAAGTTAAGGTTTAAATGAAAAAGTCTTCCTCAAACTGTCAGTGAGCCAACGGGGCAGGAAGTAAAGCAGGAAGACAGATTGGAGCAATTGGACAGGGTAGTTGAAAAGAAATGCAGCCGGGCGCGATGGATCATGCCTGTAATCCCAGCACTTTGGGAGACTGAGGTGGGCAGATCACCTGAGGTCAGGAGTTCAACACCAGCCTCAACATGGAGAAACCCCGTCTCTAGTAAAAATACAAAATTAGCGGGGCGTGGTGGTGCAAGCCTGTAATCCCAGCTACTCGGGAGGCTGAGGCAGGAGAATTGCTTGAACCTGTGAGGCAGAGGTTGCAATGAGCCGAGATCGTGCCATTGCACTCCAGCCTGGGCAACAAGAGTGAAACTCCATCTCAAAACAAAACAAAACAAAAAAGAAAAGAAAAGAAAAAGAAAAGAAAAGAAAAGAAATGCAGCCTGCATAGATGGGTGAAAAGTTACCAGGGTGACTGACCAAGGGGGGACATCTGCCAGCAAAGGACAGGTGGAGCTTTTATGTTAAGTGAGTCAGGCAGGAATTAGGTCATGCCTGCTTCCCTATACATCCAAAGTTATGAATGGATGGATGGGTACTGAGAGGAGCATCACTTCAAATACACACACACACAGACACACACATTCACACACACACTGTGATAGTTATTTTTCTGGGTCAACGTTGTTAAACTCTGGTGCCCAGTTGTTTGTTCAAACATCAGCCAGAATGTTGCTGTGAAGGTATCTTTAGATGTGGTTAACATCTACATCAGTTGGCATGGAGTAAAGCAGACGGCCCTCCACAATGCGATGTGCCTCATCCAATTAGTTACAGGCCTTACCAGCACAAACGGAGGTTTCCTGAAAAAAGAAGCAATCCTGCCTCAAGACTGCAACATAGAAACCCTTCCTGAGTTTTCAGCCTGCAGATTTTTGACTCAGGACTGCAACTCAACTCTTCTTTGAATTTTCGGCCTGCTAGCATGCTCCATAAATTTCAGACTTACCAGCTCCCACAATTGTGTGATCAATTCCTTAAAATAAATCTCTCTCTCTCTCTCTTGCTTCTGTCTGTCTCTGTCTCTATCTCTGTCTCTCCCTCCTCTATTGGTTCCATTTCTCTGCACAGCCCTGTCTAATACACCCTCCAACAACATGCCCATAGATACACACATACCTCTCCCTCCTCTTCCTTTTTGTTTAAAACTTCCTGCTAGCTTCTGCTAAAAATAGAGTTTCTTTCGAACTTCTTATTCTGGCCAAGAATATCTGAATCTCTAACCTGAACTCATCTCTTCTCACTATAAACTGGCATTCTCTCTGTACCTCAATGCTCCAGCTCATTCCTGCTTAAGGCCTTTGCCTTGTGATTCCTTGTGAGGCTCTTCTCCTAGTTCATGGCGAAAGGGCCCTCTCCTTTCTTTCAGAAATGAGCCTAGATTCCATCTATTTAGTGGGGACTTCTCTGACTGCTTTCTTCTATCCCATCCCAAGCAATGCATTCTCTATTACAACATCATATCATGTTTTGTTGTCTTTATAGAACTTACTATCTGGAATTCCTATTGATTTATTACTTTACTTTATAATTTGTGTATCTTGTCTCTCACCTCCCATGTAGGCCACATGAGGGTAAAGGCCTGGTCTAGCTTGTTCACATCTGGAAGCCCAGTACCTTGAACAGTGCCTGGTATATGTTGGTTGATCCACCAGTACTCTTGAAAGAATGAATGACAGTCTGTACAATCATCTGGAGGAAAGGACTCAGAGTCTGTTGGGGGGTGGTCATTTAAAATGTGAATTCCTGTATTCCAACTGTTTTGGTAGTTTTAGATTGAGAAACAGAGTCCTAAAATGTGTGTTCCTTTCTTGATTGAATTTCTTGGATAATAGCTATGGATTGAGGACTTCTTTTAGAAAGACAATCTTTCACAAAAATAGAATATATTTCCCTTGGCTTATGAGTGAAAGTGGATCTTGAGATAGCTCTCAAACCATGATACCACATCAGATCACACTTCTGATCTGCTGAAGCAATATTTCTGGGCATTAGTTCTAGTAATCACTATTTCTTACAAGATTTCCAGGTGCTGCTGGTAAGTATCCAATTTTGTGTGGCTCCAGAGTATGAGGGACTCATGATTAAAATTGAAGGGACATGAAGCGAACATTGATGTGACTTCTCCACATACATATAAATAAAAGCCTATGAATAACATGCCGTATCTGATAGATGTATTTTTGGGGCAAGCAACAACAACAAACAACAAAATCTGATTAACAGTAGATTAAACAATAGGTGCTATTTGCCTCTCATTACAAGAATCTTGAGTTAGGTGTTTGCTGGCATTGGTTCAGTAGCTCTGCAGAGCTCTCAAGGATTCAGGTTATTTCTCCCTTTATCTTTCACCATCCTCACATGCTTGCTTTCTTCCTCATGCTTATAACTCCATGTTTGCGTAACATTGACACAGCTTCAGGCATCACATTCACATTCAAGGCAAGATGAAGAATCAAGGGCTCCTCTCTTTATCTAGAAAGAAAAATCTCTCTCAGGAGCTCCCTCAGAATACTTTTTGTTTTTCCTTGGCCAGAACTTGGCGTTTTACGCTACAGGCAAGAAAGTCTGGGGCCATGAGTAGATAGCTCTCCCTCTCCCACAGTGGGAGGTGTCCAGTGAGAAGGGGATTGGAAATGATTTTTAAGTGGCCAAGGAAGAGCATCTACCATACATACCTGTAGTGGGAACATTGTGCAGCCTGGATAATGTCCAAGAAGGAGACATCTACCCTCTTTTGCTCCATTCAGTCTTTGCATTTTTAGGATTATTTTTTCCCCAAGTGACCGATTCTTACTTCCAAACTCTTCATGTACTTTTGGTGGCAACAACAATTTACTATATGTCAGACATTATCTATAAGATGTGTGATGTGTGTGTGTGTGTGTGTGTGTGTGTATAATCTAAGTGAAACATGACTCATATGTCCCTTAAGCTATTTAAACCTTCCTTTGATAGTCAAATGGCCTTTTCCTTTGATTTAATATATGTAGTTCAACTCGGCCAGTGTCTGGAGAATGAATTCTATTTCTGGTAATTGTTGGGGTTAAGGATATTAAGTATACCATGATTAAAGGATATGAGTGTCTACTAATAATTCAGAATTTTGAACCATCAGAGAACAAAGAAAATAACAAAGAGGATAAAGAATAAAAACTTTCAGGCCAGGCATGGTGGCTCATGCCTGGAATCCTAGCACTTTGGGAGGCCGAGGTTGGTGGATCATTTGAGGTCAGGAGTTCAAGACCAGCCTGGCCAACATGGTGAAACCCCATCTCTACTAAAAATACAAAAAAAAAAAAAAAAATTAGCTGGGCATGGTGGCAGGTGCCTGTAGTCCCAGCTACTCGGGAGCCTGAGGGGGAGAATCACTTGAACCTGGGAGGTAGAGGTTGTGGTGAGCCAAGACTGTGCAACAGCTCTCCAGTCTGGGTGGCACAGCGAGACTCTGTCTCAAGAAAACAAAACAAAACAAAACAAAACAAAAACAAGAATAAAAATTTTCAAAGAAGCATGGGACCATCAGTGGCTTTGGTCATGTAGGAGTCTTGGGCATAAGCCATTTATCTCACATTATCTTCTGCTTCTGAATCAAAACACTCAGTCATAGGCAAATGTCCAAGTGATGAAGACAATGGTATCTGATATGGTTTGGCTGTGTCCTCACCCAAATTTCATGTTCAATTGTAATCCCCACATGTCAGGGGTGAGAGGTGATTGTATCATGGGGGCAGATTTCCCTCATCCTGTTCTCATGATAGTGAGTGAGTTCTCATGAGATCTGATGGTTTAAAAGTGTGGCACTTCCCACTCACTCTCTTTCTCCTGCTCTGCCATGGTAAGATATGCTTACTTCCCCTCTGCCACTATTGTAAGTTTCCTGAGGCCTCCCAGTCATGCTTCCTGTTAAGCTTGTGGAATTGTGAATTAATTAAACCTCTTTTCTTAAGAAATTACCCAGTCTTTGGTAGTTCTTTATAGCAGTGTGAAAATGGATTAATGCAGTATCCATACATTTATCTCCCTAGAATCAATGGTCCTTTACAGAGATTTTTTAGATATTTTCTTCTAAAAAACTCATTTTCTCAGTACCTCAGTCAGTACTTTTAAAGATGGGTGTTTTGGCCACAATAGACAGAAACTCCATCACAATTACCAAGAAATAGCTCTGAGCTCATTTTATGTGTACTTAAGGTCGGAACTACATCAGAGCAAACACACACTGCCTATTTGAATACACAACATGAAAGAAGGGCAATCCGTCATTCATTAAGTTCCCCTCAAACACACTTGCACCTGCAGACTTCCTGGAGGTTCTTTTTTTTCTCTTCCTTAGGGGGAGGGTCTTGAAATACCAGGACTCTCAAGCACCTGGAGGCCAAACAACTGCAGATGTCTGCCTGAAGGCAAAGATTTGATCAGGTTTATGAAACCAGCATGGTATGCCCTAAAAAAACAATGATCTACAGAGATTATAAAGCTTGAAGTATTTTTAATCCTGGAGATATGCAAACTATATGCCTCCAAAAGATTTGGGAGATTCTGCAACAAAAATATAGAGTGATTTTCACATGCATGCTATCAAGAAGTAGAATTTTGGTTGACATTAAGGGTTTTGTGTGTGCTGGCACATTAATTTTGTGTTGTGTGAATATAGTAAGAGAATCTATGATAATTGCAAATGTGTCTTCAGTAGAGAAGAAAAGAGGGTTCTTTATGGCCACACGTTCGGAATCTGTATTATTGTTAATAGCCCAAATTTGGACTCTGAATTTTCCCCAGAATTTAAACTATCAGGTTTTTAAAGTAAAAATATATCATTATTTACTTCAATAACATCTCTAAAAATGTCTTGGCTACCTAAAATATAGCAATATTTAGACTAAGTTAAAACTATTAAGTAAATTTCCTTTGGTTAATATGTTGTTTTCCATTTAAAACAAAAGAGGAAAGCAAATCTGTTATCTTAGAGTTAAAATCAGCCAAGATGTTTGTCTTAAAACCTGTTGGCTTTGCCTATCCCTAATTGTTCCTTTCTGATTCACCTTAGAAGCCTATACTGTTGTTAACAAACCTGACCATTTTGCCAAATTACTACAGTTGCACTGCTCCAAGTTAGACTCTATGGTATTGTGTAAAAATTAAGCATTTAGCGGCTTAGTCACATGACATAATTGCAAAAGTTCTTAAGTCTAGGTCAACTTGAACAAGTTTGTTCTTGATTTACATGCTACCTCCAAAAATATGTCAGGATATTTATTTGCTTTCAGAATAGCTTGCATCTCTCTTTCAGAGGAGAGGTGAGGCAAACATAGGTTGTGATGATGGGTGATGGCCCACACACGTGCAACTATGAGAGCTGGGTTTTTGGATTTGAGTAACACCAATTTTAAATATTTAACCCTTGCAATCACTTATTGTTTACCAATGCCATCTTCTCAGCTTTGTTCTAAATTATTTTCTTCATTTTTTTTAAGGCCAAGAGCCAGGAGGTCAAACCTTCTACCTCTCTGACCAACTGCATGCAGGCAATTAGAGAGCAATGCCCCTTTTAAACACAGGTTTGAGCACAACAAGTGTAATTCTCAGACTTATCTGGATCCGAGGGTTATCCTCAAGAATCTCTTGACTCATACTATAAGATTCTCAGAAATATTTGCTGGAAAAAAAAATCCAAACTCTGAGCAGCTATCATATAATCTCATCTGTTGAAGCCACGATGTTGTTCATAGTGGTAGGCAGACACAGCAGAAAACTGATCCGTCATTATTTATGTTATTCACATTCAGGAGAACTAAGGCATCTCACAATGGAACAGTACTGATTTCTGAATGCTGCTTCAGGCAGTTTTTTTTTTTTTTTCTACTGCTGTTGATAGTGTTTTCAGTTAACTTCAGAGAATGAATACATATGTATCCAACCAGTAAAGCAACATATTCAGAAAGGATCCTATTTTTGTTAAAGGGCTTGCTATATTCTTTCAGATTTGTACATACACTTATAATAGGACCTGGCAACACAGGCAAAGATGCGAGTTGAGATGATTAAATAATGTTTTCAGCCTCTCTTTCCTCCTCTAGCTGGATTGATCAGGTGCTCTGTGCATTAGAGTAAGGCTGACATTCGCTCCTGCATTGTGCCTTGTGTTGGGCAGAACTGAGACTGGGGGGTGGGAAGCAGTAGGGATGAGCTGATTGGACCACTTTTAGGCCAGGTAAGAGAGAAATGTATTACTCAACTTTATCCCCACAGTTTCTTGTGCAGATGTGGCATATAACACACAGTTAATCATTATTGACTTTTATTGAATTGCTGAAATAGTAGGTTTGGGCAGGATATAATGCAAATGTTGAGTGATAAGAGTTTTAAAGTATTTATTTATTTTTGGTTCCCATTACTTATTCTTCTAGAATAGCACTGTCCAATAGAAATATAATGTAACTGTAATCCCAGCACTTTGGGAGGCCGAGACGGGCGGATCACGAGGTCAGGAGATCGAGACCATCCTGGCTAACATGGTGAAACCCCGTCTCTACTAAAAAATACAAAAAACTAGCCGGGCGACGTGGCGGGCGCCTGTAGTCCCAGCTGCTTGGGAGGCTGAGGCAGGAGAATGGCGTAAACCCAGGAGGCGGAGCTTGCAGTGAGCTGAGACCCCGGCCACTGCACTCCAGCCTGGGCGGGGCAGAGCGAGACTCCGTCTCAAAAAAAAAAAAAAAAAAAAAAGAAATATAATGTAAGCCTCATCACTGGCCATCAGAGAAATGCAAATCAAAACCACAATGAGATATCATCTCACACCAGTTAGAATGGCAATCATTAAAAAGTCAGGAAACAACAGGTGCTGGAGAGGATGTGGAGAAATAGGAACACTTTTACACTGTTGGTGGGACTGTAAACTAGTTCAACCATTATGGAAAACAGTATGGCGATTCCTCAAGGATCTAGAACTAGAAGTACCATATGACCCAGCCATCTCATTACTGGGTATATACCCAAAGGATTACAAATCATGCTGCTATAAAGACACATGCACACGTATGTTTATTGCGGCACTATTCACAATAGCAAAGACTTGGAATCAACCCAAATGTCCATCAGTGACAGAGTGGATTAAGAAAATGTGGCACATATACACCATGGAATACTATGCAGCCATAAAAAAGGATGAGTTTGAGTCCTTTGTAGGGACATGGATGCAGCTGGAAACCATCATTCTCAGCAAACTATCGCAAGAACAGAAAACCAAACACCACATGTTCTCACTCATAGGTGGGAACTGAACAATGAGATCACCTGGACTCGGGAAGGGGAACATCACACACCGGGGCCTATCATGGGGAGGGGGAAGGGCGGAGGGATTGCACTGGGAGTTATACCTGATGTAAATGACGAGTTGATGGGTGCTGACGAGTTGATGGGTGCAGCACACCAACATGGCACAAGTATACATATGTAACAAACCTGCACGTTATGCACGTGTACCCTAGAACTTAAAGTATAATAAAAAAATAAATAATAAATAAATAAATAAATTAATTAATTAAAAAAAGAAATATAATGTAAGCCACAAATGCAAGTCACATATATGCTTTTAAATTTTCAAGTGGTCAATCTTTACTTTTATTTCATCCCGAATCTCTCCAATCTTCTATTTTGAGGATTTTTTGGTGTTTTTAACCATTTATTATATTTTATTAATTATTTCAAATACATTTATTTTATAGTATCATCTGATAGGATTACTTGTTGAAACTCTTAATTGTCTAATTCTGCTGACTTTTGCTTACAATGTTTCAGAATTTGGGGATTGTGAGCTTCTCTTCAGCATACCTTTAGCTGTGGGAATCCTGTGAAGTTTCAGGGAGGATTTGATTTACTTCTACCAGTGACCCATTTTATTATTAATTTCTTAGCTTTCAATGGTCTCACTTAAAAATAATGCAAATTGCCAGGCGCGGTGGTTCACGCCTGTAATCCCAGCACTTTGGGAGGCCAAGGTGGGAGGATCACTTGAGGTCTGGAGTTTGAGACCAGCCTGGCCAACATAGTGGAGCCCCATCTCTACCAAAAATACAAAAATTAGCTGGGCATGGTGGCACGTACCTGTAATCCCAGCTACTCAGGAGGCTGAGGCAGGAGAATCGCTTGAACCCGGGAGGCAGAGGTTGCAGTGAGTGGAGATTGTACCACTGTACTCCAGC
This sequence comes from Trachypithecus francoisi, assembly GCF_009764315.1. Taxonomy (NCBI): domain Eukaryota; kingdom Metazoa; phylum Chordata; class Mammalia; order Primates; family Cercopithecidae; genus Trachypithecus; species Trachypithecus francoisi. Next base: position 103,279,194 of record NW_022681456.1, on the reverse strand, counting down.
CTGGGTGACAGAGCAAGACTCTGTCACACACACACACAAAAGCAAATTAAAAAATCTATTGTATGTCAGGGTAGATCCATGACTAAACATTTTCTTTACCCTGTATTCAGTGGTTTGCAGTAAATTAGCTTGTTAGGGTGGAGGCACTGTACTGATAAACTGTAAAAATATTGTGTATTGCTCTTTCTTTTTTTCTTTAAATAGGTTGGTTACTTAAGCATTCTGGATGATAACAGAAAATAAGATTTATAAAGATTAAAGTACTATAAATGTATTAATAAAAAATTTCTAATAGTCATATTAAACAAAAAGAAACAAGTAGAACTAATTTTAATAATATAGTTTATTTAACCCAATATGCCCCAAATATTATTATTTCAACATGGCCTTAACATAAAAAAAGATTTAGGATATTTTACCTTTTTTTGTTCTTTTACAGTCTTTGAAATCCAGTATGTATCTTTCACATCTCAATTCAGACAAGCCATATGCCAAGCACTCAGCAGCCTTGTGTGGCTGATAGCTACAGCTGTGCATAGTACAGCTCTGGAGATTTCCATCTCCATTCAGGACATTGCTGGGTACTCTATAATAACTGCTTCAGGGGATGGATGACAAACTGAGAAGACCAAGGCTTTTCTTTTTCTGGCTTTTGAGTTTCAAAATCCTAGGCCCTCTGTGGGGAAAGAAAGTCTCATTCAGAGGAAACAGACTTGGTAGAAACCTTATGATGGCTTCCTGTGGCATTTTCCCACCCCAGCCTGCCCCTAAATGAACACAACTAAGTACCTCCACTGATGCATACAAGTGCACAAGTACACACGCAAGCAAAGATCCCCTAAACCAGGGAGTGGGGAGCATTTAAGGGGAAGCAGGAGGTGAACAAAAAATGTGGTCCTGGAGAAAGAAGGGTTCATGCTTCTCTCTCTCTCTTTCTCTTTCTCTCTCTGTCTCTCCCTCTCTCAGGTTCAGAGTAGGGGACAACTGAAATCCAAGCTGACTTTGGATTTGAAGATTTGAGAGCAATGAAGGCCTGGGTCCCCTTTCTCAGGAAGAGCTTAAGGAGTGGGCAAGTAGAAGTCTCTATGAAGTGTGTCCATGCCGATGGACTTGAAATGACCTCACAGAATTTCCACATGTCCTGGAGCCTTATAATTACTCCTATACACCCAGATGGCCTGTTGATCATCTCACTGGGTTTCCCTTTGTTTTGTAAGAGAAGCAAAAGGATTCCATGCACCAGAAGAGAGAGAAAAGTACAGATAAACACAGAGAGAGACAGACAGGCAGGCAAATGGACAGATGAAATACACAGACATGGAGAGCCTGTGGTAGACAGTGACCTATATTGACATGGGGTCAGAGACGAGATAGAAGCAAGACAGCTGAATACATGTCACCATGGATAGGTGACAACTTTAAGAGGACATACCTCTCAGGCTCTGGCACCACATAAACTCTCCTGGAAATTATACACAACTCCAGGGAGAGGAAGGGTGGCAGGGATAAATTGACTGGGCTTAAGTAAGTTTCTTCTACCTGAAGCATGAGGACTTATATAATAAAAATTAAGTTCTGGCTGGATGCAGTGGCTCATACCTATAATCCCAGCACTTGGGGAGCCTGAGTCAGGCGGATTGCTTGAGCTCAGGAGTTTGAGACCAATTCAGGCAACATGGTGAAACCTTGTCTCTACAAAATGCAAAAGTTAGCTGGGCGTGGTTGTTCGTGCCTGTAGTCCCAGCTACTCAGGAGGTGGAGGTGGGAGGAACACTTCAACCTGGGAGGTCAAGGCTGCAGTGAGCTGAAATCTCACCACTGCACTCCAGCCTGGGCAACAGAGTGAGACCCTATCTCAAAAAATAAAAATAAAAAAAATAAGTTCAGTTATGGAAAAACAAAGGAAGTTACATTTCTTACACAGCTGATTTTGTGGACAGAGATTCCAACATCCAAAGAATATTTTGGGTTCCCAGTGACTTCAATGTCTATTTTTAATAGTACTTAGAAAATAGTCTTACTATAATCCTTAAATTTATTTTATTTAGGAAGGCACTAAAGTCACAGAAAGAATTCAAAAATATTTTCAAGAGTACATTATAATTAATTATAATTAAATTCTTCCTAGATTTAGATAATCTAAAAATTGTAAGGCACAAACTTCCTCATGTAGTCAAGGAATGGATGGAAACTGAAAAACAGATGATGCTGATTGTTGAGAAACGTAGGGTCAGTGAATTTAAGAATTGCTTGTTTCTAGTAACCTAGAGAAGTGATAGTCATGAGCAGACTGTGCCCTGTTACTCTTGCTACCTTGCTTTAGGAGTTATCAGAAAGAGAAGAGAGTAAAATCTAACCTGTATAAAGATGTGGACTCTGGTAGATTTCTTAAAAGGAAGGAACTAGAGATCATAGGGACTAAATTCAGGTGAAATAGGTTGGTGCCCTTTGCCAATCCAATAAGAAAAGATTCTGTCATTTGTCTAACCATTGTGGGTGGCTGGAAGTTATGGGGGTAGAGAGAAATGCAGGTAAACTAAGTCTAGATTAAGGACAGAATATATTTAAGAACCAAAATTTGATGAAGTGAGACACAAACACAGAAGTTACTTAACTGTTAGCCTCAAAAAGGTTTGCATCATATATATTTGACATCCTCTCTTCTTCTAAAACTGAGAGGAGAAATAATGAAAAGCTCACTGGTTGCAGAATCAAGATCTTTAACCCATCACCTCTGGAAAAACCTCGCTTCTAGTCATGCTAGGAGTCTGTCTGACCCAATTAGTCAAGAGAAAATAGATTCAAAACTTTCCCAGCAGCTCAGAGGAGTACAAGGGAATCAGCAGGGAGGTGATAAAACGAGAACATTCTCAGAAAACTTACCTCAAATGACATGACTTCTCTGCAAGTTAAATATATTGAAATTTTAAAAAAGAGCTAGAAAAAAAAGAGAGACCCAATTACCAAGAAAAGAGTTGTCCCTAAATAATGGGGGTGTGCATTGCCTCCCAGGGCTACTTGCTCGTTTCTACCATCTCCCCAAGGGAAGTCATGTTCCCCCACTCCATAACAGCATCAGGGGCTTGTTAAAGCCTCCTTTTTCATTTTTCTTTAGATGAGATAAAGGAGAGAGAATGTAAATGTTCACTTGTGGGATGGGACAGAGGAGTGCAGAATAGTAGGCGGGCATTTCTACTTTCCTGTGGGAAATCTTTCAAGAGATCTGGTTTTCATGATGACTGCTTGTATGGAAATTGCAGATGCTCTTTGTTGTCTCTTGTTTCTTAAAAGGTGAAACAATAACTTCCCTCAGAGGTCTTTTAAGAGCTAGCAGAAAAAAGTTTGGGAGCTAGGATCAACACAAGCACAGAACATTCTAGAAGACATGACCATGTCAACGTCTTCTCCTTGGAATCCAGTTGAGTTTTATATTAGCCGTAGCAACAATGGTATTAGTACTGGTAGCAGTAGTAATAAGTGAAATATTGAATATTTGTTAAGACTTTATTATGTTTCAGGCATTGTAGCAAGCACTTTAATTATATATTGACAAACTGTAGTTGTATATGCAATTTATATCAATTATATATATAATTGTATATATAAGTGATGTTATAATTTTTGAATACAACGTAAAGTGATTAAATCAAGTTAATTAACCTTTCCATGACCTCAAATACTTGACTTTTTGTGATGAGATTTAGATTTACTCTTAGTGATATTGACATAGGCAGTGCCCAATTATTAGTTATATTCACTACTGTGCAATAGTTCTCAAAAAAATTGAAAGTATTCCTTCCAGCTAAAGGCTTTATACCCTTTGGTTATAATCTCCCATTCTCTCCACCCTCAGCATCTGGAAACTACCGTTCTATTCTCTGCTTGTGTGGGTTGATTATTTTAGATTCCACACATAAGTGAGAACAGGTGGTATTTGTCTGTCTTTGGCTTATTTCATTTAGAGTAATTGCGACAACATGGATGGTATTGTAGCAAGCACCTAACCTGGAGTTTCTAATTTAATTTTCATTATAACTATTATTTGCACTATTATTCCAGTTTCAGAGATGAAGAGACTGAGGCTTCAGGGGTTAAATGACTTTGCCAAAGTCACATAGCAAGTGGCAGAGCCAGGGGTCAGGCCTCGAACTGTTGTCATTTATCCTAACATGCAATTTTGTTTTAATACTGAGGGCCTACTACAACCAGGACTGGATACATAATTTGCAAGGCCTGTTGCAAAATAAAAATGTGGAGTGCGGAATAGTAGGCGGGCATTTTTACTTTCCTGTGGGAAATCTTTCAAGAGATCTAGTTTTCCTGATGACTGCTTGTGTGGGAATTGCAGATGATCTTTGTTGTCTCTTGTTTCTTAAAAGGTGGGAAAAAAATTATTAAGAAAGTCAAGATGGTAGCAGCAGAGCATTAAACCAAAGGTGGAGCCCCACAGGGCTGGCAGTGTGGGTCACCTGCCCATGAAACTGGCCCTAGTTACATAAGGGGCCATTTGTATCCTCAAACTTTTGGGGATACAAATGTCAATGACACATAGTTCATGCCTTTAAGGTCCTACAATCTAGTCAGGAAAACAGACTTATAAGGAGGATGTTTCTGTGTGAAGTGGTAAGATAAGGCCACCAAAGTCAGAGACAGAGCAACTACCATCCAGCCTGGAGTTTCTGGAAATACTTAGTAATTCTGAATGGAATAACGGAATGATCTCTCTTAGTTAGTCCTTTTTTTCTCCCCCACTTTTTTCTCTCTCTGCTTAAAAAAACACGACAAAAGAGACTGAGAGATGAGACAAATGCCAGCTTTACTCCTGATAAGCTGGTAGGAGAATGTGGCTTCAGATATGTGGCTAAATGGGCTTGCTCCTATCCCTGAATGAGACAGCTGGCTGCCTAGCCCCAAGTGCTGTGGGACAGTTTGGAAGCCTGCAGGCTACCAATGTAGGGGGACCTGCCCCACTTAGCCGGTGCACAATGAAGAGCAGAACAGATCCTGTCTGTAGGCAGCAGATCCAACAGGAGAAGCTTGCAGCGTTTGGGAGCAGAAGTGTGGGTCAGCAGGGAAGCTGTTGGGAGTGGTGTCCAGTGAGGGTTCTCTATATGGAATCACAAGGAGGACAAAAAAAGGTCTCCCCCAGCAGGGCTTATGATTTTTATTTTAGGTAGATTGGCTCACATTTTAATCTGAGTACAGGACCTTCACATTCTGGCATTTTGCAAGATGACTGAGCAGGTTGAAAATGGCCTTTTAATAAATCCAGTGATCTTTCTTATAATTATATAATAATTTGTGAAGAACAAGAAGAGGGCCTATCATCAGAGTATCATTCTCTCATGTTTTCAGTCCCCAGGGAGTATGGAAACATCTTCTTCTCTCTAGGTAGTTGAAAGCTTCTTATTTACGCTTCTAAAGGCAAAAGGTTCCATTTTAATGTTCTGGGTTAGATTAGAGAATAACAAGGTTTGGAGACTAGAGATGGGTTTGAATGTGGTAAGTGGATGAAGACATCAAAGTCTTCTTAGTAACAGATGTTTATTATACCAGTAATTAGGAAACAAAAGTCTTAAAATACTAGACTCCATAGTGGGCTTTCTTTTTCCCTCTTTTAAAGTAGATGTTATTATAAAAATGTTTCATTTTTGTTTGTTTATGAATGGTGTGAGCAAATTCCAAGTATAGTTTCCCTGGTCTCTGTGTGCATGTCTAGGACAGTATCTCTCAAAGTGTGATTCTTGGACCAACTGCACCAAAATCACCGAGAGGACTGGTTAAAAATGTACCAGTCCACCCTGTAAATAGTAGAATCCACCCTACTAAATACACACACACACACACACATAAACACACACACACACACACACACCTCCTTAGGTGAATCTTTCAGAAACTGAAGTTTCAGAAGCCCAGAAATCAATTTTAAGCAACCCGTCTCTGACAATATTCAGTCATTTATGGTGGATGAGAAGTGGAGAATAGAGGTGATCATGATGTAAGAGGATGCATTCACCTTCAGCTGGGTGGCTGAAAGAGGTTTTGGACAGAGGAAGGAAAATAGACTTAAACAGAGGAAAGGAGGGAAGGATGTTACAAGTGGGAAGAGGACAAGGGCCAGCAGAAAAGCTACTCATGAGTCCTCTTCAGGAGTCAGAAGATCTCTATTTTATTTGTGGTTGGGTGGGAAGTGGGGATGGTGAGTATTTCAGTTACTGATCCTTCCTGCCATTTTCTTATTCCTAACTTAGAATTGAAAACAATCACTGTCTTACGGGCCTGCATAATAGTCACTCTCTTGGTCCTACATAGATAGGGTATCAATAAAGGAATGATGGATGTGGGTGCTGTCTAGGAAGGAAGAAATGATGGATGTAGGTGTTGTCTAAAGGAAGAAATGATGGATGTAAATGTCTACAAAGGAAGAAATGATGGATGCAGATGCTGTCTGGAAAGGAAGAAATGAGGGATGTAGATACTGTCTAGGAAGGAAGAAATGATGGATGTAGATGCTGTCTTGGAAGGAAGAAATGATGGATGTAGATGCTGTCTAGGAAGGAAGAAATGATGGATGTAGATGCTGTCTTGGAAGGAAGAAATGGTGGATGTAGATGCTGTCTAGGAAGGAAGAAATGATGGATGTAGATGTTGTCTTCCCAGAAGAAATGATGGATGTAGATGCTGTGTACAATGCAGATGTTGACTGAGTTCATGTAAGAAAGGGAGGTCAGGGTTTGTAATATTTATGACATACGACAGTCTCATGTCTTTAAGACATTATGACAGTCTCATGTCTTCAAGACCAAGGAAAATGAATGATTATATTTACCAGCCTTCTTTGAAGCCACCATTTTGGGTTTTCAATAGTTTCTAATTTTACTCTCGGTCTATACCCTAAGTTCATTCTCCCCGTGGATCTCCCTCTTGGCCCTTTCATCCCCACCTTGAGAGCACCTGCAGTTGGCAGCGCCTTTCCTTGGGACAGCAGAACCAAGTTTGAGGCCTGTTCTGGGGTTTTGTTCAAAGCTGGTCTGTATATTGGCAAGCTGAAGGTTGGCAAAATAAACTTATAAACCTACAGACCTGTTTTAGCAATACCTTTAAAAACTACATTTACTGTATTCCCTGACCCTCCCATGTTGTATTTTGCAGCTAGAGCTGAGCATCTTTTATATTTAAGTTTACAGCATCATTAAAAAGAGACAGGGGGAACCTACAATGAGAACTGTGTTTTTATTTTAATATTATCTTGAAATATAATACATTATAAAATTTGTACAGACTAAGGTGTTGTTTTATATATTTTTACACCAAATCATGATCCCAGGTCTGAGCTCCAGTCATAAGAGCTATGAACAATCTTAGAAGAGCCACCTTTCCTTGCCTAGGTGCAGGAACACTAAGGTGGCCATGGACATTTGGACATTGGAGCTGAATAGGGCACCTGCAGAAATGCCCATGGGGCATTACTTACTCTTGCTTACACTGCATCCGCCTGCCCTGAACCCCCAATCCCAAGCAATTTCCTTTCTTCTCCTTTTCCCCTGCTTCTCTAGATGGAATTTATCTGCTCTATCCTTTCAGGGATATAAGAAGACAGTAGTATAGTAGACTGAAGGCATCTCCTTTGCTCCTGGTGTGACTCAGGAAACCCTAAAAGGAATCTAATATCTGGATCCACAATAGATTTTCCCATCAGTTGCCCTCATTTCAGTGGTGCCTAGAAACCACCTTATTCAGTTCTTTTTCCCAAGGCCTGCCTTACCTGAATTCTATTTCTCTCTTCAGTTCTAGAGATGTATATATTTGGGGGATGGAGTGGAGAATGGGGTAAGGAAGGAAAAAAGGTCAGAGGACAGTGAGACATGGGCAGCATGCCTCTCAGTGCAGAGAAACCTGTATGTTGAGATTTGACCCTTCCTGGTGAATCATTCTGGCTGCTGGGCTGCTGTGGTCAGCGGCGGTTCTGGCTTTAGGCAGATTTTTAATGTAAAAGAAGTTTGTTTGTGTATCTCCAACGTGGCTCCACCCTTCTTTCTCCAGAGTTCTCTGTATTCTGTGGTGTCTTTTGCTTTGGACAGGCCAAAAGATCCCACAGAATGACGCAATGACATTTACCTTGCACTCTGTAGTCTTCGTGTTTTCCCAACTTGAATGGTTCTCCTTGATGGTAGCAACTGGATCCCACATTGTCCTATAACTCTCAGAACATATACCACAAACCTAAGCATAAAGTTTAGTAAGTGTTCAGTAAATATTTATTCCTAGAGATCAAAGGTTTTCTTTTTCTAAAAAAAAAAAACAACCCAAGGAATAAAATCTGTCATGGTGACATTTCAGTTACTTTGACGTGAAGATGCAAGATACTTTGGAAAATAACACTTTTTTTTTTTACACTTCCAGTCATATCTGTGGTGTTCTTATAGAGTGCAGACTGCCAGAAGCTTCTCAGAACTACATACAAGGATGTCTGCTGGGGCTATGAAAGCTCATGCCTCTTATTGCAATGGTAGTAGCTAATATGAAGCCTAAATATTAGGTGAAAAATATGGAGGAGCTTCAGGTCTTCTAAAGGTATTTGAATTTCTCCTTTCATATTTAAAATAAATACCTTCCCACCATTCAAAAATAAACAATTCTCTCAGAATCAGGAAGTTTATGAATATTTATAAACTTATCCATGTAGGCTTCTGAAAAGGAGCAGAAACGTGATTCCTGTTTAATAGATGTATACACGCCATTGTCTAGTTATGTGCATTAATACTTCTTGGAAAAAATGTGGTCTTTCATAACTATTTTAATACCAGATTCTAAATATTTATTCAAGTGTCATAGGTTCTTAATCCTAATTAGTATAATTGATTATTAGCAAATTTTTCCATTGTCAAGATATTATTTTTATTGCCAGCTAAAACTACTATTTTCGTTTGCGTCACAAAACACTTAAGTGGTTTGGTAAAATATAAAAACATCACAAAACTTCCCTTGAGATGTACTGGATACATATTGGAATGATTTTTATTCCTCTGAGTACAAGATGGAGAACTTGGCTGTTCTATTAATTCTTACCTCAGCAGATTTGTTGGACAAGGATAATTGCCATAACAGAAATTATTTTCCCCATTCTATAAGGGCGCAGTTTCTAGTACAGAGTTCATTCCAGAGATACTTCTGCTTTCCAAAATGCATAAGAAATACAGTCAGAGATCTTTGCAGATTCTAATGCAGTATAGTAGCTAAAGAAAATAGTGATAATTATTTTTTTCAATAATTTTTGCAGTCTTATTTGTCATTGTATGAGGAAATGTTAATTAAAAGCCAGAATGGTTGAATTTATTAAAGTTTCCTTGTAGGTGAACAATGTTAATTAAAAATTGGAAAATAATTTTCTAAATTTTTAGTTATTTTTCATGGTTTCTAGGCTAAACTTCTTTTTTTTTTTTTTTTTTTTTTTTTGAGGCGGAGTCTCGCTCTGTCGCCCGGACTGGAGTGCAGTGGCCGGATCTCAGCTCACTGCAAGCTCCGCCTCCCGGGTTTACGCCATTCTCCTGCCTCAGCCTCCCGAGTAGCTGGGACTACAGGCGCCCGCCACCTCGCCCGCTAGTTTTTGTATTTTTAGTAGAGACGGGGTTTCACCGTGTTAGCCAGGATGGTCTCGATCTCCTGACCTCGTGATCCGCCCGTCTCGGCCTCCCAAAGTGCTGGGATTACAGGCTTGAGCCACCACGCCCGGCTCTAGGCTAAACTTCTAATTATAAGTTCCTCATTTTGATTTATAGTTCTTCCTTGAAACTGGAACGTATTTCAATTAGAAAGAAAAAAGTAGGTCAAGTTAGTGAAACAAGAATCAACAATGCCCAACTCAAAGTCTTGAGTCCAGTTTATCCCTCTGTGCCTCTTATCCCTATCATCTTTGTCCAGAACTCAACGGCATCACTTTTGATTATCTATTTCTTTGATGCCCAGCCTGATATTGCATTGTACTTACTCCCCCTGCTCTAGTCTCTACTGTGTTTTCCTGAAACCCATTTCAATATGTACCAAGATGTAGAGATCTTTGTTTTTGCCTCTTAGCAATATCCTGTGAGGTGCTTACTTTGTTTTGTGAATGCCTTGGTGATCCCACTTAGAGGCTGGGCTTTCTGGGCCTGTGGCTACATGGATGCCCAGAGAGAACTGGTACAGAGCTAAATTGATCTGAACAAGGAAAAAGACAGAATGTGTGTGAGGGCTTGCAAGGGAAGTGTCTCAAAAGAGAGAAGGAGACTCAACAGCTGGTGACCCAGTGAGTGACTTGGAAAGACTTATCTAATGAGGATCTTTGGAAAGAAATGCTGTGTACTGAGTGATGTAACATCAGTGCTCAGTCCTCTCAAATTCTTAAGCACATTTTATTTGTTTAGCTGATGCTCTGTGTAGTAGTTTTTCTTTGGGAGAGAAGAAAATGTGAGTAAGTGCAGAATCTTGCTTCAAGTCTGGCATGAGACAAGAAAATGTGAATAAGTGCAGAATCTTGCTTCAAGTCTGGCATGAGACATAGTGTCCCACTATGTCTCTCCTTTTGATCCCAGAAAAATTTTCAAGAGAAAATCCACTGACTGTCTCTACTCCCTCACCTCTAGTTTAGTTGATACATTCTCTCTGTCAATTTAATCCCTGCCTGTGACTTAAACTACTACTTATAGGTGTAGATGGTTCTCAAGGATGCCATCTAGTCCAGTCTGCTCTCCAGAACTTTGAGCTTGTGTATCCATTTCTACCTAGATGTTACAGAGTCCTGAACTTCATCTTGAAACTTCTAGTTTCATCATCAAAGTCAACATGTCAAATCTGCACTACTCATCTCCCTCTCCTCTCTCCTAAACCTACCCCTCTTTAGGCTTTCTCTATCTTAATGTTACTACTAGCTATCAAGCATTCTAAAGTAGACATCATACTAGACTCTTTCTTCAATCATCCCACTCAGTCATCAAACCCTATTGAATTTACCCTCAATACTATAAGGTAGCCCCTCATAATTTCTCACTTAGAAAACTGCACAAAACATCACTCTATTTCTTAAAGATGATTTTGTGTTTGTATTCCTCACCAGTCTGTGAGTTCTCTGATAGTTAAGACTATTTTCTTCACCTCTTTCTTTAGTTCTGTCTCTCTAGAGACTAGTATTTAACGTAGTTGATCAGTTATCTACTGCTACATAACAAGCCACCCCAACATGTGGAGGTTACAAGCAATACTTCATTTGCTCATGATTTGCAGGGCTTGTCTGATGGCTAGTCTCTGCACTACATGGTATTGGCTGAGCTCACTCATGCATCTGTGGTCAGTTGGCACACTGACTAGGGACTGGGCTGGTCTTATTTGGCCTCATGTACATGTCTGGCAGTTCCTGGGGCTGTTGGCTGGGGTGTCTTGGTTCTCTGCCACATGGCTTCTCAGCTTTAAGAGCGCTTGCTTGGGTTTCTTGGCATGGCAGTCCCCAGGCAGCAAGAAGACCAGAGCAGAAGCTGCAAGGTCTCTTGAGGTCTAGACTCCGAAGTTGTATGATATCACTTCCACTACATTTTAAAAGTCAAAGCAAGTGGCAAAGTCAGTCCAGATTCAATGGGTGGGGAAATAAACTCTACCACCTGACGGGAGGAACAGAAAAGTCATACTGCAAAGGAGTATGCACACAGGGAGGAATGATTCACTAGAGCCACACATTGTTTCTGGAACAGAGTTAAGCTTCATAAATGCCTATAGAATAGACTGAATGGATGGCTGGGTGGATGGAAGGATGGATGAGAGGCAGTACACCATGGTCACTAGAACACTGGATTAGGAATTGTAGTCCTGAGGCTGATTATCACAAATCATTTGACCCTGGGCAAGCCACTGTACCTTTTACCCATGTCTTCTCACCTATAAAATAAAAGTAGAAGACTGGATGTATTTGTTTTATAGCTAAGGCTGTCCCTGAGCTACATTTTATGATTCTATAGCTCTTAATCATATCATTATGTCACAGGTAACAAAAATTGCTTTCTTGAGCTGACTTGATTCATCCATGGCTGTATATTGTTAAGGAAAAATCATGTTGGTGCTCATTTCATAGGAACATCCCAAATGGTGTTTCTATTGTTAGTCAGCCAGCTAGAATCAAGCACATGCCCATAACAGGCATTCTCTCCACTCAATTTTTTTTTTGTGTGTGTGTCAATGGTTCCTTTGAAATGACTATCAAGACTTTCTATTTAACACTACTAAAAACGTAATTCGTGCCCTGTAATACAATTTAGAATATATGGGCTTCCTCTCTGTTTATCCCCCTTAATGGAGACAGTTTGGGAAATACTGTTGTGTGCTTAGAAAAGATTAGGTTTGCTTAGGATTATACTTAACTTTGCAAAATATATTCTTTTAACTCTTTTCAACTTGGTCTCTGTTTGATATAAATAAAACCTTTCAGCCTGTGAGTTTGCAAAGGCTTAATTGCCAGGTATTAAGTAAGTTATTTCCTTTGCACACTGAAAATAATATTTAATCTTTCAAACCCCTGAAAGGTCTTCAAATTATACAGTAAGATAGAGTTGAACTATACAAATATTGTTTGGGTTTTACTTTGCCAATCCCTTGTTTATTGTGAAATGGTACAAAATGCTGTTAGGTTTTCCAATTTTCTGTTCAATACCAATTTACACCATTCGTGGTAGGATGGATGGGGAGGATAGAAGGCAGGGTTGATAATGGCCATAGGTGTTCAAGGTCATTGTATCTGATTTAGTAAATGCAGACAATTAGTCTTTTGATATCCTACCTGAACTGGTCTCTTCCTATACTATTTAAGGCTGGTTTTATTTAGATAGCATGTCTTTTTTAAAAGAGTCTACATGGAAAATGATGTTAATAAATCTTAAAAGAGAGCCAGATACAACTAGTTCTCATGTATTCTTACCTTGGTTAACTCCAAAGTCTGTGTTAAAATGAGCAATTTTGTTCTGTGAGTGGAATTGCTTATAAAATGAACAACTGAGTTATGTGACTCTTGCTTTTAGTAAATGACAAAACAGCTAAAAATACAAAACATTACAATGGAGCAAGAAGGATTAAAGTACAGATCACATCCTGAAAGAAACAGAGCTTATGGGGGAGGAGGAGGGTGGTGGCATTGAAGGGAACGGAGAGGTGATGTCCCAGTGGAAGCAGATGATGCCACGTGGTTCAGCAGCCCATTAATACTGACAGCACCTCCTGTGCTGAGGTAGTCAGTCACTGCTGGTACAAGTTTAAAATAAAAAGACATCATGGAGAAGTAATGCAGTAGAGTTTTGTGTAAGGGTGTTAGTTCTTCGGGGGAGAAGGGGAGATGAGGTTGGAAGTGTAAAGGAGTTAGCTTTCATTATTGGCATTCAGTTGGTTTTCTAGACATCTGATGTCTAGATGTCCAACTCCTAATACAGTGTTCTAGTGCTTAATTCCTTGAATAACGTCTTAGTATTATGTAGAGCTTACTTATTACATGACAATATTTATTGTTATTTATTTGTAATCATCCTACTTACAAAAATGATTTGAAGCACCTTAAAAAGCACAGATATAAATTCCTCAAACTACTAAAAGAAGAATAAAAGTAAGAACTAAGTGTTAGTAGAGATTGAGGTGGGGGAAAATAATTATATCAGAAACCAACAGCTAAGGAAAGTTATGGTAGCTCTGAACTTCTTAATGGTCAAGACAGAAAGTTTTGATAACAAAATATTTTTCTTGGCCTCCAAATAATCTTAAGAGCAATTTTAGTCATTTTAGAGATGAACATAAGTAATTTAACAACCACATGAAAGCAAATTGTGAGAAATGATTAAAGAAAATCTCATCCAACCACTCTAAGATAACCATTAACTTTTACTTTATTTGTGATTTTATTATTTCGGAGACTGCATGTTGCTTTGTTGCCCAGGCTGGAGTGCAGTGGTGCCATCTTGGCTCACTGCAGTCTCAACTTTCCTGGCTCAAGGGAATCCTCCTGCCTCAGCCTCCCAAGTAGCTGGGACCACAGGCATATGTCACAATGCCCAGATATTTTATCTCTCTGTGTGTGTGTGTGTGTATATATATATATATATATATATCTACTGTGTGTGTGTGTGGGTGTGTGTGTGTATATATATATATATTTTTTTTTTTTTTTTGTAGAGAAGAGAGTCTCGCCATGTTGCCAAGGCTGGTCTTGAATTTCTGAGCTCAAGCAATCCTCCCTTTGGCCTCCCAAAGTGCTGGGATTATAGGCACGAGCCACCACACCCGGCAACTTTTATTTATTTATTTATTTTTATTATACTTTAAGTTCTAGGGTACATGTGCACAACGTGCAGGTTTGTTACATATGTATACATGTGCCATGTTGGTGTGCTGCACCCATCAACTCGTCATTTATATTAGGTATATCTCCTAATGCTATTCCTCCCCCCTCCCCCCTTCCCACAATAGGCCCCTGTGTGTGATGTTCCCCTTCCTGTGTCCAAGTGATCTCATTGTTCAATTCCCACCTATGAGTGAGAACATGCAGTGTTTGGTTTTCTGTTCTTGCGATAGTTTGCTGAGAATGACGGTTTCCAGCTACATCCATGTCCCTACAAAGCACACAAACTCATCCTTTTTTATGGCTGCATAGTATTCCATGGTATATATGTGCCACATTTTCTTAATCCAGTCTGTCACTGATGGACATTTGGGTTGATTCCAAGAATTTGCTATGTGAATAGTGCTGCAATAAACATACGTGTGCATGTGTCTGTATAGCAGCATGATTTATAATCCTTTGGGTATATCCCCGGTAATGGGATGGCTGGGTCAAATGGTATTTCTAGTTCTAGATCCTTGAGGAATCACCACACTGTTTTCCACAATGGTTGACCTAGTTTACAGTCCCACCAACAGTGTAAAAGTGTTCCTATTTCTTCACATCCTCTCCAGCATCTGTTGTTTCCTGATTTTTTAATGATTGCCATTCTAACTGGTGTGAGATGGTATCTCATGGTGGTTTTGATTTGCATTTCTCTGATGGCAAGTGATGATGAGTATTTTTTCATGTGTCTGTTGGCTGTATGCATGTCTTCTTTTGAGAAGCGTCTGTTCATATCCTTTGCCCACTTTTTGATGGGGTTGTTTGTTTTTTTCTTTTTTTTTTTTTTTTTTTTTTTTTTTTTTTTTTTTTTTTGAGACGGAGTCTCGCGCTGTCACCCAGGCTGGAGTGCTGTGGCCGGATCTCAGCTCACTGCAAGCTCCGCCTCCCGGGTTCACGCCATTCTCCTGCCTCAGCCTCCCGAGTAGCTGGGACTACAGGCGCCGCCACCTCGCCCGGCTAGTTTTTTGTAGTTTTTAGTAGAGACGGGGTTTCACCGTGTTAGTCAGGATGGTCTCGATCTCCTGACCTCGTGATCCGCCCGTCTCGGCCTCCCAAAGTGCTAGGATTACAGGCTTGAGCCACCACGCCCGGCCGTTCGTTTTTTTCTTGTAAATTTGTTTGAGTTCTTTGTAGGTTCTGGATATTAGCCCTTTGTCAGATGAGTAGATTGCAAAAGTTTTCTCCCATTCTGTAGGTTGCCTGTTCACTCTGATGGTAGTTTCTTTTGCTGTGCAGAAGCTCTTTAGTTTAATTAGATTCCATTTGTCAATTTTGGCTTTTGTTGCTGTTGCTTTTGGTGTTTCAGACATGAAGTCCTTGCCCATGCCTATGTCCTGAATGGTATTACCTAGGTTTTCTTTTAGGGTTTTTATGGTTTTAGGTCTAACATTTAAGTCTCTAATCTATCTTGAATTAATTTTTGTGTAAGGAATAAGGAAAGGATCCAGTTTCAGCTTTCTACTTATGGCTAACCAATTTTCCCAGCACTATTTATTAAACAGCAAATCCTTTCCCCATTCTTGTTTTTGTCAGGTTTGTCAAAGATCAGATGGCTATAGATGTGTGGTATTATTTCTGAGGGCTCTGTTCTGTTCCATTGGTCTATATCTCTGTTTTGATACCAGTACCATGCTGTTTTGGTTACTGTAGGCTGGTAGTATAGTTTGAAGTCAGGTAGTGTGATGCCTCCAGCTTTGTTCTTTTGGCTTAGGATTTTCTTGGCAATGCAGGATCTTTTTTGGTTCCACATGAACTTTAAAGCAGTTTTTTCCAATTCTGTAAAGAAAGTCATTGGTAGCTTAACGGGGATGGCATTGAATCTATAAATTACCTTGGGCACTATGGCCATTTTCATGATATTGATTCTTCCTATCCATGAGCATGGAATGTTCTTCCATTTGTTTGTGTCCTCTTTTATTTCACTGAGCAGTGGTTTGTAGTTCTCCTCGAAGAGGTCCTTTACATCCCTTGTAAGTTGGATCCCTAGGTATTTTATTCTCTTTGAAGCTATTATGAATGGGAGTTCATTCATGATTTGGCTCTCTGTTTGTTTGTTACTGGTGTATAAGAATGCTTGTGATTTTTGCACATTGATTTTGTATCCTGAGACTGCTGAAGTTGCTTATCAGCTTAATGAGATTTTGGGCTGAGACGATGGGGTTTTCTAAATATACAATCATGTCATCTGCAAACAGGGACAATTTGACTTCTTTTCCTAACTGAATAGACTTTATTTCTTTCTCTTGCCTGATTGCCCTAGCCAGAACTTCCAACACTATGTTGAAGAGGAGTGGTGAGAGAGGGCATCCCTGTCTTGTGCCAGTTTTCAAAGGAAATTTTTCCAGTTTTTGCCCATTCAGTATGATATTGGCTGTGGGTTTGTCATAAATAGCTCTTATTATTTTGAGATACGTTCCATTAATACCACATTTATTGAGAGTTTTTAGCATGAAGGGCTGTTGAATTTTGTCAAAGACCTTTTCTGCATCTATTGAGATAATCATGTGGTTTTTGTCTTTGGTTCTGTTTATATGCTGGATTACGTTTATTGATTTGCATATTTTGAACCAGCCTTGCATCCCTGGGATGAAGCCCACTTGATCATGGTGGATAAGCTTTTTGATGTACTGCTGGATTCAGTTTTCCAGTATTTTATTGAGGATTTTTGCATCAATGTTCATCAGGGATATTGGTCTAAAATTCTCTTTTTTGTTGTGTTTCTGCCCGGCTTTGGTATCAGGATGATATTGGCCTCATAAAATGAGTTAGGGAGGATTCCCTCTTTTTCTATTGATTGGAATAGTTTCAGAAGGAATGGTACCAGCTCCTCCTTGTACCTCTGGTAGAATTCAACTGTGAATCTGTCTGGTCCTGGACTTTTTTTGGTTGGTAGGCTATTAATTATTGGCTCAATTTCAGAGCCTGCTGTTGATCTATTCAGGGACTCAATTTCTTCCTGGTTTAGTCTTGGGAGAGTGTAAGTGTCCAGGAAATTATCCATTTCTTCTAGATTTTCTAGTTTATTTGCATAGAGGTGTTTATAGTATTCTCTGATGGTAGTTTGTATTTTTGTGGGGTTGGTGGTGATATCCCCTTTATCATTTTTTATTGCGTCTATTTGATTCTTCTCTCTTTCTTCTTTATTAGTCTTGCTAGCGGTCTATCAATTTTGTTGATCTTTCCAAAAAACCAGCTCCTGGATTCATTGATTTTTTTGCAGGGTTTTTTGTGTCTCTATCTCCTTCAGTTCTGCTCTGATCTTAGTTATTTCTTGCCTTCTGCTAGCTTTTGAATGTGTTTGATTTTGCTTCTCTAGTTCTTTTAATTGTGATGTTAGGGTGTCAATTTTAGATCTTTCTTGCTTTCTCTTGTGGGCGTTTAGTGCTATAAATTTCCCTCTACACACTGCTTTAAATGTGTCCTAGAGATTCTGGTATGTTGTATCTTTGTTCTCATTGATTTCAAAGAACATCTTTATTTCTGCCTTCATTTCGTTATGTACCCAGTAGTCATTCAGGAGCAGGTTGTTCAGTTTCCATGTAGCTGAGCGGTTTTGATTGAGTTTCTTAGTCTTGAGTTCTAGTTTGATTGCACTGTGGTCTGAGAGACAGTTTGTTATAATTTCTGTTCTTGTACATTTGCTGAGGAGTGCTTTACTTCCAACTATGTGGTCAATTTTGGAATAAGTCTGACGTGGTGCTGAGAATAATGTATATTCTGTTGATTTGGGGTGGAGAGTTCTGTAGATGTCTATTAGGTCCGCTTGGTGCAGAGTTGAGTTCAATTCCTAGATATCCTTGTTAATTTTCTGTCTCGTTGATCTGTCTAATGTTGACAGTGGGGTGTTAAAGTCTCCCATTATTATTGTATGGGAGTCTAAGTCTCTTTGTAAGTCTCTAAGGACTTGCTTTATGAATCTGGGTGCTCCTGTATTGGGTGCATATATATTTAGGATAGTTAGCTCTTCTTGATGAATTAATCCCATTACTATTATGTAGTTGCCTTCTTTGTCTCTTTTGATCTTTGATGGTTTAAAGTCTGTTTTATCAGAGACTAGGATTGCAACCCCTGCTTTTTTTTGTTTTCCATTTACTTGGTAGATCTTCCTCCATCCCTTTATTTTGAGCCTATGTATATCTCTGCAGGTGAGATGGGTTGCCTGATTACAGCAGACTGATGGGTCTTAACTCTTTATCCAATTTGCCAGTCTGTGTCTTTTAATTGGAGCATTTAGTCCATTTACATTTAAGGTTAATATTGTTATGTGTGAACTTGATCCTGTCATTATGATATTAGCTGGTTATTTTGCTCGTTAGTTGATGCAGTTTCTTCCTAGCATTGATGGACTTTACATTTTGGCATGTTTTTGCAGTGGCTGGTACCTGTTGTTCCTTTCCATGTTTAGTGCTTCCTGCAGGATCTCTTGTAGGGCAGGCCTGGTGGTGACAAAATCTCTAAGTATTTGCTTGTCTGTAAAGAATTTTATTTCTCCTTCACTTATGAAACTTAGTTTGGCTGGATATGAAATTCTGGGTTTAAAATTCTTTTCTTTAAGAATGTTGAATATTGGCCCCCACTCTCTTCTGGCTTGTAGAGTTTCTGCCGAGAGATCTGCTGTTAGTCTGATGGGCTTCTCTTTGTGGGTAACCCGAACTTTCTCTCTGGTTGCCCTTAACATTTTTTTCTTCATTTCAACTTTGGTGAATCTGACAATTATGTGTCTTGGAGTTGCTCTTCTCGAGGAGTATCTTTGTGGTGTTCTCTGTATTTCCTGAATTTAAATGTTGGCCCGCCTTACTAGGTTGGGGAAGTTCTCCTGGATGATATCCTGCAGAGTGTTTTCCAACTTGGTTCCATTCTCTCCGTCACTTTCAGGCACCCCAATCAGACGTAGATTTGGTCTTTTCACATAATCCCATATTTCTTGGAGGCTTTGTTCATTTCTTTTTCCTCTTTTTTCTCTACACTTCTCTTCTCGCTTCATTTCATTCATTTGATCTTCAATCACTGATACTCTTTCTTCCAGTTGATCGAGTCGGTTAAGCTTGTGCATTTGTCACGTGGTTCTCGTGTCATGGTTTTCATCTCAATCAGTTCTTTTAAAGTCTTCTCTGCATTGATTATTCTAGTTATCCATTCATCCATTCTTTTTTCAAGGTTTTTAGTTTCTTTGCACTGGTTATGTAGTTCCTTCTTTAGCTCTGAGAAGTTTGATTGACTGAAGCCTTCTTTTCTCAGCTTGCCAAAGTCATTCTCCGTCCAGCTTTGTTCCGTTGCTGGCGATGAGCTGCGTTCCTTTGGAGGGGGAGATGCACTCTGATTTTTTGAATTTCCAGCTTTTCTACACTGCTTTTTCCCCATCTTTGTGGTTTTATCTGCCTTTGGTCTTTGATGATGGTGACGTACTGATGGAGTTTTGGTGTGGGTGTCCTTTCTGTTTGTTAGTTTTCCTTCTAACAGTCAGGACCTTCAGCTGCAGGTCTGTTGGAGTTTGCTTGAGGTCCACTCCAGACCCTGTTTGCCTGGGTATCAGCAGCAGAGGCTGCAGAAGATAGAATATTGCTGAACAGTGAGTGTTGCTGTCTGATTCTTGCTCTGGAAGCTTTGTCTCAGGGGTGTACCCAGCTGTGTGAGGGGTGAGGTGTTGGTCTGCACCTGGGGGGATGTCTCCCAGATAGGCTACTCTGGGGTCAGGGACCCACTTGAGCAGGCAGTCTGTCCGTTCTCAGATCTCAACCTCCGTGCTGGGAGAACCACTGCTCTCTTCAAAGCTGTCAGACAGGGACTTTTACATCTGCAGAGGTTCCTGCTGCTTTTTGTTTAGCTATGCCCTGTCCCAAGAGGTAGAGTCTACAGAGGCAAGCAGGCCTCCTTGAGCTGCAGTGGGCTCCACCCAATTCGAGCTTCCTGGCGACTTTGTTTACCTACTCAAGCCTCAGCAATGGTGGGCGCCCCTCCTCCAGCCTTGCTGCCGCCTTGCTGTTAGATCTCAGACTGCTGTGCTAGCAATGAGGGAGGCTTTGTGGGCGTGGGCCCCTCCGGGCCAGGTGTGGGATATAATCTCTTGGTTTGCTAAGACCCTTGATAAAGTGCAGTATTAGGGTGGGAGTTACCCGATTTTCCAGGTGTTGTGTGTCATGGTTTCCCTTGGCTAGGAAAAGGAATTCCCTTCCCCCTTGCACTTCCCAGGTGAGGCAATGCCTCGCCCTGCTTCAGCTCTCGCTGGTTGGGCTGCACCCGCTGACCAGCATGGACTGTCTGACATGCCCCAGTGAGATATACCTGGTACCTCAGCTGAAAATGCAGAAATCACTCTTCTTCTGTGTCCTTCATGCTGGGAGCTGGAGGCTGGAGCTCTTCCTATTTGTCCATCTTGGGTGCCCCCCCACAACTTTTAAGTATATTAACTTGCAGTCTTTGTCCTATACAAACACATTTTAACATTAGATCAATTGCACTACATTTTTTATTCAACTTTTATTTTTCCATAATGGCTAAATATTCTTTAAGTTTCACTGGTGACTGCATATTAAATTGTTTTTAGACTATGAAATAATCAGTCATGTTGTTATAATGTCCTTTAACCATTTCAGTTTTGTTGACCTTGTTTTTAGCATTCTACTATTGTATAGAATCCTGCAATGAATGTCTCCATGTGCATAATTTTTTTCACTTCTGAGGAATTATTTCTTCATTTAGTCAATAAATACTTATGAAGAAATTCTTTTTGTGTGTCAGTCACATGTGATGGATTGCGGACACAGAAGTCAATATTTTCAAGGTACAGAGGAAAGGGACATAATGCTGTTTGCGCATGGAGATACCAAGAAAGGCTTCGGTGAATGTGATGCTCAGATAGCCCCAAATAATTTTTTTATAAAGTGCTTGTCAAATGCCCTTCCAGTTAGGTTTTATCAAATCATAATGTCGACATGGTAAAAGATTTACTCCTTCCTTCTATTGTCAAACTTATACCAATATTTGTGTTATCATTAAATCTAAAGATATTTTAGAATGCTTAACGTTTACCTGCAAGTTGCTCTAACTTACTTAGGTTGTATTTGAGGATAATGTAGAACAGAAGCTATATAGAGTCTGTTCACGATCTTCATGTTTTCAATTACATGGAATGACATGGCAGACAAAATACAGACCTTGGAGTCCCATTTAAAAGACGTCTCTGCCACTAACTAAGCTTGGGTGAGTTACTTAATCTTGTTAAGCTACAGTTTTCTCAGCAGCAAGACTAGAATAACAATCAAGACTTTGCATGATTATTGAAAAAATTGAATGAGAGAATGAACAAAGCATGTGGAATATAATAGGTGTTTTGGGAATAACTATGACTGCTTATTTGCATATTGGGTTTCTCTGTTTAGATTTCGGGAGTTCTTTATACATATTAACTTTCTGTACTATTTAATGGAAATGACTGCTGCAACATGTTGCTCTCCTATTTTCAACTTACAGCATAATATCTTCATATTTTAATTTTTGAAACTGAGTTTCACTCTGTCACCCAGGTTGGAGTGCAGTGGCACGGTCATGGCTCCCTGTATCCTTGACCTCTACACCCAAATGATCCTCCCACTTCCCAAGTAGCTGGGACCACAGTCACATGCCACCACACCCAGCTAACTTTTAAATTTCTTATAGAGATGGGGTCTCCCTATGTTGACCAGGCTAATTTTATATTTTAAAAGCTCCGTACATTTGTTTTTATTTTCTTGATGTTTTAAAGCTGAATCAGTTATTGTTCCTCTACAATTCTGTTAAACATTAGCATTTTTTATTGTTTTTCTACTGTAAGATAATAGAATTCTTTAAATCATCTGAGATCTATTTGGGTGTATAGAAACTTAATGTTTGACATCACAAATATGAGTTGTAATTTTATATGTTTTTACAATAAAAGCTACTGCCTCAATAAATGCAAGTGTTTTCTTTTCGGTACCCAAGGCCACAGATTTCCCAAGTAAGACACAATAGATCTGCAAATTGTTGAGGTAGATGAAACCACACACCTGACGTTAAATCCATGAAATCATAAAGGCTGAGATAATATTTACAAAATTAGTCATGTTGACAAACAGTAAGCTCTGTTCATTATGTATTTGCTTGTCATAGACCACTAAAGGAAAAAATTAATATTTCTTAGAACTGTCTCTATTGTAGTCTGAATCTAAAACTTCAAATGAAAATTCTGGACAATTGCAAAGCCTAACTTACATGATCTGGAAATTTAAATTGTGTTTTTTTGGACATGATTTTGAATTAATATCTTATTTACATTTAAGAGCTGAAAGATAAAGGAAGAGTAACTCAATTAAAAATTTGTGTTTTTAACAGGAGAAAACCCTTTTGCAATCTAGCCTTATTTATTTACATAGCTTCATCTCCCATAGCTTTGACCTTTATACTAGAAGTTCTCAAATTTGAAGAGCTTTTTCTACCTCATATGCCTTTGCACATGATAGTCTGCTTAGGTAAGTCTTATAATGGACTTTCAATTTTTAGAGGTCTGATCAGCTTCTTATTCTTCTAGACCCAACATAAACACAAAAACTTCTCTAAAACCTTCAGGCATTAATGCCTGACTCTCTCCCTTGGTCACCTGGGTAATTATATACTTTCTCTGTTGCATGAAGTTCATTGCATGTGCCTGGTAGGAGGTATTCATTGATTTTGGAGCAAGGACTCTTAAATTAGACATGGGCTTCAGTCCTAGTTCTTCCATTTATTAGCAATGCAACCTTGAATAAGTCAAGCAACCTCTTTATGTCTCAGTTTTCTTACCTGTAAGATGGGGATGACAATAATATCTCATAGCATTGTGAGAAATAAATGAAATGATGCATGTTAAACATCTAGTCCAGTTTCTGACACATAATAAAGACGTTGTGGATGCTGGTTACTCTCTGTTTCTATAACTATTACCTCATTAGTTATCTATTGCTGCAGCACAAATTACCCCAAAACTTGGTGGCTTAAAACAACTAACATTTATTTTCTTAGTTTCTGGGGATCAGAAACCTGGATGCAGATTATTTGGGTGCCTGTGTGTATTAGTCTGTTCTTGCATTGCTATAAAGAAATATCTGAGACTGGGTAATTTATAAGAGGATAGGTTTAATTGGTTAATGGTTCCATAGGCTGTACAAAAAGTCTAACACTGGCATCTACTTCTGGGGAGGCCTCTGAAAGCTTACAATCATGGCAGAAGGCAAAGCTGGAGCTTGCACGTCACATGGGGAAAGCAGGAGCAAGAGAGTGGGAGGGGAGATGCTGCTGCGCACCTTTAAATGACCAGATCTCATGAGAACACACTCACTATCATGAGGACAGCACCAAGGGGATGGTGCTAAATCATTCATGATAAATCTGCCCCCATGATCCAATCACTTCCCACCAGGCCCCACCTCCAACACTGGGGATTACATTTCAACATGAGATTTGGGTGGGGACACACATCCAAACTCTATCACTGTGGTTCAGGGTTTCTCACAAGGCTTCAGTTAAGATATTCGCCAGGGCTGCAGTCATCTTAGAGCTCAACTGGGGAGGATACACTTCCAAGCTCACTCAAGTGACTGTTGGCAAACATCAGGCACTTGCTGCTGTTGACTGGAGATATCAGTTCCTTGCCACATGGGCCCCTCTGTAGGGCAGCTCACAACATGGCAGCTCACTTCCCTCAGAACGAGCCAGTGCGAGAGTGAGAGGGGATGCCAAAGTCAGAAACCACAGATTTTTTTTTGCCATCTAATCTCGGAAGTGACAGCTCATCATTTTCAACTTTATTCTGTTCATTAGAAGTGAGTCACTAGGTCCAGCTCATGCTCAAGACCAGGATATTACACAAAGGCATGAACACCAGGAGGTAGAGATCACTGTGGGGTGTGTGTGGGGGGGTGCATGTTAGAGGCCACCTGTGAAAAATGGGGCTATAGCTTGTTTACTAATTTTTGTGTTTTTATATTTTCAATGCTTCACATAGTATCTGGCTCAACACAATCTTACCGATATGGCTAAGATTTTCTTCATTCTGGGAAATATGAGAGATTCCTCATTGTCAATTGCCCACATAGCATTGATTTTGTTGTTCTATTTTAAGGGAACAGCAATTACCAAGGCAAGACATCATGAAAGGTGGAAGAATGTCGCCCTCAACCTGTCCCACCCTTTGGGACAGGTGGGATGGACTGCCGGATAGCATGTGAGAAGAAGATTAAAACAAATGGGGGAAATTTACACACATCATTTATTTATCTAAAATGTTCTCCCTGTCATGGTCTATTCCCTCTTTAAATTTTGGAAAGAAAAGCCCTAGCATAAGCTGTGTTCCTTTTAAAAATTATTACATGGTACTGCATTTAAAAGAAAAGGAGAAATTAGATTATAATTAACCAGTTAAGAGTTACCTTTTCTGATATAGCATGTGGTTGTAACCGTGGTTTAAGTTGATCAACCACCTACCAGTTGGCTAAATAAATTCCTGATATGCCAGGCATCTGGGATGAACTTCCTTCGGGGAAGCCTTTAGTTCATGGCTCATAAGAATGAATCTTGTTTTGTATGATGTCATTGAGTGTGGAGGTATGCTGATGGAAAGATGGTGCTTAGCAACCAACTACTTATTTTCTTTAGTCTTCCTACAGGGTAACCACTAAGTCTCTCTGCAGGCCACTTAGAAAAGATCTGTGTGCCTCCTTCCATTCTCACAAATTTAAATTTTCCCTGTTGTTATTTTGAATATCTTCCATGTTGATGCTTAGAAGTCATTACAGCAGCCCCTAATAGCTATTTTTAAATCTTTAACTGTTGATAAGTGAAATTGAGAATATTTTCTTTCACAATCCTTTTTTTTTTGAGACAGGGTCTTGCTCTGTTGCCCAGCCTGGAGTGCAGTGGTGCAATCACGGCTCACTGCAGCCTCAATCTTCCAGGCTCAGGTGATCCTCTTACCTCAGTCTCCTGAGTATCTGGGACTACAGGCACACACCAACATGTCAGGCTAATTTGTGTATTTTTGTAGAGATGGGGTTTTGCTATATTGCCCAGGCTGGTCTTGAACTCCTGGCCTCAAATGATCCTCACACCTTGGTCTCCCAAAGTGCCAGGATTAGAGGCAAGAACCACCATGCCTGGCCTTTTTCACAATCTTAGGCATAAGCATGGTAGACCATAGACCCCAAGTAAGTGGAAGCTACTGTAGTAATATTATTACAGTGGTTTCCTCAAAATGACCTGTGAGGTGATTGTTTCACATCAGCTCATGCTCAGGCCCTGTTATTTCTGCATTTATGTGGACACAGAATCCAGGAGGAATAAGCAGTGGTGGGCATATGAACACCCCTCACTGGAAGGACCACCTTGTCTAGGGCGAAGACCTTTTTTGACTGTCCATGATTCTGTTTTTTCCTCTTCTCAATACGTAGGCTGCTATCATTCTTCTAGACTAGCCAACTAGTTCGCAGAGCTTCTTCCCATCCGCCTTGCCATATAATGCGAGAGCTCATCCTATGGCCTGACTTGAGATGTGAGGCTGCCAACACTCTTCCTTTCTCTTCCCTTCTCTTTGGAGTCATGGAGCACCTATTTCCACTCACCCATCCATTCTTTCATTTGTTCATTCTTTTAAAGAAAATAAGATAGGGTTCCTGGGTTCAAAGAGCTTGCAGTCTAGGGGCAGGTGTGGTGGTTCACACCTGTAATTCCAGCACTTTGGGAGGCCGAGGCAGGTGGATCACTTGAGGCCAGGTGTTCAAGACCAGCCTGGTCAACGTGGCAAAGCCTCTTCTCTACTATTAAGAAAAATACAGAAATTAGCCAGGCGTGGTGGTGCATGCCTGTAATCCCAGCTACTTGGGAGGCTGAGGCACGAGAATCACTTGAACCTAGGAGACAGAGGCTGCATGAGCTGAGATTGCACTGCTGCACTCCAGCCTGGGTGACAGAGTCAGACCCTGTCAAAAAAAGATTATGGGTGCAGTAACATCTGAGCACACATGGCCCTGACAGAGTGGCAAAGCAGAGGCAGCGTGAGGGGAGCCGCTGTCCAAAGGTTTTGGAGGGAGAAGAATGAGAAAAGCCTCCTGGAACATATGATGGGGAGGATTCTGACGGGTGGTGATGGTGAGGAGAACATTCCAGAGCATGGAGAAAGGTCCAAAGATATGCAGGAAGAAGCTGTGAATGAAGACAGTGAGGAGTCCAGTTCGCCTGGAACGCAGTGTGTGGTGGGAAGAGCGCTGGGTGTGGGATGTGGAGACTGGGTTTCCGTTCCACCACTTTCCCAATAAAAAACAAAACAGTGCCAGACTGGCACTGAACAGATGACTTAGCCTTTCTAAGTCTCAGCTTCCTCGCCTGAAAAGTGAGGTCTTCTACTCACACAGCTGTCGTGACAGTTACATGAGACCAATGAGCGTACTGTGGCTAGATCATTTTTGAAATATTAACAGATGCCCATCTCCCTTCCCTGTTTGCCCTCCACAATTTCCACTTCTCTCTTCCTACTCCTGGCCCATTCTCCTGGCCACAGGGCAAGAATGTGGCAGAGCACAAAGGAGAGAAAAAAGGGAGTCTCTCTCTCTCTGTTTCAAAATCCCACAGCCTTAGGGGAATGGCAAGGACTCTGGAATTATCTAAATTGTTGAGAGTTCGATGAATATTAGGATTCTCCAGATTGTCACCTGGATTGACCCCAGGAAAGATGGGGCAGGGTGGGGGTATTGAGGCAGTGGTCCTAGACAGCAGGGCCGGCACAGCCTCTTTGACAGGTGAGTTCTAAAACCCACCTTGTCTAAAGGACATGTGCCTGGACCCCCATCCCCAGAGGTCACACAGCTTTAGAAAGGAAATGGCTCTGCCATGAGCCTTGGCAAACAAGGCCATAGAGAGCCTCACCGAGAATCCCACACTCTACCCTAGCCAGAAAACCACAGAATGATTCCCCTCCTCCAAAGGGTGGCACCAGAAGTGGCCAAGCGAGCTGGAGGATCCATGCCTGAGGGCCCACAGATGACTCGGCATAGACGGACGCATGGAGAACCAGGCACATCCCAGACTCCACAGCAGCTTGACATTGTTGAACCCTCGGATCTTCTCTTGGAACCCTCGGATCTTCTATTGCAACCCTGGAGAAAAAGGATTCAGATTGAACGAATAATCAAATTTCTGCAGCTTCCAAGAAATAGGAACCCTAAGTAGAAATGAGGTTGTTAACAGGAAAAAATACTCAAGGAAACATTTTTCTTGCACATCAGACTTGTGAACCAAGATGTGTATCCACTATGGTACTTTACAAAGTTAAAACTTAACATTCAAAAACTTAACATTGATGTGCAATGTGAAGAACTAAAATTGAAACAAAGCTGGAAAGCTAGGGGCAGATGGGGTGTGCACTGCCCTGGAATAGTGTCCTACCAGGGCTCTGAAATGGAACCTGGCTGTTAGGATTCTTTAATTCCCTATTCTCAGCCTCAGAACAGTAAAACTGCGGCACAGCTGTTCTGCCTGTAAAGGGCAGCTATGTAGGGCAGTTTTCCCAGAAGCTTTCTGTGCTCCCAAAGCAGCTCCATAAAAAAGTAAGTGTTCTAAATATCAGGCACGTCGATACTGACAACCACAGCAAATTCAACGCCAAACGTTTTTATCATTGAGGCAGATGGCGGCCTGTTTGTGAAACGGCACTTCACAGAGCAAGGGTGCCCTGCCACACTTGAAATAGCAGGGACCACTTATCATCCTCAAAATCAGAGGAAGCATCAAGTTCTCAGAAAACCTTCGGGGCAACTTAACTGTTTCTCAGCAGCAGCTGTCTGGGTGGAGACCTCATTCCATATCTGGTGCTGCGTTCCCTTCCTTAGCTGAGCACTGTTCATTGATTCAATTAATTAGTATTTACTGAACACACTCTCTGGGCTGAACACCGTGATAGGAGCTGGTGATACAGCCAGGAACTAAAATAATTATTCCAGGAACTTAAATAACTATTATAATATATTAGTAACAATAAACCTTTAAGATAAGAAAGTATTCATCTCCTCATTTTACAGATAAAGGAATTGAGACTTAGTAGAAGGTCAGATCAGCTTGGATGGGCAGACCAGAATTCAGATTATGCTGGATCTAAAGTGCATGCTCCTAACCACCACATTCCAGGGTCCAGTGAGGAATGAGGATGAGCAGGTTGGGATTCCAAGACAGAGTGAGGGGAAACTATGATTAGGTGCCAAGCCCAAAGTTGAGAGGGCCCTTACCTGCCACAGAGGGGCAAGGCCGCTTCCTAGAGGAAGCCACATTGAACAGAAGAATCATTAAACTAAGTGTGTGAGTCAGAGGATTTGTTCTGGGTCTCGGGTCATGGAAGTTAGTCTACTCTCTTTATGAAATTTACATTCAGTGCTTATGTTTTTCTCATACTTTTCTTCTGTGGAACAAGAATCATTGCTTTTTATTGAGGGTGGATTATTTTTTTAATACCTGTCTTCTTACCCTGCAAATATAAAGATAGAACATTCTTGTTCACTGACTGTGGATACTGCCTTAGGGGTGAGGCGGTGGGTGGGGCCAACGCCGTCAGGGCCAGCGGTCATGCAGGCAGTGCTCTGGCTTCTGTCCAGCCCCCAGTTAGTGCTATAACCTCTGGCCCTAGAACAAGACTCCGAGCAGGCATCTGCAGCCTCTGAAAGTGCCATGAGATGTGTCTGTATGAGGCCACCCTGTCTCACCCATGGCCAGCATGTGACCTCACTAAGAGTCTGTGGGGACTGGAGCCACAGTGAAGGAGGGAGTGTGCTGGACAAGGCAGTGCGAGGCAGCAAATGACCATCATTACTGATTTGCCTCCAACAGCAAAGAAAAGGAGAGTCTCTGTTTAGAAGTAAAATTAGACACAGAGAACCAACGCACTGTCCTATTCTCAGCTCTTGAAGATGTCCAGAAACTCCTTTCAGCACTGCTACTGCTACCTACCGTCTTGTCTTCTGTAATTAAATCTGGTTTTCCCACAGGCATCAGGATTAAAGACAACTAAGAACAGTTATTTAATTATGCTTTCCACATTGTGTAGTTACAAATGTTTCAATATATTCCAGAAATTACTATATGTGTTTATTTTTAAAGTATATTTATAAAGTGTAGGTTTAAATATACAGTACCCCTGCTAGTTTGAAGACAATATATTGTACAATATCATTTTCTCTTTTTGATTGCAAATATGTAGTATTTCACCTAACAGGGACTGAATGCATTTGGGAAAGAAGATAGTTTGGGAATCTCACCATTTGTGATGTTTCTTCAGAAAGTATTAGAAATGAAAGTATCGTATCCAGTCTTAAATCGAATTTTAGTAACACATCAATTCAGGAAAGAATGGCACGCATGTGTAAAGGCAGTTGTGATTTTCTATGAGTCTGTTTTTTGGGGTATATTCGATCTGTAATTCAGTGATATGCACCAAACTGGCAGATGTTTTCTTCTTTGCAGCTACTGATGAAAGAAGGAGTCCCTGTTGTACTCTAGGAGCTCATAGAGTTGTTTAATACTCAGGGAGAAATGGGGCCACCCTCTGGGCTTTTGCAGCTTGCTTATGATGTTTTAAAAAGCCCTGCCTGGAACAAAACAGGCAACATTTGTGTAATTGTTAACAGATTCTTAGATCTTTTATAACTGAGATAATCTGTACAAGGAAAGAGGCTCTCTTTATTCTTTTAATGGAATCAGGACCTTGTTCACTTATGCTCTAACTGTCCATCAGGACTGTGGAGTGTGCATCCGTGTGTCCTGCTGAGCAAATGCTCATAAAGCAATACCCCACAAATTAGAAAAGCCTTTGCTACCCAGAGGCAGGGCACAGGGAGCTCAGAACTGAAATCTGTTATTGATATCTGTACAGGTGGGTTAGACAGGGCACCCTGAGGGATGCCCAAGTGTGGGAGAGAGGACTTTGAAGTGGGCTTTGGGAAGGCAGGTTCCTGACCTTCTGCCCTTTACAAATTTCATGGGCTTGGTCTAGTCCCATAACTTTCAGGAGCAAGTTTCCTGGTCTAAAAAACACATTGGAGCAGGGTTTTTATACCGAGGTGAGTGTACTGTCAACTTTGGTAACTGTGAACACGGACCTGGATCCAGCTTATGTAAGCTCAAGTCTGGCAGTATTACTTCGCAGCTTTGTGACCTTCAGCACGTCACTTAGCCCAGCACTGCAGTTTTGGTTAAATAGGTTTAAAGCCTATCTCATACATTATTGTGGGGACTAAATGAGTTAATATTTAGGGCCTGACATCCAATAAATGCTACACAAAGAAGCGTTCCTGTTGGTGGGAGTGTGAATTAGTTCAACCATTGTGGAAGACAATGTGGCAATTCCTCAAAGACCTGGAGGCAGAAATACCATTTGACCCAGCAATCCCATTACTGGGTATGTACCCAAAGGAATATAAATTATTCTTTTATAAAGCTTATTCATTATGCATGTGTATGTTCCTTACAGCATTATTCACAATAGCAAAGACATGGAATCAACCTAAATGCCCATCAATGGTAGACTGGATAAAGGAAACCTGGTACTTATACACTGTGGAATACCATGCAGGCATAAAAAGGAAAGAGATCATGTCCTTGGCAGGGACATGGATGAAGATGAGGCCACTATCCTCAGCAAACTAATGCAGGAATAGAAAACCAGATATCGCATGTTCTCATTTGTAAGTGAGAGCTGAATGATGAGAACACATGGACACATGGTGGGGGGGCAACACCCACTGGGGCCTGTCAGAAGGGAGAGCATCAGAAAGAATAGCTAATGGATACTGGGCTTCATACCTAGGTGATGGGATGATTTGTGCAGCAAACCACCATGGCACGCATTACCTATGTAACAAACTGGCACATCCTCCACATGTACCCCTGAACTTAAAATAAAAAATAATAAAAAAGAGCAGTGTTGGCCGGGTGCGGTGGCTCACGCCTGTAATCCCAGAACTTTGGGAGGCCGAGGCAGGTGGATCACGAGGTCAGGAGATCAAGACCATCCTGGCTAACACGGTAAAACCCCGTCTCTACTAAAAATGCAAAAAATTAGCTGGGCGTGGAGGCGGGCGCCTGTAGTCCAGCTACTCAGGAGGCTGAGGCAGGAGAATGGCGTGACCCCGGGAGGCGGAGCTTGCAGTGAGCCAAGATCGCACCACTGCACTCCAGCCTGGACAACAGAGAATTTCTCTCTTTCTTTTTCTTTCTTCTTCTTTTTTTTTTTGTCTCACCCTGTCACCAGGCTAGAGTGCAGTGGCGTGATCTCGGCTCACTGCAACCTCCACCTTCCAGGTTCAAGAGATTATCCTGCCTCAGCCTCCTTAGTAGCTGGGATTACAGGTACACGCCACCACGCCTGGCTAATTTTTGTATTTTTAGTAGAGACAGGGGCTTTACCATGTTGGCCAGGATGGTGTAAATCCCCTGACCATGTGATTTGCCCGCCTCAGCCTCCCAAAGTGCTGAGATTACAGGCGTGAGCCACCATGCCCGGCCTGGTGTTCTTATAAGCCTCTTGGATTCTGAGCTTATAAAGGGAACTGCTAAAATATCAGCAACAAACTATCACGACTACTTCATGTGAATCAGTTTCCTCAGTATTATGAAACCAAAATGAATTTAAAAATTAGCTGGATATTGAGACTTATATAAGAATGCTACCATCACTCTCAATATTATTCTTTTTTTTGTGGTTATTAAAACAGCCTTATTTTTTCATTGATTGAGTTAATAATAAATGAGTTTTATGAATTTGTATTTACAAAATATAATTACACTGACAAAACAGAGCTTTTGTGTAGTCTGTAGCTGGGTGACTGACCTATCTGTTTTACCAGTGACTGTCCCAATTCTTGCCTTAAAGTCCTTCATTATAAAACCTCTCTGCTGTTCTGGTCAAACTGGGATGTCTAGTCACCCTGTCTATGTATTAGAGCGCTGTGTAAGATTTAGTTTGAAAAAAGGATTTTGCTGCTAACATTGTCTTAAAAGCACTGAGATAGACGGTCTGTGTGGTGAGCAAATAATTTGTTGTTCAAACCAGGACACCCTGGAGAGTGAAGGGTCGTAAACCAGGTGAGAAGCATACACCCTATCTCTAAGGTTCCTCCAAATTCTGAAAGGCTAGTACGCTCTTTGATTGCAAGGTAAGTAAAAATGTTTCAGTAGAAATCATTCTGGATATTTCACGCCATTTTATGCTACAGGATCACTGATCTGAGCATAAATTCACATTTTTAGTTTGATAATAAATATAGAAGATGTACAAGATGAGTCAGAAAAGAATATTTGCGAATACCTGGTTAGACCTGGGAACTGGTTGTTTAAAAAGATGAATCCTTAATGTCAAATGACTTTCTCGTGATTCACTTCATTTCTCGTGGAAGCTAAATGAAAAGGAAAAAATGTTAATTGATGGTTGTAGTAAGTCAGGCTCCGGTTGACTAAGGCTTTCTTTTGTCTAAACCCATCTCCAGGGTGAATAAATAGAACTACTCCATGAAAGAACAAAATTGATGCGGTCTGTTACCTCTGGATCATCTCAAGGAACAATACTTTCAAAGCCTAGCAACTTGCAAACTTCCTGTCTGAGAAGGATTGGTGGTAGGGGGACACTTGGGAACATAACACCCCTGCCCCACACACCCCACATCAGCTGCTTAGAAGACAGGAAGCAGGATCCAGGTCTCCAGGAAATGTGTTTTATGGGATCTTTTCCACACACATTTGGGTCTTCAGCAACCTGCACTAACCTGCTTTATTTTAGTGACTATTACTAACTTTTTAAGCTCTGAATCAGCAAACTCTCTCCCTTACTTTTTTTTTTTTCCTGAGGACACTCAAAGATCATCCATCCCACTTTAGTTAAAGTAGAAATAGTGGCATGGTCACTGTGGGTCTGGTGGTGTCATTTCAAAGCAAATGAGATACCCTTGATGATTCTGGCAAGATGTGGTCTCCCACTGTCGGTCTCTCCCCAATATACGATGAAGGTACTTTTTAGGTGGTAAAGGAATGTCCTTGTCCAGTGGTAGTTAGGAGTAAATACTCTACGTTTTATATTTTTTCTTTGCATGTTGAATATCACACATGGTATAAATGATGAAACCTATCACTGCATTATTCCCAGGCCTTTTCCTTAGTGCATCTCTGCTGTTAGCATTTGCATGAATCTGCGTCATCACTCTGATTCATCCTACTGAATACTCTATTGTTTCTGCTCCCTTTTCCCCATCTTCCAACATCCTACTCAGGGCTGTTTCGGGTGATTCTGAGACCCATTGTATCTTCTACAGATGAAGCACTTTCCTGAAGTTCCTGGAGTATAGTCTTCTGATCAGTGAATGTAAGCAATGTACATGAAGTTTATATGCAGATTTAAGTCTATGGATTTAAATGATGGAGAGCATCCTTTTTCTTTTTCTTTTTTAAATGGTTAGTAATTGGGCTTTTAGTAGGACCATGATGAAAACAGGGAGGGGGCTTGTTTTAAATAGTTGCATGTAAACACACACTAGAACTTTCAAGTTACTTAAGGTCACATTGCTGACTGAACAGATCACAGATACTAAAAACCACTCCTGTTTACTGAGTGACCATGTTCTACACAATTTATATTTATTACTCACTTTATCCTCAGAGCCACTCTATGAGGTAGGTACATTTATTGCTCCCACAGAATTTCGGGACCTTATGCAAGTTCTCCCAAATGGCCAGTTGCAGAGTTACAACAGTGAACTGCTCTAGTTTGCGTGAGGGTTCCCAAAAAATAAACTCCCAGAGTTAAGACTGGCTAAGTCCTTGGCAAACTGGGATGAGTTGGTCTCTCTCTAGGTAGGACCAGCCTCTGAGTCCAGGAAGTCAGGCTTCAGAGGGTACACCGCTAATGATCGTGTTATATTGCCTGTCATGGATGTCTTCAACAGTAAGTCACAGTTTGCAATGGGCATGCCTCAACTTTTTCCTGAAGTAAATATTCAAGAGCTTGAATAAGCCATTAATATTAGGGTAGGCTTGGGAGCATCCTCACGGACAAGGCTTCCCTGCTTCCCTTTTTAGTTGTATAAGCCTGAGCATGTAAAGTGTTCTTATGTAAGTCAAGTCAAAATTATTATTTCCCCCCTTCAGGTTGTAATTTCTTGAATCCCTTCTCTTGTTTTTCCTACTTGCAAACCCCAATTTCTGAAGCTTAGTGTTTCCAAGCACCACTTTATCCCCACCTAAGGAGAGAGCTTTTCTAAAGTTGCTGTGTGCCATAGAGCTCTGCTGTATCAGGTGGAGCATTCTGGCTATCTGTGACTTTAATCTTCTAGTTTACATGATTAAGAGTACAGAAAATTTACAGGTTTTCTTTTAAATCCCTAAAAGAGAGGGCCAACAGGGTTTCTTTCTTCTCCAAGAGCAGGAAGAATTTCTGAGCTCTGAATTGGAGCTAATGATTTTCCCAAGGAGGACTCTCGTACAGTCCTCCTTAAAGACCCAAGCTTTACTTGAATATCTCCCATGATGGGATTCTTGGGAGACCACAAGGCAAACATTTACTTGCAGAAAGGAGTAATCATGTCAAAGTTCTTCCTTAGACTGTATTGTGCTAAGATATGTCCCTGTGCAACGTCATCAATTCACTCTCCTACTTTCTGAAGCAAACTTCTTTTCTTTCAGATAGACGAAGGCCGCTTACGTGTTCCCCTTTAACTTTTTCTTCTCTAGACTAAAGATCCTAGTTCCTTTACTTATTCCTCTATGTCAGTGGTTTTCACATATTTTTAAAAAATTAAATCTTAGGTTGAAATGACAGGAGGAAACCAGTGTTTAACAAGGTAAAATATTTCCTTACGATAAAGTCAATTGAGCATAGTCATGGGACGATACATTAAGAACAAAAACATTGACACAAAGGCTTATAGATAATTACTGCAAATTTGCATCAACATCCAGTTATCGTTTGTATTGAGGAAATCTTGAGTTGCAAATAGTATTAGTTTTTTTAAAGCAGCTTCCCTTGCAATCTTAAGGTTCTCTTTAATTAAACTGATATAAATGTTTGAAAGAGGACTACTGGGATATTTTTGTTTGAAAATTTAACTGCTAATAATACGTATCAACTGCTTGCTTTTCTTATGCTATATACATAAATCATACAGGGAGCTTACAATATGTGCCAAAGCTGTCTTTAACATGATGTCACCATGACTCAGCATGTCATGGTAGTCTCTTCTTTTTATATAACTGATTATTATATGTAAAGGCATGCAGTGAACACACACGCCAGAGCCTTATTTGACATTTATTTGAGTGTGGCATACGTCTACTCAACAATCTGCACAGAAAGAGAGTGCCCATAACTTTATGTAAGCGGATAGACATGCAGGACTGCATTTGTGTGTGGGTGTTTATAATTCTAAGTTATTTTTATTCTCTTCTTTGTTACTGTCTACATTATCAGAATGTTTCTTAATAAGCATGTTACATATTCACTTTACTCCCAGAAATTATATATATTTAATTTTAATTATCAGTATATGCATGTCTTAATACTCTAATGATAAAAAAAAATTATCGCTGGGTGTTGTGGCTCATACCTGTTGTAATCCCAGCACTTTGGGAGGCCGAGGCCGGCAGATCACTTGAAGTCAGGAGTTCAAGATCAGCCCGGCCAACGTAGTGAAACCCTATCTCTACTAAAATACAAAAATTAGCCGGGCATGGTGGCATGCACCTATAATCCCAACTACTAGGGAGGCTAAGGCAGGAGACTCGCTTGAACCCAGGAGGCAGAGGTTGAAGTGAGCCAAGATTATGCCACTGCACTCCAGCCTGGGCGACAGAGTGAGATTCTGTCTCAAAACGAAAACAAAATTGTCAAACAAGAAATTACAGAGAAAATCACTAATATAACTAAGAGGCAAGATTGTGGGAATGTTTCTTCCTACTGCTTTTCCAGGTTTTCTCTTTTTTTTTTTGAGACGGAGTCTTGTGCCCAGGCTGTAGTGCAGTGGACGGATCTCAGCTCACTGCAAGCTTTGCCTCCCGGGTTTACACCATTCTCCTGCCTCAGCCTCCCGAGCAGCTGGGACTACAGACGCCCGCCACCTCGCCCGGCTAGTTTTTTGTATTTTTTTTGTAGAGACGGGGTTTCACCATGTTAGCCAGGATGGTCTCGATCTCCTGACCTCGTGATCCGCCCGTCTCGGCCTCCCAAAGTGCTGGGATTACAGGCTTGAGCCACCGTGCCCGGCCTCAGGTTTTCTTATAAAAATATGTGATTTATTTTGATTATCCATTAATCTTTATTTAATGGGATAAAGTTAAAGAATTACTGCCAAACATAGACATTTTAGGCAGGACGCTATTTTTAAAAATACTATTACAAAACTGCAGTAGTTCTGATGATATTTTCAAATAATTAAAATATACACACAGTGATGTTAGGAGAAGCATTTTTCTGAGAGCTACACAATGATCATATAACAGGGCAGTGCAAGTCAGTGAAATGAAAGCCTGCAATGGACTGAATTTTGATACCTAATATATCTGAATGTTTACATATATTTTTAAAACATTTAAAATGTAGCTTAGAGTAAGATTTAAATTAAGGCATTTGCAGAACTACAAAATATCACTACGTAATGTAATTTGAAAACCTATGTTCTATTAATCTAGTATAAAATATCTATTCTGTAGATTTTGTTCAACATCTGCAGAACAAATAACCTAAATTGCATTTTATACCTCTTGGTATTATTTTAGGTTATGGAGCATGTTGATTTGCTAGAGCTGCCGTAACAAAATACCATAGTCTGAGGGGCTTATGCCACAGCAATTTACTGTCTCAGATGTCAGAGGTGAGAAGTCAGAGGTCAAGGTATCGTCAGGGCTGGTTTCATCTGAGGCTGCTCTCCTTGGCTTGCAGATCGTTGTCTTCTCCCTGTGTCTTCATGTGGTCTTCCCTCTGTACATGTGGCTGTGTCTAGACTTCCTCTTCATGTAAGAGCACCAGTCATATTGAATTAGGGCCCATCTTAATGACCTCATTTTAAATTAATTACCTCTTTAAAGACCCTATTTCCAAATGTGGTCTCGTTATGAAGTACACTGGGTTAGGACTTTAACATACGAATTTTGGAAGAAGACAATTCAGCTCATAACATGGAATTTCATAATTTTCTATATCCTTGTTAAAGAAACATCTTCCTTTTATAGAAAGAAATATCTCAATCTTTAGTTATATATTTATGTGCAGATACATTTATAGAAATAAATGTATTTATGTGTCACATATTCTGCACTTATATTAAATTGTTAAATATCTTTAAAGAATCATTTGGCATTTTAAGAAAAAAAACTGTTTTGGGGGGTTCTGGAATGACTTCACCTTTGGCTATTTGCAATTATCACATGGACTTGTGTAAACCATCCAGTATCAAGTTAAAAGAAAATCAGATCAATGGTTAGAAAAATCAAAACAGATGCTCATTAGATTCGTCGAAGTCAGAATTAACTCCACCTTTCAAATTTTGTGGGAATTGTGTTTAACATCTGCAGAACAAAGCAAATATATTTAATTCACCACAGCCTCTAGTTTATAGTTCAAATTTGGCCTCTCTGATCTATTATATTTGTGCTAAAAAGCTAAGGAAGTAAGTTATAAAAACAGAGAAACTAGAAATATTAATTTTTCTAGTCCAAGATAATCATCCTTCTTAGGTTACATTTTGTGTAACTCAGGGAAGTTTTTGGTTTTAAAGTGGAATACTGTTCATTCTCAACTTACAAACCATCTGTGTTCCAAAAATTCATTTGGAAGTCAGTTATTAGGCTCTCTCAAGAAATTTTCCCATAGAAATCGTGTTATTTATAATGATTACACTCCTAGGCCAGCCCATAAAACCCAGTGTAACTCCCACCACACAAAACATGGTATTCATAATACAGTGCTATGAAACCTCCTTACCGAATAAAACACTGCCTTGCTGGAAAAAGAAATAACGCATGAGAATAATACATATTTTAAAATCTATCAGTGTGCTTTTCTTGTTTATATTTCTCTCTGTTTTGCCAGAGACATTCATTTATATTAGGGAGGTTTAGGATTATTACCGCAAGAATGTGTAGTCTGTATCCAGTGTTTGACAAGTGGGACAGAATTTTTGAGAGCACAGCAAGACAATAGTCTTGAAGTCTAGAATTTATCTAGAGAGGAAATGTTTTTAAATTTCCTAAACACCCATGGCATAGCTACATATCTACATGGAGTTTGATTTTTAAGGTACTGTCAGCCAGGGCTGGATAGAACTCAAGAGCCTCATGGAAGAGGCCACAGGAAAGTGGGTGGGAATCTCCCCATTCTGCCCTGATGGGTGTGGAGGGAAGGAGAGACAACTTAGAAAAGCAAGTCTTGAATGTTAACGATCAAGGATGCATTTAGAGAGATGCAAGGAAAGGTCAAAATAAGAGAAGTTGCTTCATTTCACTGTCCATTTTGAACTCTGGCATGGAGACATTCACATGCGGAGGGAGCTTGCTGCAAGGAGACACAGCCTTGCTGCTCACTGATCACGCCCACTGAGCAGAGTACAGCCCGCAGGCTCGGCTGCCATCGTCCCTCAGTGGACTCCAGCGTGACAGTTTCAGGGACTTGACCAGACATTCTGCAATGGGCAGCAGTAAAAACCAACAGGATAAACACACATCCAAGACTCCTAAAAGGCAAAAGTTACGGTCACTGGACAAATGTGTGCTCTTCACTTCTCTTCATTTCGGTCCACCCCCAGCGGTGTGGGAGGGAGCTCATTAAAAGTATTAGATTAGTTATATGAAATAGAAGGGCTTTATTTTCTTTGTGAATCATTGTACACTTCCTAAATCAAGAAATATTTTTATCATTTTAAAAACATCAACTATATGCACCTATTAAATGTTTAACCTCCGTCTTTAAAGGAATCCTATGAGATTACACCTTTATCACTGAGGAAATTGAAACATTGTGCCCAAAGTTACATCGTTTCTGAAAGAAAGAGCTGGGATTTGAATCAACATTAGCCATGCTATGAAATAGGCTCTGGGCTGAGCACAGTGGCTCACGCCTGTAATCCAGCACTTTGGGAGGCGGAGGTGGGTGGAACACTTGAGGTCAGGAGTTCGAGACCAGCCTGACCAACATGACAAAACCCATCTCTACTAAAAATACAGACATTAGCTGGGTGTGGTAGCATGTGCCTGTAATCCCAGCTACCTGGAGGCTGAGGCAGGAGAATCCTTTGAGCCCGACAGGTGGAGATTGCAGTGAGCCAAGATCAGGCCATTGCATTTCAATTATAGTTTGGAGTATCTGGAGCTTATGTCCCCTTATCTCATTCTTTTCTGGACTGAGGAAACAGTTTGGCCCCGAGTGGTGGCTCTCAGGGCCTGGGGCTGGGAGTGGATGAAGGTCATCCCTAAGGTTGAATGAAGCCTTAGGGGTCAAGGCTTCTGGCTGGTCTAATTTACCAATGATGTTTTTCAGTTTTAGGCTGCTTCATAGATACAGTAATTATTTCTTCAGGAATTCACTTATCTACTTATCAGCACCTAACAAGGGCTGCTCTCTTCTGTTATTTCCCACATTCCTAAAGTCTTTTTCCTTAATTCCACTTTTTCAATGTGACAGCTTCATAAATGGTATAAAATGACACATCATAATTTGATGCATCTTCCTGGAGCTTCAATTTTCCTCAATGATAATTGAATCATTTTTCATATTCAAATAAGGCACATATATAATAAGAAGGCAAAAAGCAAACCTGGTGTGAAATTTTAAGGTCTAATACAAGACTGCTAATGAGAGCTGCTTTGGGCCATACTCCTAGACTTCCGGGGTAGGCGCTTCATGAACTCTGCTGTTTACGGTAGTGTATTTTGTTGGAACACTTACAGAGCCGGAGTGCTAAAGTAAGTATTGAGGGGCTTTTCCGCTAAGAATAGTAGATAAACCAGACTTTCCCCGTAACTAGGGCAGGGATTTACCCCAGGAAACAAAAATATAGAGGGAGGGAGACAAAAAAAATTGAACAACGATTTTAAAAGCTTAGCACTTAGTCATCAGGAATAATTAGCTAAAATAGGAAGCTACCAGATGGCTTAGCCTTGTTATTAAAATCCATCTGTGAGCCACATTACGAATTGGGGAGCTGACTGGAGGAAGATTTGTCCTCATGTCAGCTGTCCTGTTTCAGCTCCAGAATTGCCAGCAAAGACTTTGCTCCTCGGTCCCTCTGGGTAGCAGATGCCATGCTTTCTCTCCCTCTCCCATCCTCTCAACCTGGTTTGCTTTTGAAAAGGTTTGTAAACTTTGTTTAGATTCTCTCTACAAACCTTTGTTTGACTTTATATATACAAAAGAAGAAAGCCGTTCACCTACCACATACGTGATAACTTTTCTTGATTATTTCTGGATGGAAGTGGAAAATGATCGGGGTAAGATAGAGCTGAGGGAAGGGAATATGTAAAATGCAAGTGCTGGTGATACTACTTTAGCAAGTAGGAGTGGTGGGAGGGTAACAAGAACAAGGTGGCATTGTATGGGTTTACTTGCTCTTTCCGTTCCATTCCCTTTGGCTTAGCAGCCATTCTGTCACCTCAGGATGGAAATTAATGGTCAATAGATCATCTCTCAGCTTGGCAGCAGTATTGGGACCATTGCGTGAAGTGACACATGGTAGGATTGCTTGTGACTATAAACACGACTGAGTTCTCCTTTAACTCTAATAGGGCCTTGTCTTGTCTGTTTTCTGCTGCTGTAACACAATACCACAGACTGCTATTTATAAAGAACTGAAGTTAATTTGGCTCACAGTTCTGGAGGCTAGAAGGCCTCAGAACACAGCACCAGCATCTGGTGGAGGTCGTCCCATGGCAGAAGGCAGGAAACAGATGCAAGTGTGAGGGCAGAACTTACTGTTGTATCAAGAGTTCACTCCCACAGTAACTAATCCATTTCCACGATAATGACCTTAATCTATTTATAAGGGCGGAGCCCTCATGACCTAATCACCTCTTAGAAGTCCAGCCTCTCAAGACTGTTGCATTGGGGATTAAAATATCAGCACATGGACTTTTGGGGGTACATTCAAACAGTAGCAGGCCTGCAACTTGAATGTGAAGATTAAAATGATTTCACAGTAGCATGTGTTACAATATGCATATGTGTGTTGCTGATTAACACATGAAAGTCAAAACACCCCAAACTATTCGAGAGACACCTAATTTAATAGCTCTTAATTATTCCCAGAGCTAGGTGTCACACTGGTGTTTAATACATATATGTTTCTGTCTTAAGAGTTCTCCTTTTCGGCCGGGCGCGGTGGCTCAAGCCTGTAATCCCAGCACTTTGGGAGGCCGAGAGGGGCGGATCACGAGGTCAGGAGATCGAGACCATCCTGGCTAACACGGTGAAACCCCGTCTCTACTAAAAAGACAAAAAAAACTAGCCGGGCGAGGTGGCGGGCGCCTGTAGTCCCAGCTACTCCGGAGGCTGAGGCGGGAGAATGGCAATGGCGTGGGCCCGGGAGGCGGAGCTTGCAGTGAGCTGAGATCCGGCCACTGCACTCCAGCCTGGGCGACAGAGCAAGACTCCGTCTCAAAAAAAAAAAAAGAGTTCTCCTTTTCTTCCCCTGACACCAAGAATGTCAGAAGATTATGAAACCTGTCACTCCATGGGTTCTGTAATGACTAGATAAAATGAAAACACATATAAAGTACTTTGCGGAGTCCCTGGCACATGGTGAGAGCTCAGTGAATCTTATTTGGCACCAGAGTAAATGCTCAATGAACCATAATCATTGTTGTTCTAATTATGTGGTCATTAAAATCTTCCTTTGTTCATCAAATACCTGGAATTCTTAGATATCACCAAGTGTTGAAATAATGACAAATATTTTTTTCTAGTCCTTGCAAACTCTCTGCCCCTTTTTACATGACATATGCTTCTAGATGCTTTGGCTACAAATCGGTGGTTATATTAAAGGTATAACTACTTAATGAACCCAACAATGTGAGAGGTGCAATGTAAAGTCATGTAGTGCTCTATAACTTAATCAACTCAATTTCTGCAATATTTTGTCTTAAAGGTTTGGTAATAGAAAAGGAAGACATGAATTCCAAAGGGGAGAAAAACCAAAGCTCAAAGTGTGTGCTAATTTATTATTGTCGGTAGAATAAACTTGGGAGTTGTGACTGAGTTGTCAGACAAAACCATACAAGATATCAAAATTTCAGCTGTGTATTATTTTACTACCCATAGGACCTATGTAGACATGACAGGATAAAAATGAAACTGGAATACAGAACTGAATCAGGTTCAAAGCATTTTGGAGTTGGAAGCCAATCAAGTGCCCAGGTCCATCAAGTTATCAGTCTGGGTAAGAGTTTCAGGCTTCCATGAGATAAATAGAGATGAAGACCATTTTGGGTATGAGACTAGGAGGGACATGAAACCAATACTTCTTTTAAGTTATGGGGTTCCTGTTATAGACTATATATTGGGTTCAATGTGTTTCCCCAGAGTTGTTAACACAAATTCAGGCAGTATCCCAGGCTGAAGCTCTGGTGGAGAAATAACTTCATTTAGCTAAGAAAGTTTTCCAGTGGGTAGACCTAGCACTAATTATAGATGTTTAAGAAAATCAAACTTATAGCTTTAGTATTTTTATAATAAAGAATCTGATATATCTATTATTTTATTTCATAATATTTAAGAACACTTTTACTTATTGTCATAGATCAGCCTTA
Source organism: Trachypithecus francoisi (assembly GCF_009764315.1). Taxonomy (NCBI): domain Eukaryota; kingdom Metazoa; phylum Chordata; class Mammalia; order Primates; family Cercopithecidae; genus Trachypithecus; species Trachypithecus francoisi. The sequence goes on along the minus strand of NW_022681456.1, from coordinate 103,236,002 downwards.
TCATTGCATAAGTAATTTAGACTTGTGCTTTTAACTTAACTCTTAGCAAGCTTATTGAGTACTGGATGAGTTTAAAAAGCATAAAGTACATCATATTTATAGGTTTACTTTACTAGAATAATAAAGTCTTGAAAGTACTTAGAAAAAATTGTTGTCAAAATAGTAGTACTTAAAAAATACTAGTTCTTAAAAAAATACTGTTTAAATAAGAAAGGAATACTGTATTAATGCAGTTAAAATGATTTGCATTTTAAAAGTTTATAAATAGAACAAAATATTATTCTAAACAATTTTCAAAGAAATTATTATAAAAAATTTTGCTTGTAAATAAAATAAGATTTTGAAGGTGAACTCAAAAGCCTAAGGTTTTTAAATTTGTAACTTCAATGAATTGAAAGTTATTTCTTTTCAACTTATATAAACTTACGAGTAAACTTTTCTGCCCAGCAAAACACTTGAGGGCTCAAAAAAAGTCACGATAACATAACTATGTATATTGGAAAGCAGGAAAATTGTTTTTGCTGCAATGGAGAAGATATTTAGGTAACACACACACACACACACACACACACACACGAACTACAACATCAGGACAGGTAAATGGTAGCTTCAGACCAAGCTGCTTCTCACACAGGTATAAGAGAACATATTGTAGCTAATCCCCTCATATACTAAACAAATTTAAACAACAAATTGAACTTTATTTATTTATTTTTTTAAATTTTACTTTAAGTTCTGGGATACATGTGCTGAATGTGTAGGTTTGTTACATAGGTATACATGTGCCATGGTGGTTTGGTGCATCTATCAACTTGTCATCTAGGTTTTAAGCCCTGCATACATTAGGTATTTGTCCTAATGCTCTCCCTCCCCTTTCCCTTGACCCCTCGACAGGCCCTGGTGTGTGACGTTCCCCTCCCTGTGTCCATGCGTTCTCACTGTTCAACTCCCACTTATGAGTGAGAACATGCGGTGTTTGGTTTTCTGTTCATGTGTTAGTTTGCTGAGGATGATGGTTTCCAGCTTTATCCATGTCCCTGCAAAAGACATGATCTCATTCTTTTTTGTGGCTGCATAGTATTCCATGGTGTATATGTGACATATTTTTTTTATCCAGTCTATCATTGATGAGCATTTGGGTTGGTTCCAAGTCATATATACCCAGTAATGGTATAAATGGCATTTCTGGTTCAAATGGCATTTCTGGTTCTAGATCCTTGAGGAATCACCACACTGTCTTCCCACTCCCACCAACATTCTAAAAGTGTTCCTATTTCTCCACATCCTTTCCAGCATCTGTTGTTTCCAGACAGCAAATTGTACTTTAAATCTTAATGATTATCAAAATGATGGTAATGTCATAATTTGGGAGAATTAAACATTGCTGATGGCAAATTTTAACTGGTAAATCTTTTCTATAATAATATGACAAAGCATTTCAAGAACCATAAAATATTCCTACTTTATTTATCTTACCAAAATCTCACTTACTGGCATTTATCCTAAGGAAATGTTACAAAGAAAAGAAAATTTGTTTTATATTTGTCTTTAATCCATCCTGAGTTGACTTTTGTCTATGATGTAAGGGAGGGGCCCAGTTTCAATCCTCTGCATATGGTTAGCTAGTTATTCCAGCACCATTTATTGAAGAGGGAGTCCTTTCTCCATTGCTTGTTTTTGTCAACATTGTCAAAGATCATGTTGTTGTAAGTGTATAGCATTATTTCTGGGTTCTCTATTCTGTTCCATTGGTCAATGTATCTGTTTTGGTACCACTACCATGCTGTTTGGTTACTGTAGTTCTGTAGTATAGTTTGCAGTCAGGTAACAAGGGGCCTCCATCTTTGTTCTTTTTGCTTAGCATTGCCTTGGCTGTTGAAGCCCTTTTTTTGTTTCCATATGCATTTTAAAATAGTTTTTTCTAATTCTATGGAGAATGCCACTGGTAGTTTGATAGGAATAGCACTGAATTTATAAATTGCTTTGGGCGGTATGGCCATTTTAACAATATGGGTTCTTCCTATCCATAAGCATAGCATGTTTTTCCATTTGTTGTGTCATCTCTGATTTCTTTGAGTAATGTTTTGTAATTCTTGTTGTAGAGATCATTTACCTCACTGGTTGGCTGTATTTCTAGGTAATTTATTATTTTGTGGCTACTGTGAATGGAATTGCATTCTCTATTTGGTTTTCTGCTTGGATGTTGTTGGCGTATAGAAATGCTCGTGATTTTGTACCTGAAACTTTGCTGAAGTTGTTTATCAGACCAAGGAGGTTTTTGGAAGAGACTATGGAATCTATATCTATATCATAGATATAGAATCGTGTCATCTGCTAACAAGGATAGTTTGGCTTCCTCTCTTCCTATTTGAATGCCTTTTATTTATTTCTCTTGTCTGATTGCACCAGACAGGAGTTCCAGTACTATGTTGAATAAGTGTGGGGAGAGAGGGCATTCCTATCTTTTTCTGGTTTTCAAGGGGAGTGTTTCCAGCTTTTGCCCATTCGGTATGATATTGCTGTGGGTTTGTCATTGACGGCTCTTATTTTGCAATATGTTCCTTCAATGCCTAGTTTGTTAAAGGTTTTTAACGTGAAGCGATGCTGACTTTTATCAAAAGGCTTTTCTGCATCTATTGAGATGATCATGTGGTTATTGTTTTTAATTCTGTTTATGTGATTAATCACATTTACTGATTTGCATATGTTTAATCAACCTTGCATTCCAGGGATGATACCTACTTGATCATCATGGATTAGCTTTTTGATGTACTGCTGGATTCAGTTCGCTAGTATTTTGTTGAGGATTTTTGCATCTATGTTGATCAAGGATACTAGCTTGAAGTTTTCTTTTTTTTGTTGTGTCTTTGCCAGGTTTTGGTATCAGGATGATGCTGGCCTCATCGAATGAGTTAGGGAGGGGTCCCTCCCCCTCAATTTTTTGGAATGGTTTCAGTAGTAGTACCAACTCTTCATTACACATCTGGTAGAATTGGCGGTGAATTTGTCTGGTCTTAGACTTTTTTTGTGGTAGGCTTTCTATTACTGATTCAATTTTGGATCTTATTATTAGTCTCTTCAGGGATTCAATTTCTTTCTGCTTCAGTCTTGGAAGATTGTATGTGTCTGGGAATTTATCCATTTCTTCTAGGTTTTCTAGCTTGTGTGCATAGAGGGGAAGATATTTTCAAACTATGCATCTGACAAAGGTCTAATATCTATAATCTATAAGGAACTTAAAAAAATTTACAAGAAAAAATCTTACTAAAAAGTGAGCAAATATGTGAACAGATACTTCTAAAAGAAGACATACACATAGCATTTGAAAAAATACTCAACATCACTAATCATTAGAAAAATGCAAATTAAAATCACAAAGAGATACCATCTCACAACAGTCAGAATGACTATATTCAAAGTAAAAAAATAACAGATGCTGGTGAGACTGAGGAGAAAAGGGAATGCTTATACATGGCTGGTGGGAGTGTAAATTAGTTCAACCATTGTGGAAATCAGTATGGTGATTTCTCAAAGAACTTAAAACAGAACTACTATTTGATCTGACAATTCCATTACTGGGTATATGACCAAAGGAATATAAGTCATTCTACCATAAAGACACCTGCATGCATACGTTCATCACAGCACTATTCACAATCACAAAGACATGGAATCAACTTAAATGCCCATTTATGACAGACTGGATAAAGAAAACATGGTAGATATACACCATGGAATACTATGCAGCCATAAAAAAGAATGAGATTATGTCCTTTGCAGGAACATGGATGGAGCTGGGGGCCATTATTCTAAGTGAACTAACGAAGGAACAGAAAACCAAATACCGTGTGTTCTCACTTATAAGTGGAAGCTAAACATCAAGTACATATGGACACAAAAAGGGGAACAATAGGCACTGGGGCCTACTTGAGGGCAGAGGGTGGGAGGAGGGTGAGGATTGAAAAACTACCCATGTTTATTACTACTAATGTTTATTACCCAGGTGATGAACTAATCTGTACACCAAGCCTCCATGACAGGTAATCCACCTATATAAAAAATCTATACATGTACCTCTGTACTTACAATAAAATTTTTAAAAAAAGAAAACTTGTATACATGAAGATATTAATGATAGAACTATGTGTAGAAGCAAACATTAGAAATATCCTAAATATTCAATGAGAAAATTCTATGTTAGGAATACACAGGATATTAAAAAAATTAATATAAAAATGTTAAAGGCTGTGAAGCAACCTGAAGAAATGTGCATGACATAGAAAAAGGGGAAAATTTGGAAAGCATAACTTGATTTATGCTGGGATTTTATATGTATGATCAAGTGTTGGAAGGGAACATAGGAAAAAATGAGTGATTTTGTCTTACAGAAATATTTTTGTACGGTTATGTGTGAAATCAATACTGTTTTTTGGGTTAAAGTTTAACCATGCTTCATAATCTTTACTTTGTTGACATCCTATTGTGGATCTACCATATATGAATTTATCTATATTTAAATCAGGACCCTAGGAGTTTCTAAGCAAGTTCATTTGGAAAAATTTGATAACTCCTATGGCTATCATCTTTAGTGGAGGGTGCATCTGCTGCATTCCTGCCTTGTATTATCTCTTTTTTTCTGGCAACAGCCCTCCCCCGTCCCCTCAATTGGATTCAGCCTTGACAGTATTGTCAATCAAAATGTTTTGATGCTCCCTGGCCAAAGGAAAAAAAAAAATCACCTCTAGTGTCTGTTCCCTGGAACCCAAGAGCTACCCAGGTTCCAGTTGATTCTAAAATCTGACTTTCAACTTCTCTTTTCATTCTTGTAGTTATGCTATATCCTTCTGATAAATTTCTATCTTTGCTTACATAAGACAGAATTCCCCCATTGGTATTATTTAGGTATCCCCTTCTCTCAGGTTCTACTTTCTAGATGTTAAATGCTATGACAGTAGATGACAGGGGGAGTTCTCAATTCTGACTTTGAGGTTGAAGAAGGGTTCTCATAGGAAGTAGCACTAATAATTAGAATTTCTACCAGCAGTAATGGGGAGGAAAGGGCATTTTAAGAACAGAGAACAGTCTCACAGTGTTGGGAGGATATGTGAATATTGAGAAACAGCTAATAGCTTGGTGTTGCCAGTGCTCAGGGTACCTGAATGAGCTCCTATGAGCTTCTTAGTTTGAGAAAACTTTTTTCTTCTTTGTGGTACCAATGTTTACCACAGTGTCTAAAATATATAGGGTTGGGCTGGGCACGGTGGCTCACAGTTGTAATCCCAGCACTTTGGGAGGCCGAGATGGGTGGATGACCTGAGGTCAGGAGTTCAAGACCAGGCTGGCCAACCTAGTGAAACCCCATCTCTTTAAAAATACAAAAATTAGCCAGGTGTGATGGCAAGCACCTAAAATCCCAGCTACTTTGGAGGCTGAAGCACTTGAACCCGTGAGGGGGAGGTTGAAGTGAGCTGAGGTCGCACCACTGCACTCCAGCTTAGGTGACAAGAGTAAAACTCCACTTAACAACAACAACAAATATATATACATATATATATATATATATATATATATATATATGGTTTGATATATATATATTTGCTGAATAGATGGCTGAAGTAGGGAAATGAAAATAGATTTGGGTGGAAAAATGAGATGTCTTGAAGTGCCTTGCTAAGGCATTTAGATTTCTTCTGAAGCCACTAGAGAGCTATCTGTGTTTAGAGTAGGGGAGTGAAACCATCAGATGAATGAGAATAGAGAGAGGGAGAAAACTGTGTGATATTGACACAACCTAAACACTGGAGCTGTTGGAAAAAAGAAACGGGTCATTCTGTAAATGCGTGGGTCATATGTGTTGCACACTGAAAATGTTAAAGTGGAGACTAGCCATCTGTTTGGGACATGGTGTAGAAGATTCTCCTACCCATTGAGTGGGAGTTTGGATCAGATGGTATTCCAACACCTCACACTGCAGACTTCATTTAGCTTCTGAGGAACTAACGTGTTTCGTTGACCCACTGGAAATAATCTCATTGTTTTGTGATGTTACACATCTTTCTATTGCCAGGTCTAGTCAAAAGGTGCTAATCTTATTTGAAAGCAGTCCTGAGAAACAAGGTGACTGATACATTCTGGAAAGAGTTTGGATTGCAGGGACTTCTTCCATACTGCTTTATGCAAATTAGTAGAACTGATGTCTAAAACAATTGTAGGTTGCATTTCTGCAGTGATATTGGCTAATTTTTCAAGTTACTGGAGAGTGGAGTGATTTTTGGCTCTGAGGATGATAGTTTTGTATCAGGAACCTCAGGCGGGGGCTGGCCAGATAGAAGGATTGAGCAATGAACCTTATCCTGCCTTATTTTTAAGCTTTATCATGCTTTACCTAAGCAGGGTCTACCCTAGAAATTCTAAGGATGAGGCATCAGCAGCAGTGATAGCTGATTCATATTCATTGTCTCTCTCATCCCAATTTCCTTTTTTCCCAACCAACAATAAACCACTGGTAAAGAAAATCCTCAAGAATTTGCCTTCTCCACATACTGTTTCTCTCCTCTAGTAGGAATGGGAATTTGTAATTAGATGTCTTTTAGATATTTGCTTTTTACTCAACATATACAAGGACAATAATCTCTTATAAGAAGGAGAGCTGATATGAACCACGCAGTCTGTTCAGAACAGAAGAGGGTTGCTGCCCCAGTGCAGAGAACCCTTGCTAGGAAAGAAAGGCATCTCATCTAGTATTGATGGATTTGTTCACTGGGAAATTTATTTTTATAGTAATTCAATTCCCTGTTTTAATTCTTCTCTATTTAGAAATCATAGAAAAATAAATGTGGACATTTACAGAAATGGCAGGAAAGGCAAACAACAAATGAAAATAGATTAAATAAAAATATAAAAATAATCTCAAAATCCTAGTAAATGTGTTTTCCTAACTTGTGCTCTACCATGTTGAACAAGAAGTAGACATAAGTGAAACTAGAAACATATTGTGCAGTTTTTCAGTTTAAAACAAAACCAAACCAAACCCACTGTATTTCTTTTTCCAAGTTAAATTCTTCAGTTATACCAGTATGCAGTAGCAATTACTGGGTAAATTCAAAGGAGCTTTACTGTATGACCAGGAATACATTTCTCTTGGTCTGAAACAATCTATTAAAGGAAGGCTTAATCTATGCTCTATTATCTTCGTGGTTAAGATTATTATTATTGACTGAACTATTTGGGTCTGAGTTGGTGATGTTTCCAATCAAACTGATAAATGTCCTCATGCCAACTATGAAAGGTGGCAATTTAAGACTTGGTTCAAAATGCAACTACAGCTTCAGCTAGTAGATTCTTGTTCTGGAGTAAAAGGTAGAGGCAGTCTAGTCTAGTTCAGAGCCATAAGTCTTCTTTGCCTCTTTTGTGGTCTGCTGTTCCCCCATTCTCTCCCCACATCCCTAGGGTGGGAGGAGACTCATTCTGGAGCACTCCTCACAGGAATTCCTGTCCCAGGAGCACCCCTCTCTATCTAAAAAAAAAAAAATCCTCATTCTATTAGAACTTGATTGCTTTACTCTTCTGTCTTAAAGCTCAGAGCCTTGACCCATTACTATGCAAACTGGTAAACTGATGTGATCACAGGCGTTCATCTGTCATCCTCCCAGGTAACAGTGACATTTTAACACATGTCTGCTGTAGACTTGTCTTAACTGAGGAGGGACTAAGGGGGATGGGGAAGGGTGCTCAATGTCAGCTGCCCTCTGAAGGGAAGGTGGAAAGACGTTTTGGATCAAAGTCCTCCAAATCAAATGTTTCTTTTCCTTTTGCCTAGTTTTAGACCGATTATTGCTCCAAATCAGTCTATAAAAGAAACTCCTATAGTGGAAAGTATAATTTTCCCATAGATTTTTCTGTATCTTTGGTTTTTCCACTGAGAAATTTTGGTTATCGTTATTCCCAGCTCTTGTGGTGATTACAAGTTGCCCTCTGTCCATCACAAAACAACTTATTGGGCAGGTGTCAACAGGTAACCATGTGGTGTAACTGCTTTTCATCAACACCCAGAGATGGATTTGTATTAGGCTCTTAATGAGGTAGAACCCTTCTCAGCCTCTGACTACCTATCTCCTGGTTTAACTCTTCCACCTTAAATGCATTTTACTTTTCCTGGGATTTTATTAAAATTGTGTAGCTTATATGACAGCTAATAATTCTAGTTTGTGGGAAGGAATTAAGTGGCTTATGTTGTACCTTGGCAGTAGTACATTTGGAAATAAAAGCAGACTCAAAGCACTCTGATTAATCTCGGAAAATGAGCTGCCTTCCCCAGTGGGTATGCCTTCCGCCTTGGCAGCCTAATTCCCGATGCCAGAGCCTGATCTTAGGGATTTTTCATCTTTTTTTTTTTTCTCCCTTCTGTTGTTGTTTTCTTAGAAGAATGAACTAAGCACTACAGTCATGGCAATTTTCCTGTATTGAATTAAGGTTGTGCTTTCATTCTTTCTGAACTCCCTTTGATCTAGATGTTTTGGCTGCCCTTGGGGTAAGGACTGAGCAGCTGCAGCTCGCTGAGCAATGTTCTATGGGATGCTACCTGCTCCTGTGCTGCCCTGCTCACTCTTCCTGGGTTGTGAATGTATGCTTAGCATGGGACCCACACTCTTAAGTTTGCTATGAGTAAAAGACATAGTCATCGTAGAGTAGCATGCTATAAGCCATTTCCAAGCAGCATGGTAATTTGGGCTGAAGCTGCTACAGTTATGGTTAACTCTTACCAGCTGGCACAAGAAAAAAAATGAGTTAAATAGATTTGAGCCCACGGATCCTTGCAGAGAATAATGGATTACATAAGGGCCACTATTTATGGACTCAAAATGCTAAAATTTCAGTGATGCCATCTCTTCTACAAATGCAGTACTTCCTTAGTTCATCTGCGCTGTGAATTCATATTCTCTAAAAATCTTTGAATAAATTACAATAAATAGAAAGGCCAGTTGTTAAGAGAGCAACATTGCACAACATTGCATATCATATCAGGAGACGGAGGGATTAGCAGCGTGTCTGTTTGGGAAATGACCTGGTAGGCTGGAAAACAGACACCAAAGCTTTAATGAATAGGCCATCAGTTTAAATTCAGCATGGCTAGTGGTGGATAAATGTCACTGCCCATATGGCTTGGGTTCTTCGGAAATGTCACTTACTTCTTGCTGTGTGAGACAAGCACATATAAGCTATGTGCTGTGGGACTAGGTCTGAGAGTCATAGAAAGGGAAAGAGTAGCTGTGATCCTAGTAATTTAGTATCTTTATATAATATCTATTATCTAGCTTGAGAATCATATTGACATCATTAGATCATATCAGCACCACTTTACAGATGAAGAAAATGCAACCCAAAGAGATTAAGCAATATGCCCAAGTTCATGCAGCTAAATGGCACAGATGCAATTAAACCTGAGGCCTCCAAATGCCTAGACTGGTTCTGGCCCAACTCAAGTGGAATAGAATGTTTCTTCCCCAACTCTGAACTTTTCAACTTGTGGGCTGATCCAAGTCTGTGAAAACCTCAGTGCTATTATTAGGAATGTATGAGTCCATAGGTATAATTGTGGCTTTAAAATATCTTCTACATTTAGGCACAGTTGTATTTCAAATGTATATAGATGCCCCTGTGATTAACTCTTAAAATTAATTAATTAAAATATAAATTTATTGAAAGCTTTCTGAAAATATAGTAGCATCTGGATACTATACATTAATATACACACCTAAAGTACAACCACAATTATGTGTGTTTGCGTGTGTAGGGGGGTACATAGTTTGTGTTTGCATGTGGGGGGATATGACTTCATGACTGTATTTTAAGTAAAAAGTGATCTTGTGCAAAAACGTTAGGAAGCCCTATCTGGTATAGCAAACCTAGAATTAGAAATTAAGTTGTTTTGCTGCATCTTTTTCTTTCTCTTTGTTGCTCAAATTAGTGGATAATATACTGCAAGGAGGAGGCTGTATGTCATTCATCCTTCTTTCATACAAATATCCCCATCTTCCCAACAATGGCGGTTCAGTCATTCAAGTGTGGAAGACAAACTGGGCTATAGACGATAAAAAACAAGATTCTCCATGTCCTTTGTTAGTAACTGGAAACATCTTCTAGAGGAAGTAGATACATCCTAAAACTCACAGTGCTTAACATTCTAATTACTGAGTGCCCCCACACCTGAGCAGCAAGTCCTACTCTTCAGCCTGAGCTCACAAACAAGAAACAGGGCGGGCCTGAGAGAGGTGCAGCAATCTTGGAAACAAACAGATATATGGACACTTAATGGGTGGGGAGACAAATAATTTACGAATATGCATCCATGTGGCTTGATAAGGTTGGTTTTCCAAATTAACGTTTTGTACCTTGTCCATGTTGTGCAGTCATGGGGCAGGAAAGGCATTAAGAGTTTTCTTTAACTTCCAAGAATTGGAAGCCCCAAGAGATGTTTCTTTAAAAAGGCATTGGACCTTTTGAAGCCAGGAACTCCGTGTGGTAATCTGGGTGTGTTGTATTGACAAAGATGGGAGAAGCCTGCTACACCCAGAAATCAGCTTAAAACATGCCTAGGGACACCCACACATATAAAAGGCATCAAGAAGACTCCATGGAAAAGACGCAGTGTTCCCTGACACTGTTGGGGAAAACAGTTACAGTTTCTAGGTTACTTTTCTTTTTATTTATTCTTTTTTTTTTTTTTTTTGAAGAGTCTCACTCTGTTGCCCAGGCTGGAGTACGGTGGCATGATCTCAGCTCACTGAACAAGGATCATCGCTTGAACCTCTGTTTCCCAGGTTCGAGCAATTCTCCTGCTTCAGTCTCCCCAGTAGCTGGAATTACAGGCACCCAACGCCACTCCTGGCTAATTTTTGTAGTTTAGTAGAGACAGGGTTTCACCGTCTCTACTAAATGGCCACCTACTGCATGGCCAGACTGGTCTCGAACTCCTCACCTCAAGTGATGTGCCTGCCTCGGCCTCTGAAAGTGTTGAGATTACAGGCATGAGCCACCATGCCTGGCTAAATTGCTTTTCGGTAAGATACGGCATCGTCTCAGTCCAGGTGTGTACGTGGATGAGAGGGGAGAAACCAATCCACCTATTACTTTGGCATTGGTGGGTTTAAACCACCTTCCAAGCTGGAGACTCTTTCTACTTGAACGTCACTCTAATTTGAACCTGCTCCCTCTGTAATATGAATTTCCTCATCTTGAGCAATATTTCACTGGACACTGCCTTTCAGCAAATCGTAAGTGGATGGTTTGTTCCCCTAGTCCTGGCATAAAACTAGAAAGTACAAAAAGCTTGAAGTTTATTTGAAAAATTCAGATACAAAGACTTTGGTCCTCAGAAAACATTTCTCATTTTGTTTTCCCGTAAGAGCAGGGTTTTGTCTGTCTTGCTAAATGCTAACCAGTACCTAGAAGACTTGCCAGGCCTATAGTAGGCACTCAGTAAACATTTGTTGGGTGAATAAATGAATCCACTTCCCTCCCACATCTGCTCCTATCATGATGAGATGAAAATGCAGAGGAGGCCTGGCGACAGTTGTTAGGCTGGGCTGCTTTCCACTGGCATTCTCTTCAGCTGCAGAAAGGACAACTAATTGCCACTGCTGCTTCATTTGTATCAGCCTTTCACCATGAACATTGTTATTTTGCCTCTTCTGCCAGCGATCAAATTATGCAAGATTAATTAATCAAATAATTAAGTGAATATAATTTCTTTCTTGCCCTTCCTTCCTTCCTTCCTTCCTTCCTTCCTTCCTTCCTTCCTTCCTTCCTTTCTTTCTTCCTTTCTTTCTCCCCTCCTTTTATTTCTCTCTCTCTCTCTCTCTTTCTCATTTTTCCAGAGTCTCATTCTGTCAGCCAGGCTGAGTACAGTGGCATGATCATGACTCACTGCAGCCTCGACCTCTCCAGGCTCAGGTGATCCTCCCACCTCAGTTCAGCTGATCCTCCCACCTCAGCCTCCCAAGTAGCTGGGACTACATGCACACATCACCGTGCTTGGCTATTTTTTTTCTTTTTTTGTAGAGACGAGGTTTTGCCATGTTGCCAAGACTGTGTAATATTTCTGATATTAGGCTCTCTGGAGCTCTCACATTCAGTCTCTTGCCTTGAGGGGCCTGAAGAGTCAGCCTAGAATAATTTGAATTTGGCTCTATACTGAAAACATTTGTATAGAATTGAAGTCTTGTAATTGTCTTAAATTTAGATATATTAACTAAATAGAATCCATCCCATCAATTATAAATGATTTAATTTGTTCATATACTTTGTCTTATTTTTGAGATTAATTTATGTCATGGGTGTATTTTTCTGATCACACACAAAAAGTTAAAATATTACCTAACTGCACCAAGAACTTCAAACAGGATGTGGCATTTAGAAGACAAGACCAAATTTCTTCTTCTGAGGGCCTAAGTAGCACATCCCGCTATATATACATACATACCTGTGTGTGTGTGTGTGTATATATATTATATGTAATATATATATATAATATAATATATATATATAGAGAGAGAGAGAGAGAGAAAGAGAGAGAGGGAGTGAGAGAGAGTAGGAAACAAGAGAATAATCCAAGGTATCATGGTATGAGTGAAAAGAGCAGGGGTTCTGGGGAATATGTGTTTGAATCCTGGCTTTCCTATTTACTGCTCTGTAACCTTGGACCATTTAGTTATTTTAGTTTCCATTTACTCATCTGAAAAGGGGGCATACCATTACTTTCCATGGGTCATTGTATGGACAGAATGTGCTAAAATACATGCAGTACCTAGGACAACACTTGGAGAGCTGGAAACGCTCAATATTAGTCTCCTGGACTCCATGAGCATCTTCAGTGTCCTAGAGGAGAGACACCCCTGTGTCTATGATGCCTTTCTCTTTTCTTTTTCTTTTTTCTTTTTGAGACAGAGTCTCACTCTATCACCCAGGCCGGAGTGCAGTGGCACCATCTCAGCTGACTGCAACCTTTGCCTCCCAGGTTCAAGCAATTCTCCCACCTCAGCCTCCCGAGTAGCTGGGACTACAGGAATATGCCACCACACCTGGCTAATTTTTGTAGTTTTAGTAGAGATGGGATTTCACCATATTGACCAGGCTGCTCTAGAATTCCTGACCTCATGATCCACCCGCCTCAGCCTCCCAAAGTGCTGAGATTACAGGCGTGAGCCACCACGCTGGGCCTGTGATGCCTTTCTTAGGAGGGAGGATAATTGGAAAACAGATATTCTAAAATCTCTGCCTTCATTTAGCAACTTGAAAACAGTACATGAAAAGGAACTAAGAAATTTTGAGGCCTTATATGTGTGTATGAGGATATATCCTGCAATGGTTTAGATGGAACACATCCATTTTTTATTCATCTTCAAGGCTTATTATGAATCTTTAGATATAGAAAAAGGACCAGCCAACTGCTTGAGCTCTCCCCTCTACTAGATAGAGCAGGCGATGCATTAGAAATTGTAATAATCTGACACCCTCTGCCCAGGAAAATGCAAAGGAAGAGGTCAATTACTGTCAATTTTAATTAGATTCATTTATTCCTGCTCTTTGGCCCATTGAAATGATGATACATGGATGAAAATTCACAAATATTTTAGTAAGCTAAGACCAAGGTGCTGTTCTTAGCTTACTAAAGCTATGTTCTCTCTACTTTAAAGTGAACATAGCTGGGAATAGAGGGGCTCAGAGATGGGGCATTGACTGAATAAATCAAATGGACTAAGAATGGGAGTTCAGGAAAGAGTTCAACCAAGAGGGCAACTATTTTAAAATAAGGGTTTTCAATTTGCAAATGAAGTTCTCAATTTTAATTCCCTTGAAGTTTTAAAATGTGTGGGCATTTGTTCTTGCTTCTCAGGATTGGAACCACTTTCTATTAGGGTGAAGATAGCAAGCACAGAAGCATATGACTTAGGCTCAGTCACCTGGATGCTCCCAACTAGGACTGTGAACTTTGAGGGAATGTTTCAAAGTTACAAAGTTGGTTAAGAAATGTTTCCCAGGGGCAATAGTAACTATTGTCTAGTGTAGCTGTGTCTTGCTGTGGCATGGATGGAGGTGTCAGTGGCAATGTCTTCCACAGATTCTTCATGTGGATTGGTCCTACTGAATGGTCTTCCATGACTTTGGCCTTTTCTCCCTACCCCAAGTTTTTGTTCTCCAGCTCTCTTATTGATTGTGTCATCTAAATCACATATATTTCTAGTAGTTTCCTCTTTTGTTAAGTCCGAGAGTATTTCTTTTGCTTGCAACCAAGACCTGACTCAAACATACTGAGTTTTTAAAAATTACTTTTACATTCAACTTTTCAAGAATACGTGTTTTGTAAGGAAAGATACACCTATGCTTACATCTTGAGGGGATATAAAAGAGAGTTGTGGGCAGGAGCAATGAGGCAGATTTGTAGAGACTTTCTAGAAGAATATTTTAATAGTGTTTGGAAGGCAGCAGTGGATATGGATAAGCCCAGAGAAGGTGAGAATACAGGGCAGGTGATAAGCATATCAGTTATATACAGCCTGGTCCTGGATCCTTTAAAATAAATAATTCTTAAAAAAAAAAAAAAAAAAGAGAAAGAGATCTCTAGTCTGACTGGTTGGGTGCTATTTCCTGTTCAGCTCTTCATGCAATAACCTCACTAACTGCCACCCAATTTCCAACCTCCCATTCCTGGGAAACACAATGGGGAGGGAGGAAGTTGGCTAACTCGAAGAAACACCTGGAGACGAACAGCAGCTTTTTTTCAGTTATGCTTTTGACTTGGACAGGGAGTGGAAATTCTACTGAGGGCCCAACAGGTGATCTCCTTTGGGCTATAGGCAAAGGCCACATGCTCGAGCTACTAGTTAAGCTACCTGTCTTTGTGTCCCAGCCAAACACAATACACAACCTATCTGAATAGAAGACACAGTGAGTCATGCAACCTCAGAATCTCACTTTCGTGAGAAGGCGTGTATCTGTGCATGTGTATGTAATCTGCTCATGGCCACAAAATAGCATTTCTGGCTTTCTTAAAGGTAATTAAACATCATGTCCCAAAGGGCTTATGAGAACACTGCCAAACTGCTGGGAGAAATAATAAAATATCAGGGCTTGCAGTACCATAGAGAAACGAGAATTTCTGTAGCCGGCTAAAAAAATCAGACTCTCCTGGACTCTTGAACAATTGGGGTACATAGAGCCATTTGGAGAGCACTAGGGTACTTCCTTCTTGATTTGTTTTGCGGTCCTCAGCAACTGTCAGTTCCTTGAGTCAAGCTGGTTAGGACTGGAAACAAAAGATTTTTGTTTGAACTTTACATTTTTAAGATATAGAAATGGCAACTTCAAGTGATGACAGGGCACACAATTGCTGTTCAAAGTCAACAGGAAACTTTAAAAGCATACGTTAGAGTCTTTGCTTTCCTGTTTCTCTTACTGTGTGTTCTATTAATGGGTGGATGAGGACTGTGATGTCACGGTAGTCACGAGTGTTTAAGCATACAGTAGGCTGTTTGTTTAAGAAACTGCTTAGTTCCTCCACTCTGTGTTAACTCTTGGTAACTTTATACTTTGTTATAATTTAAAAATTATTTTAAAAATTGGAAGAATAGCACAAGGAACTGATACATATGCTTTATCCAGATTCACTGATAAAATGAATATTTTTCCTATAGAGAAAAGTATTCACATATATAGGAAAACAAATTTATATATGGATATATATGTATACCTATTCCTATTTTTATTCTGAGCTATTTGAAAGCAAGTTGGAGCTATCTTGACCCTTTATGCCTAAATAGTTCAGTATGTAAGAACAAGAATATATATAATTACAGTATAGTTATCAGGTTCTGGAAAATTAACATTAATATCAAACTTGTATTTAATCAACAATCCATATTCCAATTTTAATTGTCCAAATAGTGTCTTTTGCAGTATTTTTTTTCTTACCATGCAGAATGCAGTCCAGAATCACATATAGCATTACTTGTAGTCCAGAATCACATAGAGCATTACTTGCCATGTCTTTTTAAGTTTCCTTAATCTGTAATACTTTTTCAACCTTTCTGTATCTTTTTGATCTCAGTATATTGAGGAATCTATTACTCTTTAAAGAATGGTACCCTGACATTTTTCCTCCTAACTTCTCTAATTCTTCTCATTACTAAGTTCCTGCTACGTGTTTTAACAATTGACTCTGGCTCTTATCTCTATTAATCTTTCTGATTTCCTATTTGTTCCTTTCCTCCATTCTATAATCAGATTTTCTATACTCCTTATAGAAAGTGAAAAATTGTTCCTATCAGTGTACTGAAATACAATAGCTGGTTGCAAAACAGTCCAAGTGCTTATGTGGACATAATTGTTTTACTTTCTTCCTTTTATTGATTAAATAATTTGAAGGCACCTCTTTAAAATTAGACGTTTATCCATCCAGAAAGCCTAGGACAGTTTGTGTAGCCACCTAGATTTTTCTGTAACAACTAAACGTTAGGCTCATTTGTAAATATTTCAGCAACTTGACACTTTGGAGATGTGCATGTCAGAAATTATTTAGGATCTGAATTCAATTAGGATAACTCCTTAAATCCAGTAAATGCAACCATCCAGACAGTCTCAATCTTCTTACTTCTTTACACGGAATAAGGCAAGGCTCCCAAGTTAGTTCCTTCCCATGAGTTTCCTCCTTGAGCAATTTCTCTTCTTGGAAACACTTGAGAGAAGGAGCTGTCCTATCTCACTGGGGCCCAGATGATCAGTGCTTGGCATTCCTTATCCTCTCTCCATGGTATTTTCTTGAGTCCAGTGGTCATTCTGGCAATTGGTTCTTGGCAACACACAAGATTCAACTTACCACTCCAAGGTCGGTAAATAAGAGAATAATACATGGAGATAAACTCTTAATAATTATCCCTGTTTTTATAAAATTTGAGTGAGGTCAGGATGTTCAGAGTCATATTAAAAATTTCTCAGCATTCACTATAATCTGTGTGAGAACTGGGACTCAGTGTTCTGAGAAAAGAGCCATGATTTCTGCCCAAGACCCAGTTCCTGAATATCTGAGCAAGTTACTTTATTTCCTTTAATTTATTCCTCTATAAAATGGGAATAATTATATCACAGAGATAATTTATGAAGCTGCTGTAAAAGTGATAGCAAAGACTCAAGCACAGCATTCCGTAAATATTAAATCAGGACAATAATAATTTGTGAGATTTATTGTGAACTGCTGACCCTGTTTCACACAAAAGGTGGCTTACTGATAGAACGTATTTACCTCCATTCATTTAAAGCAACCTCTACAAGAAATTTTTATGAACAATGATTCTAGGTTTTTGCTGTCAAACAAGCTTGATTAAGCAGCATTATTCAGAATATCAACTGGCATTATAATGAAATTGGCATTTGTGGCGGCTGATAAAAAAATGAAGCTATTGTATGAGCACTTTTTTTTTTTTTTTGAGATGGAGTCTCACTCTGTTGCCAGGCTGGAGTGCAGTGGTACAATCTCGGCTCACTGCAACCTCTGCCTCCTGGGTTCAAGTGATTCTCCTGCCTCAGCCTCCCGAGTAGCTGGGACTACAGGCGCCCACCACCACGCCCCGCTAATTTTGTGTCTTTTTAGTAGAGACAGGGTTTCACCATGTTGGCCAAGCTGGTCTTGAACTCCTGACTTCGTGATTCGCCCTCCTCAGCCTCCCAAAGTGCTGGGATTACAGGTGTGAGCCACCGCGCCCGGCCATGAGCACATTTTAAACATAGTGGAGCCTTGTCTGGGCTTGGTACATGTTGTCTGCCACTCCTCTTATGCCTCAAATGCATATAATTGCACTGTGCATGGTGGGAGGAAACATATGTTCATACCCTTCTCACACACGCATACCACATACCAAACGTTGCCTTTCCTTCAGTCCTTCATTGCCTTTCCTTCCAACTGCTCTGCCACCCATTTCTCTCTACACTCCTCGTCCCACACAAGCCAGTCTTCTCTAATAACAATGCTGTCCTGGACCTGCCATCGTCTCTCTCTACAACAAAACATGTCCAGCTCTGGTCTCATACCCACAGAGTCTTCTTCCAGGTGACAACCATTTGAACTGCTAAGCCAATCTGTTCTAATGAGATCATGAACAATACTGACTTTATGTGTTTCCTCTTCTCTTGCCTATTTCAGCAAAAACTTCTTGTTGTTAGTGTCTTCAAGGATCATGGCAGAACCAGTGAGAAATATTTTTGGTGGCTGGAACTTTCTTTTGCCTTTAAATCACGCTGTTGAGGTAGGTAGTCTGCAAGGGACTAGCTGTCAGACACTGCATTTTTTGCTAATTGAGAAAACATTCTGACTAAACTCATTCCTTGAAATAGGGCCTCAAGTCCAATCATTTTTGGCGATAGAGAAGTTGAATTCAAGGTCAAAACAATGGAGATTGATAGTGACTCCCTTTGTTTCTAAGGTCTCTGGTCTGGACATTTCTAGAAGATGCTTTACCACTCATCTAGGATAATCTTCATGTCTTACCAGAAGAATACCACCTGCCAAGCTCAACTAGTATATCAGCAAGATCTTCTGTTAGGTCAGAATAAATTGCATTTTGATACTGTAGAAAAAAATGACTAAGTGAAATCACCAATTTGAACTGTTGAGGTTGTTGGAATTCCTACTTATGGCATCCAAGGTTAGTAAAAGTCATAATTGCAGGCTTAGAAGGTATATGATTTTTTTTCATTCATTAATCTGTCCTTGTATGTATCATCTTCTTTCCTTAATAATTCACTTTTTACCTTCTCATTTTTGCTTACATGTATTTTTCTTTTATCACTCCTTTACCCCTCCTTATGCTCCCTGAGTTCCTTTCTTCCCTTTCCACAGGCATCCTTTTTTTGTTTCAAGAATGGTTGCTGACTTTTTTTTTTTTTTTTTTGAGACGGAGTCTAGCTCTGTCACCCAGGCTGGAGTGCAGTGGCGCGATCTCGGCTCACTGCAAGCTCCGCCTCCCGGGTTTACGCCATTTTCCTGCCTCAGCCTCCCGAGTAGCTGGGACTACAGGCGCCCGCCACCTCGCCCGGCTAGTTTTTTGTATTTTTTTTAGTAGAGACGGGGTTTTACCGTGTAGACCAGGATGGTCTCGATCTCCTGACCTCGTGATCCACCCGTCTCGGCCTCCCAAAGTGCTGGGATTACAGGCTTGAGCCACCGCGCCCGGCCTTTTTTTTTTTTTTTGACCCATTTCTCAGTTCTTTCATCTTTCCGTCCTGGCTCTTCCTATCCAATTTTAAATGCATCTTCCAAACTTTTGAGGATGAAGCCCACGTTTCTCTGTCTCACTACAACAGGCTGCCATTGAGACAGGAAATGAAACAATCAGCCCTGTGCTGGCATGAACTTCACCTTAACATTAGCCACATTGGAGCCACCACTGAACATACTCATACTAGAATAAAG
Organism: Trachypithecus francoisi; assembly: GCF_009764315.1. Classification (NCBI taxonomy): domain Eukaryota; kingdom Metazoa; phylum Chordata; class Mammalia; order Primates; family Cercopithecidae; genus Trachypithecus; species Trachypithecus francoisi. The sequence continues at coordinate 103,216,540 of NW_022681456.1, read as the reverse complement.
TTGTCCTGATCAGCATCATGGTCCTGGAGGGCATTACTGCTTCACACTATGGTTACCTCCCTGCCTGCGTACACACATGTACAGACTCATATAGCCACACATACATATTTACTTCTTATACATGGGATTTGATATGGCCTTTAAATTTGTAGTTTGCCTTTACGGAATTTAGTTGCAGTACTTTCAGATATGCTCCCTCAACTGAATCAGTTTTAAGTAAAACATAAATTAGTGGATGGGGACTTAAATTTGCCAATCCAGATAAAGTGTACAGAATCATTGTAATATGAGCTTTGTAAATAAGAATTTGCTGGAATAAATATGATGCCTTGGGGAGATGTTGGCAATATCATCACCTAATTAAGGAGAGAGAAACAGTGACACCACCTTTGGAAGGAATCTAAGATGCCATATAATTCCATTTTATTCTTGGGAAACCTTGATTACCATGACATAGGTGATCCAGATAAAACATTAATTTTAAGACCTTGAGGGAGGGAGAAATTGACTTGTCTCCAGGCCCAGAGCATATCAGCAGAGGGATCAAGACCGGATCCCTGTTCTTGGCAGTTTGCAATACAGATATTTGGAAATGTTTTCCCCCCTGAGAATGTTACTATGAACTTTATTCTTAAAAAAGATTCTTCATACAGTCTTAGATAGAGCATCTTTATGGTAGCTCTCTGACCACTCAAACAGTATTCATTGAGATGAATTCATATGAAGACATGTGGTAGAAAATAAAACACTTGGAATCACTTGATCGATATTGTTAGCACCTCTACAAATGACATAGTCTTTTTTCCTAGTAACTTATTCTCATTAGGCTTGACATATCCTAAACTTCTATTGAAAGGAGAATAACAACTTTATTTGAAGTGGGGCAAAAGTTCACTGGCCTGGAAATTATTAAGTGGTTTGTCTACTAACGTTATGAGCAGTCATTTACATAAAGGCAGTGATAATAGGAAATTTCTCACAGCAAATGTACAGTATACTATAATTTAGATTTATTGACTCATATTCATGTGCTTTTAAAAATTTGGGGCAAAGTCAGGCCGATTATCTGTGGCAAGATTTATGTTTACTCATTAGGCCACCCTAACAATTCCATGAGTGTTAAAAATCATAAATATAAGAGTCAAAAACTTATTAATTATGTGGTTCAACTCCTCATAAGGGCACTGAGACCTTGAGAGATGAAGTGAGGTCTTCTGATCCGGAGATTCTTGCACTCTTCTCTCTGCTGTCTAGTAAGAAGTTGTTGCAGAATAAATCAAATCAATTTTCTCTGACCCCAGGAGGACTCTTGTTATTATTTTTTCAGAGTTGAGCATTTTTTTCCCCTGAATCTTTCTTAAAACCAAGGACTAACATTTGCTGGCAAAGGCTAGCATGAGCTATACAGGATGTAGCTGTAGAACAAGGAGTATTTCCTGTGCAAAATGTACTGGCTTAATCAGAAATTGCATCCTTGATTTCATATTAAGTTGGGAGTTAAATCTTCCCACAACTTGGTATGTGGAGCCAGATATCTGTGAAACACTTGATATCCATGAAAATGGGGAAGAGATAGACATACTCTAGGAAAAGGAGAAGCACAAATATTTTAGTGTTCAGCTTTTAAATGCACCAAATCTGAAAAATCCACAGAATGAGACTGATTTTCGAATCCAAAGAAAATATTTACACCGTTCTATTTACAAACATAAATAGAACCATATGAAATCGCTTTTTCTATAGGCCCAATATATTTAAATATTGGCAATTTCTTACAGTTCAACCAAATATTATATAATAAAAATCGTGGGAAACTAGAACATGTATATACATTTCAAGTGACTATGGTTTTTGCTTTCATACTAGGTTTCTTAAAAATTAATTGGACTATTATAGGCCTTAGTTAACGGTATATAGATTCTGGAGAATAGCAGTGAATGGGTAAGCCATGCTTGTCTGTTCACATTGCTTGGATCTGACCTCCATAACTGCATGGTTTTACCTCCACCAAAGCATTATTTTTTTCAGTATAATCTCCTGGTATTGCAAGGAAGCCAGCTACCTACTTCAAAGGGAATCATCCTGCTGCGGTGTCTAGGCAGTTCTACTCGCCTTCTACTTTGCCTTTTAGGGCCCCTCTTTTTTTCTTTGCTCTGGCACTGATGTGCTCCTAGAAATGCTCCATTGTCTCTTTGTTCCTACATGCTCCAACGCTTCTGCTCAGCTAAATGATGGCTAATAGCAGTGGGATAGGCTGCCAGCTATTATGGGTGCTTTGTGTGGAGCCTATCTGACCTTTTTATTATATAAAAGTGTTAAACCAGTTATTAACGGAAGAGAAACTGAAAAGAAACCATATAAAGAAAAAAGTGGCAAAGCAAACCTACTTATAAATCAGCCGTCCTTTAATTATCTTGGAAGCAAAAACTTCCTCATTATGAATGATGGAAGAAAGTACGGTGGAAGGCTTATCACCTGAGGATAACCCCGTGTCGGCATCAATTATAGGCTTTCTGGATTAATGCATTGAGATGTTGATTTCAGGAGCTCAGACCAGACTTTAATGGTCAAGAAAGCACTCAAGAGAGTGATACAGAAAAGCTGATTCAAATGTGAACTTTGCTGAAAAGGGCATTACTATTTGGTAACTCAGGTCTTGATCTTAATTCAAACAGGTAATGTAACCTCAGACAGCAAAAGAGCTGATGTGTATTTGAAAATGTCTAGATTCCACTTCTTAAGTGCTTTCAAGTTTCCACCCCAAAATGTTAAATTCTAAACTGTGCGTGCTTTTATCTCTTCTCATTTCCTTTACTTGTACAGTATATAGTAAAATTTTTGTTTGAAAAACACCAGACTTGTTTTGGCCCCCCGACCCTCTGAGCCTTCACCCAAAGCACTCACTAAGCTGAATAAGACATTTTTTGAGGTCTGAAAGTGTCTGGTTCACTTTCTTTTATTGCTATTTTTCCTTTGGGTGCACCTCTGCATTTCAATACGTATTATTATAAATATTATCATTTCCAGGCCAAAAACAGGCAACAAGTTCTGGAGGAACACAATTTTGCAGACTATAGATTTTTAGAAAAAATTGGATTAGCTGTGTATAAGCATCTAACTTTGCTTAAAATAGAAAATATCGAAATGTATCACTAGCCCAAATCCCCATCTGACTCAGATCCTTGAAGGTTGCCCTCCATCAGTCTGCCAGAGAGCCCCATATTCTATTCAGTATTGCTTTCTTGGTTTTGTAAAATACAAGGGTCAATGTCTCTAAGGAAGCTGCTGTTTATTTGGTAAGCCTTACTAATCCTTTCCCATTATAACAAAAAGACAATACAGTTTATCACAGAAGTAAAAACATACTGTTGCCGGATATTTTCACATGCTAACTGGCACTAGAGTCTTGTACATTTTGTTTTCATGAGATATCCAGGTTACATGAATAATACACTGGGAGGTTTGGGTGATTTCTCAAACATTATTTTTGGTAGTTACAGAAACCAAAACCGAGAGGAATGTATATGTTTGTGAACATTTAATTACATGTCTATGTGCACAGGAATGAAAAAAATCATTTAACCAATACCTAAAAGAACCTTGTTAGGATGATGCTAACTTGTGGTCTGTGCATTTTGAACCAGATGCTAATAAGCTTTTGAACCTTTTTGATACTGTCACTCAAAGATATTTTGTATTCTTTTCTTTTTCTATTTATCTGATTTGACTGCAATCCACTTTGTGGTGTTGGCTGGGTTTTTGGGTTGAGTCAAATTTTCCATACAACACAAAACTCGTTTGCTCTCACTCTGAGAATGTTCCTTAAATCAAGAATAGAGCACTGAGGAAGGGCTTGTATTAACCTGTCTTGAAAGCAAGTTTGTGTCTTCTTTTTCTTCTTCTTTCTTCTCTTTTAATAAGACTAATAACTAGAGGTCTTAGTTGAAATAATGGAGATGTTGAAAGTGGATTTGAAAATGCATGGTAGCTGCCTAATCATGCTTGAACTTTCTAGTGGCTCACTTGCCTTGTGCTTTTTAATTGATGGGGCAGACATACCAAGTGTTTGGAGATGAACTGATACATGCCTGGATTTATGTGGCCCAGAGGCTAAGTTTGAACTTGCTAGCTAGTGGGAGAGCAGAGGGGTCACGTTCAGCTCTGGTTGAGGCTGAACTGCTGCTATGCAGTTCATATGGGGGAGAAAAGTCATTTTCCAAAAGGCATTTGGTCTGCAACAGAACCACAACTTTTAGTCCTCTGATATGCCAAATGCAGTACTAATGTAATTATCTGGATAAATCAAACCACAGATTGTTTCATACTCTAAGGTAACTATGAGCAATATTGACAATGGGCCCATGCATTTTCTTTTCTTTCCATAAGCTTTCTTCCCCCGCCCCAGACCTCACCTTTGTCAATTTCCTTCTCTTTCTTAAAAAGTGTACAAGCTCCTTGTGGTTCCTTTCTTGTAGCCCCTTGGGGACATGTGAATTTGTTGGACTTACTGCCTTTTTCTTCAAATAACATGTAGTCCTCCTTAAAACAGTATTAAACTGACTGATCCCTATATTTTAATTTATTAATGTAGGGGAGGAGTAGAAAAGAATGAAAAGAAGAAAGCAAATTGATATTTATTGAGAAACCGCCATGAGTCATGAATTTTGCTTGGTATTTTGTGAACATCTTCTCACAAACTTCTGTAATATAATTAAGATATTGTAGGTTAAAATCATTATGAATAACAGGGAGTTATGTCAGCAACATGGAGTTCTCTGGCTTCATTCCTTGCCCGCAAAAGAAATCCAATTAGCAATTATCCACAGGCAAGAATTCCATCTTGAATATCCCAGAATTCAGGAGTGAGGCTGAGACACTCCTTTGAACCACAGAGTCTAAAAATGCCACGAATGAATGGTAAGAGAATCAGTTTTCTTTGACTGCAGTCCCCCTTTTCCAGACTGGCATGGCACTACATGCAGAAAGTTCTCCTGGGTCCACAGCTTCTGCAGTGTGAGGGATGAATTGGAGGTAAACATTCAGCATCTGTACCATTCTGAGACCCTTTGCTGGAGACTTGCTCCTGTCTCATCCTGTAAGAAATATTGGGAGTGCCAGCAGGGCTGGACCACCTGGGGTTAGTTGGAGCTAAGGACGTTGGGTAAGGCTCCATAAGAACCAGTGCATGGATCTCGGTAGCTGCTCTGCATTCCAATCAAAGAAGAAGCCACAGCAGAGAAACTAGCCAACAGCATCATGCTGCAGGCAACACAGCAAAGATTCCAAAACACAGTACCCCCCAGCCAGGAAAGACAACCCGTAACCTGGCCCAATTATACCTGAGAGTTCAGCCAGTGGTCTCACCAGACCACAGAGCACAGCCAGCAATACCATTTAACCTCCACACAGGAAGTGACCCAGCTCAACTAGAGAATCCCACATCAAGGCCTGCCTTTTCGGGGTTGCAGTTAGCCAGCACATACAGAATCCCAGGCTAGACTAAATAGTAAAGGCTATCACCACCAGACAGCAGCTGCAAAGGCTGGAAGAGATGGCCACCTCTTTAAATATGCAGACATCAATGTAAGGACACAAGAAAATTATGACAAATCAGGGAAACATACCACCACCACCAAAAAAAAAAAAAAAAAAAAAAAAAGTGAAGCTCCAGTAATGAACCCAGGAATAAAGGATATCTATGAAGTGACAGATAAATAATTGAGAATAATCCCTTTAAAGAAATTCAGGTAACTACATGAAGATACTGATAGAAAATAAATACAATTTGGAAAACAATTCATGAACAAAATGAAAAGTTTGACAAAGAAATGGAAACAATTTTTAAACACCAAATAGAAATCTTAGAGATATAAAACACAACAACTGAACTGAAAAATTCAATAGAAAGATTCAATGGAGATTTGATCAAGCAGAAGAAAGAATCAGTGAGCTCAAGACAAGACATTTGAAATTATCCAATCAAAGGAGCAAAAAGAAAAAAAGAATAAAAAAACTTATGGGATTTATGAGATAGCATCAAAAGAGCAAATATTTGAGTCTTTGGAGTTTAAGAGGCAATAGAGAAAGACAAAGGAGTAGAAAGCTTTTTTAAGGAAATAATAGCAGAAAACCTTCTAAACCTGAACAAAGATATAAATACCCAGTACAGGGAGGTTAACAGGCACCAATCAGATTCAATCTAAATAAGACTACCCCAATACATATTATAATCAAACCATCAAATATCAAAGACAAAGAGAGGATTCTGAAAGCCGCAAGAGAAAGGTAGCAAATAACTTATGAGAGAATTTTAATGTATTTAGCAGTAGACACTCAACAGAAACCTTACAGGCCAAGAGGAAGTGGGATAATACATTCAAAGCACAGAAAGAACACAACTCTGCCAACCAAAAATACTGCAGTGCTGTCCTTCAGAAATGAAGGACAGGTAAAGACTTTCTCAGACAAACAAAAGCTGAGAGATTTTATCACCCCAGACCCATCTTACAAGAAATGCTAAAGGGAGTTCTTCACACTGAAGGAAAAAAATGCTATTGAGATACACAAAAACATGAAAGTGTAACTTACTGGTAAAAGTAAGTACACTGGTAATAATATTTGGAATAGTCTAATATTTTACTGATGGCATGTAAATCACTTACATATTTAGTATAAAAGTTAAAGGACAGAATTATTAAAAATAATGATGACAATAATTTGTCAAGGGATATGAAATATAAAATGTTATAAACTGTGGCATAACAAATTCAAAATGTGGGAGTAGAGTGAAGTGTAGAGTTTTGTTTTTGTTTTTTGCAACCAAAGTTAACTTTTCATCAGCTTAAAGTAACCTGTTATAACTATAAGATGTTTTTTGTAAGCCTCATGGTAAGAGCAAAGTAAAACCTATAATAGATACACAAAAAATAAAAACCAAGAAATCAAAACATACTACCAGAATCACTTAACTAAAAAGAAAGATAATAAGAGAGGAAAAAAGGAATAAAGAATCTACAAACCAACCAGAAAACAATTAACAAAATGGCAATAGTATGTCCTTACCTATCAATAATTACCTTGAATGTAACTTGATTAAATTATCCAATTAAAAAAGTGGTTGAATCAACTTTTTTTTTTTAAAGACCTAACCATTTTTTGCCTAGAAGAGACTAAGACTCAGTTCGCTTGTAAGGACACATATAAATTGAAAGTGAAGGGATGGAGAAAGATATTCCATGAAAACACAAATCAAAAGAAGGCAGGAATAGTTATACTTAAATCAGATAAAATAGAATTTAAGTCAAAATTGTGAAAGGAGACAAAAATGGTCATTATATGTTGACAAAAGGGTAAATTTAGCTAGAGGATATAACAATTTTAAAGATACATACACCCAACATGAGAGCATCTCAATATATACGGCAAATATTACAGATCAGAAGAGAGAGACAGATTGCAGTATAATTATAGTGGGCAACTCGAACACCTATTGTTTCAGCAGTGGACAGATGATTTAGAAAATCAACAAGGAAACATCAGACTTAAACTATACTTTAGGCCAAGAGAATATAATGGTCACATAGAAAACATTTCATCCGACAGCTGCAGAATACACACTGCTCTCAACTGCATGTGGAACTTCCTCCAAAATAGATTATACGTTCAACCACAAAATAAGTTTATAAAATTTTATGAAGATTGAAATCATATCACGTATCTTTTCTAAGTATAATAGTGTAAAACTAGAAATAAATAACAGGAGGGATTTTGGAAAAGTCACAAATACATGGAAATTATAAAATTTATTGAGACAAATAAAAATTGAAATATACCACATCAAAGCACATAGGATATAACAAAAGCAATTCTCAGAGGGAAGTTTATAGTAATAAACGGCTATATCAAAAAGAAGGCTCTCAACCAATCTAACATTGTATTTTAAGGAGCTGGAAAATTAAGACAAAACTAAGCCCAAATTTAGTAGAAGGAATGAAATAATGAAGATTTGAGCAGAAATAAATGAAATAGAGACTAGGAAAATAATTGAAAAGATCAAAATTAAGAGTTGGTTTATTTTTATTTATTTTTTATTTTGTTGAGACTGGGTCTCACTCCCATCACCCAGATGGAGTGGCGTGATCACTATCACAGCTCACTGCAGCCTTGACTTCAGGTGATTCCCCTGTCTCAGCCTCATGAGTAGCTGGGACTACAGGCACATGCCACCACGCTTGTCTAATTTTTCTGTATTTTTAGTAGAGATGAGGTTTTGCCATGTTGGCCAGGCTGGTCTAGAACTCCTGGGCTCAAGTGATCCACCTGCCTTGGGCTCCCAGAGTGCTGAGACTATAGGTGTGAGCCACTGCACCTAGCTAAGAGTTGGCTTTTTAAAAGATAAAATGGAAAAATCATTAGCTAGGTTGAGAAAAAAGAAGAGAAGACTCAAATAAAATCACAGATGAATAAAGATACATTACAACCGATACCACAGAAATAAAAAGGTTCATTAGAGAATATCATGAATAGTTATATGCCAGCAAATTGGAAAACCTAGGAGAGGTGGATAAATTTCTGTACAACCTACTAATATTGAATTACAAAGAAATAGAAAAACTAAACAGACCAATAATGAGTAAGGAGATTGAATAGCAATAAAAAGTCTCCCATCAAACAAAAGTTCAGGACCTGATGGCCTCACTGCTGAATTCTACCAAAAATTTAAAAAAGATCTAATACCAAATTCTTTTCAAACTCTTTAGATAAATTAAAGGGAGAGACTACTTCTAAACTCATTTTACAAAGCCAGCATTACCCCGATACCAACACTAGACAAAGATTCAGTAACAACTATAAAACTACAGGCCAATATCTCTGATAAACGGAGAGGCAAAAATCCTCATTAAAGTACTGGCAAACTGAATTCAACTGCACATTAAAAAGATTATTCACCATGGTTAAGTTAGATTCATCCCAGGGATGTAAGGATGGTTCAACATACACAAATCAATAAATATGATAAGTCTCATTAACAAGATAAAGGATCGAAACCATATGATCACTTTGATAGATGCAGAAAAAATCATCCGATACAATTCAACATCCTTTCATAATAAAAACTTTAACCAAATTAGACATAGAAGGAATGTATCACAAAATAAGGAATGTATCACCATATATGACAAACCCACAGCCAACATCATAATGAATGGGAAAAAGTTTACAGTTTTTCTGGAACAAGACAAGGGTGCCCATTCTCCACTTCTATTCAACATCATACTGAAAGTCCTGACCAGCAGAGTTAGACAAGAGAAATAAATAAAAGAAATCCAGATAGGAAATGAAGAAGTTAAATTGTTCCCATTTGCAGATGACATGACCTTGCATATTAAAAACCCTGAAGACTCCACCAAAAAAACTGTTAGAACTAATAAATTCAGTAAAAGTGCAGGATTAGCATTTCAATATTCTAGCAGCAATCGATCTGAAAAAGAAATAAAGAAAACAATCCATTTACAATCACTAAAAAGAAAATATAATACTTAAAAATAAATGTATCCGAGGAAGTGAACTATCTCTCCACACTGAAAACAACAAAACACTGATAAAAGAAATTGAAGAACACATATATACATGGAAAGATATACTGTGTTCATAAACTGGAAGAATTCATACTGTTAAAATGTCCATAGTACTAAAATCAATGTACAGATTCAATGCAGTTCCTATCAAAATGGCATTCTTCAAAGAAATAGAAAAAATAATCCTAAAATTTATACAGATCCACAAAAGACCCTGAAGAGTCAAAGTAATCTTGAGGAAAAGTAACAAATCTGGAGCCATCACACTACCTGATTTCAAAATACACTCCAAAGCTAGTGTAACCAAAACAGCATAATACTGGCATAAAAATGAACACATGGACCAATGGAACATCAAAGAGAGCCCAGAAATGAATCCAGGCACCTATGGCCAACTGATTTATGACAAAGTTGCCAAGAAAATACAATGGGGAAAGGGCAATCTCTTCAATAAATAGTGCTGGGAAAACTAGACATCTACATGCAGAGGAAGGACATTAGACCTTCATCTTTCATCATATAAAAAGTAAACTCAAAATAGATTGAAGACCCAACACTATTAGACTATTAGAAGAAAATATAAGGGAAAAGCTCCATGAAATTGGTCTGGGAAATGATTTTCTGGATATAACTTCAAAATCACAGGCAATAAAAGCAAAAATAAACAAATCAGATTATGTTGAACCAAAAGCTTCTGTAAAGGAAACAATCAACAGATTGAAGAGGAAACCTACAGAATGGGAAAATATATTTGTACACCATACATTTGATAAGGGGTTAATATCCAAAATAGATAAGCAACTCAAACAGTAAATGTAATAAACCATACTAACAGATTGAAGAATAAAAGTCACATTCGTATCTTATTAGATGCAGAAAAAGCACTTGACAAAAACAGCCTTTCATGATAAAAACTCTCAACAAATTAGGTACAGAAGGGATTTAACTCAATACAACAAAGGCCATATATGAAAATTCCCCAATACAACCAAGACCATAGATGAAAATCCTCCAGCTATCATCACACTCAATGATGAAAAACTGAAAGATTTCCCTCCAAGGTCAGGCATAAGGCTAGGATGCTCATTCTTACTGTTTCTATTCAACATTGTACTGAACTTTAGCCAGATCAATTAGACAAGAAAAAGAAATTAAAGGTATCCAAATAGGAAGGGAGGAATTAAAATTATGTTGCTGATGACATGATCTTATATGTTGAAAACCCTAAGAATGCCACAAAAAAAACCTGTTAGAACTAATAAATATAGTAAGATTACAAGATACACAATCAACATACAAAAATCCATTGTGTTCTATACACTAACAATGAACTATCCAAAAGGGAAATTGAGAAAACAATGCTATTTACAAGAGTATCAAAAAGAATACAATATTTGGCAATAAACTTAATCAAGGAGGTGAAATACTTGAAAACCACAAATCATTGATGAAATAAATGTAAATAGACATAAATAAATGGAAAGATATTTCATGTTCATGAATTGGAAGACTTAATATTGTTAAAATGTTCATAAACTAAAGTGATCTATAGAATCAATGAAATTCCTTTCAAAATTCCAATGGCATTTTTTAATAGAAAAAAACCCTAAAATTTACATGAAACAACAAAAGACACCAAATAGCCAAAGCAATCTTGAGAAAAAAAGAAGAAAGCTGAAAGCATTAGACTTCCTGATTTCAAAATATATTACAAAGCTATAGTAATTAAAACAGTATGTTACTGATACAATTTTTTAACAAGGGTGCCACGGGTACCCAACGGGGAAAGAATACTGTTTTCAACAAGTGTTGTTGAGAAAACTAGATATCTACACGCAAAAGAATGAAACTGGACCCTTAACACACATCAAGCACAAATATCAATGGAAAAATTATATATTTAAATGTAAGACCTGACACTGAATAACTCCTGGGAGAAAACATAGAACAGAATCTTATGACATTGGGCTCAGCAATATTTCTTGGATATGACACCAAAAATCACGAGCACCAAAAGCAAAAACAGATAAGTGGCATTATACCAAGCTGAAAACCTTCTGCACTGCAAAAGAATCAATGGTCAAAAGGCAACCTACAGAATGGGAGAAAAATATTTGTAAATTATATATCTGATAAGAGGTTAATATCCAAAACAAATAAGGACCTCCTACAACTCAATGACAAAAAAGCAAATAACCCAATTTTAATAATGGACAAAGGATTTGAAGACAAGTTTCTCTACAGAAGACATACAAATGTCCAACAGATATTTATCAAAACACTCAGCATCACTAATCATCAGGGAAACGCAACTCAAAACTATAATAAGATATAACCTCACACTTGTTAGGGTAGCTATTACAAAAAAAAAATCAAAAGGTAACAAGTGTTGGAGAAGATGTTGAGAAATTGGAACTCTTGTACACTGTTGGTAGGAATGTAAAATGGGGTGCAGCTGCTATGGAAAATAGGACAGAGATTCTCCAAACAATTAAAAATAGAACTACTATGTAATCCAGGAATCACACTTCTGGGTATATATCCAAAAGAATTGAAATGAGAACTTTGAAGAGGTATCTCCACCTTCTGATTCATTGCAACAGTATTCATAATAGCCAAGATATGGAAACAACTTAAATGAATAAAGAAAATGTGGTATACACATACAAAGGAATATTATTCAGCCTTTAAAAAGAAGGAATCGCATCATATGTGACAACATGGATAAAGCTAGAGGACATATGCTCTGTGAAATAAGCCAGTCATAGGAGGACAAGTACTGCCTGATTTCACTTATACAGGATATCTAAAATAGTTAATCTCATGGAAACAGAGAGTAGAATGGTGTTTGCCAGGGACTGGGAGGGAAAGAAAAATAGGGAGTTGTTGTTCGGCAAGTATATAGTTTAAGTTTTTCAAGGTAAGTTTTAGAGATCTGCTGTACAGCTTGGTGCCTATAGTTTACAATACTGTAGTGTGCATATAAAATTCTGTCCAGAGGACAGATCTCATGTTAAACGTTCTCACCACAAGCAAACAAACCAAAAACACTAATCTAGTGGGTTTTGGAAGGAAGCCTCTCTAGACAATGGTTGTAAGATCTGAAGTTTAGTTCCTGGAAGTACAAAGAGCTAGCCCTTTGACTCTTCTGTATATTTTCCTGTGTGTAACTTGGGGATGATTTCTGTTAAGGAAACCATTTGGAGGAGCAGATCAACTAAGAGTATTATGAAATAAAAAATTTATTCTAGGGATCAGACTTCACACAATTGTGAGAGCAGCTGGGAAATTTCTGGTCCAGAAGGGAGAATTGGAAAATTACTTAAGTCATTAACCATTCCTCCTGAAGCACTGGCAGTGGTGGACCTCTTTTAGTGATAACAAGTACCAGAGAGAGCAGCTTGTTCTTCATCTTGGATCAGTAAAAATTTCCCTGAGACAATAGGTTTAGATTTGTAAAAAGCAACATAATTGAAGTATGATTAAATGTAATAAAATACACCCATTTTAGTCTACAGTTTGGTGACTTTTGGCAAATATATACACTTGAGTAACTACCACCACAGTCAAAATATAAAACATTTCTATCACCCGAAAAAGTTCTCTTCTTTTCCTTTGCATTTGATAATTCCCCACTCTTGGGCCCAGACAACTGTAGTCTTTCAGTCACTACAAACTATATTTCCCACGTTTTAGAATTTCACATTCATGGAATCATACACTATGCTCTTTTGTAAGTGACTTCTTACATCCATTATGCTTTTAGAATCCTTCAGAATCTTTCAGAATCTTCCTTGTTGCTTTCATCAGTAGTTCACCACTTTTCATTGCTGAGTATTATTGTATTGTATGGACCACATGTGCAATATAATTCATTTGCTAATTTATTAATTTAGTTTATTAATTCAGCATTTGAAATTATTCTAGCAAGGTAACTTTTTAAAATTCCTTGTGATTTCTACATATACAAGCATTGAAATAAAGACTTTTTACCACTTCCTTTCTGAGGTGTAAGGCTTTAATTCATTTTTCTTGCCTTTTTGCACAGACTAGAACCTCCAATACATTTCTTAATAAAAATGGTATCCAGTTTTATAACTGCTCGTGGTAGAAGGATAAATCTGATGTTTATTACTTTGTCATAGGTCCTTGAGTTTTTGTAGGATTTATATGCCATCTTCTAGTATGTATGTGTCTTACCAAGGTTTCTTGAGTAATTACTGTATTTTACTCAACACATTCAATCAGCATGATATCCTCCATGTATTTGCAGAGCATTTGTTCTGTGGAATGGAGATATGACCAAGGTCCTTTGGACTAAGATTGGATATTGAGAGTTGATATAGCTTTGAACAGTGGTAAAACAGTGAATGTCTATTGGTGGCCCTTCAAGTTGAAAGCACAAAGCTTTTGGTGGTTTTTGTTAACAGGCTAAATAACAACCACCACAAAATATTTACCAGATTAATAACCATGCAAGGTACTAGCAGAGATGTGTTGATTTGTTCCAGTAAAAAAACCCACATCTTAAGAGCAACTGTGATTTGACTCACCATCTTATTGAATTTATGATCATACACTGTCACTTTCCAGAATCCATCTGTCTTATACTCAGAATTAAAAGGTTATTTGAACAGGGCTGTGTTAGGTATCACCACTCCTCCATCACTCAATTTCTTGATAATGTCATTAATCTCTACAGTCCTTTCAGGACTGTTGTATTACTTTGGGTTTAATATTTTGGTAGGTGGAGGAAATTCTGGGGCTTTCCACTTGGTCTTTCTTATCATAATAGCTCTTATTCAATAGGTCAGAAAACCAATACAGGGAGTCTGCCAGTTGTTGAATATGTACATTTCAATGATACCTTCTGTAATTTGAAAATAAACATGAGATAGTATTGGAGCTCCTTTACTACAATGAGACAGCTCTGGTCCAAAATTACATGGATCACCTAACCTCCATTACTGCCTAATCTGACTATTGAGCTACAGTGACTTTGAGTCTCAGGAATTAGTGTCAGTTCACAATCAGTGTTCAATAATTTCCACCAAATCTAGTTACTTTCACTTCTTCAATGGACAGTCACAATTATAAATGTCTGTAGTCCTTCTGAGAAAGAATAATTACAATATAAATTATTGGCAATATATCAGACTGAATGCTGGCTTCTACTAGAGGCATGGAACATCTCCAGGCTACCTTTATCTCTGATGTCTTTATACCTATACTGATATTTCTATGTACCTCATGGATATGGTTTGAACAACTGTCCCCTCCAAATCTCATGTTGAAATTTCATCCCTATTGTTGGAGGTGGGGCCTAGTAGGAGGTGTTTGGGCCATGGGGGCTGGTCCCTCATGAACAAGTTGATGCTGCCCTCATGGTAATGAATAAATTCTCACTCTAATAGTTACCGCAGTATTTGATTGTTAAAAGGAACCTTGCACTTCCTCCTGTCTCTCTTGCTTTCTTCCACTTGCCATGTGATACTGGCTCCCCTCAGCCTTCCCCAAAGTCCCCACTGGAAGCAGATGCTGGCATCATGCTTCCTGTACAACCTTCCGAACCATGAGCCAAATACACCTTTTTCTTATAAATTACCCTGTCTTAGATATGCCTTTATATCAACGCAAAACAGACGAATACACTCACCCTAACCAAGGTTCTTTTTCAAGGTGGGAGAGAGTGGTGAAATGCAATTATAGGAATTTGAACTCTCCAATTTTCGTCATCATTTCTTCTCCTCATAAGCCTGCAAGCTGGATGATACTGGATTTCTACTTTGTTTTCCTCTATAAAACGGACTTTTCTTACATCACATCCATCTATAGGTGGTTTAAGGGAAGAAAAACTTTTTCTCCTAGGCTCGGCAACTAGGGTCCTTCAAATTAAACTGACAAAAGACAGATTAACAGAAGAGTTGATTTCTATACAGATGCCTTCACAAAAAAGAGGTAAAGACTCAAAGAAGGGGTTTGACCAATGAGTTTATATGTCATTTTAACAAAGCAATACATTCTGGAGAAGAAACCAGACAAAGGAAGGGAGAGGGTTTGGCTTCTAGGGCAAGTAAATTGTGGAAAGGTAAATATATGGGGAGAAAGAATGGAAGATAAGGGTTATTTAGTAAGGTTTGTTATGCATACTCTGCGTACTCAAACTGGTGCCTTCTCCATTGATGTGAGTCCTCTTCCTTTTCCTGGTATGGGAGAGGGAACCATTTATATAAATGAAAATGTGTCCCCTGCTTTTATACTGAAAGGGGAGGGTTGAAAGCTTTTCCTGAATCAGTTTTTCTCAACTAACTCCAGCTCAGAATAATCCTTATGCCAAAGTGGCGTATTTTGAAGAAGCACCCTTTAATCCCTTCGGTAGCATCTATCATTCTCCTCTTCCTAATTCATAAAGATTGATGGGAAACATTGCTGATAAGTTTACTTAATAGGAAAGAAACAAAACTATTATTCTATTATAGCTTTGTTGAAGCATTTATTATGCTTTATTTTGATTTTAACTAGACTATGCAATTCACAAGTTCTTAAAAGCAAGGACTTGTTATTTCATCCTACTATCTCTACACCTATTGTAATTTTGGCACACAGTAGTAGACACCAATTAAATTTTGTTGAATGTAGACCATGAACGCATGAGTGCAAATGTAAACTAGTGTTCCTGTCAGTAAAAAGCCTGAGTTCTAATTATAAAATTATGCTGATTCTCCTGGGTTGGTAGTGACTTTCGGCCACTGAGTTTTAATGTTTTTTTCTAAGGAACTAGCCATTTCAGGACTCATTCAATATGGGTTAAGAAAAAAAGTCTTGATACACTGAAACCAATTATGTGAAGAAAGAGTTACCAGAGTTATTAAAACAGAAGTAGCCTGACATCTCAGCTTTTGAGAAACAGAACTCTGAGTTAACACTAATAGTTTTAATGATTCCATGTTTGAAGTCTGAAGTTCTGTGAATGATTCACCTTAAGCATATTTAAATGTATTAACCCCTTTGCTTCTGGCAATTTATGTTTGGAAACGTCTTCCTTATGATTCAGTTGAGGAGTCTGGGAAGCAAGTATACAGCCAGGGCCGAGTTGCAGAATCCCAAGGGAAATGAATGTAAGAAAGAACTGACTCCTCTCCTGTGCCTATTTCCCACTCATTCTACACACGCTCTTCGGTGAGTGGATCAATCCCTACTGAAAAAAGGATCTACAAAGTTGCTCTTTTCAGGAAAAAGAAAAGGAAGTAGGAGGAGTATGGTAGGGAATATGGTAGGGCCAGGCATAGCTTGCCTTTGTATGACTGCAAAATGTCTACTAATTGGAATATATCGTATCCTTTCCTCATTTTCATTTAATCCAAGACAGAGGGATGAGGCACTAGCAGGAACAAACTCCAAGTTTCCCTCTTTTTATTCTATTCCAGTTTTTCCTTTGTTGTACCTTACCTCAGATTTTTTTAACACTTCCTCTTCTTCAGAGTGCTCAGTTCTTAAGCTTCTCTGATAGCAGAAAACAAGTGTGTCTTATTCACCATTTACTCCCACAGCCTTGTTAACACAAATAAAATATTAATGTACTTATTCAGTTTAAACTTTTACACGAAATATATATGTGCATTTTTTTTTAAAAGGCAAGTAGTACAGAAGAGCATAGCATGCAAGCTATTTTATCCATCCTTCCTTAACCCCCTCCTTATTTCCATGTGCTCCCAAAACCACCTTAAACAATTCCTGTTTTTAAGACAGGAAACAGTGCCTCATGCTTATAATCCCAACACTTTGGGAGGTTGAGACAGAAGGATCACTTGAGGCCAGGAGTTCGAGGCTGCAGGGAACCATGATCTGTGTTCCAGTCTGGGAAACAGAGGGAGAAAAACAAAAACACAAAAACCCCCAACAATTCCTCTTTTTAGTCCTTCTAGTCATTGTTTTCATTTTTACTGATTTGTCAGTTTTATACAATATCTTTGACTCTGCAATATAAAAGATGAAAAATGTACTTCACTTACAGCATCTCTCAACTCTTTCTTCCAGGTCCGAGTTTTTACAGTTATGTCACCGTGTTAGTTGGTTCTCACACTGGTATAAGGAACTGCCTGAGACTAGGTAATTTATGAGGGAAAGAGGTTTAATTGACTCACAGTTCTGCATGACTGGGGTGGCCTCAGGAAACTTACAATCATGGTGGAAGGTGAGGGGAAAGCAAGACATGTCTTACATGGTGGCAGGAGAGAGAAAGCGGGGAACTGCCAAACACTTTTAAACCATCAGATCTTGTGAGAACTCACTCACCATCATGAGAACAGCATGGGGAAAACCACCTCATGATCCAATCACCTCCCACCAGGTCCCTCCCTTGACATGTGGGAATTACAATTCAAGATGAGATTTGGGTGGGGACGCAAAGCCAAACCGTATCAGTCAAAATTTTACACAATAAATGATGGTTGAATGAGTAAGTACACATTCCAATTTTCCCTCTCATCTCTTTACCCGAACAATGGTACCCTGGTTTATAAACTACTGGAAGCCAGCCCTTGCTCTGCCCAAAAATGAAAGAGCTTTCAATGCTGAGCCATTTGGTTTTTTTTTAGTAAATCCCCCCAATACGCTCAGTGATCACCTTTTTAATTAAAACATTATCCTTCTCAGAAACATCTGAGTTTTAACAGGTCTCAAAGCCATTAACTGAAGGAAGAAGTCCTGATGCTGGAACTTTAAAGCATTGAGGCTTGTTCTTTAAATCCTCCAGGATGTCCTGTAGCTTCTTAGTGAGCTGCTGATTTGGGCTGGGCAAGACTAAGAAAGTGGAACTTATGCTTAGTGACTAGGGATCATCAGCTGTTTTTATTATGTCTGTCTTCTGAGGCTTTCTCTTTGGCTGTTGTTGGATGTATCAAAACAAAACATCTCCAGGAAAAAATATCAAAGGACCTAAAATTAATGTGTTATTTCAGTTTTCTTCTAAGCCAGCAAAAGAAAGTCCCTCTCTGACTAACGTCTGATAATACAAACCTCCCAGGCCAGCCCCTTTAACGTGCTGATTTAGGGCTCATGCCCGTTTTCCTCTCTCCTCATTTCATCTTCGTCTCTCTGATGCAATCAGCATGCTGGCCTTAGGCTCACCTCGGTTTTGTTTTATTTTTTAAGGGGGAAAGAAAAAAACTTTGGTTTCTCAAGAGGATATAAAATTAAACTCTTCTCCTCTTTTACAGCAGATTCTCTAAATCTTAGAGTTCAAAAGTTTTGATTTAAATCCTGCCTTAGAGTGAGTCACAGAAAAGGAAATTCTCATCAATTATCTACTTTGATAGCACTGTTTGGTATTCATCTGTGGGGTCCTAGGAAAAGTATTCAACTCCGATTGAAAAATCTTGCTTGAGTCCTTGATGTACTATCTGCTTGCTGTGTGACTATGGGTAAGTCATCACAACTCTCTGGGCCAAGTTATCTCAACTAAAAATTGAAGATAGTAACATAGTACTTAGCTCACAGGGCTGTTGTATTGGTGCATTTAAGTCAATAAACTTAACTCAGCTCAAACTTAACATATCTAAAATCAAATTTTTGATCTTGTTTTCCAATCCTTCTTCACCTCCAGTCTTTCCTATCTTAGCTGATTGCAACTCCAATCTTTCAGTTCCTCATGTAATGCTTCACATGGTCTTTCTCTCTCACACCAGATCCATCACCTCTTACCAGATTGCTGCGGTGGCCACCTAACTGGTCTCCATATTTTCACCCTTGCCTCTCTAGGGTCTATTCTCAATACTTCAGGCAGATCAAAGCCAATCACATTACTCTTCCATGCAGACCCAGCCTTGGTTTCTTGTTAGAGCTGATATCGTACTGGCTCACACTGGAACGAGGGTGTGAGTATTGAAATCCTTCTGTCTCCTTTGGTAAATATCTTTTCCCAGTTTCCTTCCCTTGAAATTTCCCTAATATCCAACAGGGAGTGTCTTCACTAACTCAAGCAGTAATGCTTGGCACTTCAGGGGGCCTCTAGGATACTGCCTCTGGGTATTCATCTGATTAGCTCTTTTAGCTTCTACAGCTATCTACTCAAGGGTCACCTTTTCAACAAGGCAGTTTCTGACTGTCTTATTTACAATGGAAACTCTTCCCTCTTCCCCGCTGGGAATCATTGCCCTCCATTGCAGTATCTCCATCTGGCAGACTATAGACTTCACCTGTCTATTCATCTATTGTCTGTCACCCTTCTCTGCATCAACTAGAATACAACTGCCCTGAGAAAGAAATTTGTTTGTTCTGTTTACTCTTTTACCCCTAGTCCTAGAACAGAGGACCATAGCAAACCCTCAATAAATATTACTTGGATGAGTGAACTACTCACTGTCCAGTTTTCCCATTTGAATAATAAAAAAAACTGTATCCCAGATAAATTGTGGAAATTAAATCATTGATGTCAAAGTACCTTGTAAGATGTAAGTCCCTTAATAAAGATTAGTTGTCATCAGCCTCCCCTCATTGGTAAACATTTGTGGACCACAGGCACCATATTCTCCAACACTACTGCCAGCCATGGTCTCCATGTTTGAAGGGACTCTAAGTATTCTGTCCTGGTGTCCTGGGTGCTACAGATCTGAGTGGCCCATGATACTGCTTATGCCCTGAATCCTGAGTGGATCAGAGACTTCTTAAGGTAACCAGGGCAAGGAGTGTGGATCAGTAGCCATGAGGAGTATGTGATGCATTCTTGCTATCCCTTCAGTGCTTCTTCTGTGGGCATATACATGGACAGAGCTGGCATCAGCATTCATTCGTGCTGCGGTACTTGCATCAATAAGCCCTTTAAATGGGAAGATACCACAAAAGAGGAAGAAGTAGACACTTGCTTTATTCTCCATGTCTGGAAAGCAAAGTCCAACAGTAGTAACAGGTTCAGCATATGGTAATGTCTACATAACTTCACAAGGATGTTTTTAAAACTTAAAGATTTGCTCTAGGAGACCATTTGGAGACACGGCTAAGTAAGGGTCACAGGAAAGGCAAGAAAAAACATGCAGTGAGCTTTGGAGAAAAAAAAATCCAAGCCTACTGAATCCCCATATAACAGTTCCTATTGAACTTGATGATCAATTCTCACTTCTTAACAAACAAACACAGAGAGGAGTGTACTATATATTTGGAGCCTACACTGTAGCCCTTGCCATCAAGTAAAGCTACTCAAGATCTGTGAAGACACGTGGTCCATCCCACCGAAGGCGCCTTCCTCCTCTTGTGCCTCACACCCTGTACCTTACTACCTCGTATGCTTGTTTATTTGAGATGGGCACCCTTTAGCCAGTAATAAGATGAATGGTTGATGCTACAAGGATAGGAGTGTTTAGATTTGCACAGTGATACATAGCTTTAAGTTAGCGGAAAATAATTTTGGCAAGCAGATCTGTCTCCATGTCATAAAAATATTTCTCTCTAGTATTTTGTTCTGACAGCTCAAACAAATATAATATGAGAATACTACCTGTGGCTTGTCTTTTTTTTTCTTTTGGTTTCTAATGCTGAATTTATAATCTTCTCTAACTTTGTGTGACCACACATATTTAAAATTCCTGTATCAATTTGACTCACTGCCACATTTCCTTCTGTGGGGAAGAGGAAGCTGCAGACCTCAAATGGCTTTTACATAGCCAGCATGACAAGTTCCCTGTGCATATGGAATAGCAGATGCCTCCTTTCAAGGCTGCTCTTGACATTGTGGTTGTTAATGATTCTTCCATTTGGGAATATTTCCGTTCTGCACCAAAAACCTATCTAAGGGGCAAAGGAAAGTGGTGAAAATGGGCACGATACAGATGCCAGCAAGTTTCCCAGTTGGTCATGATCAACACATCATTCCAGAAAGGATAACTCTGGGGGGGCGGGGGGATTAGGGAGGGGAATAAAAACAAATGTTGGCAGACCCAAGCTTAGAAGAAAAACAATACTTTCACCGAATTTAGCCTCTGCTCTCTGTCATAGAAAATTATAATAAGTACATGAGAATTGCATTCAATTTTGGTCAAGTATTATTCTTGGAATATGCATTAGTCAGAATTGGCCTCATTAGAAGGGCACTTTTTGAACAGCAGTGTGGTGGTTCACAAGGCATGCAGACTCCTGAGAGGGTGCGATGCGGGTTTAAGAAGCTTATTTCATGTCCAATATCACTTACATTTCAAACTAGGACTCAAACCAGGGCTTATATTGAAACTTCAATTGACAAGAGGTAGAGCAAAATACATTCATCTATAAACATGCAATAATGTTATCAGAATTGCCACAACCCATTAATTATAAACATAAGCCTAGCTATTGACACTATGGCTCAGGCACTGGGCTTTCTTTCCCCTGCTTCTGAGAAGTCAACATTTCCGTTGAACCTATGCATGCATTAAAATTCTCATACCAGTCTACACTGAGGCATGTGTTTTTATTTTGCTTTCTATTTATAATCTTTATTTTGAAAACAACAATTGTGGTTTGGATTTACCATGAGGCTGAATTTTACACATGGAAAGACTCATTTTTTTTGTAGACTTTTACTTCATTTTTAGCTATATTATCTGATTTGCTATCATCCCATGAGTATAAAGTATATACAGTATACATTACCAAACGCATTTAATGGATGAGGAAAATGAAGGTAGAAGAAAAGTAGCCTGCCCAAACCAACAGTAAAGCTTTAGGGGTATTTCACTGAGTTAGAACTGGTCAAAGGACTAGATTGGGAGAGACGTAGAAGAAAATCTTACCTATGTTTTACCCAGGGCAGAAAGACTAAGCAAATTAAACCTTGAATGGGTTCTGTATCTTGATTCTTAATAGCAATTCCAAAATGTGGTAATCCAGAGCAAAGAAGCCAAAAAGTCAGAAGATATTAAATCTATTTACCTGTGCTCTGGTGGAGGATTCAAGCCCTCACATCAGAGCAAAGGTATTTCCAGCTGACTTGGGCTTTCCCCTTAAAATGTATCTGTTGTCCTTCTATGATACAGACAAGGACATGTTTATTCTAGGCGGTGCCAAAACTGTTTATGTCTTCAAGACGGGTGCTGACTCCAACTCTAGCACCGAGGTACTTTTGTAAATGACTACTTACAGGAAAAGATTGACCTAATTGAACCCACTGAAGCTTTAATCCAGATTTGAGGAGTGTATATTTGAGGAGCTGCATGTCTCTGAGGCAGCAGAAAGAGTACCAGTGAAGCTTGGGCACTTCCCGTCTTCCAAATGAGTGTTTCTCACAGGATTCTGGTTTTCTGCTTCTGACTTAAGCCAGAAAGTACACAGGTGTGTGTAACTCAGTACTAAAGTTAAAATCTATAAACTTTTTCAGGCCTCACATATTCAGGTTTGATTTTATTGTGGCAACTAGGTTTTAGGCAGGTTCTTATTTCTTTTGAACCAGGTCATCTAGCCCATATTTTTCCATCAAAGAATCTCGGTTAACTTTGATTTTTAATTCTCAGACACCCTACTCACTGAACCACCCACCCCGCCTTCATACCCTGCTATTTTATTCCATATAAGGCCTTGAAATGTACTCACCTTACTCAGTGAAAATCCCTCTGGGGCGAGGAGCTGCCAGAGCATTAGAAATGTGATCTAAAGTCGCTATGCTTGTGACTGGTCACGTCCAGGTTGGAAGGTGTCAGGTATAAAATGAGAAAAAAAAATTTTATCTCACAGCGCTTATCAGACCATCTTCTTATAAGACTTTTCTTCTTTAGTTTTTAGTTCATTTCTTGGTTTTTCTGGAAAAATGCTGCAGTTATGTTGCTCATGCGGCCAAAAATCTGCACTTAATTGGGCACATAAAAAAATAGCAGACAGGAAGTCTATTTCCTCACAGAGAGATATTGTGGTTTATGGACACTGCTTTCATACTGCAAAGCCAGTGCATTATTTTACTTTTTAATACACTCCTGGTAAGATGTCCCTGGCAACCAGAGAACTGTCAGTGACCACCAGGAGCAGTATCAGCACAGGTAGAGGTACTCAATTACAAAATATTAGTTTAATATTGGTTTGATTTTTGAATCAACCTTAAGTTTCTGAATTTTTCTAGGTGCTAGAAAAATAGAGAATTTAATATTTATATATGCATTGAAAGGGATATATATATATGTGTGTGTGTGTGTGTATATATATATATTCTCTAGAGAGACTGCATCCCACAAATCAAACTGCATGGACTATCCATGGGTTCTGGGAAAACATTTAAGTTGCCTGTGTGACTTCCCCTGCACACACCCTCATTCCTCTCCCCTTGGGAACCAGACAGTTTCCTGAAGACTATCCAATTACAAAGAGGAAGGAAGCGCTCATCTGCAGATTGACCATGCTTACTTTTCCAGTTGTCTTTCAATCTCTATCCTTCACATTCTTTGTTTTCATGTTCGTATCTCCCATATTTGAGTGATAATAATTAAATTCCCAAGAATTCAAACTTAGATTTTTAGAGTCCAGCTTACTATTTATAAATGAGGAAAGTAAGACAAAAATAATTCAGTTTTTTTTTTTTTTTTCCCTAAGGACATGGAACTTGAGCAGCAGAAACAGGACCGAAACCTGGCTCTTCCCTTATGCCACACTGTCTTTCTATGTGAGTGGAAAACTAAACATGAAATTGCTCTTCTCTTGTCACTTGCTTTGAGTGACTGGTACATTTGGTTTTGTCTAATGTACCCTTTCTATCTGCCTGTCTTGGGCACATTGCCTCATAATTTGGAAAAATATATAAGCCCCACATTTTTTCTAGGGCATGTGAGAAACTGCCATTTGTTTTAAGCAACCTAGTGTCATCAAGTTAGTGTGGGCCTAATCCCACTTAAAAGTTAAATGAGGGCTTTTGTGTAATTGTTTTGCCTTCTAATTCAAACTAAGCCACAGGTAATCGAGTCTTTTCCTAATACCCCAGGCTTTGTAGAAACTAAAACCTATCCGGTTTGTACAGGTATCACTAGCTTCAAACTGGAATTCTGTAATGCTCTGGTCAACTCAACCCATGGAGGAGGTTTACATCATCTAGTGTTTTTGCATAGCCCTTTGTCTGGGACTAATTCTGACACTTTGCCTGCCTGCCAGAGAAGATAAAACTTAACAGTCTTTCTCCAGGCTCTGTGATGGGAACTTGATCAAGGAGAAATCAGAGTTTAGACTTAGTCTCAGTTTCTCCAACTTGTCTCTGGTTCTTTGGCGCAGTCTTCAAAGGAGTAAACCTAACAGGAAACAAACTATTGCATATGGTCACGGCTGGCTGTATTTTGATTTGAAACACAATTCCCATCCTTTCATTATTATCTAGGGGAATCCTAGGTGGGGCTGAATATCTCTGCCAGCTGATTTGGGAATTTGGGAGTGGGGAGTGGAATGGGCACTTTCTTATTTCTGCAAGAATGACTGTTCTAGATTTTCTTGGTGCAGCCTTAGTAGCAATTACCTCACACAGAAAAGGAAAAAAAAAAATTATTATCATTTATTATCAAGTTACTACTAAATATCAGGGCTGGTTCCAGAATCTTCATCTATATTATCTAATCCTTCAAATCACCATACAAGGTATGTTTTATTATGCTTAGTTTATAGATAAAGGGAGGAATCAAGTTCTTTCCATCACTCTCAGTCTAAAGTCCAAATCTCTTAACAGGAAGAGGCAGGAAAGTGTCGTACTTAAGCATACAAACCCTACAGCTAGGCTGCCTGGCGTTAAGTATCCGAACTGCCATTAGTAGTTATACTAACTTAGGCAAGTTACTTAGATTTTCTATGCTTCAGTTTCTGCATCTGTAAAATGGGGACCCAACTCTATATGATTGTTAGAGGGTTAACCATTTAATAAATTTAAAGTGTGTAGAGCAATGCCCAGCACATTGTTTTAAATGTTAGCTAATATTCTTATTATTACAATTATTATTACTATTATTAGCAATAGAATGTTGAATGAGACTTATCTCAGATTTCAGCTAAAGCCTCAAAGTTGAGAACACTAGATGCTAAGGTACCTCCACATTTTAAAGAAATTCTGCAGGACTTCCTGAAATGTCGCTCAGTGGTCCTGATTGCATCCCCCACATTACCACTTAATATAGAGAAAAGATTAGACATTCCAGAATCTTTTGAAATAGAGAATGCATAGGACTAGTACATTTTCAGTAAGTAGTGCTGTAGCATTTCCCCAAGACAAGTAAGAGGTCCTGAGCACCACAAGGCCCCTGAAAGAAGAGACTGAGGCCACATCCTGGAGGCTTGCTATGCTAGAACATCTGCAAGCTGCTCCACTGTTGCCCCTGAAGCAGAATGTGGGAAGAGAATTCTGGGAAGTTTGGAGCCTGACAAACAGAAAGATTCGTGCTTGCCTCTTACCGAGTAGATTCTTACAGAGCAGCTCTTTATAGTACAGTGAGGAAAGAGAACTAGAATGGCCCTAGGTATCTCAGTTCCCTGCCCAGCATGCTTACTTCCCTGGGCCTTGCAGCTTAAGGTGCTGGGCAGGGCCAGAGGAGACATGTTTCTGGGCAAGAAAACACAGAAGAACTCCGTTCTAAAGTTGTGAGTGTGACCTCTGCAGCACAGATGGCTATGTGGACAGCCTATATGGAAAGCCTCAAGAGAGGACATCTTTTATGTGGAGGCATAGTGAAAGGAAACAGACATTGTTGAAGAGTGGGGCTAAAAGAGCGATAATGATTGGCAAGCTCAGGCTGAGAGTGGACACATGCTTGTGGGCCTAAGGACAGCTTGGAAGACTGGCTCTACAACCAGGAGTTGAGTGGTTGTGGCTGGGAGTGAGCATATCACCCACCGGCACTCTTTTGACTGCAGAGTGGGCTATAATTTAATATTCTTCTCAGTGTGGGGCAGAAAAGTGGAAGAGAGTCTCCACTATGAAAGAATCCTTCCTCTGGGAATCTAAGTGACACTGAGGTCCTTATAAAAATCAGAACTCTTAGGCTTAACATCTATATCAAGACCAGAGCCTTGCTGTGATTACCCACACATGGAACTGAGCAGAAACAAATGGCCTGGAAGGCATTCTTCTAGTTATAAAGGAATTGTATTGCCAAAGAAGCCAGAAAACTGGCTGGCTAAAACCTGTGACAAACCAACCCAACTCCTGAATCCATAAATCGACATCAGCAAGAAGCAGTGTATGAAAGCTGTGGTAGCCCCAAGAAGGAATACTGTCCAAAATCCGCTTTAGATGTGGCCATCGAAGACAATGGACAACAAATCTTCCCAGAGAGCTGAAGCCATGGCTCCCAAATGGGCTGACCGAAGGATTCACACCACCAACAGGGTAGGAAGTTTCCACAATTCCTTTCCAACAGGACTTGATAAATCTTGTAGATCGATGACAGCTGTGTGTTTCTCATTTTCCCTTTTCTAACAGAAGTTTTTGCTTTTGTCATCTTGTTCCTGTCCTTCATTTTATTTTGGGTGGATTCCTTGTCTGTTAGTTTATAGCCACCATGTCCCAAAGAGCCACATTGAGACCTAATGTAGAGAGTTGATCTCATCCAGAGAACCCTGACCTAGATGCAGGAACTGGAAGAGGCTTTGGGATCACATTCCTTGGGAGGCGAATGAGGGTTTCTCTGGAGAATTTGGCAAAACTTCATAAAAGGGATGGAATGTCGCTGAGACTATTAGCTGTCCATCAATATTTGTTTTTTTTTGTTTTGTTTTGTTTGCATCTTCTTGATTTTAGGTGGGTACAAGGGCACTCAGAATAAAAATATTTTGCCAGGCTCCCTTGTAGATGGGGTGGCTATGTGAACATAATAGGCTATGCCCAGAAGTGAAGAAAATAATTTCATATTCACTTCTGTCTTAATGGAGGGGGTATGTTCTTCCTCCTTCCTCCAATCTGTTGCTTGGAATTTGGGTATGGTGAGGAGCCATCCAGGACCATGAAGACAGAGAATACCGTAGAGTGGTGGAGCTATAAGACAGAAGTACCTGAGAACTTAGATTTTTGGAGAGCCCTGGACTGCCCACCTGGACTGTTACAGGAGAAAGAATTTTCTATCTCCTTTCTGCAAAAGCTCTTTTGGGTCTCTGTTATACACAGCCAAATTTTTATATTTGAATTCATTTGCCTTTAATACAGTCTGTAATATATGCTGTCAGGGAGTTTATAATCCAGACCCTTCTTTTAATCCCTAAACATTAATATCAATTCCTTATATATTTTTGGGCTGAACAACACAGAGCTAAAACGTTTATGAGCTCAGGGAATTTGCTTATTTTGTTCACAGCTGTGTTCTTGGTACCCAGTAGGCTTTCAGTCTTTATTCCTTTGCTCTATGCTAGTAACTGGTCACTTAATTAAGCAATTTAGAAACGTTTATTAAGTACCCAGTATGTGTATGACTCTGGACTGAGACACATAGAGGCTAGAAATAATAATAACTAGTATTCTTTCTTTCTTTCTTTCTCTCCCTCTCTTTCTTTCTTTCTTTTCTTTCTTTCTCTCTCTTTCTTTCTTGCTTTCTTTCTCTTTCTTTTCTCTTTCCTTTCTCTCTCTCTTTTTCTTGCTTTCTCTCTCTCTTTTTCTTTCTTTCTCTCTCTCTTTCTTTCTCTCTTTCCTCTCTTTCGTTGTTTCTTTCTTTCTCTATCTCTTTCCTCCCCTCCCTCCCTCCCTCCCTCCCTCCCTTCCTTCCTTCCTTCCTTTCTTCCTTCCTTGAGACAAAGTCTCACTCTGTTGTCCAGACTGGAGTGCAAATGGGATGAACATGCAGCCTCCAACTCCAGGGCTCAAGCAATCCTCCTGAGTATCTGGGACTACAAACACACCACTCCTGGCTATAATTAGCATTTATTGAACACTTATTAATTACTAGGTATTACTCCAAGTGTTTTACATGTGCAGCACTTAATCCTTGCCATAAACATATGAAACTAGTTCTATTACCATCCCCATTGAACATGGTGAGAAACTGAGGTACTCAGAAGTTATCTGACTTTCCTAAAGTCACACTGAAGGGAGTTTCTGGGACTAGAATTCTGACAGTTAGCCCCATATTTTCTGTTCCTAAGCACAGCACTCTACTGCCTTTCCAAAGGATATGGGGTATTATTCTCCTTGTTAAACAGCTAATTTAATTTCAAAATACCGTCGTCTCTTCAATGCATATTCTGGAAAATGAATGTTCGTATTTTAAAATTATAAAGCCCATTTTAGACAGAAAGTGTTATGCATTTGGCTAAAATAGCAATTATTTTGTCAGATAGTAATATAATTTCCAAAAACACTAATTTTAATGCAATGGAATTAACTTTCTAATACACAGTTATTTTCTAACTTTACAAACTAGACAATTTAATTTCCTGATCTTTAAACAAAGAAAATTTTAGTGTCTTTGCTGATTATTTAATAACAATTTTGGGAAAAATAGAACAGCATATTTTTCTTTGTAATTACTACTTATATAAACTAAGCAAAGAACTAATTGTCTTATTTGAAAATGATTGTCTAAAATGATATTAAAAGGTATGTACAAAATAATTGCTTTTCTTCAAAAACTAAAAATGATTTTTTGAAAAGATAAATATAGTTACCCA
Source organism: Trachypithecus francoisi (assembly GCF_009764315.1). Classification (NCBI taxonomy): domain Eukaryota; kingdom Metazoa; phylum Chordata; class Mammalia; order Primates; family Cercopithecidae; genus Trachypithecus; species Trachypithecus francoisi. Next base: position 103,187,387 of record NW_022681456.1, on the reverse strand, counting down.
AAGTACAATTCTCACATGAAAGTCTTGACTGCTAAATTCAAAATAGCTTAAAAGCTAGATGGAATAAAAGAGAAATTGAAGACAGATTGCTTATATTCAGAATGCTTAAAACAATTGGACAATTTCTGTGGTGTAAATGCTCCCTCCCACCATGGCCAGTTTCAAACTATGAAGATGAGGTTGTTGAATGTAGACTTGGGAATCTGTCACAATCTGCTCTGCAGAGCTCACAGGAGCAGCCCAGCACACCACTGGCTCCCAAGTCAGCCAATCACGTTCCAGATACAAACACATTTCAAGTGCCTTCTCTGTGTCTTGGGTTGTTCTGGACACTTTAACAGGCACTACAATACAAATAGAGTGTGCCCAAGACTATATGAGTAAGGATGTGTTGTGCAAGTTTAGAGAAGCAACTCTTTCTTTTTGAGACAGAGTCTTGCTCTGTTGCCCGGGCTGGAGTGCAGAGGCGTGATCTCAGCTCATTGTAACCTCCGCCTCCTGGGTTCAAGCAATTCTCCTGCCTCAGCCTGCCCAGTAGCTGGGATTACAGGTGCCCACCATCATGTGTGGCTATTTATTTTTATTTTTGTATTTTTAGTAGAGATGGGGGTTTCACCATGTTGGCCAGACTGGTCTTGAACTCCTGATCTCAGATGATCCACCTGCCTTGGCCTCTCGAAGTGTTGGGATTACAGGCATAAGCCACTGCACCAGGCCTGGAGAAGTAACTCTTGAGCAGAAGGACTACGGAAAAACCTAAAGCAGTTTTGGTTTTGGAGGAATTTAGGAAGGCAAGATGAGGATACACAAATCATTGCAAGTGCCTATTGCATGAGTATTAATTAGCAGTGCCAATTGCATATTTTAGGTGCTCAATAACATATATTATAGTCCAATATGAACATGCTGTTCATCCTACATAGAAATGCCAAATAGTTTTCAAAAGCAGTTTGCACCTTTAGATTTTGTGAGCACCTGTTTTAATTAATTTAGTCTGTTTGTTCTTGCATTGGCAGAACTCAAGTTACTCGGTTTCCTGTACTTCCTTCTACTCCAAAGGTAGCAAAATCAGTTAGAAGAAACTTCCTGATTTCTCTAACAGAAATGAAGTCTAGATCCATGTGGAATGGGCTTGAGAGTTACCATCTGAGTGAATCGTCACACGTTATAGTTATATATTCCTTCAATGTGAGAACTGAGGCGGAGACTACTGAGAGACTCAGGACTACAACTGTCATTTGCAAAATGTTTTCAGATATCATTCAACATGATATTGAATTCTTGTGTAGAAGTAAATATGACACTTAGTTTATCGATGCGGTTTTTGTGTGTGAGGCAAATGGAAAGGAGTAGTACATCAAAGCTGTCTCCATCTACAAGGAATCCTGACATTTCACCAAATCTCTTCTTGCTGCACTTTTTTTTTAACCAGTTTTCCTTCTGGCTCTATAGAAAGGTGATGATGAGAAGAAACAACAGCCGCAGCAACAACTTCCCTTCTTTATTAAAATAAAACTCAGAACCTCTGTCCCTGACTTTTCAGTGGGGCTGCCATGTCAAAGGAGCTAATGGGCTCAATAAATATACCCTTTGAAACTCTCTCCCTGTTTTAATGGAGGGGAGTGTTCAGTTCTACTGGGAACTGTTGGCCCTGGCAATAGTCCATGGGATACTTTGGAAATGCAATAGTACTCTAAGTGAGAGACTCACAGAGGAAGAGGGAAAGCCAGAGAGAAAGGCTAGAAGCTGTTTGATCAGCTGCCTCTTTCCACCTGAGGTTTTCCTTCCAAAGTGAACCTTGGAGATTTATAGATAAAGTTTCACTTCAAGATAGCCACCACCACCACTACCGCCACATTACCCAATCACTAGGGGCCTTCAACTGTGTTTTTTTTTTTTTTTTTTTTGGTAGACAGGTGAACAAATTCCTTTTCTTTCTGACTCATTAAAGACAGTATCAAACATTTTTCTTAAAGTTCTTGCATAGTAACCTTTTGCCTACACCAATAAAAAGTCTACTAGAAAATTTAAAACTTATCAAAACATGAGTTTTTCAGTACTGATCTCTTATCAAAATGTACTTAACATCAGTTTCACATTATAATTTGTCTGGAACATCTAATGGGACACTTGGATTTTAATTTCTTTCCTTAGCTTGCATTTACCAGCAGTTTGGGCATCAATCTTACACGCACCAGTATGGTAGCGAGCTTCCAGTTATCCCTACTGCACGCAGATTTGGTTAAATCCTCCCTCTGCCAATAGCAACTTTCACTTTTCCTGTCAATGCATGTGAGCTCTCTAGTGGTTGCCTTCATACCCAGGTTTCCCTGCCCTTTTGCCTTCTATTTCTTTAAGGCTCTGTGAGAGCTCCTGGCTCCCTGAATGCAGAAGGAATTTCTGGATTTTTTTTTTTTTCAAATATTTCTCTCCTGGACTTAGGAGGGAAACAATTCTCTGCTCAGCGTGGACTTAGTCCACTCACCCTATCCCAGGGATCTTTACTTTGCGCTCCCCCTGCAAGTCCCTTTCACCTCTTCCACCTCGTGCAAATGATTCTTCTTGTCATTGACTGTTTCTCTGTACTATTAAAGTTGTCTGTGATCTGTTCACCAACTTTATGTCCAGGCTGGTTCTCTTCTTGAGTCAAGCCAATCTAGCCTCTGGGACTGGTTTCTCTTCCATCTCCGTAGTCTTAAAGGCTGCGACCATCACCAGGATCCTGTTTTTTTCTTATCACTGCCTCTCCAGGAATGACTGAATATAATCAAGACATCTCAAAGGTCTGCACCCCAGGGAATCCTCCACTTAATCATCTTTTTAGCTTCTGTGTCCAATTCATTTTTTGACCTTCATAGCTCAGGTTATCAGCTTCATTAATCACTCCAGTACTCTAATCATTGCCTTATTTGTGTTTTTCTTTTCTTCTTTCTTTCAACAGGAAGAAAATTTAAAATACAGAGGAAAAGACTTTTACATACAGTAATGACAGTATATTCAGCAGTAGGTGTGACTTTCCCAATGGGAAAAATATTTGCAACTTTCAACACATTATATTTCACATTATTGGTGGTACTTTGTAAGCAACTGATCTAATCTGATAACAGAGTAAGTGGTTGGAACTGAATGTAAATCTGGATGCATTTATATGGAGGAAGTAATTAGAACTATATGAGCAAGGAGTTCATTAGTGCAAATATAAAATTTTAAAAAGTGAGTTAATTAGTGTTAAATTATACAATAATTCCTGGCTTAGATAACTTCCATTGTAGTTTATACCACTTTAATGTTTACTTTTATACTATTAATAGGGTGATAAAGTACATTATTCTCATTTAGAGCAAACTTCATTGTGAAAAGTAAATAGACTTTTAAGTCAACACACCTAGATTTAAAAGTCAGTTCTATTTTTTGCTAGATGTGTGAACGCATATAAGTTAACTTCATTCTTCTCAGTCTCCATTTCTTATGTAATACTAATACCTGTATTGAAGTTGCTCTTGTACCATTTAGATTAAAGTAAATTAAATGATACAACACGTGTACAATGCCCAGGATAGTACCTCATACTTAGTGACATTAAGTAAATAGTAGGTACCACATATTAAAAGATAACTAATGATTTAAATATGGGTGGGACACCTCTGTGTATATTTGCCAAGACTTTTTGTTTCTCAAATCCCTTACTTTTGAGTAATTTTCAGACTACTGAATGCTAAGATTCAGACTTGATATTTTTATAGCATATTAACTAGGTATATTTTCTCTTGGAGGAATTTACTCCTTTCTAAATATGGGTATTGAGTTAGAGTTTAGATACAAATTTTGATTAATAAAATTACTAATAATTTATGCTTTTGTTTAGTAGTTATTAGGGATAATACATGATCAAAGAAAATTTCTTCATCTTCCTGAAAATTGAAGAATTGACAAAATTAAGAGGAAACTTGACTCCTAGTTAAAAGCCTGATATCTCCTTCTAAAGTTCAAATCAATAATTATTTACTAAGTGGGGTGTATTAGTCCATTTTCACACTGCTGATAAAGACATACCCGAGACTGAGTAAATTATAAAGAAAAAGAGGTTTAATGGACTCACAGTTGCATGTGGCTGGGAAGGTCTCACAATCATGGTGGAAGGCAAAAGACACATCTTACATGGTGGCAGGCAAGAGACAGAATGTGAGCCAAGCAAAAGGGGAAACCCCTTATAAAAACATCAGATATTGTGAGACTTATTCACTACCAGGAGAACAGTCTGGAAGAAACTCCTTCCATGATTCAAGTATCCCCCACCAGGGGCCCCTCCCACAACATGTGGGAATTATGGGAGCTACAATTCAAGATGAGGTTTGGGTGGGGACACAGCCAAACCATATCATGGGGATAAATATACACAAATAATCTGAGTAATTGGGTTCCCAAGTTGAGTGGCAAGATGGTAGAAGAAAAAGGAAGGAAATAAAGTAGTACTTTAAAATGGTAGGAATTAATTACTTTTTCCTTACCTAAATATTTCAAAATGATTGTCTATATTGGAAATATTCTTTAAAAATGTTCCTTTAGATATAAACTTAGTAAAGGAAGAGTCCAAAGTATTTTACCTATCCTTGTAAGTATGTATTCTCCCATTAGCAAAGAACAAGAGATAATTTATGCTGGATGAAGAAGATACAGATTTGATTTGCTAAGACTTATGTATTTCTTGGGAGATGAGAAGACTGGTTAAAATTTTAGTAGAATGATAAACATACTAAACTCCTTTTTAAAATGGCAGTTATTGCCAGTTTCTATAGCCTAATTTTGTCAGTTACTGTATTTTAGCATAATAGTGTCTTGCTTATGCCACAAAAAAGCATTATACATGAAGCCATGTTATAGCCATTTCCTTCCGGTGCTTACAATAACTGAATCTCTTTGGATGGGATGAATAAAAACTCACTATTCCAAACTTCACACTGGGGTGGGCTGTGTTATAATGAGACTCTGGTGTGCATGTGATGTTTTTCTTTGTTGACAGTTTTTGAGAAGATCTTGATCTCCTAGTGAGTAAATTTACCAAATCACTCACCCTTTAAAAAATTCAGAATTTATTTCTTGCCTCAGAGGGTAATTTCTGGCCCCAAAGGTAATTTTTTTAGAGGATTATTTGAAAGTTAAATTAACTTTCTTCTTTCCTGCCCCATCCCATGCCAATTCAAGAAATAGAGAACTTTAAAAAAAAAAAAACTTAAAGTTCTAGGGTACATGTGCACAACATGCAGGTTTGTTACATATGTATACATATCCCATGTTGGTGTGCTGCACCCATTACCTCGTCATTTACATTAGGTGTATCTCCTAATGTTATCCCTCCCCTGACCCCCTCCCCACAATAGGACCCGGTATGTGATGTTCCCCTTCCTGTGTCCAAGTGTTCTCATTGTTCAATTCCCACCTATGAGTGAGAATATGCGGTATTTGGTTTTCTGTTCTTGCGACAGTTTGCTGAGAATGATGGTTTCCAGCTGCATCCATGTCCCTACATGAAACAGAGAACTTTAAGGTTTTAGGATTAGTAATTCATTATATCTCCTGGAACATGTAATGTATAGTGATGTTGGTACTCTCATTTCCATTTTTAAGGAAGGAGGGGAAGGTGAGAACTCAGAAAGATAAAGAGGTGGGCAAAGTATTATCACCCCAACTCATATCTTGTGTTAGTTGCCATAGTAGCTTTTCTCGGACAAGCTATTGCTCAGTGTTTGATGTTGTTAGATTATTTCATTTAAATTTTATTTGTACCTAAAATAAGCCACAGGGTCATTGTTTTTATTTTGCATTTTATTTTTTTAAAAAAACAAATTATCTATTAATTCTAATGGCTTCTCAGTACATTGTACTCCTCTAAAATTGTTCACATTGCATCAGAATTCTAGTTGCTTTTTTTTTTTTCTGTCCTAAAACAGTGATGTGAACATGTCAAATGACTTAGTGGTTCTTCTGGCATTAGTAACTGAAAAATTTGAATGCTTATCTGAACTTTATCTGAACTATCTTGAATTTTCTTGGGTCTATAAAATTGGAACTGAAATCTCATGGAAACTGGCTTTCTCCAGAAATTTTTGGTGAGCCAGAAATACTGTGAGAGCAGCCTTTCCCGTGGTGTTTTGGCATTTTTACTTTGGCCCCAGACAGAACCAGGAAGTTCAGAGGTGAATGAGAATGAAAAATAACGAAATGGTAAGAGTGATCTTTTTTTTTTTCCTACTTCAGAAAGATTCAATTCAGAATTCTTTTAAGAACATGTTGAGTCAGTCTTAACAACTACAGACCTCATAGTATGCGTTGAGAGATTTGGGATGCCATGAGTAATTCAGCCCCTCTAAGGTAAAGAAGAAGAAAATTAAAAATTACAATTTCCTCTTATGTTTCATACTATTTACTAAAACATCATTTTTTTGGAACTGCAGATTCTATAAAATTATTGGTCCATTATATTAGCATACATCCCTTGTCTGTAGTGATAACATGGCAGATACATTAATGAACTAATATCAACTTTCCTTAGTATCCCTTAATTCAAATTTCTACCACCGGGCAGAGTGAATTTCTATAGATTCTCATATTTGGAGGTTTAGAATCTATCATTAGAGTTTACAAGAGTTTTTAGCATATGGATTGTCACAGATTGTCCTGGTATCCAAGTTTCTATTTGTAAGCCAAATCATCTAGAAGGTATATTAGTTATTTTCCCAGAAGCATCCTGAAGGAGAGGGGCTTTCTTGTTTATTAAGGTGGCAGTTCTCAAATCTTGGTCTACCTATGGCACTTTTAAAAAGAGACATACTGGCCCACCCCCAGTCTACTAAGTCTGAATCAGTGAGGGTGAAGCCTATTGGGCTATATTTTTATTAAGCTCCATTGGTGACTTTGATATGCAGCAAATTTCTCATCAGGCATCACTGATTTAAATGGTCACTTACATGTCATAAGCTTTTCACCAGGTTGTAAAAGACAATTCAAAATGGCAATTTATATAAGCTTTGATTACTTCATCTCATACATTATTCTCTGCAATCCTTCTCAAAAACTGTGTACAGAGGCTATCACTTTCATCCTAATTTTATGGTGGAAGGGACCAAGACTCAGAGTTTCAATCATTTGCCCAGTTATGAAGCGATAGAGTTGAAACACAAATCCTGCTTTTTTGTCTTGAAGCTCTTGACTTGTGACGTATGACACTGATGTACTGCAAGCAGAAAAAGGAACAACATTCATTCCTACTTTAAAAAATGATTTAAAAAGAACTTACAGTGAAGAAAGGTATAACATTATAAACAGCAATAACACTGAGTATTTGACAGACATGTATTCCTGTAGTAGTTTGTTCTCGCACTGCTATAAAGAAATATGTGAGACTGGGTAATTTATAAAGAAAAGAGATTTAATTGGCTCATGGTTTCACAGGTTGTGTAGGAAACATGGCAGCAGCTGCTTCTGGGAGGCCTCAGGGAGCTTTTACTCATGGTGGAAGGCAAAGTGGGAGTAGGCGTCTTACATGACAGGAACAGGATGAAGTGAAAAAGCTGGGAGGTGTCACAGGCTTTTAAACAACCAGATCTCACTATATCTCACTCACTCACTGTCACGAGAACAGCATTGAGGGAATGGTGCTAAACTATTCATGAAGGACCCACCCTCGTAATCCAATCACCTCTTACCACACCCCACCTCCAACGTTGGGGATTACAATTTGACCTGAGATTTGGATGGGAACACAGATTCAAACCATCTCAATTTCTAAATGCCTTAATTATCTGGAAAGACAGAAGGGTAATTTGAGGACACTGTCCACAAATAGCTTCTTTCAGATACCTATTCCAATTAGTGGGTGTTCAGTGAATGCTTGGTAACAGACTATTGATGTGAAGTTTTTGTTCTTTTTGCAAACCTTTGCAAATCATAGCAATTAGAGTATTAATTGCCATTGCTAAGAAGTATTCATCTGTCTTGCTAGCCACTCAATTATTTCCATGTTCATTTTTGCATTAGAGGCTTGGAAGACCAAAACTTATAAATATTTACATTATAACATAAATATTTATAAATTATAATAAATAACAAATATAAATATATTATATTCCTGTAGTGCTCTAAAAATCCAAAGTTTATGAGCATCTGAAGATTTTCAAACGTTTTGATGAAATTAATGCCCCCCAAAGAGTCTTACTTCATTGTTTTTGCTGGCCATATTTTAAAAGCCATTCCCTTCCAGTGATCTAAAGGACTGGACTTTGAATAAATGATGGCCTTTGGGTCAGTCTGTCTGCTCTGTGATTTGTACAGGATTGGCATATATTGCCCTGGACTTCATCTCAGATATTCATTTGGAATGCAGTCACATAGGATAGGGCAGAGTCAGGGAGCATGCCGGGGCAGGGAAGGATGATTTTCAAGATGAAAGATAGCCCCCTGAAAAAGTCGATCCTGAGAGTAAAAAAGTAAGTAAGATTTGGCTGTGATTAAAGTAGAAGTGTGTAAGGTTACTGAAAAACACCGAAGTGTATAATGGTTTCAACAAACTGCCCTTAGGAGGGTTTAGCGAGTGCAGTTGGCATTCATACAAAAGATAACCTAACCTGACACTAACCCTGCCAGTAGTTCAGGGATAATATTTTCACTAGGATGAACTGCTCTTGAACTGTTTCTGTAATTTATTTGGTGCAAACAGGCTTTCCTTCAACATCAGACATGCATGTCTTATGGCCACCCATTTGTTTATTGTAAAAACATATTTATTATAGCCAATGCAAGCAAAACCCTCCTTTCCAGTGGTGTTTTAATTCCCCTGAAGCCTTCTCATACTGTGTACCACAGCCCTGATGATGAAGTATACGCAAGCTTGTTCCAAAGCATGTCCCATGTTTTCTTTGGCCTTACCTTCAAAAATCTATTGCTAAAGAGCAACTCCTAGTGTTTTATGACCTTTTTACCATGATGGTGCTTATCCTTTGGACTTGAAATGATTTTCTTTCTCTTGACGAAAATGTCAAGTGTGCCTGAGAACCTGGCCAGAAAGTGGACATTGGGTAAGGTAGTGAGAAGGGAGAACAGCTGCCTGTATACAATAGAATAAGTATGTTTCAGAGAATCACAGGAGTACAGTAAAGTAAGGAGTATAAAGTAAGGAGTATAAAGTAAGGAGCATGTTTTAGAAAATCACAGGAGTATAGTAAAGTAAGGAGTATAGGAGTATCAGTTGGTAGAATCTATGTGAAGAACCACAATGTATAATCAGTTTCATCATCACTGTTACTAATATTTATCCTCCATGAAGTCATAAATACTTAGCCTTTGGACTGATCCTGAAAGTAAAGGAGACTTTGGATGGTTCTAGAGATTATGGTCCCTATGGACACTAATTCATTCCCAAAATATTTTCTTGAGTAGCTGCTATGCACCAGGCAGTAAACAAGAAAGAAAAAAAAGTTTAATTTTCTTCACCAAATCTGCTTATTTGTTTTCCATCTGTGACTACCCAATCCCCATTTTGTATTAGCGAAACAACTAGTTTTGGGTTCATTCCAAGTCTTTTGGATGCCAACCATCTTTTTGGATGCCAAAAGAGTCCAAAGACCTGATGAGCATTTTAGATCTCATTTATGAGCATGATAAGCAAAGGAAATGAGGAATGATTCATCTGTTCATCTGGCCAAGGAACATCTTAGAGTTGAAGTGATTCTACAGAAGAATTAACACTAGATTGTTGCTAGCACAGATGACACCTTTTTGTAAATGGGGAAAAAGTGCCCCTCCCTCATGACTTTATTTCAGTAGAGAATATTGCCATAATAAATATGCAAATCCATGACATGTATGATGTGAATGTCATTCTTAGATATTCTTCCTTGTACAGTGTATAGCCATGTGCAGTCATTCTATAAGGCAGCTTTATCAGGCAGTTTGGAGGGAATGTAAACAAATTGGGGCAATACATCAATATTAATATGTATTCTCCTAACAAGGAACATCTGCTGATAGTATTCTGTCACAAACCATTTCCAATAAATCTCTCCTTTTATACGGTTCTCTCTCAAGCACATATCTAGCTGGGTGCTTGGGTTTATCTCTAGTATTTAAACAAAAGCTATTTTTACTACCCTTTATCACTAATCACTCTTTCCTCTCTTTGTAAATTTCCCTACAATTTTTTCTCAGTTGAATGTTCTGCTTCTCTGATTAGTCTAATTTTATTTTACTTTGCAATTCTAAAGCTCTCTTAATCAAAATCAAGTGGATGAGAAAGTCCATGAATTACCTGCCCATAAGACACTAAATCACTGAACTACATATCTAAACAATGTTTGTGTCATGGGAATCTAGAGTCACAAAATCTCAAACTAAAAAAGTAAAAGTTTATTTTCCTGCTTATATTCTAAATGTACTTTCTATTACATTTGCCACATGTTTACAAGGCAGAAAGAAAGTGAATGCAAAGTAAATTAGTGAGGCCCCATCTCCTTTCCTAGCTTCAACATCTAGTAACAAGAAAACCTCCATATCTAAAATTTTAGATTGCTTTTATACCAGGCAACCACCTCATGGATTTTGGGAAGATAAAACTGAGTTTGTTTCTTAGAATTTGGTTAATTTCTAAGAACACGTTTTATATAATAAGACCATGTTTATTCCAACCCAAGACCTATCTGGAATACTCTAATGCATACAGTGTTACTTACTAAACACATGAATCCTTCAACTATCTGGAGACATTTGTATAGTATTCCATAGTACCTCTCAGTTAACATAGACATTTGGGGAAAATTGAAGAACAAAACTAGCAATGGTTCTCATAAAATTTTCTCCATAGAAGTTTGGATTTGGAAAGTCTGGCTTGTTTATCTATTAACCATTAACTGGTTAGTTCTGTAATATCATGAGACCAATTGCCATCCTTCACTTCTTTGTTTTATATCTTTTCACTAGACCCCATTGATTTCTATTTCAAAAATCATACTTTAGTCTGTAATATGGCTATTCCAACCCATATCATAGGATACTACTACTTATCAAAGGCTACTATACATTAAATATATCTGTCCTCAATTATTTGGACAAAATAAATGTACGAGTGTGTACAGTAGGGATTAGGAGATGCACTCCAAAAACCCTAAGAGCATCCATAAAAGAAGCTTAAGGGCTGCAAGGGGTTAAGACAAGGAACCCAGCAGGAGAGACTCATGGTATTGTGTTCTCATTTCAATCAGAAGAATTTTTCTTTTATGTGTCTAATAACTTGGATTTACTTATGAGATTTCTATTAAGAAAAGATTCAATAACTTCCATGAATTTAAAAGCCATTTGCTTAGGAAATGCTTTGGTATATAATCCTTAAGTTATTACCGTATAGCTTCCTTATTCTAACCTTTGCCTCCACCTAAATTCTTACCTCTTCAAGGCAGGCATTGTGTCATAATCAACTCTTTAGGTGGAGCAATGAGTCTTAAACAAGTGCACAATAAAATTGTTAAAATAAGTCTATAATTGGCCGGGCGCAGTGGCTCAAGCCTGTAATCCCAGCACTTTGGGAGGCCGAGACGGGCGGATCACGAGGTCAGGAGATCGAGACCATCCTGGCTAACACGGTGAAACCCCGTCTCTACTAAAAAACACAAAAAACTAGCCAGGCGAGGTGGCGGGCGCCCATAGTCCCAGTTACTGGGGAGGCTGAGGCAGGAGAATGGCATGAACCCGGGAGGCGGAGCTTGCAGTGAGCTGAGATCCGCCCACTGCACTCCAGCCTGGGCAACAGAGCGAGACTCCGTCTCAAGAAAAACAAACAAAAAAAAAAGATTCTATAATTGTATTTATAGACACTGAAAACAAACCAACTGTCACATTTTAAATACAATTTCTAGGGATATTAGTTAGATTTAGACTAAGAGTGGCCTGAAAAGAATAAGGAAATCATAATTGTAAAATAGATAATTCTCAAAGAACAATGATTTTAAAATGCTTTAGTGAACACTGGAGAAAGGACATCCTATTCAATAAATGGTGCTGGGAAAATTGGATAGTCATATGCAGAAGAATGAAACTAGACTCTTATCTCTCTCACCATATACAAAAAATTAACTTAAGAAGGATTAGGCCGGGCGCGGTGGCTCAAGCCTGTAATCCCAGCACTTTGGGAAGCCGAGACGGGCGGATCACGAGGTCAGGAGATCGAGACCATCCTGGCTAACACGGTGAAACCCCGTCTCTACTAAAAATACAAAAAACTAGCCAGGTGAGGTGGCGGGCACCTGTAGTCCCAGCTACTCGGGAGGCTGAGCCAGGAGAATGGCGTGAACCCGAGAGGCGGAGCTTGCAGTGAGCTGAGATCCAGCCACTGCACTCCAGCCTGGGCGACAGAGCGAGACTCCGTCTCAAAAAAAAAAAAAAAAAAAAAAAAAAGGAAGAATTAAAGACTTAAATGTAAGACTGGAAACTGTAAAAATTCTATAAGAAAATCTAGTAAAAACTCTTGTGGACACTGGACTAGAGAAAATAATTCATGATGAAGACCCCAAAGCAATAGCGACAAAAATAATAGACAAATGGGACCTAGTTAAACAAAAAATTTCTGCACAGCAAAGGAAATAATCAACAGAATAAACAACCTACAGAATTGGAAAAATATATTCAAACTATACATCTGACAGAGAACCAATAACCAGACTCCACAAGGAACTCAACTCCACAAGAAAAAAAGCAAACAACCCCGTTAAAAACTGGGCAAAGGACATGAACAGACATTTCTCGAAAGAGGAAATACAAGCAGCCAACAAACACATGAAAAAAATGCTCAACATCACTAATCATCAGAGAAATGCAAATCAAAACCGCAATGAGATATCATATTCCACCAGTCAGAAAGGCTATTATTAAAAAGTCAAAAAGCAACAGATGTTGGCCTGGATGCAGAGGAAAAAGAACACTTATACACTGTTAGTGGGAATATAAATTAGTTAAATCTCTATGGAAAACAGTGTGATTTCTCAATGAACTAAAAATAGAACTATCATTGGACCTAGCAATCCCACTGTTGGGTATCTACCCAAAGGAAAATAAATCATATGTAAAAAAGACACCTGCACCATGTTCATCACAGCACTGTCCACAAGAGCAAAGTTATGGAATCAACTTAAGTGTCCATCAGTGGTTGACTGGATAAAGAAAATGTGGCACCTAATACACCATGAAATACTACTCAGCAATAAAAAATAAATAAAATCATATCCTTTGCAGCAACAAGAACGGAGCTAGAGGCCGTTATCCTAAGTGAACACAGAAACAGAAAACCAAATACTGCATGTTTTCACTTGTAATTTGGAGCTAAACAGTGGGTACACATGGACATAATGATGGAAATAATAGACACTGGGGACTCTGAAAGAGAGGAGGATGGGAGGTGGTCGAGGATTGAAAAACTACCTATCGGATACAATGTTTACTGTTTGGGTGATGGGTGCACTACAAGCCCAGTCCCTGCCAGCATGCAATATACCCATGTAACAAACATGTATGTGTACTCCTTGAATCTAAAATAAAATAAATAAAAATAATAAATGAAAAGATTTAATGAATGCCTGGAATGGCTCCATGGCACTGTCTTAAAGTGGCATTTCATGTTCTGAAACGTTTGATGACTCTAACGACAGCTATATTTCATCTCTGTGGGTGACAGTGAAAAAGTAGTTTTGGGATGTGTATTTATCTGTACATGTACATTCTGAGTCCAAATGTGTTATCAGACTCTTTTGTGGTATTCCTGTGACCTGGGCCAAGTTACTATGTACAAAAACAAACCACATTGGTTTCCAGTTGCCCTCAAAAATCAGAGAAAGGTGAGAGGGAATTGGTGCAGCTGTGGCAACAACTTTATTACAACCTTTTTGTGAGAGAATAAGGGTATCTAATGAAAAAATACCTGGGAAATTTGAGTACAAAATAATTAGAAGCTATGAATATCTGGGTACGGGATTTTTCATTTAGTAGGAAATGTTTAGTTGGAAACTTTCCATGTTGATTAGTTGTTTTTTCTTCAAAATCTGGATATAAATTTAAATCTCTCATTTTCACTAGTTTTACTGGAATTATTGAGTTCTAGCTTTAATGTTACCTTGGGTCAACTTGCTTTAATCATCTGGGGACCTAGCATTCAATCCTTTCCAGCACAGATTACTTGATGGAGAATATCTAAGTGTTCTTGGGAAGCATTAATCACACCCCCATTGCCTCCTATGAAAAATTTGCCAGAAGCCCAAACCAATATTTAGACTATTGACATTAATTCTGTCCCTCTCCCTCTCTAAGGTGGTGTAGTGTAACTTTTAAGATCAAGTTTTTATACAAGCAAAAACATTTTCAGATTTCCAATAATTTTATCTTTCATTTTATGCCAAAGATATAAATTTACATCCAGCATTTGCTACAATCACATGGCCCTCCACAGCTACCCAAGCAAGCAGCCAGCAGAAACAGGAAGTTTAATAAAACCCTATACTTCTATAAAATGTAAGCTGACATGTGTCGTGAACCTGGACCTCCCCCTACAAAACTGATAAACATTTTCTTTTTAAAAGTTGCCTATTATCCTAAGTATATTTAATTCCTTAAGTGACTAAGGGAAATGACACTTCCAACAGTTGCAGTCTTTAATATGAAAATGTATGTGGTATTGTTTTCACATTAGCTGACATGCTATTTCAAAATAATACATTTTTATATCAGCTTACCAATTTCAAATAGAGCATAACTTCTATATAATGATCTTTATAGTAATGTGCATATATTGGAATGAACTGACATTTTATCTGTACATTATACATTATCATGTTTTTGCTTGTCAGAGAAAAAATCTTTTCACAGTTTTCATTGTGATATTTTATTGAACATATAAATATAAAATTTTCTTACCTATAATTCTATATTAAGAAGTGATAATTTAGAAAACTAATATGATTCTGAAATATGTGCCAGAGGTTGTAGGCAAGGCTCTAAGCTGCTCTTTATGTTTTGTAAAGACTATGCCCTAACTTCTAAAATTTAATTGAGCAGAGTTGAAAATAAGTTATAGATAGTCATAAAGAAATAAATGTAACTAAAGAGTTAGAAATGAGAGCAGTGAAGAAATTAAGAGAGTATTTAAAGTCATTGATCATAGAGGTCATTGTTAAAATCTGAATACATGATTTGCAGTTTTAAAATAGGTGCAATCAAGGTGTTTTTTTTTCCCTCTCTTCTTAGAAATCACCCAAATCAATAAGAACAGGAAGTAAAAACCTAAACCTAGAACTTAGTTCTATGACAGGAAGAGGGCCCTCTAACTCTGAATCCTAACAAAGGAAGAAGGTTGCCAGATCTTCTGAAGTAAAACAGGGACACAGGCAGATGCTGAGAGAAGACTCCAGAGGCTACAAATCTCATTCAAGCCTGGCAAAGCCCAACTCTTCTTTATCTGGGTCAATATTACTTATGCTAGAAGTATGGTCTAATAGCAAGAGCTTCCCTAGACCGAGTTTGGTAAAAAGAAGAAAGGGAAGGTAGGGCTGAATGAGCAAATACAAACACAAAAATAAGTCATATCACCAGGAAGCAGTCTACTGGTGCAACAGGTTGGAGGGGAAAGCAGGCATTGTGAGAAGCCCTAAAATATCAACTTCTGTTAGCTAGAGAGAAGTAACCCTGTATTCACAAACTAGTATCCCAAGGAGAATTCCTGCCAGTCTAGAATATAGCCCTCACCTCCCTCAAAGTATCACCCTATAAAGAGCTACTTCAGGAAGAAGTAACTTCATTCAAATAGGAGGTGATTCTTTTAAATAACTTACATAGAACTATCCAAATATAATATAAGGAAAAAAAAAGAATGGCAGGTAATAAACCCTCACCAGATAAATATTTCTACAGAGTTCTTTAAAAACTGTAAACAAGTTATTTACCATGAAATTTTAAATGTTAAGAAGTTAATGCTTCTATAAAACGGGAATTCTAAGCATAGACATGAGAATTAGAAAAATAGGGTGAGGCAATAGAATACAATGAAAATTGGACAGGCAATCTCAAAAGAAGTGAAAGAGAAAAATAAAACCATCATAAAGATAAAGGCCATGTTTGAGCAGCACACAGAAGAGACATACTAAAAACACAATAAGAAATACGGAATATTGTAAAGGGAGCAAAATAGAATAGAAAGTTAAAAGGAGATTAAAAAATTAAGAAGGAAATGATAGATGTGGAAAACAGATATGAAAGATCCAATATACAGAATATCTAACTTAAAAAGAATGTTGCCCCCAAGAACATAAATTGTGAAAGAAGAAAAATATTTAAAGATATAATTAAAGAAAAGTTTATAGCAATATAAGTAGCCTCAGATGTATTGATTAAAGGAGTGCACCTATCAGGGCCTTAAAAAAATAACTTAAAACAATGAACACAGAGACATATCATAGTAAGGTTTCTGAGCTTTAAAAATAAAGAAAAAAATCATTTGGGCTTCCATTCAAAAGCATAATAAGTTTATATAAAGAGTGAATACTAGAAAAGAAAAAAGAAATACTTTCAAATATATTTTTAAAAAGTATAAACTAAGAATTTAATGCCTATCCAAATTTATTTATTAATGGGAGAACATTCTCTGGAAGAAAATTTTTAGTCAACCAAGAACTAAATGGAGAGAGGGAAAAAAAAGTACTGAAATGGTACATTGGATACATTTAACTGCCAAACCCATACAAGGGAGAGTATATTTGTCAGTATAGATTTAAATATTTAAAACACTGAAAATGTAAAAAACCAACAACTAACAGAAAAGACAAGCTTAAACTTGTTAAAAGACAAATGACTGAGGAAAACATGCTCAGTCTCACTCATAAGAAAAGAAATGAAAAATCAGTGATATTCCTTTTTTTTACTTATCAGATTAACAAAGATCAAAGAGTTTGAAGTTATGCAATTGGTGAGAAAGTGTGGGACATATAAACTTTTATACACTGCTTTTGGGTGTATAACTTAATGTCTATGGAAAACAATTGTGAAATATCTATAAAATAGGAAGTGCCTATAATCTTTGGCCTACCAATTCATTGTTAGGAAATTATTCTTCAAAAATACTCCAGTGTTTGCAAACTACTTATGTCCAAAGTTATTTATTTCAGTGTTGTTGCTAATAGCAAAATATTGAAAATAACCCAAATGCACATCTTTATGGGACTAATTAAATAAATTTTATAACATATACAATGAAATACTATGCAGTCATTAAACATAATGAGGCAGCTCTGTATGTAATGCTATGAAGCAATGTCCAAAAATATTAAGCAAAGTCAGTATAGAACAGGTCAAAAAGTACATGGCAATGATACATAAAAAATGATAAGAGACAAACAAAAAGACATAGAAAGTATCAAACACAGGATAAACATCTCTGTGAAAAAGAAATTCAATAGAATGAAAACAACAGAAGATATGGGCCTGCTGGAATCCCAGATTGGAAGCCCATTCCAGGAGTTGGCATAGTTTTGGAGTTGAATGTGTCCTTGGTATAAGATTGCCTGGGGTCAAATCTGAGTGTGTCTGTACATTAGCTGTATGATCTGAGACAAGTCTCATAGCTTCTTAATGATACGAGGTAAAGATATTGTAAAAGATACAGCATGCAAATATTAAACAAAAGAGAGCGGCTATATTAATATTAGTATCAGACTAGATAGAATTTATAGCAAAAATTACTAATAGAAATGAAGACTTACATCACATAATAATGAAAGTCATGATCCATGAAGAATGTATGTTATGAACTTCTATATAGTTAGCAACATAATTTAAAATGATATTCAATAGAAAAAATATAAAAGGGTTAGAGATGCTTCAGCTGAAAAAAATTATGTGGCTCTATACCCCCAAAATAAAAATATACATTCTTTTCAAGTACATATGAAATATTAATTTTGAAAAATTGATCATGTTCTAGGTCACCTAGAACATCTCAATAAATTATAAGACATTAGTGTTATATAGACCACATTCTGTGACCACAATGCTGTGGTTTTTGCCATTACTCTCAAAAGCAAAAACTGCAATTACCTTTGCACCAACCTAATAAATGAGAAATCAATATTGAATAGTAG
Organism: Trachypithecus francoisi; assembly: GCF_009764315.1. NCBI lineage: Eukaryota > Metazoa > Chordata > Mammalia > Primates > Cercopithecidae > Trachypithecus > Trachypithecus francoisi. Next base: position 103,169,229 of record NW_022681456.1, on the reverse strand, counting down.
TTTTAAAGAATCCATATATGTCTGGATTTTAAAACATATTTTATGCTTTAGGAAAATATTTAATTATCAATAACAATGAAAATAATACTGAGGGATACAGCAAAGTACATGATGGCAAAAATAGAACCTTTAACAGAATTAACGTAAATACTTAAATCAGTTAAGTGTTAAACTCAGAAAGTTAGAAAAATAACAACAAAGAAAACAAAAACATATATCTACTCTAAGGAAATGACAAAGAACATAAATTAATAAGTAGAAAATAAACAATAGAAATAATAAAGCTAAAAGCTGGAGCTTTGATGAAAACCTTCTGAAAATAAAAAGCACAAGTAATTGGTAATAAAAAGAAACAAATATAGATATTACAGATATTACAAATAATAGGCACATACTGTGCCAACTGAAAATTTACATGAAATGATAATTTCCTAGGAAAATAGAAGTTACCAAAATTGACGGGAGAAAAAATAAAAAACTTTAATAAACCAATAACTATCAAATAAATTAAATTGTTAGGAGTCTTTTTCCCAAAAACAGTAAGCCAAGACAGCCTACATGTGTGTTTTAACAAACTTTCTAAAGACAAAAATCTGCTGTTTTATAAAAATTATATTTAAGATTTTTAAAAAAGAAGAAAAGTGGCCTGGTGTGGTGGCTCATGCCTGTAATCCCAGCACTTTGGGAGGCTGAGGCAGGCAGGTCACATGAAGTCAGGAGTTCGAAATCAGCCTGACTAACATGGGGAAACCCTGTCTCTACTAAGAATACAAAATTAACCAGGCGTAGTGGCTAATTCCTGTAATCCCAGCTACTCGGGAGGCTGAGGCAGGAGAATCACTCGAACTTGGGAAGCGGAGGTTGAACTCTGTCTTAAAAAAAAAAAAAAAAAAGAAGAAGAAGAAGAAGAAAAGCTGGTTGGCTTAATTTGTGAGGTTAATATGCTGTTGACACTCAAACTAGGCAAGGACACTATAAAAAGAAAACTGTAGCATAATTCTCACCTGAATATAAAATCAAAAATTTGAAATAAAATATTAACAAATTGAGTTGATTCATGTATTAAAAATAGACATCATATTCTAGTAGTATATGTTTTAAGAATGTAAAGCTGTTTTAATGTCAGAAAATCTATCAACCGTATTAGCACATAATCAAATCATAGATGCAGGAAAATGCAGAAAAAGGTAATAAAATTGACACATTGATTTATTTAACAAACACTGATTTAGTATCTACTATGTGTTAGGCATTACCTAGGGCATTGGGGATATAACATCTAAATAAATGGAAAAATTGTCTGCCTCATGGACTTTGCATTTAAGTGGGTGAATCAGAAAATAATCAAATAAACAGAAAAACTGTATAATGTCATGAGGCAATAACTACTCCAAAGAGCAACAAAGCCAAGTAATAAGATAGAATGTAATGAAGCATGCTACTTTGAGCAGATATCTGGCTGAAGTGAGGGAGTGAGACACACATATTTTCAGTGAGAGAGCACATCAGGCAGAGAGAAATACGAGTGCAAAAACGAAAAGACAAGATTTTGCTTGGATCTAGAATCAAGGAAGAACATTTAGAAGCCTGCTTGACAGGCATGAGGAGCAATGATGTAGATGGGAGGGTTGAGCCAGAGAAAAGAGCTGAGATGGGAGAGATTGCTAGAACTCAGATCATGTGGGATTTTGTATCCCAAAGTAAGGACTTTGGATTTTATTCTAAATGTGATGGGAAAACTTTGGAGGGTTTTCAGAAGAGGAGTGACATGATTTGGTTTGTGTATGTGTTGCTTTTGTTGGTTTGTTTGGTCTCGTTCTATTGCCCAGGCTGGACTGCAGTGGCACAGTCTCGGATCACTGAAGCCTTGACTTCCTGGGTGGGCTTAAGCATCCTCCCACCTCAGCCTTCTGAGTAGCTGGGACTACAGGTGCACGCCATCACACCCGGCTAATTTTACTTACTTTTTGTAGAGATGATGACTCACTATATTGCCCAGGCTGGTCCTGAACACCTGGGCTCAAGCTATCCTCCTCCATCAGCTGCCCAAAATGTTGGGTTTAAAGGTGTGAGCCACTGTGCCCTTCCTGATTTGTCTTTTAAATAACCTCTCTGGCTATCATATAGATAAAAATCTATACTAGGGTGAATATAATAGATATGAATCCCATGGAAATGAGACTAGGTAAGAGGGAATGGCAGTATCTCACATGAAATTACTTGGTAGCTTGTACTGGGGTAGTTGCAGTGGTAAGAATGATTGAATTGATTTGTGGATATGATATGTTTGCAAATATATTAGTTAGGGCTCTTCAGAGAAAGAGAACCAATGAGAGAGAGAGAGATAGGTTTATTATGTGGAATTGGCTCATGTGATTATGGAGCCTGACAAGTCCCAAGATCTGCAGTTGGCAAACTGGAGACCCAGGAAAACTGATGGTGTAATTCCAGTCTGAAGGCTGCTGGTTTAAGACCTGGGAAGAGCCGATGTTTTAATTTGAGTGCCAAGGCAGAAAAACACTGATGTCCCAGTTTGAAAGCAGTCAGGCAGGAGGAGTGACCTCTTACTTGCAGAGGATTAGCCTTTCTGTTCTATTTGGGCCTTCAATTGATGAGATAGGGCCCATTCACACTAGTGAGGGCAATCAGCTTTACTCAGTCCACTAATCCAAATATATCAGTTGCATCCAGAAACACCCGCATAGACACACCCAGGATAACTCATTTTATGAGGCCATCATCATCCTGATACCAAAGCCTGGCAGAGACACAACAACAACAAAAAAGAGAATTTTAGACCAATATCCCTGATGAACATCGTGGCAAACCAAATCCAGCAGCATATCAAAAAGCTTATCCACCACGATCGAGTGGGCTTCATCCCTGGGTTGCAAGGCTGGTTCAACACACGCAAATCAATAAACGTAATCCAGCATATAAACAGCACCAAAGACAAAAAACAAAACCACACGATTATTTCAATAGATGCAGAAAAGGCCTTTGACAAAATTCAACAGCCCTTCATGCTAAAAACTCTCAATAAATTAGGTATTGATAGGATGTATCTCAAAATAATGAGAGCTATTTATGATAAACCCACAGCCAATATCATACTGAATGGGCAAAAACTGGAAACACTCCCTTTGAAAACTGGCACAAGACAGGGATGCCCTCTCTCACCATTCCTGTTCAACATAATATTGGAAGTTCTGGCCAGGACAATCAGGCAGGAGAAAGAAATAAAGGATATTCAATTAGGAAAAGAAGAAGTCAAATTGTCCGTGTTTGCAGAGGACATGATTGCATATTTAGAAAACCTCATTGTCTCAGCCCAAAATCTCCTTAAGCTGATAAGAAACTTCAGCAAAGTCTCAGGATAGAAAATCAATGTTCAGAAATCACAAGCATTCTTATACATCAATAACAGGCAAACAGAGAGCCAAATCATGAGTGAACTCTCATTCACAATTGCTTCAAAGAGAATAAAATACCTAGGAAATCCAACTTACAAGGGATGTGAAGGACCTCTTCAAGGAGAACTACAAACCACTGCTCAGTGAAATAAAAGAGGACACAAACAAATGGAAGAACACTCCATGCTCATGGATATGAAGAATCAATATCGTGAAAATGGCCATACTGCCCAAGGTAATTTATAGATTCAATGCCATCCCCGTTAAGCTACCAATGAGTTTCTTCACAGAATTGGAAAAAACTGCTTTAAAGTTCATATGGAACCAAAAAAGAGCCTGCATTGCCAAGACAATCCTAAGCCAAAAGAACAAAGCTGGAGGCATCACGTTACCTGGCTTCAAACTATAATGCAAAGCTACAATAGCTAAAACAGCATGGTACTGGTACCAAAACAGACATATAGACCAATGGAACAGAACAGAGGCCTCAGAAATAATACCACACATCTACAACCTGATCTTTGACACATCAATCTGATCTTTGACAAACCTGACAAAAACAAGAAATAGGGAAAGGATTCCCTATTTAATAAATGGTGCTGGGAAAACTGGCTAGCCATATGTAGAAAGCTGAAACTGGATCCCTTCCTTACACCTTATACAAAAATTAATTCAAGATGGATTAAAGACTTAAATTTCAGACCTAAAACCATAAAAACCCTAGAAGAAAACCTAGGCAATACCATTCAGGACATAGGCATGGGCAAGGACTTCACGTCTAAAACACCAAAAGCAATGGCAACAAAAGCCAAAATTGAGAAATGGGATCTAATTAAACTAAAGAGCTTCTGCACAGCAAAAGAAACTACCATCAGAGTGAACAGGCAACGTACAGAATGGGAGAAAACTTTTGCAATCTACTCATCTGACAAAGGGATAATATCCAGAATCTACAAAGAACTTAAGCAAATTTACAAGAAAAAAATCAAACAACCCCATTGAAAAGTAGGTGAAGGATATGAACAGACAGTTCTCAAAAGAAAACATTTATGCAGCCGACAGACACATGAAAAAATGCTCATCATCACTGGTCATCAGAGAAATGCAAATCAAAACCACAATGAGATACCATCTCACACCAGTTAGAATGATGATCTTTAAACAGGTCAGGAATTAACCGGTGCTGGAGAGGATGTGGAGAAATAGGAATACTTTTACACTGTTGGTGGGACTGTAAACTAGTTCAACCATTGTGGAAGACAGTGTGATGATTCCTCAAGGATCTAGAACTATAAATACCATTTGACCCAGCCATCCCATTACTGGTTATACACCCAAAGGATTATAAATCATGCTGCTGTAAAGACACATGCACATGTATGTTTATTGCGGCACTATTCACAATAGCAAAGACTTGGAACTAACCCAAATATCCATCAATGATAGAGTGGATTAAGAAAATGTGGCACATGTACACCATGGAATACTGTGCAGCTGTAAAAAAGGGTGAATTCATGTCCTTTGTAGGGACATGGATGAAGCTGGAAAACATCATTCTGAGCAAAGTATTGCAAGGACAGAAAACCAAACATCACATGTTCTCACTCATAGGTGGGAATTGAACAATGAGAACACTTGGACACAGGAAGGGGAACACCACACACCGGGGCCTGTCATGGGGTAGGGGGAGGGAGGAGGGATAGCATTAGGAGATATACCTAATATAAATGATGAGTTAATGGGTACAGCACACAAACATGGCACATGTATACATATGTAACAAACCTGCACGTTGTACACATGTACCCTAGAACTTAAAGTATAATTTTAAAAAATGAAAAAAAAAAGAAAGCCCAGAAACAGATACTTGCATATGTGTAAACTTGAAATATTACCAACATGGCACTATAAGTCTGTGAGGAGAGGCAGGACTAGTCAATAAATGGTACTAGGACAGTTGCTTAACTATATGGAAAAAATAAAATAAAATTGGATCCCATTCTCACACCATATACAAAAATAAATTCCAGATGGATTAAAGATCTAAATGTTAAAACAGCTTTTGGTGAAAATAAAAAGTATATGGACTATCTTCATAACATTTATATGTGGAAAAATTTGTTAGACACGACACAAAAAGTAGAGCAAAAGGTTGGAAAATTTGATGACACCAAGATTTTCTTTTAAACTCTTGCATTCAACAAAGACACAAAACATAAAGTGAAAAAATAAACCATATCCTTTGAAAAGAGATTCATAACCCATATTAATGCTAAAGAATGAGCAAAATGTGCACAGGCAATTCAAGAGATAAGTAAATGAATAATAAGCATATGGAAAGATCCTCACCCTACTAATAATTAGGAAGATGAAAAAATAACAGTTAGACATCATCTCAACTTGGCAAAATTTAAATTATAAGAGTATCAAGAGTTGTTATGGTTTTAGAATAACAATAGCTCTCATATACTGCTAGTAAGCACGTGAATTTGTACCACTACTTTGGAGAGCAATTTGAAATATCATAAAGTTAATGATGTTCATACTCTCCAACTTAGTAATTCTACTTCTAGATTTATAACTTTAGGAAAAGTTCATATGTGCAGAAGGAAATTGGTGTAGCAATGTTTATTGTCGCATGGTTTCTAATGAAAAATATTTAAAAGCAGAAATGCCATTTAATAGGAGTATAGATTTGGAAATTGTGATATAGTCATATAGTGGAATTCTATATAGCAATTTAAAATGTGCACTAGAGATACTTGTGTGAAGATGAATATCAAAGAAGTAAGAAGACTGAGAAGAGTCTAGGGGGCGTAGCAAGATGGCTGAATAGGAACAGCTCCAGTCTCCAACTCCCAGCGCGAGCGACAAAGAAGACCGGTGATTTCTGCATTTTCAACTGAGGTACTGGGGTCATCTCACTAGGGAGTGCCAGACAATCGGTACTGGTCAGCTGCTGCAGCCTGACCAGCGAGAGCTGAAGCAGGGCGAGGCATCGCCTCACCTGGAAGCGTAAGGGGGAAGGAAATCCGTTTTCCTAGCCAGGGGAACTGAGACACACAACACCTGGAAAATCGGGTAACTCCCACGCCAATACTGCGCTTTAAGGAAACAGGCACACCAGGAGAATATATCCCACACCTGGCCGGGAGGGTCCCACGCCCACGGAGCCTCCCTCACTGCTAACACAGCAGTCTGCGGCCATCTATCCGCAAGGCAGCAGCGAGGCTGGGGGAGGGGCGCCCGCCATTGCTGAGGCTTAAGCAGGTAAACAGAGCCGCTGGGAAGCTCAAACTGGGTGGAGCTCACAGCAGCTCAAGGAAGCCTGCCTGTCTCTGTAGACTCCATCTCTGGGGACAGCGCACAGCTGAAGTCCAATAGGGGAAGCAGTGGGGGCCGGTGCAGACGCGAACGACTCTGTCTGACAGCTTTGGGGAGAGCCGTGGATCTCCCAACGCAGAGGGTGAGATCTGAGAACTGACAGACTGCCTGCTCAGGTGGGTCCCTGACCCCTGAGTAGCCTAGCTGGGAGACATCCCCCACTAGAGGCAGTCTGACACCCCACACCTCACAGGGTGGAGTCACCCTTGAGAGGAAACTTCCAAAGGAAGAATCAGACAGGTACACTCGCTGTTCAGCAATATTCTATCTTCGGTAAACTCTGCTGCTGATACCCAGGCAAACAGGGTCTGGAGTGGACCTCAAGCAATCTCCAACAGACCAACAGACAGTCCTTCTGACTGTCAGATGGAAAACTATCAAACAGGAAGGACATCTATACCAAAACCCCATCAGTACGTCACCATCATCAAAGACCAGAGACAGATAAAACCACAAAGATGGGGAAGAAGCAGGGCAGAAAAGCTGGAAATTCAAAAAATAAGAGGGCATCTCCCCCTGCAAAGGAGCGCAGCCCATCGTCAGCAACGGATCAAAGCTGGTCAGAGAATGACTTTGACGAGATGAGAGAAGAAGGCTTCAGTCCATCAAACTTCTCAGAGCTAAAGGAGGAATTACGTACCCAGCACAAAGAAACTAAAAATCTTGAAAAAAAAGTGGAAGAATTGACAGCTAGACTAATTAATGCAGAGAAGATCATAAACGAAATGACAGAGATGAAAACCATGACACGAGAAATATGTGACAAATGCACAAGCTTCAGTAACCGACTCGATCAACTGGAAGAAAGAGTATCAGCGATTGAGGATCAAATGAATGAAATGAAGTGAGAAGAGAAACCAAAAGAAAAAAGAAGAAAAAGAAATGAACAAAGCCTGCAAGAAGTATGGGATTATGTAAAAAGACCAAATCTACGTCTGATTGGGGTGCCTGAAAGTGAGGGGGAAAATGGAACCAAGTTGGAAAACACTCTTCAGGATATCATCCAGGAGAACTTCCCCAACCTAGTAGGGCAGGCCAACATTCAAATTCAGGAAATACAGAGAATGCCAAAGATACTCCTCCAGAAGAGCAACTCCAAGACACGTAATTGCCAGATTCACCAAAGTTGAAATGCAGGAAAAAATCTTAAGGGCAGCCAGAGAGAAAGGTCGGGTTACCCACAAAGGGAAGCCCATCAGACTAACAGCAGATCTCTCGGCAGAAACTCTACAAGCCAGAAGAGAGTGGGGGCCAATATTCAACGTTCTTAAAGAAAAGAATTTTCAACCCAGAATTTCATATCCAGCCAAACTAAGTTTCATCAGTGAAGGAGAAATAAAATCCTTTACAGATAAGCAAATGCTTAGAGATTTTGTCACCACCAGGCCTGCCTTACAAGAGACCCTGAAGGAAGCCCTAAACATGGAAAGGAACAACCGGTACCAGCCATTGCAAAAACATGCCAAAATGTAAAGACCATCGAGGCTAGGAAGAAACTGCATCAACTAACAAGCAAAATAACCAGTTAATATCATAATGACAGGATCAAGTTCACACATAACAATATTAACCTTAAATGTCAATGGACTAAATGCTCCAATTAAAAGACACAGACTGGCAAACTGGATCAAGAGTCAAGACCCATCAGTCTGCTGTATTCAGGAGACCCATCTCACATGCAGAGACATACATAGGCTCAAAATAAAGGGATGGAGGAAGATCTACCAAGCAAATGGAGAACAAAAAAAAGCAGGGGTTGCAATCCTAGTCTCTGATAAAACAGACTTTAAACCATCAAAGATCAAAAGAGACAAAGAAGGCCATTACATAATGGTAAAGGGATCAATTCAACAGGAAGAGCTAACTCTCCTAAATATATATGCACCCAATACAGGAGCACCCAGATTCATAAAGCAAGTCCTTAGAGACTTAAAAAGAGACTTAGACTCCCATACAATAATAATGGGAGACTTCAACACTCCACTGTCAACATTAGACAGATCAACGAGACAGAAAGTTAACAAGGATATCCAGGAATTGAACTCATCTCTGCATCAAGCGGACTTAATAGACATCTATAGAACTCTCCACCCCAAATCAACAGAATATACATTCTTCTCAGCACCACATCGCACTTATTCCAAAATTGACCACATAATTGGAAGTAAAGCACTCCTCAGCAAATGTCAAAGAACAGAAATTATGACAAACTGTCTCTCAGACCACAGTGCAATCAAACTAGAACTCAGGATTAAGAAACTCAATCCAAACCGCTCAACTACATGGAAACTGAACAACCTGCTCCTGAATGACTACTGGGTACATAACGAAATGAAAGCAGAAATAAAGATGTTCTTTGAAACCAATGAGAACAAAGATACAACATACCAGAATCTCTGGGACACATTTAAAGCAGTGTGTAGAGGGAAATTTATAGCACTAAATGCCCACAAGAGAAAGCAGGAAAGATCTAAAATTGACACTCTAACATCACAATTAAAAGAACTAGAGAGGCAAGAGCAAACACATTCAAAAGCTAGCAGAAGGCAAGAAATAACTAAGATCAGAGCAGAACTGAAGGAGATAGAGACACAAAAAACCCTCTAAAAAATCAATGAATCCAGGAGTTGGTTTTTTGAAAAGATCAACAAAATTGACAGACGGCTAGCAAGACTAATAAAGAAGAAAAGAGAGAGGAATCAAATAGATGCAATAAAAAATGATAAAGGGGATATCACCACCAACCCCACAGAAATACAAACTACCATCAGAGAATACTATAAACACCTCTACGCAAATCAACTAGAAAATCTAGAAGAAATGGATAATTTCCTGGACACTTACACTCTCCCAAGACTAAACCAGGAAGAAGTTGAATCCCTGAATAGACCAATAGCAGGCTCTGAAATTGAGGCAACAATTAATAGCCTACCCACAAAAAAAGTCCAGGACCAGATGGATTCACAGCTGAATTCTACCAGAGGTACAAGGAGGAGCTGGTACCATTCCTTCTGAAACTATTCCAATCAATAGAAAAAGAGGGAATCCTCCCTAACTCATTTTATGAGGCCAACATCATCCTGATACCAAAGCCTGGCAGAGACACAACAAAAAAAGAGAATTTTAGACCAATATCCCTGATGAACATCGATGCAAAAATTCTCAATAAAATACTGGCAAACCGGATTCAGCAGCACATCAAAAAGCTTATCCACCATGATCAAGTGGGCTTCATCCCTGGGATACAAGGCTGGTTCAACATTCGCAAATCAATAAACGTAATCCAGCATATAAACAGAACCAAAGACAAGAACCACATGATTATCTCAATAGATGCAGAAAAGGCTTTTGACAAAATTCAACAGCCCTTTATGCTAAAAACGCTCAATAAATTCGGTATTGATGGAACGTACCTCAAAATAATAAGAGCTATTTATGACAAACCCACAGCTAATATCATACTGAATGGGCAAAAACTGGAAAAATTCCCTTTGAAAACTGGCACAAGACAGGGATGCCCTCTCTCACCACTCCTATTCAACATAGTGTTGGAAGTTCTGGCTAGGGCAATCAGGCAAGAGAAAGAAATCAAGGGTATCCAGTTAGGAAAAGAAGAAGTCAAATTGTCCCTGTTTGCAGATGACATGATTGTATATTTAGAAAACCCCATCGTCTCAGCCCAAAATCTCCTTAAGCTGATAAGCAACTTCAGCAAAGTCTCAGGATACCAAATTAATGTGCAAAAATCACAAGCATTCTTATACACCAGTAACAGACAAACAGAGAGCCAAATCAGGAATGAACTTCCATTCACAATTGCTTCAAAGAGAATAAAATACCTAGGAATCCAGCTTACAAGGGATGTAAAGGAGAACTACAAACCACTGCTCAGTGAAATAAAAGAGGACACAAACAAATGGAAGAACATACCATGCTCATGGATAGGAAGAATCAATATTGTGAAAATGGCCATACTGCCCAAGGTGATTTATAGATTCAATGCCATCCCCATCAAGCTACCAATGACTTTCTTCACAGAATTGGAAAAAACTGCTTTAAAGTTCATATGGAACCAAAAAAGAGCCCGCATTGCCAAGACAATCCTAAGCCAAAAGGACAAAGCTGGAGGCGTCACGCTACCTGACTTCAAACTATACTACAAGGCTACAGTAACCAAACAGCATGGTACTGGTACCACAACAGAGATATAGACCAATGGAACAGAACAGAGTCCTCAGAAATAATACCACACATCTACAGCCATCTGATCTTTGACAAACCTGAGAGAAACAAGAAATGGGGAAAGGATTCCCTATTTAATAAATGGTGCTGGGAAAATTGGCTAGCCATAAGTAGAAAGCTGAAACTGGATCCTTTCCTTACCCCTTATACAAAATTAATTCAAGATGGATTAGAGACTTAAATGTTAGACCTAATACCATAAAAACCCTAGAAGAAAATCTAGGTAGTATCATTCAGGACATAGGCATGGGCAAGGACTTCATGTCTAAAACACCAAAAGCAATGGCAGCAAAAGCCAAAATTGACACATGGGATCTAATTAAACTAAAGAGCTTTTGCACAGCAAAAGAAACTACCATCAGAGTGAACAGGCAACCTACAGAATGGGAGAAAATTTTTGCAACCTACTCATCTGATAAAGGGCTAATATCCAGAATCTACAAAGAACTCAAACAAATATACAAGAAAAAAACAAACAACCCCATCAAAAAGTGGGCAAAGGATATGAACAGACATTTCTCAAAAGAAGACATTCATACAGCCAACAGACACATGAAAAAATGCTCATCATCACTCGCCATCAGAGAAATGCAAATCAAAACCACAATGAGATACCATCTCACACCAGTTAGAATGGCAATCATTAAGAAGTCAGGAAACAACAGGTGTTGGAGAGGATGTGGAGAAATAGGAACACTTTTACACTGTTGGTGGGATTGTAAACAAGTTCAACCATTATGGAAAACAGTATGGCGATTCCTCAAGGATCTAGAACTAGATGTACCATATGACCCAGCCATCCCACTACTGGGTATATACCCAAAGGATTATAAATTATTCTACTACAAAGACACATGCACACGTATGTTTATTGTGGCACTATTCACAATAGCAAAGACTTGGAATCAACCCAAATGTCCATCTGTGACAGACTGGATTAAGAAAATGTGGCACACGTATACCATGGAATACTATGCAGCCATAAAAAAGGATGAGTTTGCGTCCTTTGTAGGGACATGGATGCAGCTGGAAACCATCATTCTTAGCAAACTATCACAAGAAGAGAAAACCAAACACCACATGTTCTCACTCATAGGTGGGAACTGAACAATGAGATCACTTGGACTGGGGAAGGGGAACATCACACACTGGGGCCTATCATGGGGAGGGGGGAGGGGGGAGGGATTGCATTGGGGAGTTATACATGATATAAATGATGACTTGATGGGTGCTGACGAGTTGATGGGTGCAGCACACCAACATGGCATAAGTATACATATGTAACAAACCTGCACGTTATGCACATGTACCCTAGAACTTAAAGTATAATAAAAATATATAAAAAAAAAAAAAAAGAAAGAAAGAAGAGTCTGAATTTTCCTGGAGAGTTTCCAGTGGAGATGCTTGTAGGAACAAATTCCTATTTAGATTAGGAAATTCAAGAAAGTAGGGGTTAAGTAGATATATGAGAGTTATGTTGGCTTTCCATATTTGCTTAAAGTGGGAAAATGGATTGTGTGGGGCTTTGGCTAACACCCGAAACCAATGTGCTTAGCCAAATGTAAATGTGGTGTTGCAACACTGATGTGAGAGGAAAGGAAATTGTTAATGGGGTGGAAATGCTTCAGCGTGATTAGATAGCCAGTGAGCCAGTTACACCTGTGTTGGCTTGGGGTGAGGTCTGCATGGATTTGCAAAATGAAAACCTGACTTACATTCTAAATAGATTAAAGACACTGATGAATTCAGGCCAGTTTTACTCTGCAATTGAGAAAACTGAGGCTCTCTTCAGTAGTCATCTATTGAAGCACACTGCTTTGCAGTGCTTCGTTGAAGAAGAAGCAGTGTTTAACGCCTATCAGCCTGGAAACCATATCTTGAATCCAGTGTTGGCACTCCTCAAATTGCAGCTTCCTGGTGGCAACTAAACAAGCAAGTTCATATAGCAAAGGCAAGAAAACTAAAAGGTCATAGCATCCCTTCCACGTTTAGCATTCTGTCTTTGACCACTTCTAGTTTCTGAAATAAACAGAAACTTTGTAGTAAAATCTTAAGAAAATGTTTTAATTTTTTTTCAAAATAACTCATGCATGCAGTTGCAGAAAATAGAAAAGTAAGGAAAATCTTATGATGGGAAACAACATTCTTCTTTGAGGTGTTACGGTCTGTTAACGAAAACAGAATAATTTAATACATAATATATAACTTGGCTGTATGTATTTTCAGCACTGTTGGTATGGTTTGGCTCTGTGTCCCCACCCAAATCTCACCTTGACTTATAATAATCCCCACATGTCAAGGGCAGGGCCAGGTGGAGATAATTGAATCATGGGCGTGGTTTCTGCCCATGCTGTGATAGTGAGTGAGTTCTCATAAGAGCCCTTGGTTTTATAAGGGGCTTCCCTCTTCACTCAGTACTCACTTTCTCTCCTGCTGCCCTGTGAAGAACTGCTCTTCACTGAAATTGTAAGTTTCCTGAGGCCTCCACAGCCATGCAGACTGTGAGTCAATTAAACTTCTTTACTTTATAAATTACCCAGCCTTGGGTATTTCTTCATAGCAGCGTGAGAATGGACTAATACAACTGTATTTTAGAAAACGTGCTAAATTAAAGATGGTTGCTACTTGAAAAAAAAAAAAAGTAAGAAGACTGAAAAAGCAAGTTGTGGAATGATACATTCAGCAATATATTATTTATGTAAACTTTTGATACCAGCAAATATAGGCACATTATGTCGTATTATCTACATTAATAGATATATGTATCTAGTAAATATATAAATTATCCATGGGTCTTATAAAACACTAAATCTATGACTGTGGTGGAATGCAAGACAATAATGAAATCAGGAAGGAATACTCAAACAACCTCAACCGTATCTGTTAAGTTTTCAAAAAACTGGAGCAAACATTGGCATTTTGTCTTGCTTTCATACAGCTGTGTGGTGAGTGGATGCAAGGGGATTCATGTTTTGTTATTTTCAGCAGAGGGCTGCCCTACTTCAGACAGAACTATTCACATCATAGTCAATGTGAAGGGTATCCTATGGAGCCGTGTGGTCCACAGCCTGCCTGGTAATATGAAGCAGTATGTTCTCCTTTGTGTGTTTGAAATGTTTTGACATATTTTTAAAATGTTTAATGAGGTGAAAAAGCAAGGTGCTTCACAGAGTGTATAGTATCCTGTTATTTGTTTTATACATTTATGCTTTTACAGGCATACCATCTTTCTGGAAGAATAACAGCAAATTGCTATCAGGTGTGCCTGTTGTGTTTGATGGACAAGGCAATGAGAGAGACTTGTATTTATTGTATACCCTTTTGTGGCCATTGACTACATTATTTATTTTTAAAATAAAATAATATCAGGCCAGCCATGGTGGCTCATGCCCATAATCCCAGCACTTTGGGAGGCCAAGGCTGGCAGATTACTTGAGGCCAGGAATTCGAGACCAGCCTGATCAACATGGCAAGACCATGTCTCTACTAAAAATACAAAAATTAGCTGGGCGTAGTGGTGTGCACTGGGTGCGGCCCGCTACTTGGGAGGCTGAGGCAGGAGGTGGAGGACACAGTGAGCCAAGATCATGCTGCTACACTCCAGCCTAGGCAACAAAGAGAGACTCGGTCGCAAAATAAATAAATAAATAATAAATAAATAAATAAATAAACGTATAAAAAATATTTTTACTACATACTTTTATTTTGTACTCTTCCATAAATTCTTTACCTGATAAGTCAACCCTCCCCAGAAAGGAGTTATTTCTCTTTCTTTTTCCTCTTGAATCTAGGTTCCCAATGTAATAACTTAAGAAAGAGTTTGAGTTTTATGTGTGTATATAAATATACATGTATATGTGTCAGTGTATTTTTATATTTATAAGACCATACGTATGTACATACACAGTCATGTGCTGCATAATGACATTTCAGTCAATGACAGATGGCATTTATAATAAGATTATAATGCAGCTGAAAACTTTTAACATTGTAGCACAACATATTACTCGTGTTTGTTGTGATGCTGGTGTAAACACACCTATTGGGCTGCCAGTCATATAAAGTATAGCACCTACAATTATATACACTTCCTAGTACTTGAGAATGATAATAGACCACTGTGTAACTGACATATGTATTTACTATACTGTACTTTTTATCATTATTTTAGAGTGTACTCCTTTTATTTTATATATAAATATATAGTATGTTTATATATAATAATATAATAAAAAATCTATAATATGTTTATATATAATATAAAATTCAGCTATATATTTAAATATATATCTAATGTCATATATTATATACTATATTTTATTTTATATATATATAGTTAGCTGTAAAATAGCCTCAGGCAGGTCCTTCAGGAGGTATCCACAAGAAAGCATTGTTATCATAGGGGATGACAGCTCCATGAATGTTATTGCCTCTGAAGACCTTCCAGTGGGGCAAAATGTGGTGGTGGAAGACAATATTGATGATCTTGACCTGTGTAGGCCTAGGCAAATGTGTATATCTGTTACTACAAAGGAGTGAAAAAGTTAAAAAAAAGTAAGTTTATAAAGTAAAAAAGTTGCAGTAAGCTAAGGTTAATTTATTATTAGGAAAGAAAAATTGTTTTTATAAATTTGGTGTAGCCTAAGTGTACAGTGTTTATAAAGCCAACAGTTGTATGTAATAATGTCCTAGGCCTTCACATACACTCACCACTCACTCACTGATTCACCCAGAGCAACTTCCAGTCCTGCAAGCTCCATTCATGGTTAAGTGACCTATACAGGTGTATCATGTTTAATTTTATACCCTGGGTTTTTGTTTTGTTTT
Organism: Trachypithecus francoisi; assembly: GCF_009764315.1. NCBI lineage: Eukaryota > Metazoa > Chordata > Mammalia > Primates > Cercopithecidae > Trachypithecus > Trachypithecus francoisi. Next base: position 103,153,363 of record NW_022681456.1, on the reverse strand, counting down.
GTTTTGTTTTTTGAGACAGGGTCTACCTCTGTTGCCCAAGCTGGAGTGTAGTAGCATGATTTCAGTTCACTGCAACCTCCACCTCCCGAGTTCAAGCAATTCTCCTGAATCAGCCTCCTGAGTAGCTGGGACTACAGGCACGTGCCACCACAGCCCAGCTAATTTTTGTATTTTTAGTAGAGATGGAGTTTCACCATATTGGTCAGGCTGGTTTCGAACTCCTGACCTCAGGTGATCTGCCCGCCTCAGCCTCCCAAAGTGCTGGGATAACAGGTCTGAGCCACCATGCCCAGCCTTTATATCTTATTTTTACTGTACTATTTTTATGTTTAGATATCTTTACATACCACTGTGTCACAATTGCCTATAGTATTCAGTACAGTAACACACTCTACAGGTTTGTAGCCTAGGAGCAACTGGCTATACTATATAGCCTAGGTATGTAGTTGGCTATGTCATCTAGATTTGTGTAAGGGCACTTTATGATATTTGCACAATGTCAAAATCACCTAATGACCCATTTCTCAGAATGTATCCCCATCATTAAGCAAATCATGATTGTGTATACACACATATACACACGCATACCAGTTCAGGATGGTTTCCAGAAATTGAGAACTGAGTTGGGTGGTTTTTAAAGCACACAGGACAGTTAGTCCCACTTCTCCATGCAAATACAATCAGTATCTTCTGGCGCCTCACCTGGCTTCTTGAAGACCAAGACCATTTCACATTTGTCTTTATATTCTCAGCATATGAAGCAATGTTTGGTGAATGAATGGACTAACATTTCTCAAATTATTCTTTACATCTACATTATAATTGTCCACAGTCTACCATGTGTTTCCAGGATGAACATGAAAGCACATCTGAGAAACCCTAACCATCCTCACAGAGGATGATTTGTTGGAGAATGAGACATTACAGTTTTCAAATTAAATATATTTCAATTAAAATGATGGAAACTGGAAGTACCAAAGTTATAAAACAATTTCCTATAATGGATATGTCCCTCTCAATTGGGAATAAATTTAGAAGGTGTGGCTTGTCCTTAAATGAAGGACTGTGGAGAAATTTTGAAGTCTGAAAATAAATGAGCTGAACAGATTTCCCCTTCCTTCAAATTCTTAAGACAAACTACAGTTTTCATAAAGTACAAATTCAATACTGGAATTCACTGAGTTGGGTTTTTTTTGCTCCTGTTTCCTGTGTGGCATCAACTTCAGGAGCTTTATTAAAACAGTGTGTCAGAGGCCTTGATGACTTAATGCCCAACTGGGTTTTAAAGTCTTAATTCTTCATTCAAATAGTAATTAAACTCCAAAGCTTAACTCAGTTAAGACTTTTTTTTTCTTTCTTCGAACAGGTAGCATGCTTGTCACGGCAGGGGGTTCCTAAACTCTCTAAGCCCTGATTAAAATATTTTTTGCAAACATGGTACACAATCACCTGATATTATGTAGTTGCTTTTTTTTTTTTTATCTCACAGTAAAAATGTAAGCTGATAACAGCAAAACATTTTTTTTTCTTTTTCACTAATTTAACCTACCAATTAATTTTACTGAAGATCTATTTCCTTGGAAAAGCAACTCATACTTACTACAGAAAATTTGGAAAATACAGGAAAATATAAAGTAGAAAATAAATAAAAGATCCATAGTCACTTAAAGATAATTCCTGTTGAAAGATTAATACATTTTCTTTATTCACACTTAGTCATTACTGCATGCACAGATTTTTGGTTTGGGTTTTACATCATTATGACACACTACAGTTAGCATCAGTTTTTGTTTGTTTATTTTGTTTGTTTAAAGAAAATGATACAAGCTAAAAACATTTGTAGGTCAGTAGAGCTGACTTATATTTTATTTTTTAAAGCAAGATCAAATAAGTCCATTTTGGTTGCATTTTCTTTGGCATAGTTCTTGATTAGTTTCTTTGGTTCTTTCTGATTTAGGTCTTAAAAGCTACGTGTTGTAGCAGAAAGAACGGAGACTTCAGAGTTCTAGTTTCACCTCCTAGTAACTATGTCTTAGGTATGTTCTGTTTAACAAATATGTATGCGGTCCATATTTATACATTTTTTCGGTATGACACATATTATTATTTAATCTGCTTGAAGCAATGTACTTAACTTCTAGAAACTCCTGTTTTCTTACTCGTAAAATGTTAATAATGTATTCGCCCTTGCAGGGTTAATGAAAGAAGTAGAGAAAAAACATGAGAAGCGTGTACCACCAAGTAAACATTCACTGAATGGTACCTATTTTAGTCACTTAGAAAAATCCTCATAGATTTTAAACAGACTAGCCTCGAGATATACAAATAAGCACTATTAATGGCAGAAATGAAAGTAGTTAACTCCAAAGGATTAATTCATTGCTGAAGAAAGTATTTTTCATGAATCAACAAAAGGGTTTCTGAAAGATTTCAGACTATCTAGTCTTTGCTCATGAATTCTGTTTAAAACAAGAAAGTTGAGCCAAAGAAGCAAAAGAATGAGGAGGAGGGGTAGGAGGAGGAGGGAGAGGAGGATGAGGAAGTCAGGAATGGATGAATAGGGTGAGAGAAGGAGAAGAAAGAAAGAAAACAAAGAGAGAGAGAGAAGAAAGAAGTAAAGAGAAAAAAAGAAAGAAAGAGAAAAGAAAGAAAGAAAGAAAGAAAAAGAAAGAAAAGAAAGAAAAGAAAGAAAAAGAAAAAGAAAGAAAGAAAAGAAAGAAAGAAAGAAAGAGAAAGAAAGAAAGAAAAAGGAAGGAAGGAAACAAGGAAGGAAATGAAGGAAAAGGAAGCAGGAAAGACAGAAAGATGGATTTGACTCTGGAAGATTAAAGAAATATATGCAGTGTGAATTGATTAGAAGAAAATCAAGTGTCTATAATAGGTGAAGGATATAAAACCAAAGATAAGAGGAAATCTGCTATCAGAAGAGAAGAAAGTATTAAAGGGTAGTTGCATAACTTGTGTCAGTAAAGGATGACTTGGTGAACCAACTCAGCTGGGTGGGATGGTCACTATGATAGTATTTCAATAGACAGACCTTTCAGGGACAAAAGCAGACCCCCAGCCCCCGCCACTAATTGCCCTTTTCTGACATGGAAATGTGGGGCAAGTGTATGTTACCTCCAGTCCACTGGGTTACTACCTTCTGAGAATAGTGTGACCCTAGTGACAGTGTATCTTTCACAAAAGCCCTAATGTTGGCCAGACTGTCATACCACTGCTAACCTCCATCTGATTTCCACCCCCAGAGCACCTCCGAAAGGAAGAGGAGTTCCGAGAAAGTGAGGCAGGGAAGCAGTGGTATGCCTTCTTCCTATTGAGGTAAGTACTGATTATAATGAAATAACCTCATTGTTAGATTTGTCTGTCTAATTTTTTAAATAAACACTACCAGAATTTTTTTCAATTGTATGACAAAATTTTTAATGGTATGATGAAATGACATATTTATTCAGCAATACTAAGTTGCATTAACTTGGAATGTTGTTTTCTTTATTGTTTTTAAAAGAGATCCTTTTAAAAGGTACCCACTGTAAATATTTAATGCATGCAGTATGTAAAGTCTAGTGAAAAGAGGAAACTGTGATCTTGAATTTGGAGTCAGGCAGAGGGCTGCTGCAATATTCCTGTGAATCAGTGTCAAGATAGAAAGCCACACTTCAGCAGCTTTTCCTCAGATTCCTTCTCATGGAGACAATGCCCTTTTAACTACAAAGAAGTGGAAATTCGTGTTAAGCTTTTCAATGCAATTATCGAAACCTGTAGGTGATACTCCTAACTCTCTGGTTTATAGATTTTGGTTTTATCTTTTTAAGAGAATTTCCAGCTGAGTGTATAGTCTACCAAATAAAAAGTGTGTTTATTTTTATGGCACACTTGAATGTTTTCTATTCCTTTCCTCTTCCTTTTGCTCCTCTTGGATAGGTTTGACGTGGTTCCATGTAAAAAATGGGCCAAAATCATGAAGGTCTTTAATTCTTACTGATTTTTTCCATTCCTTAACAACTATAATCAGAGTCAATTTAAACAAATTTTTAAGCTAGGTTGCTTTTTTGTTTCTTCAGAAATATGAAAATCTCCATCCTTACTTAGAGAATTTTAATCGGAGGTATTCCTCTCATGTACACTATTTCTTTTTATGAAATTTGGAAAACAGCAAAAAGTCACTGACAGCAATAAATCTAAAGATACAAAAAGCACAAAATCTTCAAGCATAATTAAGATAAAATTAGATGAGTAAGAAAGTAACATCAAAACAGAAAAGCAGTTTCTACATGAGGCCAAAAAAAATTTTTTTTAATAATTAAATATAAAATAATGAAATGAGAAGGGAAGTATAAAAAACACATTTATAAGAAATCAATACAGTTAGTGTATAATAACTCTTAAAAGAGATGTATACCAGAAGAGGCAGAAACTATAACAGTAGTTCTTTGTGATACCCTATTTCTAAGTGTTTTCTTTAAGAATGAGGCTTTAATTATCAAAGGAATGTTTAAAATGAATTACTACATACATGTATTACCTAAAACAGTCCATTGTGAATACCATATATCAATCATTTTATACCTTTGAAGATTATACTCTGACATCTTCAAAGTGATCAAGAAGAATCAAATTCAAACCCTAGGGTATAAACAGTAACAGGGAAAGGTCAGGTTGAATTTTTTTTTCCCGTGTTTGTAATGGTGAGAGTGGGTTTAATTCTTGATGGAACAAAGTGAACCTTTATTTTGATAGTTTCTCTTCTTTAGAAAATTGGATGAAAACAGCTGACTTATAGCAGGAGAGAGAATTTCTTGCTGAAAGGAACACACATAATGCTTAATCAAATTTTTCATGGCTTAAAAAGTGTCACAGAATTCTATATAGATAGAGTAGAATGCCAGCTGGCTTGGGCACAAAGCTCCTAGCTTTGTTGAAAATATCCACACGCAGTGAAAATGTGACATTTCTTTCAATATCTTCCTCTCTCTTTTTCAGTATACTGCAAACATTTTCATGATGGGTTTCACCCCATGAGCTGCCCAGTTTACTAATAACATTACGAATATTGTAGTTCTAAAGTCCTTGGCTTGTTTTAACTGGCATAACCTGTTTATTCTTCTTCCAAGAAATATTTTATGTCTAACTTTCTTCAAATTCTGATGCATACTGATAACAAAAGGATCTCTGGTACTTTTTGTGTTTCAGATTAGAAAAGAAAAAAGAAAAAGATATTCACACATTGTGTATAGTCCAAAATAAGCAAAACTGAAAGGCTTCAAGCATCTGGTTTGCTGTAGCTTTCAAAGTGCTCAGCCTTTAAAGGAGATTCTTTTTAAAAGGAGTTTAACAATAGAATAAATTAAAGGAATAAACATTTCTATTATGAGAAAATAAACAACTTTTTAAAAGCATTTACTTTCTTTTAGTTACCATGTACAGTAATTTTTTTCCTGTTTTTATTTAGAAACTAGTGACTAGAAAGTTCTTATTTTAGGTAACTGCAATAATATTTTCTTGGTTAATTAAAATGGTACTCTAGATTAGAAATTGATGATGACATGGTTTGTTAATCTTCCTCTATGTTTAGCTTTCAACTGAAAAATAATATGCCATTAGTCTTCATTATTACATGGCCCAGAAATAGTAACATAGGTTTTTTTTTCCTTTTTTTCAATTTCTAAAATATGTTTCTGTTTTAATTATGAAGCACTTATAAAATTAATTCTTTCTTCATATAAAGAAAAAGTTGCAACATCAAATTCAAGATTTAGAGATTTGTCAATCTTTGCTGAAATAATTTTGCAACAAAATATTGAAATAATCGAAATCTAATTGTATAGATGAAATAAAAACATATAAATGTGTGTTGAGATCCCTAATGTTTGATTTTTTTTTTTTTTAAGCTAATTGCTGCCTTGGTAATTATAGGTACTTTGGATTTAGTTGTTGATCACACTGTTTTTTGTTTTGTTTTGCTTTTTTTTTTTTTTTTTGAGACAGAGTCTTACTCTGTTGCCAGGCTGAAGGTGCGCCATCTCAGCTCATTGCAACCTTTGCCTCCCGGGTTCAAGTGATTCTCCTGCCTCAGCCTCCCGAGTAGCTAGGATTACAGGCGCGTACCACCACAACCAGCTAATTTTTGTATTTTTAGGAGAGACAGAGTTTCACCATATTGGCCAGGATGGTCTCCATCTCCTGACCTCGTGATCTGCCCACTTTGGCCTCCCAAAGTGCTGGGATTACAGGCGCCTGGCCCACACTGGTTTTTTAAAGGTTGTGTAGCTATATTGTGATAAGGCATTTCTTTAAGAAAAAAAAGATAAAATTTTTAACTTCTAAATATCCTATATATGAATTAGCATCATTAATCACAAAACAAAGATATATTAAATTTCAATGCTATAATAAAGGTGCTTCCTGCTTATAATTTTGTTATTATATTCAAAAAAAATTTTATCTTACTAGCTTACAAACACCTTGGTAGCAATTTATTTTTGAGTGGGTATGGTGGCACACACCTGTAGTCCTAGTGACATGGGAGGCTGGGGTGAGAGGATTGCTTGAGCCCAGGAGTTCAAGGTTGCAGTGGGCTATGATAGTGTCTCTGCACTCCAGCTGGGGTGGCAGAGCAAAACCCTATCTAAAAAAAAAAATAAAAGAATTTACCTTTGTATCTACCATAACATGTAGACACACAACCTTGTACATAGTGGGTGCTCGATAAGTAATTTTTCTTTAAAAAAATGTAAACCCAGTATCATTTCATGTGAAATGATTTCATGCAAACTTTCCTGTTACTTCCCAGAAACAAACAAACAAAAAACAGAAAACATTGTATTGAATAGGTCTGCCTCTGTCTGACCTTACTTCAACCCTGAGTACTTAGTCAGCCTTCAGCACAGATTTTTCTCCAACTTCAGTGTTTGTTTGCTAATTAATTCATTCACATTTGATGTTTCATTTATTTATGCTAATATACATATTCTCTATTCCTAAGAGACCATTATGCTGGTAAAGATGATTACCTTATTTATACCAATGATCTAAGGACCAATATCTTTTATTTTTCTCCACTTTAATAGCTCTGGAAAAAATTTTAAAAAGTAACCTCCAGATGTAATAAAAGCAAAATTACATATCTATACCTCTTTCCCATTAATATCTGATTTCTTTCAGAAATGAGTAAGTGGTTTCAAACGTAGAATAACAAAATTATCTTTTTAAAATATAACAGTTTTCATTCTAAAGGACTCCAGAATTCTAGACTCTAAAATACACACACTTCCAGAATTAAAATTCTATGGTTATGACAGAACTTCATCATACCCCCACCAGCTTCATTCTACAGTACTCTTTTTGTACTAAAGAAACACGAATTATTGAGAATAACAGTTGGATGAACACTCCTCTTCTTGCTTTGACCGTAAGGACAATAACAGTAGCACCTTCATTTTTAAGGAAGTATGAAAGAGTTTTTCCATCAATGTCCATTTTGTTTTTCATCTATAGAAAAATTGTTTCCATGGAGATTACTAGTTACCTTCTCTCTACTAGTATTTGGCTGAGGTGATTGGCAAGTGCAACTTATGCTAACAAAAGACATGGAGGTTAAAGACCTGCCATGTGCAAAAAACCCCCTGAAACCTAAGAAGGTAAGGATGGTTGAGTCAGTCAACCATTTGGCAAACACCCGTTTGCCAGCAAGCTGATCTGGTAAAAGCCAATGAGACAGAAAAGGCATTCAGAAGGGGATACACCCATGTCCACGTCCCTCCTCACTCTCTGACTCACTGCTACCTTGGGTATTCTATTAACAATTCTGGGCATCAGGTTGTTCAAATGAAACTTCTAACCAAAGTATTTGCTGACCACCTACCTCACAGAAGTATTGTGAGGCTCAGGTATTAAGTTATTAATCTATTATAAGGCAATCTAAGCACATAAAGTGCTGCATAAGCACTAATGATACTGACTCAGTGAGAAAAGGGAGCACGCTGTACATTGAATCACCTGCATTGTTTCCTTCTTTCAGTCCTTTGTGGTAATTTCCTAAACAACAAAAAATGTGCCCTTCCGGGATGACTGGGTCTAAGCTTGCTCCTGGAAGGTAACTAAGATGATTGAATTGAAAAGTCATAAAGCTATGGGCCATATTACATTTTCAATTTGGGAAAAAGATATTTTTGAATTAATAAACTTTACCATTATTATTTTTATTATTGAGACAGGGTCTCACTCTGTTGCCCAGGCTGAAATGCAATGGTGTGATCACCACTGGGACTCCAGGTGTGCACCAGCACACCTTGCTTATTTTTAAATTGTTTGTAGAGACAGGTCTCACTAGGTTGCATTGGCTTATCTCAAACTCCTGGGCTCAATCGATCCTCCTGCCTCAGCCTCACAAAGTGCTGGAATTACAGGTATGAGCCACTATACCCAGCCAACAGACTTTTTTTAAAGAGTAGTTTTAGGTTTACAGAAAAATTCATCAGGAAGTACAAAAAGTTCTTGTACACACACCCTCCACCTACCCCCTCACCCACCCCACACAGTTTCCCCTATCATCTTGTATTAGTGTGGTACATTTGTTACAATTGTTGGTGTTTAGGACAGACAATCCCAAAATACAGCATGTTGGCATTTGAGAAAACAGCAGAAGCAGGAAGGTCACTTTTACCTTCCCCTCATTTCCCCCCTGCCGGAAGCAGGTCAGAAAATCTAGGAAAGTCACTCTCTTACTTTCTCCCGCCCTTCTACCTTCTACCCCGAAGCAGGTCATAAGACCCTCATGCAAGAGGTGCCCTCTCTAATACCAGAAGAAAAGAACATTCTTATTTCTGATGACCCAGGGACACAGAAAATATGAACAAACAGACCTTGCTAAGTTCCCCCCAGTTTATTACCATTAGAGCATACCTCCTTTGTCCAATCATACTTTTCTACAACCATCCACCTCGTCTCAAACCTAAGCATAAAAAATGCATGTTTGCCTATTCTTTTGGGTCTCCATTTCTGAAGGCGTTCTTAATCATGTAAAACTTAAATAAATATGTAATCTGCCTTGTTAATCTGCCTTTTGTTATAGGTGTCTCAGCCATGAAAAGACTAGAATAAAAATGCTTATTATCCTGATTATCCAGAAAAAAAACAACAAACAGATAGAAATTTACAATGAAAGAATATTCTTCTGGGGAGCAAAAATTATTTCAAGCAAATAAGACAGGAAGAGCCCTTAAAACTCTTGTCTGCAAGTGGTGGATAAAAGCCTGAAGTCAAACTGGGGGTGGAAATTTGAAAGACTGGGTCAGAGAAAAAGAAATTTTAAATGAACACTAGAGGAGGGGAATTTTGACAGTAATTAGTATCTTTCAAAAATAAGAGCTTGCAAATGTTTGAACTGTAATTTCACGAAGTCAAAAGGAATCTTTGAGAAAAGAAATGTTCAACCAGCATACTGACTTTCTAATTTGATTAACATTTTTCTCGTGCAGAATCACCTAAATCTGCCCAGGGAAAGCCCTTTACATATTTCCCTCCATGAAGTATCTTGTGATTTATTGTAACTACCAGTGAAATATGGAGCATTGTGAATGAATTAAAAAAAACATTTTTGTGAGAGTTCTCATTCCTTAATGGGCCCCAACAAGGAGCTTGCTGTTTTTTTTTAAATAAAAAACAAAGTTGAAGGCCCTAGTAATGAGATCACATAATAGAAAATAAATATATAAAATATCAGGCTTCATTGAATCTTAAGAAGTCATCAAGTCAGGTTGGGCATGATGGCATGTGCTTGGAATCCCAGCACTTTGGAAAGTTGAGGCAGGAGCAGAAGCATTGCCTGAGACCAGGAGTTCAAGGCTGCAGTGAGCTATAATCAAGATTGTCACTATCTAAAAAAGAGGAAGAAGAGGAAGAAGAAGAAGAAGAGGAAGAAGAAGAAGAAGAAGAAGAAGAAGAAGAAGAAGAAGAAGAAGAAGAAGTCATCAACTGTAAAAAGCCTGCTATCTTATTTATCACTAAAGAGAAAATTTTTTCAGTTATAATTTTAGGAATATCTTAACTTAGAAAATTTTAAAATATGAATAAATGTGCTTAGAGCGGATGGAATACAGTTTATGGTGTAATCTAAAGGAAGAAATGCTTGATTCTTTCAGACTTCATTTAGAGATGTACTAAACTGCAGGTAACCATTAAATCTTACAATATATAATATTTTCACATATAATCTCCATTAGAGAGGCTTTATTTCTTGCTATTATGTTTTGTTCCACAAGATAGAAGTTATTTATCAAAAAACATCACCAGATTGTCTCAATTTTAACCATCTAATTTTGAGATGCTCTTCTTATCAAAAAATTTTTATATTTTGAATCAGTGTCAGATTGACTTGATTTTTAAGAAGTTACATGAACTGACTAAGACTCAATTTCCTGAACTGTAAAAAGTGTATTATAACAGTAATATAATTTTAAGGGATTGTTATGTGAGACAAAAGAGTCATAAGCGTTGAACAAATATCAGCTGTCAGTTATTATTTGGCATACAAGAATCAGACTGATTTGAATTCACCTTTTGACTCTACCATTTTCTAGTCATAATAATTTGGGCAAATCAAATATCCTCTCTGCCTCATAAATGGTCATAGTGACACTGGTCTTTCAGGTTCTCAGGAGGCTTCAATGAGCTGATAAAATATATCACCTTCCCTACATTATGTCAGCCATATTATGCTGATTAACAAAAAATTTCATAGTAGAAAACGACATTCATTGAGCATTTATGTGCTCAAACTCTTTGACTTCTATGCTCTTTGCCTCATTTAACCTACACGATAATCCAAGGAGATAGCCACATTTATTATTTCTATTTTATAGATGAGGAAACTGAGGCACAGAGTAGCTAAGTAGTGGTCACAAAGCTTTGGCAGAACTGCTTATTGAGCCCAGGCAGCATGGCCCCAGAGTGGCACACAGCTCAAGCCACTTCTTTATTTGCCTTAACTTCACCACTAGGAAGAATACAAGGCAGCCTTGTAAAATGAACAAGGCCTTCTGCTAGGCCAAAACATCGGGGGAATAATAAGCCAAGATATGACTGGTCACCGCAGATGTGCTTTCCAGTGGGAGGCAAAGGCAGGACATAGGACGCGCCGTTAGAGGTGGGGGTTGCTCACAGCTCTAGTACTTGGCACGCAGCTAAGGTTGAGTCATTGACAACTTCCTGCACAGCCACATAAGCTGAGGAATAACATGGAAGGTATTTAACAATCTGTATGAACACGTAAACCCTGTGAAATAATGAGCAATCCGTCACTATGTTAACAAAAAGAGAAATAGTTCTAAGCACATTTGAACATTTGTGAAGACAACCATGTTCCAGGATGAAAGGAATGTACTACTTACACTTGAAAATATGTAATAGACAAGTCATATGAAGTTCAAGGGAAAACAGATTGACTGAAATGATGTAGGGAAAGGAGAAAATTGAACTGTACAGGCCTCGGAAAATGACAAGAGAGCTGGTAAGAATGGAGAAAGTATGAAAACTGAAAAACCACTTCAGCTCATGAACTCATTTCCCCCTGTACTTGTAGTGTAGAGTTTTAAGACTTAATTTTTCTTTGTTTCAAGTGTGTTTATGTGGATTCCTAAGTAAGATTGTAAACTCTGGTGACTGATGTGGTGCAGTGGAAAATTCACTAATTCAGGCCCAGAAGAGAGGGGTCTAAAACCTGGTGTGCCTCCCCAGCCAGATGACCACAGGCAAACCATTTACTCAATGTCTCAGTTTCTTCATTCGTGAAATAAAAATATCTACTCAAAATAAGAATGTATGTGGAAGAAACTTATAAAATATGTCCTACTATGTAAATATAAGGTATTCAGAGGTCGGTGGAGAAACAGAACAAGAGACTAGAAGAAAAAAAACCCTGTAGATCAAAAGATCGAGATTAAGACTTTGCCACTTACTTGCTTCATGACACTGGCCAGAATACAGTGATGCACTCAACCTCAGTGAACTTTAAGATTCCTTATCTACAAAACAGGTTAATAGTACTAACGACGCCAATGGATATCTGTGCAAGTTACATCAGTTCTGTAAGGTAGGGAGTATCACTCCCTATTTTACAGATAAGGAAACTGTGATATAAGATTTCTTCCTGTTTGTTATAATGATTCCCATAAAACCTGTAACAGTTCTCCACCTGCAACAAAAAGTAAGTACATGTTGGTTGATCACTTTTATGTACATAGCTTTCTTAATGGAAGAGACTATTTATCAGATAGAGAATCTCTTATCTAGCCATGAAGTACGTGCACGCTGTAAGATGCCTTCATGGGGTGATTGGCACAGATGATCTCTCAATGTTCCTTTCAGTATGTGATTCTGGGAAGTCAAATTGAAATTGAACAAAGAACATAACTGGCAAAAATGAAATTACTGCTTTTCTGGAGACAGTGCTATTTGTCTGAAAATGTTAAAATGTAGATGGGAAGGAGGAAATAACAGGTCTGTGATTCATGATACTAAAAGCTAAGAAAAGGTGGGTTTTCCTTGTGGCTATAAAACAAACAAAAAAGCATATAAACCCAGTGTTTAAATGTTAATTTGCTACAGTACATCAAATGTTTATGGCAATAATTTGATGGAAGCATCCTATTGAAAAAAACAAATCCTTTCCCATGTCAATATGCTTATAAAAGAAGATACCCAACTGTCTCCAGCAATGCGTATTTATATCTCTGCAGAAAATAACCTGACCTTATTTGCTGCAGTGACCATGAAACAGTGCTTCCATAATGGTAATATGAAATATTTCAGAAGAACAGAAAACCTTGTGGTTTCTTAGATAAAAGAAAAGACTACCCTATCTTGCATTTCTCACATTTGCTGCTATGGACCTGGTTTATCTATTAACCAGTGTACCTGGGGTATTCTGTCACCAGCCTTCAGACTTACTCAACTCTCCACATTTTAAAGCAGAAATTGGAAAGTGAAAAATGGTTCACACATTATCTCATATGTTACAGATTTTAGAGACATTTTGGCAAACAAATTAACTAAGCTTGATTATTCTTCTGAAATAGTGTCCAGGCACAGGACACATATCTCCTCAAACTTTCTTCCTCTAAATGCACTTTTATCCACTTCAAAGTCATCTTATACTGCAGCATAAGTCAGAAAGGAAAAAAGAACTCACAAAATGTCACAGCATTCCATTTTACAAACTGTAATAACTAGGCTGTTCTGTAAAATGTCTGGTCAGGAAAAGAGCTGAAACTACTAACTAAAGTGAGGGCTGAGCTTCTTTTGAGAATTAGAATTCCTTGTACTTTTCCAAGTCCTAGATGGCATAGATAACAGAAAATTAATTTTAATGCTATGATATGCTTAAATTGGCAAAGATCAGTAGTCATTATGGACTGGTTTTTGTTCATGACTTAATTTTGCCATTCTAAACCTTTGAGCAGGATTTAAAATACTTAATACAGCACTCCCCAGGCTCTGGTGTTTACCTTACTTCAAAACTCCATTTTTCATGATTTCACTTTTCTTCCACAGAGAGAAGTTAAGTAAGAGGGCTTTGGGTCAAGATTGTGACTGGATTCAAATCCTAAAGTTTTCGCTACATTGTGTGCCTGTGGGTAAGTTATTAGGCGCCTCTGTAAAATGGAGATGATATCTCACAAGCATGTTGCCTTATGAGTAAGTGAGGATTCAATGAGATAGTATATGTAAAGTGCTCTAGACAGTGTTTAGAAGAATTTTAGCTTTTAATGAATGTTAGCTCTTATTATTCCATCCAGATGAAAGTATATTAATATTTAGATATTTTTCTAGTCAATGCCAAATACTTTTGTGCTTTCTTATTTCTGAGTTACAATAAAAGTTGGCCAGTTACAACTATGTGGAATTTCCCAAAGGAAATATGTGAAATTATACATGCAAAATAAAAATGTTTTAATGAAATGAAAATCTGAATAACCTTAGTAAATTGTTGGGTTTTTTTTTTAAATTCTAAAGTTTTTTGTAACTCTATAAAGCATGTCTTTAAAACTCATAAATAGGAGAGTTTGGAATTGATTTTGTAAGTGGTGAGGAGGAAAGACATTTAGAACAAAATAGAATTTTAGATTTGAAAAAGACTTTAGGTATGTAACTGTAACATTGATGCTATCACCTACTAGCTTTCAGATCTTAAGCAAGTTACTCAACTCTTTGTGCCTTAGTTTTCATGTCTACACAGTGGTGATATTATTAGCACCAACCTCATGGTGCCACTATAAAGATTAAATGAGTTAATGCATTTAAGTATAGAACAGTGCCTGACATCTCTAATGAGTTCTCATTAAATGTTAGCAACTATTATTAATTCATTATTGTTATTTTACAAATGACAATATCAACATCAAGGGAGGAAGTTCATTTCCCAAGGTCATATTTTAGATCTAATGGTAAGGAGAAGGATCCAGGGCTTTTGACTCTCAGTCTACTGATTCTCAGTCTACTTCTCTTTCCACTCTAACACCAATTTCTTCTTCATCTTGGCCTTGCCTCTAGATTTGCTTCAGTTCTGTCACCCTGGATATGGGTTTGTTTTATTCATCAATGGTCTGGATAATGAAGATGTGAGGTCTAGTTATTGGTCTTTATGGTTGGTAGTGTAGAAAGATTAACTTTTGAAAGTGAAAGAGTTAAGTTTCACATGAGATGGAACCTGAAATTTGTGTTCAGTTACTATTTATGGCCTTTTCTCTGCTTAATAATTAGATACTAAAAAATCTGCAACAAAGCAAGAGATGAAGATTAAGAAAAATTGTCAAGAAGGAAGGAGAATTGTACCAACCCCTCTAAGAATTCATGAAGTGCTTGAGCAGACTACTTTGACCTCTTCTCAAACCTGCTAAGCATGGACATACAATAAGAGCACCTTTGGTGCAGATAAACTGGAGAAGGGGCCTGTTTGTATAGTTTTCTTTGAGGAAATCTTCCCTGCAGGAAGTATGCAGCAAAGAGAAAGGCCCATATGTTAAAGTACATTTTCTTTTTATCTCTTCGCACATCCCTACTTTGCCACCCCCTTTAGCCTCTACCTACTCAATCTCCTATGTCACAATTCCAGGTGCACTCATCAGCATGCAAAAAACACATATGAAGGTGGATATATTTGCATATGAAGATGGATAAATCAAATCTGCAAATGGATAATGACATGGGCAAGTCATCAATTTATACTTGTAAACAACTTTTCAGTTAGACCTTGGGAACAAGGAACATGATATTCTCTCTACAAACTCATGTGGCTTTCTTATTTGAAAGTTTTGGAAAGATTTTTGGTTTTGTTTTGAGGAAATTTTCTGAATCTATTTTGAATGTTAGAATTTGGGCATTTGCTAAAAGGAAGTTGCTTGAGCTTGGATGTCTGTGCTAAGATTTCTTTAGGGACAGCTTCTCCAACTTTTTCATCAAAGTCGTCCTAACCACAGCTGAGAGTGAATACCAAGGAATGGGGACAAAACCTGAAAAGGTCAGTCAGAAGCAGCATTTTTTTCATGTTTCATGTATGTATAGGACAGGAGTTAAGAACCTCTTGAAGCAAAATCATCTGATTTAGAATTCCTGTTCCACTAGTTACTAGCTGGGTGATGTTGAACAAATAGTCTTTCCCCTACTTCAATTATTTTATCTGTTAAGTGGTGATGATCATAGTACGCTCTTCATAGGGCTCTTGTGAGGGTGGATTGAATGAGTTAATTTAAGTGCAGTACTCACAACAGGATCTAGCATACAGTGAACATGCAATTAATGCTAACTCTGATTATTTTGAAGATAATCACTTGTGTTCTTGCTGTGATATACTCTGGTTTGTTTAAAATAAAAATAAAGGATTCCTACTCCCCCCAAATCATCAAGTCATTTATCCATTTATTCAGGAAAAATATATTAAGGGCATACTGAGGACGTACACTGTGGTAGGCATTGTGAGAGACACAAAGATAAGTAAAACATACAGTCAGTGCTCAGGGAACTTAAGGTTTTTGAGAGGAAATGCATGAAGTGGAGAATGGTCTCAGTAACAAAACTAAGTATTTACTGATCAAGTACAATGTACCAAGATGTAGGTAAATTAGCTAGGTTCTAAACAATCTTGCAAGGTCGATGTTATTTTCACCCTTTAACAGCTGTAGAAACAGAGGTTCAGGAGAGTCAGGTAACATAAAAGAGCAGGGATTTGAACCCACATCTGTCTGAATTCACAGTCCTTGACTTTTCTGCTTTACCTCCATAATTTTAATCTGTTAAGTTTGTGGTCTCGGTGTGGAAGCTGGAAGCTCCAGATAATGACTGGTAACCAAGGAGGGGCAGAAATGTGAAAAATTTTGTAGGAATGTTTAGAAAATAAGAGGAAAAAAAGATCTCAAAGAAAACCCAGATAATTGGATCCAGACTGGAGAGCCTAGGCCTGGGCAAGGACAATGGGGAGAAATGGGTGTCTTCTCTTGTGCCAGCTCTGCTTGGGGGTTGCTGCTGGGAACCCTAGGTAGAGCAGCCATGTTGGTCACCTGGACCCAATGGGAAAGGGCTTTGTCCTATCAGCAATGTCTTCTGCGGGCACAGGAGAGGGGAGTGGCGGCGCGGTATCTGCAAGCCCCAGCCTAGGGTAAACAGTGAGCCAGAAAAGCAATTAAAGCAGAAACATATGAGGATAATTAGAAGGGACAGCTCTGAAGGGTAGAAGGAGGCAGTGAAACTAAAACAGAGAATTTTAGCTATTTCTGTCAATCCCTTGATGTCTGGAAAAACATTCTTTTTGGTCCAGACTATGGTACCACACCCTGAATAAGACCGAAACCATTCTCAGCACTGTACCCCTAGTTTGGATTCAATGGCATCTCCTGGATTCTGCTAGTGAAGTAGCCTGAACAGGACACAGGCCTATGGACATCTCCATTTGGATGTCCTGCAGGAACCTCAAACTTGACTTCATCACAATTGAATTCATCATCTTTCTTATAAAAGCCTGCTCCTTTCTCAATGTTTGCCACTGCAGTTTAACAGTACCAAGTCCATTCAGTCATCTAAATTAGAAATGAGCTCTTATTTTTTAATAATAAAATGCTTCCCTCAAGCTTTCTGTTTCTGTTCTGTACTACTCCTTCCATTCTCTATTCAAATTGTCAAGTGAGTCAGTTCTTTGAAGGAAGATATGTCATTGTCATTATGGAGAAAAAGGACACCGTTGTCCCTTAGAAGTCCAAAGAAAGCCCAGGGAAGCCGTTGAAGCCAGTCTTAGGGTTATCAAGATTAGCTCCCATCACCTTAGAGCAATCTAGGAAGAAACACTGGAAAAGGGAGTCATAAAAATTGAAGGCACCCAAAAAGTAGAATGGAAAGGAACTGAAAAAACCTTTTCCTACTTTGTTATTCTGCTTGGAAAAGTTACTCTTAAGGAAAATGTGCATAGAGCTTTTGAACACTGGCTAGAAAAAGATGAAGACTGAAAAAGCAAACTGGATAAGTCACTTTCTTCTTTCATTCTTCTATCTCTACTACTTCTTTAACCTTTTAGATGTGTATCTTCATTAGACATGACAGAAGTGATAATTGCATAATTTGACTTTTCATTAAAGCCCTTATAAAATTGGGTTTTATCGATGTAGCCCCAAAGCCTCAGTGCAATATTTATATTATGAAAGCACTGACATCATTTTATATAATTTAGTGTTCTTGGCATACTCAATTCAGAAGAGACCAAAACCAAAGGTGCTGCAGGTCAGTACTGAGGTACATTGGCAGGGCTGTCTGTGGGAAATTTCTGGATGTCTGGTTGGGCTTAGATTAAAGGTGCTACAAATTTCTAAATTACATTTGCCCTAAGTTTCCTGGAGTTTTTAAAGGATGAACCATTCACAGGTCAAAGTAAGGGACTTCTATGATGTAAGTTGATAAATAAGTTGCTCTTTTGAACTATGTTTGTTTACTGAATTTTTTTTTTAACTTGTCATGCTACCTGGGGCAAGTTATGCAAGCCACTAGAGCTTTAGCTTCCTCATATGTACCGTCGGGGTAATAATACGGCTTAATTTGTTGGATTTTTTTTGAGAATAATTGTGGCATGGAGTAAGTGCTCAAATAATGTTAGCTGACGGATAGTAATTAGAGTAATACTACTACCAATGCACTATTAATTTTGAGACAAAGGAATTAACCCCTAGAAACTTTGTCTACTTCTATTACAGGGAGGAATAGTGAAAGAATATCTGCAAAATAACTTTACAGAAAAAGTTTGGATTTCACCTTGTCCTTCTTCGCCACCCCTTCTTCTATTCCTATTAAATCAAAGTACAGTTGGAATGTAATCTAAGAAGTCAAATAATGCAATGGGAATGATAATAAAAAACAGCAGCTACCTAGGTTATCTTCTCTCCACCCAAATCCTGCTCCCTAGAGTCAATCTTTCAACTCTTGATTTCTTCTGACATTCTAAATCACACAGTGATATATTTTCTTTCTTTCCTTGTATTTCAGTATTAGAATTTATCCTTGACTTCTGAGTATGGGAGATAAGAATGCTGTTATTTCTTTTACACACACACACACACACACACACACACACACACATTCCTTCCTCATTCTAGAAGATTTACATTACGTTCAATATCTATGTTTTTCCATTTTGTTCACTACTAAGCCATGTGATGTGCTATGATTGCATTTCTTTTCTTGCATACTTTTTTGGTTTTCCTTAGTGGTAACACATTGTCTTAGTGCATTTGAGCTACTCTAACAGAATACCTTAGACTGGAAGCTCATAAACAACAAACATTTATTTCTTACAATTCTGGAGGCTGGAAGTCCAAGATCAGGGAGCTGGGAAATTTAGTGTCTTGTGAGAGTCATCTTCTGGGTTGCAGACTGCCATCTTCTCATTTGATCCTCACTCTCTCTACACTGTATCTTCACATTGCAGAGAAAGGGTGAGAATGCTTTCTGGGGTCTTTTCTGTAAGGGCACGATTCCATCATGAGGGCTCTGTCCTCATGACCTAATTACTTCTCAAAGGCACTACCTCATAATACCATCACTTTGGGTGTTAAGATTTCCAAAAATTAATTTTAGGGGGACACAAACATTCAATTCATAACACACATAAATGTTTTCTATTTTGATTCTTTGTTTTGTATGTACTTTTATTATTAGTGTATACTGAAATTATCTATCTGATTTATGTATAAAACTGCTGTCAATACAATCCAATATTGTCTCCTATCCTGCATTTTTTGTCCTTATAAGCTTTTATGCTTTAACTGTAATTTTTGTGAGTCTTGGTAGGGTGTGTAGATAAATGCAAGAGTTCAATCCACCATATCCGACCAGAAATTCTAATCTGCTTATTTCTATTAATCTTTTCGACAGTGGGTCTTAAAAGTGGAAGGATCTACCTTGAAAGCCAGAAGCATGGATAACTACAGTCATTCTAAATAAAATGAAATTTTCCTTTCTGTGACTCCCTGTGGATCTTCACAGCTAAAATAAAGAGACAAAATATATTTCTAGAGCATCCCACAGTCCAGTGGTTCTTGCATGGGGTGGGAGCCACCTCCAAGGGGGCATTTGGAAAGGTATGAAGACTATAGTTTTCCTTCTGACTGAATCCCCTTCTCTTTGTGCCAAGCCATGATAGGAAGAATTATACCATCCCAAAATTCAATAGCATGACCACTGAGAAACAGCACCAATCCTTCCCTCAAGAGGGAACCCAGGAATCTTAAGATCCTCCATCATTTGGGGATGTGAGTGGGCTTAGGTGTCTGAATTTGGCTGTAAACATTCTGTTCCTTAGCTGTATTGAATTACACATGGAGGTGGTATCTTAGTCTGTTCAGGCTGCTATAACAAAATAACATAGACTGGGTAGCTTATAAACAACATAATTCTCCCCCCACAGTTCTGGGAAGGCTGGAAAGTCCAAGATCAAGGCTCCAGCAAATTAAGTGTCTGGTGAGGGCTCATTTCCTGGCTCACATACAGTTCCTTCTCACTGTGTCCTCACATGGTTGAAAAAGAAACGCAACTCTGTGGGGCCCCTTATAATCCCATTCATGAGGGTTCTGAAGTCATGAGGTGATCACCCTCAAAGGTCACACCTCCTAATGCCATCATATTGGTGATTAGGTTTTCAACATACCAATTTTTTGGGGGGGGGAAGTGGAAACACACATTCAGCCTATGGCAGGTAGCTGCAATGCTTGAGGTATAATTGGTTATAAAATTACATGTATGTTTGAGTTTCAAGACTTCTGCAAACTATGAACTTTTTGTTTTTGTTTTTGTTTTTTTGAGAGAGAGTCTCACTCTTTTGCCCTGGGTGAAGTGCAGTGGTGCAATCTCGACTCACTGCTACCTACGTCTCCCAGGTTCAAACGATTCTCCTGCCTCACCCTCCAGAGTGGCTGGGATTACAGGTGCACACCACCACACCCAGCTATTTTTTGTATTTTTAGTAGAGATGGGGTTTCACCATGTTGGCCAAGCTGGTCTCGAACTCCTAACCTCAGGTGATTTGCTCACCTTGGCCTCCCAAAGTGCTAGGATTACAGGTGTGAGCCACCATGTCCAGCCCTGTGAACTTCTTAAGAAAAATCAAGTTGTTCTTGCATTCACCATAGCTGTGGACACATAGCAGCTTCTAAAGAAATATTTGTGGATAAAGTCGAGTTCTGATTTTGCCATTGGGACGATAGTTGTGGCGCATTAACTTTAGCAAGTCAGACTTCTGCAAATTAGCTTTCTAGTGAAAAATTTATGTGGCACATATTACTATTACTCACATATATATAGTAATGAAACTTACTTCTTTCAAACTCTGTGAGGAATAATTGCTACATGACTGCAAAGCACCATGAGAGTGTGAAGTATTATGTAAGAAGGAGGTGAGGTAGGTCATTATTACATAATGCAGCTCTTCCTATCATGGTTTGGCTGTAATGTGGAAGGCCTTGGAGGCAAGCCGCAGTGTGTAGACAGTGTCATCAACACACATCAACTCTGAAAAATGAATACTCACCACTTATAATCATAGATACAGCTGGGCCCACAGGAAACATCTAACCTGCAATCAATCTCCTCCTCACTGTGGTCTGGCAGGATGGGTGATACCTGTCTTCATGAATTTTTGTGTGGGGAATTCATTTTTATTTCAAAATCAAAATCACAAACCTTTGTTGACCAGCTGAAAACGTGCTGATGTCCTGTCATGCTGTCACTTGTTTTCCTAACAGCAATAGACCATCCATGGCCACTGCTCTTAATTTCTATGACAGCATTTTTCATGCAAAATGTTATTTTGTTTCAAAGTAGTTTCAGAATCTGTATCATATTAATCTTCCAATCATCTTGTTAAGTGGTTCATAAAAGTGGCTAGACTCCTATGGGAAAGACAGGTAAGCCCAGGGTGTTAAATAATAAGTTTACCTTATATTATGAAAACATGAATAAAATGAATGATTAACAAACCCATGCTGAACATGAGTAAAAAACATCACATTATTTGTGTTATTAAAGTGCTATTTGTTATAATATAAATATTTGGTTTGGTGTGTCAGTCTATCTATTTCAAAAATCCTTATCAAGGGTCTGCAATGTGTCAGACACTATGGAAAAGCAGTATGTGAATTATGCTGTATTTTAAATCACCTTTGAAATATACAGAGAGGCCTGCAATTGTGTGGATTGTATGAAAATAGAATTTTAAAATTTTGTATTTATTTTAATTTTTTAAGAAAAAAATTCTTAAAAGATATATATTGTATGTAGAATTAATAGACCTTGCTTATGATTGACAGCAAAACAAACAGGAAAAATACGTGTGAGAAAGAATAAAGTAAAATACTATTTTTTAAATAGCATTCAACCATTCAACAAGAATATTAAATGCAAAAATGCCTGTTTCCACTTTGTTGAATATTCAGAAACCGAGGTCAAAATACTGCAGAATAATGTTTACTTAAAAGGGAAGTGAGAATACTTAAACAAGTTCCAGCAGGATTAAAAATTTTAATATATCTAAGAAGCAATAATATTAATGGAGGTAAATTGTTTTATAATTTTGAGTCAGAGAAGCTAACAATCATAAAGAAAGGAATAAATAAATAAATGGATAAGCATTATAAATTTCTACAATCAAAAGCAAACCTATATAGACTAGTGGCAAACTGCACATAAGTTTCATATTTATCTAATATATGGCAATCAATATATCTAAGATATGAGAAGCATTTACAAATTAATAATGATAATAAGATACCCTAATAGAAATGTGAGCAAAGACCCTAAACAAGCAATTCACCAAAGAAGAGACCAAGAAATGACCAAGAAATGTATGAATGGCTATTCTTCTCTTGTAACTAATCAAAGAAATGGAAACTTGACATTCTTCAGACATTCTTCACAGATTAGATTTGTAAAGGTGAAAATATTGAGCACCGATGCAGTGAGAAAATGAACGTACTAATCGGTGGAGACAAATTGGTAGTCGTTTTTTCAGACAGTAGCCTGAAACAGATTCCAAATATTTTTAGATGCATTTCCCTTTGCCCATTCCATTACTAGGAATCCTGTTTAAGAACAAACACGTGCACTTAGAGCTAGCAGATCACAAAATGGCATCATTGCAGTGATTCTTGAATGGACAGGTGAAAAGGGTGTCAAGAGACGATTTATCATTCACTCGTCTCTCCCCTTCTTCAAAAATTTGACTTGCTTTTGCAGAAGCCATATTAGAGTAAGGTAGGAAACCATGTGTACTTTGAGAAAGAATCCCAGATGGCTTGGAATCACCACCCCCACCCTTTTTCTTTCCAGATTCTTGTCAGATTGAGAATCATGGCTGTATTTTTTTCCTTTTTCCAAAAATAATATATAAATATGAGCACAGAAAAAATGTCCAGAAACATGTTAATTATAATTATCTTTGCAGGAAAAATATTTAGGATTTTATTTTTTGATTTTTTATTTGTTGGATTTTTTATTAATGAAAGCCCTAATTTTCATTTTTAATAATCAAATAAACAAGAAACTTGATATCCTTGAAAACGGCTATTGGAGAAGTCAGGTGACAGCAATCTAATAGACAACCACAATCAAAACCAGCTAAAAAAGTCCCTAACAATGGGTATCTTTTGTGCTAAACCATAATTACATGCTTCAACCCAAGAAGCTAGATAATCAAGTGCATGGCATATATAATCTAGAGAAGGAGAAAAAGTTAAGAATAAACAGCTGGAAAATAACAGCAAGGTGTCAAAAAAGCCTAAGTTTCTAAAATCATGAAGTATATTGACAGTCATAAAAAATGGGTGCATTTAAAAATTATTAAATAGAAATTGAGGAAAAAACATATATCTTTATATGATAGACAGAAACCTTGGCATTCATTACCCCAGGAAGAGAATGGGGACAACATATATAAATGGGTTAAAGAAAGAATTCTTACATAATAAAATTAATACTAGATTATTAAGAGAAAATGAAGAAATCAGGATTATGATTCTAAATTTTAGTTTGACATTAGAAAATTGAACCACACATTTCCCTGTAAAACATCTTTTATTTTTCTTGCCAGAGACAAGAGACCTGAGTTGAATGAGTCTGGGTCTAACCAAAATGGCAAGGCTTTTTTTTTTCCATTATAAATTCCAAATTAATGGAATACAAAGTAATGATAGCTTACCATTTATTATTTGTGCTCAAAATTGGTAGTTTAAGGATTTAAGTGGAAATATTAGTGGAATAATTTTTTATAGCTTTGCTAAGAAGATTCAAAAACAACACAAAAGTTAACGTTAACTCAATTTTTTTTTGTTTGTTTTCTATGAGTTTGGTGTTCAAGTGAGACTAGTGGTTTAACAGAATTTGGCTGTGCCTGTGCCTGGTTCTTCTGGTTTCTGGAATTGGTAAAGTCACCCCTCTCCCCAAATAAAAAGAGAGAAATTATTAGAAAAGAGATGAACAATTGCTAAGGACAAAAAGGAGAAAGGATTGGGGTTAAAACTAGAGTATGGCAAGTGAGGAATGAGACAACAGTTTAAAATATGTTGAAGAAAGAAAGATTCTGGCCAGGCCTGTGGCTTATGGACGTTCTTTTATTTCAGCTTCCTATTCAAAGAAATACTCTGGCTTGTCACTGTTTTTACAATCTGACATCACATATTGTCCAAAGAAAGAATTTTCTTAAATTAGATGGAAATTTCTTTTGCAAACTGATCTTAATCTGCACTTTTGATTGCTGTTCTTCACTCCATTCTTATCCAAGAATTAGTAGAAATCTTCTTCCTGAAAAGTTATATCAGTCATTACAATTATCCAGGTATTGGATTGCTTAAATTCATAATTCTTTGCTCCAATAGTTCCCAGAATTATGACAAATATTCTTTTGTTAATATGTTTCTTTCCTTGTTCCTTTTTTGCATGAGCACACAAATGCCTTTTCTGTTTAGAAATTCACCCGATCTAGGCTCTGTTCCCCCACAATCTCCACCCCTGTTGAAGTCATAAGTGTCTGAATATGACCTCGTAGTCTAGACTTACTGCTGATGTGTGTATTGTCACGTACAGGATCTTATAAAGTCAGCGACGTGCATGTAGATGCAGGCCTGCTAGAGGATTTTGCAAGGTAGATGGTGACGCACAGGTCCATGTTTTGTTCACTGGGCAGGATTGACCCCACAGGCTGTAAGATTGGTTACTATTTTCCAAATATTTCTAATGGAAGAATTAACAATGAGAAAGTCAGACCTAATTGCTCTTATTTCATCAGTTAGTAACAACAGGCAAACGTTTCTCTTTTAAATTAGTTCAGATACTTGTCTTAAGTAACCATTTCTTTCATTATGAAGGTGTTTGGTTTTTGAACTGTTGCTTTGTCATGCAGTTCTGTGTTTCTCTGAAACTTAGGTTTGAAGAGATTTAAGAAAAAGTTTGCATAATATTATATGCAGTCCAAATGGCACAGGAAAGAAGTACCAAACACCTTCATGCAGCTATTCTCTGTCTCTAGTCATTTTCTCTATTCATCTGTTATTCATTCAACCAACATGCATTGAGCACATATTATGCACTGAGTATAATTAAAGCATTGAAGCGAAGATGAATAAGACATGTTTGATACCCTTACAGGCCTCTAGGATTGACTGAGGCCCCCTCATGTTATAAACTACCACACAATGAGAAAAATGCTAATGGAGACATTGCATCCCCATGCTCATGAATGAGAATGATCATAAGAAGATGCACATAAGGGGGTGATGTTTATGGAATCTTCAAAGACCGAGCAGGAATTTACCAGGGGCACAAGAGGGGAAAACATTTCAGGCAAATGCACCAGCCTGTCGAGGAACATTGAAATGTGAACTAGCATGGCATGTTTGCAAGAAGACAGTCGAGGCTGAACCTAGGGAGTGGTTCAGTAAGGCAGTAAGGCAAAGCAGGGAGATAAAATTAATGGGGGAATAAGGAGCCAGATCATGAAGGGCTGTTTATGTTCATCAAGGAAAGGAGGTGATGTTTTTTCTTATGGGTGTTCCAAGTCTCTGAAAGGTGTTAAACAGAGAAGTACCATATTTTTGTGCTTTTGATACCAGAAGCAAAAATGTAGGCTACAGATTCAAGAGGAAAAAAAGGTAGGAGAGCCTGCCAGCAGTGAGACCTGGTAGGAGGCTACTGCAGCAGAACAGGCAAGAAATGATGAGGCCTGGAAGCAAGACAGCAGCAGTGGTGCTGGAGTGGATTCCACATATATCCATAGTCACAGAGACTGAATGACTGATTGAATATGTGAGCAAGGAAGGGGAGGTGATTCTGAAGTTTCTGACTTGGACACTAAGATATAATTAAATGAAAGGAAGTTGGACTGGAAAGATGATAAAAGAGAATTTAATTTTGGATATGCTACGTTTAAGGCATTTGTGATAGAGTTAACAGGATATCTATTAGGAGCCAAGCAAGTCTGAAGTTCAAGAGAGGTGTTTATACTGAAGATAAAAAGTTGAGAGTCATAAATACATGGTGCTTGATATTATAGGAGTGGGTGAGATTACCCTGGGGGAGTGTATAGAAGAAAATAACAAGTGCAAGTCCCAGCACTTTGGGAGCTTGAGGCAGGAGGATCTCTGGAAGCCAGAAGTTCGAGACTAGCCTGGGTGAAATAGTGAGACCCTGTCTCTACAAAAAAAAAAAAAAAATTAAGAAGCCAGGTGATATGGTTTGGCTATGTTCCCACCCAAATCTCATCTTGAATTGTAGCTCTCATAATCCCCACACGTTGTGGTAGGACCTGATGGGAAATAATTGAATCATAGGGGCAGCTTTTCCCATGCTGTTCTGAGATCTGATGGTTTTATAAAGGGCATTTCCCCTGCACATGCTCTCTTGCCTGCCACCATGTAAGTTGTGACTTTGCTCCTCCTTCACCTTCCATCATGATTGTGAGGCCTCCTCAGTCATGTGGAACTGTGAGTCCATGAAACCTCTTTTTCTTTATAAATTACCCAGACTCAGATATTTCTTCATAGCAGTATGAAAATGGACTAATATAGTCCTAGCTACCCAGGAGGCCAAGGCAGGAGGATCATTGAGCTCAGGAATTATATTTCAGCCTGGGTGACAAAACATGACCCAATCGAAAGGAAGGAAGGAAGGAAGGAAGGAAAGAAGAAAGGAAGATAGGAAGGAAGGAAGGAAGGAAGGAAGGAAGGAGAGAGGGAAGAAGGGAAGAAGGGAAGAAAAAGAAAGAAAGAGAGAGAGAGAGAGGAAGGAAGGAGGGAAGGAAGGAAGGAAGAAAGGAAGGAAAGGGAGAAAAAAAGTGTAAGGACAAAATCCTATCTTGGAGAAAATTCAGAGTGTAAAAGAAACTAGTGTAGAAAAAGAAACTAAGGAAGGAGAAGATGGAGCAAATAGAGGTAGAAGATGAAGTAACTGCCATATAAAGGCAAACATTTCAAATGGCGCTTGGTAAATATTTTAACTTTTTTAGAAAATAGGTTGAAATAATAACTGAAAAGTGCTCATCAGATTTTAAGGCTACAAAGTCTTTGGAAGCCATCACAAGAACGATGTTTTGGGAGCAAAGGAGGGAGAAGCCAGATTGCAATGAATTCAAGAGCAAAAAGGAGGGGAGGGAGTAACAACATGGGGGGGTTACTTTCTTCAAGAAGTTTGAGTGTGAATAAAGGAGAAGAAGATCTCCTCCTCCTCCTCCTCCTTTCTGCTTCTCCTCTTTCTGCCCCTCCTCTTCCTCCTCCTCCTTCTTCTCTTTCTTTGTTTTTAAGAAAGGAAACATTTTTCTCTAAAATAAAGGAGACAGGCTCTATCCCATAACGGTGCTCTGATTTGGGAGATTGCTATAAACATCCACTTTTAAGAATAATTTTTTCATCTTAGGTTTTTCTCATCTGTAGTTATGTTTCCAGGAGCACAGTTTGATCTATGGTAGACCGACCTCTATGTTAATAGCCCTTTGTCCTACATTAAGATTCTAGTCTATTTACACAGAAGAGTATGTGGAGTGAAGCCAACAACTAGAAATAAAGGAAAATCACTCAGCAAAATGTGTAAGAGTGTAACACATATCATAGTATTTTTGATTATTTTCTCTTTACTAAGTTTATTTGATGGATCAAGCATTAATTTTTTTTTTTTAGATGGAGTCTCACTCTGTCACCCAGGCTGGAGTGCAATGGTGTGATCTTGGCTCACTGCAACATCTGCCTTCCGGGTTCAAGCGATTCTCCCTGCCTCAGCCTCCCAAGTAGCTGGGATTACAGGTGCCCACCACCACGCCTGGCTAATTTTTGTATTTTTAGTAGAGATGCTGTTTCACTATGTTGGCCAGGCTGGTCTCGAATGCCTGACCTCAGGTGATCCGCCAACCTCGGCCTCCCAAAGTGCTGGGATTACAGGCATGAGCCACTGCACCCAGCCTCAAGCATTACTTTTTAAAGCTATTCAACATGCACTTATTTTGTACAAAGTTGAAAGTGTTAAAGGTAATCTAATGACAATTATGTACTAACATACCTGAGCCTCTCTCTGTTTCCTTACATTTGTAGAAAAAATGCAATGCATAAAGTGATTCGAATCCATATGGTTCTCAAGTTTAAAACCTATTTCAGACATTACCTTAGCCAGCTTCACAGCTCTAAAAAATTGTTTTTCTGAACTCTATATTAGCACCTTAGGCGGAAAGTAAGGTGTGTGTCATGTTGAATTCTGCCTTCTATTCCAGACATCACAGCTTTTGCAAACAGGTTTGTCTGACCACACGGTTTTTTGAGTCCCACAAATGAAGTACCCTGTTATCTACTTT
This sequence comes from Trachypithecus francoisi, assembly GCF_009764315.1. Taxonomy (NCBI): domain Eukaryota; kingdom Metazoa; phylum Chordata; class Mammalia; order Primates; family Cercopithecidae; genus Trachypithecus; species Trachypithecus francoisi. Next base: position 103,125,009 of record NW_022681456.1, on the reverse strand, counting down.
TCCCACTCCCAGCCTCTGTTTTACAGATGAGAAAACCTGAATGTATATCTTTACAGAGTTTGAAGACAGAGAAGAATCTTGAGGACTAAGGTTGCTTTTTGCTTGTAACTAAAAGCAGGATGACTGGAACTGGCAACAGGAAGGCTGTCTTGAAACCAGGCAGATTCTCTCTCATTTCTCATCTCTCTTTCATTTTTCTGTGTTCAATCCTGCTTCCTCTATGTCTTAGTCGAAAAGGTAGAATATAGCCCTACTTTATACGCTATAACACTAAATATGTCCTAAGCATAAAACACCGAATCTCTTTGTCTCCAATCACAGTTCCAAACCCCTGAGAGAAAGACAGTGGTTCGGCTTGTAAGCTTAATGGATGCTTCTTGTCTGCTGCACAGATACAGCTGGTTCACTGAGACAGTGGTATTGCTATAATGCAAGAGTTTAATTAATGCAGGACTAAACCACGTGCAAGACGGGAGTTGATTACTCAAATCAGTCTCCCTGAAAATTCGGAGACTAGGGTTATTATTTTAAGAATAATTTGGCAGGCAGGGGGCTAGGGAATGGGGAATGTTAATTGGTTGGGTTGGTGATGAAATCATAAGGGATTAAAGCTATTTTCTTGCAGTCTTCAGTTCCCGGGTGGGATCACAAGACCAATTGAGCCAGTTTACAGGTCCAGGTGGCACTAGCAGGTGCATAAGAAAGCAGGGTCTGAAAAATACCTCTGACACTAACCTTAGGTTTTACAATAGTGATGTTATCTATAGGTGCAATTGAGAGGTTATAATTCTTGTGACCTCTGGCTCCATGACTCTTGAGCCATAATTTCTAATCTTGTAACTAATTTGTTAGTTTTACAAATGTGGTTTCAATACTCAAGCAAGCAAGAAGGGAGTAGTTTTTGGGAAGGGCTATTATCTTCCTTGCTGTAAGGTTAAACTATAAACTGAATTCCTCCCAAAGTTAGCTTGGCCTACACCCAGGAATGAACAAGGCGTGCTCAGAGGTTAGAAGCAAGACAGAGTAAGCTATGGCAGATTTTTCTTACTGTCATGATTTTGCAAAGGCGCCTTCCAGTTTGGGTTGAATGTCCTCTCAGAGTACAGTCAGCTGTGGTCCAAAAGTACAATCACATTGCTTAACATGGCTTCCAGGCATATATCTCTGTAGCTGGAAGGAGAAATAGTTAAGGGGATTAGTGTAGGCCAAGCAGATATTCTAAAATGTGTCAATTAGAAAAGCTACTCCCACCTTGTGTTCATCAGGAAAACGACTCCCATTTTGCCTCCGCTCCCCATCCAAAACGCACTATTCTATAGGCCGAGGTTATAAGGGAGAATTCTTGATGCACTTCTCTTTTCACTACATGATTTATCTTTCTTGACAATAGGCTGATTATCATTAAGTAAACTGTAAGAAATACCAGTCCGCTTCTTTTTACACACTCTAAATCCCTTTCTCCTACTTTCCTATTCATTTCTTTCTGAGAAATTAAAGACAATGCTGCATGTATGTTAGAGAGACAATTTTTTCAGAAGGTCTTAGCCTGGTAGTAGCAATTCCTTCTTTTTAAAAAATAAATTTTACTGTGTATATTTGAGTTTTTCATGTTGTTGTGGGATACATATAGATAGTAAAATGGTTACTGTAGCGAAGCAGGTTAGCATATCAATCATCTCACATAATTACCTTTTGGTGACAAGAGCAGCTAAAATCTACTTATTTAACAGAAATCCAATCCAATACAAATTTTTTATTAACTTTATTCCTGTACATTAGATCTCTAAACCTGTCCATCCTTCACATGTGCTATTTTGTATCCTTTGACTTATGTTTCTCCATTTCCTCTCCCTGCAACCCCACTAGTGGTAACCACTGTTTCATTCTTCGTTTCTGTGTATTTGGGTTCCTTTTTTTAAAATCCACATTTAAGTAAGATCATGCAATATTCTGTGTTTGGCTTATTTCACTTAGTATAATGTCCCCAGGTCTATTCATGTTGTGGCAAATGGCAGGATCTTATTCTGAATAATATTTAGTGTGTGTGTGTGTGTGTGTGTGTGTGTGTGTGTGTGTGTAGCATGGGACTGTGGATATCTTTGGTGATTTCACCTCCTTTGAGTATATACCCAGAAGAGGGACTGTTGGATCCTATGGTAGTTCAATTTTTAATTTCTTTAAGAACCTCCATATTCTTTCCCATAATAGCTGTACCAATCTACATGCCTACCAAAGGTATAATACAGTTCCCTTTCTCCACATCCCTCACCAACATTTGTTATCTCTTGTCTTCTTGATAATAGCTCTCCTTATGTGTGTGACGTGATATCTCATAGTGGTTTTAATTTGCATTTCCCTGATACTAAGTGGATGTTGAATACCTTTTCATACACCTGCTGGCCATTTTTATGTCTTCTTTGGAGAAATATCTGTTCAAGTCCTTTCCCCACTTTTTAATCAGATTGTTTTTCTGCTGTTGAGTTCTTAGAGATCTTTATAAATTTTGGATATTAACCCCTTATCAGATAAGTGGTTTGCAAATATTTTTCCCAGTTTGCAAGCTGCTGTTTCACTTTGTTGATTGTTTCCTTTGCAATGCAGAAGTGTTTTAGTTTGATGTAGTCTCATTTATTTCTTTTTGCTTTTGTAGCATGAGCTTTTGGTGTGATATCCAAAAACTATTGCCAAGGCCAATGTTGAGGAGCTTTTCTCCTATGTTCTCTTCTAGAAGTTTTTTGTTTCAGATCTTACATTTATGTTTTTTATTCATTTTGAGTTGATTTTTGTGAAGATTCAATTTCATTCTTTTGCATGTGGAGATCCAGTTTTCCCAGTACCTGCAGCAAATATTTATTAAAGAGACTATCCTTCCACCATTGTGTCCTTTTGTTGCCTTTGTTGAAAATAAGTTGGCCATAGAAGTTTTTATATATTTCTGGGCTCTATATTATGTTCCATTGGTCTATGTTTCTGCTTTTATGCTAGTGCCATGCTGTTCTGACTACTGTAGCTTTCTAATATACTTTTAATCAGAAAGTGTGATGTCTGAAACTTTTTCTCTCTCAGTATTGCTTTGGGATTTTTTTTGTGGTTCCATACAAATTTTAGGATTTTTTCTATTTCTGTGAAGAATTGCCATTAGAATTTTGATAGGGATTTGTTTTTCTTTTTTAAAAAAACAGAATTGCGAGTTACAGGTGCAGATTTCTTACAGGGATATATTATGTAGTGGTGAAGTCAGGACTTTTAGCCTACCCATCATCTGAACATTGTACCTAGTATGTAGTTTTTCAACCCTCACTCACCTCCCTTCTTCCCCTCTTTTGGAGTTCCTGGTGTCTGATATTTCAATCATTATGTCCATGTGTGCTTATTGTTTAGCTTCCACTTACCAGTGAGAACATGCAGTATTTGGTTTGCTGTGTCTGAGTGAGTTCACCTAGGATAATGACTTCCCACTCCATCCATGTTGCTGCAAAGGATACGATTTCATTTTTTTTTTTATTGCTGAGTAGTATCCCATGGTCTATATACATGACGTTTTCTTTATTTGGTCAACCATTGATGGACACCTGGGTTTGTTCCCTGACTTTGCTATTGTGAATAGCACTGTGATAAACATGAGTGCAGGTGTCTTTTTCACACTTCTTTTCCTTTGGGTGGATGCCCAGTAGTGGATTTCTGGGTCCAATGGTAGTTCTATTAGTTTTTTGAGAAATCTCCATACTGTTTTCCATAGATGTTTAACTAATTTACATGATCACCAATGGTGTATAAGCATTCACTTTTCTCTGCATCCATGCCAACATCTGTTTGGTTTTTTTTTTTTTTGACTTTTGTTAATAGCCATTCTGACTGGTGTTAGATGATGGCTCAGTGTGGCTTTAATTTGCATTTCTCTGATGATGGTGATATTGGACATTTTTTTCATGTGTTTGTTGGCTGCTTGTATTTCTTCTTTCGAGAAATGTCTGTTCATGTCCTTTGCCCAGTTTTTAATGAGGTTGTTTGTTTTTTCTTGTGAAGCTGAATTCCTTGTAGATTCTGGATATTAGCCCTTCATCAGATGCATAGTTTGCAAATATTTTTTTCCCATTCTGTAGGTTATCTGTTTACTTGTAATTGTTTCTTTGGCTGTGCAAAGGTTTTTAGTTTAATTAAGTCCCATTTTCTATTTTTGTTTTTATTGCATTTGCTTTTGAGGACTTGGTCATAAATTCTTTGCCTAGGCCAATGTCCAGAAGAGTTTTTCCTAGGTTTTCTTCTAGGATTTTTATAATTTCAGGTCTTACATTTAAGTCTTTAATCCTTCTTGAGTTAATTTTTATATATGGTGAGAGATACGGGTCCAGTTTCATTCTTCAGCATATGAGTTTGATAGGGATTTCTTAAGCTCGACCACCATGTTAGAAACACGAGGGAGATTATCTCTAGAACACGGGGACAAAAGAATCAAAACACATGACCCTTGCTTTCCCAAAATGGATTTCCAAAATATTGAGAAATAACATATGCACATATGAACTAAATAGAGAGCAAAAGCAAATATCTAGCAACATGAGCCACACTGCATATTGATTACTGAAGAAATGGAAAACAAGGACAAAGAACAGGAATCTTCAGGGAGATTTTTCTCAAGAAGGGAAAATTTTAACAGGTCTTAAGGTAATTATGTAATTATGCTTCATAATTGCATAGTAACTATGCTTCAGAGGTCGCAAATTTATGGCCCATGTTTTGTTAGGCCAGCATGATGTTTTAAAAAAACAACTTGGATTTGAATGCCTATATATGAAACATGCCTTTTCCAGTTTAGCCATCCTTGGTGCCACTATGTGGTGTTTTATTCCATCATTTACTCTATCGTGAGTATATCGTTTGCCTGTTCCCTGAGTACATTTAAATTTGTATCCCCTGGATGTAAATTGTCATAAAGAAGTGGGCAATCATTCATTCTTGGAAGACCAGTATGTGCAAAGGCAAAGAGATGTGAGCCATAAATGTGTGTGTGTGAAATAGGGATGTAATAGAAATTGTCATATATGAAGCTTAGAGACTGTTGGTGGAATTATAATAGATGAAAAATGGTTAGTTTCAGAAGGACCAAGTGACTGAGACCTATAAGTACTAGGCCAGATAATTTAAATTTCCCCATTAAGCAGTTGTCTACTACTTTAAGTTCTTGGGTTCAAGAGTTATTTGAGTCACTTAAAAAAAGATATTTGACTGCTATATAATAGTTAAACTTGATTGAAGAGAAAGATACAACCTTGAAAGCTTTGTAGTACTCTAGGTAGAAAATAATAGTTTGGATAAAGGGGGTAGTTCTGGAGGAGAAAAAAAACATAGAAAAGAGAGAGTCCTGACAAGTAAGAAAAAAAGTGTTAGACAAGAACTATACAGAAACAAGTTATGAAACTACTGTTTCCACAGAGAGTAAGAAAATTGGTGAGAAATGGCAGGAACTAACGTGCTGTTACAAAGGTGGCAAAATAAATAAAAGCTGGTTTTCATATTAGCACACAGCAGCTCACAATCCTGTTCATGGGTTTATTGCCTTCCAGCAGTTACTCACGGCTCTAGCTACTTGACTGTGCCTCTTGTCAAGAAAGAAATAGGCAACCATATGGGGTCTTCCGTGTTTTATTCATTAAAGCTTCTTTTATTTGTTGTTCTAATGTATTTAATTCACTAAATTATTACAGATGTTTTATATTACAATACTACTAAGAAAAATACGAAAAGATGCCCAACTTCTTTTAAGCCTGGTAGAAGTGGAAACATTTTTCCTTCTGCCTGTTCAAGTTTCAGTTGATCCTTTCTGAAAATGCTGACTTAAAATGGATGGTCTCTAACAATTTTAAGTAGTGAGAAAGGGGAACAAATTATAAGTGACATTTTGAAGAAATCATTATACATTCTGCTTTGGGAGAGTTCAAGACATTGAGAATTTGGAAGCCTCATGAAAAGCCCACAAAGTGCATTATTTTTTTCCTAGTATCTTCAATACTATTTGAGTACATTAAATATATAGAAATGCGTATAGTATGTTAGCATTTTTTGGTTGTATTTTTGGAGTGTGTGAAAATCTAAGAACCAGCTTTTGTGGATGGCTTTTGTGGGAAGTACACTTCATGTTGAACAAAGGGAAATAGTCTTCCCAAGCAAGCACTGCATTTATGTGTGATTCATATATGTGGATTAGACCACTTAGGAATAAACACAACAAAGAAAAGAAACTTTCCCTCTGGGCTTCATGATTTATATGAATTAAATTTGTCACTGTTAAGGTAGATCCAGAAGGCTCACTTAAGATTGTACTCTCCAAACCCTGGGCTGCATTAAAGCTTATGATATAGCCACAGGTAACGATGTTAGATTTCTCTTTGAACTTGTCTTCTAATTGGAGCCCTGTCACTGCAGAAAGCAGTTTAAATTTAATTAAGGAACAGGAAACTCCAAAGTCTAATTTTGTCCCTGAGCTGCTGTATGGGTTGTCTCTCAGGACTTTAACAGCTGTCGAGTGAAGGTTTGTGAGTGTATACTAAAGCACAACCCAGGGAACATCAAAATCACAATCTAGCATTGTGGCTTCTTTCTACATAGGATAGCTCTCCAATTCCATATACATCACATTAAACCATTAGACTCCTGCTTAGTTTGATGCTGTTTTTAAGGGTACCTTCAAATAAGGGCCAAATTTAATAATAATATAAATTAGAACTCAAACAAAGAACTCAATTTTCCTTTCTTCTAGTCTAGATGTAATTTTCCTAGTTGTTTTTGGTGCTTAATCCTCCCAAAATAACCAGCTCATCTGAATCTGCAGAGAAAAACTGAAATGCAATTAAATTAGAAAACGCATATAAAAAATCTTTGCAGAGTTAGGAAACTTTAAAATATTATCAAAGTACAATTTCAACAAAAACAAACTTCCCAAGACGCATTTATAAATTTCTCTAAGATTGATGCCAACGGGATAGCAGAACTCTCCTTCCTCCATTAGCTCCTTGGAGCAGGCACAATATGCATTCATTTTGAACAGATTGCCTGTGGAGGCAAGAGCTTCGCAAGGTACTGACATGGGAGACTTGCACTAATATTAAATAAAATTTACAGGGGCCATTGGTTTGGGCTGAGCTCCTGCATTAGGCCCAACAGCAAAGTAACCTGGAGTTAGTGATGCTGAAGTTCCACACCATCAAGTCAAAACTAAGTTGTTTATCTGATCTTCTGAAAAACCAGGAGAGAGAGATTTAATGGCTAAATCTCCCAAAGAGGCCCATTTTAGCAGGCATGATAAGGGAGTCCCCACTGCTTTAACCTTTATAAGGAAAGTAACTGAAATGATCAATCCCTTTTTGCTCTGTTTCTGCTTTCTTCAGCTATTTTCTGCCCATAAAGCCAAACTCTCCTGCTCAGCTCATTGGGACGCTCATTCCGTTTTGTAGAATGAAGTGTTGCCTGATTCTAGAATTGCAAATTAAAGCAAATTTGAACTATGTTTGTTATAATTTTGTCTTTTGACACTAACCATGGATGTTCAACTTTTTTTCAGTGGAAATTATATTTGCATATAGAAGAGACATAAAATAGAATTAGTAAGCATTCTCAAATTGCCAACAATACTAACACTTTTTAAAAGCTAGCAGTTTTATCTCAAATGAATAAAACATTGGGATAATTCTGTAGAATCTTTCACTCCTCTTCCAAGTATGTTGCTTTGAATAAATACAGCTTAAGAGTCTCCCTAACATATTGTTACCATGTTACTATGTGCTGCAAATGCAATAGCCTTAAAGACCAAATTCTAACCACAACCATGTATTTCCTTTGTTTTATATATTTAGGTCAGGCGCTTAACATGGCTTTAACATATTTCCTTTGTGGTTTAATTTCCTTTGTGATTATTTATTTTATTTAATGAGAGTGTAAAAATGTCCCAAGGACTGAAAACAAATTGCAGCTCCTTTTTAACATAGGCACTAAGAAGTACTCTGTTACTTTGCCTTTGGGTCAATATTAAACTTTCAGGATCATTTCGGGTAAAAAATGCAACAGTGAGACATTTACATTTTCTTAATAAAACACGGGAGACTACATTCACTGGCATTCTTTCACACCCTCTTGGGCCCAAGTCTTATAACAAACAAGAAATGAGAAAATATGGACTCCTCAGTGTGCAATGCCACTCAGCAGCTCATAATGGCTCCCTGGAGATACGGAAGGATTCCTGGAAGTCTGAAGAAGGAAAGGTGAACTAAATTATCAGGGCAGCACCCCAGGGTCGCTGTGAGCTTCCTACCCATGCAAAGAGAGATGTGTATCCAGTTTGTAAGTGCTAAAGCTGCAAAGAGATTTTTCACTCCAAATTTACTATCCATCCTATTAACGTGTGTTTGCTTTGGACACTTCAGCTTATATCTTGATAGTGAACAGGTCTGTTTTAATGGTATGTGTAATTTTCAATTCTCATTAAAGGTGTTGCTTCTTAAGATAGGAGTTTTTGTGGGGTTTTTTTTGTTTTGTTTTAATAGTCACTTACCTGTTCATTTAGTAAGTAACAGAAATATCTTATGCTTTGGACTTTATGAACATAATGTATTCATCAAATTTTAAACTGCATCTCTACTAGAATATCTTTTTATTTTACCTGGGACTTAACAAAACTTTAACACCTGGATAAATTTAGAGTTCTTTTGAACTAAATGAAATCACTCCAAATCTAACCATTACGTTACAGCTGTTAATAGTTTTAACAACTTTTTTCAGTTGCCCAGAAGGAGGAAAATGTGGTCCATTTCACCTCCTTATATAAAATAAAATGAATTTCAATGGGAACAATAGTTTAAAAAAGGGAAGTCCTGTTTATTTTCATAGGACTAGCATTTCAGTTAATTAAAAAACTAAGAATCATTATGCTTAAATTAAATCATTTTCCTTAAATTAAAAATAAGAATACCGTAAGAAATAGATCAAAAATTAGTAATGATTTTCTTCCAATTCATATTTTCATTATGGGTAGAGAATATATTTTGAAATGACATGGAGAAGTGTTTTCCTAATAACATTTATTGTCTGAATCACGAAGTGCAATTTTCCTAAAATATAGTAAAAGTCAATATTATGTTAAATTAATAGTAAAAAGAAACATATAAAGACAATTTTAAATAGTCATCTTTTTTAAGAGGATGTAGTATAGTCAAGAAAAGAAAGACATAATTATATAATAAATATTATTCTGAAAATATACAAAATTAGTAAACAAAATCAGATATTTTAAAAGCTGGTTTAAAAAATTTAGTATTATTAAAACTTTCATAACTTCTTTTCTTCACCCAAGAAAGTTATGATCACAATACTGCTTAATTTGTGAGGATGTGTTTTACTACATAAACAGATAATTGCATACAAGCATGATTCTGCAGTTCAATTAACAATGTTTAAGACCAACCATGCTGATTTAAATAAAAATATTTCCCTAATAAACTCTTATTAACTTTCTTTTTTCATAAAACATATGTTTCCACTACTTCCAAAGGTCTGGTAATCGTTCATGCAAATGAAAAAAAAAGTATGTTTTCCATACATGCATAAGTTGTTCCACAAACATCTGGTAACGAAACTTTGAAAGCTGCTAGATTCTGAGCCAGCCCAGGTGTTCACTACAACATCTCTAGAACTAAGCAATTGCTCGCAGTAATTTGTTGCAACTCGTATTGGCATTTTTATGGTTATGATGAGGCAAAGGGTGATGACATCATGTACTAATGTTATGAAGGTGCTGTGAATTCAGTGTGAAAATTCCATCAATGAGTGATTGTTACTGAAATTGACTACATTGGTGGCCATCACATGTTGCCAACTGAAACATCTGGGCACAAAGTTAGCAGTGGCACACCTTGTAAATAACTTAATTGAGATTAATTGCCAGAAGTTTGCAGCACTGTAGGCAGTTAATAAGTACCATTTCTCATTCTTCTGCAATGTTTTCGGCTTAAGAATCTTCTATTTTTGAATTCTGTTGTAGTAACTTGTGATGAAAGTAAAACATGTAGAAAATGTATGATGAAACAACAAGACCATAAGGAAATAAAAAACATTATGTAAGGAAGAAAACATTCAACCTTCTATACCTTCTTTCATTAATAAAATTTTTTTCACAAAAATAATTTTTAAATTTATGTATAAAACCATTTTTCAAAAGAGGAATAATTTGAATAAAAGAGGAAAATGTTGAATAATTAGATATAGGTCTCCATTTGTTCAGAAACAAATGTCTAGTATTTTGCCCAAGTTGTAAATGTCAAACGCTTGTTGTGTTGATAAAAACATTTGAAATTATTATATATAATAAAACCACACGTTTGAAGAGACCAAAAGGCTGTTCTGTGGAAAAACTAGGAGACTAAGAAACACAGGTCTTATTTTTGCTGTAGAGATTCTTACACATTTAGAATAATTTTTTACTCAGCCTCTTCATACTTCATAAATGCAGAAAAAGGTAGCCAAAAATATAGACTGCAACAAAGACGTTGCAGTCAACACAAATGAATTGTTGTGTGACTAATGTAGCATTGCTCAGCCTGAGAAGCTGTTCAGTAAATATTAACATCAATTCCTTGTTCTTTCCTTCTTAGCTCTCCTTACCTTTGAATTTTTGCTTCTTAAAAAAAGTTTTGCTAATGTAAAGCTGTTTAAAGATACTGAATGTCGGTATTTTCAAATTGGCTTGAAATAATGAAAACCCAATTAATAAACCAAAGTTTATATTTGCCTTGAAAGTACCACAACTTACATTGATATACTGTGATATAAACTTCCATAATGCCCTTAATATTTTTGAAACTTTTATATTTATTTTTTAAAATATTATTTTGTCCTGTATGTTCAACATGAAGATCCATACAACTAACCTGTTTTAGAGTTTAATATTAGGAAGAAGTTTTCCTAACTAGTATGATTATTTTTATTATATTTTAAAAACCCATGTAACTAAAAAACCCATGTATCTTTTGGCTTGACTACGAAGGTCAAAGCTACTTTTTTTTTTTTCTTAAGTCAATAGCTATCCTGAGGTCAGGCCTTCTAGTACAACCGAATTGCCTTTTCTGCTCTTTCCCTTTTATATTTCTTGAATGTTGTGCTTTACCTTTGCTTAAATCATTAGTTATATCTGTTTTCTATATAAATTAGATGGGGTTTAAATAATACATACTCTAGTTTAGAATACCTAGAACTATCAGCTGGTATTCTCCCATACAAAATATTTATGATTCAAAAATTCTATTCTTCCTAGAGCTGTGGAATGTTTCATATCTGAATTTTTTGTTATTTATAGCTCATTATAGCAAAAATCACACTTTATAAGAAGAATATTTTACTTTGTTTTTGATAACAGAGTCTCTTAGGTTTACAAATTAGCTTTTGATATAACCACACAACCAAGGTTTTACAAAAAAATATTTAGTTTCTTTTTCTGAACAGAAAAAAAAAACCCTTCATCTCTATACCTCTTCATAGAAGTAATTGTGGTACTTTGTCATAATGGACGTATTGTTCAGGCAGAGTGAGTTAAATGCGCTATCCAAATGCAAGAAAGGATTTGATTTAATCTTTGCTTTTGTTAGGAACACGCATGGAGAGTATGGGCAAAGAAGCAGTTTTCACTTATGGTTTTAATCTTAAATGTTTGAATCCCTGTAAGTTTCCTTGAGGATAATATTTTAATAGTATCAGAGCAAATTAAATAGCATGGAGAATATGCGGCAGGAATAGCAGACAATTAACAGAGTCATATGAAATCAATGACAGTTGATTTTTAATCACATTTTCACTCAGCTGGTTTTCACTACAAATGAATTTATTTTATAACAAAAATATAAAAATATTTTGGAGTTGCATACAGAGCTATATGATTTTAGGGTCTATCTCCATGGTTTAAGGAATAAAATAAGTTTTAGTTCTTAAGGATCTTGCTATTAATAACAACAACTGCATGTATTAAAGCTATACAAGAGCTTAGAGGAGAAAAATGAGTCAGGGATTTGGCTAATTAACTGCAGAATTGCCAATTCAGGAAGACTGTTAGGAGGCAGTCCTGAACAGCACTAGAAATAAAGAGGGAGATGTGATAAAAATAATGAAGGAAGGGTCAAGCTAAAAAGTATTTCTCAGATATAAATGAACAGTTCCAATTCTTGTTTTGGTGTAGCATTTGCCAATATGTGCATACTCTAGGAGAAAGTAAATTCTTTGGCTAGTTTTTTCAATCCAAAGCACTTGCAATGGCCTTGAGAAGGTCTTATTTTAAAAAGTGGGATGTAGCGGCCAGGAGCGGTGGCTCACGCCTGTAATTCCAGCACTTTGGGAGGCCAAGGCTGGTAGATCACAAGGTCAGGAGATGGAGACCATTCTGGCTAACATGGTGAAACCCCGTCTCTACTAAAAATACAAAAATTAGCCGGGCGTGGTGGCGGGCGCCTGTAGTCCTGGTTACTCGGGAGGCTGAGGCAGAAGAATAGCGTGAACCTCGGAGGTGGAGCTTGCAGGGAGCAGAGATCGCGCCACTGCGCTCCAGCCTGGGAGACAGTGCGAGACTCTGTCTCAAAATAAATAAATAAATAAATAAAATACAATAAAAATAATTTTAAAAAACTGGGAAGTAGCAAGATAAATAAAAACTGGAAGTAGCATGGGAATGGATTATAAAGATCCATTCTTTCACTCAACTAATTTGGTAGCATCCAATTATGTTTCAGGTCCTCTGCCAGAATCTAGGAATACAGGGCTGATAAGGCTACTACTGCCTCATCCTGTAATTAATATTCATAATAATGATCTTAAATTGTTGAAAAAATATTAAATTACCTTAGTTAAGTTTCATTACAAAAGACTGAGAAGTACAGACAACAAGTTGACTTATCGTGTTAAAAGTCAAGACAGTGGTTACTCTTGGTAGAGATAGGGGCTGGGCAATGAAAGAAGGGATCACAAAAGTGGCTTCTGAGAGTCTGGCAGTGTGTTTCTTGACTGTGTGTGGGTCACAGGAGTGTACATGAGTGTATTTGCTTTTTGAGCATTTGCTGACTTGCACATTTGGGACTTTTCTGAATTTTCACTTTAATAAAGATTTACATAAAGTTTAAAAAAAAGGCAAGGAAATATTTCATAGGTAATTGAAAGATATGTCTTCCTTTCCTTTTTCAGCCAAACTTCTTCAGCTTTCGCTAACTCCTAAAGCCACTACAACATTCCAACAGATTCCATCCAACAGTCCGGTGATCCAGCTCTCTGTAAGATTGCTAATGACAGAATCACCATCTCCCACGGCCACTCTTCAACCCCCTCCTGTGTGGTTCTGGTCCCTTTGATGCTTTAGCTATTCTTTCCTTTTGAAACTTTCTCCTAATTTGGCTTTTGCGACGCTGCACTCTCGCAGCCTAGTTCTAATTATTAAATTGTTCCTTCTCAGCCTCCATCGCTAGATTTTCTTCTAACCACTTCTTAAATACTCGTGTTCTGGGTTCTACCCTCAGCCTGTTCTCCTCCCTTCTTTCTGGTTTTAACTGCAGTCCATCAGTAATGCTCAAATCTGTATATCCATCTCCAAACTTGAGATCTAGTTTTATATTTTGAATCGTTCACTTGGCATTTCCATCTACTTTTCTTTTAAATAACTCAAACTCTGTAAGTTCCAACTGAAATTATTGTCCAAATGTCAGAATTCTGATTTTCATCATCTATTTCCTGTCTCAATTAGCAATCTATCCTTAGCCCAGTCATCCAAGGTAGATATTTGTGAAAAATTCTCTTTCTGTCATTTTTCTCTCTCAATCCCTACATAAATAAACCACCATGTTTGTAATTAGGACCAATTAAATAATTTTCAAATTACCCTCTGTTCTCCATTTCGTTGAAGTAGGTTTAGTTTGGACCCTCATTTTCTCCTTGTTCCATTTTCTTCTTTTTCTTTTTATATCTTCATAAATAGGTCCTCTGTCTAAGATCTGGATATCCCTCTTGTCTGTTATTCACCCTGCTGCTGTAGTCATCACACTGTTATCAATACTATATACAGCACAATTCAAAGAGCATTTCCTGGTTAGGATGGCAGCATGAGCATAGCTGTCTAAATCCTCAATTAACATCTTCCTATTGAAATTCAAGAATAGTTTAACCCCAGCATCAGTACTAGAAACTATGGAAGGGTGTCATTGACCTGTCACAACACACAAGAGATTCCTAATAGTTTTAGGGCAAATGGAGCCATGTTGTGGAAAAAGTCAAGAGAACCTGCTCTTATGAAATAACAGAGGAGACCAGGTGCAGTGGCTCATGCCTGTAATCCTTGCACTTTGGGAGGCCAAGTGGTTCACCTGAGGTCAGAAGTTCGAGACCAGCCTGGCCAACATGATGAAAACCCGTCTCTACTAAAAATACAACAAATTAGCCAGGCATGGTGGTGGGCGCCTGTAATCCCAGCTACTCAGGAGGCTGAGGCAGGAGAATCACTTGAACCCAGGAGGCAGAGGTTGTAGTGAGCCGAGATCATGCCATTGCACCACTCCAGCCTGGGCAACAAGAGAGAAACTCCATCTCAAAAAAAAAAAAAAAAAGGAAAGAAGTAACAGAGGAAAGATCAGAGGCAAATCTATAAACTGAGACAATGGACAGTAATCTTTTTGAAAAAAGGACAAAATTTAAAAGCTGTTGAATGAGAAAAGGAAGATTTAATAAACTAAAAATGCAATGGGCTTTTTAAAAAGTCTTCATAAGAAAAGAAGCAACATTGCAGAAAATACAATTAGTTTTCAGAGAAACAGGGTAGAGAGATGAAGGGATGAGAACAAAGATGATTGATCTATATTTTTGCCATCATAAGCAAGAATTTAAAGACCATTCTTACACATGAATCTTTGCATGTTATCTGCTTATTTCTTTAAAAATTTTTAATTGTAGAAATACTTGGTCATAAGTTATGCACTTAGAAAAAGTCTGGAATGTGTTATCAAATTATCTTACAAAATGATTATATAGATTTATCTGTTTACCAGCAGTGCTTAAAAAATATGAAAGATGACCAGGCACAGTGGCTCACGCCTGTAATCACAGCACTTTGGGAGGCCAAGGCAGGCAGATCACTTGAGGTCACGAGTTCAAGACCAGCCTGGCCAACATGGTGAAACCTCGTCTCTGCTGACAGTATGAAAATTAGCTGGGCGTGGTGGCATGTACCTATAATCCCAGTTACTTGGGAGACTGAGGCAGGAGAATTGCTTGAACCCATGAGGCAGAGGTTGCAGTGAGTCGAGATCACACCACCGTACTCCAGAGTGAGACTGTGCCTGAAAAAATAAAAATAATATAAAATAAATAAATAAATAATACAAAATACAAAACCAAATTCCCTCATATTAAATTTCATATAGCTATTGTAAATGTTTAAATCCTTATGTTGCTATATTGTTTTAAATTCTATTAATGTTTATCTTCAATATTTGAAAATATACATCTCAAAATTTGTTGATAGTTGCATTAAGTTTGCATCAGCGATTCTATTATTTAAATTGAACTCACTGTTGAACTGCCTTTGGTACTCATCCCGATTCCTTTTTTACTATCATTTCTCCTTTATTTTATTGTTTATTTGGATGCATCTCTCATTGGGCTGGGACACCTCTTTGAGAAATTTTTTATTAAGGATATTTGGGTTTTTATCCATAATATGTGCACCCATATTCCTCTTCCTTGGTTCCCTTAACACTCTAACAATTGTATCTATAGCCCAATTTTCTTTAGGAATAATCACATTTTACATAAGATGTATCTATACTGATAACTCCTAGATGTTAAAATATTCAATGAACATGAGCTTAAGAAAAAAATGAATATTTGGGTGGTATACTTTCTGAGCCATACATATAAGAGAATGTCTTTCTGTTACCATCATATGCAAACAACAATCTAGCTGGGCATGACTTTTGTTCTTTTTTTATGGTCTCCTGTCATTGCAGAGCGGAAGCCAAGGGCTACCACTCCTTGTTAGAATTTGCAACAAGAAGCAAGTGCTTCTTTCTGCAGCCAAATACTGCAGAAAAGTGCAGCGGATCAGAGAATCCATGTTGACCAAATGCACCAGCACAAGAGTGGAATTGAATCTTCTCTAAGAGAGCAAGGGATTTTTTGACAAACTCCATAACGAAGTTAATAGTTAACTGGAGTGACTCATGCCTGCAGTCCTAGATACTCGGGAGGCTAAGGTGGGTGGACTGTTTGAGTCCAGGAGTTTGAGGCTGCAGTGAGGTATGATTGCACCACTGCACTACTGCCTGGGCAACAGAGCAAGACCTTGCCTGTAAAATAAATACATAAATACTTTTTTAAAAGAAATTAGTAAGACTTTGGAAAAGATCTGTCGCTGTGAAAAGTACATCAACCATCAGCTTGAACACATGGTTCAAGAATATCCTGCAGTTCAAACCTAGCTAAGTGACGTAAGGAGCCGGCAGAGAAATGGTGGAGTAATTGAAAGGAACAGACTTCTGTCTGAGGTTACAGAAGACAGAACATGTGAAACTAGAAATGGAAGAAAAGTGCAGCAGCATGACTGATGGTGATTCTTTGGTTAAGATTAAATAGAGCTTACAAAACCGAAGCAAGAAACTGTTCAGATGGACAGTTGGAACTGATGTTGTGGAACACACATTACTCCAATCAAAACTGGAGAAGTCCAATGTGATTAAGGACATGTACATGAGAATTATTCCAGAATCAGCAATAGATTCATATTAAAACAGGGTTTTTCATGCTTCTGATTAGTTTTTTTAAAACTTGTAATTACATCTCATGTTGCATAGATTTCAAAACATAATTATACCTCTTACGGCATGTTCAATGGGTATTTTTTATACGCACACACACATATTCTATCATGGTGATTATGATGGTTAAAGCCTTTATATTGAATATAATGCTTAATAAAATTATTAAATTTTTTTTTTTCAAAAAAGGAGCACTCAGGAGTCTACCCCTGTAGGGTAGACGGGCATAGTAGCTCACATCTGTAATCCCAACACTTGAGAGGCCAAGGTGAAAGGATCCCTTGAGTCCAGGAGTTTGAGACTACCCTGAGAAACATAGCAAGACCTTGTCTCTATAAATAAATAAATAGCCAGGCACAGTGGCGTGCACCTGTAATGTAAGTGCTACACTACAACTACTTGGGAGGTCTAGGCAGGAGGATCACTAGAGACTAGGAGTTCGAGACTACCCTGGGCAACATAGGAAGAACCTGTCTTTAAAAAAAAAAAAGTTCCCTGCCTGGTGGTGTGTGCCTGCAGTCATGGCAACTCAGGAGGCTGAGGCAGGAGGATCACTTGAGTCCAGGAGTTTTAGGTTACAGTGAGCTATGATCACATCATTGCACTCCAGCCTGGGCAACAAAGTGAGACTCTGTCTCTAAAAATGTAAAAATAAAAATACAATTAAAAAAATAAGTACATAATTTAAAAAAAAAGAGAGATTTATAGGACACAAGAGGAGAAGCCACTTCTCTGGAGGATTTAGAAACTAATGTGAGCAAACATGAGATTCACAGTCGCTGTCATGAGAGTTCTTGACAACTACCTGTCATGGTGTTTCAGGCTGAGCTCTTGAGTTTTGAACTCCCTGACCTTTGTTTTTTTAGGTCTTCCCACAGTTGAATAAGCTCACAATTATTATAATAAACTTAATATCTTAATTACATGAAGTAACTTCTGTTTTCCTAGATGATTTCTGATTGATATAATATAGAAAATGTATTTGATAAAATTCAACATCCAATCCTTAATCAAAAAATAAAACCCATAATAAACTAAAAATAGATATTTAAAAATATGATAATAGATTCGTTAGGTTCTATCATGTTTAATGATAAAACATTATAGGCATTCCAGTAAAAGTCAGAAATAGTACATGATGCCTGCTAATACTACCACTATTTGCTGATGTATTTCTGTAAACTTTAGTCCACAAACAACAGGGTGTAATTAGAGGATAGGATAACAAAATATTCATTATTGTCAGATGTGATTTTCTTTTACTCTATAAAACCTAAATGAATTAAAATCAGTAGAAACTTATGAATTTTTCCTCATGCCAACAAAAACAAAATCCAGTTAGGAAATGTGATGGGAAAAATTTACAATAGTAATATATAGGCACACACATATGTGTGTGCATACCTATTTACATCATGATCAAACTTAGCAAATCCATAGAAGGTGCATGAAGTAATCAATAAAACTTTTCTTAGAGAGACAAGTCTTGAATAAATGGAAAGACACATTACATCCTTAGATGTTGAAGATTCAGTGTGATGACGGTATCAAGGGCCTTCAGACTGATTTTCACCAGACTAGTCAATTATACTGGTTGTGTTTCAATTTTTTAATAAACAGCACCATTCAAATTCTTACTCCCTCAACAATAGCATAAAATGTTTATGGTGTCTTTCTATTGTTTAAAATTAGAAAAAAAAATGGCCATTGTTCTCAGCCTTAAAGATATATTGGTGATTGAAAGACTTAATCATGCTAAAATGCCAATACTATTCAAAACCATCTACAGATCTAACATAGTCTATCAAAATCCCAAAATTTTCTTGTCTTATGCTGAGTTAGAAAAATTCACCTTAAAATTCATATAGATCTCTCAAATCCAGGAGTTCAAGGTTGCCGTGAGCCATGATTATGCCACTGCACTCCAGCCTGGATGACAGAGCGAGACCCTGTCTCAAAAACATAAATAAATAAATAAATAAATGGGAAAAAATTTACATAGACTCTTAAGGGACCACAAATGGCCAAAATAATCTTGAAAAAAGAAGAAAGTTGGACATCTCACACTTCCTGATTTCAAAACTTGTTACAAAGCTAAATGAATTAAAACTGTGGTATTGGCATAAACACAGATAAATAGACCAATGGAACAGAATAGAGAGCCCAGAAATAAACTCTTGGATATACGGTCAAATGATTTTCAACAAGGGTGTCAAAACCATTAAATGGAAAAGAACAGTCTTTTCAACAAAAGATATTGCAAAAACTGGATATCCACATGCAAAAGAATGAAGTTGGAAACTTACCCTATGTTATGGTTTGGATGTGATTTGTCCCCACCAGAACTCATATTGAAATTTAATCCCCAACGTAGCAGTGTTGGGAAGTGAGGCCTAGTGGGAGGTGTTTGGGTCATGGAGACTAATCCCTGATGAATGGCTTAATGTCTTCCTGAGGGAGTGAGTGAGTCCTCCTGCTCTTGGGAATGAATTGGTTCCTGAGAGATCAGTCGTTAAACACAGTCTGGCTTCCTTGGTTTCTCTCTCTTGCTAACTCTCTTGCTATGTGATCTCTTTGCCCCACTTCTTTTCAGCCTGAAGCCCTCACCAGATGCAGCTGCCCAATCTTGAACTTACTAGTATACCAGAATTATGAGTTAAATAATCCTCTTTTCTGTGTAAATTACCTTGCCTTACACTGTAAGATATTCTATTATAGCACCACTAAGTGGACTAAGACACCTTATATCTTATATAAAATTAATTCAAAATGGGTCAAAGACCTAATGTAAAAGCTAAACCTATAAAACTCTTAGCAGAAACAGAGACACTTCATGATATTGGAGGTGGCAATGCTTTCTTGGATATGATACCAAAACACATAAAAAAAAGAAAAAATGATAAATTTGGACTACATCAAAATTTAAAACTTTGTGTATCAAAGGACACATTTACCGGAGTGAAAAGACAATCCATGGAATGGGAGAAAAACATTTGAGAATCATATGTCTGATAAGGGGTTAGTATCTAGGATACGTAAAGAACTACAACTCAACAACAACAAAAACTAACTCAATTTAAAAATGAGCCAGGATCCTGAATAGATAGATATTTCTCCAAAGAAGATACACAAATGACCAATAAGAACATAAAAAGATGTTCAATGTCACTAATCATGCAAATCAAAACTACGTGGAAATACCACTTTATACTCATTAGGATGGCTGCTATCAAAAAAAAAAAACAGAGAATAAGTGTTGGTGAGGATACCCATAAAATGAGCACTGTTGGTAGAAAGGTAAATTGGTGCAGTCACTGTGGAAAAATAGTATAGTGATTTATCAGAAAAATTTAAAAAAGAATAACCCCATGATCTAGCAATTCTACTTCTGGGTATATACGCCAAAGAATTGAAAGCAGGGTCTTGAAGAGATACTTGTACACCCATGTACATAGCAGCATTATTCACAAAAGCCAAAAGGTGGAGACAACGCACGTGTCACTGATGGATGGAGGAATGGATAAACAAAATGTGGTGTACGCATGCAATACAATGTTATTTAGCCTTAAAAAAGGAAGAAAATCTGACATGTACTAAAATGTGGATGAACCTTGAGGACATTATGCTACGCAAAATAAGCCAGTCAGAAAGAGACAAATACTACGTAATTTCACTTACATGAAGAATCTAGAGTAGTCATGTTGATAAAGACAGACAATGGAATGGTGGATGCTAAGGGCTGGTGGGATGGGGGAAAAGGAGATTTACTGAATGGGTCAGAGTTTCAGTTTTGCAAGATAAAGGGAGTACTGGAGACATGGTGATGATAGTTGCACGACAATGTGAATGTACATAATGCCACCGAACTGTACACTTAAAGTGGTTAAGAAAGTAAATTTTGGCCGGGCACGGTGGCTCAAGCCTATAATCCCAGCACTTTGGGAGGCCGAGAGGGGCAGATCACGAGGTCAGGAGATGGAGACCATCCTGGCTAACATAGTGAAACCCCATCTCTACTAAAAAATACAAAAAACTAGCCGAGCGAGGTGGCGGGCGCCTGTAGTCCCAGCTACTCGGGAGGCTGAGGCAGGAGAATGGCATAAACCCCAGAAGTGGAGCTTCCAATGAGCTGAGATCCAGCCACTGCACTCCAGCCTGGGCAACTGAGCGAGACTCTGTCTCAAAAAAAAAAAAAGAAAGTAAATTTTATGTTAGGTATATTTTATCACAATTAAATGAACAAATAAACACATGCTTTCATACATAAATACTTGAAGCTATATTAGATAGATATTTAAGGAAAGGAAAACTAGAGATTTTTAATTCTCTTATGCTTTCCCATTTTAGATAATAATTATAACCTAATTTCCCTAATACTCCCTTTTCTTCCCTTTAGGATACCAGCCAATGTTGTGAATTTTCCTACTGTCAGTAGTCTTGGCACAAGACAAACTTTTCACTCCCTCCTTGTTTTCTAAAGAGTTCAGGCATTCAGAGAAATTCCTAAAGTAGACACTGTCCTTCCCCTCAGATGGCTTAAATTCCATGGGGGTATATTAACAAGAGAAGAGGCAATCACAGTAAAATGTGGTGGTCTCATTTCCTAAAAGTTCACCCAATGTCCTGAGGGTGCTGAAATCATGAATGCACAAGTAGGTGACCAATCAAAGTGACTCTGATAAATTGCATAAAGCCTTTCAATTCCAATTTGACCAGACATACATTAAAATACAAAGTACAATAGCCCATCAATACTAGAGGCTATTTTTTGTTCCAAATAATTATATAGGTAGGAGGGCAGGGTGGAGAGAACATGATTAATATGTAGAGGACTCCTCTGTTGTTTACACAGAAAAAAAAAATTCAAGCTATAGGGTCTATAAGTACGGGCAAGAGATATCGGTTTAGTAGGTGTTTCAGGGGTCAAGAAAGATATTATTGTAAAACTCATGTGGCAAAAATATGCTCCTAGATTTTGTTTTTTGGTGACCAAGAAATGTAAGTCTATGCTACTTATAATGTCATATACTTAATTTGAGTAGACAAATTAACAGATGAACTCAAGACAACTCCAAAACTTTCTATACAATTGATTGAAAAAATTGCCACAAAAGCAGATGCTTCAGCTTGGAAAAGTTTCCTTTATAGCTTGGTCTCTGGTTTTTGTACCTGTTAACCAAGTTAGGGGAAAATATTACAATATATTTGAGCAAATGGGACTCCATCACAGTCATTTTCAGTTAACACATAAAATATGTTTTTATTAGGGAGTTATATTTTATTCTTTTTTTTCTTCAATGGGATTATTATCGAGTCCTTCAAATGTTCTATCTTTTTTTATTAGAAAGAAAAACGTATAGAACATATTACATAGAAGAAAGGTTACAATTGTCTCCGTGTTAAGCAGAAATTTTCCATTTGCTAAAATTAGGGTACATTTAAAATTTTTAATAACAACTAAGTTTAACAAGCCTTATTTTCCTCAGTGGTGGGAAGACACCTTGCAGCTCCTCCCATTTATTGTGATGATGTAATTCAAGTCTGTTAATCTTAAGTGAACAATATAGCCCTCTGATTTTCACTTTTAACAATTGCAAAACATTCTAGTAAACAAAACTTTGCTTCTGTAGATTTTTGAAGGTATCAAGAATAATGAGCTCTTCAAATGTATCTGAATTAATTTACAAAAGATGAAAAGATAAAAAACTATTTAGCTTCATAAGGATTTTGACTAGGATTTTTTAATTTAAGATTTTTGGTAAACATACCAATTTATTTCCCAAATCTCCTTCGCCTGGGTCCTGAATTTCAATGAATGAAGTCATCATCCTCCTACATCAGCTCAAAACCTCAGACTATGTTTTGACTTCTTTCTGTCTTTACCCCACTCACATCTACTTAGTTTTTACCCATACCAATTCTACTTTTACAGAATCCCTTGCTTGCCTTCTTTATTCTATCTCAAAGCCTACAAGATTAATGAGATAGCTTTTTAACAGATCTCCCTACCTTTGGGAGCTTATTTATCAGTCCATCTCACAAAAAACTGCTATTTCAATTTTTTTTAGTATAAAATGCTGAAACTGATCTTTTACTCCTATAACAACTTCCTGTTGTCAGTTTAGTTTTTGGAGTATGCCTGGTATTCAGTACTCTCAAAGACATATTCACTGTATGACTCTCTAGCCCTATTTCCCACTACTACTATTACCTTTCATACACCCTCACCATCTAGGTCCTTTAATTTTGTGCATCTATGATGTATTCTTTATCTGGCATGTGCTTTCATTAATCTCAATATGCCCAAATGATTTCTGCCTCACCTGTGAGACTCAGCTCAAATTCTGAACTCTGTCTGAATGCCTTCACCTTTTCATTCACTGAATTCTCTTAGTATTTTATATGTAACTCCCACTTTATATAATTTTTATCATGTATTAATTTTCATTTACACTTTAATTCCTTGATAGATTTCAAGCTTCTTGTAAGCAGGATTTATAGGTACTTTATCTTGTTATATCACACATTCTAATTGTTCAATTAATATTCACTGAATAAATCTGTATGCAATGTTGGAAACCCTTGAAAATTCAGGTGTGAGATATGTGAAGGAAGGCTATTTATCCACCAGTGGATATTATACATTTTTAGCCTAAAAGAGAGACTTGACTTCAGCAATGCAAAAATCATTGTCGTAAAATTGAAACTATTATACAGAATTTACTAAACTTATTACATGATCTCTCATGTGGTAATTGGTTAATTTTTCAATATTAAGAATTCCATGTACAGGGCACAGATACAACAAATCTAATAAACAACTTTCATAACCTGTTGTCTTGCCTGTTGTCTGGTTCTGGTTATTTGACATTGGGTTTTCCATAGGAGACATCCAATGCAGGAAGCAAAAGAGTTGATTACTGCACAGTGCCCTCTGGTGAGCCACATGGGTAATCTAGAGGGGGAAATTCAGAGTTGAGAATATAATTCACTCTCCATGCCTAGGATGCCGGTTAGTGCCAAATAATTATGTCACATTTTGTGATGTGATCACTTCTCTCAATTGTATGCTCTCCTGTGTCTACTAATTCTTTCCATGCGGGTCATCAAATGGCCATCAGTTGGTAAAATTTTCCTCCTCATTTAGCCAAAAATGGATCCAAAATATTTGTAATCTTACTAACCCAAGCTTTTCAAAAAATTGTGCTATTACTTCCACTGTGACATTTCCCTGCATCTTCATATACCCCCAAAGCATTGTATGAAAACAATGGTAAAGCATGTTGTATTAGTCTGTTCTAGCATTGCTATAAGGAACTACATGCAACCAGGTAATTTATGAATAAAAGAGGTTTAACTGACTTACAGTTCCACAGGCTATACAGGAAGCATGGCTGGGGAGGCCTCAGGAAACTTACTATCATGGTATAAGGTGAAGGAGAAGCAGGCACATCTTCACATGGCACAGCAGGAGAGAGAGAGCTAAGAGGGAAGTGCTACACACTTTTAAACAACCAGATCTTGTAAGAACTCACTATCACAAGAACAGCAAGGGGGAATCTGCCTCCAAGATCCAATCACATCCCACTAGGCCCCTCCTCCAACACTGAGTATTACAATTTGACATGAGATTTGGGTGGGGACACAGAAGCAAACCATATCACATATTGTCCTCAGCTTTCAGGGAAGTCAAATTCTTTGTAATTGACGTGCTAAATTCTCTACATTCACATAAACAAGTCTTATTGCATATATAAAAACACGGAAATTTCTCATTCTTAAAGAGAAGTCCGGCCGGGCGCGGTGGCTTAAGCCTGTAATCCCAGCACTTTGGGAGGCCGAGACGGGCCGATCACGAGGTCAGGAGATCGAGACCATCCTGGCTAACACAGTGAAACCCCGTCTCTACTAAAAAATACAAAAAACTAGCCGGGCGAGGTGGCAGGCGCCTGTAGTCCCAGCTACTCCGGAGGCTGAGGCAGGAGAATGGCGTAAACCCGGGAGGCGGAGCTTGCAGTGAGCTGAGATCCGGCCACTGCACTCCAGCCTGGGCGACAGAGCCAGACTCTGTCTCAAAAAAAATAAAAAATAAAAAAAAATTAAAAAAAAATAAAAAAATAAAGAGAAGTCCAAAAATCAAATAACCAATCTTATAACATTAGAAGTACTCTTTGATTTGGAAGTAACCAATCTAATAACATTAGAAGTACTCTTTGATTTGGAAGGACCACATGTCTGTGTGGCTTTTGACCATATCAAAACTGCCATATTGCTGGGTGATATTATTTATTACCAGCTGACTGAATACCATTCACAGCTAAATCAATAGTGAAAGCTTCAGAACAGGTATGAAACTGCTCAAACCTCACATTCTAGGAGGTACACAAATCAATAATGAAAGCTTCAGAACAGGTATGAAACTGCTCAAACCTCACATTCTAGGAGGTACACAAATAACCCAGTGTCTAACGTTCATTAGCTTCTGAAATCAACTCTATTCCATTTTTAATTCTATTCCTAACTTCAGGAATCTGCATTTTGTAAAAGTTATACAAATAATGGATGATCTTCAAATAAGTGTAAATATCCCTACTGAAAAAAAAAGACTTGTAAAAATATAGAATAAATGCTTTCTTGTTTAACTGAGTGCTAAACTTGTTAAAAATAACAAGTTTGATAAATGTCCCCATTTATCAAAATTTTGACTCTTCAAACTCCAAGCAACTGATTGATCATCCAGAACCTTCTAAAATAGAAATGTAATTTTTCTTTATGTTCTCTATCATGCAGTTGAAAGTTTAAATTATATAAGAGCCAAAAAGGGGGTAAGGAGGAAACTGGACGGCCAGTGTGAGGGTGCAATTTTTCAAAAAAGAAAAAAAAATTATATAAGAACCACATCCTCTCTTGACTCTCTATCTTTTGTTTTTGTTTTTGTTTTTTTTTTGAGATGGTGTCTCGCTCTGTTGCCCAGGCTGGAGTGCAGGGAAGAGATCTGGGCTCACTGCAAGCTCCGCCTACCGGGTTCACGCCATTCTCCTGCCTCAGCCTTCGGAGTAGCTGGGACTACAGGCACCCGCCACCACGCCCGGCTAATTTTTTGTATTTTTTAGTAGAGACGGGAGTTCACCGTGTTAGCCAGGATGGTCTCGATCTCCTGACCTCGTGATCCATCCGCCTCCGCCTCCCAATGTGCTGGGATTACAGCTGGCCGTGAGCCACCGCTCCCAGCCGACTCTCAATCTTTTAATTGTCTGAGGCCATTTATGTGCAAACTCAGTAAACTGGTTTTTACATATTGTTAGTTTATTTTGCTTTCAAATAAGAAAGCCTTCTGTGAGACGCTTTCCTGCTGGTTTCTGCTGATTTGTTACTTAAATGTGGGTAATAGTTTCCTGAATTCAGAGAGGAGTTCAAATAAAATTGCATCTAAGTTCATTTAACTGTAAAACTCTGTTTCTAATGATATCAGACATTAATGAATAATGATTTTAAACCAACAGATATTAACTGTATGTGTAATATATATTTAAACTCAATTTTTGTATTGCATATTATGTAGCTTAAAAGGTACCATAAGGAGAAATAGTATAAATCAAATTTCAATTTCCCCATAGAAATAATTTACTCAGTTTTATTTTTATTTTGTTTGTTTTTAATCTTCTCTTTTGACTACATTTGAGAGGGAATTTCTGGCTAGCACAGGATCCTTTTCAATTTGTTTCCGTATAATATGCAGCAGATATACTTGATTAATGAACTGATTAGCAACTTCCTTAATTACTTTCCAGTGGTTTTTTTCATTATTAAATGTTCAGTCTTTGAATAAATATCTACCAATATATACCATCACCATTTGATCAAATACAATATATCTGTGTTTTGTATTGTATTGAAACTGTCTAAAATAAAGCAAATACTTATATATCAAATAGGGAAATTGACAGCATTGTGAGTGATACACCACAATATTATAATGCATTATATAAAGTCCTTAGTTTACTTTTTCTTATATCTAATTTGTTTTGGTGGATAGCATTCAAAAAATAAAAGACAACCACTAAGTCATAGAATTTAAATGGCATATTTTAAATGACTTTGACAATTTATACATAATGTTGACATCTTATCTTTATATAAGGCTTTACAATGTTTTTAATTAATAAACTTTATTTCTTAGAGCAGTTTTAGTTTCACAAACTGAGCAGAAAGTACAGAGTTCTCATATAGTCCCTGTCCCTATACATGCCTTACATCCTCCACTACTAGAGTACATGAGTTACAGTTGATAAACCTACATTGACACATCATTACACACAAAGCTCATGGTTTACATGAGGGTTCACTCTTGATGTTATATATTCAATGGGTTTTGACAAATGTATAATGACATATCCATCACTGTAGTACCTACAGAATAGTTTTACTGTCTGAGAAATTCTCTGTGCTCTGCCTATTCATCCTTTCCTCCCGCCAGTCCCTGTCAATCACTGATCTTTTAACTGTCTTTATGGTCTTACCTTTCCCAGAATGTCATATAGTTAGAAGCACAGTATGTAGCTTTTTGCAGATTGGCTCCTTTCACTTAGCAATATGCGTTTAAATTTCTTCCTTGTCTTTTCAAGGCTTGATAGCTCATTATCTTTTAATGTTGAATAATATTCCATTGTCTGGTATACCATAGTTCATTTATCCACTCACCTTCTGAGAATCTCATGGTTCTTTTCAAGTATTGGTAATTATGAGTAAAGCTACTGCAAATATCCATGTGCAGATTTTGGTGTGGACATAAGTTTTCAATTCATTGGTTAATTACCAAGGAGCATGATTGTTGGATCATATGGTAATAATTTATTTAGCTTTTGTATATTAAACTTGCATCCTGCAACTTTGTTATAATTGCTTATTAGTTCCAGGAGGGGTTTTTTTGGTTAATTCTTTCAGATTTTCTACATGGTGTTTCTTATGTGAAAGACATTGTTTTAGATGTTGTGGATACAAAAATAAACACATAATCCATGTCTTCAGGGAGTTCATAATACATAGGGCAAAAGGTATAAGGGAATTACTCCAATGTGGTTTGTGAATGGCTATAATATTGGTATAAATGAAGTGTGATGAGGCTTCAGAGAATAGGCAGCTAATATAATCTGGAATTTTCAGAGAAGGCTTTCCAGAGGAGGTTGAGGCTGAGTTGAATCTCCAGGGATTTACAGATGCTATCCAGGAGACCAACAAAAGGAAGATTATGTCTGGAAGAGGAAACAGCATGCTCAAAAACAAAGATGAGAGTGCTTCATCCACAGAGAAGCTTCCCAGTGGTTTAATGTGCTAGACACTGAGATGCACCCCCAGATTCCTCTTCAAAGAGGATTTCCTATGCAGCTGCAGGAAGTATGGCCAGTAATTTATAGCTGTCAGCTCTTTTCCTGTCTGTTCAGGTGCAGACAGCAGTGTTTTCCAAGGTCCTACTCTTACCAGGGCAATCTGCATCTGGTAAAGGAGAGAAGTCTGAATACAAATGCAGGACAACTCTGATAGACATATCTATTCCAGAGCTTTCTGCTGAGTTGGCTGAAGTTCTGTTGTGTCTGTATCGCAGTTCAACTTCTCTCTCTGACCAATGCTGTTTCACTTCACTTCCTATCAAAGGTTTGATCCCTAATAAACATCCTGCATGCTGAAATTCTTGTCTTGGCTTCTGCTTCCTGAGAATGCAATACATGAATTTGGTACCAGGACTGGTCCAAGAGAGTAGGTGATGGGCTTTTGGCCTAAGTCATTCATTGCCTCCTGGCATTATTTGTGGTAAATGGAGCACAAACAGCTATTATCACAAGGTAGTAATCAAATTGTTAACATTTTCACTGTTTGTGAACTGGCCAGATGAATCATATATTTGAGATGTATGGGGAATAAAGTAGCGATAAAGATAAAGGAATTGGATGGCTATTGCTAAGCGGTATTGATGCTCTACACAAAGATAATGAAAAAATCAGAGTGAATAACAAGCAATTAAAAACCAAGTGAGTTTGTCAGAGGGCCCCTTTGATGGCATAAAAAAGCAACTCTTATTTCCTGCAGGAGGAGGCTGGAGAAAGATGAAGACCAAGACTAGGACTTTATAGTCAGAGTAGCTGAACTTCAAAGATGGTTATATGCCAACCAAGCTAGATGGTCAACAATAAGCAAAGTTGAAATGCTAGGATTGCCAAGGAAGAAGGTTGAGGAAGGGAAAGGCTGAGGAAAATATGCATGCTGGAATGAAAATACAAATAAGGATGGAAGACTGAGAGGAATATGTTCCATGGGAAGGCCCAAAGGATATGCAGTTTACCAAGGCTATAATGAGTGAGCTGGTGAAAGAAGCAGTAGCAGCACTAAAAAGCAGAGTAGTGATGCTCCTCTTTAGGCCAGAGGTCACTGTGCAAGAGACCATTACAAAACCTGACTCATTGACAACAAAGAAGTTGATAGAATCCTGGAAAAACAGAGGCCAGGTGTGGCATTTAACTGCCAGAAGCCAGGGATTTTAAATAATTGTGATCATCAACAAGGTCAGAATGGCAGCACAGAAAGAACCACAGAATTATGGAACATATTAATAGAATTTGACAGTGCTAGGGACAAAATAAATTGGTAGTGACAATGGAATCACTCAGCATATACTGTTAGAAGAAATCAAGCACGAATAACAGAGTGACACTTTATTGTGTCATAATCCCTTGCCCAGTTTACGGGCCTGAGTCAATTTTCAGACCTGTATCTCACTCATTGAAGTGTTTGGGTCTCCTGGGGATGGACCCTGTGATGCCATAGCAAGTGCACCTGGTAATGATTCCCTTAGTCCTTCTTCAAAGGGATCAAAGGAGATTTACTTGGTGACATGGTTTGGCTCTCTGTCCCCTCCCAAATCTTGTCAGAAAATGTAATCCCTACATGTTGAGGGAGGAACCTGTAATCTCCATGCGTTGAGGGAGACATGTGATTGGATCATGGGGGCAGTTTCCCCCATGCTGTTCTCATGAGATCTGACGGTTTTGTAAGGTAGTTTTCCCTGCTCTTGCTCTTTCTCTCTCCTGCTTCCTGTCAAGAAGGTGCCTGCTTCCCCTTCTGCCATAATTGTAAGTTTCCTGAGGCCTCTCCAGCTGTGCAGAACTGTGAGTCAATTAAACCTCTTTCCTTTATAAATTACCCAATCTTAGGGAAGTTCTTTACAGCAGCATGAAAACGGACTAATACCCTTGGGTAATGCGAACCAGCTGGATATTTAGTTGACACTGATACTAGGAGAACCACCACATCATCAGGGCCTTAATTTATAGTTGGAGCATGTGAAGGCGAGTTTTAAAAATGGAATTCTGTCCAGGTTCAGCTTATATTGGGCCCACTGGTTGCAACAAGGACCACCTGACTCATAAAGCTTAAAGTGTTAACTATCTCTTCCTGTACATAAAAAGTTTGCTAACCCCAGATCTAAAGGACACAGAAATGGTCATACCCATCCCTTGGATTCACTCGTCTTCCTTCTGAAAAAATAGGATGGATCCTGAAGAATGACTATAGACTTCCTCAAGCTCAACCAGGTAGTACTAGCCCTCCTGACAGTTATTATGCCAGATGTGGTATCTTTATTAGAGTGAATCAACATGGCCTTAGGTACATGGCATGTGGTCTTCGGTTTGGTGAATGCATTATTTTCCCTCCCACTCAGATTACAGGATCAAATATCATTCAATATGCATTCACATGGAAAGAATAAATATACATTAACAAGGCAGTAGCAGCCGTGAAGTAGAGGAAGGACAGCGAAAACATTTAAGGAACTGCATATGTAAAGAACCGGTGGTTATTCCCCTCTACATATCATCCTACTCCTCATTATAATAAAATCCCTGAGTTTTAGCAGGCCACAAAGCTTCCCAGACAAAGAGCGCAGTTAGAAACTTACCCTGTAGCTACATATGGCTATGTGGCCAAGTTCTAGCCAGTGAGATGTGAGAGTAAAATATTTACCTTCTGTGCCCTGCTCTGATAAAGAAGAAGTATGTCTTTTACTTCCCCCTTTCCCTTTTCCTGCTAGTTAGAATGCAGACATAATGAAATTGGAGCACATATATTAGACCATGGGAAGGACGCATATGTTGAAAATGGGAGAACAAGATGTAAGGAAGTCAAGTAGTGTCTCCTTACATGGAGCCACTATATCCACCCTGGATTGCCTAGGCTTATGCTTTTATGTGAGATTAAAAATAAGAACTTTTCTTGTTTAAGTCACAATTATTTTGGAGTCTTTGTTAAAGGAGCTGAAACTAATGTTCTAACTAATGCAAGTGCTTACAAAAACAACTGAGCAAGGAGGTTGGATAGGTTGTGTGGAGGACAGATGACAACTTTGTTTTGGAACACAAGAGTTCTGATTTCTTGTGGGACATCTATGTACATATCTAGTAGGCAGCTATAAAATCTAGTCTTAACTGAAATCTATCCTTAGCTATTCTTAGATAATTCTGGACTGAATAATTAAAAAAAAATACCAAACTTTCATTGGATCATCACATGTGGATATGGTAAATGGGTTTTGGGTGGGTATGTAGAATACATTAATGTAGATTGAGAAACAAGTTTATGTAGAAGATACATGTGTATTCCAGAATTATTTACATTAAGGTGATATCATTTGTGATGAATAGAAAAGATTACCGGAGAATGCCTAAATCCAAGTGAGAAGAGAACAAAGGATACAAACGTGCACCATAGCTACAATGAAGAAGGTGAAAGGAGACTGTGAACTGCATAAAGAATAGTCTTAAAAGTCAGAAAATCAGGACAGAATAATTTTGTTGAAGTTAATACAAGAGTAAATTTCTATAGACAGTGACTTGCTCTCTCAAATGCATGTGTATTTTAGTGAATAAATATAATTATGAGTTAAATATCTCCCATAGCTATATGTAGTGATTATAAAGCATATTCATGTCACTACAGATGATTAACAATGGATATTTATGTTATTATTATAAATTTAGGGTAATGTTGCCTATGCAAGAGGTAATCATATAGTGATTAAGAATTGATAACATTTTCTTAGAAAGCAAAGAACATGGTGTTATTCATATTATTTTAATAGGATTCTTATAATCCATATTTTACTCAGGAGCTTAATTATCAAATATTTCCATAAGGGATTAACTTGTGGGTACCTTACAAACGTAATTGTTCTAAAAATATCACTTCATTAAACTAAAAGCTAATTTTATTGCTACTTAATCTTTAGTGAAGGCATTATCAACATTTGTTAAATTGTATAACTTTGGTAGAAAATTATTAGGCAAATTATCTATGACTCTAGGGTTTAAGATACACATCTTAAGCAAACAGTCTAATAAGTGTATGAAACTAATACGTAATATGTATAATAGGCAAAATAATGCCTTAGTTCTTCGTGAATTTCCTTTTCCTCTTAAAAACACAGTGGGTTTGTAACTTACTACCAGAGGAAGATTTAGACAACTGCAGACTTAATACACTCTCTGACTTTATGTCCTTATAACTATGTCTTCAAACTTATAAAAATGTTATCAAATAAAAATTTGACTAGTTTTTTATTTATTTGTATTTTAAATTGGAAGCCAAATATTCTTGAATTGACAATATAACAAATTTACAGGCAGAGTTAGGCCCCAATAGAGATAATTTTCTTTCAGATGTTTGGGTAATTTTTTCTCAAAGTTAGGTTAAAGTTTGATATAAGAACACAAAGTTCCCTTTTATCATTAGGATCATATGAAATCCCTAACCTAAAGAAAGAGGAAAAAGCAGGAGGACCTTCCACTACTCACATACAACACTTTACTTGTTCTTGTCAAGTTAAAAGAGTGATCAGGCTCTCAAGAGAGTGCTGCTTAGGGTTCAACTGTGTTCTTTCAAACTCCACTTTTCAAACTTTAGAGTTTTCTCATGATGTGTAAATTTTGTGGTGCACCAAAAATTTTGAAAAAGTTTAGTTCAAACTCAATTTATCTTAGTCATAGTAGCTCTTGCCTGGCTTTCTGCCCAGAGTATTGCTTGCTACATCTGCAAAAGTGGTGGAGTAACTACTAAGGAAGCAATACAACAGTTTATTACAGATGTAAAGCCTAGCTTGCTTTTTGATTTTTTAATGTGTATCATAAAAAGTAGCATTTAGTTGGAGAAAATATTAACAAACCATGCATTCAACAAAGGTCTAATGTCCAGAATCTATAAGGAACTTAAATCAACAAGCAGAAAACGACCCTGTTAAAAGTGGGCAAACGACATGAACAGACACTTCTGAAAAGAAGACATACATGTGCTCAACTAACATATGAAAAAATACTCAAGATCACTAATAATCAGAGAAATGCAAATCAAACCCAAAATGAGATGCTATCTCACACCATTTAGAAGAGCTACTATTTAAAATAAAAAATAACAGATGTTGGTGAGACTGCAGAGAAAGGGGAACTCTTATACACTCTTGGCAGAAATGTAAAGTAGTTCAGCCCCTGTTGAAAGCAGTTTGGAGATTTCTCAAAGAACTAAAAATGGAACTACCATTCAATCCAGAAATCCCATTACTGGGTTTATACCCCAAGAAAAATCATTCCGCCAAAAGGACAAAGGCACTTGTATGATCATTGCAGCACTATTCACAATAGCAAAGACACGGAATCAATCTAGGAGCCCATCCATGGTGGACTGGATAAAGAAAATGTGGTACATAATCACCATGGAATACTATGCTGCTATAAAAAAGAATGAAATCATATCCTTTGCAGCAACTTGGATGGAGCTAGAGGCCATTCTCCTAAGTGAATTAGTACAGAAACATAAAACTAAATACTGCATGTTCTCACTTATAAGTGGGAGCTAAACAATGAGTATGCACAAACATAAAGATGGAAACAATAGACGCCAGAGACTACAATAAGAGGGAGGAAGTGGGGGAAGGGTTGAAAAACTATTTATTGGGTATTATGCTTACTACCTGGGTGATGAGTTCAATCATATCCCAAACCTCATCAATGTGCATTATAGTCTTGTAACAAACCTGCACATGTATCCCCTGAATCTAGAGTAAAGGTTGAATTTTTTTTAAAGTAAAATTTAGCAGCCAGAGGTATGTTGTTTAATAAATGATTAAAAATTATGTGAATATTTAGTTGTTTAAATTAATCCAGAATATAAAAATATTCCAGCATAAATTTTTAGTTTTAGAAAGTTTAATTTCACAAATAAAAGTTATTTGTTTATTTATGTTTTTTAAGCATGTAATGAAGAGTAAAGGAAATAGAGTGGACACATGTACCTTCTATTGATAGTCACTACATTTTTTAGTTATTTGGAGATAATAGTTGAAGGCAATTTACCATATAAATTAATTTTATGAAATTATTGTAATGATTACACAGATGAAATCACGGCTTCTCTTCTCTTTCTGGCTTGGGCTTTCTTTTCTGTATTAGGCTCTGAGATACTTGAAGCAATTTAATGGAGTGATTCTTCCCCAGTTGTGAGTTCAGCTAAACCAGGCAAGCCAATATGGTGACCAGTGACAATTTTCAAAGGAGTGAGAAGTTAGGGATCGTGTGTCTCCTAGGTAATGGAGATTTCATAAATGGGTTATGTGCAGTACTGAATCCAAAGGAGACCTGATTAGAGAAAGGGCCAGAAAAGTGTTATTTAAAACTTTCACAGCTTACTCTTTAAATACTTTGCATATACACAATGTTACAAATAAATATTTGAAATACTTTTCTATTGGTTTAATGTGGGAAGCTGAGTGGCGCACGAATCTGAGAGAACTGCACTTTGGAAGAGTAGCTCATATTCAACCTTACTCTTGCATGAGTACGGACACAGAATAAAGTAGTTATGGCTCATTTCCATTTTTATAAAAAGACAATTCATTTTCTAACATTTAATAAGAGGTTAGAAATACAGAATCTTTCTACCAGTTAAAACATTTGGGATTGCAAGTAACAGATACCCTAATTCAAACTAGGTTAAACAACAGAATGGATTGTTCACATAAATGAAAAGTCCCATGGAGGTGAAGGAAGCTTTAGAATTGATTTGATCAAAATTTCAGCTCCATTTCCCTGCATGATATCAATTTAGTTTTACTGTCTGCATCTGCTTTGTCCTCAGACTGGTTTCCTTTATAGTCACAAATTGGTTGTTAAAAGCAGGAGGGGTTACAGGTTTCATCACTTATAGAAAGTTCTTCCTGACAACTATCGAACAATTGTCCTGAGATTTGTACTTGTTGGATAATCCCTGAAATAATTCGTATGATTAGGGTAATGCTATGATTGGCCTAGGACAGGGTTGTGCACTCACAATAACTGTGTCAAGGAGGTTGGGGTAAATTTTAGCTTAGACCAATCAGGACTCACTCTTGGAAAAGCAAGGTGGGGGGGTCAATCTCATTGAACACAGCTGAAAGCTACACAATGTGGTAAGGGTAAAATGCATGTTTGAGTAACAAGTACCAGGTCCACTGTAGTATACTCTTGCGCTCGCCAACCATTGTAATTAGCATGTATCTTTCTTTTCTCCACTCCCTCTCTTTCACTCCACAATATGTGATATGGTTTGGCTCTGTGTCCCTACCCAAATCGTATCTCCAATAGTTATACCCATGTGTTGAAGGAGGGACCTGTGATCCCCATGTGTCGAGAGAAGAAAGTGATTAGATTATGGGGGGCTCCCCCATACTGTTATCATGATAGTGAGCGAATTTTCATGAGATCTATGACTTTATAAGTGTTTGACAGTTCCTCCTTCACATGCTCATGCTCTCTCTCTCTCTCACCTGCCACCATGTAAGATGTGCCTGCTTCTTCTTCTGCCATGATTGTAAGTTTCTTAAGGCCTTCCCAGCCATGCAAAACCATGAGTCAATTAAGCCTCTTTCCTTTACAAATTACCCAGTGTTGGGAAGTTCTTTACAGCAGTGAGAAATTGGACTAATACAATACGTTAGGCTTACCTGGAGTTACCTTCCTTATGGTCTAGCAACTAATGACAAACATCTTCTCACAATATATGCAAAAAGCAATGAAAAAGAAAGGTCAATATCACTGCAATAAAAACTCCCAATTAAAAAGGGGACACAGGTTGGGCACGGTGGCTCACGCCTGTAATCCCAGCACTTTGGGAGGCTGAGGCGGGCAGATCACCAGAGCTTGGGAATTCAAGATCAGCCTGACCAACATGAAGAAACACTGTCTCTATGAAAAATACAAAATTAGCTGGGCATGGTGGCACATGCCTGTAATCCCAGCTACTCAGGAGGCTGAGGCAGGAGAATTGCTTGAATCCGGGAGGTGGAGATTGTGGTGAGCTGAGATTGCACCACTGCACTCCAGCCTGGGCAACAAGAGTGAAACTCTGTCTCAAAAAACAAAACAAAACAAAACAAAAAAACAGAAAAAAAGGGGGACACAGTGGTTTCTGATCCCTGTCATATTCTATAGACAGGAATAATTAGAACTGCTGGTTGGCAGTCGTATGTGTTCTTTCAGCAGTTACTGTTTCGCTCTCTGTGTCCTCCACTGCCCAACCTGAGATGGTCATTGGGGAAGATCCTCTTTTTGGGAGGTTGCATCATTTTGCCAGCTCATTTCCTATTAGGTTGAGTTTAGATATTTGAGGATACTCCTAAGATTAAATAGTTACAGGTTATCATAAGCCAGCCTTGAGGTTTATTTAACAATACACTTTCCCTTAAATATTAGGTTTTAGAACTATTTGCTTCTTGTTATTTCTGTAGGCAAGTAACCGTGGCAGAGACCATGTCTAGCCCTAGGTTTTTCATCTTGGAATTTGTTTCCCAGTTATCCTTCATGTTCTGCTGGTCTAAATTTAGTTTAATAGCTTATCTTGATATCTTCATTGGGCATATTTAAAAAATGAACTTGCAGGGTAGAGGGAAAGGCAATAATGTTTTATTCCTTATCTCCATAATGGGCATGATGTCTATAGTAATCTTCATAATGAATATGATTCTCTCCTTCGTTAAGCAGAACATTAAACTTTTCCACCTTTGACATGCTATGATTACTGAAATTTTAGACATTCAGGTTTGAAATTTGAAGGGTACTATTTCTAAGTGTGTAAGCTACAGGGTTTGCTAGCTTCTTATAACCTTGCTCATGTAAGGTAGGAGCCGTCTCTGAAATATATTATCCAATCTACATATGGTTAGCATCATTGATTCATTAATGAGAGTCTATTTTTAACTTCCATTACCTTAATTAACAAACCATTAATTTCACCCATTAAAACCTATTTTTAACATTCTTTTTTTGATTAGCAAGGTCTCAGGTAATGACATATAATAATAAGCACTAATGGTGGCTACATTTGGAGTGCAGTTCTTCTAATTACCTATCAACCAAATATTCCTAGAGTATAAATTCCATATTATGGCAACTGACAATCATTAGAGGGTAGGGTAAATCTTGAAACACACATGTACATTTATATCACATTATATACACTAAAGTATTTTAAGGTGAAGTATAATAATAACACATTCAAACGGACTTAATATTCAGTACCAGTAAGGATAAATAGAAAAATCAAACTCTACATTAATTTGACTTAAAAGCTGCCATAACAGAAGAAACCAGTAGATTAAAAGGAAGGAGGCAGAAAAGTGTTTATTTAAAACTTTCACAGTTTACTCTTTATATCCTTCTTCTTATATACAAAGTTATAAATCTTTGCTTATTTGATCAGGGTTCCAGCTTTTTTATTTTCTTGGTTACAAGATGACTGCCCTCAGTAACAAGAACCACATGCTTTCTCATTTATCAAGGGAGAGAAAGGAGCCACATCCCACAATTTTGGGGCTAAAGTCCTGTAATTGGTGCTGATTTGCTCAACCCTGAACAACTTCTTGTGGCCAGGGGAACAACGTAGGTTGGGATTGGGTTATCTTAACTGGACTATGGCGATAAAGGTGAGGTTAATTTCACCTAAATTTCTTAGGTGTACTCTGCACAATGTGGGAAGAGTGGAATAAATGTTGGGAGGGCAACGACAGTGTTCATTAGTATCACTTTCAAAGCATATAAATATGTAACAACTATATTGTTAGTTGCAGTTAAACTAGATCTAAGAATATGTAATTGTGTCTGACATCATTTTTTATGTTTGATTCTTGATAAATTTTAAGTCCTCACCTGTTCCCTTTTGTACCATATCTGGATCTCAGCAACTTGATAAGAAAGCTTGCCCAGATCCAGATATGGTACAAAATAGGTGTTTCCTATTTTGGTGCTGGTGGAAAATTCAAGCCATACAGTCCCTGCCCTGTGTGGGCTTTTTCACCCAAGCTCCATGTCCTAGCCATGAAAAAAATCCCAACAGCTTTTTCTCCTACCCTCTCAAGTCATTTTAAAACTGCTTAGGAAGTCTGCTGTACTCTTCCTAGAAAGCCTCATTATGTAAGTAATAAACCTTTTTATACCCTGTTGGTGCATATGTGGTATGCTAAGTCTTGAAATATGAGCCAAACTTTGGGTGAGGGTTCATCTCATTTCTGTGGGTGACTGCAACAGCACATAAACTTCAAGGATAGTCAGTTTAACTTCCTGTAACCTACCTGCTGTGGTCTGAATGTTTTTGTCCCCCCACAATTCATACGTTAAACTTAATCACCAATGAGATAGCATTAGGAGGTGGGGCCTTTGGGAGGTGATTAAGTCATGAGGACAGATGCCTCATGACTAGGATTAGTGCCCTTATAAAAGAGGCTCCAGCGAGCCACCCCGTCTCTTCCACCACATGAGGACACAGCTAGAAGGCACAATCTATGACCCAGAAAGAGCCCCACTAGACATCCAATGTGCTGGTGTCTTAATCTCGGACTTCTTAGACTCCGGACCTGGGAGAAATAAATTTGCATTCGTAAGTTACTCATTTTTTTTTTTTTTTATAGCAGCCTCAACAAACTAAGATACCATCATTGTAGTGTCTCATTATTCTTATTACCAAGTGCCCAATCTTCCTCTTGATGATTAGAGTCAGAAACCTGGAATATATCTTCAGTTCTTTCTTCTTCTTCTTTTTAGACAGGGTCTTGCTCTGTCATCCAGCTGGAGTGCAGTGGCACAATCACGGCTCACTGCAGCCTCAACCTCCCAGGCTCAAGTGATCCTCCTACCTTGCTGGGATTACAGGTATAAGCTACCGTGCCTGGCTTCTTTCCTCTTTTTTTGTTGCCCATGTGCCTTTACAATCCTTTCTGCCAATTTCATGGCTAACATCTTGGCTCAGGCAGTCATTAATTCCTCATTTTATTTTATGTCTTCTAACTGACTTATTTGTTTTTCTAGTCTTGGCCCCATCTTTCCTACCCAATAGTCCTTCCTCTACACTGCTGCTGAATTCTTCTCCAACCTTGCTTAACTAATCCAGCAATTTCCCACTACCTTCAGGATACAGTTCAAACTCCTTAACACGGTTTACAAAACTCCTCATCATCCTGCCATCTACATTTCCCATTTCTCCTGCTGCATACCTACATACCACAATGTTTGCTTCTATGGTATGCTTACCTGCAAAATATACTTACCTCCACAGTTCATAGACAAGGAAATATACACAAAGGTATATGTTCCTTTTTCTGGAGCATACTCAACGTCTTTCATTAGCTTGGTCGATTCCAACGTATTCTTCAAGACTAATCTTGAGCTTTGATACATTCTATGAGAAGTACTTCCTGTTTAACCTAGGCTGAGTGAGGTGTTTTCTCCATATTTTAGCAATAAACTTTATTTCAGTGTTTATTATCACTGTAATATCTGATTTTATTGTATATTTTTCTACATGTGATTCTCTTAAGGGCAGGCACCATATTTTTCATCTCAGAAGGTCACAAACTATTAGGAAAATGGGCTTGCAGATACATGTACAACAAACAATAATAATTCAAGATGGCTCATGGAAAAAGTATTCTGAAAAGTAAGAGAGACACATGTTCTAGAAGAGACAAGAAAAGGCACAATAGAGAAATTAGAGCCCTCATACATTGCTGGTGAGAAAGTAAAATGGTACAGCCACTTTGGAAAACAGTCTGGTAGTTCCACAAGGGGTTAAACATAGAGTTACCATGTGACCCCACAATTCCACTCTTAGGTATATATCCAAGAGAAATGAGAACATATGTTGACATGAAAACTTGTACATGAATGTCAACAGCAGCATTATTCATAATATTCAAAAAGTAGAAACAACCCAACCGATGAAGGGATAAATGAACTTTGAAAACACGCTAAGTGAAAGAAGCCAGTCACAAAAGACCACACATTGCATGATTCCATTTATATGAAATGTTCAGGACAGACAAAAGCATACAGACAGAAAGTGGATTACTGGTTGCCAGGGCTGGGGAAAGCAGGCAGAAGCTTGGGAGAAGTTGGGGCCAAAAGGTATGAGGTTTCTTTTTGGGGTTGTGAAAATACTCTAAAATTGATTGTGGTAAAGCATGCACAACTCTGTGAATATACTAAAATCATTGAATTGTATAGTTTATAAGGAAAAAGAGATTACTCTGGGGAAGGGAGAAAGATTTCATGGAGTTGGTAGGATTTGAATTCACTGATAAACAAGTGATATAAAAAGCAAAGTGATGTGCTGTAGTGAATAAACAAGTCCTTCTGTTGGGCAGATCTGGCTTTAAATCTACTTGGTCAATTTACACTTCCTAAACCTGTAACCTCATCTAAAGTGTAAATATATTAATATACCTACTTTGTAAAATTATTGTGGTAAGTTATATAAGGGATTTAAAATATTTAGTCTAATGCCGGGTACATAGCAAATATTAGTAAGAAATATTAGTTACTCTTAATATTATAAATCTGTTTAGTATTGAATGGGACACAGTGAACGTGTAGATACATCAACGGGAAGGAACTCTCAGAAACTTATCTGGTTTCCAGCAGAAAGAGATATGAGAGACAAAATAATATAAATGTAACTTTATTAAGTTTAAGAAATATTTATTGAATACCTTTTTCCTAACTACTAGACACTTTCCTAGACTGCTGGATATACAAAGACAAATGAGAAGTGAGTAGATTGCTGGATATACAAGTGAGAAGTGGTCCTTGACTTGGTAGTCTAGCAGACAGATAAACAAATATGCGTAAGAAAGCATTATATTTCTTATAATAGAAATGTTTTTTGTATGCACAAAGAAGGGGGTGGGCTGGAAAAATAATGTAGTCAAGGTGACTTGCTCAATACTGAAACTGCTCATTAACTACTTAGGCCAGCACTTATGGCACACTTCTTAGGATGCCTTGCTAATATTTTCCGCTTCCAGTACAGAAGAGAGATTACAGGTTTAAGCCAATTTTATTCAACAGCTGAGAAACCCAGTGTCCAAGGATTAAAGAATACTTGTTATACAAGGAATGCGAATATTCCAGAAATTTATGCCCAAAGTCCCCAGGTTATTGTCTTTGTTTCTCACTAGACTGTAAGCTCCTTGAAGACAAATATCTTGAATGTTACCTTGTTCACTCTTGAATTGTCAACACTTGGCCCAGGACTAGGTATGTGGTATACAATCAATAAAAAACCGTTGAATGAATTTTTTCAAATTCCTCCCATGACAAAAACGGAAGAAACATTCACGAGTGGACTGCTAGTTGACTGTTTCTCTCATCACTATTTACAGTCTGAAACGGACAAAGACATCTATATAATCATTCCTTCCTTTAAATAAATAATCTGTGAGTTACGCTATTCTTTTCCTATTGCTTCAGGAGAAGCTATTAGGTAGAAAGCTTTTAAGAAAGGCTTTGCAAGAAAACTCTTCAACAGAGACGGCACGTATGAACTGCTGTGATCTGGAGTTGAAGACAAGAACAAAAGTAACTCTAGCGCATAATTCTTTGACCGAAGTCATCTTACTGCACTGGTCGGCGGAGGCGCTCATCCTACTTGCATCCGGTGCTTGAGAGTTCAGATAGGCAAAGGTGAGAGGTAGCATCTAGTCAACATCCATTTCTTGAGCACTTACTACATGTCACTCACTTTGCTTAGTCCCCGTTTTTACTCTACTCTGCTTGGAAGTTGTGAAGAGATTTGGCGGGATCTTCTTAGGACCAATCCTACAAAGTTCCGGATGGAACTCATTTTGATTCGGGGGACGGTTTATTTGCAGGGATGAGGTGGAGAAACAGGGCCTGCTACTCAAGAGGAATGAGAAAGTGTAACTAACAGGAGGTAGACTGGGAAGGAGCAAGGCAAAGTCACCCCTTTTCACAGGGCAACGCTCCTAAGACCATGCTCAAGCTGGGGTGGCAGGGCTCTGAACGTGGGGCCCCGACCCGGGTCTCAGCCTGGGGCCACGTGATGCGCGTGTTTACGCTGAGGGACGGGCGCTGGGTTGGGCGGGCCTTGCCGGAAATCAACTTCCGGGGGCAGAGGTGTTCGAAGCCGGGTGGTGCGTGGGCTACTTCAACCTGTGTGACTGGGCCGCGGTCTCACCTCAAGGGCCTGGGGCCGTGCCTCGGGTGTACGCGTAGGGTCTGTGTGCTGGGGGTGGCTCACAGGGCAGCGTGGGTGAGCGGCGCAGCGGCGGCAGCGGAGAGCGAGAGAGGGGAGCAGGTAAATGAACGTTCGCCTTCCGGGGCCTGGGTCTTGGGGTAGGGGCTGCGCGGGGCGGGCGGAGAGCGCCCCACCCGGAGGAGGAGCGCGGCCGAATTTCCGCCGCCTGCAGCCCGCCTGCCCCGGCCTCGCCCTTGGCGGTCGCAGCGACCGGGAGTCAGGGGGCGTGACAACCTCCCACAGGAACGGAGCCAGCTCCCGGGGCTGGGAGTGCCCACTCGTTCCTGCGCTCGCCGGTAGGTACCGGTACCTGCACGTCCCAGAATCGAGTGTTTTCGAAGGTCTACGCCCACGAACACGTGATTATTGTGTCACCGAAGCGCCTATCGAACGGAGAACTTGAATCTTGCTTAGATTTCACAGAACGCGCCTGGTTTCTGTATCCCCTTTTACTTTGCCAAGTACACCGGGATAAAAGCTCTACAGCGTCCGCCAGCCACATTTCCTTAGAGTTTCTTGGGCCACATGTTGCAATAAAAGGGGCATTTCAGGGTCAAGCTAGGAGCCAGTAACTTTGCCAAGTGGTGAGGTATCCTGTATCCCCGTTAGCGCGCCTCCCTTTCCCAACAATAAAGATATTTCCTCCATCTGCGCGTGTCGCCAGCTGCGGAGGAAAGCTTGGGACATGAAACCTATTTTTGGCTTCACTTTAAGGAGTGGAACCCTATTAAAAGCTGCGCTGAGTGTTTTTTTGGTAGGATGATGTTGCTGCTGCTACTCTCACTTGCTTCCCTGATGAGAGTTGGGGCAGAGCTTGATTTCCTGGAGGGTGAAGTCTTGGTCACAATTTTAGGTGACTCAGCGGCCCCTTCCGAATTCTGACTCTTTCCTTCCCTACCCTCTCAGCTATGCGGATACTGTTGCCACCTTTCTCTGCAAATGTTAATCCGGGTGGGAGTTGGATGATGGTTTTTGGAAGCAGTTTGCATATTGCGTGGTGGAGTTATTGGAGTGGGCTGACATTTGACTTCACAATTTAAGGCAACCCCCCCCACAATATTTAGTTGGGTGGGGTGACAGGGACTGACAACAAATTCGCTGTTGTGTTCTCTGCTGTCGGAGAGTTCTACACTTCACAATCACCTGATTGCCCTCTGCTACAATTTCGGTTGTGTTGAGGGGATTGTTTATACTGTCTGTACCTGTTAGGTAAATGTAATAAGGGGCATGCCAGGCAGAGTGCACCTGCGTGGTGCTGGCTAACCAGTAAACTGTGTGGTAGAGAATTGCCTTGGTTACGAAGTTTGGTATCCTCCAGGCTGCCTAGGAGGGTGTTCTGTGGGCTGGGAAATCTTATGAACTGGTTTCTTAGCAACAGTATAAGCCCAATGGAATAAACATAAAGAAAACAAAGTGATGAAAGTTACAACTTACCTCTTTTATTAAATGGAAAAATGTAGCTTCTTTTTGGAGTGATCCACTCAAAACTTCTGAGACATTTTTGTTTATTTTGATCATCTTAGTACTTAATAACAGACAAAAGAAACTGCAGAAAATCATCCCAGAGGGACATCACTTTGTTTTTGGGTGGCATTAAAAAAGAGAAAAAAGACGTTTAACAATGAGCTTGTCTGAAGCTTAAATGGACAAATAGGAATTTTGTGTGGTAGGCATTTTATGTTGTACTCTTATCTATAAATGTGTAAGATGTATGCATTAGATATGATTGTTATAAATGAAGATAGTAGAAGACGGGGTGAAAGTGGAGTGGGGTGGATGAGTGGATAAGACTGGTTCCATTAAGTAAAATGGAAGGGGAATGTTTTAGCTAAGTTGTTCCCAAACTCTGGGTCATAATTACGGCACTCCTTTATCAACCTGTTCCTTGTGTTTTTTAATCTTCCTTGAAAGTTTATCAAATGTTCTAATTTTCTGTCCAAACAATGAGCACTTAATTGAAAAAGACATCTCTCTTTAGATTAACTCTTTGTGTTTATGTATATCTGTTTCTTATTTACTAATAATAAATTAATATTTTAGATTTCCAGTATTTTAAGGATTTTTGGTCTTCTTACTGTTTCTCCCTGCCCCATTCCCATACCCAGTAAGTTTGGTTTAGCTCATTTAAATTGATCCTTGTTTTTAAAAAGGGCGTGTGTTGCTTTTTTTTTTTTTTTAAATTAAGGTTTATTGAGGTATGATTTATAAGTAACAAATAATTTTTATTATATTGCTATATAAAGTCTGACAAATGCATATGGTAATGGAACCACTGCCACATTCCAAACAAATAACATTCCCATCATTCTAGAAAGTTTCCTCCCCTCACTCATAGGTCCTAGCAACCACTGATGTGTTCTCTGTCCCTATGTATAGCTTTGTCTCTTCCAGT
Organism: Trachypithecus francoisi; assembly: GCF_009764315.1. NCBI lineage: Eukaryota > Metazoa > Chordata > Mammalia > Primates > Cercopithecidae > Trachypithecus > Trachypithecus francoisi. The sequence continues at coordinate 103,080,195 of NW_022681456.1, read as the reverse complement.
ATGTTATGTAAATGGAATCATACAGTATGTAGCCTTTTGTTTCAGGTTTCTTTCACTTAATGCTTTGATTCATCCATGTTGATGCATGTTTGTTGATGCTTGGTTGTTTGTTACAGCTGAGTAGTATTTCATTGTGTGAATATATTATAATATGTTTATTTGCCATTTGATGAACAATTTTTGGCATTTAGGAATGAAGCTACTATAAACATTCATGTGCTGTTCTTTGTACATTAAGTACAGGTCTTTGTGTAGACATACGTTTTCATTTCTTTTGGTTAAACATCTAGGAATGGAATTCTTGGACCATGTGCAAGTGCAGGTTTAACCTTATAAGAAGTTACTGACTGCGCCCGGTGGCTCAGACCTGTAATCCTAGCACTTTGGGAGGCCTAGGTGGGCGGATTATGAGGTCAGGAGATCGAGACCATCCTGGTCAACATGGTGAAACCCCGTCTCTACTAAAAATACAAAATTAGGCAGGTGTGGTTGCGTGTGCCTATAATCCCAGTGACTCAGGATGCTGAGGCAGGAGAATTGCTTGAACCAGGGAGTCAGAGGTTACAGTGAGCCGAGATCATACCACTGCACTCCAGCCTGGTGACAGAGTGAAACTCTGTCTCAAAAAGAAAGAAAGAAAGAAAGAAATTACCAAACTGTTTTCCAAGGTAACGGTTTCATTTTGCATTCCCACAGCTGACGTTTGATGTTCCAGTTGCTCCACATTCTGGTCAGCACTTGTCATTTTATTTATAATATTAGCTGTTCTAATATGCATTTAGTGAAAACTTATTTATGTTTTAATATGAATTTTTCTTCTAACATATTGAGCATCTTTTCCTGTGCTATTTTTTGCCATCTGTTTATCTTCTTTGATGGAATGTTTGCTAAAATCTTTTGTTCATTTTTAATAGGGTTGTTCATTATTGGTTTGCAAGTGTTTTATACAGTCTGGATACAAATTCATTATCATATGTATGTTCACAGTGTTTCCTTTGAGTCTGAGTCTGTAGTTTGTCCTTTCATTTTCTTAACAGTATCTTTCAAAGAGCAGAAGTTTTAAATTTTGATGAAGTACAGTTTATCAGTTTTTTTCTCTTATGATTTGTGCTTTTTTGTCATGAGAAATTTTGCCTAATCCAAGGTTGCAAAGATTTTTTTCTTACGTTTTCTTCCAGAACTTTTATAGCTTTAGATTTTAGATTTAGGTCTGTGACCAATTTCTCGTTAATTTTTGCATGTAGTGTGAGGTAGGGATCAAGTCAGTCTCTCTCTCTCTCTCTCTCTCTCTCTGTATGAATGCCCCAGTCTTGCAGCACCATCTGTTGAAAAGACTATTCTTACTATCTTTTCTTTGTTAAATTCTCTTGGCTTGCCTTGTCAAAAATCAGTTGACTATGTTTGTGTGAATTGCTTTGTGGACTCTATTTTGTTCCATTGTTTTGTGTGTCTCTTTGGCCAAAACCTCAGTCCTTTTTATGGTAGCGTTATATCGTACCTTGAAGTCAAAAAGCCTGAGTCCTCCAACTATGTTGTTATTTTTCAAAAATTTTTGAGTATTCGAGTTCTTTTTCTTTCCATGTACATTTTAGAATCTCTTTATTTCTATATAAAAGCATTGTGGAAATTTTAGTAGGATTGCATTGAAGTTATAGACCAATTTGGGGAGAGTTGACATCTTAAAAATGTTTTCTAATCCGTTAATAAAATACCTTTCCTGCCCCACTGCTGTGGCTCATACTTGTAATCCCAGCACTTTGGGAGGTCAAGGTGGGAGGATCGCTTGAGCCCAAGAGTTCAAGAGCAGCCTGGGCAACAGGGCAAAACCCCATCTCTACAAAAATTAGAAAAATTAACTGGATGTGTTGCCATGCACCTGTAGTCCCAGCTACTTGGAAGGCTGAGGTGGGAGGATTGATTGAGTCTGGGAGGTTGAGGCTGCAGTGAGATGTGATCATGCCACTGCACTCTAGCCTCTGCAACAGAGTGAGAGCCTCTTTCAAGAGAGAAAACAATGAAACAACCTTTCTACATTTATTTGGTCTTTGACTTCTCTGTTTTTAAGTTTTAGAGTAAAAATGTTACACATATTTTGTTACGTTTGTATCTCAATGTTTTACATTATTGGGTGCTGTTGTAAATGGTAACCTTTAAAAATTTTTAAATTTCCAATTATTTATGTACGTGAATCAGTATTTTAATATTGATCTTGAATTTTTGAATTTTACAACCTTGTTAAACTCACAAATTAGTTCTAGTAGCTTTCGTAGCTACTGCTGTCTGCTAGTAGAGACAGCTTTATTTCACGTTTTCTCATTTGTTTGCATTTTATTTTGTTTTCTTGTCTCTCTGCACTGGCTAGGACCTCTACTAATATTAACTAGAACAAGTCAGATCAGCGCAGATATCCTTGCATTGCTCTTCGTCATAGTAGAGAAGGTATGTAGTCTTTTACCATTGAGTAGTTAGCTGTAAGTTTTTTGTTGATATCATTTTGACCCAGCTGAGGAAGTTCTTTTTAACTCCTGCTTAGAGCTTTAAAATTTAATCATAAATGGATGTTGTATTGCTTTTTTTGGTTGTGAACATGATAGTTGATTATAGTAGAAAGTTGGAAATGAAGGAAGACTATTAAAAAAGTTACCCCATTTTCAGTAATCTGAGGTAACTGCTGCAAACATTGTGGTAGCTTTTGTTGCAGTCTTTTCTTTTGCAAACATATTTTAAAGACGAAATTGTTAATATTGTTTTATATTTTGCCCTTTTCACTCCGAATCACATTGTGAGTACATCATGAATTATTTTGAGAACTTGATTTGTAATGGTTGTGGGTTATTGTGTTATATGGATATGCCTGTCATTTAATGATTTTCTTTTTGTTAAATAGTAAAATTCTATTTCAGTTTTCCCTGTTGAAATTAACATTAAATATTTGTGCTTAACTCTGATAATTTTTCAAAGTAATTTATAAAAGTATGATTATCACTCAAAGTATATATATATGTTTTCAGGTTCTTACTGTCCACTGCCTCTGTTTAGTGTTCTTGAAATTTGTTCTTTAGGCTATTGTAAGAAATTTGGAGTCAGTATCATTAGCTTTTTGGGCATCACTTTAAGGTAGAATCTTTGAGTTTCAGAAACAGTTCCTTGGAGATTGGTCTAGTTCAAACCATTTTTTAAGAGGTTTAGAGTCTGTGATCATTAAATAACTTTTCTGCCTGTGCTATTTGGTTTCTACTGATCTACACAGAATTCCTGATGAACTATGTATAATGTAATATATCACCTGTGCTCTTCTTTTGATTAAGAATTATGGAAATCTTTGTGTCTAGCATCATGTAAAACCCTTTATGTATGTCGTTTTACTGAATTCCAACTGCTACTTTTTGGTAGTAACATTTTTTCCATTTCATAGACAAAGGAAACTGAGTCTCCAAGTGAGCAAACTTACCTAAGTTTGTATTAACAGTAAGTGGTAGAGCTTGAGTTTGCTCACATGTCTTCCTGAATCTGTGCTTTTATTCATAGGCTATACTATGAGTATTATGTTATTTTAGGTATTTTGTATATATTATGTTTGTTTTGAATATATTAATTTTAATGCTAACAATAAATTTACTAAGCAGATTAACAAATTAGCATGAGATGTTTTCAGTACTTCTGAAATGTTTATCCAAATTTATATCCTCTTAAATCTATTCTTATTTTCTGAGTGGCACAAAGATTATTGTTGGCTATATGCCATCCAATTTTACTTAAATAATTAGGACCGTATCTACTGTGACTAGTAGAGGATATAACAATTTATTTTGAAATATGAGGAATTTTGTACTTATAGGTTTAATAAATGGAGATAAAAAGTAATGTTAATTACTTTATAAAATGAGCTCTGTTATAATTCTGGTAAAATAATTTGTTTTCCTTAGAAGGATAGGTACAATTTGGTATTTACTTTCAACATGGACTATGTGAATGAAATAATGTTTGTGAAGTATGAAATCACTTTTTCCGTGTATTCAGAGAAGGCTGACTTTTCTGTGTCTACCATCTCCTACGTTTTTTATTATGTTCAGACCTGTGGTTAAAGAGTAGATCTACATAATCATTTTAAAAAGCTGCTTAGATTTTATATTATGAGAGTTCAGAACTTCTGCAATTGTAGTAAAGACAATGCTGCAGTGTTATGCAAGATCCATTAATTTATGAATACGCTTCACTGACAGACGGGCTTATATGAATATTATTTAAAATCTACATGCTTAGACATCAGTAAAAGATAATGATTAGAAATGAGATTAAGTATTATTTTAATTATGAATTTTATACAGACAACTTAAAATTAGGTTAGACCTTTTGTTAGTTTGCCCAAATTGGGCATGAAAAACAAAATAAGCCTGTGAAAGCTGAATGGCATTAAATGGGCCACCCCGAATCAGAAGACAAGTTGAAATGAATACCTATTTTCCATTTTGCTGAATGAGAAGAATGTTTAATAAATGGTGATAGTTTTCATGAGATGTTTAGATATTTTAAGTTTTGTCTCTTGTTGGTTGTGCAGAAGAGATTTATTAATTTCTCTTTTTATTCAGTCCAGGAATTTATGACTTATGAGTGGAGTGTTGAATCCATTTACAATTAATGTATTTACTAGCACTTAAGATAACCTGTCATTTTGCTATTTTTTCTGTATATCAAGTAATTTTTTTGTCACTCCTTAATTACTATGTTATTGCTTTCTCTGCCTTTTTTGTATTAAGTATATATTTTCTAATATACCATTTTAATTTCCTTGATGTTTCTTTTTTTTAATTTTTATTTTTTAAGAGACTCAGTCACCTAAGCCGAAGTGTAGTGGCACCATCATACTCACTGCAGCCTCCAGCTCCTTGGCTCAAGTGGTTCTCCTGCCTCAGCCTCCCTAGTAGCTAGGACTACAGGTGTGTGCCACCATGTCTGGATTTTTTTTTATTTTTTGTAGAGACAGATTCTCACTCTGTTGCCTGGCTGGTCTTGAACTCCTGGCCGCAAGTGATCCTCTTACCTTGGCCTCCCAAGTGCTGGGAATACAGTTGTGAGCCACTGCACCCAGCCTTGATGTGTCTTTTACTAAATATTTTTTGAGTTATTTTCTTAGTGGTTGCCCTGAGACTTCCAAATAGTACCTTATTTTGTAACAATCTATATGGATTAATATTAACTAAATTTAAGTTTACAAATTTTGTTCCTATATATTCCCTCCCCTTCCTTCATGCTATTATTGCTACGTCTTTCTGCATTAATACAGTGTCCATTAATACTGATTTATAATTCTAGATTTATGCAGCTGTCTTTTAAATCACATAGGAGAAAGGAACCACAACCACACATACATTTATATTCTCTTTTATATTTACCTCTGTAATTATCTTTACCAGTTTTCTTAATTTCTTTACGTAGATACAGGTACTGTCTCTTGTCCTTTCAGTTCAGCCTGAGGGACCCACATTAGTATTTCTCGTAGATAAGATGTGCTAGCATGCATTCTCTTTGGTTATGTTTATCTGAGAAAGTCATAATTTATTCATATTCGAAGAATAGTTTTGCTGGAATTAGAATTCTTAGTTGGCAGTGTTTTTCTTTTAGGAATTTGAATGTATCTTTCCACTGCCTCTGGCCTCCATGGTTTTTAATGAGAAATCAGATATGAAATCTTATTGATGATTCCGTATTTGTGGTGAGTTGCTTCTCTCTTGTTGCTTTCAGTATTCTCTCTTTATTTTTTGAAAATTTGGTTATGATGTGTTACAGTGTGGATCTCTTGAATTTTATCCTACTTTGAGTTTATTGAGCTTCTTAGATGTATAGATTAATGCTTTTCATCAAATTAGAGAAGTTTCCTCTTATTGTTTCTTCAAATATTCTTTCTGCCCCTTCCTTTTTCTCCTCTTTTTCTGGTACTCTTTTTATGCATATGTTGGTATGCTTGATGGTTTCATATAGGTCTTTGATTCTCTGCTTATTTTTCTTCATTCTTTTTTCATTCCGTTCCTTAGCCTGGATAATCTCAATTGACCTGTCTTCAAGTTCACTGATTTTTGTGCCAGCTCAAATGTGCAGTTGAACTCTTCTAGTGAATTTTTGAATTATTATACTTTTTAACTCTGCAATGTTTGTTTCTTTTTTTGTAATCTCTGTCTCTTCGTTAATAATCTCTATTTGCTGAGATATTGTTGTACTTCATATACGGTTTTCTTTAGCTATTTGAAACCGTATCTAATAAAATATTTAAAGAAAACATTTTAGTGTCTTTGTCTGGGCTTAGTGTCCAATGTCTGGGCTTCCTTAGGGACAATTAACTGCCTTTTTTCTCTCTCTGTATAGATCATCCTTTCTTGTTTCTTGCATGTCTCACATTTTTTTTTTTTTGTTGAAAATTAGATAATTAAATAATTTTTAATGTGGTAACTCTGGAAATCAGATTCTCCTCCTCAGGATTTCTTCTTGTTTGCTGCTCTTGTTATTTGTTTGCATAGTGACTTTCCTGAACTGTTTATGTAAACTTTGTATTCTTTTTCTGTGTGGCCACCAAAGTCTCTGCATGATTAGTACTGGACAGCTAATGATTGGACAGTTATTTTTCTAATGCTTGGAAGCAATGAGTCTCCCAGCCTGTGCTGATGGTCTCTGTGTGCATGATGGGGCATGCCTTCAATGCTTAGACAGGCAGTTTGTAACTCTGCTTTAGCTTTTAGTTCCCACTTGTACAGAGCTTAAAGTGTAGCAAGAAGTCAAAGCTTAGGTCGCCTTTTCAGTTCTTTACTGAGCACTTGCGTGAGCTTGGCCATCTGGAGTTGAAGGAGTATGTTGGATCTTATCAAAACCCCCTATTGACATTTCATTACCTAGCTTTTACTTTTAAGATTCTGGTCAGCTTGTTGTTTGCCCCAACTGTTACTGACACTTCAGGCAACTTGATGTTAAATAGTTGGCCTTGTTTGCCTTTGATAAATGCCATCTGGGGAAAACGTTATTGGCACTGGGCAAGCTCTGAGTCAGGTCAGATAAAGACAAGTAAAGGAGTGGTGTTTTCCAGGGAACTGCCAGACAGGTCAATAATGACAATTTCTGAGAATGGGGTTTTGGAGGAGCTCCAACCCTATTGTGCCCCTCCTGGTAGCTGCTAGGCTGCTGGATTTTATTGTGATTTTTGAGCCTCCTAGTTTTCAAGGCCCTCATGGTACTGGAGATAGAGGGATGAGATTAAAATGCCATAAAACTTGTTCTTAATGAAAATCAGCGATTTTTCTGTAGTACATTCTCCCTAGATTGTTGCAAGCCTTTGATTAATTTCTAGAGTTCTGAAAAAAGTTGACTTTGACAATTTTTACCACTATTGTTCTTGCTAAAATTTATGGAGGAAAGGATTTTTGATTTCCTTAACTCCACTATTACTGCTGATGTCACTGTGTAGTATTTTAATAGCCCAAGTTCTTCTTAATGTCACCTTATCCCAATTATACTTATATTCCACCACTTTGCTTCATCTTTATCAACTATGCTATACAGCTTCATATAAGAGATCATTTGGGGATTATTCTAATTCAGATATGTAAAATCTTCCCATATGTAGCAAATCATTTAACAATATTAGGCATCTGCTTAGTGCTGTGAAAATTCTATAGGATAAAAATTACACTGTTCCTATATTTAGGGAGGTGTCTGCAGTATAGTTAGTATTTTATACATATAAAAAAAGTTGAATTATTGATTACATGAGTGAAAGAGATCTGATAAAGTAGAAGGTAAGCTACTTTTATTAATAATAAGTAGTATGCTGTAGACATAGAGCATTATTAGCTATTATGTAATTTTGTTTTTAAATAATTTGGGTCAGTTTTAAATAGAGGAAATCTTCAGCTTAGGCTTGTGAATTATGGCTAAAAATTAAATTGAATTGCCAAAATGATTGTACTGAATATTATTAGTGATCGTTAAACACTGTGTGCTATGCCTGAACATATTACTTGGAGAAATTGGATTTTCTGGTTAATGAAATTTCCTAGTAAAAGAAAAACAACCAGAAGCCCAGTTTTTCCTTGATTTTGTGAAAATATCTAGACATGTATTTGTGGGTTTTGATGACTTAGTTGTTGAAGGTAAATGACCTCTCCTCCTGCCCCTTTTTAAAGCATTTAGCTGAATGCTTATCAAGCTATGGTATCTGGCAGTCATACTTGAGAATACTGTTTTCCAGTGCTGCAGAAGAGAGTCACATGCTTGTTGCCCTCAAATAATTGGTAAGAACATGGGGTTAAAATGTAGTTGTATTGTATCTTTGGGCTCTTACAGTATGAATATATGTAAGTTTTTGTGTTTAATTTATATCACTTTTCTGCATGAGGAAGACATAAATGGTTTGCAAATGTTGTAAATGATTACTAGAGATGCCTTTTCATGCTCATATTAGCCAGGCCCTGATACGCATTTATTTTTATTATTAACTTTCTGATTAAAAATAAAATTATGCATACTGGCATTTTTGGGGGAAATAATGCTATTATTTATTTCACCATTCAGAATGCAAAATTAGCAATTCCGACTGTAAGCAATTTCAAATTTTCACACTTACCATGTATTTAAGGATACAGACGACCTGCTTTATATTCCTGCATTTTTTTTTTTTTTTTTTTGTGAGGGAAAGTCATGTTAGGTATTTCTAAGATGTGTTTTTCTCTTCTCTTTACTCTCCTTATTACATTTGAATCATGTGTAGTTTTAAGCTAGGTATTTATTTACCAGAGAGATGTCCCATGTTTGGGTGGTATATATTGCTGCCGAAGGCTCACCATGACATTGCTCAAGGTGAAGAGAGGCCTTAGCACCACTCTTTGTTACCATCATTTGGATTTCAAGTCTCGGCACGTCATTCATAGGTTACAGTACCCTCATGGTCACACATTTCTTTCAGCTCTTGTCATTCCACTTGAAGAGAGACCATTAGATGTTCTAGAGATGGCTGCATTCAAACGTTTAAAACCTTCGAGAGAATATAGTGCATTAGGGAGACTATTATTATGACTATCGGGAGGATAATACCAAGAGTTTGGAGTATGCTCCTTACCCAGGGTCCCCATAAACCATACCTCTTAAACTCAAATAGATCAAAGAATGAGCTAGATAAGAAGTCTACTTGCTTAACTAAGTAGTTTTTTCATTAATCCCCTGCAACTGAATTTCTATAATGCCTGATGTTTTCTCTATAGGCCATAAGTGCCAGTGGCTGCACAGATACTTCTGTGTTTAGCCACTTTTACTATTTAGCATAACTTTTACAAGAGAATTTAAAGTCTATTGTATAATCATAGCCTTTACAGTATATAAAGCCTATCATGCTAACTAGCCTATCATGAGGGATACATTTCTAATCATTGCCTGTTTTATTCCAAACCATGGAAAAAGGACCTAACAAACGATGCCCTTCCAGAGGAGTGAAGGCCTCCAGGCAGTGTTTTCTTTAACCCATGATGTGGGTTAAGAGGAGTGAATCAGTGTTCTGTTTCTGACTGATTATGAGGCAAAGTTTCTCACTCACATTGGGCCTTCATCTTTTATCTATCAAAGTGTAAGATTATCCATGTATAAGGCTGGCTGCAAAATTCTTCACAAATAAAAGTATATCCCATAAGTGCACACAACAGACCTTTTTTCCACTTCTATTCATAGAGGCATAAGCAAGGAAAAAAATATTTAAAGATAAGAGTCTAATGATAGTAGAGAAATCTTGATCTACGATCTTGGGAAAAGCTCTTCACATCAAGGATGCCTTCTTCTTCTGGGGAGAAACTTCTCTAGTTAGCTTTATGTTAAGGATTTTGATGAGTGTACAGTTCCAAAAGTGTGGAGGGACCCTTCACAGTTGTGAGATTATGAACCCAAGGTGCAAGGTTCCAAAGTTTTGTTGCAGAGTGGATGGCAAGGGCAGTCTTACTCTGATGTTCTCAGAAGATCCAGTCTTTGGATTCTACATTGTAAAGGGGTTGATTGTCCTCCAAACCATAAAAAGCTTTATTGACCTGATGAAAATACACTCTAGTAAAATAATTTAGTGTTGTAACATCAGCCCTCTTGCATGGAAAAGTTTTTATACAACCAAAAACATGCATTGAAAATGAATGAAATCGTTTTGTAAAATGTTTAAATGGCCCATCAGGTAGCCGAATGTACTTGAAGCTTTGATTGTCTTCTCAGGAATATAGAATAGAACATTGGTTATAAACTATTTTCATAATTTATAAGTCACCACATCAATATATTTAATTTGGATCATTTTATCTTTTCCATGATGAGTCATGTAATGCAGAACTTTTAATAATGAAAGGTTTAAGGACTCAATAAGGACAAGGCAGCTGTTCTGGTTTTTCATGAGTCTGTACTTAACATTGGATTTGATTCTCCAAATTAGATGCATAGAACTGATAACTGATGGGTAATCATAGGTAATTTGACTTAGACCATGCATTTTATTCAAATTGTGTATCTAAATAATTTCAATATTTGGTCATTTAGCATGAAAATCTGGCAAAGTACTTCCTTGGTATTTAATTAATTTTTGTTCTACTTGGATCAGCAGTTTTATAACCCAGTCAGTCTTTTCATGAAAGTTCCAGGAATTCTTACCCAGCTCAAATGACATGATTCTAAAGCTATTAGAAACCTGTATTCAAGAGTACTTTTCAGGGTCCTCTCTATCTTTCATGAACCTCCTAAAAGACGCCATGCTTTTGAAATTTTGAGAAACTGCATCAGCTTTAAGCAGTTAACTATGGAAATGATTTTAAATAGTTATAATTAACAATACAATTGACAAAGAAATTTTGTTATTTCTGTGGTCTACAATAACATAATAACTTTAATTATGATTGATAGCATATACTCAGACATAATAGAATTTTAGAAGTCCCATACAATTTTGGAACATATATTAATATAATTTACTAAAATATAACCTGGAGACTAAACATTATTTTTATTTTGACAAAGTTTCCCATGTAACTTAGCCAAATAATCCTGTTTACCTGTCTCTTAAATGCTTCAGGGGCCCTCTGGAGGATTCCAAAATTCAATGTCAGAAAAGACCATTTTAAAGGTGAAATTTGATTTTGAGAAGCCTATCAAATATGTTAAAGGTTTAAAATACTTGATATTATGATATAGAATCCAGGTTACTATAAGTCATTCATTTAGCCAAAATGATGACTTAAAAATCCTTTTTTTTTTTTTTTTTTTGAGACGGAGTTTTGCTCTGTCACCCAGGCTGGAGTGCAGTGGTGTCATCTCGGCTCACTGCAAGCTCCGCCTCCCAGGTTCACTCCATTCTGCTGCCTCAGCCTCCTGAGTGGCTGGGACTACAGGTGCCCGCCACCAAGCCCGGCTAATTTTTTTTTTTGTATTTTTAGTAAAGATGAGGTTTCACCATGTTAGCCAGGATGGTCTTGATCTCCTGACCTCGTGATCTGCCTGCCTCTGCCTCCCAAAGTGCTGGGATTACAGGTGTGAGCCACCACACCTGAGCCATTATCTTTTAATATTTCATGAAAATCTTGTTCAAGAGAGAAAGCCAAATTTCACCCTTCATTAGTCTGTTAATGTTAATCCCAATTTATAATAAATCTTATAAACAAATCACTTCAATCTTAGTCTGACCAGAAGGTGAGATTCTCATAAATCGTTTATAACCTTTTACAATTTTTGTGAAAGAGAAGATTAGTGCTTTAAGAAAAACCTTGTTGTGCCTTTATTCCCATTTTCAATTTATGGAAAAACCGAATAATACTGCTTTAAATTTGGCCAATACGTTCACACACAGAGTTTCTTTTACAACATTAATTATTTATTATTTCCTCTTCTTATTTTTTGAGACAGAGTTTCACGCTTTTTCCCAGCCTGGAGTGCAGTGGTGTGATCACGGCTCACTGCAGCCTGAGCCCCTTGGTTCAAGTGATTCTCCTGCCTCAGCCCTCTGAGTAGCTGGGTTTACACGTGCCCGCCACCAGGCCTGGCTAATTTTTGTATTTTTGGTAGAGACAGGGTTTTGTCATGTTGGCTAGGCTGGCCTCGAACTCTGACCTCAGGTAATCCACCTCCCTTGGCCTTCCAAAGTGCTAGGGTTACAGGTGTGAGCTGCCATACCCAGCTCAAGATTTTTTATAACACTTTCACAACTTGTTTAAAACTTTAGCTTTATTTTATCTAATTTTAAACAATCCTTTAACTCTTTAAACTAGGCAAGAATTTATATTCCCATGCTTTCTTATAATCTTTTACCAAAACACATTTCGTTTCTCAGTAGTCTCAATTATATGTTAAAATGGTAATTCTTAACAGCTTTCACTTTTGGTGCATACATTTCATTATTCCATTCATAACTTCTATAGACCATCTACAACATGCTTGGACTTTCTGACTTATCCTAAACATCCTTCTTTTTAAACAATCAGTCATTTTTCACTTTAGGACAATAATTTACGTTACAAGATCCTTTCTGTTGTAAGATCTCTTTTCTTTATAACCTTCTTTGTATAGCTAGGGGACTTGACTAATTCCATATGTCCCCAGGCCTTTAAAGTCAAGGCAGTGTATGACCTTAAAGCATTTAACAAACCTAGTATCTGACCTGAATAATTTAGACCACATATCTTTATTTTTGCCAAAAATCTTTAAAATGTTTTATTTCCCAAAGATTACTAAAATCACCTGAACTAAAAGGCATTACAATTTTTATTTTTCTTTCAAAATATTTGATTTAAGTGCCTATTTTTCTTTAAACCAATTAATTAGAGCTCTTTTACATAAACATTACACACACAACACATGTATAACTACACAGACAGAAGATTATTACAGTTGTTGTAAGTTTCTGTTTACCAGTTTCCAAGTTTTTAAATTGTATTACCGGCTATAGGATGAAGTCTTTGGAAGAACAGGGCCAAGAAAGGGTCTCTGGTGCCTCCTGTTTTCCCCAAGGAGACCCAGGCTGTTAGAGCTTGTATATCTGCTTTTAATTAAGCTGACTTTTAACCATAGCACTCTTTAATAACAGTTTTTCTAAATTTTTTATTACCTGACTTTAGCCAGGCCAAACAGCTGATATTTTTGTGTTTAAAGAAAGAAAAATGGAAGATGATTTGTAGAGGTTAAGATAATTTAAAAATAGTAAGGGTCACCCAAATATGAATGAGAAAGTACTCTTTGCCTAAGCTGGGAATTGAACCCTGACCCAGCAGCCATTTTGATGGCAGAGACTGAGAAAGTATTATCAAATAGTTACAAGGTCAACCTTCCAGGGACATACAAAACAAGATGGAGTCTCATCTATTTTTTCCTTTTTTTTTTTTTCCTTTTTCTTCTTTCAGGGATCTGCAGCAAAGATTATTACTGACCAGTTTGCTGGGACATCTTGAATAGCGTGCTTCCAGGGTTTTAGGCACGTATTTTATCCTAAGGTATCCCTCTTTATGACAGAACAACACAGAAAGACAAAGCACACTAGATTAACTACAGCCTAAGACCAGCCTCAGAATTCTTTTTTGTGTTAATTAAAACTTCACAGAGGAGATAAATAGTGATTTTTACCATTCATTTAACCCAGTTTGGGCAGAGAAACAGAGGCCAGAAATCTGAGTGGTGAGAAATTCTTACCCTTTTGCCAACATGCCAAGCCTCTGGGTTTCCTTTCCCTGAGTGGTCCTAGTGACCTGGCTTACCACACCATAACCCTGAGGGCCAAGCCACAACACAAAGGAAAATTATCTTTTTCCATTCTGGCCAGTGCAAAATACTTGTGACAAAACATAGACATTAGCGAGTCTGCCTAGCACCCAATATCAGACTGGCAGGGCTCAAAATTGCCCCCAGATGGTCCCCATCATCTCTAAATCTTTTTTAGAAGCTTCTGCATATTAATAGGCATCCCTAGATGAGATTAATTTGGGAAACTTCATTTTTAAATACACTTCTGTGTATTGTTCACTTGGAATGTTTTACTGTAAGTTATGTTTAGTAAGATTTTGTCATTTCTGTAAGACTTTATTGTCTCTTGGGTCTAGTGTATAGCTGGAAGGAACTCAGTTTTCTAGAAATTAAAGATCCCGTTTTTTACCTAAAGTGTTGGCTTTACTCTCAGGTTCTCTTGATTAACTTAGCCGTATTTTTTTTTTTTTTCTCCTCTACCTAAGCACACCAGTAAAATGAAACAAAGGGGTGGAATATAAAAATCCCTGTGAATTTTCAAATGCAAAATTTTATAACCCCTACAATATTACAGTTTCTTTCTGACCCAGTCAGATGTAAGAGACCTCTAACTGGACCCTAGCCAGTTAATTTCTGGATTAAATCCATTCCTGGACCCAGTCCAGTTTCTGTCATGACTTCCAAACCCAGTTTGGATTAGAAATTTGCTCAAAGAAACTTGGAGAGCTCAAAACACAAATCCATGGAGTTCAGAAATCCAAAAGAGAACTTACTGCAATCCCCAGCCACACTTAGATCAGTGGACTCAAATAGGTCCTGCATGTACCTTGCTTGTTCACTCAGTGCTCCTGGGGGTCGTTAGAAGCTGTAGTTTGGATCCTGCTTCTGACACTATCAGTTAAAAGTAAAGCTTCAGCCAAATTAAATTTAAAGGAGTTTAACTGGGCAATGAATGATTTGTGAATCGGGCAGCCTCCAGAATCACAGCAGATTCAAAGAGACTCCAGTGTGATCACATGGTAGAAGAAGATTTATACACAAAAAAAGGAAACGACATACAGAAATGGGAAGTGAGGTACAGAACAGCTTGATTGTTTACAGGTTGGTGTTTGCCTTATTTGAACACAGTTTGAATGCTCAGCAGTATATGAGTGATTGAAATACAGCCACTGGGATTGACCAAGACTCAGGTCTTTTACAGGCGCATACCCTTGAGTTAGGTTTTCAGTCTTGTCACTCTATTAAGTTAGATGCAGTTCAACCACAAGGACTCCAATATGGAAGTATGGAATCCCTCTTAGTCTTCTTTAACACAAGTTTTCTATCATCTTGGGAAAATGTAAGCAAACTAGTTATTTATGTGTTTCCCTTGGTGAACAAGTCTGTTTTTTTATTAATGAGGCACTACTAGCAGACCTTTGATTGATGCATAAGCAAAGATTTACTAGTTCAAAACTGAGTCTATGAAAGTTAAATAATGCAGAACTGAGATATGTTGAGAAGCAAAATTCAGTTTAATAGAAATCTTTGAGTCCTGACTATATTTCAGGTGACTGTACTAGGCATTGGGGGATACAGGAGTAAGTGCCACCCTAGGTCTTTAAAGACCTCACAGTCAATTATTTAAGAGTTTTAATAAACAAATAAGTTATAGTGAGGTTATTGATTGGGAAGGAATGGGATCCTGAAAATTGGAATGGGGATGTATGGGAAGACCCTGATGAAGCTGGGGACTTTGAATCCCTAAATTCTGATGAGCCTTCTTTGCCAATTGAAGAGACCTCCACACCCTTAGTGGGAATGGCCTCTTTACCCACCTCCCCTCTGTGCCTCCCACCCCACCAGGGGAATTAATTCTGCATTGCCTAAGGAAAACGTAATGGCTTTCCCTGAGGAGGTTCCATGCAAGACAATTCTCAAGACCCCTCCCCACCATTTCCTCTTTGTTTCTAGACCTATAACTACACTCAGGTTTTAGTAGGCCCGTAAAGATGAGACACAAAGTGTGACCCATGAAGACATGTACTACACTCCGAAAGAAATACTGAGTTTTCTATTTATACAAACAAAAGTCCACGTGTGATAAAAACATTACCTAAAATGTTGGCTTTACTCTCAGGCTTTACTCATACACAATGTTATGTTTATGTGTATGTGTATAAACAAAAGTCCATGTGTGATAATGGATATTAAGGGTATAGGATAATGCCAGAAGGAACATAAAGCTGGATTAGACCAAATGTATTGATGTGAGTTCACTAAGCAGAGATTCTGCTGCTTGGGGAATTATAAAAGGCTCTAACACTTTGTTTTCTTCATTTGCTCCCGTCGTGAAAGGGACAGTGTTTTGTTCTTATTCCTGCTGGAGTAGACATTGGATATAGATTTCCCTTCCCTACATGCATTGCTTCTACCAAAACTACCAGACATGGATTTAAAGAATGCCTTATCTACTATCATGGTATTAATATTACACACAACATTGTTTCTGATCAGAGAACTCACTTCACAGCAAAAGAAGTGTGGCAGTGGGCCCATGTTCATGGATTTCACTGGTCTTAAGATGGTCTCTACTATAGTGAAACAGCTGGCTTGATAGAATGGTGGAATGGTTTTTTGAAGACTCAATTATGGTGCCAGTGCCTTGAAAGGCTGGTGCAGGATTCTCCAGAAGGCTGTGTATATGCTGGATCAGTTTCCAATATATGGTGGTGGTTCTTCCATTGCCAGGATTCATGGATCCAAGAATCAAGGAGTGGCACCAGTCACTATTACCTCTAGTGACTTGCTAGCAAAATTTTTGCTTCCTGTTCCTGTGAACTGTCTGGATGAGGGGCGAGAACAAAGACAACTAAGATGGCGCATTTCCGGGTTCTTCATCACCAACTTACCCGCATGCGGGAAAATGCAGCCCGCGCCCAGGAAAAATGCAGACCAACTGCGCAGGTGCAACGTGAACGTCCCATGGAGGAAACTGAAACTCACCTGGCCACGCTTGTGGAATGCCCCGACACGCCCGTGTCCCGCCTATTGCCCTCCCAAGCCCTAGACAGAAAAGCTGCTCCCGGCAGCCGCGCGGTGTGAACTTCCTCGGCCCCTCCTCATATGCGGACCTAGGAACCTCGCCTGAGAACGCCGGAGCGACTTCCTCAGCCTCCACCGCAGGAGGCCGGTGAACCTCGCCCTTCCCCCTTCACATTGGCTAGCTAATAAAGCTTTTGTACTTCGCCTACTTGCCTCATCTCTGGTGCCTGATCTGGTGGTCGCATAAAACAAATCATGAACTTATGCCTTGATGACCCAGAGATCTTAGTTCCAGATGGAGGAATGCTTTTACTAGGAGATAAAACATTGATTCAATTGAATTGGAAGTTAAGATTCTAGGCTGGTCACTTTGGACTCCTCATATCTCTGAATCAGCAGGCAAAGAACAGAGTTACTGTGCTGGCTGGACTGATTGATCTTAACTACCAATGAGAAATTAGATCGCTGTTCTATAATGGAGGTAGAGTATGTCTGGAATACAGGGTATCCCTTAGGATGTCTCGGTCAGTGGAAAACTACAACAACCCAACCCAAGCAGGAGTACTATGCCCCAGATACTTCAGGAATGAAAGTTAGGGTCACCCCACTGGGTAAACAGTCACAACCAGATGAGGTGGTTGGTGAAGGCAAAGCAAATACAAAATAGAAAGTGGAAGAAGATAGTTATTAATACCAGCTATTAATACAGAAACAAGGCCTGTAATTGTCATGTGTATTTCCATCTTATTTTATTATGTTTATGTGTATGTGTATAAAATAAGTATCTTTGTTTTCTTTCCTTTTTTATTCCCTTATCATGTATATAAGATAGTTTGACTATATATAATAGTATTTAAGTATTGTTAGTTTTACATCCTAGTGTTTAAATTACAGGATATCAAGGAAAATAGAAATATCATTCAAAGTCTTTACTTCCTCTTCTTGGAAAGGGGCTAATACATTTCCAGTTGTAGTCAGGACAGTTGCATCATGTTAGGTGAAATTATGACCTTGTTATTTTCTTTATTTGGAGACTAAATATGATTTGAGGAGATGCAGATGTGTGCCAAGTGGACTTGTGATGCTTAATTTTATGTGTCAACTTGACTAGGCCATGGGGTACTCACAGATTTGATTAAGCATTATTGTAGGTATATCTTTGATAGTATTTTTGGATATTAACATTTGAATCGGTAGACTGAGTAAAGCATATTTTCCTCCCTGATATGGGTAGCCCTCATCCAACCAATTGAATATGTGAGTAGAATGAAACAGTTGTGTAATAAGAAACTGCTTCTTCTTGACTGCTTGAGCTGGAGTGCCAGTCTTCTCTTGTACTTGGACTGTATCTGACACTATTGGCTCTTCTGATTCTCAGGCCATTGGACTCAGACTAGAACTTACACCATCAGCTTTCCTTGTCGTCAGGCTTAACACTATTGATTCTCCTAGCTCTCCAGCTTGCTGACTGCATGTCTTTAGATGTCTTGGCTTCTATAATCTCATGAGCCAATTTCTGAAATTAATGTTTCTCTATTTACATACACAGATATACTTCCTCTTAGTTCTCTTTTTCTGGAGAACCCTGATTAATATACTTACCAAAAAAGTAGAAAATTCGTTGATTATTTCCTTTTCCAGTATAACCAACAGTTTGTGGTTGGCATGATGTAATGTCAAATATGAAGCTAATAAAATTTTGAAATAATGTAGGATTATCTTACCACTGTGCCTATTAAGAAGAGTGGTCTTTAGCTTACTTCATAATTTGCCTTTATTGTTTGTGATATCCCAAAAGCAACTTAAGAAATAAATGACTGTATACCATGTAAAAGGAAAATGAAAAAAATAATGAAATGCTTAAAATGCCTAGTACAAGCAGAATTTATAGTAAATATTTTAGAAAGCCAGACATAGACAGAAGCAATGTACGTACACTGTCAAGCTTATGAACATTTAACAACAGTGACACATACCTGCTTTGGCTTCAATATATTTGATAATTCTCAGGAATTGGTACATCTTTTTTATTTTCACCACATTGCCGTTTTAGGTTATAGAAGATAGTCACTATGCCCCTGTTTTCTCTGTTGAGGGCTAAAATGTTAATCAGATATACTGGGGAAAGACAATATACTTAAAATGGAATCTTATGCTGAATAATGCTGCTTAAATTAAAAAGAGAGGAGAAATCCATTAATAGCAATACTTAGTAGTGCTTAATCGTCGTCGTTTTGTTGTTTTAAGTGAAGAATGAGTTAGCATGAAGACTCCAGGATTTCCTCTTTGATCAAAAGCTTTTAGGAGAGAAGAATGATCCTTTGTGTATTTTCAGCATTTAAAGCTGTCTAATTGCCACACATTCTTTCCGTTGTGATTGTGTAGCAATGCTGAGGTCTGGAATTATGCAGATCATTTAAGCTTTCTTTGTTGTTCATCAGCTCTCACTACAGTCCTTTCTCTGTGTTTCTCATGTTGGATTATATGGCAAGCTTTTGTTGGTTCTTATTTTCAGAAAATGTATAGTCATTTTCTAAGCACAGCACATACGTATTTCTCTTGCAATTCAGTTACTTTAACATGGTTTCAGTAAGTAAAATAAAATATATATAGTGCCTCAAAAATATCACATAATTCAATTATGCTAACCAAAATTGTGCCATCTTTTTGGGAACTTATGTGTAATGTACTGGTGGACTTTGTCTACTCTCCCAGAGGAAGGTAATCATGATAATTGAATAAAACACCATTAATTGGTTTTGTATGTAGAGAAGTTGGGGTGTGTGTTCCTGCATGTGTATAAACTTTAGCATTCTTTTTATATAGTTATATATTTTTATTCATTCTTAAGGTAATAAGCAATTGTTGAGAGCAGTGTTCCTATAATTGCTCTCTTTGTCTATGAAACTGAAATTTCTTGATGGCTTTAAGTGTGTTTGTTCAGGAGAGAGAAAATCATTGTGAGGGAAGTAAATAGAATGTTACTTTCATGTTAAGGGATTCTTTGTTTTATCATTTTAGAATATCAACATCAGGGAATATCATAAGCATCAGGAAATCACTTGTAATGATGATAAAGGAAGCAGCACTTCAGAGAATTGCACTTACACATAAAGACCTGTCAGAAAATGTTTAAAATTAGAAGCAACTCAAATGTGTATCAACTAGTATCTGGATAAAGGAATTACAGTACATTCGTACAGTACTACTCAGCAGTAACAATGAACATTACTACTATTGCTTCCCTGTTACCCAAAGTGTACACGTCTTTCCCTCATGATAAGGAAATTATGTCCCGAACTAATCTCTTAACGTACTACTAGGAAATATGCAAAAATGAGCAAGATGGTAGTATTGTGGTACTGACAACAGAGGTTCTAGAACAGATTAGAATACATAATTGAATATATGTACATGTAAACACAAAATATATATATGTAAACACACAGATTTGAAATTTTTAATTCATTATATCCTTTAAATATCCTGGGGTGGTAGTAGTTTGCAGATAAGCTAAGTTTAGTTGAACATACTTGAGTTATACGTAGCTTTTGGAAAAATTTTAGGAAATTTTCTGAAACAGCAATTTTGAACTGACTACTCAATCTTACATTCATTTTTATAGGTAGCCTTCAGATGTTTTCCCGTGTATTTGAGAAGTTGAAGTCAGTAAGTGAATCAAAAGATACTAAGTATTTATTAATTAACTATTTTTCTGTGCCACAAAGGGACAGACTTTTTAGAATTGCTGGAGAAAGGCAGAAGATAAGACTGTAAAGGTAAATTTGAGCCAAATTGTGAAAGGACTGTAGGATTTCATGGTAGGAATAGATTACCAGCAGCAGAGTAGGAGAAGTAAGTATGGGCATGATGAAGGCAACCCTAGGCAGGGGAGGATAAAACTGTATGTAATCATTATTTTATGTAACTACCTGAAAAAAATAAGGCTTTAGTTTGGATGCAGGGTGGTGGTATGCTCTTACTTTCAAATTAAAAATAAGATACAGACGTTTACTAAGCAGAAAGATGATTATAATTTGGAAGAACCTGATAACTTCACTTTCCATGGCAGCTTAGTTTACTGTAGAGAGCTTAAAAAATCTTGACGGAGGTGACATCCTTTTCTTATCATCTAAGGTTGTCTTCCTGTTTACCTATTATAACTGTCCCCTCCTATTCCAGTCTCACTCATTTTCTAGTTTGGTGACTCCATGCTCTGTTCTCACTTCCTCCATCTTCCGTGTTTGATCCCTTTAGATATCCTTTTTTCAAGCTTACCTGCCTGAGACACTTTACATACACATTGCACATCTTTTTCCCCTAATATCTTACTCCTTTCACAGTTTGATTTCGGTAGCAGCTGTAGTTCTACCTAAGAGATCAACTTTTTCTCTGGCCTTTCAAGGGAATGCCTATTAGACTGTTGGTCTACTGTGATCTTTCTACTCCCATTCCTGCTAGAGGAAGGGATTTAGCACTAGTGACAAGCATAGAGGCCATGATAAAAGTCTGTAACAGAAAGCTCGTTTTCATTGCTTCTTTTTGTATATTGTAGTGATTTAAAGATCAGTTTTAATTGAGGTGTATAAATAATTAAAATCACCAGTAACTCCTCGAGCTGAAAGACAAAATAAAAAAAAAGAAATCACCAATATTTAGTATATAATTTGATGACTTTGACAAACACTTACATATGAGAAATCACTACAGTATTATGTGGAATATTTAATGACTGCAAAATGTTCCCTTGTTCTCTTAGCACACTTGGCTAATTTTTTGTATTTTTTTAAGTAGAGACGGGTTTCACTGTGTTAGCCAGATGGTCTCGATCTCCCGACCTCATGCTCCGCCCACCTCAGCCTCCCAAAATGCTGGGATTACAGGTGTGGGCCACTGTGCCCTGCCCCCAATGTAATCATTTTTAAGAGTACAGTTCATCAAAGCTTATGAGATATGTATACATTTGAATATTATAGTATCTTGATTAATTTATCTGTCATTATGAAATTTTTCCCTTTATACTCTAATATTCTAATTTGTATAATATTAATATAGGCATTTCAGGTTTCTTTTGATTGATGTTTTCATGGCGTATCTTTTCAGCCCTTTAATTTTATCTCTTGTGTTTTCATAGTAAAAGTGATTTTTTTTGTAGGTGGCATACAGTTGGGTCTTTTTCATTCAGTCTGCAATCTCTGCTTTTAAATTTAGTCGTTTAGACTACTTACACTTAATGCAATTATAATTTCATGGTTGAATTTAAATATATCATTTTACTGTTTGTTTTCCTTTTTTTCCTTCTGCTTTTTTCCTTGTTTCCTGATTTATGTTGCGTTTGAGGATGCTTTACTTTTAATGATTTCATTTTAGATCCACTGTGGACTTTCTAGGTATATATCTTTGCTAATTAATTAATTAATTAAATGCTTCAGTGTCTACACTTTCACAATTTGGCTCAAATTTACCTTTACAGTCTTATCTTCTGCCTTTCTCCAGCAATTCTAAAAAGTCTGTCCCTTTGTGGCACAGAAAAATAGTTAATTAATACTACACTACTACTATACATCTTTAACCTATTAGTCTATCAGTATTTTTCCATTTTATGTACAGTGTAAGAACTTCACAACAATATACCTTTATTTCATCTCTCATTGTGTTATTGGTACGCAGTTTACTTCTACATATTCTATAAAGCCAACATTTAAAAAAAATTTTTGCTTTATATATTCAGTTATCTTTAAATTTTTATATTTACCCACCTGTTTAGTATTTCTGGGACTCCTAATTTCTTTTGTGTAGATTCAGATTTCAATCTGGTTTTATCTTTCTTCTCCCTGAAGAAATTTCCTTGATATTTCTTTTAGTACAGGTCTGGTGGCAGATAATTCTCTTACCCTTTGTTTATCTGAAAAAAAGAAAATTCCTCTTCAATTTTTAAAGGTATTTTTTCTGGGCAAAGAAGTCTGTACTGCCATGTGTTTTTTCCCCTTTAGGTTGAAAGACATTTCTCCATTATATTCTGGTTTACATGGTTTCTGGCAAGAAGCCTACTTTTATTCTTATTTTAGTTCTTTTGTAGTAATGTGTTCTTTTTTTTTCTGGCCTAAATGCAAATATTCTCCTATATTCGTTTTCTGTAATTAGATTTTGATGTGCGTTGGTATGATTTCTTTATGTTTGTTCTTTCTTGCTATTCTTTGTCTTCTTGGATCTCTGGTTTTATAATGTTCATGAAATTCAGAAAATTTTCAGCCTTACTTTTTAAAATAATTTCTTCTGTATCTTCCCTTTTTGGGGGTCTCCAGTTACACAAGTTTTAGACCACTTGAAATTATCCATTTTTTCTCAGTATTTTTTCCTGTCTGTACTTTGTTTTGAATAGTTACTATCGCTGTTTTTTTTAACTTCGTGATCTTCCAGTGTTTAATATGCTGTTAATCTCATCTTTTATATTTTTTATTTCAAAGTTCTCCTCTGTAAGTTTCATTTGAAACTTTTTCATATCTTCCATGCCTCTCATCATCATGACCATTTTTTCTCTACTTTAAGTTATAAAACATATTTATAATAGCTGCTTTTACGTATGCTGATTCTCTCCATCTCTCTCATTTCTGTGTCTGTTTCTGTCAAGTGATTTTTCTCCTGGTTATGGGTTATAGTTTTCTGATTCTTTTTTTTTTTTTGAGACGGAGTCTCGCTCTGTCACCCAAGCTGGAGTGCAGTGGCCAGATCTCAGCTCACTGCAAGCTCCGCCTCCCGGGTTCACGCCATTCTCCTGCCTCAGCCTCCCGAGTAGCTGGGACTACAGGCGCCCACCACCTCGCCCGGCTAGTTTTTTGTATTTTTTAGTAGAGACGGGGTTTCACTGTGTTAGCCAGGATGGTCTCGATCTCCTGACCTTGTGATCCGCCCGCCTCGGCCTCCCAAAGTGCTGGGATTACAGGCTTGAGCCACCGCGCCCGTCCCTGATTCTTTATTTGAATGTTAATTCTTTATTGGCTGTCAGGCATTTTGAATTTTTTTTTGTTGATTGCTGAATTTTTTTATTTTAAATAGTTTTGTATTTTGTTCTGATTCTTTGCTGTGTCACTAGCAATCAGTTTGATTATTTTGAGGCTTACTTTTGAGATTTGTTAGCATGGCTCCAGAGCAGCCTTTTGTTTAGGTCTAATACAGCCCCAGTACTAAGGAGATTACCCCCTGAGCATTCAGCTGAATGCTCCATATGATACTAGGTTTATCCACTCCGACTGATAGGAATACAAACTCTTGCCAGCTATGTGTGAGCTCCAGATGGTCTGTCCACTCACTTTTGTTGTTCTTTTCCTGTCCTTAGGTAATTTTCTCCCACGTATATGTAGGTTAGAGCTCAATTTAAGACTTGAGAAGACCTTTCTGTCTCTGGAGCTCTAATTTTCAGATGCTTGCACTTGTAAATTCTAGCTGCTTTGTGAACTCTTAACTCTGCCCCTTTAACTCAGTGAGAGGTCAGCTTTACTTGGCTTCCCCCATCATACACTTTGGAAACTAACTGGAAACTGGAAACTGACTCCAGTTTGTAAGTTTGGCAGTTATAACCTTGTTTCCTTTCTTTTGGGAATCACAATTTTGTACCGTTGTCTAGTATTTGCACATTATTTCATCTTGTACATCTTTTGTTCAGTTTTCTAGTTGCTTTTTCTCTTTTGTTGTTCATTTTTCTAGTTGCTTAGAAACTAGAGGTTAAATCTGGTCTTCATGTGTCCACTTTGGTTGGAAGTAAAATGCTATCTGTATACTGTAATTTATATTTCCTTTCAACCTTTATCATAATTTTACTTTGAAGTAACCACAGTGTGAAACCACAGGGGTGGCAGTGGTGGTGGTGGTGCTTGTGCTGGTGAGATGTCTGTGAGTAAGCTATTGGTGATATATAGGAAGTACCTGTTTTAATTTTTCATTTACTCTGTTCATCTTTTATAATACTTTATAAAGTAAATCTTATCACCCTGTCTGTTAATCTTTGCATAAAATTTATACACTAGGGATATGTACCATATTTTTCGGTAGTTTTTAGACTTCTCACTTGCTATTTTTACTAAGCCTTGAAAAACCAGACATTTCTTATTTCTGTATCCATAATAAATCATGGTATTCAGCTGCTACTTAGAATACAGTTATTTTACCATAGAATGAATTCTGGTGTACAAATTTTATGTTTGGTTAGTTAGAGATCCTCAGTATAGTTACAGGATTTCCCTTTTCGTTTTCTGCAATGGATCTTAATTAGTCATTCTTTAAAACTGTTTTCTTTCTGAGGAGCTGACAATCCTAGGGCTTTTCATCCTTGGCATTGTTATCCTTTTCATTGTGTTGGAACTGTGTAAGATAGCTACAACTGCACCTAGGTGGCTCTTAGTACTTTTGTCTTTGTAGGATTTATATATGTGATAACAAATACTACCAATAACATCATCTCTAAAGATTGAAGACTGTAGATACATAGAATTTAAAATTGTTTCTTTTGTGAACTCATCTATTTTTCCATTCTTCTTGTTTCTTCTGGAAATTATATGTGTTCTTTAAGGTTATGCAGGGTCTGACAAGGTGAGCTTTGCCAGCCTGTCCAAGGATAACGTCAGCACCTTATGTAAAATCAAAGTAGAGGGGGAAAAAACCTAGTTAATTTTACTGGCAATATGTCAGGAAATTGAAAGCATGATGAAGCCTGTGTTTGCACATAAAGGTGAACTTGTAGCTCTTGCATGTTTCTGGGTTTTATGGTGTTCTTATCTCTCGTAGGGACAATATAAGCCATGTTTAAAAATGATCTTTTGCTTATTTGCTTAAAGGAGTAGGTGGACAATTGGTGATGCTGAGGGTCGAGATAAACTTTCTGTTAAAGTATCTAGTACCTGTCTGATATTTCCATATGTAAATGAGTTTCTTTGTCATCTTTGCATTGTACTCTAGATAATGCTACATGCTAGCCTGACTGTGGTTTCACTTGGCTTCCTTTTTCTGTCTCTACCTGTTCAGTGTACCTAGCTTAGCTTCTAGCATTCCAGTGTAACTACCTGCCACTCATTTCCTGCTTTCTCCTTTTGCCTGTCTCGTAAACAATATTGTCTCCTGTATATTTCTTCCTTTCTCTTTTGAAACTTACCTCAATATGGTATATCTGATGTAATATCTCACTAGGCTATTATTATGTAATTTGATAAATTGAGTAATTGTATTAGTGATGCTGCTACTGATGCAAAATCAGTTCTAGGATATGTTAACTTATACTATTGTAGTGTTAAGCACTTTTGAGTTAGATTTAATTTAATTTATTTTATCTTCAGAGTCAATTTTTAAGCTTTATCTAGAGTCTTACTGTGAGGAAAAGAAATGTCTTCTTAAAAGAAGTAGGCTCTTAAACTGTAAGATTCTCCTTGGAGAAAATTATTTCTCTTGAAACTCAGGCCATTGGAGGTATGTTTGCAGTGTTTCCTTGGTAGTTCTCAATCAGGTATTTTCATGGATGTTCTGCTTGTCTCAGAAAGAGAGCCTAAAGTGGAGTCTTTTACTTGGGGAATGCTTAAGTGCTCCACAAATCAGTGACCAGAATCGTTTCATTTTGTGCCCATGTGGTTTCTGTGGGTGGTTTGTTGTTTTAAAAACTGTTTCAAAGAAGTGCATTTTTTTTCCTGGCAATACGTGTGTATCCTGTGTAAGTATTTTTCATTATTAATAATTTTGAGAAAAACCAACTCCAGGTCATAATGCAGTTGGCATAAGTTAGGGGTTTTGGGTCTGCTTTACCAACAATTTATTAACCTGAGGTTCCCAAAGGGCATGTTTTGCACTGTCACCAACCTTTTTTTGGAAATTATTTTTGTCCATTTTGTGTAAATCAGTAGTTTCAAAGAGAAGCTTATGAGACTTTTAGGCTTAATTTCTTCTAGGCTTATATACTGCTATTGGAGGGGTATTTCCTCTCCTTTTCTTTCTCTCTGTATAGAAATTTCCATTTCTGTTTGTGACTTGTTTATGATTCCAGCTTTTTCATTGTGCTTTGATTTTCATCTTCTTCCTCATTTAGGCTTAGTGGTTAGAAATCTTGTCGTTAATTGAATTTCAAAGTGGTTAAGTTTTTGTCATTTTCCATTTTCCTGTCCAACAGGGAGGGTTTGCATCTGTAGGTACACTGAAACCTTTAATAATGAACTTGGGTTTAAAGAGAAATTGAATTAAATTCTTGAGTTGTTTCAGAAGTTGTAACATCATGCTATTCACATTTCTGGCCACAGTGAAAGTTTTTGTGAAAGTGAAGTTTTGTAGGAAAAAGCTTCATATGTCATCAGCCCATAGTCTTGGAATGGATCTTTAGGAATTGGCTAGCGCAGAATTACAACAGTAAATAGTCTGCATAAATTTTCTAGCTAACAAGTGAATATTATTTTTAATTAGGAAATAACCAGGAATAAGACTTGAGAGATCATCTCTCCTAACTTACTAATTTAAGAAAGGAGGAAATTAGACCCTAGATATTAGGTGATCATCTTAAAAAATGCTGTAATTTAGTTGGAAGAATTAGGACTAGAGCCCCATGCCCTGATGCCAAGTTTAGTGCTGTTTCCACTACCTTGGGATCTCTTCTCATCCTATTCTAACAAAATAAAAGTTTGAAGTGTAAGATACAAGATTCTCGTTTGAAAATATCCAAATACATTGTATTTTTGCAATATAAAATTGGAGTGATGAGAGAAGACTTACAAATTCATGTGCCATTTTCCCCCTTGATCTGTAAAACAGTAGTGATAGTATCTGAGGTTGTCATTTGGTTATTTTAGGAAGGAAATTGTGTGGCCCTTATTTTGTTTGAGTTTCTTCTTCATCATATTAAGGTAATTTTTAAAAGTTCTTAAGCTAGAAAAACATGCAAATAAGAACCTTCTGTATTGGCTGCTGTTGACTGCCTATTTAACATTACCCCTTTTCCCACTACCCGCCCGCTTTTTTTTGAGACAGAGTCTCACTCTTTTTGCCTATGCTGGAGTGTAGTGGCATGATCTTGGCTCACTGCAACCTCCACCTCCTGGATTCAAGTGATTCTCCAGCCTCAGCCTCCAGAGTAGAGTGGGAGGGATTACAGGCACCCGCCACCACACCTGGATAATTTTTGTATTTTAGTAGAGACGGGGTTTTGCCATGTTGGCCAGGCTGGTCTTGAGCTCCTGACCTCAGGTGATCTGGCCTGCCTCAGCCTCTCAAAGTGTGGGGACTACAGACGTGAGCCACCACACCCAGCCTCCCACTGCCTTTCTAACAGATTCTCTGTTTTGTTTAGGCATCTGACCCTCCTTTATGTGACTCAGAGAAAGGAGACCTCATTCCAAGTTCTAGGATTGATTCCGGTAAGTCTAAGTGAAACATAGTAATTCCTTTTCTTTGCTGGCAGTGGGTTTAAGGATGGGCAGATCACAATCTCAAAATATTTTTGTCATCTTGCTTCCAGTCTGTGGATGAAGCTAAATATAGGAGGCCAGAGCCAAGGGAATTAGAATTTCTGAAGCTCTGACTTGCAGTACTTAATGACTGTTCTACCTTTGGCCTTCTTGTTACATGAGATACTAGTTATACATCTTACTGATTTAGCCAGTTTGATTTTGGAATTCTGTTACTTCCAGATGGAAGTATTTTGTCTCATGCATCTAATACTTGTGAATGAAGATTCATAATGATGTAGGTTTTTGGCAGTTAAATGGTTGTGACTGGAACAGGGAAGACTATTAATAGGTTGGAAACTAGGAGAATCTTTTATGAGATTTTTAACTGGGTGAATAATAAAGTCGTGGTTCATAAGGCATCATAAACTAACTGTGATTTACCTTTTATTCTTGTAGCTCCACCTCATTTCTTTTCCCAGTGACCTCTTAAATTCAGTGGATTCTATTTGTTCCTTATCCTCTTTGACCTCTATGACATATATTAGACCTGTCTGTGTCTTTCTGTATTTCTGGTCATGCCTTTTAAATTTTATTTACTGACCTGTTTTCCTCTACTTATCCCTTGAATAGTAATGGTTTTCTATGGTTTTATTTTTGGCTTAATTAGAAATATAAACATTATTTAGAATGGTTTTATCTTTATAGAAAATTATGATAATAATATAGAGAGTTCTCATAAACCTCACACCTTTTATTAACATTTTACATTTTTGTGGTACATTTGTTTAAATGAATGGCCAATATTTATACATACTTATTAACTAAAGTCCATACTGTGTTAATATTCCCTTTATTTTTATCTACTGCCCTTTTTCTGTTCCAGGTTGCTGTCTAGGTTACCATATTACATTTAGTGGTCATGTCTCCTTAGACTGCTCTTGGCTATGACAATTTCTTAAACTTTACTTGTTTTTGATGACCTTGACAGTTTTGAGGAGTATTAGTCAGACACGTCTTGGCTGTGATGGTTTCTTAGACTTTACTTGCTTTTGATGACCTTGACTGTTTTGAGGAGTATTGGTCAGACATTTTGTACATTGTTCCTCAACTGAGATTGATATGTTTTTCCTCATGATTAGACTGGGGTTAGGGTTTTTAGGAGGAAGAGCATAGAGGTGAAGTGCCATTTTCATCACATCGTATCAAGGGTATTTACGATCAACTTATCATTGCTAAGCTGTAACTTATTGTGACTTATTGTTGATGTTTACTTTGATCATTTGACTAAGGTGGTTTTTATTAGGCTTTTTCACTGGAAAGTTATTCTTTTTCTCTCCGTATTGTACTCTTTGCAATGAAGTCACTATGTGCAGACCACACTAGATGGGGAGTTATTTTCCACCTTCTTGATAGTGAAGTAGCTACATAGGGTTTTTTGGAATTTTTCTGCATGGATGACCATGGATATTTATTTTCTACTTTGCTGGGCCAGTTTTAAAATTGTTGATGTATATCGATGATTTCTGAATATGTTTATCCTAGCGATTATTTCTACCACTTTTTTTGAACTCTTCCTCTTTCCAGTCAACTTCCTATTAGACCTTTTCCTTTTGGTCTTTTGTTGAAACCTCAAACTCAAATGTGTCCATATTGCCTAAGCGCAAACTAATTATTCTATACCTCATTTATTTCATTTTATGCCTTTTTACACCCAGACTTGCTTTTTCTTCCCACTTACTGAAGGTAGAAACTGATGGGATCCTTTAGTTTTCCTTTTCCTTATTCACACTTCCTTATTACCTCTTACTTTGGATTGTTAGTTTATTGCATAGATTTCCCTCAAACTAGCCTATTCTACTTTCACACTGTTATCCACATTGCCTCATAGCCATTGTTTTCCATTACGCATGTCACTTACTCAAAATACGTCTTATTTCTCTTTTCAGAATTCTTCAATGAGTTCTGTGTTTGCCTCTAATTGATTTTAGGTAAATTACTTGATCTTGCTCTAGCATAAGTTTTCTTATTGAAAAAGAGGAGGTGATACAGGGATTTTCTAAGTATTAAAAGTGATAGTGTGTCTAAAGAGTTTAGGAATGTGTCTGCAACAAATTAGTACACTCTAAAAGACAGTTATTTTTATTGTTCTTTGCCTCCTCCCAAAGTCCTTATCATGACTCTTCATAATTTTGCTTCTAGCCACCTATCTAGTATCTTCATTTGTAGTTATTCTCCCACCATAGATACCTTATCATTCAACAATTCCGCATTATTTGTGTTATTTTTGTTTTGCTATGCTATGTGCTTTATAAACCTGTCCTTTTGGCTATGTCTTCGCCAGGAATGTGCTTATCTTTTTTGACAAACAGGAAAATTGGCTTTTACTTATTCATAGTATTTAACTTAGATATCCTCACCGATGGAGAGTACATTACTATCTTTCTCAGTTGTTGCGTAGATATATTGTGTACCATATATATGTTTGCAAGTCTGTCTTTCTGTTAAACTGTGATATCCAAGGACATAAGGACTTAATTTAATTCATTGTATGATTCCTAGCACTTAGTATTCACTCTGTTAACACTTGTTGTGTAGATTACCTCACAAATACAGAATTTTTATTGATGGTAACCAGGTTTCTGCTTGAACCCTTCTAATAGCGGGAAATTTATAGTTGGAGAGCCAGTGATTACTTGTGGACAGACCTAAATTTTAGGAAGTTATTTTCATACAAGTTTGAAATCTGCCTACCTTTAACTTTCATTTGTCTGTTCTCTGGACCCGTAAAGAGTTAGTCTCTGCATTCAGCATTTTCAAGTATTTGGGTACCAAATATGTGTTAAGCACATTTCAGAAGTCTTTTGGTTGGAAATGAAAGAAAGCTGAAACATGTTAGGTTAAAAGAAAGAAATTTGCTCATTAACTTTGTCTCCAGACTTTTTGATTGTTCACCTCTACCAGGAATACATTTTTGAGGATGCATCCTCAGTATTGGTATATTTATCTGTACATTTGATACATATATGATTATAACAGTACATTATGTACATTATAAAACACAGATTATGGCACTTTTCAAAGGATAGTGCAACATAAAAGTATCTTATTTTATGCGTTGTAGTCTTTTCTTCTCACATTCTGGTGGATTGTCTTACACATCGCTCTTCTCGGAGGTGTATACATACCATTTTAAAGGCCACCTATATATGTAATCAAACTCTATTATGGGCAGGTTTGGAGCTGGTCTTAGAGATGACTGAAGATAGCTCTAGGAGTTCTACTTTTTTCATTGCTGCTACTGCTGCTGCTTCTTTTTTTTTGATGACTTTACTCTTTCAGACTGGCTTCTTCCTGGGGCTAGGACCATGGTTGCTGCTGGCTTTGGGCTAATTTATTCACAGCTTCTATTGATTAATTCAACAAATTATGAATGGAGTGCATATCCTGAGCCAGGTACTATTCTAGGTGTTAGAAACACAACAGAGAGTATAAAAAAGAACAGTATTAAAGTGGTAAGTGCTATGCAGAGAATTAAAATAGAATGATGTGACAGTAATTAAGTGACTAGGAAAACCTTTGTCTAGCAGAGACATTAAAGTTGAGATATGAATCAGAAGAAATAGCTAGCCATGTAAATATCAGGAGGAAGAGCATTCCAGGGACTGGCTAGGCAAGATTTCTAAAATGAGCCTGAACTTTTGCATGTTTGAGGAAGTAAGAGAAGGCAGTTGTTGAGTTTAGAACTTAGTAGGTAAGGAGAGTTTTGTGATCAGAGAGAAACAGGGTTTTTCTTCTTCCATCTCTAGTTGGAAACATCCCAGGGAAGGACTCTGATTGATCCAGCTTGAGTCAGTTTCCTGTCCCTAAGACTGATTATTAATGGTGGGGACATGTTTTGTTTTGTTTAGCTCATGTTGGACTAATTGTCTAGTTTATGGCCAGAAGAAGGTTTGGAGGAAGGGTTTTGAGTTGACAAAATTAAGAGATGCTACTTATTATGGACATTGTGAGCCAAGAGCTTTTCATTATATCAGCTAAGAGAGAACTCTTACTCTCTTACCCTACTTGAAGATACCCATTCTTTATCTTTGTTGCTTTTTAATCCAGGCTAAACTTTTCATTATTCATTCTTCTCGGAAATGATTCTTTAACCACAAGTATTACTTTAACCTCGCATTGTACTTCTGAGGGTGACAGATGGAAAGACAAGATGGAAATGTCAGTGTATTTTAGGTATAAATCCTTTCCTTTCCCTTAATGTCCATTTGTGTATAAAGGATATGTGTAATCTGGAGTCATTCTGTACTTCATTGCCTAAGGCAGGGAAATTGGCCAATGTATTTTTGATAGTGCTTCTTAAATTAAGTTGAAAACTTAATCCTCCAAATATTCTGGGTAAGCAAGTTTTGGGTGGCATATTTTTGCTTCTTGGCTTTTGGTGGTATTAAAAGCTTTGATAACTTTGGTAGTGAGGTTTGTATGGTTGGAATTCTGTGCAGCAGTGAGTGGACATAATATTAAATAGTGGTATTTACTAGTGGGAGCAAAACAGTACTAAATTTCGATGTTTCTGAAATGGTGTCGTTGCAATAGGTCAACAACTACATGCATATTTCTTGAAGTCACTGGAAATAGGTGCCTAAAAAGAAGCATGAGGCTAATTTCTACAAAGAATTGAATATGAGATATATTCTTATTAAACTGTAATAATTATGTATTTGATTTTTTAAAAGAAATTATTATTTTTTTTTTTGGAGACAGGGTCTGTCTGGGTCTTTCACCCAGGCTGGAGTGCAGTGGTGTGATCATGGCTCAGTGCAGCCTTCACCTTCTGGACTCAAGTGGTCCTGCCACAACAGCATCCAAGTAACTGGGACTATAGGTGAGCACTACCATGCCCAACTAAATTTTGTATTTTTTTTTTGTAGTGGTGGGGTTTCACCATATTGCCCAGGCTGGTCTCGAACTCCTGGGCTCAAGTGATCTGCCTGCCTCTGCCTCCCAAAGAGCTGGGATTATAGGCATGAGCCACTGTACCTGGCTTTTATGCCGTTATTTAATTTACAGTGTTCAAACTAGCTTAGGTTTTCCATTGTAAAGCCAGATTTCTTACATTAGAGTACCAAGGTAAGCCTTCTGTGTTTGAGTGTTTAATTTAGATGTGAAATATTGTATAATATGGATAGGCCACTATACTAGAGGCTCTAAGAAATAGAGCTCTATGGTGAATTTCTTTTCTTTACTATTATAGAATTCTAGTAATACTTTTCTGTGTTGTAATTTTGGGTTTGTACATGTGGGTTGTGAGAAATAAACTGGAAATCCTGTCTCTGTGGGTTGGAATCTGGTGTGGCTTCAAAAGGCAAACAAAATATGTTAGCATTTACATGCCAGGTCAATTTTTTAAATGGACTTTCCATAGGTTCCAAACTTCTGAGGCGAAATAATATAAAGTAATATTGTAGTTGCAGACAGACTCCTGTTGGCATACATTTGGTTTCTTAATTTATGATGGGACATCAATAGCTGATTAAGCAAACAACCTAAAGAAATATCTTTGTACATCCCAGCTTGTTCCTGCTCATTTGTGACAAGTTGTTTGGGAAAGAGTTTTGAGATGGCATGCTAAGACTCGATATCCTAAAAGTCTAGTGGGTTTTCTTTGTATTTTAAAAGTGAAGAGTGTATTTCAAGATTGAGAATTTTCTGCTTTTTATAAAAAGGACTTTATAATTGGAGTAATTTTAGATTTTTAACTGTACTTAAGTGAAGATGCACATGTTTTTATCCCCTCCTTTCTTCTATTAATAATTTATTAGGTAATTTTAAGAAAGGAATATTATAGTATTATGGTGGCCAGATTCAGAAAGGTCTAGGTGAATTTACTGTCTTTCAGTTCACGTTATTCTTGTTTATATGAGTGGCTGGAGATATCACATATAATTTGAGGTTTACGTCTGGTTTTCTGTTAAGTGAATCTGATTCAGGCACAGCTATCTTCAATGGTGATTTTCCCAGCTGTAAATTAGGAACTTGGCATTGAACACCATGTGGTTTTGTGTAAGCAGAATTCAGATTGTGATGTTTTCTGTCACTTCATAATTCTAATTTTAGATTTTCAAAGTAGGATAATTCACTCCAGAAAAGTCTGAAATCTGTGATTTTCCATACACTGCCAGGTACATTGATGTCAGTGGTTTGAATCAAACTGAATATCCTTTATAAAAAATATGGTGGATCATTTTATCTGTCTACCGATAGAATTGTGACCATGGATTTTGTGTGTTTTTTTTTTTTTTTTAATTTATAAAAATACAGGTGATTCTTTGTATTTGCATTTGAAAATTTCTTGGAAACACAGAATACAGTGATACTTATGGACTTTTCCTGCAGTGGTAGTAAATGTGAAGAGTGAGGGATAAGTTTAGAGCACAGGCCTCTTACTGGTCTTTTGCTTTACTTACATTTTTTTTTTCACTTTTCTAATTACTTGTCTGAATTGCACAGGGTTTCAGTTTGAATATTGCAGGTACCATGAAGTCTTTCTTAATAGAAAATTATAGAAAATTTTCTTAATAGAAAATTGTGTAATGCCATCTACTAGATTATAAATGCCTTGAGCATAGGGGTTACTATAAATTCATCTTTGTATTCTATTGTACTTAGCTTCTCACATAACAACTATTATAGAATAAGTATAATGAGTTTGTTGAATTAAATTAGATTGACCTGAATTAGAGGGGAGGAATTAGACATTGGAAAAACAGGGATGAACTTAGAGAAGCTAAGTTTTGTGGTCATTTGAGGTATCTTGTTAATTTAGTTTTAAGTAATCAAGAATGGTGATGTTTTATTCATCTCTAAAACTGTTATGACTGAATGGTCAGAAATGATAGTATGTCTTGTTCTGTTACCAACTAGCAATTTACGTTTCAGTAAACTGCTCTATGTAATAATTCTGGTGTTAAAAATACCATTACTCAAAAATTAGCTGGGCGTGGTGGCACGTGCCTGTAATCTCAGCTATTCAGAAGGCTGAGGCAGGACAATCTCTGCACCCAGGAGGCGGAGGTTGCAGTGAGCCGAGATTGTGCTCCAGCCTGGGCGACAGAGCGAGACTCTATCTAAAAAAAAAAAAAAAAAAATACCATTACTGGTTTCAGGGGATACATCTCATGAATTAATTTTTAGACTGATTTCCTAAGTCTTTTTTCCCAACCCTCTATTAAAAAAATTAATGTGTAATTTACATATATCACAAAATGTATGGATAGAGGGTGTATAGTTTGCTGAACTCTGATAAATATATACCTGTGTAACAATACTCCAATCAAGATACAAACATTTCCATTTCCTCAGAGAATTCCCTCATTCCCCTTGTAGTCTTTCTCCATACCATTCTCCCCCAACCCCTGGTGTCTACTCTTCTGATTTCTGTTACGTATATTAGTTTTGCCTGTTCTTGAACTTCATATAAATGAAATTGTATAACATGCATTCTCTATTACTGGCTTAATTTATCTAACATGTTTTTGATTTTTTATTATATTTGTGAAGCTTTTTGAATAGTGTAGTGAAAAATGTTAGAGAACATCTTGTTATTGGTGAGAAAATTCCTGCGAATGTTAATATTTAATTCAGAGATTAAAGAAGAATCTATGTAAAGTGACAATACCTACAATATCCTTTTTTGACCCAAATGGGAAGTAGTTCTTTTGATATTTTGAATATTGAATATTGGAATATCTTTGTGAATACAAGGTCCGGTTTAATCTGGAAATTAAAATCTTCATTTGTTTGTTTTGTCAGCATAAGTCAGTTTTGTCCTAATTATTGAAAACTGACTTTTCTGAGAAGATCATCTTTCAGGTTTGGGAGGAAGAAAACTATTCTTATTTAGTTTTTAAACTCATATTTGTTTTTTTTTTTTTCGTGTTGTTAGGTAAGGTTATGTAGACATGGGCCTCTGTTACTTTGACAGTGCTTTTGAAACAGCTCATAGTTCATTGGGCGACATAAGTCAAATATGTATTGCTTAACTCTTGGTATCATCTTTATTTTTTCAAAATTGTAAAATACTGGTAAAATTGATCATCTTTACTATTTTAAAGTGTACAGTTCAGTGGCATTAAGTACTTTATATTGTGCTGCCATCACTATCATTCATCCATAGAACTCATCTTGCAAAATGGAAACTTCATCATTATTTCTTAATTTAAAAAACATTTTTCAAAAAGGGATTATAATACTAGCTTCTTTATTCATTTAAATTGGGCCTAGTAATTAAGTTTATAAAAATATTTTTGGCTAAAATAGATAGTCATGAAAATGATATGGACATGCTTTATCACATATTTGTAGTCTAGCCTTTTGTTATTAGACCCAAATCTTTTCTTTTTTTTTTGAGACAGAGTCTCGCTCTGTCACCCAGGCTGGAGTGCAGTGGCCGGATCTCAGCTCACTGCACGCTCCACCTCCCGGGTTCATGCCATTCTCCTGCCTCAGCCTCCCAGGTAGCTGGGACTACAGGCGCCGCCACGTCGCCCAGCTAGTTTTTTGTAGTTTTTAGTAGAGACGGGGTTTCACCGTTTTAGCCAGGATGGTCTCGGTCTCCTGACCTCGTGATCCGCCTGTCTCGGCCTCCCAAAGTGCTGGGATTACAGGCTTGAGCCACCGCGCCTGGCCGACCCAAATCTTTTCTATGAATGCGTGTCTCCTTATTGGAATTTATTGTAAATTTTTCTTAAATCACACCTTTAAATATCCTCTTTAATTTCTAAGTATAGTGATACAGTTGCAAAATAGTCTCAGTGGAGATTGTCCTAAATTTTTATAGTATTGTGTCTTGACAGAATTTTTTTAAAAAGCAAGTAGTCCTTATCAAACTGTTGTAAGTAGTCAACTTTTTCATGGGAACAACTACTTCCACTGCTATCTTACAGATTTTTAGAGATATTTAGTAAAATTATACATTAATAGATATAACCCAGATAAAAATGTTTGGAAACAAAAATAGTTGTTTCTTGATAGTTTACAATTCAGCTAATGGGAGCTTAAGTGCTAGGTCTTGTCTTATTAACCTCTACCCCTTCCTTCACACTGTGAGAATCAAAGGTAATGGAGAGCATTGGTTAATATCATGACCCATGAATTTGTTATGTGGCAATTAATGAAAAGAACTTGTAGCATGGATAGTAAGTTGATAATTTGAAAGTTTTTTTTTTTTTAAAGTTTCACTATCTTACAGCTACCAATTGTCAGTCTTCTTTTCTGTTGTTACAAATAGTGAGTTCATACTGTAAAATAAAATTATAGTTTTTGTTTTAGTTATTGCTGTGTAACAAGCTACCCCAAACTTAGCAGCTTAAACAACTGTGTCATTTTCTCATAATTTTGTGAGTCAGGAATTTGAGAAGGGTTTTGCTGGTCTTTGCATAACTGGCAGAGTGCAAGTTTGATTAGGTGTGTTCTTGTTCTGTCTTTGTGTGCTCTCTCCACATGGCTAGTTGGGGCTTCTTTATAGCATGGTAGTCTCAGAATAGTCAGATTTCTTATATGGAGGGTGGTTTTCTCCAGAGTAAGTATTCATAAGACAGGAAGTGGAAGATGCCTATTTCTTAAGGCCTGGGCCCAGAAAATGGCACATTTCTCACTCATGCTACCAGTCAAAGGTTCCACAAAGCTCACCCACATTCAGAGGTGGGAGACATAGACTTCTTCTCTGTAGAAGGCACACCAAATAATTTGTGGCCATTTAAAATCTGCCAAAGGTTTAAATGGTGTATATAATTAATGGCATTCTTATTTTTAAAATCCTGAGAATATTTCTGGTAGATGTCAATATTGAAGGCTATGGAAGAACACATAGGTCTCCATTTGACTGATTCAAATTATAAATGAGTATGAAACACCTAGAGAGAGTAAAATTGACAAAGGATAGAATGCTGAGCACAACTTCTTTATGATAAGGAAATTATCATAAATTTTACAGTAGAATTTCTGTAAAATTTCTATTTATTAATCCAACCCTTGTTCTCCCACAATTAGGTGTGAGTTAATGCCTCATAGCATTAAAAAAAAAAGACAAGGAAAATGAAATTCAATAATGTGTACAGATGAATTTGAGTTACAATCTTTTGGCATGCTGCAGATCCCATTTGGATTCCTGGTAACAGACATTTTAGACCACAGTATGAGATACTTTTGTTAAGTGGACTAGGTCTGAGTATCATGTTTGAGAAGGCAGCATTTTAAAATGAATTTGACATTTATAAGTAATTTTTTTCTTTGGTACTTAAGCTGTGCATAGTGTTATTTTTGTATATAAGGAGGTAAATTTTACCTTGGATTTTTAAATATAGTGTCTTGTATCATCTGTAATGATAAAGAACAGATTTTCTCAGTAACATTTTTTCAGTGACAGTTTTTCATGACCAGTGAATGATAGCTGAAGAAACTGAAAAATTTCTGAAATTATCAATATAAATCATTTATTTCCACTAGACTTTGCTATGCTTTGCTGTTCAAAGTAAATATAACTTTTCCTAAGATTAGTCAACATTTATTGAGTTTGCGTCATGCTTGTTAGATGCTGAGAATAGATCAAAGTTTGATCTCTGTGTTTTATTTAATTGATATCAAATGAACTTAATTAGTGATGATGTTGAATTTTTTTTAATACAAGAATGAAAATGCCCTTTCTCTTTGTGATTGTTTGGTACTAGTTATTAACTTTGTTCCCATTTTGTATAAATGTTGTGTATTAGAAGTTAGAGGCAGTTTTCTGTGGAAGAGTATTTCTACTTGATTTTGTGTTATTTAATATATAGATGTTTTGAATAGCAGCATAAAGTTAAATGTATAAATTTAATATTATTGCTGTATTGTAATCTTTTTCTGTTGAATTTTTTGGCTTGCATTATTATAGTCCAGTAAACTATTTTGTATCTGTTATCTTTATGGTGATGTATCTTTTCTTCATATAAAATAAAAAACTTTGAGAACTCTGCATCCAAAATACTAAATATAAAAGTTTATAAATTATATTAAAATATGTCTCAGATTATATAGAGTGATACGTAGTCATTGTTACCTTCAAATTAGCCACTTGGTGAAATATGTCACTTTTTAGTTGCTAGACTATGTTTAAAAGCTGTAAAATACTGGCGAGCCACAATTTAAGACCACATAAAATGTGAAAAGATGGTTTATGGAAACAGATTAGAATTTATTTTCATTATGGAATGCTTTGTTTTCAAAGTTTGTTGAAAAAATATATTTTGATGTATAATAAAGGTATATAGTATGATGTTTGTGAGATTATTTTTCAATACTTTAAAAATACTTTTTTTCATAAGTAACAATATAATAGTACATTTCAAATAAAAAATTTATTCAAATCTGAATCTCCCTTACAAAGCTAATGATTTTATATCCCCCTTTAATGTGTTTTATTTGAATGTAGTAGGTACGCTTTTTAGAGACTTCTTTTATGGAAAATTGTAGGTAGAAGTATATACATGTAAGGTAAGTGTACAGTAATGAAAATGGAAAATCAAGTCACTGAAATTTTGTTTGTATATCTCATATTATATTGTAAGTGATTTAGTTATTTTCTTTGATTTTCATGCAACTCGAAGTATATCCCTCACTAATAGTTATGTTTAATTTCTCCCATCCATTTATGTTAATACATACATACATGTGTACTCACACACACACGCCCCCCCCCACACACATTTTCTTTTTTAAAGTTGTTGTAGGCAGAGTAATGTCCTTCAAAGGTATTAGGTCCTAGGAACCACAAATGTTACCTTATGTGGAAAAGGGTTTTTGAAGATATGATTAAGTTAAGGGTCTTGAGATGGAAAGATTACTCTAGATTATCTGTGTGGGTCCTAAATACTATCACAAGTGTACTCATAAGAGATAAACAGAGGCATAATCTACAGACATACAGCAGAGAAGGCAGTGTGAAAAAAGAGTAGAAAGAGATTTGAACATACTAGCCTTGAACATTAGAGTGAGGAGGCTACAAACCAAGGAATACCAGCAGCTTTTAGAAGCTGGAAGAGGCAAGGCTTGGATTCTCTCCTAGAGCCTCCAGAGGGAGCCAGCCTTCCCAACTCTTTGATTTCAGCCCAGTTTGAACTTCTGGCCTCCAGAATTGTGAGAGAATAAATATCTGTTGTTTTCATCCACCAAGTTTTGGTACTTTGTTACAGCAGCCACAGGAAACTGTTACGAGTGAATATACATTTTTGAAATCACTGAAAGATTTAATTATAAAATAGGAAGGGATCGCCGTCTTAATTGACCCTTTTCCTTTGACCCGCTCCTCTCTTCCTTTGACGTGAACATATTCACATGTGGACTTCTCTATTCTTTTTACTATTATTACATCCTTATACGTTGGGTCACAGCTTTAATATCAGCTCCACAGATGAGCCCTCTTTTACCACTGAATTCTTAATTTTTTCCCTGTATCAGTCCCTTTTTTGTTTTCTGTAGCATTCATCATGTACATTCTTGGGGTGAGGAAAATCTTAACCACCATTGTAAATCTACAAGCTAAAAAGAAAGATATATTTGTATGAAACTTAACAGTTGAGTGGAAAGATATACCACACAAACAATTGGTAAAAATATGTACAGTGCAGAGAAAGGACAGAGTTGATATCTGTTCTATATGATAACTTCTTAGATGACAAAAAGGAAACAAACAGCACTATACGAAAATGAGCAAAAGATATGAAGAAGCCAATCCAAATGGCCAACAACATATGAAAAGATGTTCTAACTCACTAGTGTGATATATAACTTCATCATATTGCCTCCTTCAGCCCCCACCTTTAATGAAAAGAGAGAGAAAGAGAGAAAAGAACCAGCAATAACATTGTATTGGCAAGAACCTAAGGAAAGAATTAGTTTTATATTTTGCTGGTAGAAATGTGAATTAGTAGAGCCTTTGTAGACAGTGGTCTGATAATATCTATTAAAAATAAAAAATGTATTTATGCCGGTTGACCTTACAATCTTACTCTTTGAAATCTAACTCATAGAAACATGCTTCCATATATAAGCATTTCTGTATGAGCATTTGTTTCTAGTGGCAAAAACTGGAAATGCAATTTATGTCTATCAGTAGGGGAATTGTGAATGTATTTATTATGTATCTACATAATATATCTGCATAATAGAATCTTAGTAGTCATTAAAAAGAATGAATCAGATATGCACCAGTAAACTTGGTGGGATTTGCATGGGGAATTATTACATGAGAACAACTAAGATGATTAAAAATGTGTGTGGCAGCCAGGCACAGTGGCTCATGCCTATAATCCCAGCACTTTGGGAGGTCAGGGTGGGCAGATCACCTGAGATCAGGAGTTCGAGACCAGCCTGGCCAAAATGGTAAAACCCCGTCTCTACAAAAGTACAAAAATTAGCTTGGCATGATGGTTGGTACCTGTAATCCCAGCTACTCGGGAGGCTGAGGTGGGAGAATCGCTTGAACCCAGGACGCGGACGCGGATGCGGACGCAGAGGTTGCAGTGAGCCGAGATCGCGCCATTGCACTACAGCCTGGGCGACAGAGTGAGACTCTGGCTCGGAAAAAAAAAAAATATATATATATATATATGTGTGTGTGTGTGTGGCATCTTGTATTAAGAAATGTAGTGATAACACCATTATATATGTAGACATATGTATGAGAATAGAGATATATAGTAGGTGGTTAACTTGGACCATTTTAGTGGGCAAATGTTGTGGGAGAGAAGTTGGAGAGCGTATTTGAGGTAGGGAAACATGCCTACTAATTTATGCTTTAAAGTTAAAATTAACATTTATGTGTTTATGTATAAAGATTTTTTAAAAATTGCATGTGATGACATTAATTTAGTATAGCTCCTGTGGAAAGTGATGCAGTAAACCATGTCAAGCAGTGTTCATACTCTTTGAGCTAATCATTCTATATCTGAGAGTTCATATTAAGGTATTAAATTTAAAGAAGAAAAATATTAATGTGTAAAGACATCATTGTGGCATTAACTATGTAATATGGAATATTATATGCTAGGAAAGATAATAAAGTTTATCCAGCATAAACTCATGCTGAAACTTTCTCTTTTTGGACTTTAAATCTAGAAAAATGGTCACATTGATGGGATGTTACACACATGTAAATAATACAATTATGAAGACTACAATTATAAAGGCTATTACTTAGAACTATAGATTATATAATAAATGAAAAAGAACTTATAATTGCATGTACAATTAAAATATATATGTATTTGAGTACTAGAAGGAGATAAGATAAAATGAAAACAGCGTGAGGGGATTAT
The DNA here is from genome assembly GCF_009764315.1 of Trachypithecus francoisi. Classification (NCBI taxonomy): domain Eukaryota; kingdom Metazoa; phylum Chordata; class Mammalia; order Primates; family Cercopithecidae; genus Trachypithecus; species Trachypithecus francoisi. The sequence goes on along the minus strand of NW_022681456.1, from coordinate 103,037,681 downwards.
AGTAAATTGTTTTTATCTTGTTTTGACAGTAAAATCTGGAGAACAGCATTGCTCAAATATTAGCAAAATTTAGAAGAAACACTAAAATTTAATATCTAGCTCTTTTAACTGTGGAATATATTTTCTTTATAATAAAACAATTTTGTAATTTTGCCGTAGGCATTGGCAGAATGTTTAAATTTGGAATTAGATTGGTGTTTCTATCAATAGTTACTCTGAAAGCTGCAGTGTCATGACTCATTAAAGATAAATCTTTGATTTCATGTGCCATATTTCTTACTGGGGAAAAAAACTAGGTCTAAGTCCATTTTACTCTTTCTAATAGTTTCTTTCTATCTGTTGATTCCCTCTTATGCATGTTTTCTACCATTTTCACAGTGTTCTTGTATTAATCACAGTTTTTAAAAAAGTTTTTGTCTTAATGCTTTAATGTATAGATTATCTCTTGGTCTAGTTTTGTTGATTACTTCTTGACTTTTTTTTCCTTTTTGTTTATCTCACAATTTTTGCCACCCGCTGTAAAAAACTGAGATGAATTGTATTTATTCTCTGAAATGGGAACACCTACTCTTCTGTCAGGTCATTGGTATGTGTTTCTAAAATAAACTAATGTGTTATGGAGCTAAGGCAGATTGGTGATAAATTTGTAAAGCAATTGAAGGAAAAACGCAGTAAGTCAAAACACATTTTAAAAGAGACACATGTAGTTTATTTTATATAAATGGAATTTTTCGTTATATGACCTTTTGAGATTGACTTTTTTTTTTTTTCTTCACTCAGCGTAATACCTTTGAAATCTCTCCAACTTGCGTGTGTCAGTAGTTCTTTCCTTTTTATGGCTGATAAGTATCATAGTGGTAGTGATGTGGCACAGTTTGTTTAGCCATTCACTTATTTTAGGACATTTTGGTTGTTTCCAGTTTTTGGCTGTTACAAACAAAGCTATGAACAATCATGTACTGGTTTTTGTGTGGACATAAGTTTTCATTTTCCTGAGATAAATACCAAGGAGTGCAATTGCTTGGTCTTATAGGAAGTATATATTTAATTTTTAAAGAAATGGAACAACTGTTTTCCCAAGTGGTCATACTGTTTTACACTCTCACAAGAAAAAGTGGATCTTTCAAACCAGAAATGTTGGAAACAGCCACTTTCTCCACATCCTTGCCAGCATTTGGTATTGTCATTACATTTTATTTTCGCTACTCTGGTAGGTATGTGGCGGTGTCTCATTGTGGCCTTAGTTTCCGTTTCTCTAAAGACTGGTGACGTTTGACATCTTTTTATTTGCTTAGTTGCTATCCCCTTTGTATATCTTCTTTGGTGAAATGTCTCTGTCTTTTATCTATTGAAAAGAACATGCTTTCTTTTCATATGTGCATGGAACCTTCACCAGGATAAGCCATATCCTTGGTCATAAAACAAATTTCAGTAAATTGAGAAGCATTTCCTGTTCTTTTTTCCTGAAAAAGTTTGTGTACAATTTGTGTTCTCTCTACTGACTCCTGAAACTTGTCTGGTTTCAGAGGGTGGGAGGGTTTTCTGCCTTTCCACCAAGTGTCAGCCTGCAGTTTTGCTTTGTATGAAGAATAGTTCTAGGATATGAGTAGCTAATCATTTCCTTCATTTCTCAGGTAATCTAATCTATCCTCATCTTTCTCTTGAGTACTTACTAGAGTTCTCGATGGGCATTTGGGTTGTTTGTGGGATTTACTGTTGCAAACAGTGTTACCATGAATATTCTTGTGCAAGACTTCTGGTATACATGGGTGAGAGTTTCTCTAGGGCATGTTACTAGAAGAGGAATTTCCCAAAGTATACCTGTGTTCTTGTAGGGCATGGTGGCTCACACCTGTAATCCCAGCACTTTGGGAGGCCAGGGCAGGCAGATCACCTGAGGTCAGGAGTTCAAAATCAGCCTGGCCAACATGGCAAAACCCTGTCTCTACTAAAAATACAAAAATTATCTGAGCATGTTGGTGGGCACCTGTAATCCCAGCTACTTGGGAGGTTGAGGCAGGAGAATCCTTGAATCCAGGAGGCGGAGGTTGCAGTGAGCCGATATAGCGCCATTGCACTCCAGCCTGGGCGACAGAGTGAGACTCCTTCTCAAAAAAAAAAAAAAAAAAAAAAAAGTCATATTAGGACTGATCACCTTGTTATCATATAAAGTTGTTATACTGTCGTATTAAATATACTGTCATATTTTTCTTCTAATTTTGTCTTGAGGTCTCTCAAGTGGGTGTAAACTCTAGCCCTGCCCTGAGGGGATGCCAGGGGATTTGGTCATATGGATGCTTATAATGGGCCTTTCACAGGATACTTCTTTATCCCTGTGGACAGCCTGGGTGTTTGACATGTGACCAGGTGTCCTTCTCGTAACAAACATGGAAGTTTGTTTATACTGTAACAAATATGGAAGTTTGTTTATACTGTAACAAACATGGAAGTTTGTTTATACTGTAACAAACATGGAAGTTTGTTTATACTGGCAGATGCCCTTTTGGCGCTTGCCTGACCTGTGTCCAGTTTATTCTTAACAAGTTAGCTATTCTCTAGGAGAGCCCTGACCAGGAAAGAAGTTAGATTTAGATGTGTTGGTCAGGTGAGGCACAGAGGAGGCAGCACAACCAAACATAGGAAATAACAGAAGCAGTATATTACTTACGGATCCCACAGAAAAGAGGGCAGCATGTTTCTCAGGGCCAGATGGTAAGGGGGAAGACATCTGGGGCTCCACCAGTGGGTGGGGAGAGAGAGAGAGAAAGAGAGGGAGAGAGCAAGGAACCTGTGAGTCAAAGCCATTATTGGGGTCTAGGGTGTTACCAAAGAGTTTTCCTGCAGGGAATTCTAATTGGTGGGTGATGTGGTTTGGATCTGTGTTCTCACCCAAATCTCAGGTCAAATTGTAATCCCCAGCGCTGGAGGTAGGGCCTGGTGGGAGGTGCTTGGATCATGGGGGCAGTTCCTCATGAATGGTTTAGCACCATCCCCTCCATGCAGTGCTGTTCTTGTGATAATGAGTGAAGTTATCCTGAGATCTGATTTAAAAGTGTGTAGCACCTGCCCCCAACTCTTGCTCCTGCTTCTGCCATGTAAGATATGTCTGCTTCCCCTCTGCCTTCTGTCATGATTGAAAGTTTCCTGAGGCTTCCCCAGAAGCCAAGCAGATGCCAACATTGTGTTTCCTGTACAACCTGCAGAACCGTGGGCCAATTAAACCCCATTTCTTTACAAACTACTCAGTCTCAGGTATTTCTTTAAAGTAATGTGAGAACAGACTAGTACAGTGGGTTTACAGCAAACAGACTTCAATTCCTTGGTGATGCTATGACTGAGAGATGGTCACTGCAGCTTATCTGGGCAGTCTGCGCAGGGTATGGGAGTCAGTAGGGTGACTCGACAAGGTTGTATCTAGCTGTCCCATAGGGAAGTTGTTCCTGGGAGGCGATCGTATAAGGTAGATATCTGGAACAACAACATGGAAGAACTAGGTGGAGGCAGACAACTGAAAACTGTGTTGAGTGTGACTGAGCCCGGTTTCTGATATGAGAAAGTTAAACATATTTAAAATGTATGCCAAGGCAACATAACATTATTAGAATTCACTACATTCACCAAAAATATATAACATCAAATAGGTAGCAAAAATTTGATAGACTGATATAGGTAAATTAGTACCTCTACTATTAAAGTAGGAAATTTTAAATTAACGTTTGTGATTATTGATAGATAAAAAAATCAGCAAAGGATATACAATATATGAATAATACAGTTCATGGATATATAGAGAATTCAATATGTAAAGAATGAAAAAGATATATAACATAAATCAGAGATTAAAAAGAAAGTGAGAATACTGTTAATTATATGTGATCTATGTAAAAATAGACATTTCTAGGAAAATATTACTTGTAAAAACCGAGGGAGAAATTAAAAGTTTGAATCTTCCCACAAAGAAAGCAACAAGTCCAAATGGTTTGCCAATAAATAACTCTCTACTAAAATTTTGAGAAATAGGTTATTCCAATCTGTTGCAATCTTTTTTAAAATTGATACAAATGGAGGATGATTCCCCAGCAAGTTCTGAAAGCCCAGCATAATCCTGACATCCAAATCGAAAGAAGATACTAAAACAGATGACAATTACAGATGTATTTCACTTTTTAATATAGAGCCGGTAATCCCAAACAGGATAGTAGCAAATTGAAGCTGACATTTAAAGAAGACAAACATCATTGCCAAATTGGATTTTTCCCAGGTATGCAAGGATGATTTACTAATAAATGATCCATAAATGTAAGCAACATTTACACTGATAGATTAAAAGTGAAAAACCATATAATAGATACAGAAAATCATTTGATAATCAACATAAATTCATGATAAGAATGCTTATTAGCAAATTAGGAAAAGAGGGAACATCTCTGAACTCAAGAAATATTTATAAAACAACCAGTCAACCAACCATCATCAGCAGTCTTCCTAAATGGGGATAGATGAAAAGATTCTCTTAAAGTCAGAAATGATAAAAGCATGCTTATCACATGATCTGATTAGTATTGCTACATAACAAATCCAAATTTAATGGCACAAAGCAACTGTTTTATTATGCTTATGAATTCTGAGGGTCAGAAACTTGGACAATGCGGAAGAAGGCTTTTTTTTTTTTTTTTTTTTTTTTTACAGCTCCACTCTTTTCAGTGCCTCAGTTGGGATGATGTGAACGTTGAACACTGGAGGTGACTTGCTGGCTAGGGGCTGGATTCATCTTAAAGTATCTTCATTTAGCCGGGCGCGGTGGCTCAAGCCTGTAATCCCAGCACTTTGGGAGGTCGAGACGGGCGGATCACGAGGTCAGGAGATCGAGACCATCCTGGCTAACACGGTGAAACCCCGTTTCTACTAAAAAATGCAAAAAAACTAGCTGGGCGAGGTGGCAGGCGCCTGTAGTCCCAGCTGGTCGGGAGGCTGAGGCAGGAGAATGGCGTAAACCTGGGAGGCGGAGCTTGCAGTGAGCCGAGATCTGGCCACTGCACTCCAGCCTGGGCTACAGAGCGAGACTCCGTCTCAAAAAAAAAAAAAAAAGTATCTTCATTTATATGATTTATATGTCTGGTGATATGATGCTGGCTGTTGCCTGGGAACTTAATTAGGCAGTCAGTTGGAAAACTTAGACATGGCTTTTCCGTGTGATATCTCTGTGTGGGCCAGTTTGGTCTGTCTCACATAATGGCATCTAGGCTCCAAGAGCAAGCAATACAAGAGCAAAAGACAGAAGCACATTGCATTGTTGTATCCTAGCTAGGGAAATCACACAATGTTAATTCTAATATATTGCTTGTGGAAGTCATATCAGTCGACTCAGATTCAAAGGGAAAAGACAGAAATCCTTCCACTCAATGAGAGGAGTATCAGTGTCACATTCTTGGAAGAAATTGTAGAATGAGAGATATTTTTGAGACCATCTTTGGAAAATATAATCTGCCACATTACCTCATGTACTTAGCATTGCATTGGAGGACATAGCTAGTACATTAAGACAAAAATAAATTAGAGGTATAAGAATTGTAAAGAAGGACATAAAAGTGTTGTTATCTGGATGCAATATGTTCATTCATATGTAAAATCAAAGTTATATACAGATAAGGTATTAGAAATAAGAGTTTACTAGGTCGGGTGCGGTGGCTCACGCCTGTAATCCCAGCACTTTGGGAGGCCAAGGCGGGCAGATCACCTGAGGTCAGGAGTTCGAGACGAACTTGGCCAACATGGTGAAACCCTGTCTGTACCAAAAATACCAAAAATTAGCCAGGCATAGTGGCGGGCACCTGTAATCCCAGCTACTCAGGAGGTTGAGACAGGAGAATTGCTTGAACCTGGGAGGGCGAGGTTGCAGTGAGCCGAGATTGCACCATTGCACTCCAGCATGGGCAACAAGAGGGAAACTCTGTCTCAAAAAAAAAAAAAAAAAAAAAAGAAATAAGAGTTTACTAAAGTTGAGTGGGTAGATAATACAGAAGTCAATTGGATTGTTATTACAGTAACAACAAATAACTAGAAAGTATAAAAGAAGACATTAAAATAGTATCATAGAATATCAATAAATAGGAATACACCTAACAGGAAAATATGAGACATCTTTAGGGATATTTATAGAACGTTATCAATAGTCCTTTTAGAAAAAACTTAACCATGGTATTTCTTAGTGATTGGGCTCACTCACTATCGTAAAGATTGCATTTTTGCTGAAATAATCCTATAGCTAGAAACAGACCCACAGTGTTTATAGGTCTGTTTATACTAGAATAAATTTGGTGTATGATAAAGATGGCATATCATATTAGCAAGGAAATAAGTCATTGTATAATAAATGTAATCAGGAAAAATGATTCATATCAGGAAAAAAGAAATAATTAGATTTCTGCTTCCACCATATATAAGTACTCAAATACAGATTGCTGAAATACTTAAATGTCAAAAATAAAATTTCCTTGTAGTAAATAAAGGTATATATCTTTTATAGATGGCAAAGGATTTAAAAAATAAGACTAAGAAACTGATAAATTGTTATTAAAGAATAGATTAGGAATTTCTATTCATCAAGAGCTGCCTTAAAGAAAGTGGAAGCACATGCTATAAACTAGAAGATGTTTGCAATATACACAGCTGACAAATGATTAATATCAATAATTATTTTAAAAAAGTATCCAAATCAATTAAAAACACAACACAGTAGAAAAATAAAGATGTAGATAGGTATTTCACAAAAGAGGAACCACATATCATTGATAATCATATGAAGAAATTTTAATTTCATTAATGATTAGGGAAGTCAAATTCAGTACAAAATGAGATGCTATTTAAAACCAAGTGTCAGGAAGGATGAAGATTTAAGGGACCTCTGTATTTCTGCCACCATTTTGGAAAGTACTTTTTCATTTTCCTGTGAAACTAAACAGACAAATGTTACAACCCAATGATTTTACTCATAGGCATATACTAAGGGAAGTTCTGTGTATAAACAAAAGTAGATGTATTGAAAAATGTTCACAGCATTTCTGGTCTCAATAACAAATCCTGTAAACTACCCAGATGTCTCTTGATAGGAAAGTGGCTGAATAAACTTTGGCATATTATTAATATAGCCCCCAAAAGAATGAATAATAGCCATAATAATATTAACAACATAATATCATATGAAAAGTTTAGGTCCCCCAAATTTATATACTGCAGGATACTCTTTAAAAATAGTTCAGATAAAAGTAATATGCTTTCTGGTAGTAAATATAGAAGAGATGAAACTTCATTCATTTGAAAGTAAGGGAATGATGAAAAAATAAGGATTGTGAGTCCAGATAAGCACAGGGAAGATTTATATATATTACAACTTATTGTCAGGGTCTTCAGTTTCATGTTGTCAACACTGATTTTACTGTGATTACTATGTAACACTTTATTATTTGTTGTATAGAGCACATCTTGTGCCTTGATGTTGTGATATATTTGTAGACTTTTTTTTACAGGACATATTTTTACTTTTAATCATTAGTACCAATGCAAATCACAATTTTGTCATCATGCTTATTTTGCTTATATGGGGGACTCCAAAGATCATATCCCAGAGAGGCATGTATTTGGCATTCTTGTTTTGAAAGATTTGGAGTTGAGATTGACACGATAGTTTTAGGGTCTAAAACAGTTATACTGTGTAATGAAAGGATTGGAGAGCAGAACGACAAGAAGTAAGTTCTGGTAGTTTTCAAGAAATAGTGATAGAGATCCAGGCCACAAAGATGGTCACTGGAGGAGACAAGAAAGGATGAGTGGGGAAATTATATAGAATTGACTAACTTACCTGCTATGGTGTAAAATGTCAAGTGAAGAGTAAAATGTTACAGCTGGGTTTTGCATCCCAGATGGGATTAAAGAAGGATAATACTATTGACTGAAAAGAACAGATTGAGGAGAGAAAGTAGTTTGTGGAGAAGAGGTGAACTTGGCTATAGTAATAGTGTAGTTTCATATATTTAGAGTATCTTAGAGTGTAATACCTTAGAAGTCCTCTGGTCAGCCTTTTCATTTGACATGAGGACACTGTGACCCAAAGAGGTGTAGTGATTTGGCCAGCATCATACGGTTCAAACACAAATTTCTGTATGATTACAGGATATGGATCTGATGGAGATGAGGATGATAGCAGCAACTAGGTTACAAAGGTGCATTAATTGTCAAGAATTTTTACTTTGTAAAATAATGAGAAGCCATTGAATAAAGTTTTAAATAGGAGGAGTATTTAGAAGGAACTCTTGGGTAGCAGAGTGGAGAATGGACTAGAAAGGAGCAAAATTGGAAGCAGAGAACTGTTTAGGACATTGATGGCTATACCAGATGAGAGATAATGGTGGCCTTGCATAGGGTGAAGGTATTGGGGATTGAGAGGAGTAGATGTATTCTAGAGGTATCTGGGATAGCGGTCCCCAACCTTGTTGGCACCAGGGGCTAGTTTTGTGGAAGACAATTTTTCTATGAACTGGAATGTTGGGGGATGGTTTTGGCATGAAACTGTTCCACCTCAGATCATCAGGCATTAGTTAGATTCTCATAAGGAGCACACAGCCTAGATCCCTCATATGCACAGTTCACCTATAGGGTTTGCGCTCCTTTGAGAATCTAATGCTGCTGCTGATCTGATGGGAGGCAGAGCTCAGGTGGTAATGCTCGCTTGCTGGCCATTCACCTCCTGCTGTGCAGCCTGGTTCCTAACAGGCCAAGGACCCAGACCGGTTCGCCGTCCGCGGGTTGGGGACCCCTGCTCTAGGAGATAGGATTTTGTGATTGATTTTGTATATCGGGTGAGAGAGTGAAGTATGAGGCAAAGATGACTGCAAGTTTTCTTGTTGACCAAATGTGTTGTAGAGGTAGTGGCAATCACTGGTCTAAAGACCCCTGGAGGAAGGGTAAATTTGAGGTTGGTGGGGGAGATCTTGAATTCAATCTTGAGTTTTAGTTGTATTGAATTTAAGGTGCCTGTTAGATTACAAGAGAAACTATTCAGTTGTCTCTTGGCTATATAGATCTGGAGCTCAGGAAACACATCTAAATTAGAGATAGAGATACCATAGCTTATGTTTGTAAATGAATCCAAAGATGTGAATGAGATAGTCCAGGGAATGTATCTAAAGTGAAAAGAAAGGAAGGGTTAGGTTGGAGTCCAAAATTTAAAGGATAGGTAGAAGAATCTGCAAGAGAGATTGAGATAAAGCAGTCAGAAAACTAAGAAGAAAGAAGGAAGGAGTATGATTGTCTTATATAGCATGAAGTGAGAGTGTTTTGAGAAGAAAAGACTGGTCAAATAATAGTAGTGTTCAAGTAAGACAAGGAGTTGTGTTTCTTTTTGCATAATAAAAAGGATGTAATTGGTTGCAGGCATGAGATACAGGAATAGTGTCTGAAGTTGAGCTGTGAAAAGGATAGGACTGTGGTTGGAGGACACTGTATTTGAGGAAGGTTTTGTTTTTGGTTTTGTTCTGTTTCATTTTTAAACTGTAGGACTTGGAACATGTTTCATCGTTAATGAGAAAGAGCTAAATAAGAGGAGGTTGAATAATTAAGAGGAAACAATTGAGAGAGCCAAGTCTCTTGAGAGCCCAGGTTGCTGGGAGGGTTTGGGGGTTAGCCTTAAGTAGGCAGAAGGGTTCCTTTCTCTTTGTGAGCAGAATGAGTTGTAATAGCTGAGTACAGATGCTGGTAGCTATAGTTTGGGTGACAAGAAGTTGAGGGACTTTTCTTAAAATGCCTTCTGTTCTCTTTGTTTAGTAGGAGGCCTGCCTACTTGCTTTGATTGCAGAAAGGAATAGAAAGGCTGGAAGTTTGAGGAGAGTTGGCAGTCTTTGAAATAGCTTTTCTGGAGAATGAGAGAAATAACTTTAAAGAAATACTGAGTGTGTTGGGCAGCACTGTGAATCCAATTGAAGAGGAGAAGCATGAATTTTATGTGATTTTGTTCTGATAGTTGTCAGCAGAAGACAGGTAATTGGATATTGTTGGTGGTTCCTGGAGTGGGAGGGAGGTGTTATCAGTTGCCTTGCAACCACTCTGGATTCTGAATCAGCTGAGGAATAGAACCAAGCGTTGTATAGGAATCAGAGTAGCAGCTTTATTGTTAAAACCTGGCTTGGGCCTAAAGCTGAAATGAGGTCTCCCACAGGTTTTCTTTTAAATTAAATTTACCCATCTGGTCACAGGCAGAATAGCTAAAAAAGTCTCCATGCTTAAAGAATGAAGTTTTTCCCTGGTGAGCTTCTTTATGGGAGCTAAACTACAAGAATAGTATATTGTTTGTAGGCATCAAGTTCCCAGTAAGGAGCTCAAAGAGGTTGAATTTTGCATGTACACTAAATTTTAGAATTAATCTTAGCTAACAGTGACACTTAGGGATGTTTTGCTCTTACTATTTTTATTACTTTTTTTTTTTTGAGAGAAGAGGCTAGAGAAAGGACTATAGTACTTCTTCAATCACATTTCCTTCTATTGAAAACAGGCCTGTGCCCTCTTTTAAAATGTGAGGAGAGGAAGTAGTATATCTTACCTCTAGCATTCATTGAGCGATGAGATTTTGCCGAGTAAGAATACAGTTCATACGGTGAGAATTTTGAGTTGATAGAGGGATAGCCCTGTAAAAATGTTCATTTTTTTGGTTGGGAATATACGACTGGCCCCTGAGAAGTGATTAGTTGTGGAAAATTTGTGTAGACCACTAAGATTATGAGAAGGCATACGTTTTTTGAAGAAGATAATGAGATAGAATTAGAGGGCTATCAGTCTAGGAAAAGATTGCTATTAAGGAGTTGGAAGTTGAAGACAACCAAAGAGGGTGAGGGTAGATAGAAGGGTTTGGAGAGGAAATGTCTTGTTGTTTTTATTTTTGTTGTTACTTTTTGGGATGTATACGTTTTCTGAATGAAGGTTGGTAAAGACAGACTTAATTGATAACAGATGAAAATTATAAAGGAAAATTTTTCGTTAGTAGTAGTTGGGATGTTTTCCTATTGGATTATTTATGAATATAATGTTTTTTAGGTAATAAATTTACACCTCAGTTTGTTTTCTTTGGACTTGTGATAATCTGCCACTGGCAAAGGTTCACTGCTAGTAGAATTTATGGTATGGCAATACTTTAATTCATCTTCATAGGCAGTTTCAAAATTATTAACCCCAATAATAATTGGATACTTGATGAGAATATAAAGTAGCAATGTAATATCTTTTAAGATACTGGTCCTTAGGCACAGGTCTTAATATGGGTAGAGCTGTTTTAATGCTAGCAACTGGGTCCTCTAGTGCCCAAGATCCGATGTAATTTTCTTGGAAAAGTAAGAGAGAAAAGGAAGCCATGTGGGAAGTGTTAGCAACTAATTTGCTTTCATTCAGTCATTTATTCTGAAGGTATTAATTCAAAAATAATCTTTGAGCCCTTACTATGTGCTAGGAACTGCTCAGTTCAATTGCTGGAGGGTAAAAAAAAAGAAGAATAAAGGATCTCCACACTACCTCCAGATTTCTTATATACTTAGGTAGACAGTTACATTTTCTTGACCCAATAAGCCTGAAATTCTGATCTTACATATTTTGACTCTTCTAATTATCTCAGTCTTAATTGCTTTCTATTCTTAACTTTGAGGTTTGAGAGTGCGTGTGTGTGTGTGTATTTCCTTTGTTCTGTTTTCTTTAATTTCTGTTTGCCCAGAAAAGTCAGAAAATAAAATCGCTTCTAGGAAACATAGCATTAAACAGGATCAAATGGAAAAGTATTATTGCGACTGTGAGGATGTTAGCAAGTAGTTTTCCAGATCAGATGGAGATTTAGTTAAATGCTAAGTAGATAGTGTTAACTAATAGGATGTTTGGGGATGATCAGATAATTTGGGTGTTCTCTTGAGATTTTATTTTTCGAAGTCAGTTATCAAATGTCTTTTTCTCTGTTAGGCTTTTTTTTAGACGGGGAGAGGTGCAGGTTGGTTAGGTTTTGAGCAACTTTGGTGTCTAGAGATACAATCTTACATTTTGTATGAATATTTGTAATATGGGAAGATGTTATAATGGAGACTGTTATGAAAAATCCTAATTTATTTGTTGAGTAAATGCAAATGTAAAGCATTTATGTGTTTTATGGTTAGTTTTGTAAAGAAAAACTTTCTTGAGTTTTTCTCAGAATATTTTGATAGAACTAATAGGTAGTTGGCTCATCATGCCATTTTTTTTGTGCTCATAGTTTAAAATTGTAATAAGGCTTGCTATGAAATACTGCTGTCTTCTGTGTCCTCCATGCTTTTCCAGCCTCCTCATCTCCTACATACTGGTTTCTCCGTTTTCTTTTTCTTTTTTCTTTTTTCTTTTGAGACGGAGTCTGGCTCTGTCGCCCAGGCTGGAGTGCAGTGGCGCAATCTCAGCTCACTGCAAGCTCCGCCTCCCGGGTTCACGCCATTCTCCTGCCTCAGCCTCCCAGTTAGCTGGGACTACAGGTGCCCGCCACCACGCCTGGCTAATTTTTTGTATTTTTTAGTAGAGATGGGGTTTCACTGTGTTAGCCAGCATGGTCTCCATCTCCTGACCTCGTGATCCGCCCGCCTTGGCCTCCCAGAGTGCTGGGATTACAGGCGTGAGACACTGCGCCTGGCCAGTTTCTCCATTTTCATTTGGTTAGTTCTCTGGTCACTAATTCAACTCTGAATTTTCCCCTAGTTGTTTAAAATTACACTCATGGTGGTAAAACATACGAGCTAGTCTATTTCATTTCTTGAATACATCTCTCAGGAGCTTTCTGATCTGCTCCAGTCTAGACTGGAGGTATCTCTTCTTGCTACATAGGTATTGTGGAACTCAATTCACTGTTATTCTGGGATAAATCCCTTTGCTTTTCACTTTAGTAGGATCTTTTCTAATCCTATGTCTTTTTCTTTCTTGTCTTATTCTCTTGGTTTACTCCATAGCTTTTAAAGGAAGTGTGCAATAAAAATTGTTTTGAGACTTTACAGATGTGAACATGACTTTATTCTTCCCTCAATTATATGTTGATTTGGCCAAATATAAAATTCTATGTTGTAAATCATTTTCCTTCAGAATTTTAAAAGCATTGGTCCATTGTTTTTTTACCTTCCAATGATGCTGTTGTGAAGTGTGAGATCATTATGTTATTGATCCTTTGAATGAAGCCTGTTTTCCCTCTGGAAGCTTGTAGGATCTTCACTTTGTCTCTACTGTGCCTTGCTGTGGGTTTTTGTTCTTTTTTTCTCTTGGATACTTGATAAACCCACTACTGGATATGATATCCTTTTGTTTTAGAAAATTTTCCTGAATTATTTTGTTGATGATTTCTTTGCTTTTGTTTTCTCTTTTCTGTCTTTCCAGTACTCCTAGAATCCTAATAATTAGATATTACATATCCTAGGCTGGATCTTATAACTTTGTTTTTACTCGGACTTTCCATTTTTTTATTTTATACTTTTTTAAAAGAAAATTTCCTTAATTTTATTTTCTACCCTGCAGTTTTTCATTTCTGCAGTTATATATTTTTTTATTTCCAAGGCCTCAGTCTTGTTGTTTACTCCTATCTTAATCATCTTCTCCCCTGAAATTAGGGCATCCAATAAGTATTCATGAATTAAGAATACTTAATTCATGGATGAACTATCTTCTGTTGTTAACTTTCTGAAGATACTATGGTTTTGTTTTTTTCTTTCTTGGATAGTCTTTATTTCATCCTATTTTTCTTTTATGGTTTGGTCTCTATTTTTTTTCTTCTTTTAATTAGATGCTTTCTTCATTTCTTTGGTCGTCCTTGATAGTCTGTTCACATGTAAGAGTGAGGCACTAATAAAGTAGCAAGCACTTACATAATGCTTAGAATGTATCAGATACTGTTCTAAGTGCTTCAAATATTTTAACATATTTAATCCTTGTACTGACTTTAGGAGTTAGCTATTATTATTTTTGATAGATGAGGAGACTGAGGCACACAGTATTTTAAGTAAAATGCCCAGTGTACACAGTAAGTGGCAGAGCTGGAATTTGAATCCATCCATCTTAACTCCCTAGTCCCTTCTTTTAGCCTTTACGCTGTTCTGCCTGTTACTATAATTAGAAGCTAATTGGAAATTTGGTGCTTGTGGGTGGGGTTTGTCAAAGTAGTGTTCCGTGAGTGAGCTGTTTCTTTGTGGAACGTCTGATAAGGTCCTTTTCATGGGTTGATTAGATTAATCAGAGAAGAATCTGCAGCTCTTCTGATAAGGGGTTTCAGCCCAGCTGCTGTTGTTTTGGTTGCTGAGTAGTGAAAGATGACTGGAGTTACTGGTCTACATATTTAACCACCCTCTCCCCTCCCCAAGATATAACTTCACCTAGTTCACCTGTGTTGATATCTTCCTGCCTGGAGACCCTCAGCTTTACCCTGTCCAGGGAATGAACCTCCAGTTTTCTGGTATGGTCATAAATTGTAGGTTACCCAGTTGTGCTACAGATTCTGGGAGGGGTCTTAGTGTATACCTATGACTCCTAATTTTGAGTTTCACTTTTACCTAACTTTCAGTACCGCCCATTGCTGAGCCTGTCTTAATTTAATTTAATTTAGGAGAGCTAAATAATTAAACATAAGGCCAAAGTATATAAGAAAGCAGCGGCCTTTTATTGCAAATATGCACACACTCTCGGGTGAGGTTCTCCGGTCCTCAGGTATGGGGCCAGGGAATTCGTGCGGGCGCTCTCCGGTGAGGTTCTCTGGTCCACAAGTAAGAGGGGCGGAAGAAGTCACACCGGCTCCTGCCAGCGGCGGACTTTTATGCATTGGTACTGGAAGGGGGAGGGCAGTGGGCGGGATAAGGGCGTGATAGGGGCGTCTCCATAGGCGTGGCCAGGTAAGTGTCCATCTCTTCGGATTGACGTCACGTGGCGCATGCTCAGTTGATCTGTATTTTCCCGGGCACGGGAAAGTTAGTGATGAAGAACCTAGAAGCAATCGGGACTGTGCCATCTTGTTCACCTTACTCTATTTTGTCCCTTCTCCCTTACCCAAACAGAGTCTTTTGAGGATTCTCTTATGTATTCATAAATGTGATTCTCATTTTTCCAGTGACTCATTTTCCTTGTATTTGCTTTGAAATTTCTTGCAGTTTTCTCATTTCACATTCTCTTTGACCTCGTTTTTATGCAGAAGCCAACAATCAAAAGAAATCTTTGTTATCTTAGAGGGATACCTTTCCGTAAAGATGAATAAAATGTGTGTTTTAATGTGCCATTTGACATTTTCTGTCAGATCTTTCTCAAATGTCTCATGTCGTAGGCATTTAATGGTGCTTCCAACCAGATATATCATCTTCTGAAAATCTTTCTTCCTACCTTAGAAATTTTTTCTTCTCTCTTAAGACTCTTTTACATCTCGTGTTATTTGTATTTGCATGCTTTTCTTGCACTCTGCCCTCCTCCCTACACCAGACTATAAGTTCTTTGAGGACCTTAACTGATACAGAATTGCTGAATAAAAGTTTATAACATTGTGTATTCTGTATATGTTTTGTCCTTTTGTGTGTCTTTCTTGTAAAACATTTTTAGAATATCAGCAGTGTATTAAATATTGACACTAGCAAAGTAGGCAATTAATACAGTAAGGCAAAAAAAGAGATTTAACTTAGATGTAAAGAAGTCTGAGAATTGTTAGACCTTGATATTGTGAAAACTTTAAGTGTAGATTCCTGACCATAATGAAGTATACCCCTGTCTTTCTGCCATGACACAAAAGAATGAATTACGTGATCTGTTAATGTTTTGGCCAGGCTTATGATTCTGTAACTTAGATGTCAGATATATTTGCTGTTGCTACATTCTTATAATATTTGTAATTTAATGGGCTATAATGTTAAATGCCAGAATATTCTAAAACACTTGATAGAAATGAACTTTAGATAAAGTAAATATTTTAAATGTATTGGAGTAGCTAAATACATAAAGCCCACATTTGTATATTTCCTTTTAAAAACTGTTGATTTTCGTATTTTATGAATTTCGTTTTTACAAGTCAATGCTATTAATTTTCTCCTATTTAAAATGCTTGGAAATAAACTATTGCAGGAATTGAAGTCTCAATTATTTGGAGAAAGATTATTGCTTTAAAAAATATTTTTCTAGTATTATATGTTAAGAAACTTGGGACATATTTGCTTTTTTAAATGTATTAATATTTCTTTGAAAATAAAAGGAAGACTATCATCTGCTTTTTTGTTTGTTTGTTTTTAAGATGGAGTTTCACTTTTGTTGCCTAGGCTGGAGTGCAATGGCGTGATCTCAGCTTACTGCAACCTCCACCTCCCAGGTTCAAGCAATTCTCCTGCCTCAGTCCCCCAAGTAGCTGGGATTACAGTCGTGTGCCACCATGCCTGGCTAATTTTTTGTATTTTTAGTAGAGACAGGGTTTCACCATGTTGACCAGGCTGGTCTTGAACTGCTGCTGGCCTCAGGTGATCAGCCTACCTCAGCCTTCCAAAGTGCTGGGATTACAGGTGTGAGCCACTGAATAAATAAAAGTTGCTGGAGTCTGGAAAATATCGGTGGTCACTAGTATGTTCTTTTGCAGAGCTAAATCAGAACTTAGGAAACTGACGGTATTTGGTTCATTACCACAGTCAAACAAGCTGAAATGATTGTTAGACGTGGGTATTTTTATTTTCAAATTTTCTGTCACCTTACAAATAATTTATTGGGAAGTGACTTAAGAAAACACATAGAAGCATTACTCTAAAAATTCCATTCTTTTGAAACCATATTATTTGAGTATAGCATATACTAAAGATGCTATAGATGCTAAAGCATTTTTTGTTTCTTGAGACTCATGGCATACATGTGGGAAAGAGAAAGTTGGTGTTTGTAGTTTAACTTGGTTAATTCTTAATGTCCATATCACTCTTCTTTCATAATTTCTTCATGAAAAATGTAGCCACATACAGATTTCTGTTCACTTGCAACACAACATAATGTGAGTTCCATTTCAAACTAAGCATCATCAAAAGTTTCTGAAAGTCTGGTTTATATTTTTTAAGTGCTATATGTGGATGACCTGCTTAGTTTTAATTTTTGGAGAAATACATTTTATAAAAAATTTTCATCAGATTGCTAAGATTGTGAGTAATGGTAATGATACCATGATTATATTCTGCTTAATTTAATACTTTTCCTATTTATAATATGTTTCTGTCTAAATATATATTTTTTAGTGTCATTACCTACTGAGTTTCTGTGAAAATAATTTGCTTTGCCTATTAAAACAAAACAGTCCTTGAAATTAATGTTTTCACTGTTTTTTTCTTTGACAGTTTTTTGAATTTTGTTTTTGAAGGTGTTAGCACTAGTTTCGAGAATGTAAAGCACGGATATAGATGACTACTTAAAGCAAATGACCTTAGAAAATGCCCTTAAGGTTATTGTTTAACATATAGTTTAATATGTGTAGCTATTTGTATTTTAGAAGTGGGAAAGGATTGTTTTCCTGTAATCAAGTCCATCTTGTATTACTGAGTCAAGGAAACTATAATGAAACATTTGGGTATGTTCACTTAAAGTTTTCTTTTTAATTTAAAACATTGTTTTTTAAATTAACTTTTAGGTTAAGGGGTACATGTGCAGGTTTGTTACAAAGACAGACTCCTGTCATGGGAGTTTGTTGTACAGATTATTTTGTCATATGTTCACTTTTGAATGATAGAAAAAGAAACCAATTATTATTGATTAGAGTATTACTTGCAGCTATAGATTCACAGTTATAGGTTCCAAATTGTAAATTAAAAAACAATCTATATGAGAACTTATTTTTCATTTTAATGTGTACTTTCTGTTACTAATTTCACCTTTTCAGGTTTTTTAGTTCTTGGCGTGGTTTGTTTGATAAAGCTGCTGCTCCATTTTTTTTTTTTTTTAAAGCCGTGATACTAATGGTTTTATCGGTTCATTTTTGTGATACACATTTAGGACTAAAAAGGCAAATATTATTTGAGTGCTTGTCTCTCTTACATACTTTAAGAGTAAAGAAAAGAGGAATTCTGGATTTTTTTTGTGTTTTTCTCATCCCTTATCTCCCATGAATACATGACTTGATTTATCTTGATCAGCCTAGTAACTTGCTCCACATTTTTCCAAAAGTACAGAGCAGTTTCAGCTAAAAATACACATATCAAAATGATCCAAAAGTTGTGGCCACAGCTCAAAAATGCTGATCAATTTTGAAAATCTAAATCAGTGTTGGCCCTGAAACCGAGGGAAGAACCTTTGTGGTGGGGGACAGATTTCCAAAAACTCACCACAGTCCTGTTCTTAGCTGGAGTTTGTGCTGATGTTGCCAGACAACTGAGGAATAGATGCAAAAAGCAGGAAGCATTATTGAATTGAACGCTAGTGCCAATTTGGGAAAAGCAAATTAAAATGTAAAAGAATATTTTTCCACTCCTGGCATCTCAACATAAAATGGCAAAATACATGGTTGCTGAAAAAGTTACAGAAATTGCTAATTTTGCCAAAAAGTAAAAGCCAATTGCAAATTCTTTTTTGCGTTAAAAATGCATAGACAGAAATAATTTTATTTTACGAATAAATATGTATACTTTTAAGTTGGAGAGTATTTTGATATAAATGACTGTGTGTGTGGGGGCTTGTTTCAATATCTTATATTTTTCAGGTGCCACTTGAAGAATGGATGATGATGATTTTGGTGGTTTTGAGGTATGCACTGTTATTTACATTAGTTTGTTTTAACTTTGTGGGATTACAATGGAGTAAACTATTTTGAAAATGTATTATATTTCATTGGCATTCATGATCTTTCCTTGATCATTTTAATGTAATTCTGGAGTAAAAAGATGAAATCAAGAAAAATTAAAAAAACTCTCTAAAAATTAAAACTGATGTATTATTATGGAACATTTGGACTTGCCCATAGGAATGGTTTAAATTGAGGTAATTAAGTGCTACCAGTTTAAGCACTAAAGGAAAGATTTAAAAAATTGTCATCAGATGATTTTACTGGGATACATCTCTATTAGGAAATACTTGTGAGATGACGGATGAGTACTAAAGATCTTGTCACATATTTGCATAGCTGTACCTGTAATGAGTTGATTTAGTATATTAAGTACATAGCCTTTTGGTGGTTATAAAGTTAATTAGTATGTTTGTATTATTAGATTATTGTAGTAGGTTAGGAATGGATACTTTGTAAGTGGAAATTGTTAGCTGAAGAAACACTGTCTTTTCCTTAATCCTTTTCAGTGTGTATTCATTTTATTGAAATATTTTATAACCCAGTTATTTTTATGGAGCCAGTATAGTCTTGCAGGAAAATCTCTGGATTAGGAGTCAGGAGGCCTGAGCTCAAGTCCTGGAACTATCATCAAGTGAATGCTGTGATTTTTTTTTTTTTTTTAAAGAATTTTACCTACTTTGGATTTGGTAAAAAGGGAATTATAAAAACTAGGGAGTGTAATTAATGACCTTAATAGGATAAATAAGATGTTAAGTATATATTCAGTGTTGTGAATTTCATCAAAGAATGGTGTGAGGTTTTTGTTAGGATCTTCTTCTCTTTTGCTGATCTTTAAAATCAGTCAATGTGGAGTATAGACATGGCTGTTTTCTCTGTTTCATCTAAAACTGCTTTTTGTATGCTTTCTGGATTTTGCTTAATGTTTTGGGTTTTGTTGAGTGATTGAATCTTATTTATGTTACTGAAATGTAACATTTATTTTTGTTAAAATGCCTTGAGGAAAATGTATGTTTCAGATACCATCTGGCTTAGTTTATTGTTTGGAAGTTGTTATTTGAAGGTTACAGTCTGGCATAGTCTTCTTTATTTAAACCACACTTCATGTATTATTTAGGAAAAAAATACAGTGTATAGTGTTCTGTAGAGTAACAGTATTACACTTTGTTACATTCATCAAATTGATTCCTTTCAATACTACATAGGTACAGGTTAACCAATATTACAAATTTAATTGTAGTTACTAGGTTTTTTTTTTCTTTCCAAATCCTGCTGTATAAATAGGGAAGGTCTTTACCGTTGATTATATCAAATATGTTCATTTTTCATAGTTGTAGAGAATAGCTACTGTATTCTGTGTCACTTAGCTCCTGTATCAGATTACCCCTTTTAACTTCTCATTAAGGCATTGGCAACTCAATGGAGAATACAAACTGAAATTCTGGCTCTAATGTTTAGTAGAAAATTTGCTGTGACCTGGGCATCTAACTGACAGAAAACTCTGTGCTCTTACCTACAAACTCAATATTCGGTAATTGTTACAAAATAGGACGGCTTGTTAATTGAAAACTTGAGTTTTGGGAATTCTCTAAATATTGAATGCTATTAACTCTAGGTAGTATATTATTCAAGATAGATGAATCCTATGTCTTTGAATTAATCTCTAATTGAGTCTTGTGCTAATTAATTAAAAGGATTTGGTGTCTATATATTTTTAAAGACAAATATTTTTCCTACATAGATGGTTAAATGTGGTAAGTTAAAATACTTAAATATAAAGTTTACAAGTGAAAATGTGATTAAGGATATATAAAATAAAAATTTTATTGACTAACAGTAGAGTTATTTGAATAAGGAAGGAAAATTTTTACTTGAAGATAATAAAGCATGGGTACTGCGGGTGGCGAGTCATGATAGGAGTGGTAGCAGTTATCATGCAATTATTTAGCAATTATTTAGAGGGAATATGAAAGTGTCTGGTGTATTATAGAAGATATGCCTGTAGAACTGGAATGCTTGATCACTTAAATAGCATTTCTGCTTTTCACATCTTCTAAAATAATCTTGCCTTTGTTTTGTAGGCTGCGGAGACTTTTGATGGTGGAAATGGTGAAACTCAAACAACGTCTCCTGCTATTCCTTGGGCTGCCTTTCCTACAGGTATTGGTATCCAGGAATTAGGTTTTTTTTTTTTTTTCCCGTGTAACATTTTTGGCTATTCTTTGAAACCCTGTTTCTCACTTTTTTACTTGTCCTTCTCTGATCTGAAAAATGGAGTGATCCAGATTTACTCTTTAGGTTTTTATAATAACAAATTGTGAATTATGTAACACATTTTGTTGAGGCCTGATTCTAAAGATGATATCAGGAACATTAAATGAAGTTAAAATACAATTTACATTTTTCAATTTATCTTGGTTTTTGGAAAGTGAGGTGCCCAATAACTTTTTTAGGTTGTCCAGTTCATTAAAGACTCCTTTTTATAGTCCAAAAATAATTTATCATCTCCAACATATTTAAATTTAGAAGTGTGTTTGCAAAAAAATCACTTAAAAGTATTGAAAATTAAAATTGCCTTCTGAAAATTAATTACAAAAATTCATTATTGACAGATGTTTCTTGGAAGACCTCATGTTTAATATTAATTTATGTCAAAAGAATATTTTGAGCTTTCAGAGTTTTCTATTAAATCTATTAAAGTTAGAAGATGAAAGTATTTTTCTTCAACGGCTCTGCCTAGACCTCAAATGTTACAGTTGTTTATTGTAAAATATTAATCAAATGCTTATTATGCATTAGGCACTATGGGGATATGGAGATGTATGAATTTAGTCTAGTCCTTTACTTCAAGGGTAGATAATATAGGCAAATGGATATTTGCAATATGAAATAGATTTGTCATTTGGTAAGAATGATGATTCTATCATCCATTTATTTAGCAAATTCTTATTTTCATACCTGGTCTGAGTCAAGTACTAACCTGGCAGCTAGAAATATATATATATTTATATAGTTGATCTGGTCTCTGAAGGGTGCATATAATTTCCATAGGCAGATATGGGAGAATGAGGAAAGATTTTGAAGGGAGAAAGATAAATGGAACAAAAGTGCAAATGAGAGAAAGGTGATGGCATTGTTAGGATGCTCATTCTTCTTTGAGGGCTGTGTGTTATTTCCTTTGCTGGGAATTGTCTTTATTGCTTCTCATTGCGTTCATTTCTACTCCCTTACGATACTAACTCCTGTGTTTTAAAAGTATTATTTCTTGCTTTAATTTTTTTTTCTGGGTCCCATTCCCAGCAATCCTTCCATTGTCTATATGCACCTATTATCTAACTTTCATGTTGGACAGCAAGTTTTGTGGGTTAGCCACTATGTCTGTTTGTCCTGTTGTTATGTCTTAAATATGGGGCATAGTATCTGGCTTATAGTTGGCTCTCAATAAATATTTGTAGGATGAATAAAGAATAAAGTGAGTAAGTGAATTAGCAACTGAATGAATGAACAGATTAGTATGGCATTGGAAATGGATAGGGAGAGCTGGGATAGTAGATTATATTTGTATAGTGGCTCAGGACTTTTAGTATGCTGTCCTGCATTTGTTTATTGTAAAGTAGGCAAAGCAACTGTACTCTTTGCATTGTGTGGATGACAGAATGGTTTTAAAAAGTTTTACCATTTGATACACATAACTGTGTTTAGGGATGACGTGTATTCTTTCAGATTCTATTTCAGTTCTTTTTCAGTAACTCAGGTTTTTTGGAAAGAGTTATCCACAGGACTGTCTGGATGTGACAGTGAAGGAGGAGTTAAAATTGATTTTTGAGGTTCCACGTCTTGATTCTCAAAGAATGGTGTTACCATGAACAGAAATAGAGAATTTGAGACTTGGTTTGGGACAGATGGGGCTTAATGAATTAATGTTAGACATTAATTCATTATGGGACCTGAAACTCAGAAGAAAGGTTAGGGCTGGAAATCTTGGTTTAGGAGTTTTCCCGTTGATAATGACACTTAAAGCTGTAGGAGATTGCTGGGAGGAGCAGTACATAGATAGAATAAGGTTCAGTAGATTAATTTGGATGTTCCAAGGTGGGGAATAGGAGGAAGTAAAAGAGGTCTGAGAAGTAAGGGGATTTTGGGCTAGTGCTGCAACACAGAAACTGGAAGTAGAAAATTTCAAAGAAGCTATGGGCACTGGTGCCAAAGTCATTAGAGAGGTCAATGAGATTGGAGGCTGAGAAAAAAACCATAGATGGTCATAAGTGGCTTTTGAGGAATGATTTCAGAAGATTGGAAGTTTAAGGCAAATTGTATTTCTTTTTATGAAAGCATAAGCAGTCTCTTTTATTATAATAATAAGGTGGCAAAGTTCTAAAGAATTGTATATTATGAGCAAATTAACTCCTGTTCTCTAGGAGTGAACATTATATGTCACATCTGCACATGTCTGTATATTAGTGGGTAAAATTCTCAAACCTTCGTGAAACTGGAATTAAAGGACAAGTCATCTGGCATACACACACACTCACACTCACACACTCTTTTTTTTCTTACTCCCTTTGAAAAATTAGATCTGAAGAATTAACTCTTTCTGGATTTTCTCAGTGACTTGCAAAATGGAGAATAAGAAACATGGCTAAGAGCTGAAGTTAAAGACATGGTACATGTTTGCTCAACCAAAGCTGTCTTTTTCCTTTGTTAGTTTGTCTTTCTCTGCCTGGAGAAGTCTGCCTCTGATTCAGGTAGTTGGAAGTTGTTTAGGTGATTGTGATGTGAACAGCTTACTTAGCATAACAATGTAATCATTTCCACAGTAAAGACCTGAGAAGATAGGAACCCTTAAGAGATCTAAGGCAGATTCTTTTCAGTTTAAGAAAAGAGTAATTTTCTCCTTTTTTTCCCACCTACCTTTATCTTAGCTGTCTATAATCCATATGGAAAATATTTTAAAAAGAGATGATGATTAACCAAGCTTTACCACAGCTTAAAATCCAAGAAGAGAACTAAGAAACGTTTGGTTTACATTTTTAAAGTTTTTTGGGGAAAATAAAAGTCTTCATTCTTGGGGTTAGGATAAAGGATTTTGTTAAATAAAGAGTGAGGTGGGTTTGGTGAGCCTCGTGATTCTACTGCTTCAGGACAGGCGAGTAGGTGGAGGAGGATTTTGTGATAGCAACTGGGATAATTAATGTATTTCTTAAAGTGTCTGTATAGCCTGCAGTTCTGTCAATAGGTTGAGGTACCTGAAGACATGCATCTTACTGTATATTAGCATTATTTACATAGTGAACTCTTAAAATGCTAGCTTGTAGGCAATGTTGATGATGAAATTAATGAATTGTCAGTAAGAATAAATGAAATGTGCATGCTGATGCTTTGTACAAAGTATTATCTCTAGGCCTGTATCTCCTTAAGTTGTAATATTTAACCTGTAAAATGTGTCTTTACACCCTTGTTATCATAGAAATTGGAGAATGTAAGTAAGAGATGAATGAATATGAAATTATCAAGCTCTTTTCCTATTTCGTTTACTCTCCATAAACATGTATAAATTATTACTTTATTTTAGTGAAAGCTATCCAAGGAGAATTGCCTTTCTTTAAGCATTTTCCTCTCTTATTTCATAGCCTAACCCTCCACATTGCCTTCCATGCTATTCCGCTTGAAGCCTGTAAGCCAAACTGTGGTCCACATAGTGTTCCCATTGTCTGTTCCTATATTTTTGTCATTGCTCCTGATTGTATAAGTTACCTCATCTTCCATCCACTTACTTGAGTCTTACTTTTCTTTCAAGAAAACGTATGGAGCTGTCACTGACTTTGTTCTGCATCTCATTAACTGCTGCTCCTTCTGAGTTTACCGTTGTTTTATTTCTGTACCAGTTGTTTGGTCCTTAGCATATGCTAATTTGTATTTTTACAATTTGTAGTAAAACAAATATAACATAAAATTTGCCGTCTTAACTATTTTTAACTATACAGTTCAGTATTGTATATGTAAAACTGAAACTGTATCTACCAAACAACTCCCCATTGCCCTCTCCCCTCGGCCCCTGGCGACTAGGATCCTATTTTCTATGAATTTGACTATTCTAGATACTTCATAAAGTAGAATCATACAGTATTTGTCATTTTGTAACAGGCTAATTTTACTTAGAATAATGTTCTCAAGGTTCACCCATGTGGTAGCATGTATCAGAATTTACTTCCTTTTTAAGCCTGAATAATATTCCATTTTGTTTCTCTGTTCATTTGTTGATGGACACTGGGTTGCTTCTACCTTTGACTATTGTAAATAATGCTGCTATAAACATGGGTGTCTAATTTGTATTTTTAAAATATTTGATCAGTATGACTCCCATCTCTTTATGTCTATGTTAGTCTGAGATTTGGAGGGCAGTGACTGTGTTTTAATAAACCTGTTGAATCCTAGGTGTCTAGCATAGCACTGTGCCTTTTTAATAAACAATGTTTAGTAATCATTTCTTACTGAGTAGAGCAGATTTACTTTGTTAACTCTTCTTATTTTTAGTTCTTTGGTGATAATTAGTCTTTCTATCATAAGTTGAAAGAAGGCAAAACCAAACTTGCCTTCAAAAATATGTTAATCTCAGAAATCTTGGCTAATTACTCAAAGGCAGCTAAGAACCTTTTTTTTTTTTTTTTTTTTGGTGCTCAATTAACTTTCCTCGTCATTCTCAATGCAAACATATGACCTGGAAATCATGATTAACAAGAGCAGTCACAGATTTTCTGAAAGAAAGAAGAGTTGTTTTAGTGACCTTTTCTCATCTCTTACTTGGTCCTGCTGTATGCCAGTAGGTAACAATAGAGACTAGACTAAATTTTAGTTTAATATATTACAGATCTAGAAGGAATAAGAGTAGTATATAGTTCTTTTGCCTTCTTTTTTTCTAACTTATTTTTCTAAACATTTTTTTCCAAAGAAAAATCGTTTCCAACTTTGTAGAGCATCTAACATAAGAAAGTTTTTGAGTTGGCTACTCATAGCACTGTATTTTTTTAAAAAATTAGTAAATTTTTTTGGCTAAGAAATCTCTTTTAAAAGAAATTATTTTCAAGTAACTGTCTTTTATAAACGTTCATAAGGCTAGTAATGCTCTACTTTTTAGTAAACTAATAAGAGCAGAGACTTTTCAAAATGAATGGCTATCTTCTTATATACAAATATCTATGTATCTATGTGTATAATAATATAGGTACATGTATATATATGTATATGTTTGTGTGTGTGTGTATATTCTGATTTCTTCCTTTTCCCTCTCCAATGTAAATTCTCAACCTGTACTGATTTGAAAGGACTATATCATGACTTGACCTTGCAATTTCTAAGAACTGTTAGTCTTAGTTTGGTATTACTACATGTTTTTTATTTTATTTTCTCATTGTAACAGACTCAAAGTTTCAGAATCCATGGAGTTTATTTAAATTAATTCTTTGGTTTGTTTGTTCATTTGTTCATTCATTCACTCACTTAGCATACGTTTGAAAATGTACTATGTTTCAGACACCAAATGCCATGTGCTGTGCACCTTATTTCATTTTCAGTGATGTCGTATAAAAGCTGTCATCTAGAAGGACAGGATGTTTCATGAAATGTGTTGTTAATATTGGCAAACACTTTCATCAGTAACTTTAAGTTCAAATCTTTGATAGCAGCTACATGAAAAGAATATTATGTCAGAAAGTGTTGTCATGTTGCCATTGTGTACAATGTGGGTGGTGCTGTTTTAGAGGCAAAGAGCTGTTCACTTTTTATGTTTAACTGTATAAATATAAATTGTCTAGAAGGCGAGGTGGGAGGCAAAACCTTGAATAGTGTCCTTTCTAATATGTTTCTAAGTTCCTTGTAGCACTACACAGACCACATTAGAATGCATTGACCCTCAAAGGGAAAAAACAAGCTATCCAGATAGATACTTTAATCCAAATTAGCTCCTTCCAGACAGCTTATATAGAGGGCAAACTAAACTGTCTGTCACAAGCTGACCCTTTAGAAGGAATAATGGGAATTGGACCAGCAGATGTTGAACCAAATAACTTAGATGTGGTTCACTTTGCATCTGGAGCTATTTGCATACAAAGCCAAAAGGAAAGTTCAAACATTTTTCTCAAGACATTGGCAGAGAGAAACCTGCAAGACAGATGCCTTTTTGATTTCATGGTTCAATTTTTCCATTCTCCATTCTGTCCAGGAAAGCCTAGGACAACAAATCGGTCATTTTATTAATATCACGTTACTCTCCTTACTAACCCTGTTTTTCCAGTAGAATCTGTGTTACACATCTATGAGAGCTCAGAACCTGAGTCCACAAATTTTCGTTTGAGGAAAAATTGTTTCAGTATTTTTCTTCAGATTAATCTGTAGTTTGTACATAGTAATAATCAATGTTAATCAAATTCATTTGTCTGATTTATATTTGAGGTAAAATTTGAAGGTGACTTATTACATAGTCACATACGTGCATTATAGTAGGCAATATAGGTAATGCTTAAAAACTTTCCATCTGTCTTTGTATCTACATTAGACATTTTTGTCAGGACATAAACCAGATTTCTATTGAAGTCTAATAATTTCATAGTGTCTTTACAAAGATTATTTGAATAGAAAATTGTCACATAACTTCTTTTTGCTACATCTTGTATTTTCTGTTTAACTCCGAGGTTATTAACTCACCTTCTTTCACTCTGGAGCCAGTTTTTAAAAATGATGCCTAAGATGATAGCTTCTATAAAGCTGTGAATTATTACTGTACATATAGATACTAGTCTTGATGTGAATTTTCAGTAATTTATTGCAGTTCATGTTTTTATTAATGCATATTATAGGAAGTATACAGTGTTATTTGCTATACTTCTGAAAATTAGGTTTATTATAGTGTGGGTTAGAGTCAAATATCCCTGTTGTGGAGTGAGGAGTTCTGTCTTTGCCTTCAGCTAACTGTGTAACTTCTGTGAATCTCAATTAGCAAATCTATAAATTGAAGGACTAGATGATATCTAAATAATTCTATGAGATTTTGAATTCTCAGTTTATTATTTTATTTTATGGTCGTTATCTGCAATATGAGTAGCTTTTACTAGGTGAATTATGGTGCTTGGCTTAACTGTGTGGTATAACTGACAATACTAGTCTAATAAATAACAGTGGTTCTAAAAACAGAACACAAATATTAATGTGAAGAACTGTAATTCTTAAGAGAAACTTTGTCTTTTTCGGTATCTTTTAACAGTCAATTACTGTTCACATTGCTTTTTCTTACAGTATTTTATGGTACCTTTATCTTTTCTATCTGAATCTGAATTTGCTTTTTAAAGACTGTAGTGTGCATTTTAGGATATTTTAGGATATATTTAGAGAAAAGTAAAATAGTTTAAAAATAGTGCTATAGAGATTTTCTGATACTGCTAAAAAATGAAGGTTGGGGAATGAATATTTTTTCTATAATATGAAGATAGTGCTCTGACTCTTTATCATTATAATCCTAAGTTTGCCCCCCCACCAAAAAAAAAACACCGGAAATAAAACAAAACTTAGATTCTATTTGGCTCAGTAACAGTAGAAATCATTGCCTACTATTCTTACACCAATGTATACAATTCTCATCAGCTGTCCATCTTGAATTACATTTTTTGGCCTCAGAAAAGATACTTTTTATTGTTTTTGAGAGACAGACGTATATACATATATATAGTATAAGAGTATGAAAGAAAAGGGAAATAATGCGAAAGATAGACAGTGAAAATTTTTCTTTTATCTTGGTTCTCTAGTCTCACTTCTGATGCAACTAGTTTTATAAATTCTTTTTTAACCATCCGAATATCTTCTAGGCATGTGCAATTGTGTGGTGTCTATTTTTTTTAATAGGGATGACAGTGTATTATATATACATAGTAATACTCCCTGCTTTTTTTCCCACAATAATTTGGAGAACTTTCTGTAGAAGTACTTACAGATTTTCCAAATTCATTTTTAGTGGTTGCATAGTACTCTTTTTCATGGATTACTATTACTAATGTAACTAGCTATTTTTACTTTAATTCTTGCTATTACAAACAGACCTGTAGTGAATATTCTTGTATTTTCAGCAAAACTATTTTAATTAGCATGATAATGTATATTGTTTCTGTGACTTGAAAGATTATTTAAAATTAACAGTTTACTTACTAATTTTACTAATATAAACATAGAACAAAACATGCTGTTTAACTCTGAACAGTGTCAGATTTTATGTTTGAGGTCATATTTACCTAAGGTCATACATAAGAAAATGTTGGCCACATTGAAGGTGATAATTTTATGAGTACATTGAAAAAGAAAGTCTTCTTTAGCTAACCGTGGGCAAATTCATAGTAGCATGGTTGTTGAAATGGTTGTGTTTTTTAAATGTGTAAAATAACGTTTATTGCAACATTGTTTGTAATAGCCTCAAACTAGAAACAACTCAAATATTCGTCAAAAGTAGAAAGTTTAATATTTTGGGTTATATATAATAATAATAATATTATATTTATACTATATTATATATTTACATGTAATATATAATATATTCTTATATAAAGATAATGATAATTATTATTTTTTGAGACAGAGTCTCGCTCTGTTGCCCAGGCTGCAGTGCACTGGCACAATCTTGGCTCACTGCAACCTCTACCTCCCGGATTCAAGAGATATTCCTGCCTCAGCCTCCTGAGTAGCTGGGACTACAGGTGTGTGCCACCATGCCTGGCTAATGTTTTGTAGTTTTAGTAGAGACAGGGTTTCACTGTGTCAACCAGGATGGTCTCCATCTCCTGATCTCATGATCTGCCCACCTCGGCCTCCCAAAGTGCCAGGATTACAGGTGTGAGCCACCCTGCCTGGCTGGATTATATTTATATAATAGAACACCATACACCTGGAAAATTAACAAACTATAGCTACATATGACAACATGGAAGAATCTCATGATCATCTATACTGTCCTCAGAGTACCTTTAAGAGATCAATAGGAAGCCTTAAACTGACAGACTATTCTATAATGTTAGATTCGATAACACCACATTTTCTTTTTTTTTTTTTCTTTTTTCTTTTTTATTTTATTTTTTTTTTGAGACGGAGTCTCGCTCTGTCGCCCAGGCTGGAGTGCAGTGGCGCGATCTCGGCTCACTGCAAGCTCCGCCTCCCGGGTTTACGCCAT
This sequence comes from Trachypithecus francoisi, assembly GCF_009764315.1. Lineage (NCBI taxonomy): Eukaryota > Metazoa > Chordata > Mammalia > Primates > Cercopithecidae > Trachypithecus > Trachypithecus francoisi. The sequence goes on along the minus strand of NW_022681456.1, from coordinate 103,007,682 downwards.
TCTCCTGCCTCAGCCTCCCGAGTAGCTGGGACTACAGGCGCCCGCCATCTCGCCCGGCGAGTTTTTTGTATTTTTTTTAGTTGAGACGGGGTTTCACTGTGTAGACCAGGATGGTCTCGATCTCCTGACCTCGTGATCCACCCGTCTCGGCCTCCCAAAGTGCTGGGATTACAGGCTTGAGCCACTGCGCCCGGCCCACATTTTCATAGAATCTGTGAAGTCTTAGAATATCAGTCTCCCCTTGGGTTCTGGAATTACTCTTGTTCATTAGAATGAGGACTCCATTATTTTGGCCACAGAGCTATACCCAGGACTGCTTCAGAGCAAGCCCCATGTCTGAATCTTCAAAGGGTAGAGGTTGTCATCCTGTTTACTCAGTAGGGATGGCATGGGGAAGGGAGGAGAGAGTAGATTTCATCTAAAATCTACTGTGGATGAATAGTGCAATATGAGACTAAGAAAAATTTTTGAATCTGACCTCAGGTGTCTGGTATGGAGGTCACAGACTAAGACTGGACCTGAATCAAACAGAATAACCTCCATCACTCACTTCCTCCCTCCCTTTACCCCTGAGATTCTTGTATTGGACTCTTCGGCCTAGCTGTAGCTGGAAACAGTAAATGCTTCTGCTGTATGAATTTTCAAGTGGCCAGGCAGGGTTGAGGGACTCACAGGAACATGAGACTTACAGGGCCAGTATAACCAGAGGTTCTGACAGATATGCCCTATGCACACTTGGCTTGATGTCTCTGTACTGATGCCCCTAATGAATACTGTTGTTTCTAATGTGTATTTTAAATGAACTTATACTTTGTACTTACTCAGGTTGAGTTTTCATGTACTTCCTTCCTCTTTGTAAAGGTTGGACATTTGAGCTTCTTAAACGATGTCTCTAATTCTTGATGATATTCTCTTCTGTATTTGTGGTACTTCCTCTTTGTGGCAGGGGGTGTGGGGGAGTGGGAGGGTACCATGATTTCTTGAGATTCTGGAATCTTCCAACACCTTTTTTTGCCCATTCTCTCCTTGTGATTATCTATTCCATAGCCCACCCATCAGCAATTTCTGTAGTTTCTGAGTTCATTCAAAGTGGGGATCTTTTCAGTTCTCTCCACTTCCCTGGTCACTATCTCAGTCAAAGCCACCATCATGTATTTCCTAGATGACTGATGCAGCTTTTTTTTCCTGCATCCACTCTCACTGTCTGGTCCCCTCCACCCGCCCTGCTACCCATGACTCCGTTATTTTAAGTGGCACCAGAGAGGGCTGGAACACAGTGAATGATCAGTAGACGTTGCCTGTTTATGACATTTGATTTTAAAGTGTAGAAATGCTTAGAATTTATTTTTTCATTTGTTGTGGATTCCTGAATATCAGTAAAACATGATTTGATTATAATTTTGGAGGTTGTAATTTTGACTTATGATAGTCCTCTGAATATTTTGGTTGTAATTTCTGTATTGGGTTCTAAAGATTTGTACCTGTTGTTAGGAATAGCCTGAATAAATTTTACAAACGAATTGCAGTTATAAAATCCTCCATGATTTGGGTATTGCTATTGTGCCTAATCACAGTTTTTTTTAGTCCCAATTCTGGTTTTTGTATCAAAATGGTTATATTGGCTTGCAGCTAGTATGCATTAATTTTTTTCTTATTAAAGCATTGCTGAGGTGATAATCATTTAAATAATGATTTAATAATTTAATAATTTTAAATAATAATTAATAATTCATTAATGAAAATTTCCTTCATTGAAATTAAAATGGAAAATCTTCTAGATTTGTTTTTTTGGAGTGAATGTGTTAAAGGCTAGTGTTATTGTGGACCTCCTCAGATAGATTGTTTTAGTTAATGGACCTTCCCAGGTAATTTTAGAATAAATCACAGAGACTGCCTCTGAAGTACTTAGAACACAAAGATGTTTAGAGATATACTTTGGAACTGTGAATCAATAGGGAAGTTCTTACTTAAACTTAATCCTATAGAAAGTTTGCTAAAGATATGAAGAGTTTGATCATTTTGTATCTGTCAAGTCTGAGGTCATAGAAAAGTGGATAAAAGGTGATTTAGCTGGTTTGGAGGAAATTTTAATTCAATGTGGCTGACAATACAGAGTTGACAAAATACTGTAATAAAATATTGTACACATTTTGGTTATTAAGAAATGCTTTAGTTATGTAAATCAACTGTTACTTTTCTTCCTCCATCCCTTAAAAGGTTCACAATATTAATTTTTTTTATTTCAAGGAAACATTTGCTGATAGAATTGTTCATTAAACATGCGAATAAACATTTACTCACCAATTCATTAGGTTCCTAAAGGAGCAACCTTAAAGCAATTTCAACTCTTGGTCTTATTAATCTAAACACAAGTATTTTGCTTCAGTGGAATGTGTTTGATTAAATTTGTGAAATTTACTTCTAATTTTTTAAAAGAAAAACTAGATTCTCATTGGTTATGATCCTGCTTGACATTAGGAGGTAATACTGTTTGTTTTCAACCTTCTATTGTTTGATTTCTCCCCCATTCAACAAATTATTGTATATCAAGCACAGGGGAGACAATCGGGAACGAACAAGACAAACAAGATGTGTGCCTTCATGGCTTTTGCAAACTATTAAGGTACACAGAAATTAAATAATTGTTCAGATGTTTAATTATGACTAGGATACACTTTTAAGGGGAGGTATGGAGTGCCAGAATAGCGTATAGTAAAGGGATAGAGAGAGTGAGGTAGGTACTGCATTATAGCTAGGAAGAATATCAGATACAGAAGTGTTTGAGTCCCGATCAGGATTAGCAAGGCAAATGCCTATGATGGTAAGGGAGGCAGGGCTTACCCAAAGCATTACAGCAGAGACAGAGGGAAACAGCATGTTTTCAAGTGTTAACTTTTGGCAGTGTAGCTACACTCTCAATTTTATATTTGTTTTCTGATTAATTTCTCTTTTATGATCATTATTTTCTATTGTCTATTTTATTGTGTTTATTATATTTTTCCTAATTTTTAAAAATTTTTTATGCTTATCTTATTACTTTTAACCTTTATTTTCAGACAGAAGTATTCCAGGCTATGATTTTCCCTCTGATTACTGCTTTAACTGTATCTTGCCAATTTTATTTTTAAATTACAATTTTCAGATGAAGTGATACTTGAGTTATTTTTAAAAGTATTTGCTAATTTCCAAGTGTGGGGCTTTCTCATTTGTTTTTATTGTTATTGTTTTCTAATTTGGTTGCTTTTTATTGTTATTGTTTTCTAATTTGGTTGCTTTTTATTGTTATTGTTTTCTAATTTGATTGGTTTTTGGCCAGAGAAAGTTATTAGTTTGGAAGTTACGTACTCTGCTTCTTTTCTTTCAGTGGTATCCCTGGACATTTTCACAAGCATTCTTAACTCACTAAAACCTGAAACTAATTAGTATCTTTAGCCTTCTCTTGAAAAATACAAAGAATATGGAACATTTGAAATGTATTAATTTACTCTTTTGTTATTATGCTATTGTGTAGCATTTTAAATGTGTATATATATAAATATTGTATATGCATATGAAATACATACTTAATACATAATATATGCTATATATTACATATAAGTATAGATATATATTATATGTATAACACCACAAGACATTATTATCAGCGGTATTATGCTTGTTTGAAAATGCTTATTCCTGTTAGATAGATTCCTCTGGTTTCTATGTTGACATTTATTTCTTTGCTCTGCACAATGTAGATATTACTCCACCATCTTCTGATTTCCATACTTGTTTTTGGAAAGTTAGTTGATTCCATTAGTTGTTGTTCCCTTGAAGATAATTGCTCTTTTCTTCCTGAATCACTTTATGACTTAATGCTATGTAATTGGTGTTCTATAGTTTTACTGTGATGTACTAAGTAAGGATACCTTATTTTCTTTGATTAGAATTTACTGGGCTTCCGCATGTGTGGATTGAATCTTTAGATTTAATAAGCCCAAAAAGCTCAACAAATTAATTATGGGAAGTTTTATTACTTCTGAACATTCTTGGCCATTGTTTTTACCCATGTTGTTGTTGCTCCATTCTCTTTCTCCTTCTGGAACTCTAGTTAGTTAAGTAGCTTTTTTTTTTTTTTTCTTTCTTTCCTTCCTGCTTCTCTCTTTATTAATATATTCTGCCATTTGATGCCGTAATGTTCTCAAAAGTGAAAAACTATTCATGTGAAAAAGGAAGCATATGGGGATCTTATGTACTAGAATCTGATATTAGTGTGTTTCTACTGCTAAGACATTTGTGCCTTTAATGCACTTCAGAGTATTGTATCATTATTGTAATTTATGCTTATGGCCTACTTAGAAGTGATGTCAATTGTGCTTGTATAAAAATTCTTTTTTCTTAGATCCATGGCCTATGTAAATAATTTGTGAATTTGTATTCCTTGATTATTTTTAAAGACATTTGGCATCTTTATGTAATTGAATATTGTATGTATGTGTATGTTTGTGTATATATAATCATGTAATATATATGATTCTCAGAATTTTTGAGTGATGTTTCTTTAGAAAGAAAGGGAATTATTATTGGTCATGATAATACTGTTTATAACTTAAACCTGATGTCATTTCGGATTCACTGGGTGTAAACCAAAGAGATATATTTGTTTTCTAGAATCTCTTATAATAAAGTGAAATAAATTGGCAACATACTTCACAAGTGCATGACGAAAATAACTATTTTATTTCTCTTAATGGGAAGGATATAAATTATATGAATAGTGGAAAATGTTTCACATTTTCCTATTTCTATCATATACAGTGTGCAGTTCCCTGTGTAACTTATAAATTGATAAAGATCTTGGCTGAGGGGTAGATTGTAATTTATGCCTTACTCAGATTGCTGAGTACTGTTAGGTTCTTGAGTCTGAATCAGCCTTTCAAGGTCTTGGAGCAAATGATTTTTCATCTTCATAACAGGACAGTGATTTTTTTATGTTTCAGAGTATAGAAATTTAACTGGTCATTTACTTTAGAAAAACTGTTTATTGTTTTGCCCATTGTAAATATTAGTTAAGATTTTTTGTAGGCTCACAAAAAAATCTAATGTAACAGGATCCGTGCTATAAACCCTGTGTTCATCTGTTGAAAATTATATGTATATTTTTAAAGGTTTATATACAGTTATATGTATAATTTAGAGAAATTTCAGCTTTTTGTATTAGATTTTAAATTTTTAATTATGTTTTACTTACCCGCTAAGACTTACGGGAAGTGAAATTTCAGAGATATGCTATCAGTTTTCCTAAAGGCTAATTGAAGCCATGTTTCATAAGCTTATAACTTACAGTGATATATTTACAAGTTTGGTAAGTAATGTTAAATATTTCTCTGTAAGATCACGTAGACTAGACATTAAAATTAACAAATATCTTAGAACTGAAAAAGCCTGTGTTCAAATATCGTTTTATAAGAATACACCCAAAACTGACCTTCTTCATAATATTGAACATTTTAGAGATTTATAAATGACACTGTCACAAAGGGAATTTCTCATACTCATCATGAGTTCTATAGGTACTACTTTAATTAAATTACAGTTTGAGTTTTTTCTTTAATGAGGATAATAAAATTTTGGTATATCAGATGCTCTTTATTTTAAACTTATATTGCTTTTTAGCTAATTCAATTATTTAACTTTTAGCAAAAACTGAATACAACTGCATTTGTTAAGTACTATTATAGGTTGAACATCCCAAATCCAAAAATCCAAACTGTGAAATGCTCCAAAATCCAAAACTTACATGATGCTGAAAGGAAATGCTTAATAGAGAATTTTGGATTTGGGGTTGTCAAATTTGGGATGGTAAATATTCTGAAATCTGAAAATCTCTGGTCTCAAGCATTTTGAGTAAGGAGTACTCAACCTGTAGTCAAATTTTTTCTGTTTCTTGCATCAGCCTTCCTCCTTTTTTTCACTTTGATCAAGTAGGTCAGATTTAACATCTCATCTGGACTGTTATAACACTAATTTAACTGGTTTCTTTGCCTTGTAATTCATTCTATACATGGTTTCCAAAATAATTTTTATATAGTCATCTTTACATAGTAGTTAGTTTAGAACCACCCTAAGTTCTTTTGTCTCTCTTTCAAGGGCCATTATGATCTGGTAGTAGCCAGACTCTGTAGACTTTCATTCACTGTTACCCTTGTCATACTAGTGGCACAGTAAAACTGAAAATTACTTGCACTTCCTGGCACATATTTGCAATTTATTCCTACCTCTGGTTCTTTCTTCTAGTTGTGCTATTCAGCTAAAACATTTTCTCCATCTCTGCATGTTCAGATCACACTCTTCCTTCATAGCCCAGTTCAAAAGTCTCTTTCTCTGCTGAGCTTTTCTGTCAGTCCTCTAGCCTGCCTAATCCCAAATTTTGAAGTGACCTTTCTTTTTCATTAATTACTGTTTAGTTTCATCTGTGGCATTTTATGCTGTTAGCTAGTCTCTTTTCTGTTGTCAGTCATGACACTTTATACCCCTGGTTCTTTCCTACTACTATGATCTTCCCTTTTGACTTCTTTACTTATCTTCTCTCTCCCTTCCTTTTAACAATTGTTTTTAGGGTTTTGTCCTTGACCCTTTTGTATTTTCTCTTTGATGAAATCTTTTACTTGAAGATACCCAAATTTATGCCATCATTCTTGACCCTTCTTTGGAGCCTTCCTGCCTTGATATGTAACTTAAAGTCAACATCTCTAAAACATATCTCCCCTTTTACTGTTTCACACTTGAACTATTATTTCTTTTCTCACTTAATAAAAATAACTGTTCATCTAGGAGCATAAGCCAGATAACTACCTGTATAAGTCTTTCTCAAGTCTTTTTGTTTATTCAGTATAGTTAGGACTGGAGTGTCTGTAATCATCATGTTCCTTTTGAGCTCTTTACTTTTCAATTATATTGAAGTACTTGCTGTTCCCTAAACACATCCTGTGGTTTCATGACTCTGTAGCTTTTAATATGCTGTTCTCTTTGCCTGGAAAGTCCTAGTAAGAATTATACAGACTTGGATATGAATCCTGGCTTCACCATTAACAGCTATGTAACCTTGGTCAACTTAATAAGCCTTTCAAGTACCTGTTTCCTTATTTGTAAAATAGTAATAATATCTACTTAAAAAAAGTATTGTGAAAATCAAGTGTGAATATGCACATATACATGCATACATATTATATAACATATATACAGATACATTCATATATACAATTATGTGTATATATGATTAAAATGATAATATATACTATTAAAGATTAAATGTGTATATATGCCTGATATGGTACAGTTTAAATACTCATTTTCCTCTTTTTCTTACCTTTCCTTTCTCTTGCAAGTTCTGTGTCATATATTAAGCTTACCTTAGGATCATTAGTTTTGTGAAGTCTTTCTTTTTTTAAATATGATGTAATCCTTTTCTTCACTGTACTTTTACTTTAATATTCCAAATCTTTAATGTGATATAAAAGTTTGTCTATGTATCTTTTCTAGAATGTGAGCTTTAGGATTGGGAAACTGTCTTGTTTATATTTGTATCCTCTTGAATAAAACTTTGAAATAGCATCCTATGAGATCCCTCAAGTTAAGTACAGAAGTCATGCACGTATAAGTATATAGACTTACCTAGGAGAGAAGTTCATAATTTCTTTTAGATTCTCAGAGTAGTCTATTCTTAAGGTGAAGACTCACTGGCCTAGATTTCGATGCATGAAACAGATATTCCACTGAATTAAACCATGCATTTCCTGACCCTGGGAAGGGAGGCACCAGCTCCTTTCTGGTTCTGGATCACTTCGGTGGGAGAGTAAATGGAGAGCTGCTGATCCCGCGCCTCACTCTCCTGACTCAACTTTTGGTCCTCCAGCACTTTCAATTATGATTTTGTAATCAAGAATTTCCCTAACTTAAAGCTTTCGCTTGAAATTTCTAGAGTAGTTTGTCTATTCCACTAAACCCTTTTTTTGTACTAGCACATTATAAGTTTTGGTTGAATTAATAGAATATTATGTGAAAAAATACTAGAAACTTTATTTTTCTTTCTGTAAAGCATGGTGTTGGACAGATTAAAAAAGAATATATTTTCTTTGCAATATCTGTTTGTGCATATATACGATGAAGTGTTCAGTTGTACACTTTTGTTTATGTAGTCAGGTGTGGTCTAAAATATAGCATATCTACTGCTTTAGATATAGCTTATATTTATCTACCTCATTCATTTGAGTAGTTGAGAATATAAACAGAGGAAATGGAATTACATCTCCAAACATATTTGATTCTTTTAAACAATTTGTCTCAAAGGCACTCTGATATGAGCAGGGTGTCACCTTTTGGAACTTCACACACCGGGGCCTGTCGTGGGGTGCGGGGAGTGGGGAGGGTTGGCGTTAGGAGATATACCTAATGTAAATGACGAGTTAGTGGGTGCAGCACACCAACATGGCACATGTATACATATGTAACCTGCACGTTGTGTACATGTACCCTAGAATGTAAAGTATAATAATAAAAGTCAGTGAACAGACTAGAACAGAAAGTACACAGTTCTTTTCTCTGATATTTCATCTATTTAAACTAGCAATCATGCTTGTATTTTGATAATACTGGAAGATTTTAGTAGACCTTTTTAATAATCTTATGCAGTTGAATCTTTTATGTTGTATTGTGAAGAGAAAAAAATTAAGTTAGTTTTGTACATTACCTTCCCATTCTTCTACTCCTGTAACTGTTTCTCATAGGTCTTTCACTTTTTTTTTTACTGTATACGTCTCTGATGTTTGGATTTACCATCTGAGTATGTGTTTTATGATTTAATTCAGTCTGAAATACTGTATTTACAACATGACACTAGCTGTAAAATCATTCTGTCTGTGAGGTAATTACTGATCTTACTGTAGTTGTCATTTCTGTTGAATAAGTAATATGTAATACAGAATTCTTTTTATAATCTATATGTCTATAATGGTGATGTGATATATTAGATCTTGGATTAGAAGAACATATAGGTAAATGATTTCTACCCCTTTGTAAATACCTTCTATTAAAGATAATTGCTAATTAACGATTAGTGAGTTACTAAACCTTTTATTAAGATATACTGTGCAGCCTTGTGCAGTGGCTCATACTTGTAATCTCAGCACTTTTAGGAGGCTGAGGCAGGAAGATCACTTGGGGCCAGGAGCTCAAGACCAGCCGGTGCAACATAGTGAGACTGTGTTTCTTTAAAAAAAAAAAAACAAAAAAAAACAAAAAACCAGGCATGGTGGCATGCATGTATAGTCCCAGCTACTTACCTGTAGTCCCAGCTACTTTTAAGACTGAGGTGAGATGATCACTTGAGCTCAGGAGTTGGAGACTGCAGTCAGCTATGATTGTACCACTGTATTCTGTCTTTGGTGACAGAGTGAGATTCTTTCTCAAAAAAAAAAAAAAAAAAAAAAAAGCTCTCCTATGCAATATGGCTTTCTGTTTGAGACTTATACTGTCCATTTTTTTCCATCTCTGCATGTCTTCATTTATCACTTAATTTTTCTAGAAAGGGTTTGAAGCATTAATATGTTTTTTGGCAATAATCTATTTAGTCTTAATGCTATTTGGTCTTAATAAATTGGGAAGTTTTTATTCATTAAGCAATTTTGGGAAAGATTTGAGTATCATTTGTTGTATGGACATGGTATTTGTATCAGTCATGGTTCAACCAGAGAAGCAGACCCAGTAGGAGATATATATATTAAGGTATTTTTTTTTTTTAAATAAATAGTTAGCTTACATGAGTGTGGAGCTGACTAGACAAGCCTGAAATTCATAGGACGGTCCATCAGGAGGGGCAGGTTAGAACCCATAGGCACAGGTTGAAACTGCAGTCCACACACAAAATTTCTCCTTTACTAGGGAACTCTCAACTATGCTTTTAAGACCCTTCAAAAGATTGAATCAGGTCCATAATTATCTAGGGTAATCTCTTACTTAAAGTAAACTTATTATGGACTTTAATCACATACAAACCTTCACAGCAACATCTAGATTAGTGTTTCATTATTAGCTTATCCAGGTTGACATTTCAAAAGGCTGTCACAGTATTCTTATTTTCTTTTGTGTATATGTATATGTCTCTGAATCTATTTAAGTATAGATTTTGCTATAATAATTATTATTTTTCCTTAGTCTGCCATTAGCAATGGTGTTGTTAGAGTAGTGTATAGAAAGTAGTTGACATAATTAAAAGGGAGTGATTTTAACCCAGTCTTTTGATCTTGTTTCTGTTTTTGCAGTTTTGTAAGTTTTGAGAAACTTGCTGACCAATGTTGTTGCAAGGACATACTTTTTTGGTTTGACTTATCCCATAGTACCCTGGATTTAATGTTAACAGTGGGATAATCTGTTAGAATATTTCTATTTCTCTTTTCTGTGCATGTATAGAAAAGACTTGTAAACTGTTGAATTGAAATATTGATTGAAAAGATATTTTAAAAGATAAAGGAGGCTTCTGAATATCATAACTTAAAGGTAGAAATTACATATATCACAGGTAAAAGACAAAAAGGATAACTAAAATTATGAAAATGAACTTTACTCAGAATATTTACAATGAATAAAATAGAGCCTCACGTACTACCATTAAGTTGGTAATGCATTTTATTTTTCTTACCTTTGATAATTTCCACCATCCTACCAATACAAAACATTTTTTTACTCCAAGTTAAATCTAATTAAGATGATTTAAGGAGCATTGGGGGATAATGATGCTATTTGTTGTAGAGGCTGACCATTCTGTGTGCTTTTGCGTACCCATCGCTTAGCTACCACTTACAAGTGAGAACGTGTAGTATTTGTTCTTTTGTTCCTGAGTTACTTCACTTAGATAATGGCCTCCAGTTCCATCCAAGTTGTTGCAAAAGACAATATTTCATTCTTTTATATGGCTGAGTGGTATTTCATGATGTATACATACCACATTTTCTTTATACACTCGTTGGTTGATAGACACTTAGATTGATTCTTTATCTTTGCATTTGTGAATTGTGCTGTGATAAACATACACCTGCAGATGTCTTTTTGATATAATGATTCCTTTTCATTTGGGTAGATATCTTCTAGTGTAATTGCTGGATTAAATGGTAGATCTACTTTTAGTTCCTTGAGAAAGCTCCATACTATTTTCATAAAGGTAGTTTAATTAGGTTCAATTTATTTATTTTTGTTTTTATTGCATTTGCATTTGGGGTCTTAGTCATAAATTCTCTGTCTAGGCCAATGTCCAGAAGCATTTTTCTTAGGTTTTCTCCTAGAAGTTTTATGGTTTCAGGTCTTAGATTTAAGTCTTTAATCCATCTCGGTTTAGTTTTTACATGTGGTGAGAGATAGCGATCCAGTTTTATTCTTCTACACGTGGTTATCCAATTTTCCCAGTACTATTTATTTAATAGTAGGGTGTCCTTTCCCTAATTTATATTTTTATCTGCTTTGTTAAAGATCAGTTGGTTGTAGGTATTTGGCAGTATTTCTAGGTTCTCCATTCTGTTCTATTGTGGCCTATGTGTCTACTTTTATACCACGTCTGTGCTGTTTTGGTTACTATAGTCTTGTAGTATAATTTGAAGTCAGATAATGTGATACCTTCATATTTTTTTCCTTTTGCTTAGGATTGCTTTGTCTCTTTGAGCTTTTTTTTTGGGGGGGGGTTCCATATGAATTTTAGGATTTTTTTTAGTTCTGTGAAAGGTGATGTTGGTATTTTGATAGGAATTGCATTACATCTGTAGATTGCTTTGGGGAGCATGGTCATTTTCATAATATTGATTCTTCCTATCTGTGAAGATGGTATGTTTTTCCATTTGTTTGTATCATCTGTGATATCTTTCATCAGTCTTTTGTTGTTCCTATATAGATCTTTCATTTCCTTGGTTAAGTATATTCTTAGGTATTTTATTTTTTTTGTATCTCTTGTAAATGGGATTGAGTTCTTGCTTGATTTGATTCCTAGCAGAGTTGTTACTGGTGTATAGCAGTGGAATATTTTTTTGTTTCATGAAAGTTAATGGTTGTTAAAGGTTGAGTATCCCTTATCCAAAATGTTTGAGACTGGAAGTATTGCGGATGATAGAGTTTTTTGGATTTTGGAATATTTGCATTTATATAGTATTTCTTGGGGATGAGACCCAAGTGTAAACATGAAATTTATGTTTTATGTATAGCTTATACATATAGCCTGAATGTAATTTTATACAAGATTTTAAATATTTTTAAAATATGAAATGAAATTTTGACTGCAGCCTATCACATGGAGTTAAGTGCAGAATTTTCCATTTATGGTATCATGTGGATGCTCAAAAAGTTTCAGATTTTGAATTATTTTAGGTTTCAGGGTTTTGGATTAGGGATGCAAAGTCTGTGTTAGTAATGAATTTAGTGGGGGGTATGTTAGTCTGTCTCTGCCAGGCATGTTATTCTTTTTCAGCAGTGAGTGTGTTTGACATGGTCTGGTTCTTCTGAAATCAGATTTCTCTTGTAGCATATTTAACAGGAATTTGTAAAGTGTTTTCTTATGTAAGAATAGCACTCTTTCTAATTGTAAACATTCATGATACAGCTTTTTTTTTTTTTTTTTTTTAATTGAGTGGGTTTATTTCCATTGAACTATTGGAAAAAAGGAGTTTTTAGGCATGTACTTATTGTCATATGGAATACTGGTAAACTTTGTTTTCTTGCTAAAATTTTAGTGCACGCAGGTAGCTTTTGAAGAAATCTAATGCAAATTAGGCTTTCTGGACTGTCTAGCACCCTTTGCCTTTACCTTTTGTGATTATACTTTTTTGTATTTAATGCATATCTATAGAAATAGTGATTGTTGGTTGGGTATGGTGGCTCATGCCTATAATCCCAGCACTTTGGGAGGCCAAGGCGGGCGGATCATCTGAGGTCAGGAGTTTGAGACTAGCCTGACCAACATGGGGAAACCCCGTCTCTACTAAAAATACAAAATTAGCTGGGTGTGATGGCGCATGCCTGTACTCCCAGCTACTCAGGAAGACTGAGGCAAGAGAATCGCTTGAATCCAGGAGGCGGAAATTGCGGTGAGCCAAGATCGCCCACTGTACTCCAGCCTGGGCAATAAGAGTGAAACTACGTCTCAAAAAAAAAAAAAAAAAAAAAAAAAGAAAGAGAGAGAAATAGTGATTGTTAGCCAGTCCTTCTCCATCTCCTTGAATATGCCCAGATATTGCTTAGGTTTAATGAATTGTTATATGTTGGGATGAAAGTAACATGATTGTATTCATAGTCAACAGTGCTTCTTAAATAAAGAGGGGCTATTTACTCTGAGATATATTCTTTCTTTTTTTGCCTAGTTGTTGGACTACCACCTCTGAAATAGCATATATTAACTGTCTCCTCCTATAAATATATTCTAATGAAGTAAGGTTTTTACTATGTAAAACATAACTCTGTATGAACTCAACTTGTTTTGAGGAATATTCTCCAAATGGAATTCTAGTATGGAGGGTTGGTGGAAAGAGCACTGCTATTAGGAATCAGAATCAGAAAATGTCCATTGTAGTCTTAGTATGTTAATGCTTGACAGGGTAATTTAGGCAATATTTGATTTTTTTTAGAACTCATTAATTGTAAAATGTGAAAATGGAGAGGATTGACCTGGTTATCTAAGGTTTCTTCTGTATGCTGTCTCGTTTGCAGATACTGGGATGTCATAACCAAGTGAGAAGTTTTTCAGAGTTTCTCTGAAGGGGCTTTAGAGATGAACAGTTGTTTTCTTGTTAAGTTTGCTCCTGTTTGAGATTGGAAACAGAACCTTGCAGACTCACTAATCTCGTTTTATCACTATATCGAGAGTAAATCCATCTCTCAGAGACAAACTAAGCTTATGAAACTTAAATATGAAGCCTGAATGTTAAGTTGATTTACAAGGAGAAATTTCTGTGCCAGAGACTGGAATATTCAAGGTCTATTCTCTCTCTGCATGCAGAACAAATGTTAAGTCATATTATGATTAAAAGGTACGTAATGAGTGTGGAATTGGAGTAAAGAGAATGAAATAAAATCGAATTTAATGATATTGCAGCAGTTTGCCAATAGGACTGGTAAAATTTAAAATGTTGGCTTAAGTGCCCTTTTCTCTGGATGATACTTAAATGAATCCTGCCAGTGTTTATCTGTGTTTCTGTATTTAAATTTATTTCCTTTATTTAAATTTCTATGGCTGATTTACCAGTCTTTCTGATTAATCTTATTATTTATCTAAATATATTAACTGGATATATTAATATTTTATATTTTAATCTTTCTGACTTGGGAATAGCTAGCTCTCCTTAATTTGGGAGACTTTGCATATCTATGTTTTGATCACCTATTTGATGATTATTCTGATAATTTTACTTCATAAAACAATTCCCCAATCATTATAATTATTTATCATAAAACTTTTAAAAGAAAAATAATGTTGTTTTGCTCATTTTCTAAATGGGGAACCTAAGGCTCAGTGTCTACCCTGGAGTGCTGAGCTCTCATGTAGAACTGGGATGTGAATCTAGTTCTCAAATCCAAGTTCTTTTTCTACAGTTTGCTTTATATGTAGAAGTGGCTTGAGTTCTCTTAAAGGCAACAAAAAGAGCTAAATATGTATTTAAGGTATTTGGAACTTCCAATATAGAAGTTTTTTTTTTTTTTTTCCTTATTTAAATTGTACCTTCATAGACATTAAAATAAAGCTTCTTTTAAAAAAACTTTTATTTTAAGTTCAAGGGTACATGTGAACGTTAGTTATATAGGTAAACCTGTGCTGTGGGGGTTTGTTGTACAGATTATTTTGTCACCCTAGTGCCCATTAGTTATTTTTCCTCATCTTCTCCCTCCTCCCATCCTCCACTTTCTGGTAGGCCCCAGTGTCTGTTGTTTCTCTCCATGTGTTCTCATTATTTAGCTCCCACTTATAAGTGAGAACATAGAGTTTTTGGCTTTCTGTTTCAGCATTAGTTTGCTAAGGGTAATAATGGTCCTGAGCTCCATCCATATTCCTGCAAAGGAAATGATCTCATTCCTTTTTATGACTATATAGTATTCCATGGTGTACATGTAACACATTTTAAAAATCCAGTCCATCCTTTGATGGCCATTTAGGTTGATCCCATGTCTTTGCTATTGTGAAATGTTGCAGTGAACATACACTTGCGTGTGTCTTTATGATATAGCAATTTATATCCCCAGTAATGGGGGGATTGCTGGGTCATATAGTAGTTCTGTTTTTAGCTCTTTAAGGAATTGCCACACTGCCTTTCCACAGTGGTTGAACTAATTTATACTACCACCAACAGTGTATAAGTGTTTCTGTTTCTCTGCAACCTAGACAGCATCTATTTTTTTGACTTTTTAACAATAGCCATTATGACTGGTATGAAATAGTATCATATTCTGGTTTTGATTTGCATTTCTCTAGTGATCAGTGATGTTCAGCTTTTTTTCATATGCTTGTTGACTGCATGTATGTCTTCTTTTAAAAAGTATCTGTTCATGTCCTTTGCTCATTTTTTAATGGGGCTGTTTTTCTCTTGTAAATTTGTATGAGTTCCTTATAGATGTTGGATATCAGATCTTTGTCAGATGCCTAGTTAGCAAATACTTTCTCCCATTCTGTAGATTGTCTGTATACTGTAAAAATACTTTCTTTTGCTGTGCAGAAGCTCTTTAGTTTATTTAGATCCCATTTGTCAATTTTTGCTTTTGTTGCAGTAATAGCTTTTGGCATGTTTGTCGTGAACACTCTGCCTGTTCCCTTGTCCAGAATGGTATTGCCTAGGTTGTCTTCCAGAGATTTTATAATTTTGAGTTTTGCATTTAAGTCTTTAATCCATTCTTATGTTAATTTTTGAAAATAGTGTTAAGGAAGGGGTCCAGTTTCAATCTTCTGCATGTGGCTCACTAGTTATCCCAGCACTATTTATTGAATAGGGAGTCCTTTCCCCATTGCTTGCTTCTTTCAGCTTTGTAAAAAATTTGATGGTTGTAGGTGTGAGGCCTTAGTTCTGGGGTCTCTCTCCTGTTCCATCGGTCTGTGGATCTGTTTTTGTACCAATAACATGCTGTTTTGGTTACTGTAGTCCTGTAGTATAATTTGAAGTCAGTAGCATAATGCCTCCAGTTTTGTTTTATTTGCTTAGGATTGCTTTGGCTAGTTTTTAGTTCCATATGAATTTTCAAATAGTTTTTTCTAGTTCTGTGAAGAATGTCATTGGTAGTTGAATAGCAATAGCATTGAATGTATGAATTACTCTGGGCAGTATGGCCATTTTAATGATACTGATTCTTTCTATCTGTGAGTGTGGAATGCTTTTCCATGTATTTGTGTTATCTCTGATTTCTTTGAGCAGTGTTTTGTAGTTGTCATTGTAGAGGTCTTTCACCACCTTGGTTAGCTGTGTTCCTAGTTATTTTATTCTTTTTGAGGCAATTGTGAATGGGATTATGTTCCTAATTTTGCTCTCATCTTGACTGTTGTTGGTGTAATAGGAATGCTAATGATTTTTGTATATTGATATTTTGTATCCCAAGACTTCATTGAAGTTATCAGCTTAAGGAGCTTTTCGGTGAACACAATGGGGTGTTCTAGACATAGAATCATGTTGTCTGCAAGCAGGGATAGTTTGACTTCCTTTCTTTTTATTTGGATGTACTTTATTTCTTTCTCTTTCCTGATTGCTCTGTCCAGGACTTCCAATAGTATGTTGAATAGGAGGGGTGAGAAAGGGCATCATTGTTTTTTTCTGGTTTTCAAGGGAAATGCTTTCAGCTTTTGTCCATTCAGTATGATGTTGGCTTTGGGTTTGTCATGTATCTCATTATTTTGAGGCATGTTCTTTCGATACCTAGTTTATTGAGAGTTTTTAACACGAAGGAATGTTGATTTTTTATCAAAAGCCTTTTTTGCATCTATTGAGATAATCATGTGTTTTTTGTCTTTAGTTCTGTATAGGTGATGAATCATATTTATTAATTTGGGAATGTTGAACCAACCTTGCATCCTGGGAATAAAGCCTCCTTGATTGTAGTGGATAAGGTTTTTGATGTGCTGCTGGATTTGGTTTGCCAGAGGTGTTTTTGCATTGATGTTCATCAAGGATATTGGCATGAAATAATTATTTCTTGTTGTGTGGCTACCAGGGTGATGTTTTAGTATCAGGATGATGTAGACCTCATAGAATGACTTAGGGCAGAGTCCCTCTTTCTCAGTTTTTTGGAATAGTTTCAGTAGGAATGGTACCAGTTGTTCTTTTTGTATCTGGTAGAGTTCAGATGTGGATATGTCTAGTCCTGGGCTTTTATTGGTTGGTAGGCTACTTATTATTGATTCAGTTTGGGAGCTTGTTATTGATCTGTTCAGGAATTTAATTTCTTGCTGGTTCAGACATGGGAGGGTGTATATGTCCAGGAATTTATCCATTTCTTGTAGATTTTCTAGTTTGCATGCATGGAGGTGTTCATAATGTACTCTGATGGTTCTTTGTATTTCTGTGTGGTCAGTGATAATATCCCCTTTATTGTTTCTAATTGTGTTTACTTGGATCATTACTTTTTTCTTCTTTATTTGTCTAGCTAGTGGTCTATTTTACACATTTTTTCAAAAAGCCAACTACTGGATTCATTGATCTTTTGAATGAATGAATGAATGAATGTATGAATTTGTTTATTTTGTCCCAGTCTCCTTGAGTTCTGCTCTAATTTTGGTTATTTCTTGTCTTCTGTTAGCTTGGGGATGGGTTTGCTCTTGGTTTTCTAGTTCTCTTAATTGTGATGTTAGGTTGTTAAACTGAGATCTTTCTAACTTCTTTGTGTGGACATTTCGTGCTATAAATTTCCCTTTTAACACTGTCTTACCTGTGTCCCAGGGATTCTGGTATGTTGTATCTTTGTTCTCATTCGTTTCAAAGAACTTCTTAATTTCTGCCTTATCTTCGTTATTTACCCAAAGTTATTCAGGAGCAGATTATTCAATTTTCACGTAATTGAATGGTTTTGAGCTATTTTCTTAGTTTTGAATTCTATTTTTATTACACTCTCATCTGAGAGAATTTGTGTTATGATTTCAGTTCTTTTGCGTTTGTTGAGGAGCATCCTATGTTTGATTGTGTGGTCAATTTTAGAATACATGCCTTGTAGCAATGAGAAGAATGTGTATTCTGCTGTTTTTGGGTGGAGAGTTCTGTAGTTGTCTTATCAGGTCCATTTGATCCAGTGCTGAGTTTAGGTCCTGAATATCTTAGTTATTTTTTTTTTTTGCTTTGATGCTCTTTTTCTGTCAGTGGTGTTTTGAAGTCTCCCACCATTACTGTGTGGGAGTCTAAGACTCTTTGAAGGTCTCCATAACCTTGCTTTATGAATCTGGGTGCTCCTGTGTTGGTTGCATATATGTTTAGGATAGATCTTCTTATTGAATTGAGTCCTTTGCCATGATGTAATGCTGTTACTTGTCTTTTTGGATCTCTGTTGGTTTGAAGTCTGTTTTTTTCTGAAATAAGGACTGTAATCCCTGCTTTTTTTCTGATTTCCTTGTGCTTGTTAGAGTTTTCTCCATCCCTTTATTTTGAGCCTGTAGGTGTCATTGCATGTGAGATGGGTCTCTTGAAGGCAGCATACCATTAGGTCTTTGTTCTTTATCCAACTCACCACTCTGTACCTTTTAATTAAGGCATTTAGTCCACTTACATTCAAACTTAGTATTGAAATGTGTGGATTTGATTCTGTCATCATGATGTTAGCTGGTCATTATGCAGACTTGTTTGTGTAGTTGCCTTATAATAGTGTCACTGGTCTGTGTACTTAAGTGTGTTTTTGTAGTGGCTAGTCCAAATAAAGCTTTCATTAATGCAATAGGAGCCAATTGTTTTTTATATTTTGCTCATTGTAGATGTAGGATCATATTACAGTTAAATTATCACTTTTTAAGGAGTTAAATGTTAAGTATTCTAAATTTCTGATTGATATTAACCTTAAAGATTAGTTTGTGAGGTTTCATACCCAACTCATATGTTTTTTAAAAGTATACTGTATTTTAGCATTGGTATTTCTTGTTAAAATATTTAGTTTTTATATATTTTAGTTTTTTATGTTCATCAAGAGGTAACTTTGGTATTTTACTGTACTCTTGTGGCAAAACATTCTTTGTGTGAAGGCATTTCCTCACCACTCTATCCCTATTTTTCTTACTTTGAAAAAATATTAGGTTGATGCAAAAGTAATTTCTGTTTTGGACCATGAATTTTCTTTTTTTTTTTTTTTTTTTTTTTTAAGGCGGAGTCTTGCTCTGTTGCCTGGACTGGAGTGCAGTGGCCGGATCTCAGCTCACTGCAAGCTCCGCCTCCCGGGTTTACGCCATTCTCCTGCCTCAGCCTCCCTAGTAGCTGGGACTACAGGCACCCGCCACCTCGCCCAGCTAGTTTTTGTATTTTTAGTAGAAACGGGGTTTCACCATGTTAGCCAGGATGGTCTCGATCTCCTGACCTTGTGATCCGCCCGTCTCGGCCTCCCAAAGTGCTGGGATTACAGGCTTGAGCCACCGCGCCTGGCCTGGACCATGAATTTTCAGTCATCATAACTAGGCTTGAACACATCTTTATTAAGCAAATTAGGAACCATTACAATCAACACATTTTTGCCAACAAGAAAGAAGGTTGTTTATTCCTGTAGTGTAAAATTCCATGCTTCAGCATTCAGAAAAAAAGCATTTTCTGCACCCTGCTGGTTGTAGAAATGTTTTCCCTTAAAAAGTTGTCGAGATGCTTGAAAAAGTTGTAGTTGTTTGGCGAGAGATCAGGTCAATATGGCAGATAAGACAAAACTTCATGGCTCAATTTGTTCAATTTTTGAAGCATTGGTTGTGCAACATGTGTTCAGGCATTGTCATGGACAAGAATTGGGCCCTTTCTGTTGACCAGTGCTGGCTGCAGGCATTGTAGTTTTCAGTGCATCTCATCGATTTGCCAAGCTTACTTCTCAGATGTAATGATTTTACTGGAATTCGGAAGGCTGTTGTGGGTCATACCAGCAGCAGACCACCAACCAGTGACCATGACCTTTTTTTTGGTGCAAGTTTGGCTTTGGGAAGTACTTTGGAGCTTCTTTTCAGTCCACCTACTGAGCTGGTAATTGCCAGTTGTCATATAAAATCCGCTTTTTGTTGCATGTCACAATCTGATTGAGAAATGATTGTTGTTGCATAGAGTAAGAGAAGACAGCACATCAAATGATGATTTTTTTGGTTTTCGCTCAGCTCATGAAGCACACACTTATTGAGCTTTTTCACCTTTCCAGTTTACTTCAAATGCTAAATGACTGAGAATGGTCAATGTTGAGTTCTTTGGCAACCTCTTGTGTAGTTATAAGAGGATGAGCTTTGATGATTGCTCTCAATTGGTTGTTGACAACTTCCAATGGCCAGCTACTGTGATCTTCATCTTCAAGGCTCTTGTCTCCTTTGCAAAACTTCTTGAACCACCAATTCACTGTACATTTATTAGCAGTTCCTGGGCCAAATGCGTTGTTGATGTTGCGAGTTGTCTCTGTTGCTTTACGACCTGTTTTGAACTAAAATAAGAAAATCGCTCATATTTTCTTTTTGTCTAACATCATTTCTGTGGTTTAAAATAAACATAAAATAAACAGCAAGTAATATGTCATCAGCAAAAGAACATAAAGTGATAAATGCCCGTTTAAATGATGTATGACATAACCACATTAATTTAAGAATGTGTTCTAACATCAAAGAGCGAATTCCAACAATGCAAAAACCGCAGTTACTTTTGCAACAACCTAATACAAATGAAAATCTACCATTTTCAATATATTTCACCTTTATGGCTGATTAACTTTAATGGATATAATAACAATAGAACTTTATTTAAACTATATATTTCTTGTAAATTTGGGCATATAACATTTCTTGGAGGTCATTTAAGAGTTTAGGTGTCTAGGCCGGGTGCGGTGGCTCAAGCCTGTAATCCCAGCACTTTGGGAGGCCGAGACGGGCAGATCACGAGGTCAGGAGATCGAGACCATCCTGGCTAACATGGTGAAACCCCGTCTCTACTAAAAAATACAAAAAACTAGCTGGGCGAGGTGGCGGGCGCCTGTAGTCCCAGCTACTTGGGAGGCTGAGGCAGGAGAATGGCGAGAACCCGGGAGGCGGAGCTTGCAGTGAGCTGAGATCCGGCCACTGCACTCCAGCCCGGGTGACAGAGCGAGACTCCGTCTCAAAAAAAAAAAAAAAAAAAAAAGAGTTTAGGTGTCTAATAGCTGTTATTTCTTTTAACCTGCTTGAAAAGAGGAGATAATGACACCTAACGTTGATGAGAGTCATAGTCTTTAGTAGGTTCAAATTTTGCTTTTGAGTCCCTGTTATAGGTTGATGGCACACGTGTTTCAGTATCTATCTCTAAGTATATGTTGGTGTGATGACTAGATTGTTAAAAATAAATAGTATTTTCACCATATCAATATGAAATAGGCTGGTCTTCTGCTGTTGAAACTATTATGAGTATCAAATTTATAAAAGTCACAAGAATGTCATATATAAATGGTCAGGTAGATGTACATTGCCTTTGTTAATACTTAAATAGAGTACTCTATTTGGATAGTACTTAATGCTTCTCAAATTGTAGATGTAAACTTGGGCAAAGTACCCTTCAAACCTCTAAAGTGAATAATTCTGTTTATATACAATGATACTTATTTTGTGTGTACTCTGGAAATTATTATGAGACTGTTTATTTCATTTTAGGATGCTGAGTCAGCTTCTGGCAAATTATATATTTGTGATCTACTGATACCTATCAATAAGGTGCTAAAAGGCTTTTTTTGTAGATGTTTGTATTTTGTGATTTAAATAACAGGCAAAGAAAAGAAGATTTTAATTTCAAAATACATAGTGATTAAGTCAAAGATTATTAATAGACATTATAAAAAGATTAACAGCAAGAGTGTCTTGGGCATATAGATAGAAAATAGTAAGAACAGAAGAAGCCCATTCAGAGAATAAGAGATAAAATCTACAACTGAAGAAAAACTAGCACACATAGAAGTAAGAGAACCGAAAATAATCCTCGTAGCTTAAATGAATGCAAATTGTGGCAAGCTTTATATTGAAGGTTCAAAGAAAGAGAAGAAAGAACAAATAATTGTGTTTCATTTTGCTAATATTCACATACTGTAACTAGATTTCCCATTATAATTAACTGGATGAGTAGAAGGGGACTTTAAAGTAGTTTTGTTTCACTTCATTAAGTTTTGTTTTCTACTGGCAGTAGGATATAGTTAAGAGCTTATTTCAGGACTGTTGCTTTTATTTTATTCTTTTAATTGGCATTGTTAAGTCACTATATATATGCTAGCTAGTCATGTTTTGCTTTCTCTTTAGGCATTTCATGATAGAACAGTAACTTCTTTGTTGGTATCAATTTAAATATATGTTTTATTGAAAACATTAGTTTCTTAAAATTCTTTTTGAAGTTTTCATCTCTTTCTCTCTCTTTTAACCTATGCTTTTTCTATTTGGTTCTCTGTATTCTGTTTCCTTGTCTGTATTTTTTTTTCTCCAAGACACGGGGTCTTGATCTGCCACCCAGACTGGAGTACAGTGATGTGATTATAGTTCCCTGCAGCCTCGAACTCCTGGGCTCAAACCATCTTTCCACCTCAGCCTTCCCATAGCTGGGACACTGTGCTCACCTCCTTGTCTGCAGTGCACCTGGCTCCTTGCCTGTATTTTTCATTGTTTGTTTACCTACTAGAAAAATAACACACACACATGCCCAAAATCTTAACATGATTTTAACTTGCATTTTTAGTACTTGTGGAGTGGAGAATATGAGCTTGAGCTTTAGAGTCAAATAGACATGAATTCTGATCGTGACTTGACAGTCTTCTAGTTTGTAAAATCTTATACTTTACAATTAAACTCAGAATCTTAGATTCTTCATTTATGAAATGGTTGTTATAGAGAGGATGAAAGTAAGTTGACACACAAAAAAATATATTTTACAGCACCTAGATCATAGTATGTACCAGGTCAGTGACAGTTCTCTCCCCTTTTTTCATTTCACTTAAGAGAAATTTGAGCTATTCTTTTTCGTCATTGATATGCTTTGGCTCTGTGTCCCCACCCAAATCTCATCTCGAGTTGTAATCCCCCCATGTCAACGGAGGGACCTGGTGGGAGGTGATTGGATTATGGAGGTGGTTCCCCCTGCACGCTGTTCTTGTGGTAATGAGTTTTCACAAGATCTTCTGGTTTAAAAGTGTCGCCCTTCCCATTCTCTGTCTCTCTTTCTCCTCCTGTCTTGTGAAAAAGGTGCCTGCTTCCCCTTTGCCCTCTGCTGTGATTGTAAGCTTCCTGAGGCATCCCCAGCCATGTGGAACTGTGAGTCAGTTAAACCTGCTTTCTCTCTCTCTCTCTTTTTTTTTTTGAGACGGGGTTTTGCTATTGTTTCCCAGGCTGGAGTGCAGTGGCGCGATTTCGGCTTACTGTAACCTCTGCCTCTTGGGTTCATGCGATTCTCTTGCCTCAGCCTCCCCAGTAGCTGGGATTACAGGCATGTGCCACTACACCTGGCTACTTTTTGTATTTTTAGTAGAGATGGGGTTTAGCCATATTGGCCAGGCTGGTTTGGAACTCCTGACCTCAGGTGATCCACCTGCTTCAGCCTCCCAAAGTGCTGGGATTGCAGGTTTGAGCCACCATGCCTGACGTAAACCTGCTTTCTTTATACATCACTCAGTCTCAGGTAGTATCTTTATAGCAGTGTGAGAATGGCTTAATAGAGTCATGTAAAAAAAGATATTTTAAAATGAAAACTATTCATTGTCTACATTCAGCACAAGTTTTAGGGTTATCTGATTCTAGCCCTGTTCACTGTCTTTGAGTTATTTTACATTTACAGCTCTTCATGTGTTGTAGGAACTGATAGACCTGAAATTCTGATTGACTCTGCACCTTTGGAAAAAAGCAGTTGTACCTCCATTTGCAATTTATTTCATTTGTTCACTGTCTATAAATTTGTCCTGTTTTAAATGATTTTTCTTTTGAAGTGGTTATAACATTTGCCTGGTTCCCTCAATGTATGAGTAGAATAAAATATTTAATATATATCTACTTTATCTCTGTGAGAGTCAAGATTTTATCTTCTTTTTGAAAATCATATTTTGATATTTAAAATATTTCCAAGAAATGTCTAAATGAAATTTTTAAAATAAATTGATTTATTGAACACCTTTGATGTACAGCACACTAATATTTTTGTCCTATTTGGAGTGTTGCAGTGGTGATATCAAACTACAAACAATGGCAAGTCTTCCCATGATATCTAACAACTAAGTACTTTAGATAATAATTTATTTATTTTTTATTATTTTAATACCAACGTGATATTCTCAGGGTGAAGTTTTCTGATATAAAGGATTGCTCTGTATCTTACATTACATAGTGTCTTGAATATGGTGCTACTCTATGATTGCATTTTGAATAAGTGATTAGATAAATGAATCCAATAAAGAAGACAGGCACTGTTTTCTTAAGTGTGTCATTATGTTCTATTGAGTTTAAAAAATTTCTTAAGGATCTAGTTTCCAGAGACTCAGGAGCCAAAAACTACCTCAGCAGGAACCTAACATTTTAAAATGATGTGTTTGAAACATACCACGTTAGCTTAAGGTGTGATATAACTTTTTTGTTCCACTTCAGAAATTGCATAGAATTTTGTTCACTCAGTGTGAGCAAGAGTTAAAAGAAAAAAGCCTTTCATTTTTAGATAGTAAATTTGGATAAAAGATACTATGATTTTGGAGTATTCCTCCCATATTCTTCAAGCGTTTTAGACTCCTTATATCATTTTTTATTATAGTTTACGTCATTAGTTTATTTCTACTTTCATTTATTTTTAGATGCTGTGAGATTTTCTTCTTGCTGTGATTTTTTTTTTTTTTTTTTTTTTTGAGACGGAGTCTCGCTCTGTCGCCCGGGCTGGAGTGCAGTGGCCAGATCTCAGCTCACTGCAAGCTCCGCCTCCCGGGTTTACGCCATTCTCCTGCCTCAGCCTCCGGAGTAGCTGGGACTACAGGCGCCCGCCACCTCGCCCGGCTAGTTTTTTGTATTTTTTAGTAGAGACGGGGTTTCACAGTGTTAGCCAGGATGGTCTCGATCTCCTGACCTCGTGATCCGCCCGCCTCGGCCTCCCAAAGTGCTGGGATTACAGGCGTGAGCCACCGCGCCCGGCCTGCTGTGATATTAAAGAAGCAGTGGGGAATGAACTTTTTTTAATTTTACTTTTTAAATTTTTTATTTTTTTAATTTTCCCATTCAAAAAGTTATATTTATGTTTATATTATATAATTTTATGTTGACTATGCTAGCAAAAGATTACGAGGTCTGTTTCTCTGCATCTCTTTTAGAAATGGAAACAATTTTTTTTGTCATTTGCATAATTCTGAAATTTGATTATTGCAATTTGTAGTGTACAGGGTTATCCAAACAGCCCTCTGGAACACTGTTATTCCTCAAAGAAACAAGTAAGGGTGAGGTCTTTATTTATAGTATGCCAATAACTCTAGAAAATAATAAAAAATAACTAAAATGGTAGAAATTTTATCAACAATATAATCATTTTATTAAGGGAGTGATCATTTCTATTTCCTGTGTTCCTCCATCTTGGCTTTTTAAAAGCTATTATATATTTTTCCTTCAATTTCCAACCTAGATGTCTTAGATACATCCTAAAATCCATTCTATTACATCTATATATCTATACATATAATATATAAACATATACATTATATATCAAGGGTCATTTCCTGTAAGGAACCCTTCCTTGGGTTAGAAACAATGATTTTCTAAACACTGACTTTCACTGTTTTCTGTAAATTTTAAAAGAAATGTGTACGCTTAGTTTCAATTTTTTTTTAGTAACAGATCTTCATATTTAGATATGCAATTTGTATCTCCATAAGCACTTGCAAATTTTTGGTTTCCATAACAGTGACTTCCCTACATGAGTGATTTTCAAAGATGTCAACAATGAGCATTGAATAGGAAGATGTGGGTTCAACAACATAGACCTGAAAATACATTTGGGGATCAGAGGTGAAATGACAGTTTACGAAAGCAGGTAGTCACCAGCCTCTAATGTACCTAAAAGATGAAAGAATGGAATTAAAAACGAGGACCTGCTTTGGATAATAGGATGTTTGAATGAAAATTAAAGGCCAAAACTATTTTCTGAGTTACAAGTTACAAAAATCATTATTTTATTGGCATATTCCTCTTGAATTATTTTAATCATTAACAGATAAACAGGTTTATTTTTTGGAGTATAGGTAAAATTGCATGGCTATTTTTACCCATTTCTTATTTAGAATTAACCAGAGTTATTATGTTTATGTAAAATGAAACAGAAATGACCACAAACAGAATTACTGGAAAAAATAATTGCATACTGTTTGGAAACTTGGTGCTCCTTCGCCTGTGTCATGTTTTGACATAGCTTTTTGTGCTTTAGAGGAGGTCTGTCAATGAAAAATGATATGTCCAAGTGACTTGCTAGTTACCCTTACAAAGTTAAAAATGAAGAACTGCCATTCATTGCACTTCTGATTTGCTTTGTAGCTGTGAAGGAATATTGTGCTGACTCTGTATTCTCTAAATCTTAAAAAACCAAGGATTTCACATTTAAAATGAAGCAAATTGTATCTATACTCCTGTTTAAGCCTTAAAAGCAAGCAAACAAACAACATGTCCAAAGAAACGAAATTTTATAGTTTTCTACTTAAAAAATTTTTGGCTGTGTTTTCGTGGAAATAGGTGTTGTTGGGCACACCTGATTTCCTGCCTTTGAAGATTTTGGGCATGAGGACGGACACTATACAATTTTTAATAGACCAAAGAATACTGTAAGCACTTTGAAACTTAAAAAATTGTACCTTGACTAAGTCAGAAGATAATGTTTTACATACTAGAATTTGTAATTTTAAAATTATGTTTATAATTTCCCATTTATTAAGTACACACATTTAAAACATGTATACCATCATTACTATACAATAATATTTTGTGTCTATGTACGTGGACAGTATTTACCAGGACAGATTTTTTTTCTGGGGGTTGGATGTTATAGGGCAGTCACCTTAAATTAGTGAAGCTATGTGAATTGTAGCATAGCAAAAAATGTAGAGGTTTATCTGAAAAAAACCTAGTTCTCACTTAGAGGGAAATTATATGCTCTCTTTTCTTTTACAGATGCCATTCATTTGTTTTCTCATTTTATATTAAAATTTGGATTTGGATTATGAAACACTTAGTAAACATAGTATCAAATTCAACAACTTTCTGAAAATTCCTCTGATGCCTCATAAATTGAAAGTGCATATGAATAGTAAGCACTTTACATTCTACTTTCCATATGTCGTATTGGTCTGATTGGCAGGATGCCAGAAAGGCTTGCATCTCCAAATCTTGTGTTTACTGGTGTGTTGCTGATTGGGTTTTTTTTTTTTTTTCCACCAAAGCTAGTTGGCCCCTGTTAGTCTTTACTTTGAAGCTAGATCCTTTCCTATCTTATTAACCCAGAGCATGCTTTGATTAGGGGTTAATGTGACTCCTGGGGGTTGATTATTCCAGTTAGAAAGGATATTGAAACAAAAGTCTTTAGAAATATATTTTTAAGCAGGTATAGTTATTATTTTTTCTTTGTCATATTTAAAAATAACACACATGAATCTGCTATTTAACTTAAGAACTAGAGTGTTACCAATTTCATAATTTTTCTTCTATCCTATCTCTTTGCCTTTGTCCCTGGAGGAATCACTGTCCTCAATTTTATGTTAGCGTTTCCTTGATTTTGTAAAAAAACAAAAACGAAAACAACAACAAAAATTTGTGTGTTTGTGTGTGCATGCATATATATATATATATATATATATATATGAGCTTTGCTTGTTTATGTGCTTTATAAAAATGGGTTCATACTGTTCGAAATATTCAGGATTTATATTGTTAACCCAAATTTTTGTCTCTGAGATTCAGTCATGTTGTTTCATATATCTGTAGTTTCTTTATTTTCACTGCTAAATAATTGATTATGTTGCAACTCAGGTACCCATTTAATGTCAGTGAGTATTTAGGTTTTTGCCACTTTCTTGCTGTTATTAACAGTAACTGGTAGGAACATTCTGATATATATTTTTAGTGGTAGCAAGTCTTTCTTTATTTAGCAGTTTGCCTAGGGAAGGATTTTGTTGAGACCAAGTTATTTTTCCTCTGATGAGTAATTCTTTAGATGTGTGTTTTTTTAAATTATATAATTTCCCCTTTGCTATTTCCTCTTTAATTGTGACTTACAGAAAACCTTCAAGAAATGGACAAATAATTCCCATATATACTTCCTTCATTTTCTTCAAAGGTTAACATTTTACCTCATTTGCTTTATCATTTTCTTCTTTTTCCTTCTCATTTTTCTTATTCTTCTCAGTATTTATTTAGTGTTCTTTTTATTCTTACACTGAGGGCATTCAGTCAAGATTCTATGTCCCAAAGTTACTTGGGTTAGTTTTTTCCCCTCCCTCTCTCATACTGTGTTATGTGATCAGGTTATTCATTTGCAAGTTCATTTGTTGTTCTTTGTAATCTGTTTAGGATTTCTCATTCCCCTGCCTGTTGATTTTGTTTTTCTTTTATTGAGTATGTGAAACATTAACATGGTGCCAAAAGTTGAGAATTGTATTAAAACCTATATTCAGAGAAGAGAGATTTCTTGCCATTCATTTCTTATCTTTCCACCTCATTCCTATCTTCCACTATCCTGTTTGTTTTTGGTTTTATCCTTCATACATTTCCTTTACAGCAAATAAGTAGATGTGTGTATCTTTGTCTTTTCATATATTTAAGGGCCTTTTGTATGTTTTCATTTTGGCAAATCGTTCACATCTTTTGCTCATTTTACTATAGGATGTTTTTTATTCTCTTAACCTTTTTTTCCCCCTAGGTTTTAAATGTTCTTTATTTATTAGGAATATTGGCCCTTATCTGTGATACATGTTATACATATTAGTTTCTTTTTCTAACTTGTTAGTTGGTTTTTATATTTGTTTTGACAGAAAAAATATCTTATATATTCTGTAGTGAAATTAGTCAGTCTTTCCTTGTGTCGTATCTATAATCTAGCCATAGTTAGAATGCCCTTTCTTATGTCTAAGGTGAAGAAGAACTCACTTATGTTTTCTCCTAGAGTATATGATCTCATTATTAAACTGTTTAGATCCCTGATACTATTTGGAGTTTCTTTTTGTGTATGATATATGAGTTTAATTTTATTTAACACATTTTTTTCCCAAACAACTAATCAATGTTCTGTCACTGTTATATTAACAAGCCTATCTTTGACGCAGTGATTTGAAACGCTGCTTTTATCACATACTTGCTTCACACGTATTTGGATCTATTTTTGGAGTTTCTGATGTGTTCTTCTGATCTGTTAATTGTTGCACCAAATAATCTACTATCTTATTTATAGAGGTTCTATAACATAATTTAATACAGCAAATTTTGATAAATAGTAGTATGTTTTAATATAGTTTAATTTAGTAGATTTTAATAAGAGGGAATGGTATTCCCCATATAGCTTTTCTCTTTTAGTGTTGTTCTGTTCTTTCAAGTTCACTTTTTTAATGTGGCATTTAATGCCCATTTATCTAACTTCATTGTAAAAAACTTACTGGGATTGTATTAAGCCTATACGTTAATTAAGAGAGGACTAGGGATTTTTGTGATATTTAGATGTTCTGTCCTATTACAAGAGATATCTTTACCTTTGTTTAGGTCTATTTCTTTGTCTTTCAGGAGTGTTTTAAAGTTTTCTTCACATTTCTTGCTAAATTTATTCTTAAGTACTGTATTGTGTCTTTGTTGCAGTGAAAAATAGTTATTTTCTCTACAATTACATTCTCTAAATGGTTGTTTTTACATATGAATTATATTGGTTTCTGCTGGTTAAGTTTATGTCCTCTACTCTACTGAATGCTTTTATTATTAGAGTTAATTTTATATGTATTCTCATGATAGAAACATGAAATTGTTTTCACCTCTTTTCTGTTTTTATGGTGCTATTTCATTTCTCTTGTTTAATTGCATCGATTTGTGCCTTTAGTACAATGCTTAAAAGTTAGAGAGTTAGTAGGCATCCTTTTCTTATTCCTCATCTGTATGGAAACACCTTTAATCTTTTCCCATTAATTAAGGTGCTGCCTTTAGGGCTGAGGTTTATATATTTTATTATCTTAAGAAAGTATCCATCAGTTTCTATTTTCTGATTGTTTTTAACTGAAATGGGAGTTCAATCTTATCACAGGCCTTTCCAGAGTCTGGAGATAATCATACAGTTTTTCTTTTTAAGTTTGTTAATATGGAGTATTAATGAATTCTGTAATAGGTAACCAGTCTTGCATTCCTGCAGTAAGTTCTGTTGGTTCATTGCATATCATTTTAATATGGTGCTGGATTTATTTTGTTAATATTTTATTTAGAACTTATACTTCATTATCTATAAGTGATACTCTAATCTGAAAATCGTGAATTTTTCTGATTTTTAATGTCTTTGTAAGGTGTTACTATTAATGTTATGTTAATTGTAGTAATGCTAGTGAAGTTTTCCTTCATTTTCAGTGTTCTTCTCAATTTTAGAATATTGGGTTTATCTAGTGTTTGAATTTTTGATAGAAATCCCCTTGAAACAATCTGAGCCTAATGCTTTCTTTGTGGGGTAGTTGCCTAACTTTTTTTCCACAAGAAAATTTATTTTTGAAAGTTTAAAAAAATACTTAGATCAACTTTTAGAAACTACATTCTTTAGGAATTTTTTCATTTTTCTAAATGCTTTGGTTGATTTACTTAGCAGTCTGTAGAAGAACCTTATTACTTTCTTTTATTTATTATACTTTATGTTCTAGGGTACATGTGCACAATGTGCAGGTTTGTTACATATGTATACATGTGCCGTGTTGGTGTGCTGCACCCATTAACTTGTCATTTACATTAGGTATATCTCCCAATGCTCTCCCTCCCCCCTCCCCCCACCCCACAACAGGCCCCGGTGTGTGATGTTCCCTTTCCTGTGTCCAAGTGTTCTCATTGTTCAATTCCCACCTATGAGCGAGAACATGCGGTGTTTGGTTTTCTATTCTTGTGATAGTTTGCTGAGAATGATGGTTTCCAGCTGCATCCGTGTCCCTACAAAGGACATGAACTCATCCTTTTTTAAATCTGCGTAGTATTCCGTGGTGTATATGTGCCACATTTTCTTAATCCAGTCTGTCATTGACGGACATTTGGATTGGTTTCAAGTCTTTGCTATTGTGAATAGTGCCACCATAAACATATGTGTGCATGTGTCTTTATAGCAGCATGATTTATAATCCTTTGGGTATATACCCAGTAATAGGATGACTGGGTCAAATGGTATTTATAGTTCTAGATCCTTGAGGAATCACCACACTGTCTTCCACAATGGTTGAACTAGTTTACAGTCCCACCAACAGTGTAAGAGTGTTCCTATTTCTCCACATCCTCTCCAGCACCCGTTGTTTCCTGACTTTTTAATGATCGCTATTCTAACTGGTGTGAGATGGTCTCTCATTGTGATTTTGATTTACATTTCTCTGATGGCTAGTGATGATGAGCATTTTTTCATGTGTCTGTTGGCTGCATAAATGTCTTCTTTTGAGAAGCATCTGCTCATATCCTTTGCCCACTTTTTGATGGGGTTGTTTTTTTCTTGTAAATTTGTTTGAGTTCTTTGTAGATTCTGGATATTAGCCCTTTGTCAGATGAGTAGATTGCAAAAATTTTCTCCCATTCTGTAGGTTGCCTGTTTACTCTGATGGTAGTTTCTTTTGCTGTGCAGAAGCTCTTTAGTTTAATGAGATCCCATTTGTCAATTTTGGCTTTTGTTGCCATTGCTTTTGGTGTTTTAGTTATGAAGTCGTTGCCCATGTCTGTGTGCTGAATGGTACTGCCTAGGTTTTCTTCTAGGGTTTTTATGGTCTTAGGTCTGACATTGAAGTCACTAATCCATCTTGAATTAATGTTTGTGTAAGGTGTAAGGAAGGGATCCAGTTTCAGCTTTCTACTTATGGCTAGCCAGTTTTCCCAGCACCATTTATTAAATAGGGAATTCTTTCCCCATTTCTTGTTTTTGTCAGCTTTGTCAAAGATTAGATGGTTGTAGATGTGTGGTATTATTTCTGAGGACTCTGTTCTGTTCCATTGGTCTATATCTCTGTTTTGGTACCAGTACCATGCTGTTTTGGTTACTGTAGCCTTGTAGTATAGTTTGAAGTCAGGTATCGTGATGCCTGCAGCTTTGTTCTTTTGGCTTAGGATCGTCTTGGCAATGTGGGGTCTTTTTTGGTTCCATATGAACTTTAAAGTAGTTTTTTCCAATTCGGTGAAGAGAGTCATTGGTAGGTTAATGGGGATGGCATTGAATCTATAAATTACCTTGGGCAGTATGGCCATTTTCACGATATTGATTCTTCTTATCCATGAGCATGGAATGTTCTTCCATTTGTTTGTGTCCTCTTTTATTTCATTGATCAGTGGTTTATAGTTCTCCTTGAAGAGGTCCTTCACATCCTTTGTAAGTTGGATTCCTAGGTATTTTATTCTCTTTGAAACAATTGTGAATGGGAGTTCATTCATGATTTGACTCTCTGTCTGTTACTGGTGTATAAGAATGCTTGTGATTTTTGCACATTGATTTTGTGTTCTGAGACTTTGCTGAAGTTGCTTATCAGCTTAAGGAGATTTTGGGCTGAGACGATGAGGTTTTCTAAATATACAACCATGTCATCTGCAAACAGGGACAATTTGACCTCCTCTTTTCCTAATTGAATACCCTTTATTTCTTTCTCTTGCCTGATTGCCCTAGCCAGAACTTCCAACACTATGTTGAATAGGAGTGGTGAGAGAGGGCATCCCTGTCTTGTGCCAGTTTTCAAAGGAAATGCTTCCAGTTTTTGCCCATTCAGTATGATATTGGCTGTAGGTTTGTCATAAATAGCTCTTATTATTTTGAGATATGTTCCATCAATACCGAATTTATTGAGAGTTCTTAGCATGAAGGGCTGTTGAATTTTGTCAGAGGCCTTTTCTGCATCTATTGAGATAATCATGTGGTCTTTGTCTTTGGTTCTGTTTCTATACTGGATTACATTTGTTGATTTGCGTATGTTGAACCAACCTTGCATCCCAGGGATGAAGCCCACTTGATCATGGTGGATAAGCTTTTTGATGTGCTGCTGCATTCGGTTTGCCAGTATTTTATTGAGGATTTTTGCATCGATGTTCATCAGGGATATTGGTCCAAAATTCTCTTTTTTGTTATTGTGTCTCTGCCAGGCTTTGGTATCAGGATGATGTTGGCCTCATAAAATGAGTTAAGGGGGATTCCCTTTGTTTCTATTGATTGGAATAGTTTCAGAAGGAATGGTACTAGTTCCTCCTCGTACTTCTGGTAGAATTCGGCTGTGAATCCATTTGGTCCTGGACTTTTTTTGGTTGGTAGGCTTTTAATTATTGCCTCAATTTCAGAGCCTGTTATTGGTCTATTCAGGGATTCAGCATCTTCCTGGTTTAGTCCTGGGTGAGTGTGTACGTCCAGGAATTTATCCATTTCTTCTAGGTTTTCTAGTTTATTTGCATAGAGGTGTTTATAGTAGTCTCTGATGGTAATTTGTATTTCTGTGGGGTTGGTGGTGATATCCCCTTTATCATTTTTTATTGTGTCTATTTGATTTTTCTCTCTTTTCTTCTTTATTAGTCTTGCTAGTGGTCTATCAATTTTGTTGATCTTTAAAAAAACCAGCTTCTGGATTCATTGATTTTTTTGAAGGGTTTTTTGTGTGTCTATCTCCTTCAGTTTTGCTCTGATCCTAGTTATCTCTTGCCTTCTGCTAGCTTTTGAATGTGTTTGCTCTTGCTTCTCTAGTTCTTTTACTTGTGATGTTAGTGTGTCAATTTTAGATCTTTCATGCTTTCTCTTCTGAGCATTTAGTGCTGTAAATTTTCCTCTACACACTGCTTTAAATGTGTCCCAGAGATTCTGGTATGTTGTATCTTTGTTCTCATTGGTTTCAAAGAAGATCTTTATTTCTACCTTCATTTTGTTATGTACCTAGTAGTCATTCAGAAACAGGTTGTTCAGTTTCCATGTAGTTGAGCAGTTTTGATTGAGTTTCTTAATCCTGAGTTCTAGTTTGATTGCACTGTGGTCTGAGAGACAGTTTGTTACAATTTCTGTTCTTTTGCATTTGGTGAGGAGTATTTCACTTCCAACTATGTGGTCAGTTTTGGAATAAGTTCGATGTGGTGTTGGGAAGAACGTTTATTCTGTTGATTTGGGGTGGAGAGTTCTGTAGATGTCTATTAGGTCCTCTTGGTGCAGAGTTGAGTTCAATTCCTGGATATCCTTGTTAACTTTCTCCCTTGTTGATCTGTGTAATGTTGACAGGGGGGTGTTGAAATCTCCCATTATTATTTTGTGGGAGTCTAAGTCTCTTTGTAAGTCTCTAAGGACTTGCTTTATGAATCTGGTCCTCCTGTATTGGGTGCATATATGTTCAAGATAGTTAGCTTTTCTTGTTGAATTGATCCCTATACCATTATGTAATGGCCTTCTTTGTCTCTTTTGATCTTTGTTGGTTTAAAGTCTGTTTTATCAGGGGCTAGGATTGCAACTTCTGCCTTTTTTTGTTTTTCATTTGCTTGGTAGATCTTCCTCCATCCATTTATTTTGAGCCTTTGGGTGTGTCTGCACGTGAGATGGGTCTCCTAAATATAGCACACTAATGGGTCTTGACTCTTTATCCAATTTGCCAGTCTGTGTCTTTTATTTAGAGCATTTAGCCAATTTAAATTTAAGGTTAATATTGCTATGTGTGAGTTTGTTCCTGTCATTATGATGTTAGCTGGTTATTTTGTTCGTTAGTTGTTGCAGTTTCTTCCTGACATCGATGGTCTTTACACTTTGGCATGTTTTTGCAGTGACTGGTACCTGTTGTTCCTTTCCATGTTTAGTGCTTCCTTCAGGAGCTCTTGTAGGGTAGATCTGGTGGTGACAAAATCTCTCAGCATTTGCTTGTCTGTAAAGGATTTTATTTCTCCTTCACTTATGAAACTTAGTTTCGCTGGATATGAAATTCTGGGTTGAACATTCTTTTCTTTAGGAACGTTGAGTATTGGTCCCCACTCTTTTCTGGCTTGTGGAGTTTCTGTGTAGAGATCCACTGTTAGTCTGATTCCCTTTGTGAGTAACCCGACCTTTCTTGCTGGCTGCCTTTAATATTTTTTCCTTCATTTCAACTTTGGTGCTCTTCTCGAGGAGTATTTTTGTTGAGTTTTCTATATTTCCTGAATTTGAATGTTGACCTGCCTTGCTAGATTGGGGAAGTTCTCCTGGATAATATCCTGCAGAGTGCTTTCCACCTTGGTTCCATTCTCCCCGTTACTTCCAGGTACACCAATGAGACGTAGATATGGTCTTTTCACGTAGTCCCATATTTCTTGGAGAGTTTGTTCATTTCTTTTTACTCTTTTTTCTGTAAACTTCTCTTTTCACTTCATTTCATTCATTTGATCTTCAATCACTGATCTTCCATCCTGTAGATTGAAATCGGTTACTGAACCTTGTGCATTTGTCACGTAGTTCTTGTGTCATGGTTTTAATCTCTATCAGGTTGTTTAAGGGCTTCTCTACATTGGTTATTCTAGTTAGCCATTTGTCAAATCTTTTGTCAAGGCTTTTAGTTTCTTTGTACTGAGTTCGTACTTCCTTCTTTAGCTCGGAGAAGTTTGATTGCCTGAAGCCTTCTTCTCTCAACTCGTGAAAGTCATTCTCCGTGCAGCTTTGTTCCGTTGCTGGCGAGGAGCTGTGTTTCTTTGGAGGGGGAGAGGCGCTCTGATTTTTATAATTTTCAGCTTTTTTGAACTACTTTTTCCCCATCTTTGTGGTTTTGTCTGCCTTTGGTCTTTGATGATGGTGATGTAAAGATGGGGTTTTGGTGTGGATGTCCTTTCTGTTTATTAGTTTTCCTTCTAACAGTCAGGACTCTCAGCTGCAGGTCTGTTGGAGTTTGCTTGAGTTCCACTCCAGACCCTGTTTGCCTGGGTATCAGCAGCAGAGGCTGCAGAAGAGTGAATATTGCTGAACAGCAAATATTGCTATCTGATCATTCCTCTGGAAGCTTCGTCTCAGGGGTGTACCCAGCCGTGTGAGTTGTGAGGTGTCAATCTGCGCCTAGTTGGGGATGTCTTCCAGTTAGGTTACTCAGGGATCAGGGACCCATTTGAGCAGGCAGTCTGTTCGTTCTCAGATCTCAAACTCCATGCTGGGAGAACCACTGCTCTCTTCAAAGCTGTCAGACAGGGACATTTTCATCTGCAGAGGTTTCTGCTTCCTTTTGTTTGGCTATGCCCTGTCCCCAGAGGTGAAGTCTACAGAGGCAGGCAGGCCTCCTTGAGCTGTGGTGGGCTCCACCCAGTTGGAGTTTCTTGGCCACTTTGTTTACCTACTTAAGCCTCAGCAGTAGCGGGCGCCCCTTCCCCAGCCTTGCTGCTGACTTGCAGTTAGATCTCAGACTACTGTGCTGGCAATGAGGGAGGCTCTGTGGGCATGGGATCCTCCCAGCGAGGCGCGGGATATAATCTCGTGTGCCGTTTCCTAAGACCCTTGGTAAAGTGCACTATTAGGGTGGGAGTAACCCGATTTTCCAGGTGTTGTGTGTCATGGTTTCCCTTGGCTAGGAAAGAGAATTCCCTTCCCCCTTGCACTTCCTGGGTGAGGCAATGCCTCGCCCTGCTTCGGCTCTTGCTCGTTGGGCTGCACCTACTGTCCAGCACCCACTATCTGAGAAGCCTCAGTGAGATGAACCCTGTACATCAGTCAGAAGTGCAGAAATCACCTGTCTACTGTGTTGCTAACGCTGGGAGCTGGAGACTGGAGCTGTTCTTATTCAGCCATCTTTGCACCACCCAATGTTACTACTTTCTAGTTTCTTCTATTATAATAGCTATATTCTCCTTATCATTTAATTTTGTATATTTGAGTTCTTTCCCTTTTATTGTTAGCTACGATTTTGTTTAATTTTCATTTGAAATCCAGGATTTTGAATAGTTATATTTACCCTTTTTTAATCTACTTCAGTGATTGCAGTATTTTTATTATTTTCCTTATTCTACGTTTTAAATTTTCTTTTTTGTTTCTTTTTTAGTTTG
The DNA here is from genome assembly GCF_009764315.1 of Trachypithecus francoisi. Lineage (NCBI taxonomy): Eukaryota > Metazoa > Chordata > Mammalia > Primates > Cercopithecidae > Trachypithecus > Trachypithecus francoisi. The sequence continues at coordinate 102,970,343 of NW_022681456.1, read as the reverse complement.
AGCTGGGAATTTAATTTATTTTTTGATTGAAGTGTTCCAGGGCTATGAAGTTTTGTTTCTAATCACTGCTTTAAATGTTTCCCATTTATTGTTATGCAATAGTTTGTCACTATTTCTTAAAAATCTTGTAGTATCTTAACAATGGAAAATTAGAATTATTTTGTGCTTGGGTGAATAATGGGATAGATGTGAAAAGATTTCTAGAAAAGCTTGTTTTGAATGTTGCCAACTTATAACTTCAGTGACAACTTCCATTTACTGAATGCTTACCATGTACCTGTCACTGAGCTAGGTGGTTGGTATACATTATCTCATTTAAGCTGTACAACATCATTTTGAGCTACCTATTATTTCCCCATTTTCACAAGAGGAAACTTTGGCTTAGAAGGGTTATTGTAATTTGCCTAAGGCTGCATAATGCATAAATTGTTAATGTTTAAATTTGAATCCATTTCTGACTCTAATGCCTATGGCTTTTACCTAGAGAATAATATTGTGAGGTCACAGAGGTACTGAAGAAACGTGGCATAGTCAGGGAATGTTAGTAATACTGTGTGACTGGAGTGAAGTTAGCACTTAGTGGTATCATTTCTGGCTTGAGCAAATGGTTTTTTGAGGTATTATTAACTAGATGGAAAACATGAAGCAAAACAGGTCTATATAAGATGATAGGCAGGTTTGGTATATCTGTTGGACACCTGAATGAAACTATCTGGTAGTAAGGTGAGTATAGATCTAGATTTCTGCAGAGTGATTTATACCGGAGATGTATTGAGTATCATTAGCTTAGAGGTGGTAATTTAAATAATGGGTTTTGAAAGTGGTAATCCAGAATATTCTGTGCAGTGAGAAGATCAGCAGATATATGAAATAATGAAACTTGAGGTTTATTGGAGAAAGAGCCTGAAAAGGAATCAAGAAAATGGTAGTCAAAATGTTAGGTAGAAATATAGGAGATCTTGTGTAACAGGGACCAAAGGAGGAGTTTTAAGAAAAATGGAGGGTCATCATCATGTTCTCTGAAGAACTGAAGAAAGATAAGATCAGATGTGTTTATTTAATTTAATAGCATCTGATATGACAAATAGTATCTTAAATCCAGTGGAGTGATGAAGATTGGGTCGAGGAAGAAGAAAATGGCGACAGGGGTTATGAACTGTTCAGTAATTTGGTTATGAAGAAAAAGGGTCATAGTACAGTACTAGTTAGTATGTGACTCTGGGTACCTTCATTCCCTCTCTCTACTGTTCTCCTTCAACCTCTCCCTTTCATCTCTTTCTTTTCCTCTTTTCTTTCTTACTTGCTCCCACTCTTTCTGTATTCTACTCACTTTCCCTCCTTTCTCCCTAATATGATACACTTGAACATTTAATGTTACAGGAGAAGAATTTAACTTGGGACAGCATGACATCTTATCTTATGCCTATAAATATGAATAACATACATAAATATTGATATAGGTGTTAGATCAGAATGAAACTGTTAATAGTTTCTTGAATACAGGATCACAGCCACATATATACCTTTAAATAAACATACTTGCTTAATAAATTTTAATAATATTCTTTAAATATTATTTATTTAAAATAATAATATAATATCAACACTGTACTAAATGCTTTACATGTTTTCCACAATTTAAACCTTATCAGCAAAATCTCTGCCCATTTTATAGATGAGGACACTGAAGCACAGAGAAGTTAAGTAACTTGTCCATTGTTCTATACCTGGTATGGTAGTGTGGTTCTAGAGTCTATGTTCTTAACCACAAGGCTGTATTCCTTCTCTGTCCACTATACTAGTTATATTAGTAATATTTTTGTTGTAAATTATGATACAGAATTAGAAGTGGAAATATTTTGACGTTTTGAAGAAATCTCTTTCACTATTATACTTGTATAGAATAGTGAAGATTAGAAAAACATAATTTCTGAAGTAGGGACACCAAGTACAAACATGAATTAAAATTTCACTTTTCTGTATTTGAGTTAAAGAATTGAAATGCCTGGCCGGGCGTGGTGGCTCATGCCTGTAATCCTAGCTCTTTGGGAGGCCGAGGCGGGTGGATCAGCAGGTCAGGAGGTCAGGAGGTCGTGACCATCCTGGCCAACATGGTGAAACTCTGTCTCTACTAAAAATACAAAAAGTTAGCTGGGCTTGGTGGTGAGCGCCTATAATCCCAGCTACTTGGGAGGCTGAGGCAGGAGAATTGCTTGAACCCAGGATGTGGAGGTTGCAGTGAGCCGAGACTACACTATTGTACTCCAGCCTGGGCGACGGGGTGAGACTCCGTCTTAAAAAAAATAAAAAAGGAATTGAAATGCCTGGCCAGGCGTGGTGGCTCATGCCTGTAATCCCAGCACTTTGGGAGGCTGGGGCATGTGGATCATGGGGTCAGGAGATCGAAACCATCCTAACTTGGTGAAACCCTGTCTCTATTAAAAATACGAAAAGTTAGCCGGGTGTGGTGGCAGGTGCCTGTAGTACCAGCTACTCCGGAGGCTGAGGCAGGAGAATGGCATAAACCCGGGAGGCAGAGGTTGCAGTGAGCTAAGATCGCACCACTGCACTCCAGTCTGGGCAGCAGAGCGAGACTCTGTCTCCAAAAAAAAAAAAAAGGCTACGGGTGAAGCTAGACTATATTATATAGTATGACACATAATGTCTCGAAAATGCAATATTGCTACCTAATAAAAATGTATTTAAGATAATTGAATTCTTAGAATATCAATCACAAATTGATGTATTTGTTATTTTGTTTATATCTAACAGCCTTATAAATGTCTTTCTTCAGGGAAACATGCAATTTCCATTGTGAACTGCCTTCCAGAGTTTATGATAGAACTTCACTGACGTTGCTACTGATGCCAATGTGGAATAAAGGTCTTTATAGTTTAGAAAGTCAAAATGTATGAATGGGCTGTACCAAAAAATGACTCACTTTCCTTAAATTTTAACACACCTAGTACAGACTTATTTGAATTTTTAGAAAGAACATTTGAAAATCAAGTAATATATGTACGACCTGTTTATCTTGCTCATATCCGTACTTTTGTCCTATGTCATACTTGATATTTGGGTTTCCTTTCAGAACTTTTATATTTGAGCTCTAATCACAATCTAATTTTTTTAAGCTAGTTGAAAAAGAAAAATTATTATTTTTCTGTATGGACAATTCAGCAAACTTAAATTGACTTTATTTTAGCATGAAAATTATTTTATTTGTCACAAAAGAAGACCTTAATGCAGATATTGTTGGATTAGTTGTTTCAAAGTAATTGATTTTTTCCCTTACTCATTTTATTGTTATAAATATTAATTGGTTGACTTGCCTACCGAGTCGTAAAGCCATTGAGTACATGGGTGCATCTGTATCGCTCACTGGTGTCTCTTCAGTCCCTAATGCCTATGACTGGCACTGGTAGGCACTCTAGTGCTTTTTAAAAAATTAATTCGGTTTTTCTGAATGAAATGAATGAATATATTATATATATAATATATATATTTTCTCATATATATGATATACTCATATGTATATATGAGTATTTTCTCTATGCTAGAAATGTGCTTCTTATGGCACTATTACACTAAGACTTTATAAAACTGTTTTGTTTGCCTGGATCTTACATAGAAATGTCATGTTAAATTAAAAACACTAGTTTTACCTCTTAGCGATTAGGCCCTGAGAAATAGTCATAGAATCCTGATTTTTCACTCTCATTGCTTTTACTTTCCTTACTTTTCTCTTTTACTCTATTTCAGCTTTCTTCCCTTCAACCTGTTTTCTCTTTAATAATCCTATCCTTTTTGTTATTGTTTTTTATTTTTTTAGTATCTGGAGTCCATCTTTCACCATCTTCTCCTGAGATTGTACTGGACCATGACCACTCTTCTGCCATTGGCTGCCTCTCTTCTGATGCCATTATTTCATCACCAGAGAATACACCAGAAAATAGCATTATGAGTCAGACTATTCCTAAAGCACAGGTAAAGACAAGCATATTTTTAAAGGAGATGTGCACTTAAAAAATTGCCTGCTAATTTAATTGATGTTTTTTAAGTTTCTTTTTCAGCCAATTTGTCTAAAAGAAGTATTTCTGCAATAGAGATTCTAATTTTGAGGCTAATACGTAGAATTCAAAAAAACTAGATAATATGTTTGTGTTTCGTGGCACAATTGCAAAATATTTAAGTAGCCTCAGTTACCAAAGTATGATTTGCGTATCTTTTATTAAACTTTACCTGGCCTTGCATTTCAAATCTTGAACTTGAAAAGGGAAAATAATACAAAGAAGAATAAGTATTTCTCTTTTTAGCAAATCTTACCACATGTTTTCAGGTATACAAGCAACTATTTCAATTTTAGAGTAAAAACCAAAAATATAGCAGTTATGAGGTTTATTCATTCAAATATTTTTTAAACCAAGCATTTATGCTAGCTGCTGGAGGTAGTCCCAATTTCTAAAGTGTTGTACACAATTTTGAGTCACCTGTTAATTTTGCGAGACAGTGATGATCAATAGAGGTCATTGATAAATTTCAGAGTTCAATTTACAGTTTAAAATATAAACAAATTCTAGGTCTGTGTGTAAATTTTAAGAACTATTAACAACCAGATATGTCTATCTTTATTCATACATTTTCTAGTGTAGGAAAAAGTTTTAAGTCTTTTAGTGCATTGGTAGCAAATTAAGGAATACATTAGATTTCAAAATTAAGAGGAAATTTTGTTTCTTACAACAAAGATTGGGTTGTTGTAACAGTTTGAGGTCTTCTCTTGATTTACTTAAAGGGTGAAATAATTTCAGAACCTTTTCAACAACTTAATTTCCAAATGTGGTTTCTAGTGCCCTTTGGATGTTTTCATTATTGGTATAGTGTAAACTTTCCTCTCTTGTATATATTTTTTTTTTTTTTGTAATGTGGTTTAGATTCAGCAATCAACACACACTCATCTGGATATCTCACTTTTTCCATTGGGTTTAACTGATGAAAAAAGTAATGGAGCAATTGCCCTTGTGGATGATTCTGAGGATCCTGGAGCCAATGTATCTAACATACAGCTTCAGCAAAAAATTTCAAGTCTGGAGATTAAACTCAAAGTATCTGAAGAAGAAAAACAGAGAATTAAAAAGGTATATTTAAATTTGCCTAAAAAATATTTGATTTGCAAATATTAGAAATTTGATATAATCTCAAACTCTGATTAAAAACTCATCAGAGGAAGAAGATACTTTTCTCCCTTGGCTGTAGGTTTAAAACAGTCATGAGCTAATCACTTGGAAAAGCCTTTGATGAGAAATGTATTTTACATATGTACTTTTAAAGATATGAATATGTTTTACTAGGTTTTTTCTAACTGTTGCTTTCTTTTTTTGGTTTATTTTTATTTACTTTGAAAGCAGATAATATTGTATTTCTTATGAAGAGGCGAAATTTTGTGACATCAACTTTTCCCTATGGGAAGTTAGGCATCATGGGATATTTGACAAGAGTACTTAGGTATACAGCCATTTTAGTAAATTCTTTACTTATGCGTTCTTCCCTGTGAATATATCTGTCAAAAGAGCTTACCATATTTATAGAAAGTGTATCTAGAAATAGATTATGTTGATGAAATTAGTTGAGGTGCTCATATTCATTTGTTGGAATGAGTAAATGTTATGTCCATGTTTGATATTGTCCTAGAAATTAGATGAAGCATACAGTTTATAATATTGTTAGATTTTAAGCCATACTTCCCGTGGATTCTTTCTCTGACAAATGTTTTCTGATACGTTCATTGAAAAAACTAAATATATTTTAAGCCATTAAATATTACAAAGCTTGTATTTGGATTTTTGTTTTAGGATGTGGAATCATTGATGGAAAAGCATAATGTCTTAGAAAAAGGCTTTCTAAAAGAAAAAGAGCAAGAGGCCATTTCTTTTCAAGATAGATACAAAGAACTTCAGGTAAGAAAATTGAACTTAAAATTTAAAATGTAAGCCTTTTGATGAAGCATGTGCTATAATTTCCAAAAGTACATAATGAGTATCTTATGAATGAAGAATCAGTACTTGCTTAAATATATAAAACTGACTAACATGGGTTAAATTAATGGGAAGACGCCCATTTTGAAAAATATGAGTTTGTGAGCAGCCCCGAGGATTAGTAGTTTGAGGTTCAAACAATTTGGTAAGAAATACTCTGTTTCTAATGGATACATTTTGGGAACTGCTTATTCTAATTTTTGTTATAATAATTACATTTGAATTACATTTAGAATCGTGTAATCCAGAACTGAGATATTTAACTTTTCAAAATAAATTGTCTCCTTTTCTCCTTCCTAAATTTCCTTATGTATTTATTCTACAGTCTAACTTAACACAGTAAATGACAACTCCTTCCTGTTAATTGCTAAGACTAAAACTTGCACATTCGTTTTTGTACTTAATCAATGTCTGTTTCTTTAGCAGGATTTGTTGGCTGTACCTTCAGAATATCCAGGTTTCAACCGTTTATCATCATGGTCACCACTGTCAACATATTGTATATTATCATTATTTCTCCCTTGTGTTACTAAAGTATATTCTTACTAGTCTTTTGCTTTTGTCACTGCCCACGCGCAGACCATTCCCCCCATTGCAGCCACTGTGATCTGATTGAAACTTAAAGCTGGTCATGTCATTCTTCTGTTCTAAAACCTTCGGTGGCTTCTTATCTTACCCACACTAAAAGCCAAGTCCTTAAACTGGTTTTCAAGGCTCTGTGTTCCCTTATGTCCCTTCTTCCTGTCTTTTCCTTGCCTCTTTTTCCTCAGTCATTTTTCTTTTTCCTAATATCCAGAGTACTCAGATTTCCTCAGATACCTGCATGGTTTTCTTCATAGCCTTCAAGTCTCTGTTCAAGTGTTACCTTATCAGATAAGGCTTTCCAGACAATGCTGACATCCTCTTCATCCACCTTATCATAGTCTTCTTTATTTTTCTTCCTAGCACCTTTTACATTTGACAAATCATATATTTATTTGTTTATTTGCCTGAATCACTGTAATAGTCTCATAAGTGGTCTTCTAGCTTCCACTCTTGTTCTTTTCCATCATGAGTTTTTAATTCAGCAGGTAAGAGTAGTGTTTTAAAAATGTAAATCAAATCAGATCCCAGACTCAATTCCTATTTTCTTTCCAATATACATTTTCAAGCTTCTCCAGTTTACCCTCAGGTATTTATTTACACCAAGCTTTACAATAAGGTATAGGTGAATGTGTGAGTATATGTGGGGAAGGACATTCTTTGCCTGTTGGAGTAGTATGATCCATGATTCACTCACATATCCCTGCCTGGAATGTTGTTCCTCCTGTAGAGTAGTTTTTTAAAAATACAAAACTTGGAAATAAGGAAAAATGCAGGCAGTGTGTCTTTTCAGCGTTTGTGATGACATTGTTTAATGTGCCCACCTCAGGCGTACTTAGGAGAATGTACTTTATTTGACTCACTGTTTACTCTTGAATAAGTCTCAGATGTAGTGAAGTTACATGTTAATTTATAGAATTTTTTCCCCCTGAAGAGATGCAAATAATTCTGTTTGTTAGAAAAGATAACTTCAGAGAATATAATTAATTGCCCTGTAGGATATTAACAAGTTTTATCTCTAACCTAGTGCTTTTAGTCTAACACTCCATGTTATTAACTTTCCTATCTAAATCTTGTTCCTTAAACGCTGTTTGAACCAGTCTTAGCATCTTATTCATTCGGTCTTACAGGATATTAACCAGTTTTGTCTCTAACCTAGTGCTTTTAGTCTAACACTCCATTGTTAAATTTCCTATATAAATCCTGTTCTTCAAATGCTTCTTGAACCAGTCTTAATGTCTCATTCATTCAGTCTTAAATGATTAATTCATTAGTAAATGAACAAAATAAATCTTTGGTATATCTTCAATTTGTATTTACATGAGTCAGATTAACTTTTTGAAAATTATACTTTTAACAGCTCTCACTGAACTCTAGCTTCCTTCTGATATTTGCTCAAATGCTACTCTTGTAGAGGCTTTTCTTAATCATGCTGTATAAAATAAGGTCCTGTGTACTTGCTCAGCATTCCCTAGCCCTTTTTATTTTTTTCTTTCCCATACCACTTATTCCTACCTGTTGTTTTATTTTGATTTGTTTATTTTCTGCCTTTTCTCCATTACAGTGTAAGTTTCTTCAGATTAAGAACTTTTCCTTGCCAGTAGTACCTGGCATATAGTGCATGTTCAATGAATACTGTTGGATGAATCAGTAGATGAACTAATATCATGCACCCTGCTCCCCAAGGACTAACTACATTGTGTACAGCCACACTTACTGACCTCATCCTTGGACTTGTGGTGCTTATTAAAAGGCATAGTACTGAATAATGAGGTAACTGTGTTTTTTTGTCTCCATTGAATGACTTATTCTGGACCCTTTAGTGAGACATACATCTTTGAGAATTCAGTTTTTCCATCTATAAATGGGAACAGTAACATATCAGAGAGACTATATAAAACCTAACATATATCACTTTGGGTTGTTTTTACATTAATGACTAATATAAATGCTATCTGGCATTATCATTGTTGTCTCACTGCATTTACTATTAATAGTCATAATCTAGGAGTGATGACTTGAGTCTTCAAAGCTAGTTCATTTTATAGGAATCTGTACTTTCAAAGAAAACTTTTTTCAGATGACTTCATTTTAGGACCAATAGGCTTCTCTCTCCTTTTTATAGCATGGGAATAAAAGAGTAACTTATGGAGTGTTAAACACCTTGGCTAAATAAATTATAGAAAAATGTACCAGGAGGTCTCATAGCCAAATCGAAGTTAAAGTAGGCATACTGTTCAGTTTATATGTCACCGTACCATCCATCTCTGAGGAAAGGATTTCTGTCCTCAGTTCCTTCTGTTCATTTCATGTGCCAATTCTTTGTTTTTTATTTGGTTATCGTATTTTTAGTTCTAAAGTTTCCATTTGGCTTTCCTTCATATATTCCATTCTGTGCTGAAACTTTCTATTCTGTTTGTTTCAAGCATGTTCATAATTCCCTGCTGAAGCATTTTTATTATGGTTGCTTTAAAATCCTTGTTAGGAAAGTATCATCTCAGTGTTACCGTTGGTAGTATTTTCTTGCCCAAGTTGAGATTTTCCTGATTCTTAGTATCATGAGTGTTTTTTAATTATATCCTGCATATTGTGGGTATTTTGTATGACACCTTGGATCTTATTTAAATCTTGTATTGTAGCAGGCCTCATCTGATACTGTATAGTTTGGGAAAAGATTAACTATTTTGTTAATGTGAGGTGCAAGTAAAATGACAAGTTCTCCACTCAGCCCTCTTTGATACCCTGGATAGGAAGGATACCGCCTTACTCCTGGGATAAAGTGGGATTTCAGGGCTCCCACAGGCCTTAGCAGATGCGTCCCTGGCTGGGTGGGGGAGAGGCACCTTTTTACTGTTCCACGGGTGCCTTACCATGAGATTAGGGGTGACCTTGTTACCTCTGGATAGTTATAAAAGTTCTAGCTTCCCATTCAGCTTCCTCTGACACAGGAATGGAGGGTGAGAGAGTTTTTTTCCTTTTGGATGGGGATAGAAGTCCTAAAACTGTCTTCACAACCACTTGGTTTTCTCTGATACCACATCAAGGTCATCTATGGGCACTTCATTGTTGCTGTGCAAGAGTGGAAATCTAGGCTCGGTACTTGGCCTTTTGTGACAGAGGTGGTTTAAAAATAAAGGTGAAACTTGGAAATAAGGAAAAAGGTGAGCAGTGTATCTTTTCAGTGTCCTATGGGGACATTATTCAATAGGCCTACACTATGACTATTTAGAAGAAGGTATTTTGTTTGAGTCATTGGTTACTATTGATTAAAAGTTTCAAAGTTAGGGCCTTTTTTTTTTTTTTCGTGGTATTCGGTTGGTGTGCGATGTTTATTGTCTAAAAGCTTTCTGTCTTGCTAGATTGTGCCTTTCATGGCCCTTTTGCTACAGAGGATTGGCTTTTATTGGGGCTTTTGTGCCTATTGGTGTTTCCTGGTTGCTGGCTGTTCCACTCCCTAGTTTGGGATATATGAGGCTAAAAGAAAACTCACAGAACTTACTGCTTCGTCATTCCTTGGATTCCCAGGTCCCTAGTAGATCTGCCTTCCTTCTACGTTCCGGAATCCTCTTACATTAGTTTTAATAAAATGTCCAAACTTTTTAAATGTATTTATTGACAGAAATAGGGAAAAGTGTGTCTTTTTAATTTTAATCTGAAAGTGGGATAGAAAGCAACCTTTTAAATTTTAGGTATTCGTTGCTGTAGCTACATCAGGAAATTGATATCAAAACATTATTTTGAAACAGGTAACTTTGAGTCAGTTTTTTTAGGGGGGTGGGGGAAACAGGTTAATGAGCCCCCATGGAGTCATTCTAGATAGAGGAAGGATGGATAAAAATATATGGATAATTCAAAATGGGAGATAATACATAAATCTTTTTATCTGCTTTATATTTACTAAGTTTGTGCATATATATGAGTATGTGTTAGATATTTTGAAAGAGTATTTTCAACAAAAACATTTACATTGTGCTGTAAATACCTGATTCAGGAAGAATTTAGAAATCTTAGGCTTCCCTATTTGACCTTTCTGCAATCCAGTTCTTTCTGAGGGTTATGGACTTTTTTTTTTCCAAACTAACACAAAGTTGTTTCTACCTAATAATTTCTTAGGAATAGGAGATGTGATTAAATTTGTGAGTGTCAAAGGAGGCTACTGTATGTTAAATATCTATAGGATGAAATATTAGCAAAGTGAGTTTTTAAATAGTGATATGGTTTGGCTGTGTCCCCACCCAAATCTTATCTTGAATTGTAGCTTTCATAATTCCCACATGTTGTGGGAAGGACCTAATGGGAGATAATTGAATCACGGGGGTGTGTCTTTCTTGTGCAATTCTCATGATAGTAAATGTCTCATGAGATCTGATGGCTTTATAAAGGGAAATTTCCCTGCACAAGTTCTCTTCTCTTGTCTGCTGCCATGTGAGATGTGCCTTTTACCTTCCGTCATGATTGTCAGGCCTCCTCAGCCAAGTAGAACTGTTGAGTCCATTAAACCTCTTTCTTTTATAAGTTGCTTAGTCTCGGGTATGTCTTTATCAGCAGTGTGAAAATGGACTAATACAAACAATGAATATATATATTAAATTTCTTGTTTGGATTTATGGTCTGCCAGTCATCCTCTAGATAATTGAGTCTTATTTATGACATATTTTCTGTAGAATATGGCAACTTTTTAATATCAAGGTATCTAACATATAGGTCTTTTAAATGTTTGTGGAGCTTAATTAAATGAAAAGAGTTATTTATGATGACGGGAACAATATACTGGTGCCTGCATCTCTGTGGTATCCTAAATAAAGCACAACATTTAGGAGTCCAGTAAGATAATGCTAGATGATATTAGCTGAGAAGTCTTTCTCCTTAAGAAATGTTAGTATGTTTATGTATTTATAAAAATAGTATGTTTAGTCTGGAAAATGTGGACAATATAGAAAAAGGAAAAAAAATTTATAGCTATTTCTCACTATGCAAATTCTCAATATTTTCACCTGATTTCAGAATACTGGGCTCTGAATTTTCAATTTTGAAAAATCTGCCCCTCTACTTAGGCCAGGGTTTGGATGTATCTTTGTCAGAATTTTATTCTGACAAGAGAGAGTAATTAATAAATGGAATGTTTGTAAAACCTTTAAACAAACTTTTTAAAGACAACATTAATGATTACAGAGAATTCTAACAGTGTTATTTTATGTGATATGGTCTGATTACCAGGATAGGTGGAGAGGCGTGAATGTGCCATAACAAAAGGAAATAAATACTGTGAACTCTATAGTACAATGGGGGTGTGTGCTATGTCCCCTTTTCCTGTTCTGTCCAGGGTGTGTAGCCTAACCAGAGGAAGAAAAGTGAGTCATGCTGCATTTATCAGAAATAACTATTTAAAGGACTTTCACAAAACTTGAATAGAGAACTCCTCATTTTAGTACAGCATGGATTCCAGTCCCTTTTGTATCCTTTCTTTGACTTCTGTAACAAGTGGGTCAACACCTGTGACAAGCACTTAGGAAACTTGCCAGCTCATCAGATACCACATGTCCTCATGCTGCCACATTTCTAAAAATTCAGTAACCAGACACAGCTGGTTATAAAATTATTATCTTTGATAGTCGTCAGTATTGGTATCTATGGCTAACTCTGGGAATTTTTTTTGTAAGCTTTTTAAAGACTGGACCTATTCTTTCACATTCCATTTTCTATTGCAGTGCCTCCTGGCTATAGCAGCTTGATTATTCAGCTTGAGAATTTAATTTAAAAAAAAATACTGTTTTATGAAAATAAAATGTTTCAGAGGACCTTACATTTACCTAATAAATGGATTTATACAGCCCCAGACTACTACTTACATTCTGTTGCTAATTTCACAGATTGTATTCCTTAAGTACCAGTAGATATTAATCTCAATTTTTTCATGTACTCTTTAAAAATAAGTACTAATCAGGTGTTGAACATTGGGCGCTTGGCAAGAGGCTACTATAATAATTGTGCTTTATAAATTTGGTTAAGGGGTAGATTAGATCAGTTGCTTGACTACCCAGAATAGTTAGCTTGATGATCTGGTATGTAGAGAATTTAGCAGTTATGCCTAGGTAACCCAAAATATAGTGTGTGGTCTTATGTAGGACTGGAAAATGCTGGAGGAAATGTTAGTATACATTAAGCATCACTTGAAGACATTCTGTTTATTCACATATTTTTTGGCATGACTAAACACTCTGAAGATGTATTTTTGTCAGAATTTTAGTCTGACAAGAGAAAGAGTAATTAATAAATGGAATGTTTGTAAAAAATGAAAGAAGAATAAGGATTTTATGTTTTAGTTGGTTTTACATGCATTTCTTTTAGTAGTATATTTTATATTAGATTTGATGTTGGGAAATGTATGTAATTCTGTTACTAGGAATCCTATCCTCTTCACAGGCCTTATAAAAGGAGAGTCACTGTGAGAGACGAATCGTTTGGAGATATGGTCAAGTATTTTCTTTCTTATTTCAAAGCTAATTGAATGATTGAATTATTCAGTCCATAAAATTTGGAAGACCTCTTTGTCAAGCTGTATTAGAATAATAAACATTGCCATAGTAAGCATTTACATTCGTTAAGACATGTCTGTGTAGTCTAGAAAAGTTTATCCAAAACAAACAGGTAGAATTATTTATATAAAAAAAACATGTTAAGGATATTTTACTTAATGTGTCAGTTATATATTCTTTTTTTTTTTTTTTGAGAAGGAGTTTCGCTCTTGTTGCCTAGGTTGGAGTCAGTGGCAAGATCTTGGCTTACTGCAACCTCCACCTCCTGGGTTCAAGCAATTCTTGTGCTTCAGCCTCCCAAGTAGCTGGAATTACAGGCATGCACTACCACACCCTGCTAATTTTTGTATCTTTAGTAGAGACGGGGTCTCACCGTGTTCACCAGGCTGTTTTGAACTCCTGACCTCAGGTGATCTGCCCACCTTGGCCTTCCAAAATACTGAGATTACAGGTTTGAGCCACCGCACCTGGCCTTGCATATTCTTAAAAATAAGACTTTCAGGTCCAAGTAGTAAACTTGAAAATTTTGCTTTATACAGTAGTTTTCTTGAATTTCTGCATTTCATCTGTTTTGCTTCACTCATTTGACTTCCTTAAATTTTAGAACAATAATCTTCAATCCAGGCTCACATTATAATTTCCAGGAAAGTTTCAAAAAATGCTAAGTTACTGGCTCATGCCAGTTAATGTATTCAAGTGATTCAAACGTCAAAAACTGCATATAGTAAATAAGGGCATATAGTGAAAAGTCTACACCTCATCCTCTGCTATATCCACCTAGTTCTTTTTTCCCCTCAACAGATAATTCCTGGTTTTTTTTTTTTTTTGTATCCTTGTAGAGTATTTTATAATGCAAACCAAAGCCAATCAGAAATACACATATATCTCCTTCTTTCTGTCTTATTTAGATAATAATGTACTAAATATTTATTTATTTAGTTAAGGTTATTTCTTGGAGGCCTTTTCACAGTGACTCATATAGAAATTCTTTATTCTATGAACATCTGAAATACATGATTTTCTTGTATCATAAAACATTGCTGTCAAAGTCTAATACCAATCTAATTCTTTCTCCAGTTTCTTGTTATATCCTGGTTTTGGTTATTTTTGATTGATTCCTCTAGGTTTACAATAGTCTTTCTAATATATGTAGTTTCAATTTCTTTCTTTACAGTTTTAAGAAGTTATTACATTATAAATTTAATGTTTGTTTTATTCTCTGACTGTCTTCCTTATGGTGACTCCTGTTATTTGTATGTTGGATAGTCTTTGCCTTCTACATTTGTCTTTACTTGACTCCTTTTTATTGCTTCGTTTTTTTTGATCTAAAATTTGCTCCCCCTTTTATTCTTTAGTTTACATAATCATTTCTGAAATGATTTATTTTGTCATAATTCTTTTCTAAAATCTCTCATCATTTCTGAGTTGTTCTAACTTTGGTTTATGTTTTTTAATCTATTTTATCATTTTCTGAGTATCTTTTAGCTCACTTTGTGTTGAGTTTTTAATTTTTCTTTTTATTTTATTTATTTATTTATTTTTACTTTCAGCCAACTCACACCATTTTTTTTTTTTTCGCTATGCTTTTATTTTCTGTAGGGCTGTCATTCTGTTCCTTCTTTTTTCATATAATAGCATTGTATGGGATTCAACTAATGGTCTTCTGTTGTTTTTACATGAAATTAGTTCTCTTCAACTTTTTAAATGAGTCATGTAAGATAGTGTTTTCTCTCATTTTAAAATCCTGTGTTTTTGTCTGATTAAAAAATATGGTGAAAACATTTTATAATTTTCTGACTTCATTTACTTCTTCCACCTTTATCTTGATCCTCTTTTTCTTCTCTCTCTATTGTCTCTGGTTTGATCAATTTGGATTTTCCCAGCAATGTATCCTCAGTGTGGGGCTTTATCTTGAAAGTATTTAGAGTTTTTTTGGCCCATTGACTCCTTATTGAAGACCACTTGTACTTACCTGAAATTGTGTAGACGTCTCTCAGTTTCAGCTACTGTTCTTATTTTGGCATGCTGACCTCTCCAGTGAGTTTCTGTTAGCCATTTCAGAGTTTTAATGTCTGTCTGATGAGCTACTGTTCTTATCTTGGCATGCTGACCTCTCCAGTGAGTTTCTGTTAGCCATTTCAGAGTTTTAATGTCTGTCTGATGTCCTATTACTTTTATCTTTTTTCCTGCACAGATTTGGATGCCATACACGTCTTGGGACTATTGATGGTTTGTCTCACCTGTTCATATTTTGGCATTCATAAGGGATATTGTGAGATATAGATTTGTGATAGAAATATCTCAGTTTGTGCTTCTATTTTTTAAAAAATGGGTTCTGTGAGGGATTTTTGAGACATCTAAAAATCATACCTTTGTTAATACCATATTCTTAGATTCTTTTTGCTGCTAATTGCTATTAAAGGGAATTATGTGTGGTGAGAAGGGTTAAACACATGCTTTCCCTGAGAATACATATTTTTTATGGAATTAGTAGTAGATTGCTGGGACTTGGCGTTCTCAATCTCATAGCAATAAAAAAACTTAAAACTTGAAACATTTTATTTATTTTTTTGTACTATTATTAAGCACTTATGGGTGTCTATAAGAATTGTTGAAATGAAAAAATGTTTGGAGAATAATGATTTTTTCAAGTAGTTTTTTATTGTTTATTTTCACCTTGAGTTTTATAGAAAATTGATCATACATTTGCCTAAGAGCCACTAAATTTGACAAGCTTCTTTTTTTTTTTTTTTTTTTTTAAGAGAAGATGATGAACTAGTTGTATGTCTGTGTGTAGGGTGAGTGCGGTGATTACAAGCATATCTGTAGGGTTACTACTTATTTGATTCTGTGCACTGAAACATATAACTTGTATTTGTACCTTTTTTTTTTATCAGTATTTACAGATACTGATTACCAACACCATGATTGATGTTCCTAATAAGCACCTTAAGTCATTTCTTTCCTCACCAAAGTGTTGATTTATAGAATAAACGTTTCACTTTTATACTGTTTATCCTCATTCACTGTCTTTATTCTCTGATTAGCAGTTAGCTACTTAAATAAAATAAGGGCCATTTCACAAAAATAAAAATTTATTTTTAAAAATGAAAATAGCTTTAACTTTTTTAATTAAAAAAACTAGCTTATTTGATACCATTTAAACAATTAGAAGAGTATACAAATTTTATTAATTTTATCACCTAAATATGCAGTTTTTAATAGAAACAAAAACAATTTCTTTATTACTTTTCTAACCATGGGGGGAAAATATACAACTTAGTAATCTGAATATTAGTGCAGTCGTTCACACCTGTAGTCCCAACACTTTGGGAGGCTTGGCAAGAGGATTGCTTGAATGCAGGTAGTTGAGACCAGCCTGGGCAACTTAGTGAGACCCTGTTTCTCAAAAAAACAAAACAAAACAAAACAAAATTAGCTGCTGGGCATGGTGTGTGCACCTGTTGTCCTAGCTATTTGGAAGACTGAGACAAAAGGATTGCTTGAGCCCAGGAGTTTGAGGTTGCAGTGAGCTGATTGTATCACTGCACTCTAATCTCAGTGACAGAGCCAAACTGTCTCCAAAAAAATTTCTTTTTCAATTATTTGTTACTGAATAACAGTAGCAATGAGAAAATTAACTGACATTTTAGTCTCAAAAAATGCCAAGAATTAGAGATAGTTATGAGAATTAATATAGGTACAGTTTTTTGAAATTCTGTGCTGGCTTTTATTTTAAGGGGCTTATGTCATTTTCTTATCCCTGTTCTAATAATTGAGAAAATCAAATTGTCATTTTATTTATTGGAACTGAATGAAACAGTTTTGAAGTCATTGGGAGAATATCATTTTCAAAATCCCACAAACTAATTGATGCCAGTGAGAATGTTTTTCTTCCTCCTTGCTACATTAGTCATCATCCACAGTAGTAGACATTTAAAGTAAATACTAGTACTTCCTCAAGTCCAAGATGACATAGATGTTTAAGGAATGCCGTCAATTTACTAATAGGTTTTGAGGGGACAGAAAAGACTAAATTAGATTTTAAGACCACCTAATTCAGAAATCTTAAGATGTGATGGAATATGCATCTTAGACTTGACTCGATAAGTAAAATGAATTTTTCTGTTCCAAATGTTTTTTAAGATTTTTAGAATTTGTAAACAGTTAGTTTGGTAATTTAAAATGTTTTTAGAAGAAAAATCAAGTAAACTGTTTTGGTGAATTTTAGCAAATAAACTTCAAATATTTTAGCACATAGAAAATAAAAAAATTATGCTTATAAATGTAAAAATAGTTCCATGATTTAAGCAAATTAGCAAATCATTAAACAGATTTGCAGCAGAAAAAAAGTATTAATGCCAAAAAATGGATTAGAAGTTTCCACCTTAAATTTAGTTGCTTACATTCTCAAGATTCTGCATAAAGTCTCTTAAGCAAACATCTATTCTATCAGCAATAATTCCGCCTTGGATAAACCTCGTTGGCTATGGTACTGCTATCGTGCAAAGTTAAACATTTATTCTAAATACAGTTGTCCCTCAGTATCTATGAGGGCTTGGCTCCAGGACCTCCCTTAGATACCAAAATCCATAAATGCTCGAGTCCATGATATAAAATAGCATAGTATTTGCATATAACCTGTGCACATCCTCCTGTACACTTCAAATCATCTCTAGGTTAGTTATAATACCTAATACAATGTGAATGCTGTGTAAATTGTATTATAATAATACAATATAATAATAACAAGAGAAGAAGTCTATATATGTTCAGCACAGTTGCAATTTGTTTCTTCTGAATACTTTTTTCCCCCCAGTTGGTTAAATCCCTGGATTCTGTACCTACAGATGCAGAGGGCTGACTATCTTCACCTGGCCTTACAATTTTTACTCATTTATTATTGTGAGAGATTCAAGGCTGGATGCTGAATCTTCGTATTTTCTTGCAAAGTTAGACAGTATATGACCTCTTTTGATCTATGCTAATACCAAGGTTTATATGAATACATTTCAGAAATGCTATACTATTATAATTATGATACTTTTTCTATGACATTATTTCATCTCTTATAAATTTAAGAACCCTTTAGCATGGTCTTTTCAGGAACATGTAATTTGTTAGAATATGGTTTTAACATTTATTTATGGTTACTCCATATACTATTAGGTTGTTTATAAGTACATTTATCACTTTAGAGGGATATATTTTCTCTTCTTTACTAGATAGTAAATCACCCAAGGAACATTCCCAGAGTGCACACAGACTTTATTTTTGTACTCAGTAAATGTTTTTGAGAAGTGCTTAGTGAGTTTTTTTTTTTTTTGTGCTTAATGGCAATGCCACAAAGTAGGAAAACATGGACTTACAATGTGGCTAAGCCTCCTCCTCATGCAGTGGTGAAACAAACCCGTTATTTTTGAATATTCTAGTTTACAATCTCAAGGGATGTATTTACTGTATTTCCCTACTTATCTGAGGGCAGACTTTGACCTCAGCCATTCTAGAACAAAGCCACAGACCTCAGCAGTAAATGAAGACTGGTTTGAAGCAAATTCTTACAAAATCAATACACTTTATTTGGCAGGTAAGTAAGTCATAGAGTATCTCAACCAGACAGTTACATATAAAATAAAGGAGAAAAGATACATTTGATCACAGTGGCCAGAAAAGCATGTTGAGGAGAAGACGTTCAGAGTTTGGAAATTTGAGAAAATTTTGGTAAGGGTTAGGTGGCTCCCAGGGCCTTTGTTTTCTTTATATTCATTTGCTGAATTTTGAACTTTGGACTTTTCTCAGGTATAAGTGATTTAAGCGATATTGCTATATGTTGGTAAGAGTTGAAGAGCTGTACTCTCCTTTTCTCTTTGAATGTTTACTTTTGAGAAGGCCGTGTGTGTTTACATATTCTATTTGAGGGAAGAAGGGCATTGTGGTTTTGAAAGGAATAGGTAAGAAATCTACTATGTAAAGCTGTTTAACAATGCAGAGAATGGTGTCCTGAATGGAAGAATGCTTACGTATAGTAAATGCTATTTGAGCATTTTTTTTACTTGGTTTAGTTTGTTCATTGCTGCTTCATCTTTATTATTTAGCTTTCTATTTCAAAGCCACTTGCTGAGACAGGCTTTTTCTGACCCTTCTGGATAAAGTAGTTCTTCTTCCCCATATCCCATTCCTCTTTTATTTTCCTCAAAACTTACCTGAATCATAGTTGTTTGTATAGTTGTTGTTTGGCTCTTTCTCTTTCCTCCCAGAATGTAAGTTCCTAGTGGGATGAATTGTCTTATTTAACCATGATATTATCAACTCCTAGAATAGTGCCTTGCACACACAAAAAATGTTGATTGGTTGACTGAAATGTGTGGTTTGTAGACTGCCATAGATTGAATGGTTTCCCCCTAAAATTCATACATTGATGCTCTCATCCCCATTTTGATGGTATCTGGAGATGGGGCCTTTGGGAGTAAATTAGGTTTAGATGAAGTCGTTAGGATGGGGTCCTCATAATGGAGTTAGTACACTTATAATAATAATAATAGACATCAGAAAACTTGTTCTCTATGTCTTTGCCATGTGGGGACACAGTGAGAAGGTAGCTGTTTTACAAGCCAGGAAAAAAGCCCTCACCAGAAAATGATCATGCTGGCACCTTGATCTTGGACTTCTAGCCTCCCAAATTGTGAAAAAATAATTTTTTGTCATTTAAGCTACCTAGTCTATGTTATTTTGTTTTTTATATATATATATATATATATATATATTTTTTTTTTTTTTTTTTCTTTTTTTTGAGGCGGAGTCTCGCTCTGTCGCCCGGACTGGAGTGCAGTGGCCGGATCTCAGCTCACTGCAAGCTCCGCCTCCCGGGTTTACGCCATTCTCCTGCCTCAGCCTCCCGAGTAGCTGGGACTACAGGCGCCCGCCACCTCGCCCGGCTAATTTTTTGTATTTTTAGTAGAGACGGGGTTTCACCGTGTTAGCCAGGATGGTCTCGATCTCCTGACCTCGTGATCCGCCCGTCTCGGCCTCCCAAAGTGCTGGGATTACAGGCTTGAGCCACCGCGCCCGGCCATTTTGTTATATTAACCTGAGCAGTCTAAGACATAGAGTATAGCTGTTTTATATTTAAAGGTATAGTGTATTATATCATTATGTATATCATATATTACATCACTATACATATATCACTATACATATAGTGTATATATGTGTAGTGTATAGTGATACGTATATAACTATAGTGATATACATGTAGTGATGTAATACATTATAGTGATGTAATACACTATAGCTTTAATTTATAAATATATGGAGGAAGTTTTTGGGATACAAGCATTAGAAATGTTTATTTTCTTTAAAGCTAAGAAATGACTTCTCCCCTATTAAATAATGTTTTCTAGGAAAATACTGAATTTACTTTTAGCTACAGATACAGTATAGAAAGCATTCTAATTATGAAAAATAGATGTAATTATGTTACCTACTCCATCTGCATCTAAAATTACAGGATAGTTGCTAGGGAGTCTCACAAGTTAAAGCAGCGTGTGAAATCACAGAGCAGCATGAAATCTGCAGAATCTGAAGAAAAGCACCCTTCATGGCAAACATTAACCTGCTCTTTACTGCATAGGAATTTGTGGATGTGGAAACAGCTCCAGTCCTTCTTCTGCTTTGAGATGTTACCAATGACCTCACACTTGTAAAAAATCCTTGGCCTCTTCTTTTGCTTTTAATTCCCTGAAACTTTTCTTCTCTATCATTTTGGACTTTTTCCCCACTTGGTTTTTGAAGTTTCTCCCATTTTTTTGTAGTTTCTTATTCTCAAGTCATAAGTTTACATTTCTTTTTGGTATGTATATATTTTCTGTGTGTCTATTATACCTTCTGTGCTTATTTTTTCTCTGTCATACAAATTTTTTGAGGTTTTTCTTAAAACACATAGTTTTTCTGATAACATAGTCTAGTAAAAATTTCAAATACAGAAATCCATAACTTAGAAACTAAGATGCCTATAATTTTATACTTTATGGATAACTTTTAGACAGATACTATTAACTTGTCTTCCAGAATATTGTACATATTATGCTGTCACCAAGAAATACATGAGAATGCCTGTTTTACCATATCCTTGCCTACTGGGTATTGCCAGACTTTTAATATGCCAATTAGAGAAGTAAAATATATGTTTTTATATTTTAATTTTTATATCCTTATTAGTATGTTAGATTTTTTTCACATGGCTGTTGATCATTTTCTCCTACATTTCCTATATCTCTTTATTTTTAATTTAAAAAAATTCTGTTTATCTTGTGATTTATAAGAAACTTTATGTATTAGGATTATTTACATTTTTGTCATATATTCTGGAATATATGATAATTTTTTTGTTTTTTATGTTGATAGCTTTTTCTACAGTTAATTTAAAAAATCAACTCTAGTAAATTTTTGTTTTTTTATGTTGATAGCTTTTTGATAGTAAATTTTTTAGTATATAATGGTATATACTATACTATATATTTTAGTATATAATAGTGTAAGGGTAGTCTCTTATATATGAGTTTTGGGTTAGAAAATATTTGTGTATGTTTAATTCCAGTCATTTTGTAGTTTAATTTTACATTTAACTTTTGATCTATCTGGACTTTCTATTGATAGAGTGAAATAGAGTCTAATTACTCCTTTCCCCACACAGTTAGCTTGTTACCGTGACAATATTTGTAAAACAGTCTCTCTTGTCCCTTATTTGGAATGCACCTTTGCCATATACTAAATTTCTGTATATACTTAGATATATTCAGGATTTGATTTCCATTTCTGTTGATATGTGTCTGTGTATTTCTGTGGTACCACCTACATTACTGTTTTATTGTACATTTAGAGATTTGATAGGGCTATGCTTTCTTTTCTTAACTATTCTTGCCTGTTACTCTTAACAGTTGAATTTAATAATCATTTATTCAAGGCTTTAAACCCTGTTGCGATTTTGATGGAAATTTTGTTAAATTCTTAGATGTATAGATGCAAAATGGACACTATTCTCTATTTTTAATCCTTTAATTATAAGATATGTTTCTTGTGGCAGGGCATGGTGGCTTACACCCATAGTCACAACACTTTGGGAGGCTGAGGTGAGTAGATCGCTTGTGGTCAGAAGTTGGAGGTTGCTGTGATTTGACTGCACCACTGCACTACAGGCTGGGTGACAGAACGAGACCCCATCTCTTAAGAAAAAAATATGTTTCTCCATTTATTTCAGACCCTTTAAATATCTTTAAATTGAGTTTTATGACTTTATTCTTAGAGCTATTGACATTTGTTAACTTGTTCCTAAAAATTTTAAAGATTTTTATTTGCTTTACATGTAATGATATACTCCTTATTTAGACATCAGATTTCTTGTAATCTTTTCAGTCTGGAGGGCTAAAAGTCTTTTGAGTGCCTAAAATTGCTCTCAGTTTTGTGCCTGAATTCACTGTAACAAACTAGGATATTTGTACTTTCCCAGAAACTATGTCAGGCAATGAAAACACAAACATGTACATTCATTGAGTTAATAATGAATGAGTGAATGAATGTAAGCAGTTACCATACAGTCTTATAAGGTTTCTAATGGAGATAGTTTCCAAATAAGGAAGATCACAAAGGAGGGGGAAGTCATTAGAGTTTAGACTCAGAATATAAGTAGGTCTTTGCCAAATTGTCAGGTGGGGAAGGTAGCTTCTTATAGAGGGAGTGGCATATGCAAAGCCCTGCACTTGTGAAATGACATGACCTGTGTGAAAACCTGCTAGTACTAGAGTTTCAGTAGTGAGGGATATTGGTATGTCAGCACAGGATGTGAGGGGAAGACAGTTTTGTAGCTGAATCTGAAAAGGTTATTAGAAGCTGTCAAAATGTTTTTAGCAGTTGAGTAACACTAAACATACTTACATTTTGGCAAGATATTTCTTGCGGTTGATATGGATGAGTTGGAGGGAGATGAGATGGAGTTAGACCTTTTTAGAGTCTGCTGCATTAGTCCAAGAGAAATATGAAAGAGAGCTTAATAAAGTGGAGAAATACAAATAAAGATGGAGAAGAGGGAGAGATGTTTGAAGGATATTTAGACAGAAAATTTAGAAAATGTCGTAACTTGGGGGTGAGAAAGAGGAAAGAATCTGTAATGGCTTGGCTTTGAGATTTGTGAAATTCTTCAGACCCTAATTTGTAAACTTTCCTTGTGAAACTTAAAAAAAAAATGTATGGTTCACAAAAATAGTGATTGTTTCTTGCACTCTATAGCAAATTAATAACAGCAAAGTGGGGTAGGGGACTGTCAAGAAGTGGACAAATAACCTTCACGTGCATTAAATCTTCTCTTCCTCAGTCTCTCTCAAATCGTTAACATTCTTTACCTCAGCAATGCCATTGCCCTATTCTAGGGAGCAATCACCTTTCACTCAGATTACTGTAATTTTACTTTTCTCGAATCCAGTATCCATGCTGAAGCCAGAATAGTTCTTCAAATCTGATCGTTTTATTCTCTAGCTTAAAACTCTTCAGTGGTTTTTCTCTTTTCCTTAGGATTAACGCCAACCTTTGAAAATACCTTACAAGGTTTCATTTTCCTTACTTGTAAAGTAGTAGTAGTAATAATATTAATAATAATACTTCCTTTTTGAGTTATTATGAAGATTAAGTTAGTTCATGTTCTGAAGTGTTTAAGAGCAATGCCTGGCACACAACACTGTTATAAATGTTTGCTCATGTTATTTTTATTTTTATTTTTAGTATCTTACTTTCCATCCCATCTAGACTGTAAGAACCATAAAGTTTGAAATGATGTCTTTCTTTTGATATGATGTTCTCAGTATTTAGCACAGAAAATGTTGAATATTAAATGTGTAACACATAGTTTTATGAATGAATGTCATTTGGAAGCATAATAAGGAAGTATTCAAAAGCCCTAAAGCAGAGGCAGAATGTACCATTTGTCATAATGTAATAGGAGAATGAATTTTCATAGTATTCTGTGTTGCTAAGAAAAACAATTGCATCCAGTTGCTTTCGTTATAAGACAGCAGCTCTGAAATGTTTTTATTGTTTGAAGAAAGATATTAGATAAATTGGGAATAACCAAAGTAATTGAATATATACAAATAGAAAAGAAAAGCAATGACAGTGTTTGGTTATTAACTAAAATTAATAGATATCATAAGTGATTTTTTTTTTATGTAAGAAAAAGTTGCTCTACTTGGAGGTCTGAATGTACTTTTTCTCCTGAAATGGTTAAGAAACAGGTTTATTCATATATTTATTCATCCAACAAAAATTTAAAAGATGCCTTTTGTGTTCCAAGTTCTATTTTGGGTGATTGTGATACATTAGTGGAAAAACAACAAAAATCACTGTTTATGGAGTTTACATTTTAGTGGATAAGAAAGACAGTGTTTAATAAACATAAAAATAAATAAATTATAAAGTAGAAAGTGAGTAAGTGATGAAAACTATAACAAGGTAAAGGATACATTGTCAGTACTGGAGTAGAGGAGGGGTGGGTTATAATTTTTAATGAAGTGATCAGGATTTCATTTAAAAGATGTCTTTAAAGCGAAGAGTTAAAGATGGCAAGGAGAGGAGATTTTAGGCATAAGAAACAGCCAATGAAAATGCACTGGATTAGTAATCTGTTAAACTAGTGTTGCGGAAGCAGAATAAATGAGGGGGAAGTATAATGGGAGGTGAAGTTACTTAATGATAGAGGTAGGGCAAGGGAGTGGGGAGGGCTTAATGATTTTGACTTCTATTTAGGAAATACTATTTTATTTCAGTTGTGTTTAAGTTTACATTTTAAAAAATGTATAGACCTTATCGAATTGTGTTTAAACAGTATGCCACAGTAAGAGGAACTATAGGAAATAAAGCATTTTACATTCTGCAAGATATTTGATAGCAAGCATATTCTTTGCAAAAAAAAACCTGATCAGCAAAAGTAGCACTCTTTATTCCTTTATAGTTGATGCATATATGCCTGGCCATATGCTTTGCTTCCAAAAAAATTTTTTTTGTCTAAGAGATATTTGTGGCAATCTGTATTTTTCCCTCCAGTGAACCCCTCATTTGTTCTCTGTGCCATTATATACATGACGCTGAGATTCTGCTTAGAAGTAAGACACACGTCCACATTTGTTCCACTACAATTGTGAGACATTGCTGTGGCTCAAACTAGGGTTAGTTTTTGAGCAAGACTACATTTTTTGGACCATTTGGGATATTTTTTATTATACATCTTTCGTGGACTTACAGCAGATTTAATGTTTGAGTGATTTTTAAAGCTATTTTCTGAGACAACTTTAAATCTCCATTCTATGTATAGAAAATTCCACAGCTAATTTTTAAAAAAGAAACAAGCGATGATAAATGAAACTGGCTTTATTATAAACAGAGTTCAAAGTGTTACTGACAAAGCAGGTTCCCCCAAAATGGGTTTCTCTTTTGGGTGCCATAAAGCCAGTACACAAAACTGAAGGTGAACAACAAGCAGTGAAGGTTTTATTTGATAGAGTAGAATTGAGAAGTAGGAGGTTGGCTCACAAATCAACTTCTCAGCTCATTAGAGCCAGAAAGTCACAGGTATAGGACATCTTTAATGAAGAGGTTGGGCCTTAAAAGTAAGGAGAAGAATATTCGTGTCTGTTCTGCGAATGGGCAGAGAATTTCTCGAAACCAGAGCGCTACCTTTTTGTCCTTTTAGGTTTCTTCCAGTACTTGTCATAGTGATAAAGGAGTTAAAAAGAAATTATTTAGGCAGATAGGCAGGGTATGGAAGTCCTCAGTAAGTTTTTCCTTTTAATGAAAAGCAGCCCCCAAATCATTTTCTTTTCTAACAAAGAGCAGCCTGTAAAATTGAGCTGCAGACACAGACAAGCAAGCTGGAAGCTTGCACAGGTGAATGCCGGCAGCTGTGCCAATAGGAGAAGGCTGCCTCGAGACTATGCATGTTCAACGTGGTGGCTTCATCTTCCCTTTCTCTTCCCAACCATGTGTGTGTACAGTAAGGAGCAGGCAACATGGTGCTGGCCAAGTAGAAAATCCATTTGTATAATAAAAAGATTAGGGTGGGGTAGCCATCTTCCTTGTGCTATGTAAATGTCACACCTGGTCCAAAAAATCTTTGGGTCCTATGTAAATCAGACCCTGCCTCCTCCAGCTAGTCTGTAAAAGCCCATGTACTTCAGCATGGGCCAGAAATCTCACAGGAGAGAGAGAGCTATTCTCCTTTCTCTTTCTTTTGCCTGTTAAATCTCTGCTTCTAAACCCACTTCTTGTGTGTCCACATGCTTGATTCCCGTGGCGTGAAACAACGAACCTTCGGTATTTACTCCAGACAACGACGCCACTTCAATAGTGATTGTCAACTCTCCTGGCACTGGTTGGAGTGTCATTTAGCATGGAAATTAGATTATAATGAAGTTTGAAGTTCTTCAGAGGTCAAGTGAGCTGCCATGTTGAATCTCGTCGGTCTTAGCAGGTTTGGTCACAATAGAGAACTTTTGACCTCAAGCATCCTGTTACCTAAAGATAAGCAGAGTTAAGGTAAGATAGGAATTCACCTAGGTAGATCCTGTAGGCATTATGCTGGGTAACAAAAATATCCCCCTGTATCATATATCCTTGGTAATATAGGGGCACTCTGTTAATTTAATACTGAAATTTAACTTTTAAATTTCTTTGCCTTTCAGGGCATCACAATTTATTTGATGTTTGTATACTGTCAACCTCTCTAAGAATACAGGAAGAATGAGTCTTAGACATATTGCCATTTAGCCTTACATTATTATCTAGAGGAATGTATTTGAACAACATTTCAACTTTGATGTCCACATCAGCTGTTTGTAGCTTTGGTTGTTGTTTTCTGTGTGCGAAACGTGGTGTTTTTTTCCATTTACTTATTTGCAGCTCATTTTTCTGTACAAAAGTTTTGGATGTCTTTTGTAATTTTCAACATCAAACTAGAAAACTATAAATTAAAAAAAAATCAGAATTAGTGACTATACACATAGAATGGAATATTGAGGCCAAGAGAAAAATAAGTCTGTATTTAGTTATTTTCAAAACATTTGTTGAAACTGAATGGCAGATTTTATTTTCAGATTGCCAATTTAGAAAGAGCATCATAATAATTTGTAAGGAAAAGCTGACTCTTTGCATAGTGAAAGTTGTATAGACATTTCATAGGATTTGCAGTAATGATCCCTTAAACTTTGGGTGAAGTGCTTGTGGTTAAAAGCAGGTTAAGATGTAGTGAGAGAATATAAAACTTTCCTCTGTCTGTAATGATGTTCTGTTGTTCGTTTTATGAGAGAGGCATCACATTTTCCAAATGGCAGTGACTAAAAAATTATTATTTTTTGTAAACGTGTTAGATGTGATATAAACAGATGCGATTTTTTTTTCTTTTTAACTCCTTTTTTATTTATAAACTGAACGTATTCTTAATCTTTCTTTTTAGGACACTCAGCTATAGGATAGTTTATTGAATATAGATGCTTAAAATAAGATCAAACAGTTTGAGTCAGTAGCTTGAAGGTAGGAGGCAAATGATAAACTTCAGACAATGGAAAAGAAATGAGAACCAGTGGTGTTTGGAAAAAGATTGTAAACCATTTACTTTCCACTAACCTCATAAAATTTGTCTTTCAAAAAATAAAAATGCATTTTTCATACCTGGACTCTACATATGGTTTTCAATGGAAAATAAAGAAGTCTTCCTGAAATAATACTGAAGAAAGCAAGTTAAAATGTGAATCAGTTGCCTGTTATGCAAATAATGATTCAGTTCAATGTTGGATTTCAAGAGCCAATAATTTTTATGAAAATATTACTAAAGAAAGGTGTTTGGGTTGGATTTTAAAGTCTATGTCCTTTGGTTGACTTTCCATTGTTTTATTCATTTTACAGAGCTTGTTTATAATATTGTGGCATGTATTTTATTCCCACCAAATTCTTCCTTTTGCATCCTGGCACAAATGTGGACATACAGGATCTAAAACCTAAAGATGTATTTCATAGGTGAAACTTTTTCCATATGTCATAAACCCTCTTGTGCATATACCTAAATATATTTAATTTTATATGATAAGGTCTACATATACTTGAGACACCTTTTTATTTAAATAGAAACTTGAATCAGTAATTACTGACCAAATGACAGAAATAGTGTATATAGATGGTATAAATTGTCAGATATTATTAAGGACATTATTAAGGATTTTTTTTTTTTTTAATTATACTTGAAGTTCTAGGGTACATGTGCACAACGTGCAGGTTTGTTTCGTAGGTATACATGTACCATGTTGGTTTACTGCACCCAGTAACTCGTCTTTTACGTTAGATATTTCTCCTAATGCTGTCCGTCTCCCAGTCTTCCATGCTATGACAGGCTCTGGTATGTGATGTTCCCCTTCCTGTGTCCAAGTGTTCTCATTGTTCAGTTCCCACCTATGAGTGAGAACATGTGGTGTTTGATTTTCTGTCCCTGTGATAGTTTGCAGAGAATGATGGTTTCTAACTTCATCCATGTCCTTGCAAAGGACATGGACTCATCCTTTTTTGTGGCTGCATAGTATTACATGGTGTGTATGTGCCACATTTTCTTTATCTAGTTTACCTTTGATGGACATTTGGGTTGGTTCCTAGTCTTTGCTATTGTGGATAGTGCCACAGTAAACGTACATGTGCATGTGTCTTTATAGTAGCATGATTTATAATCCTTTGGGTATATGCCCAATAATGGGATGGCTGGATCAAATGCTATTTCTAGTTCTAGATCCTTGAGGAATTGCCACGCTGTATTCCACAATGGTTGAATTAGTTTACACTCCCACCAGCAGTGTAAAAGTGTTCCTGTTTCTCCACATCCTCTCCAGCATCTGTTGTTTCCTGACTTTTTAATGATTGCCATTCTAACTGGAGTGAGATGGTATCTCATTGTGATTTTGATTTGCATTTCTCTGATGATGAGTAATGATGAGCATTTTTTCATGTGTCTCTTGGCTGCATAAGTGTCTTTTTTTGAGAAGTGTCTGTTCATATCCTTTGCTCACTTTTTGATGGAGTTGTTTGTTTTTTTTTCTTGTAAATTTAAGTTCTTTGTAGATTCTGGATATTAGCCCTTCGTCAGATGGGTAGATTGCAAAAATTTTCTCCCATTCTGTGTGTTGCCTGTTCACTCTGATGGTAGTTTCTTTTGCTGTGCAGAAGCTCTTTAGTTTAATGAGATCCTGTTTGTCAATTTTGGCTTTTGTTGCCATTGCTTTTGGTGTTTTAGTCTTGAAGTCCGATTAAGGACATTATTAAGGATTATAAAGCAACATTGAGGTGGCTGCTACAATATTTTCATAGAGTGCGTTGATGGGCACACTTATGGGGTTGCAGCTAGACTGATAAATCTGACACTTGAGATTATTGCTCTTGTAGAGCTTATTACAATCCAGTGGGTTATAGGTATTTAACTGTGATTACTTCTCCTACTTCAAAGTTTTACCCTTTAAAAACCAAAACAAAAACCCATCAGATATTGGAGAAAGCCTATTGAGAAGAGATTGTCATCACAAGTGAAGATAATGAAATTGATTTTTGCCTGCTCTTTTGGATTTGTTTTATTTCAGCAAAGAAAGGTTATGCTTCCAGATTAGAATTTATTTTTTGTATTTTCAATAAGATATCTAAGACAAAGGCATCTGTTAAAACTGTGATCTAGTGGCTTCTAAATGTATCAAAAAAATTAGGAAATATTCTGAGGCAAAGAGTTATTGATTAATTTCCTTTTATATTTATTTCACCTTGGTCATATAAAAACTGATGGAACTACAGGCTAAATACTACTTTCTAGCCCCAAGATATGTTTAAATAGAATCTTAACGCCATGCTTGTGGTTTTTGAGTTGCCAGTAATCTCCTGGATGAATATTGTAGACTGGGTATTTGCAGCCAGCGCAGCTGTCCTCCTGACAGAGGTTCATGTGAGGAAAAAACGTCAGCCTGGGCAAAAATTACAGGACAAAACAGGATCAAAAGGATTGTATCCTATGAAAATGGTGATGGTGGTGTAGTTTTGCCATAAGTCCTTTTGAAAAATCATTTTTAAAACATTGTGGAAATAGTTTAATAGCCTATTTAATAGCCACAGTTCTTGAAATATTTTTTCCCCTTGTTTTGAAGCCTAAGATATTATGGGGACAATAGACATAACAAATTAGAATGTGTTTGGAAAGATTACTTTTTATGTCACAGTTCTTTACCCAGAGCTAGGAGATAGTTCACTGTTTTTGTGCAGTTATATTAGCCCTAATATGCCTATTTAGTAAGCATATAGTAAGCATGCTTTAGTAAGCATGCCTTTAAAATCATTGTTAGAAACTCTGGTCTTTGAAGTGTGCCTCTTTGGCAACACATTTCTTAGGACTTGGAAAACAAACAGATTCTTACCAGCCAAGCTCCTAGTTATTTCTAGGAATAGATTATGAAGGATATAAAAATATATGAGAAATGGTTCCTACTCTTAAGAATCAAACACTGGAGATATGATCATATGTATAAGACAGTGTGGTATGTGATACATTTTATAAGGGTGGAGTTTAGTAATTTTGTAGATGGGGGCTACAGTCTTCAATCCTTCTTTAAAAGAGTTATTTATTTCCTTCATAGTCAGAAAATACTTAATGTGATTAAATGTTTCATTAAGGTTTTTACAAATGAATATGTACATTTATTTTTATCCTTCAGAAAGGATTGTGTCTATACTTACTAGGAAATTACAATTACATGTTTTGTAATTAAACAGTATGCATACTACTCATAACATACTGACATAGGAATAGGTAAACCAGATCTAGGACTTGTTGCTTCAGTAAGGACAAAAAATATCAGTAAATAAAAGGTCCAGATAGTAACAGGATGATATATTAGCTTGAGTTAAGGTGTGTTTAACATCTCTTAAGTGATTTAAGAGTGGCTTTCATGCCTAGTTTTTACAGGTTCATTTTAAGGAAGATACTGAAAATCCTGGAGGAGATTCAGAATAAAGCGTCCTAAGTAACTAAAGGGGAAGCATGACCTAAAAATATGGTGACTTTTAAAGATTATTTTTAAAAAGATGATTAAAAAACACTACTTTTGTATACCTGTATATTACCTTTCATAGGAATAATTTAACAAATGATAAAAAAATTTGATCCAACTACTTGTCTTGACTTTTGATTCAGAAAATGTGCTCTATATTTTGTGGAAGTTAATAAAGATTTGGGAGTATTAATGGTCTTAAAATGGACCAAACTAGTTTAATGCCCTACTCGTCGTCCCCTCTCACTTTTCTAGGACGTCGCTCCTCAGTTATTTTCCTCACTCATCAGTATATAACTTTGCTTTATGTGTGTTTCTGTGGAAATCCCCTTAATAGATATTCCTGATTTATTAACGTTGACCTCATGGCCAACGGCGCTGTAACTCATGCCTGAAGGAAGCTTATTTAACACAAGTGTTTTTTTTGTAAGGCATGTCATAGCCTTTGCACTTATAAATATTAGGTAGCACCTTAATACTATGCTTGGGGACCATTTTAAACAGTGATATAACCAACAGTAAGCAAAAATTGTGAAAAACATGATGTTAAAAAGACCATGAAAATGATACTTGTTTATAGTATGACAGTTGAAACAGGAATCGTACAATGCTGTAACTGGTATGACTGTAGCTGAGAATGTGTATGTTGGGCAACTGGAATTTTTTTCCACTTTGGAGTCGGGCGTGGTGGCTCAGGCTTGTAATCCCAGCACTTTGGGAGGCCGAGGCAGGTGGGTCACGAGGTCAGGAGATTGAGACCATCCTGGCTAATACGGTGAAACCGCATCTCTACTAAAACTACAAAAAATTAGCTGGGCCTGGGGACGGGCGCCTGTGGTCCCAGCTACTCAGGAGGCTGAAGCAGGAGAATGGCGTGAACTGGGAGGTGGAGCTTGCAGTGAACCGAGATTGTACCGCTGCACTGTAGCCTAGGCGACAGAGCAAGACTCCATCTCAAATAAATAAACCAATAAATAAAGAATAAAACTTTTTTTCCCACTCTGTGCATGTCCTCAAATGACCACAAAAGCACCTAGGGTATTTATTTTTGGGTTACAAATAAGTTTAGCCAGTAGACAAACTCTCACATATGGAATCTTTGAATAACGTAGATTGACTCCGTTTGGGAACAGATGACTCTATTCATATCTCATCTTTTGCTTTTCACTTTTATCTCTGTCTTGGTATCTTTCTAGAGATATTCTTCAGGGAATCTCATCTTCCATTATTTTATTTCCTGTACTTGAAAATCTCTTCATGATTACCTTTATTGCAGCTTTAAATTTAGAAATCATTAGGATTATTTTTCAGTGGCCTTTCCTTACCTCAGATTATATGGACTTTATGACAGTCTAGTTTCTCACAAGTGTAATTTGTTCTTTTAAGTTCTAATGCAAATGTGAGTTACAAGTTTTCCAAAATGTTTTTTCTGTGGTTTTGGAGGTACATCTCTGTTGAAGATCTTTTTGCTAATCACTGAGTTATTACCGTTTAAACAATATAGATGATCATTTATTTTGGTTTGTTTTTGTACTTATATGAAAGACTTCTGTGCTTATCTTTTATTTGCAATTGAAATGACTTCTGACAGAATTTGTGTGTGTGTGTGTATGTGTGTGCGCGCACATCTCATCCTTAAAGTATCGAGTGCAGCGAGGGGTTTATGACTTTTGTTAGAAGTCTTAACAGCTTGAGGAATGTGAGGTGCTATAGGTGGCAGGGATGTTTTCTTCTGTTTGGAAGACCTGCTCTTCTGTATTTGGTGTGGGAGTTAGGATTTTGTTTGTATAGTTCTATTCTTTATCTAGCTTGTGGCCTCGGGCAATTTGAAGGAATGGTTTTTGAAGAGGAAAACGGGTTTCGTTTTCTTGGCATTATATTAATAGGTAAAAAAAAAACTCTTTAAAGAGTTCAGGTGGCGTAAAATCATCTATTTTTATTTATTCTCTATCCTTGCCTATAGCATCCTTTGTCTTTGGTCTAGTCTTTGGAAAGGTTAGAATCCACATAACTAGCCTTGTTCGAAGTGCTCAAAGAAGGCCGCAGGTGGCTTCTGTATTAGGGTTTGGGAATGTTCTCCTTGCACATAAATTCTGGAGTACAAATTTTGGATGCTTTTATTTACTCCTTAGGATACATTTTTTTTGTGTGCTTTAGAAAATGGTTTTCTGGATTTCTGGTTTGCCTAATAAAGTAAGGAAATCCAGTGGGGTGGTATCATATACATTTACCTTACAGGAAGTGTAACTCAATGTAATGGCAAAAGCTGAAAACACTTTTGCGCCAAGCAAACATAACAGTATGCAAACATAACAGTAACAACCCTCATTTCCAAACAGACAAAATTAACATATGCCCTAGAGTCTGAAATGATAGGTATAGCCTGGTCATTTCATCAGTCAGTCTTCTAAAATGTCTCCTTAATAGTGTTTAGAGAGGATACAAAATGCTAGTTACTGTTTAGTTCAATGTTTAATTTATGTGTGTGTGTGTATATATATAAATATATACAAATATAAAAATATAAATCTATAAAATATATAAATATGTAAGTATATATATTTATAAAATGTATAAATATATAAGTGTATATATAAAATATAAATATATAAGTATATATTTATATATAAATTTATATATTTGTTATATATATTTGCTATATATAAAATATAAATATATAAATATACAAATTTATATATCTATTTGTATAATTATATATTTATATTTTTCTATATTGTATATATTTATATACACACACATAAATTATATATAATTATATGTATATATAATTATATACAAAAATATAAAATATTGTTTAATTTATACATTTATATAATTTATATAAATTTATATATTTATATATAAATATATTGTATATATATTAGAGAGCAGGTCTCGCTCTGCTGGAGCCCAATGGTGTGATCATGGCTCACTGCAGCCTCTACCTTCTGGGCCCAAGCCATCCTCCTACCTCAGTCTCCTGAGTGGATGGGACTACAGGCGCACTCCACCATGCCTCGCTGTTTTATTTTTTGTAGAGACTGAGCTTTCCTATGTAGCCCAACTTATCTCGAACTCTTGGCCTCAAGCAGTCCTCTGGCTTTGGCCTCTCAAATTAGTGAGATTGCAGGCATGGGCCACCACACCTGTCCTCAGGATTTTAATTTTAAAATATTTTATTTAAATACTTCAACCATTTTTAGTAGAATTCTACCATAAGGCAAACATCCTTATCTCCCCCTTTTTTTCGTATTATTTTTGTGTTTTTAGAGATTATATTAACTCTCTGTTACCATATATTTGGTGGAAGGACAGCTTTGTGAGTGCCAATTCTTAAACTGACATGTAAACAGTGTTGCTTCAAGGCCTGTAGAAAAGTTTGGACTGTTTTTTTTTTTTTTTTTTTTTTTAAAGAAAAAAAAACCACACAATTTTTTCACCTTATATATAGCAGAGATATTTGCCATAGATTTTATTTCCTGAGAAAGGATTATTGGTTGATTATCAGAGAGTAAATTTGAACTACTTTTTTTTTTTTTTTTTTTTTTACCCATAATCCCCTTCTGAAAGAAACACAAATGGATCATTTAATTTCTTAGTAATAAATGGAAAAAGTAAACAGGCAACTCCTAGTCACCAGGGCCCTTATTCGGAAGAACAGGATACTCCCAGAGTAGAATTGGTTGGAATATTTTATGCTTGTCTAGCCTGGTTAGTTGTGAGCAGAAAGTAATTACTAATTGATGGCAAGGAAGGAAGAGAATCTGATTCATAGGTACTCTAATCAGAAAAATAATTATTGGAAAATTGGGACATATCGTATTATTTTAAGTGTGATTTTTAAAGTGTTCCTTAAGTCCTACTAGAACAAAAAAGATTTATACTGTATATTATACATATTAGAAATTTTAGCAATGGTTCCAGTGTTGTGATTTTTGTAGTTATAGTTACATTATCTCTTAAAGAAAACTTGCATAGGCTTAATAATTCAACTTCTTTTTTTTTTTTTTTTTTTTTTTTTTTTTTTTTGAGACGAGTCTTGCTCTGTCGCCCGGTCTGGAGTGCAGTGGCCGGATCTCAGCTCACTGCAAGCTCCGCCTCCCGGGTTTACGCCATTCTCCTGCCTCAGCCTCCCGAGTAGCTGGGACCACAGGCGCCCGCCACCTCGCCCGGCTAGTTTTTTGTATTTTTTTTTTAGTAGAGACGGGGTTTCACCATGTTAGCCAGGATGGTCTCGATCTCCTGACCTCGTGATCCGCCCGTCTCGGCCTCCCAAAGTGCTGGGATTACAGGCTTGAGCCACCGCGCCCGGCCCAATAATTCAACTTCTAAATTTTATTTTAGGCTAACATTTTGGCAGGGGTAGGCTTAGTCTATTGGTGACTACTTTCTGAAGCTTGAAAAGTTTTGCTTAAATCATAGTAAATTATTATTTCCAGTATGCATGGCATTTTTTATTCCTAGAAATGAAGAAGCAGTTTTGGAGATGATTATGAAACACGAAAGTAGACAGGAGAATAGGAAGGTCTATCATTGTTCATACTTTTACAGCTACAGGTAATTCATTTTCAGATCACTTATTTGCCCTTAATGTAATATTCCCATTCCTGAAAGCAGAGAGGAAAAAAAGTAGTCCTTGCTAGAATGCCCTGTGAAAAAAAATTTTTTAAACTAAAATTTGATAACTATTCAAACTTTATATATTTATATGGATTATTACATGTAATATTCACTTTTAAAAAGAATTAACTGAAGACAATGTTTTTCATCTTTCAGTATATTCAAATTCCTTCTATAATAAAATCGTCAATAGCTCTGTGTTTCATCCTGATGATGTGCAAAATGCTTTTCTTGCATCATTGTTTGTTCAAGTTACTGAGCGTCAGTAAAGCCTCAGTATCAAGTAGCTTTTCCATCCAGGTCAATTGCCCCAGTTAGAAATAATTAGTTTCATTATATTTATCTCAATTTATCGCATAGTTTTGAAGGTAATCACTGTTTCTTGGAGATAATCTTTCATGCCAAGAATCAGTCATAATATTTCCCATAATACTTCCATCAAATAACGTGTATTTGATGTTTTTTCATTAATGAATAATTTGAA
This sequence comes from Trachypithecus francoisi, assembly GCF_009764315.1. Lineage (NCBI taxonomy): Eukaryota > Metazoa > Chordata > Mammalia > Primates > Cercopithecidae > Trachypithecus > Trachypithecus francoisi. The sequence continues at coordinate 102,933,988 of NW_022681456.1, read as the reverse complement.
TGTGATTGAATTCATACTGCTCTTATAGCATTATCTATGTAACATAACAAACCTGCCCCATTTTAAAAATAAATTCTTTATTAACATAACTTTATAATATCTTGTCTTAGGAATGAAACATGCTTTTCAAAATTATCTTGTTGTTTTATATCTGGAATATTATTATTTTCTTTATTATTTAAAAATCATGTTATTTCTGAATATCTTTATGCAGGAAAGCCTGTCTTGATTCATGACCTTGTTTTTTTTTTTTTTCTTTAAAGTTACAGTTATTCGAAGAGGAATTATCAGATCATAGGATGGAAACATATCCTTAAAATTAAATTTTTTTTTTTTCTGAGATGTAGTCTTGCTCTGTTGCCCAGGCTGGAGTGCAGTGGTGCAATCTAAATTAAATTGGTTTTATGAAAATTTGAACCAAGATTCACTGTCAGTGCTTATTTCATACTCATCTGTTGATCTACTTAATACATGTAAAAAGAGTTTTAGTACTTGAAAATTAGAAAAAAATATTACCTTTGAATTTGAATTTTTGAAAATTACACATTGCCTTGGACTAAAATATTTTTATCAGGTAGTTTTTGTTTTGTTTTTCTTAACTCTCTATTCTCATTTTTTGAACATTTTTCCTTTTGGGATTGCAATATTTCTTTTAAATTTCTATAGATGTTTTTTATGCTATGAGTATTGATTTAAACTCCATTATCTAAGTTCTGTTTTTTGGTGAATATTTTTCCTAATAGTTTAATGCATGATTAATAAATAATGAGCACCAGCTAACCAGGTATTGTCAGGGGAGAAAATTCTGAACCCAAGAGACAAAAAAAGTCCTGAATTTATAGTCTATATTTTAGTGGGGTATAGACATAGAGCAAATAGATGAATTTGTAGTTCGTCAGGTGATGATGGTGCTTTGAAGAAAAATGAGGAATAATAAGCAAGCTGGAAAATGGTAGGATATGGTCTTTTACATAGGTTGATAATGGAAGGCCCCTCTGGCAAGATTATATTTGAGTAGAGACGATTAGGAACTACAGGTATTGGCCTTATGAATCTTTTTTACTTTTTCTTATGTGCTTATCACAGACTTTCCCCTAAACTCACCCCCGTAGTGGTTGTTTTTTTTTTTTTAATGCTTTAAGTTCTAAGGTACATGTGCACAATGTGCAGGTTTGTTACATATGTATACATGTGCCATGTTGGTGTGCTGCACCCATGGATCTTGATTGTGTATGTGGGTAGAGAAAACAGTGTGAATGCCCTGAGATAAGATTGTGCTTGATGTGCTTTCGGAAAGTACAAGAATGTTTGGGTGCTAGAAGGGGTAATCATGCAAATAATAGAGAGATACCAGGGGGCCAGCCTATATAAGGCCTTGTAGGCCAAGGTAAGGATTTTGCATTTTACTCTTATTGACGTAGAAAGCTATTTTAAGCAAGAGTGCTATGATTGTTGTGAGTTAAAAAAGAAAATCACTCTGACCTCTGTGGGGAAAATACACTGCATAGGGTGGGGAGAGACCAGTAGGATGCCATTGCCATGTTCTAGGGAAGAGAAGATGGATGGATGGAGGTGGTAAAAAGTGGTTGTATTCTGGCATATTTCTTTTTTTCTTTTTTGGAGACAGACTCACACTCTGTCACCCAAGCTGGAGTGCAATAGCACAATCTTGGCTCACTGCAACCTCCGCCTCCCGGCTTCAAGCGATTCTCCTGCCTCAGCCTCCTGAGTAGCTGGGATTACAGGCATGCACCACCAGGCCTAGCTAATTTTTATCTTTTTAGTAGAGACGGGGTTTCACCATGTTGGCCAGGCTGGTCTGGAACCCCCGACCTCAGGTGATCCACCTGCCTCGGCTTCCCAAAGTTCTGGGATTACAGGCATGAGCCACTGCGCCCAGCTGGATTCTGGTATATATTTCAAAGGCGGAGCTGACAGGGATTTCTGTCAGACTAACATGAAGCATGAAGGAAAGAGAGTAGTTTAGTTTAGGTCTTTGGTCTGAAGAGCCTGAAAAATTTTCCATTTACTGACATAGGAAATCTGAGGGAAGAAAATGTTTGGGGAAGTGAGGGAATCAGTTCAGTTTGGGGAAGGTTAAATTTAAGAAGACTTTTAGTCATCCAGTTAGATAGTTGAATAGGCAGCTGGTACATGAACCTGGCGTTAGGGGTTTGGGGCTGGCGTATTTAAACATTTGGCTAAATGTGATCACCTTCAGAGTAAATGTAAATACTATCATCCCTCCTTATCTGTATCTGCAGATTTGATCAATTGTGGATCAAAAACATTTGGGAAAAAAATAAAACAATAAAAATAATATAGATAAATATAATATAACAAGTATTTACATTTTGTTAGTATAATAAATAATCTAGAGATGATATGATATAAAGTATGCAGAAGGATATGAATAGATTATATGTAAATACTATGCCATTTTATGTAAGAGACTTGAACATCTACATGTTTTGGTATTTGCCTGGGATCTGGAACCAATCCTGCATGGATACTAAGAGACAACTGTGGAGAAGTTTGAGCCCTGAGAGGCAGTGCCCAGCCACAGACTTGAGCCAGAATGCCCAGGTTTGAATCTCACCTCAACCAGCACCTGGGGCATGTTGTTTACTCTTAATGAACCTCAGTGTCCTTGTCTGTAAAACAAGGATAAACACAATACTTACCTGTTAGAGTTATTGTGAGGATCAAATCACTGTATTAATATAGATATACACACATCTATATGTATATATACACATATTACTTATAGCTAATAAGCTCTGTACCACTGGTTGCTAAATATTTTGACATTAAGACCCCTTTACACTCTCAATCATTATTGTGGATCACAAAGAGCTTATGTTTATTGATATTTACCATATTAGCATATAAAGCTGAGAAATTTTTAAAAAGTTTAACTCATTTAAGAAACTATTGTAAACCTTTACATATTGGATAATATTTTGGGAAACACAGCTATATTTTCCAAAATAAAAATAAATTTAGTGAGAAGAAATGCATTGTTTTATCATTTTGCAAATCTTTTTACTGTCTTCATGGAAGACAGCTGTATTCTCGTATCTCCTTGTTTATTCAGTCTTTGGTGATATCATAGGTCATGCAACCTCTGGAAAACCCCAGTGTATATTCATGAGAGAATGAGAGTGAAAAAGATAGTATCTCAGTAGTTTTATGAAAATAGCTTATGAACTCTCTAAAAGGGTTGCAGGAATACTCAGTTAATTACATTTCTTTTGCTGTTGTAACAGCCTTCATTCCTTGGCTCATGGTCCTCTTCCATCTTCAAAGCCAGAAATGGCTGGCTGAGTCTTTCTCATACTGCATTACTGAAAAGGGAAAGGTTCCCCTATCTCCCTTGCAGAGTGTGCGATGGGGGTGTGGCTCGCTTCTTTGGTGGCCCGCTACTCAAACCTCTAAGGGAGCATACAGATGGGCAGGTTGTGGGGCTCCAACCCCACAGCAGTGTCTAGGGGTGAATGTTTACAGCTCCTGAGGCCCCAGTGGGTGTGTGTTATCATGTGCTCTTTTAGTTTAGCCATCCATGGGCTACTTGTGTTAGTCAGCTTAATTAGACCCCTTGCCTTATGGCAAGGACAGAGGGCTTTTTGTATCCTGAGGTTCTTGCCTTTGTGTACTGGAAGAATTGGATCACATGTGGGCTTGGAGAATGAATGCAAGGTTTTATTGAGTGAAGGTAGTTTTCAGCAGATGGGGTAGCCAGAAGGGAGACAGAGTGGGAAGGTGTTTTTTCCCTGGAGTCAGGTTGCTCAGTGGTGCAGGCTTTCTTCTGTCCACCCCAATCAAACCCCATGTCATTCTGCCAGTCGATGGTCTGCTGCCCTGCTGGCATCTGTCAGTGTGCTCTTCCACTGGTGTCCTCTCAACGTCTAGCCACTGCATCTTTTGCTGATGTGTTCCTCTTGACATCCAGCTGCTTGTGTGTCTGCCTGCTAGGGTCTCAGGCTTTTTATAGGCATAGGATGGGGGCGTGGCAGACCAGGGTGGTCTTGTGAGATGCAGCATTTGGGTGTGAAGGCAGGAGTGCCTGTCCTCACCTAGGCCCATGGGCACAGGCCTGGGGGTGGAGCCTTAGCCAAGGACCATGCCCTTCCCTTCCCAGCACTTTCCTAACCCCCTCCCTTATCATCACTTCGATACTAAGTCTTCTGGCTCCCTGTTCCATATTTAAGGACTTTTATGATGACATTAGACTCACCAGAATAATCCAGGATAATCTCCCTGTTTTAAAATCATCTGATTAGTAACATTGATTTCATTAACTACCTTAATTCCTTTGCCATGTAACCTGATGTCTCCATAGGTTCCAGAAATTAGGATGTACTTATCTTTAGGATGCCATTTTTATGCCTATTACACTTGGGGTTCCTTGACCACACTTTGAAAACCATAGTTCTGTGTAGATGTTTCCTGCTATTATTTCATCATCATCATCATTTCTGAAATTTGAGGTAGAGAGATGTGGAGAAACTAGTGAAAGGAGGCTGAGAATGAGTGGCTAGTGAGTTGTCATCCAGGGCAAGAAAAGTCTGTTTCAAGACAACAATAGTCAACTGTGGCAAATGCTGCTAAAAGTTATCTAAAATCAGGACTGAGAAAAGACTGTTGTATAGGTGTATTAGGCAAAATATTGCCCTCTTAAGATGTACACCTCCTAAATTCCAGAATCTGTGAATATGTTGCATGGCAAAAGGTTCTTTAAAATAGGTGTAATTACGATTCCAGACCTCAAAGTAGAGAGATTCTCTTGGATTCTCCTGATGGCCCCAGACAAATCACATCATTCCTTAAAAATATCGAACCTTTTCTGGCTGTAGTGAGAGACGCAGAGAAGCATGAGAAGAATTTGATGCCCTGCTATTTCTGAGATGCAGAAACTGTGTGCAAAGAACTGAATTTTGTCAACAGTTCAAATTAAGAAACAAAAGAAGCCCTTCCCTAGAGCCCAACCCTACCAGCATCTTAATTTTAACCCAGTAAGACTTGTTGACTTCTTACTTATAGAACTATAAGATAATAAATGTGTGTTGTTTTAAGCCACCGAGTTTATAGTAATTTGTTATGACAGCAAAAGAAAACTAATATAGTAGGCCATTTGTTATCTCAGTGGCCAGTTTTGGCATAATGGTGGGGATGAAAGTCTGTTGGAGTGAATTTAAGAGAATGAGAGGAAAGGAAATGGAATCATGATGAGTATAGAAAATTCTTCAGTGTATGAGGGGCAAGAGAAGATTTATTTTTTTGCTGAAAAATATTATAGCAAGCTTCTATCATGGGATTGATGCAGTTGAGTGGGAAAATTGATGACCAAGTGAAAGAGAGGCCTTGAGGGGTGAAGGTGGGGAGAGCAATACCCCTGAGTAGATGAGGGAATATAGGATCTAGTGGATAAGTATGCAGTGTTGTCTTTAGATGGAACACAGTTCTTACAGTAACAGCAGGGAAGACTACATATGTGGGTTCAGGTACATACAGACTAGTGGATGTAATAGGCACATGTGGAAAGGCGTTTCTGTTAGCTTCCATTTTATAAGAATGGAGTAAAGAGAGTTGAGATATTGGAGGTTTGAGTGTGAGAAAAATGTGAAATAGGTTCAAGTGTATAGACAGACAGGATCACTAATACTGCATATCATGCTTGTTTATTTGACATAGCCAGATAACCTTAGGTATTCCTCTTAGGAGTCTGGCCTATCAAACTTAAGGCATTGAAGAGTAGAAAATGCATGTTTTGTGTAGTCAGGGATGTGTTTGGTGGGGATAGGGAGGTGGAGAGAGAGATTGAGAGATGTTGAGAAAAGAAAGTAATAAAAGAAATATATTGAGAGAGACTGAAATAGATTGAGAGCAGGAGATATACACATATATAGACATATATCGTATATACATATATATTCAAATACATATACAACCCCTCTCTTAATATCCCTATCAATTTATCATATAAATAGCATAATGTAATGTATACACATATGTTCATATGTGCATACACACATATTCATTCTCACAGCCATATATCATACTCATGTATATAGAGGTGGGGACGAGAGAGTAGAAGGAGGAGTCTGAGGGAGAGAGTTTGAGAGGAATGATACTGAGCCATACATTCTCAGCTTTTCCTTACCAACTCAAGGATTCAGGTCACCTCACCTTTTATTTGTAGAGAGGGAGAGAGAAAGGGTGGGGTAAGAGGTCAAGAGAGTTCTTGAGTTTCCTTTGTCACAGAAAAGTGAGCTTAGGGAAAAGGTTTCTCCAACAGTTCAATTTCTTTACCTGTACTTCCATTATTTATAAAATATGGAGGGGAGAGGAATGTGCCTTTTTCATCTTTATAGTCTTTTCTGGTTCTATAATTACATAATTCTAAATTTATGTAACTGATTTGATAGCACATTTTATACAGCTAATTCTTATGGAATATTTGTTTCTCATTTTATAAAACGACTTCTCTAGAAATATGTATCATCTTACCTTTTGGTACACTGGTAATTTTGTAGTCGTATCTAGGCTGATGTCTCTGTTTTTTTGACAGACAGTATGTATTATTCTAACATTAATTTTAGGAAAATTGACATTACTCTTCTAAGAGTGAGGTAATGTTTTTGCCGGCTTGCCAGCTACTTTTGCCAGGATAGGGGAAGAGAGAAAAATAGCATCTGAAAGATGTGATTCATATTTTGTAAGTCAAAAATAATTTTTTGGTATCTTAAATTCATATCTAAAATAATTATTTTATACTTTGGAACCAATAGATATTTTAACAAAAGGAAAAAGAAACAGTGCAGTGTGAAATTTTTGGAGCATACTTGTAATAAGAAGTCAAAGTTATACTAAAGAGGTAACATTTATGTAAGAATCCAATGTAGTCACTAACAAACTTAAAAAAAATCTTACTTGGAGTTAATAAAACCACATACTAATCATTGCTTGACTAGTTTTATAAGGAAATAGGGAAATTTGGTGATTTTTTGCCAACAGATAATATTTGCCTATTTTTCCTTCTGTTTCCTTTTTATCATTGTTGAACTCCAATGAATATGTATTAGAAAAAACATCATCTTTGTGGTAAAATATAGAGTAGAAGAAATTTCATGTTGCATGGGCTTTCTTTCCATTTCTATGAATATTTTATTCTCTCATTTGAAAAAGATTTATTTCATATGTGTAATATGCTTATCCATATTCACCGTCAAATTTTATCGGCATATATAGTCTTCATTCTGAGACAGAAAGTTATGATAAAATCTCTTTGAGTTATTATCCTCCCAGTTTTCATAAAAAATAAAAGGAAGACTATGAGGAAACTAATGTTTCCTGACTGGTTACTATGTGCAAGGCACTATGCTATCTACTTTGAATGCATTTTCACAATGACCCTGTGAGATTCTTACTATCTTTGTTTTTGGCTAATTTTCATTGTGAGCTTGTATACATTTGATCTTAATTAACTGACTTCTTGGGACTTAATTGACAGTTCTGTGCCTCTCAGGTGAATTTGTGGTTGGTTCTGTTGAGAGCTGTGAATCTCAAGTGTCCTGGTGCTATGCTGGTTATACATCCCAGGGTCTTTAGTGTAGTTGTCTATAACTAGTTATTGTAATTTGTTGCCACCCCAGTGCTTGTTTTTCTGATTGAAAACCATATAAAAACCTTTGTCATTGGGACAGCCTTGACTTTTAGAAGTGTTTTCCCTATAAAAATCAGGTTACAGTTCGGTTTTGGGTTTTGGACTCTTGGAAATTTCCCTTCTTGTACGCCAAGTACTATTCTAAGCATTAAACTATGTTATGATTTAGTTGTGTTTTTACTGGAGACACTTTTAAGTATACAATAGTGCTGGAGATGGAGTTTCTAGGTCTATATTTGTCTATTGTCTAGAAACTCTAATCATCCCTTCAGTGTGTAGTATTTAGTTATGGGAAATTTATTGAATTAGTTTTTTACTTTTTTATATTTACTGGTTTATTAAGAAGAATATTTTAGAGGATACAAATAAAATAGCTAGATGGAGAGATACATAGGGCAAGGTATGGGGAAAGGGCATGGAGCTTCCATGTGCTCCCTGGGATTGCCACCCTCCAGGAACCTTCATGTGTCCAGTTATCTGGAAGCTCTCCAAATCCTGTCCTCTTGGTTATTCATAGTGGCTTTATGCGGTAGGCATGATGATTAAACTCTTGGCCATTGGTGATCAACTTGACCTTCAACCTCTATCCTTTCCCTTGAGGTTGGGAGACGGGACTGAATGTCCCAACCCTCTAATCCTGCCTTGGTCTTTCTGGTGACCAGCCCTATCCTGAACCTATCAGACAAAAGACACATAAAAGACAGCACTTCGGAGACCCCAAGGATTTTAGGAGTTATGAGCCAGGAACTGGCAGTGAAAATCAACATATGTGTATACATCATAATACCAGAGGCTATCCTCTGGTTTTTGACCATGGATTTCTCACATCAAAAGAATATACATAATCATTAATAATTTGTTCAGTCCATCATATTGTTTGAGGGTCTCCCAGGGTGAGGCCACTCAGGTTTGCAGATTTTCTATCAATCTTTTTAGATTCCAGAAGCAGAAGTGGTCCTGACAAATGCACAGCTTTATTTACCCTTTCAGGGATCTGGGACAATTGAGCTAAGAGACAGTATCATCTCTTGCTCTGAGACTCTTTAGAGTTGTTAATGTAATACTGAATTTCCTTCAGTTAATAACCCACTTATTCATTTCTTTACTCTCAGTTATTATTTCTTCTTCTGTCCATTAGTACCCTATCACCTTTGGAAGGGACATTAGAATTGTCGCTGTGTTGGTCTGGATTTCAGGGAGCAGGATAAGTTTACCAAGTACCTCTTCCTCAGTCCATTCCCATTCAGATTAGGTACAGTTACATAAGTACAGTACTAGTGAGCTATTTTTACCACCAGGCAATATACCTACATTCACTTTTAACCCCAATTTTGCTAGATGGGGGTGAAGATGCAGCCCACCCCCATCAGGCCCTTTAGAAATTGTGAAATGAGGTTTAAAAACATAGTGACAATTCCTTGCTTAGACATCACCTGTGCTTTCAGCATTTGTAGTTGCAGCTCTGGTCCTAGGACCACTGTATCAGGTAGGGGAAAAAAGGTATTTTTAAAAAGTGATTTGAGGAAGAAAGAAAAAATATAGTTGTTATATCAGTGTATTTCTCCCTCGGCAAGAATTGCGTAGTATGCATCATCCCTTCTCCCTCTTTCCCAGATCAGCCAGAAAAACAGAAATCTAGTGGGGACACTCTTTTAGTCCCACTTATGTTGAGTGTGAGCACACAACCTGTGAAGGCATGTAAGCCAGCCATTCATGCTTTTATTTCCCCATTTTAGACAACCAAGGTTTCAGCTGCCCATTCTATTTCTCTATCAGACTATTATATTACTCTAAGGAGGCCATCTCTCTGTCCATTGTTGGACATTATGGGCTGTACAGTGTGTTCCTTAGTGTGAAGAAATGATGGTCAGCTATCCAAATTCATGTAATATCTTCTACTCTGGTGGAATACTGTCAGTTCCTGTCAAGACCAATGTGTAGCCCTCCATAGCTGCCAGCATCAATCTCACTTGCCTGCTATGTTTAGGGCCACCAGGGAATTTGCTCCATAGCCATCAGCAGCCTCTGTCTCCCTTATCGACAAATAGAACAGTTCCTACTGGCATTATGTATCTGAGAGTGTACAAAAGGAACATGTCTAGATTCAGCCCATGTCGGCACTGCTGCAGTGCCCCTGTACCCACTCATGTCATAGACTCAGGTGGCCACCTCAAGGCAGCACACAGGGATATCTGCTTGTTGATTTCAGTCACCTTCCAAATATGGAACGGAGTTCTAATGAGCATTGACTTGTTCTGTTTTAATGCATCCCTTGAAATATTGATAGCACCATGTTCCACATGAACCTTGAATTATTTTTGATGTATTACTGTTTTGTTTTCTCTCTTCTTTCTGTAACAACTATTATTTGGTTGATAGATCTATGGAACTGCCTGTTTTATCGATTTTTCTTCCCTTTATTTTCTCTCTCCAATCTGTCTGATTTTCTTAACTATTTTTCTTTTCTTTTTACTTTTTAGTCAGGGTCTCACCCTGTCACCCAAGCTGGAGTGCAGTGGTGTGATCTTGGCTCACTGCAACCTCTGCCTCGCAGGCTCAAGCGATCCTCCCACTTCAGCCTCCTGAGTAGCTGGGACTACAGGTGTGCGCCACCATGTCTGACTAATTTTTCTACTTTTTGTAGAGACAGAGTTTTGCTGTATTTCCCAGACTGGTCTCAAACTCCTGACCTCAAGCAGTCCACCCACCTTGACATCCCAAAGTTCTGGGATTACAGGTGTTAGCCACCATGTCTGGCAATCTTATTTTTCAACTGATACTTTTATATGAGTTATTATGTTTTGTATTTCCAAGAGCTTTATTTTTTGTTGTTCTTTGAGTCTTCTATTTTTATAGCATTTGGTTCTTGTTTTATGAGTGTCATATCTTCTCTTATTTCTTTGAGGATGTTAATACTATTTTTTATTCCTACATAGTGTTTCTTCTAACTGTGCTTTTTCCTTTTCTTTTATTGTCTGTTGATATTTGTCTTTCATTTAGAGGCTTTCTCTAAATGATTTGTTTTCCATAGGTATCTCTTATTTAGAAATAGGGCGCAGAAGGTTGTTTGGAAGCTCTATGCTGACAAATGGGGCATGATGTAGAGCAGACTTGACTGTAGGGTTATATGATAAGGCTGTTTATTGTCAGCCCTCTCCCACTATCAGTATCTTTGAGCAGGGCTAGTTTTATGAGTGTGTAACCTCTGCATTTGCACAGGGCCCTATGCTTATAAGACCCCCATGCTTGGTTTAATCTACTATTGACATCTTTAATTTCTTAGTTTTTGAGTAAGGTTTCCACATTTTATTTTATACTGAGTCTCAAAAATTATTTAGCTGGCCTTTCTCGCTTGGTTTGATAACATTCTCTAGAGAAGGTCCATTTAGTCTCCTGTCCGATCAGGATAATCCAGGCTAAACAGGAAAGATTTCAGGGCCTTTATATTTACTGTGGAAACTTTCACTCCTTTTCTTGTTTACTGTGGTACTCCTGCCCTCATCTGTGCCTAGTGTTCCCAGTTTAGAGACCTTCTGTATTCCCCACTTCAGAGAATAGACTCTCATTCCTCTACTACAATTGTATAGTGTCAAGCTCTGCAGAGTGGTGGAAGTGATCTGGGGAGGACTACCTCTTAAGCAAACTTTCAGGCAATCATCCTGTTCTTAGCATTCCTTTTACCTACCCTTCCAGAGTACTTTGCTGCTGTGAAATCCTGAGTATTTTGGGTTTTCTGCAGTATTACTGAATTATTTTTCACTTTTCACAGTACTTCTTTAAGATTCAATTTTTTTTTTCATTTTGCTATTACAGTTAGCACACATACATCTGCTTTTAGTCTTTTGTTTTCTCAACTTTGACTCTTTGCCTTTATACCTTTGTACTATTACAAGCAAAACAAAACAAAACAGAAAATCTACTGTTTTTCAGATGTTTTAGTTGCATTTTAGGTGGCAGCAACAGTAGGTACCTATGAATAATCTGCCATTTCTTTTAAAGGTCTGGTATTATTGCTATTAATTATTATTATTAAGATCTATGTTAAATAGTTGATATTCTGTTTAGGAGAGGTAATTTAGACAAATAATTATTTTTAGACGATTAGACAAGTAATTATTTTTAACACTTAGGTAAGAAGTAATTTGAAAAAGCCTATGTCATAATCAGGAGAAATATCTTATTGTATTAATGTACTGGTGTCCCAGGCATACACTGGACAAAGTAAAAGTTGAGGTACTTGAGGTTTTTTGGTGTGTGAAGGAAGAAGCTCATTCAAAGGACAGTGGAAAAGTACAGTTATTTGATTTCTAGGGCTGCTATAACAAATTACCACAAACTTGGTGGATTGAAATACAAGAAATCTATTCTCTCACAGTTCTGGGGATTAGAAGTTTGAAATTAATGTGTCGGCAGGGCCACACTCCCTCTGAAGGTTCTATGGGAAAATCTTTCCTGGTCTCCTCCAGTTTCTCATGGCACGTGACATTTCCTGGCTTCTGGCAGTATGACCGAGTCCAATTTCTGCTTCTGTCTTCTCATGGCCCTCTTCCCTGTGTCTCAAATATCCCTCTCTTTTCTCTTAAAAGGGAATCAGTCATTGAATTTAGGGCACTTTCATAAATCTTTACCTCATGGTAAATCTTTACCTTAATTATAATGCAAAGACCCTATTTCCAAATAAGATTACATTCATAGGTACCAAGGATTAGGACTTGGGCAAAACTTTTTAGGGGCACAATTCAATCTGTTACTGTGTTCTTCCTGGCCCCACAAAATTCCTGTCCTTCACTGTGCAAAATACATTGATAGAGTCCTAATGTTCCCAGAAATCTCAACTCAGTACAACATCATCTTTACGTTCAAAATCTCATCTAAATAACATTAACTCAGAAGTCTCAATGTCATCATCTGAATCATCTAAACCAGATGAGGGCGAGACTGAATGTGATCAAAGTTCTTTTATTAGTAGACCTGTGAAACTAGAAAACAAGTCATCTGCTTTCAGAATACAGTGGTGGTTACAGGCATCAGATTCCCATCTGAAAGAGAAAATTGGAAGAAATAAAGAAATCACCAGTTCCAAACAAATTTAAAACACAGGAAGGAAAATTCATTAGGTTTCAAGGCCTAAGACTAATCCTCTATGGCTTGATGCTTTGCCCTGTAAGCCCACGACTACAGGTTGGTGAGTTTCTGGACTTGTGGCTCTAGTGTGATTATTGTCTGGGCCTGTGCTTCAGGTCGGTTGTCCTCTGTGCCCATGGCCCTGGCTTGGTTATGTTTTGTACTTGCAGTTCTGTTGCCATCTGTTCCTGTGGCTCTGCTGGCCTTTGACTCCACACCCATGGCTCAAGCTGTGCCTCTGGGCCCTGGGCTTTGCAACCGTAGATCTAACCTCAGGTTATTCCTTTTTTTTTTTTTTTTTTTTTTGAAGATTAGCACATATTTATAGCTTTCTGGTCTAATCAGCCTACTTCCTTCCTGTAGAATCTCAGCAGTCTTACAGTCATTCTTCATTTCATTTATTTCTCCTGCATCCTAGGCTTCATCCCAGGCTTGCTATATTTTTCTTAGTATACTATTTTCAAAAGCCTTGTGAATCCTCTGAGTTAAGGGGATTCATGCTGTTGGACAAATGAGTTCTCCACAGATCTTTTCTGGATAACCCTATACAGGTATGCCTTAGAGATACTGCAGAGTTTGGTTCCAGACCACTGCAGTAAAGCAAATGTTGTAGTAAGTGAGTCAGATGAATTTTTTGGTTTCTTAGAGTATATAAAAGTTACGTTTATACTATACTGTAGATTATTGTGTGTAATACCATCCATGTCTTAAAAATGTGCCTAAATTAAAATGCTTATTGCTAAAACATGCTTACAATCATCTGAGCTTTCAGTGAGTCATAATCCTTTTGCTAGTGAAGGATGTTGCCTCAGTGTTGAGAGCAGCTGTTAATAAGGGTGGTGATTGCTGAAGGTTGGTATGGCTGTTGCAGTTTCTTAAAATGAAACTGTAATGAAGTTTGCTGCATCTATTGACTCTTGCTTTCATGAAAGAGTCCTCTCTAACATGCAGTGTTGTGTGACAGCATTTTACCCAAAATAAAACCTCTTTCAAAATTGGAGTCAGTTCTCTCAGTTCCTGCCACTGCTTTAGCACTTAAGTTTATGTAATAATATTCCAGATCCCTGGCAGCCATTTCAACAATGTTCACAGCATCTTCACCAGAAGTAGATTCCATCTCAAGAAACCAGTCTCTTTGTTTGTTTCTAAGCAGCAGCTCCTTATCTGTTCAGGTGTTATGTGATTGCAGCAATTCAGTCACATCTTCAGACTTTACTTACAACTCTAGTTTTCTTGCTATTTCTACCACATCTGTGGTGGAAAGGAATTTATTTATTATTTATTTATTTTTTTTAGCAGTAGTTCTTAACAATGGTCTTAAAATATTTGGTACTGAGGCAGGAGAATGGCCTAAACCCGGGAGGCGGAGCTTGCAGTGAGCTAAGATCCGGCCACTGCACTCCAGCCTGGGCGACAGAGCGAGACTCCGTCTCAAAAAAATAAAATAAAATAAAATAAAATATTTGGTAAACCGTGCTGTAAACAGATGTGCTGTCATCCAGGCTTTGTTCTTCCATTGATAGAACACAGGCAGAGCAGCATAATGCTTAAGGGCCCTGGATTTTGTGGATGGTAAGTGAGCATTGGCTTCCACTTAAAGTCACCAACTGCATTAGCCACTAACAAGAGTGTCAGCCTGTCCTTTCAAACTTTGAAGCCAGTCATTGACTTCTTCCCTCTGGCTGTGAAAGCCCTGCATGTCATCTTCCAAGAGAAGAATATTTTGTCTGCCTTGCAGATCCGTTGTTTAGTGTTGCCACCTTCATCAGTTATATCAGCTAGAACTTCTTGATAATTTGCTGCAGTTCTATATCAGCACTTGCTGCTTCACCTCATATTTTTATCTCATGGAGATGGCTTTTTTCCTTCAACATCATGAACCAATCTCTGATAACCTCAGGTTTGTCTTCTGCAGCTTCCTAACCTTTCTCAGCCTTCACAGAATTGAAAAGAGTTATGGCCTTGTTCTGAATGAGGCTTTGGCTTAGGGGGGAATGTTGCAGCTGGTTCATTCTTCTCCCCAGACCACTAAAACTTTCTCCAATAAGGCTGTGTCACTTTCTTATCATCTGTGTGTTCACTGGAGTAGCACTTCTAATTTCCTCCAAAACTTGTCCTTTGCATTCATTCCCAACTTGGCTGTTGACCTGAGAGTCAGCCTGTAGCTGCTCTAGCTTTTCATATGCCTACCTCACTAAGGTTAATCATTTCTAGCTTTTGATTTAAAGTGAGAGCCGTGTGTCTCTCTCTGTCACTTGAACACTTAGCTGTTATTATAGGGTTATTAATTGGCCTGATTTCAATATTATTGTGTCTCAGGGAATAGAGAGGCTCTAGGAGATGGGGTAAATGGGGAAATGGTTGGTTGTTCAGTCAAAACACATACAACATTTATTAAGTTTGCCATCTGATATAGGCATAGTTTGTGGCACCTGAAAACAATAGTAACATCAAAGATAACTGATCACAGGCCACTGTAATAGGTGAACTGATAATGAAAAATTTTGAAATATTACAATTACCAATATTTGACACAGAGAACACAGAGTGAGCACACAACTTTTGGAAAAATAGTGCTGATTCATGAGGGGAACAATACACACTGGGGCCAGTTGGAAGGTGGAGAGTGGGAGGAGGGAGAGAGGATCAGGAAAAACAACTAATGGGTACTAGGCTTAATACCTGTATGATGAAATCGTCTGTAAAATAAACCCCCATGACCCAAGTTTTCTATGTAACAAACCTTCACGTGTACTCCTGAACTTAAAAGCATTCAATTTGTAAAAAATGCAGTATCTGTGAAGCACAGTATAGTGAAGTACAGTAAAATGAATTACATGCACTTAGTGGCTTAAAACAGCAGAAATTTATGTTATGGAGGTCAGAGTTTTAAAAATCAACATCTTGGCAGGGTCATACTGCCTCCAGATGATCTAGGGGGAATACTTTGTTACCTCTTCTAGCTTCTATTAGTGCCTGATATTCTTCAGCATATGGCAGTATAACTCCATCCTCTACTTCTTCCTTCACATGCCTTTCTACTCTACATCTCTGTCTCAAATCTCCCTCTCCTTTCTCTTATAAAAATACCAATTATTGGACTTTTGGCCCATCCTAAGTCCAGGATGATCTCATCTTACGATTCTTAACTAATTGTATCTACAGATACACTATTTCCAAATAAGGTTACATGCACAGCTACCAGGTTTTAGGACTTGGACAAACCTTTTAGGGAGGTCATAATTCAACCCACTACAAGTACCACTTTTAATATATTTAAATATGTGAAGGCAAATATAATACTGTGAACAGAAAAACTCACTGTAGATAAATGACAAGAACATTAAAAAGTGATTTTTAGTATTCAGCCATTTTCCTTTTGTTGATCAAATTTTAAAATGTGTTGAGAAGCTGTGTTACTAGAAAGTTCCTTTCTGCTTCTGGGGTTAAAATATAATCAAACTTTTTGGAGACCAGACTTAAAATGGGGAAAGTCACACAATATTTTAAGAATTCTAGAGTGTTTTAGATTTTTTTTTTTTTTTTTATTGAGACGGAGTCTTGCTCTGTCCCCCAGGCTGGAGTGCAGTGGCCGGATCTCAGCTCACTGCAAGCTCCGCCTCCCGGGTTTACGCCATTCTCCTGCCTCAGCCTCCCAAGTAGCTGGGACTACAAGCGCCCGCCACCTCGCCCGGCTAGTTTTTTGTATTTTTTAGTAGAGACAGGGTTTCACTGTGTTCGCCAGGATGGTCTCGATCTCCTGACCTCGTGATCCGCCCGTCTTGGCCTCCCAAAGTGCTGGGATTACAGGCTTGAGCCACCGAGCCCGGCTGAGTGTTTTAGATTCTTATTGACTGGGATGTTTGTAGATTTATTGTGTATATATAGGTTATAGACCCTTTCTTTAACATTCAGTGACTAGAAATTGTTTCTTGCTATAACCACAAAGTAGGGAGGATTTGTTGTAATTGTCCCATGCAAGTAGGCACAGCTGGTCTTAGGATTGCAAACTTTGTCTGCTCTTCCCTTCTCCCCCCTGCCACTCCTTTTTTCCTCCTCTTTTCTCCCTCTTTCTCCTTCCCTCCCTGTCCTTCCTTTCCTTGATATTTTCCTCTTTTCCTACATAGTTTTCTTCCTTCTTTCTCCCTTCTTTTTTTTTTTTTTCTCCTGTGCTTGGCCTGAGTTAGTTTTGAGCATCTGCCTTTCAAGGCTCCATGCCTTTGAAGATCTTAACAAAGCTAAAAATAAATAATAATCTGAATCTAATGCCAATAAACTGAATCTGATGGAGGTTCTTTCTTCTTGGAGCACTTAATAAGGCGACACTGAAGTAGCAGTGGGAACAGAACCAATCCAATCAACAAATTAACCAGGATCTCAGCTGGGGTTTCGCAAAAGACTACTTTTCTCAGGCTGTGCAGGATTTGGCCTTCATTCTTCAACAGAATGTGATTGGTAGAGGACATGTTGTGCTAATGGAGAATTGACAATGGCAACAATCATGGCACTGTTGTAAACATATCATCTTCTCTTAGGAATTTCATTTGAGTAGTTGTTTTCATCTTCAGGGTGATGAATTTAGTGTGACCTGTTTATTTATTCCTCTTTTGCTCAGCACTAATTTCTTTCCTTAGTGTTTTGCCTTAGACATGGATGTGAAAATATCATGTCTGGGGTTTGTCAATTAACATATAGGAAAATTGATTACTTCTGTGCATGTATGAGTAGATTGTGAGGTCCTTTGCATACCTTCTTCATTGTATCTGTTAGGAGAATTCCAGGAGAAGTTTGCTTTTTTAATCTTGTTTTTGATTGAGAGGATTCAGCAAAGCTGATGGCTTTGGATTCTGCATGCCATGAAATTCATGCCATGTGTTAAGGCAGCCATTATTGGGATAGGAACAGTGATTAAAATTAGTATTTTGAGATTTTGGTTATCTTACTCTAGAGGGACAATCTTATTAAGGGCATCCATTTTAGTATTGGAGATAGATTGCTATGGCAAAATTCTTTATTTCCATTTGTAATATTTATACTTTTAGACTGATTCTTATCATGTTTGTTTTTTTCTTCCATTTTATATTTGTCTAAATTATGGAATTAGTTTTTGAGACTGGGTTTGATTTTGAAGGGTCTGTCATGTGCTATTATTTGTTACTACATGTATAGAGAGACTGAGAAATAAGACAGAATGGGGAGGTGGAGACTAAACATTTATTCTACGGGAAAGACTTCTGTTTCATAATGCTGTGTCATGCTCATGAAACCTACTTTCGTTGCAAGGATTATGGCTCGTTTAGGAAAAACAACCAGGCTTATTGCAGCTGTCAAGTGGTGTGGTTGATGAGAAATGAAGAGGTGTTGTTTTGTTGTTTTTCTTCTGTGCTGATGGTATGCACATACGGTATAATCTTATCTTTTTTGCACTACTCTGGCATTTATAATTAGGCCATTTAGGTGTGTTGGATTTTTCAAATTTTGGGAGGGGTAATTTTGTACCATTTCTCATTCAGAATGTTTTCATGTATGGGTTGTATGTTAACCACCATCTTTATTTTGATTTCTTGCCCTATAGATTTCCTTTTGGAATATCTGGAGGTGTTTGTGTCTGCCTTCTCCAATATAGTTGATTAGTTATTGTGAAAGGGATGTAATCTTGTGGCTTCCACAAAAGTGGTGGTGAAGCCTATATTGGAAAACCTTTCTCAATCAGATATTGTTTGCTAATAATGTTCTGGTAGGCTAATTGTAGACTGGCTCTTGACCAAATAATTTGGAAGGGGAGAGGCAGCTGGTTTCTGATAGATGGAATATAATGTGGTTAGTTGATCTTTGGAATTTCTTTTTAACATCACTGTAATAATTCATTCCAAACACATCAATTAAATGCAATTAAATGCTGACTTTTAACCATCTGTGTAGCAGAGGATCCTGTTGCTATGCATGAATTAATTTCTTAGAAGTATTAGCAGAGGTTCTATTTGGCTTGGTAATTACCAACAAAAATAGAATATGAGCTTTTTAAAAGAAAGTCTTGATTCAGATGTTCATATCATGTGTTGCTGTCAATATACCAGTGATGGTCACCAAAATTTTTTTTTGGTTAATATTTCACTGTTTTGGAAAGCACCTTTATTTGTTGATTGTATGGTTCCTTGTTTACATGTGTATCTTTTGAAAAATTTCTTGAATACTCATCATGTCCAGGCATATTAAGAGTATGAGACTTAGGTATATTTAATCATTTTAGCTAAGAAGCAGTTGGGATAGAAGCAGTTATGGGGTAGAGGAGGATCGGTTGGAATGTGCTTACATTTACCTTTGAAAAGCACCTTTGGATCAGTTTTGTCAGATGAAAACTTCTGGTTAGTAGTAATAAATTGATGAATGAATATTTCAAATTTTACAGACCATGACTAGTTACATGTCTTTGCTTCACCACAATGTATGAAATATGATATGTGATTCTGTGTTTTATTGAGTTATATACAGAAAACATACCTGTTGATGAGGGAATGAGAATACATTCAAATAGCTTGATTTTTGATAGGATATTTTCAAATAAGCAGCATTAGGGTGGCTATCAGGAGATCCAGTTTAGGCTTTGCTGTGCCCTTACTGAACAATACCTGGCACACAATCATTTTAGTGACTTTGAAAAAATTTTTTGACTTATCTGGGCTTCAGTATCTTCATTTATAAAATGAACATATTGGAATAGTTTACTTTTGAAGTCTCTTTTTGCTTAAAATTTCCTTAGTTTTATTTAAGGTGAGGACATTTGCCTTTGTCATCTCTTTCTAGTGATGTTTTGGGGTTTGACATTTTGAAAGAAAGTTATCATTGTGGTTAAATTTGGCTTGACTCCTTTAAAGATGGGCTGTAAATTTTTGGCTGTATATTCTTGAAATGAATTTTAGTATGACTACTTGGTTATTTCTGTGAACAGACTGTTGTGTCACATTGTGGTTGTATGATTGCCATTAGTAACTTTGAAGTAAGCAAAGGAGGGTTGATTGATCTGTTTGTAACATACTGTATTATAAGATAGTATTAAGAAAGTTGGAAGTTGGAAGTGTATCTTAGAAATAATTTATTCCATCTCCCTCATTTAACAGATAGAGAAACGTACCCAAAAAATATTTTTTTAATTTATATGCTTAGCTTGTATCAGAAAAAGAACATTGATTTTATTCTCATTCAGTCATTCAGCAAACATCTACTTGAACCTGTCAGGGAGCCTCCTTTTGAAGACCAGGTTGTGAATAATGTTATTAACATTTTTATTTTGATGTAAAATAGTTCTGTCTCTCTTTGATGAAGAAGGAAACACCTTTTGCTCTTCCCAAATATGTTTGGCCTTCAAATCTTGACCATTCTATTTCTTCTTTATTCAGTGCTTTTTGACTGAGCTCATATTCTATATAAAGCACCATTTAAGGTACATATATTCAGTGTCAAGTAAAATTTCACCCTCTCAAATTGAACTTACTATCAAACTGTGAAATCTTTCTGATGTCCTTTATTCCTCACTTTAATAAGCGCCATAGTGTTGTGGAGTACTGGCACTACCTCTTTCAATATAGTTGGGGCACATAGGAATGAACAATAAATGTAAAACATAGTGATAGGTGCTATGAGAAAAATAAAGCGTGATTAGTGGATATTGATCAGTGGTGTACTCTTTTATATATGTGGTCAGGAAAAGTCTCTCTAGTAAGATAATTTTAGAGCATGATGTAGAGGAAGTGAACATTCAATATCTAGGGTAAATAGCATTTGAAGCACAGCAGCAAATAGCAAGTATAGCAAGTGTAATAGTCTTACACTTTTAATAGCACACCAATACTTCTTTTTTTCTTGTTAAGATGGAGTCTTGCTCTGTTGCCCAGGCTGGAGTGCAGTGGCGCAATCTTGGCTTACCATAACCTCTGCCTCCTGGGTTCAAGCAATTCTCCTTCCTCAGCCTCCTGAGTAGCTAGGACTACAGGCTCCCACCACCATGCCCGGCTAATTTTTGAATTTTTAGTAGAGACAGGGTCTCACTATGTTGGCCAGGCTGGTCTCGAACCCCTGACCTCATGATCTGCCCACCTTGGCCTCCCAAAGTGCTGGGATTACAGGTGTGAGCCACTGTGCCCAGCCCGTACACCAATACTTTTTAATGACTAATGTCATTCTTCAGAGCCATAGATATTGAATGATTATACTATAATTGAAATGATGTACATTTATTTTCAATTTGTAATTAAGTAGGCCAAAGAATATATTCTTCTTTAGCTTCACTTAAGGCATCTAGGTTAATTTGCTTTGCTTTAGGCTAATTAACTCTTAATTTTTAAAGATCTTTAAACTTTTTTGGTAGTCTCTTCAATTTTTAAATTAGTAATAGTTATTGTCAAGAGAGAAATAAAATAATATTTAATCAGATAAGTTTAAAAAATGCTGGTTTTACTAAAGGTAAACAGATTACTTACGAGTTTGTCAGAGGTTTTTAATGTGTGAATATATGTTGTTAATTTCCACAATTTGTTTGACCATGGTAGCCTATTTTATGTTAGCTTTTCTGTTTTATAAAGCACTCTCTGGATAACACTAGTGTATCTGACTGCATATATCCCCAGGGTAGAATGTATGCATCCCAAGAACTGCCTATGATGATCCACTAGGTTATAAACATAAAATGGCAGAATATTTATTTCTATTTAATTTTAAAAATCTTGAGCAATGAAAATAAAAGCAATGAAAATAATATTTAGTAAATGGGTTGGTGCTTTTGCCTTACCTAGTTCCTTACATGAAACAGTAATATACTATTTGTGAATTATAACTTGACATGAATGGGAGTTCCGAAGTGATGAGTTTTAGTGATGTCCTCATTTGTTTGCTTGTTTATAGTGTAGTATAATACAAGAATTTTCTTAAACAGGTAAATGTATTATTATTACCTAGTTTTAACTAAAATAGCTCCCACAAAAATGGGAAACTATCTTAAAATAGATTGTTGCCATGAAACATGTATTTATAATCATACTAATAAAAATCTGTGTTTATGACAATTGCTGTTGATTCTTTATGATTAGGTAGTTGAGCAAATTGTGATTTAACTGTAATATGACAAGTTAAGAGCTTATCGGAAAAAAGAATTAGATGTTGATAATGAAATGTGACCTGTTTAATCAGTAAGGTATAATAAATAAGGGGAATTGATGAAAAAGGTAGTGGTAGCAGTAAATGGACAAGAACTATCAGCATTCTCTTTTTTCCTAAATATAGTTGCAGCTTAATTTTCTCTCAGAGCTCTTTCAAGTGACAGTGAGTTATTCTTTGCAGTCATTCACGGTGGGTCACAGGCTGGCAGAGGCAGCGCCAGTTGCAACACGTGTCTTCTGCTGTCATCTTAGGCAGTGACACCCAGCAAGCCAATGTCAGAAGAGGAGTGTGTGCAAGATTGTATAGGAGGGTTATGTGGTTCATCACTCCAACCAACCTGGCATTAGTATAATAAATCCCACTTGATTGAGATGTATTCTTTATGTCAGTAGGTTTAATTTGCTGTTATTTTCTTTAGGATTTCAGTTTTTGTATTTATAAAAGAGATTTAACTCATAATTTTCTTCTAAACAACTTTGCAGATTTTAGTATAAAGGGTATATTTTCCAAATAAAATATGGTAGGGAGTATTCCTTCTTTTCACATTCTCTGGAAGAGTTTGTGGAAGATATCTGTTAATTTTTTCTTAAATGTTTCTTAAGATTCACCTATGAAACTTTCCGTGTATAGAGATTCCATGTGTCTGGAGAATTTTTTGTGTATGTGATTTTTTTTTAGTTAATAGAGGCACAGTTTCTTTAACACATATAGTACTATTCAAATTTTGTAATTCTTGTTTTAGTTTTGGTAAATTGTGTTTTTTATTTTGTAGTTTAAAAA
Organism: Trachypithecus francoisi; assembly: GCF_009764315.1. Taxonomy (NCBI): domain Eukaryota; kingdom Metazoa; phylum Chordata; class Mammalia; order Primates; family Cercopithecidae; genus Trachypithecus; species Trachypithecus francoisi. The sequence goes on along the minus strand of NW_022681456.1, from coordinate 102,911,265 downwards.
TTTTATGTAAAATTTTATATTTATTGATGTATTTTGTAATATCTTCTCATTTTTTGAAATATTTATAGATTACATAATGTCCTGCATTTGTGCCTGATGTTGGAAGTTTTATGGGTTTTTTTCACTTCATTATTATCTTACTACTTATTTCACTTTTTTCTCGTCTTTTTTCTCTTTTTACTTTCTTTGACTTACTCTGTCCTATTTTAAAAGATTCTTAAAAATATTTTCCATCATACTATTCTTTTTGCTGTAGTTTTTATTTTATTTTATTTCCACTCTCTTTTAGTTTCCTAATTCTGTTTCCGACTCTCTTTAATCTGATTATGTCATCTATTGAGTTATTAATAGTACATATTTCTCAGGTCTAGAATTTCTATTTTATGGATTCCAGTTCTCTGGTGAAAGTCTCTGTCCTCTCCGTTTTCTCCATTTCCCTTCTGTTTTTCAGATGTATTAAGAACTCTTACATACATTTTAAAGACTCTGTAATAACTAGCATCGAAACCACCTATGGCCCCATCTCTGGACCTATTTCTTTTGTCTTATCTATTTTCCATGTGCGTGGGTGTGTGTGTGGGTGTGGGTGTGGATGTATGTTCCATTTTAGTTTTGTTGTTCTTATTTCTGATAATTTTGTTTTGGAAGCTGGGCATCATATTTGAAAAACTGGAAAGACTGTAGGATGTTAACAATGTCCAAAGAGACTTCATCCTCTCCTGTCCTAGGTAGGTAGAATTGGGGGCTAATCATCTTATTCCAGTGGTTCTCAAACTTTGGGATGTATTAGATATACAGAGGCCAAGGCTTGTTGCAGTGACGCAGGGTCTCCCATCTCTTGATCCAGGTCAAGAATTGCCAGATACCCCAAGGGAAAGCACCTTTGCCTTGTGTTATCTCGCCTGTCAACATGGTTTTCCTTTTTCTGTTATTTCCCTTTAATTCCTCATTGCTTCAGTGTTCCCCAATGCTTTTAAGCAAAGCTTGTACATATATATATATAAAATATTATATATTATATCTATAATATATAAATACATAATACATAATATAGATATCTATATTATATAAGATATATAATATATAAATATGTATTATATATATAAAGATGTATTTTATATATATACACTTTTTTTTCCTGTTTCCAGCTGTAGCATTGATGTGCTACAAACCACTGAATCATGCGTGGAAGCAGCAAAAGTCTATGATTTTATTATTTTGAAAACAAAACAGACGAAAAACTCATGGTTTTAGTTTCCTTTTTCTTTCAGGAAAAACATAAACAAGAATTGGAAGACATGAGGAAAGCTGGTCACGAAGCCCTCAGCATTATTGTGGATGAATATAAGGTAGAGGTTTGAGAGTATTGTTTACTTTTTTAAACCTCGGATAACTTTAGTAAAAAATGTATACATGTAGGTATGTGCAAACATATGCAAATTATATGTGTAATCTTATTTTGCTACAGAATTTCTTTCCATTCAGCAATAAATATCCATTGAAAACATACTTGGTGGATTACAAAAGTTAAATTAGACACTGTTCTAGATTTGAGAAAGTTTGAGAATATTTGAGAATATAATATCAGCAGGTGAGGAAATTTAAGTACAAAATAATATAGAATTAATTACTAGATTATCTTTTTTGTCTGTGCTGTGGTTCTTCTGACAGGAAAAATATTAAGGCATGAAATGTATCAGAAAAAATATTATTATACCTTTTTGCTTTTCTTTTCTTAAACAAATTAAATCGATTTAGGTACACTTTAGCAATAACAAATTATAATGTCAATATCACAGATATACAGCAAAACATTAATATTTAAAATTATTTTAAAAATTATTCAATTCTGTGCTTGCATAAGCTGAATTATTTAAAGCACATTGAGCATTTAATGTCAAATTTTTATTTCCCTTTAAGCTTCATGTTAGATCATTTTTCTTTTACAAGTAATGAAGGAATGAATACATATTTTGAAATAAAATTCAATTATCTCCAGAAGTAACCAGTATTGGCAGTTCCATTTTACATTCTTCTAAGAGATTCTCCATCTACTTGTCTATACTTATATGCTCATAACATGCAATATAGTTTTCAATTGATTTAAAAAATATTATCTTACTAAATTTACTCTTTCTTGCTGTATTTACTCACTGACTTGGAGACATTTTCATATCAGTATATATAAGCTTTTCCTATTTTTGTTACTCTTCTATAGTTTTCACAGTATGAAATATACCATAATTTGTTTAACCATACATGTTTAGATAGGCATTTTGTTTTTCATTGTTCATTATAATAATAAATATAAAAAAATTCTCCCTATTACAGTTAGAATATAGAAATTTTTGTGTTGTTGATTAAACTTCCTCACTAGACTTGTTAGAAGTTAATGTCATTTTAGTTGATAATTTAGTGTCAAAAGCTTCCTTAAGAAATCATTTGGGCCGGGTGCGGTGGCTCACGCCTGTAATCCCAGCACTTTGGGAGGCCGAGGCAGGTGGATCACGAGGTCAGGAGATCGAGACCATCCTGGCTAAAATGGTGAAACCCCGTCTCTACTGAAAATACAAAAAATTAGCTGGGCATGGTGGCGGGTGCCTATAGTCCCAGCTACTCAGGAGGCTGAGGCAGGAGAATGATGTGAACCCGGGAGTTGGAGCTTGCATTGAGCTGAGATTGTGCCACTGCACTGTAGCCTGTGCGACAGAGCAAGACTCCATCTCAAAAAAAAAAAAAAAAAAAATTATTTGGATAAAAGTAGGAAAAGAAGTAGATCCAGAATTAAGTGAAAAGTGTCTTTTTTTTTTTTTTCCCACCTAGGGTATTAAAATAGTCTACTAGATATGTCTTGGGACATGAAAGGCCATTTTTGTGACCACACCCAATATAGTAGTTGATGCTTGTTGTTAAAAAGGTCATTAAAAAATGTCTGATTTTGGTGGAGCATAGTGGTTCACACCTGTAATTTCAACACTTTGGGAGGCCAAGGAGAGCAGATCACCTGAGGTCAAGGGGTCCAGACCAGCTTGGCCAACATGGTGAAACCCCGTTTCTATTAAAAATCTAAAAATTACCCAGACATGGTGGTGCGCACCTGTAATCCCAGCTACTCGGGAGGCTGAGGCAGGAGAATTGCTTGGATCCTGGAGGCGGAGGTTGCAGTGAGCCAAGATGGTGCCACTGCACTCCTGCCTGGGTGACAGAGTGAGACTCTGTCTCAAAAAAAAAAAAAAAAAAAAAAGTCTGATTTTTATAGCAATGATAATTGGCCCTTTTATAATGTTTTTAATATTATTAGTATAAACCGGTTTTACAGTTATTGAGTTGAGGAAAAGTCCTATATTATTATAGTATTGATTTTGACAACTTATTTTATCCCTAACGCTGAGGGTGGGAAGAATTAAAATACAGTTGGCCTAATGTATTTGCAGATTCCATAACCATGGATGAGAAATATTTGGAGAAGAAAAGCAATAAAAATAATAGTACAACAGTAAAAAGTGACACAAATTACTTGCTATCTAAAAAAATAGAAGCATATGGTAAAATAATTATCACATGAACTTCTTATGCTTGAATCTAGAATCGGTAAAAAAATCATTCCACTTCTAGGCCGGGCGCGGTGGCTCAAGCCTGTAATCCCAGCACTTTGGGAGGCCGAGACGGACAGATCACAAGGTCAGGAGATCGAGACCATCCTGGCTAACACGGTGAAACCCCGTCTCCACTAAAAAAATACTGGCCGGGCGCGGTGGCTCAAGCCTGTAATCCCAGCACTTTGGGAGGCCGAGACGGGCGGATCACGAGGTCAGGAGATCGAGACCATCCTGGCTAACACGGTGAAACCCCGTCTCTACTAAAAATACAAAAAAACTAGCCGGGCGAGGTGGTGGGCGCCTGTAGTCCCAGCTCCTCAGGAGGCTGAGGCAGGAGAATGGCGTAAACCCGGAGGCGGAGCTTGCAGTGAGCTGAGATCCGCTACTGCACTCCAGTCCGGGCGACAGAGCGAGACTCCGCCTCAAAAAAAAAAAAAAAAATACAAAAAATTAGCCGGGCGAGATGGCGGGCGCCTGTAGTCCCAGCTACTCGGAGGCTGAGGCAGGAGAATTGCTTGGATCCTGGAGGCGGAGGTTGCAGTGAGCCAAGATTGTGCCACTGCACTCCTGCCTGGGTGACAGAGTGAGACTCTGTCTCAAAAAAAAAAAAAAAAAAAAGTCTGATTTTTATAGCAATGATAATTGGCCCTTTTATAATGTTTTTAATATTATTAGTATAAACCGGTTTTACAGTTATTGAGTTGAGGAAAAGTCCTATATTATTATAGTATTGATTTTGACAACTTATTTTATCCCTAACGCTGAGGGTGGGAAGAATTAAAATACAGTTGGCCTAATGTATTTGCAGATTCCATAACCATGGATGAGAAATATTTGGAGAAGAAAAGCAATAAAAATAATAGTACAACAGTAAAAAGTGACACAAATTACTTGCTATCTAAAAAAATAGAAGCATATGGTAAAATAATTATCACATGAACTTCTTATGCTTGAATCTAGAATCGGTAAAAAAATCATTCCACTTCTAGGCCGGGCGCGGTGGCTCAAGCCTGTAATCCCAGCACTTTGGGAGGCCGAGACGGACAGATCACAAGGTCAGGAGATCGAGACCATCCTGGCTAACACGGTGAAACCCCGTCTCCACTAAAAAAATACTGGCCGGGCGCGGTGGCTCAAGCCTGTAATCCCAGCACTTTGGGAGGCCGAGACGGGCGGATCACGAGGTCAGGAGATCGAGACCATCCTGGCTAACACGGTGAAACCCCGTCTCTACTAAAAATACAAAAAAACTAGCCGGGCGAGGTGGTGGGCGCCTGTAGTCCCAGCTCCTCAGGAGGCTGAGGCAGGAGAATGGCGTAAACCCGGGAGGCGGAGCTTGCAGTGAGCTGAGATCCGGCTACTGCACTCCAGTCCGGGCGACAGAGCGAGACTCCGCCTCAAAAAAAAAAAAAAAATACAAAAAATTAGCCGGGCGAGATGGCGGGCGCCTGTAGTCCCAGCTACTCGGGAGGCTGAGGCGAGAGAATGGCGTAAACCCGGGAGGTGGAGCTTGCAGTGAGCTGAGATCCGGCCACTGCACTCCAGCCTGGGCGACAGAGCGAGACTCCGTCTCAAAAAAAAAAAAAAAAAAAAAAAATCATTCCACTTCTTGTTCTTAATGTGCCACAAGTCATCAACACGTTATGATTTTTTTCTATATGAATTATTTTACCTTTTTTCCATACTATTATGAAAGCCGATTCTCAGCATATTTTAGAACACCTTGGTTATGAAATTTTACATGACAGCCAATATATCTGATAATATTTCTCCTCAGAGTACTATAATATTATTGTATAAGATCTATGGGGAAATATTATTGTATAAGATCTATGGGGAATTCAACAAGTCATATGATTAATCAATATGCAGTGAATTTTCACTGATTTAAAAGTATTTATATCCTTTGACTATATCCTTTGACTGAGCTATGAAATAAAAAATTAAATATGGCCGGGCGCGGTGGCTCAAGCCTGTAATCCCAGCACTTTGGGAGGCCGAGACGGGCGGATCACGAGGTCAGGAGATCGAGACCATCCTGGCTAACACGGTGAAATCCCGTCTCTACTAAAAAATACAAAAAACTAGCCGGGCGAGGTGGCGGGCGCCTGTAGTCCCAACTACTAGGAGGCTGAGGCAGGAGAATGGCGTGAACCCGGGAGGCGGAGCTTGCAGTGAGCTGAGAACCGGCCACTGCACTCCAGCCTGGGCGACAGAGCGAGACTCCGTCTCAAAAAAAAAAAAAAAAAAAAAAAAATTAAATATAACTTTGTAGGTAATTTGATTGAATTCCTAATCCATTTAACAAGTCATCTAAACATCTGAAAATTTTACATTTCTCTTTAATTAAGTGCTAAGTAATGACACTGTACAAATACGTAAAATGAGTAGCTCTTAATCAAGTTTCTTCAAAATGGCATTTGTAAATACTAGAATAGTTATCACTTACGATTTGAACCTCCTTAGTTGCCAGTATTGAAATTTATACCAATAATTATGTTTGCAGCAAAGAAAATATTGTGGCGTTAGAACCAAAACAGTGATTTAAAACATCAAATACCAACCTGTTTAGAAAAACAGCTAAGCACACTCACAATAACAAGACAAATAATTTTTCATTAATATTTTAAAAGCCATATTTTACTGTAGTGCATGAAAATTTGATAGATGATTCATTAATTATTAGGTATTTCAAAAGGAAACCAAAATATCTCTAGTTACTATTGTTAACAAAAGTTGTGTGAACATTCTCGTTGCATTTATTCATTTCTTAATTCAGCAAAGATTATTGATTATGTTCTTTATGCCACGGATTATTGTAAATACAGCAGTGAGCAAAATATTCAAATCCTTGTTTCAGTGGGATATAATTCCGCATCTGCATTCCATGACTACATATGATATTTAGGAAGGAAGGAACTTAAAATCATAGCATTCCTTGACATTTCGGTTTTCAGGGCTTCACACTTTTACCTCTCTCTCCCCTGTAAATGTTTACTCAAATATGCAACTGGAATAGAAAAATCTGCTACTGTCTCACCACCAGTCCTGGCTCCTGGGGATCTTACATCCTTCTAGTTATCCTGGACTAGATATAATCAATCACTTCTTTCCTGTCCAAGTTGAGCTGAAATATTGTTGAGGAGTTTGAAAAAATATTCCTTAGAGAAGAAAGTGGAAAATACCAATAAAGTAAAACAAAAATGGCAAAAGCCTAAAATGTAATGCATAGTAAGATAACTTATCTTTGTATAAACTTTTGCTTCCAGAAATAATGAAGACATAACTTTCGATATTTTTCCTATTTACTACAGATTAAAAAAAAACCTGGATGTTTTATATAAAAGTATAGTACCTGAAATAAGTCCCTGAAAGTAAGACAGAAACAGGCAGACTAGCTAGGAACTATGAGACCCAAGTTACTACATGGTAGTGGGTTCCCTGGATTTTCTTTTTACCCTTTTTGTCCCACCAAAGTACTAGAGAAGTGAGTAACCCAGAAATGCCGATGGGCATATAAAAACAAACCTCAAGAAAAACCTACTCTCTCTAACCAAAATCCTCCACCTAGTAAGACAGAAAAGTATTCGATAATAGCCATTTTACTTCCACCAAACACCATAAGAAAAAATGGCAGTGAAGGCTTGTTAGAGCGAGAACTTAGATTTTCACTCTTATCAGGTTATAAATGAGGAATTGTAGCTCCTCACTGGGGTGGTGTTAAAGAAGGTGGAGCAGGGAACTAGGACTTTAATTCATCCTGGGCAATAAACCCCCTTCCTGCGAGTGTCAGGATAGGCCATGTAGGAAACTAGACTTCTACCCTAAGCTGGTGTTGATAAGGTATTCCTCCCTTACTGTGTTGGGAAGGTATCAAGGGATATCTAATGGGAATCAAGCCTGTCATTACTGCTTGGTAGAAATGAGGCCACTCCTCTGTGGTTTCAGTGGATGGTTTGTGGGGAACAAGAATGTGACACCCTTACTCCTCATAGCCGGGTTGGTATCAGTGGAGGCCTAGTGGGAAGCTGAACTCCCAATCATGTCCAGAAATAACAAGGAGATCCTTGTTCCCTGTATGCTGAGTGCTAGTAGAGGCTGAGTTGGATACCTAGACTTCCACCCTACCTGGAGGTTTTCCTTTTTCTTTGCTGGAGTGGTGTCCTGTCAGAAGAAATCTCCTGAAACATGATTTCAGATGTCTAGATTTCAATTAAAAATTACTTATATCAAGAACCAAGAATATTTTGTCTTGAATGAAAACCAAAAAGGAAAACAGATGCTGAATTGAGCAGCTTCCAGTTTTAGAATTATCTGACAAGAATTTTAAGTATCTGACAAGAATTTTAAATCATTAATTACAAAAATGTTTTAGCAAGTGATTATGAACATTCTTGAAACAAATGTGAAAACAGAAAAAATCAGCAAGTGTAAGCAAAGTAATAGATTCTATAAAGAAGAACCAACTGGCAATTTTAGAAGTAAAAATGTAGTAACCAAAATTAAAACTCAGAGATGGGCTCAATAGTGGAATGGAGAAATAAGGAAAGAATCAGTAAATTTGAAAAAACTAGAAATTACCCAGTTTGAACAGTGTAGAGAAAACAGACTGAAAATAAATGAATAGGGCTTTAGGAATTTGTGGGATTATGATGAAAGACCTAAAATGTATATCATCCAAGTCCTGGAAGGAGTGAAGAAAGAGGGCAAAACTTAAAAACATTCAAAGAAAGATTTGCTCAGAATTTTCCAAATTTGGCAAAAAATAATACTGCATATTTCAGAAGCCAAATGAACTGCAAATATGATAAAGACAAAAACAAACAAAATGCATGTCAACACCCACTATAATGGTTAATTTATACATCAGCTTGACTGGGTAATGGTTTCTAGATATTTGAGCAAATTTTATTTGAATGTTTTTGTGATTTTTTTTTAATCAGATAAGATTAACGTTTACATCTGTGAACTTTGAATATAGTAAATTTCCCTCCATAATGTAGGTGGGCATCATCCAATCATTTGAAGGCCTTAACAGAACAAAAACTGACCTTCCCTGAACAGGAAAGGATTCTGCCAATAGACTGCCTTTGGATGCAAGCTGCAATGTTAGTTCTTCTCTGGGTCTCCAGCCTGGTCAGCCTTGTTTGCAGATTTTGAACTTGATAGCCTGCATAATCACATGAGCCAATCCCTTAGAGTAAGTTTTTCTGTATATTTGTACATATATGGATTTGTTTCTCCGGAGACCTTAATACACACATAGCTAAACTTCCCTCAACCAAAAATTGAAAATCTTGAAAGCAGCCAGAGAAAAATGTCATTTTACCTACAGAAAAACAGAAATGTGATAGATATTTCATTAGAAACTATGGAGGTCAGAGGAAATGGAACAAGTGCTGAAAAAAAGAACTTTTAACCACAAATTTTGCAACCAACCCATATTTCTCCTTTAATTCTTTTGTCATTGAATAACTTATTTTTGGTGACTTTAATTCTTTTAAAATTACTAAGGCTTACTTTATGGCCTAGCCTCTGATCTATCCTGTGCACTCGAGATGAATGTATATCCTGCTATTGTTAGATGGAGTGTACTCTACATATCTGTAGGGATAGATGGTTTATAGTGTTGCTTAGGTTTGCTCTATGCTATTGAAAATCTGCCTAATTTTTCTAGCCTTTATTTAATGTGGGGTGGTGAAATCTCTAAATATTATTGTTGAATTGTTTGTGACACTTTTAATTCTGTCAGGTTTTACTTCACGTAGTATTTGGATATTTTGTTAGTTACATATATGTTTTTAGTTGTTACATCTTAATGTTAGTTTGTTTTCATACTGCTATAAAGAACTACTAGTGACTCATTTATAAAGAAAAGAGGTTTAATTGCCTCATAGTTCTGCCTGGCTTGCAATCATTGTAGAAGATGAAGGAGAAGCAAGCACCTTCTTCACAAGACAACAGGTGAGAGAGAGAGAGAGAGAGAGAGTGAAGTCGCAAGTGCACACTTTTAAGCCATCAGATCTTATGAGGACTCACTCACTACCATGAGAACAGCATGCTGGAAATCTGCCCCCGTGATCTAGTCACCTCCCACCAAGTCCCTCCCCTAACACATGGGAATTACAAATCAAGATGTGATTTGGGTGGGGACACAAAGCCAAACCATGTCATTCTGTCCCTGTCCCTTCCCAAATCTCATGTCCTTCTCACATTTCAAAATACAATTATGCCTTGCAATGTCCCCTAAAGTCTTACCTCATTGCAGTATTAACCAAAAGTCCAAGTCTAAAGTCTAATCTGAGACCAGGCATATCACTTTTTCCTATGAGTCTGTAAAATCAAAAACAAGTTAGTTACTTCCAAGATACAGTGGAAGTACAGGCATTAGTAAATGCTCCCATTCAAAATGGAAGAAATTGGCCCAAACAAAATAGCTACAGGCCCCATGTGAGTCTGAAACCCAGCAGGGCAGTCAATAAATCTTAAATCTCCAAAATTATTTCCTTTGACTCCATGTTTCACATCCAGGGCATGCTGATATAAGAGGTAAGCTGCCAAGGCTTTGGGCAGCTCTCCCCCTGAGGCTCTGCATGGTACAGCCTTGTGGCTGCTTCCACAGTCTGACATTGAGTGCCTACAACTTTTTCAGGTATACAGTGCAAGCTCTACCATTCTGGGGTCTTGAAGATGGTGGTCCACTTCTCACAGCTGCACTGTGTAGTGCCCCAGTGGAGATTCTGTGTGGGGGATCCAACCCCACATTTCCCTTCTGCACTCCCCTAGTAGAGGTTATCCATGAGGGCTCTGTGTCTGTAGCAAACTTCTGCCTGGACATCCAAGTGTTTACATACATCCTCTGAAATGTAGACAAAGGCTCCCAAACCTCAATCCTTGCCTTCTGTGCACCTGCAGGTCCAACACTAAGTTGAAGCTACCAAGGTTTGGGGCTCACACCCTCTGAGGCAATGGACTGAGCTGTACCTTGGTCCTTTTTAGCCACAGCTAGAGCTGGAGTAGCTGGGACAGTGTGCCATGTCCAGAGACTGCATAGAGCAGTGGGGCCCGGAGACCATCCCACACAACTATTTTCCCTCCTAGACCTCTAGGCCTGTGATGGAAGTGGCTGCCATGAAGATCTTTAAAATGCCCTGAAGACATTTTCCCTATTGTTTTGGCTATAAACATTCAACTCCTTGTTGCTTATACAAATTACTGCAGCCAACTTGAATTTCTCCCCAGAAAATGGGTTTTTCTTTTCTATTGCATGGTTGGTCAGTCTGCAAATTTTCCAAGCTTTTATATTCTGCTTCTCTTTTAAAGATAACTTCCAATTTGAGATCATCTCTTTGTGAATGTATGACTGTGCGCTTTCAGAAAAAGGTCATTTCTCAAATGCTTTGCTGCTTAGACATTTCTTCTGCCAGATATCCTAAATCTTGTCTCTCAGGTTGATCTTTTTTATTTTTTTTTGAGACGGAGTCTCGCTCTGTCACCCAGGCTGGAGTGCAGTGGCGCGATCTCAGCTCACTGCAAGCTCCGCCTCCCGGGTTCACGCCATTCTCCTGCCTCAGCCTCCGAGTAGCTGGGACTACAGGCACCCGCCACCTCGCCCGGCTAGTTTTTTGTATTTTTTAGTAGAGACAGGGTTTCACCGCGTTAGCCAGGATGGTCTCGATCTCCTGACCTCTTGATCCGCCCGCCTCAGCCCCAAAGTGCTGGGATTACAGGCTTGAGCCACCGCGCCCGGCCTCTCAAGTTGATCTTACAGATCTCTAGGGCAGGGTGAAAATGCCGTGAGTCTCTTTGTTAAAGGATAGAAGAGTGACGTTTGCTCCAGATCCCAATAAGTTTATCATCCCCCTCTAAGACCACCTAAGCCTGGACTTCACTGTTCATATCAGTGTCAGGATTTTGGTCAAAACCATTCAACAAGTCTCCAGGATGTTACAAACTTTCCCACATCTTTCTGTCTTCTTCTGAGCTCTTCAGCGTGTTTCAACCTTCATCTTCTACCCAGTTCCCAATTTGCTTCCACATTTTTAGATATCTTTATAGCAGCCCCCCCACTCCTGGTACCAATTTTTTGTATTAGTCAGTTTTCACACTGTTATAAAGAACTACTTGAGACTGGGTAATTTGTAAAGAAAAGAGGTTTAATTGACTCACCATTCCACATTGCTGGGGAGACCTCAGAAAACTTATAATCGTGGCAGAAGGCAAAGGAGAAGCAAGGACCTTCTTCACAAAACAACAGGAGAGAGAGATGGCGAAGTGGGAAGAGCCACACTTTTAAGCTGTCAGATCCCTTGAGAACTCACTATCATGAGAACAGCGTGGAAGAAATTGCCCCCATGATCTCATCACTTCCTGCCAGGCCCCTCCCCTGACATGTGGGGATTATAATTCAAAATGAGGTTTGGGTGGGGACATAGAGCCAAACCATATCAATCTTCCTGATGGATTCTCTCTCTTAGTATATTTTTTATCTCTAGTAAGATTTTTTTTGGGCATAAAGTCTATTTTTTTCTGATGTTTAATATAGCCACTCCAATTCTATTTTGCTGGTGGTTTGTATAGCAGGGGTCCCTAACTCCCAGGCTGTGGACTGGTACCATTTTGTGGCCTATTAGGAATGGGGCTGCATAGCAGGAAGTGTTGATGGGCAAGCAAGCATTACTGCCTGAGCTCCACTACCTCAGATCAGTGTCTTTATATTTTCATAGGCATGCAAAACCCTGTCATGAACTGCATATGTGAGAGATCTAGGTTACATGCGCCTTATGAGAATCTAATGCCTGATGATCTGAGGTTTAACATTTTCATCCTGAAACCATCCCCTTTACCCTAGTCTGTGGAAAAATTGTCTTCCATGATACTGGTTCCTGGTGCCAAAAAGTTAGGGACTGCTGTATGTATTTTCCCATCCTTTTACTTTGAACCTATTTGTGTCTTTGAATATAAAGTTTGTCTCTTGTACAAATAGAATTATATGCATATTATTTTAAACAATTGCTTTTTAAATCAGTTAAGAAAAGAGAAGCAGCGTCCAATTATGCTGTCATTTAAAATTACCCTTATAATTATGGCTCCCTCCATATCAGTGGGTTCTGCATCCATGAATTGAACATTATATTCACGAGATGAGAAATCCATGCATATGGAGGGCCAAATTTTTGTATCTACAGGTTTCTCAGGGCCAGGGGCTTGAACAATCTCGTATGAGATTTTCGTATGATTAGTGGTCCTGGAATCAGTCCCTTTATATATGAAGTGGCATTACTACCTTTACTGGCATGCTTTGTTTTTTCACATAGATCAAATTATTATCTGGAGCTGCTTGCATTAGTGTGAAGAACTTCCTTTAGTATTTATTTTCTTCAAATTTTATGGTTTTAGGTCTTAGATTAAATCTTTAATTCATCTTGAGTTGATTTTTGTGTATGGTGAGAAATAGAAATCCAGTTTTATTCTTCTACATGTGGATATCCAGTTTTCCCAGCACCATTTATTGAATAGAGTGTCCTTTCCTCAGTTTATGGTTTTGTATGCTTTATTGAAGATCTGTTGGCTGTAAGCATTTGGCTTTATTTCTGGGTTCTCTATTCTGTTACATTTGTCTAGGTGTCTAATTTTTATACCAGTATGATACTGTTTTGGTTACTATAGCTTTGTAGTATAATTTGAAATTGGATAAATATGCTTCCAGATGGGTTCTTTTTGCTTAGGATTTCTTATTTGGGCTTTTTTATTCCATATGAATTTTAGGATAATTTTTTCTATTTTGTGAACAATTATGTTGGTATTTTGAAATTAATTTCATTGTATCTGCAGATTGCTTTGGGCAGCATGGTCATTTTAATGATACTGATCCTTCCAGTCCATGATTATGAGATGTATTCTCAGTTATTTGTGTCATTAATGCTTTCTTTTTTGTTTGTTTTAGCAGCGTTTTGTAGTTCTCCTTGTACAGATCTTTCACCTACCTGGTTACATATATTCCTGGGTATTTTAAATTTTTTTGGTAGCTATTGTAAATGGGATTACTTTTTTTGTTTCATTCTCACCTTGGTTGTCATTGGAGCTACTGATGTGTGTACATTGATTTTGTAACCTGAGACTTTACTGAATTCATTTATCAAATCTAGGATTTTTTTTGGAGGAGTCTTTAGGGTTTTCTAGGTATGCAGTCATGTCATTGGCAAATAGAGATAGTTCAAATTCCTGTTTTCCAATTTAGATGCCCTTTATTTCTTTCTCTTGTCTGATTGCTCTGGGTAGGACTTCCAGTACTGTGTCATCTCATTGCCTTCTACATATGAGAAGTAAGCTTTTAATCTTTTTCAGATTCTCTTATACACGAGTTATTTTTATCCTGTTTTCAAATTGTCTGTTTTTCACTTTTAGTATTTTGACTATGATGTTTCTGGGTGTGTGTCTTTTCATTTATTCTACGTGGAAGTCATTGAGCCTTTTATATGTATAGATCGTTTTTCATCAATTTTGGGAAGTTTTCAGCCATTCATATTTTTTCTCCTACTTCTCTTTACTCATGTGTTACTTTCATTATGTATGTATTCATTTTCTTAATGGGGTCTCACATGATTTTTAGGCTCTAGTCATTTTCATTATCCTTTCTCTGTTCTTCAGATTGTATGATCTTTATCAGTAGTTCTTAAGGTTTACTGATTCTTTCTTCTCGTAACTGACATCTATTAATACAACTTTCTATACATTTTTCTGAATAAATGCTTCTCAGTTTGTTGTAAGACCTTTGATCAATTTCCAGAGACTGAATGATTGCTTTGCCAATTTGCCATGTCACGTGATTTGGCTATGTCCCCTTCCAAATCTCATCTTGAATTATAGTTCCCATAATCCCCACATGTCGTGGGAGGGACTCAGTGGGAAGTGATTGGATTATGACGCAGTTTCCCCCGTGCTGTCCTAGTAATAGTGAGTGAGTTCTCACAAGATCTAATGCTTTTATAAGTGTCTGACACGTCCCGTGTTTGGACTTCTCCGCCCCACCTCCCCATGAAGAAGGTGCATTGCTTGCCCTTCACCTTCTGCCATGATTGTAAGTTTCCTGAGGCCTTCCCAGCTATGCAGAACTGTGAATCAATTAAACCTCTTTTCTTGATAAATTACCCAGTCTTGGGTATTTCCTTCTAGCAATGTGAGAACGAACTAATACACCCTGCTTAACAGATGACATTCTGGAATAGAGGTTCCCCCCCACCACGCCCCACCAGCTCCTTATAATGCCATTCCAGAAGTTCCACCCCCTTTCTTATTTTTTTAATCCAAATTAAAATAGTGGTTACTTTGTTACAAATATTCTTTATTTCAAAAATGATTATTCTGAGGTCAGTATCATGAAAGACTCATGACATTCTCTTTATTCTCAGTGCATTGACGAAAGTTGTGGGTTTGTTTATGTCATCTTTCATATTGGATCACCTCAACCCATGAATCTTTGCTGATTTCTTTTTCCAATTCTTTTTTTAAAATGTAGGACTGTTCTTTTGCATGAATAATTTGAGATTACACATTTCATGAATGTTAGAATATATTTTGGGTTTATCATTTAAAAAATTGCTTTTGCTTCAAATATTAATTTAAACCTTAATAAAGTGCCATATTTATTTTCTTCATGGATAATCAGATAAAACAATATCCTAAAGCACATTTTTGTTAGCAATATCTTATGTACCTAATACTATTTAAATGAAATAGCACTTTTTTTTTTTTTTTTTTTTGAGGCGGAGTCTCGCTCTGTCGCCCAGACTGGAGTGCAGTGGCGCAATCTCGGCTCACTGCAAGCTCCGCCTCCCAGGTTCACGCCATTCTCCTGCCTCAGCCTCCCAAGTAGCTGGGACTACAGGCACCCGCCACCTCGCCTGGCTAGTTTTTTGTATTTTTAGTAGAGACGGGGTTTCACCATGTTAGCCAGGATGGTCTCGATCTCCTGACCTCGTGATCCGCTCGTCTTGGCCTCCCAAAGTGCTGGGATTACAGGCTTGAGCCACCGCGCCCGGCCTGAAATAGCACTTTTTAAAGCTCCTTAATCATGTGATCAGCAGTTTCTGATTTAAAAATAACCATAAGTTATGATAGGACTTACACTTTTCACAAATAATTGAAAATTCTGATTCACCTAGAAATAGTCTTGTATTTAAGAGATTAGCTGACCTCATCCAATTGGAATTTACTTATTTTGAGTATGTAACTCTATGTTCATACACCTTTAAATCATCTATTCCAGGAGCTGGCTAAAGAAAATCTGTAACTCAATCCCATGTTTAAGCAAATTTAAGACCTAAAGTTATTATGTTTTATTAGGCCTAATATTCTTATTCTGTCTTTAGTGATTTTATATAATAATTTATAGACCTTAATTCTGTGATTTCGTGAAGGAATGTTACATGCCTACCAGAATTTATACTTTGAGACTGCTAAGTACTTCTATTAGTAGAGCTGATTAATGTCTTAATTTAATTTAATGTAACTTAATTTAGGAGAGCTAAGTAATTAAACATGAGGCCAAAGTACATAAGAAAGCGGCAGCCTTTTATTGCAAATATGCACACGCTCTCGGGCGAGGTTCCCTGGTCCTCAGGTATGGGGCCAGGGAAGTCGCCCGGCGCTCTCGGGTGAGGTTCCCTGGTCCACGAATGCGGGGGCTGAAGAAGTCACCCTGGCTCCTGCTGGCAGCAGACTTTTATGCATTGGTACTGGAAGGGGGGGGGCAGTGGGTGGGATAAGGGCGTGATAGGGGCGTCTCCATAGGCGTGCCCGGGTACGTTTCAGTCTCTTCGGATTGATATCACCTGGCGCATGCTCAGTTGATCTGCATCTTCCCGGGCGGGGGCTGCATTTTCCTGCGCGCGGGTAAGTTGGTGATGAAGAACCCGGAAACAACAGGTACCGCTCCATCTTGTTCACCTTCCTCCATCTTGTCCCTTCTCCCTCACTCAAACAATTAAGAGCTTAGATTTTCAAATTCAGACAGACCTGGATCAGAGCCCCACTCCTGCTATTTAGTAACATTTTGACCTGGGGCAGTTTTTTTAAAAAACTGTTTTAGCTTTTTCTTCAGTAAGTGATGGAATAAACCATGGAACCTATTCATAAGAGTGTTGTGGGGATGCAGTGAGAACAATGAATATTGCATGGCTAATAATTAAGCTCTTAATCAATATTAGCTGTTATCATTCCTATATGTAACATATCAGATTTTTTTAGCATAGCAATTGCAATACTTTTTCATTATCTCATAGCTGATTATTAGTTGGTTGTCTTCGTACAGATTCTTATTTCAGTCTTCTTAGAAATACCCACTTCAGAGTAAAAGATTGTGGCCCACCTCTTTACCTTCTTGGGCTCAGTTAAAGGTAGCATTCTTTTGTTGACTTAGAAAATAAATAGATCGCTACAGATTGATGAAAAGGACATGTGAAATTTTGTTGAAGTACAAAAGAAAAACGTAAAACTAACCTAATGTGCCTCATATGCCAAATTTTCCTATAATGTTTACTTAGTTTTGTTTATTTTTTTCTCTTATGTCATGATTTCAAAAATCTTTTATTCTGATAATTAACGGCAGTAAAGTTGACATACATCTTGGAAGACTTTACGTGGGCACATGCCTATGATTGTTTACCACAAGCAACATAAGAATTTTCCTTATTTAATTGGGCTTTTGTCTTGAACTTGTCATTCTCTAATATATGCACTGGCTAAGCCTTCATGAGTTCTTAATGTCTGTGGTTTTCTTCATCAAAGATTACTATTTATCTGTTATGCAGAATGTAATATTTTTGAGATAATGAGGAATTGTATTAGCATGATCCTTTTTTGTTTTAAGATCCACTCAACAGTTGTGATTGATCATGTTCCTTCAATCCTTTGGTTCTCAGCTTCTGCAGTGCATAATAAGTTATTTGTGTTGCTTTTTAAAAATATATATGCCAAGGAGTTTTCTTCCCTGGAAATTCCGAATCTGCAGGTGTAGGTAGGGGCTAGATATTCGTCGATTTTTTCTTTTCTAAAAAAATTCTATTAAGTTATTCTGCTGCCCCATGGGCATTATTAAACATTGTCCTATCTTTTTACATTTGTTGGTGAATCTATTCTATTTTCTTTCAGCCATTATCATTTTTCTAATTTTTATTATCTAATTAATAATGAGTCTCTTAAGGTTTTGTGGGTGGGTGTGCATACACCTATGTGCTTATATTGTGTCCCATTGAAATTACTGAGAAATTTTTCCACATAAGAAAGATGAAAGAAGCAAACCCTAACGGAAACAAAGTGAGTGTAGGATGGACTGCTGTTTTTAATAGTTAAGAAAAAAGTGAGTTTTAGCTGTAACTAAGAAACAAAAACTTGTTCTTAATCAAGATTAAAAAAAACAAAAACTTATTCCTTGTTTTCCTTGATGTGGTATAAGTGATCACAGTAAGAAAAGAATTCTTTATAGTGGAGGATTGGTATAATAGCACAGAGGGACTATCAAAGAAAGTCATACATGGAAAAAATACAGGCATATTTGCTAAAATAGATGTAACTTTATAGCTTGAGGAATACGGTGCCTTGTCTTTTTAAAGAGAAAGTGTCTTTTTGCATAGAGGTGTTTGCTTCTTGTTTTCTTTTCAGAACTTTCTCCATGTACATCTATTCAGTTAATAAAGTAGATATTAGTGCTTGAGGTAAAGTCATTTCAAATGTTAACACATTCTCAAAATGACTATTCTTTGCATCCTAAATAACATTTGGGAAGAATTTTCCGAAGGAAGTATTTAGTTGATGCAATCAGTTTGTTAAAATTCAAAGCTGGAATTCCTGCTAACATGGTATAATAGTGAGTGGAAAGCACTCAAGAAATTAAGTTCAACGTGTTTTTATCTCACTTTGAGCTCAGTTCATTAAAAATTCCAACTTGATGCAAATAAGATGTGAACATGTGGGTTAAAATTTTTCTTTTGCTACTATGTAAGGAATCTCTTTCAAGGCAATGACAGCTACCTCCCCTCTTCCCCCCACTTTTTTTTTTCTTTAACATGGTGTTTACTTAAAGGTAGATCAGTTAGAAAAGGGGCTTTCCCTTTTGAAACTCTCATATAGAGAAGTTTTAAAAATTTCATTCTGTAGTGATTTTTACAGGTTGTTTTTGTGGTTCTGGCTTACCTTGTTTATTTTTGATGTTATACTCCGTGTTTTTGTTTTTTAACTTAAAGGATTTAGACATTTCACAAATTATAACAGATAGGAAAAGTGTTGAAACATTATTGAATTTTGATGTAGTTGACAGATTGACAAGAATGCTAAGTAGAAAAATAGTCTGAAAAAGGCAAAAAATAAAATGTAGTTTGTTTTAATATTTTATGCACACACCAGATAAATTATAACTTTACTGATTTAAAGTTGTATTTATGTTTCTTGACCCATCTGTGGGTGCCTACACTAAACATTGTCTATATTGTTTTTGGTCATGTGAAAATTAGTTACTGATTATTACATTCATTTTGAAGCCAGAAGGGTTTATTTTTTAATTTTTTTATATAATCTTCTCAAACTCTAGGATTTTCTCCTCTGATATTTTGTTTGCATGCATTTGGCCAAGCAGAATACATTTTAAAAAGTTATCCTTATAAGTACCTATACATTTCAAGATATTGCCGCTACAGCTAGACATACTGACACACAAACTCATTTTGCTTTTGCAGCCTTTGTTTCTGAAGCTTGACTAACTTGGTGATCTTTAGTTCTGTGTATTATATTCTAGATGGCAAAAAACAGTCAACGCTGGGCACTTAAATAGTACTTATAAATACTTTACCGTCTTAACGAGAAAGTAAGGAATGAGGACATTGTTTTCGAAAGCCTTAGATGATTTTATGAAGAGAATTTCCTGATATTTTTCTCTTCCTCTTATATTTAAATATTAGGGTATTGAATCAGGTATGATGAAGTTTTAACTTATTAGGAACATGAAATTTCTGCTACTTAGAGTGAAAAATGATGCAAAATTGCTACATACACTTTAGTAGCTCTAAAATCATTGTGTTGAGAATTCTTAGTATACTAATTTCCTATGTTAACCAAAGTGTGTTTTGTTGAGAGTTTTGGTCTTTTGTGCATTTTCTGAAAAGGTCAGATGTACCCTAGATACTTTTGATAAGGATTGCTTTTAATTTTAGCAATATAAAATATGTCACATGCCAGCTTGAGTATCACATGACTGCTGTATTCTTATTTTTCAAAAGCATCCACTTGCTAGTATTTTATTTGAACTCTTGAATTGTGTGTACTGTTTTATAAAGGAAAACATATTACATTTAGGAGACCAATATTTTCCCAGGGTGTAGAGTTACTTGTATTGTATAAAGTTCTTTTCCAAGGAGAGAGAAACAATTTTGTTTTCTCTTCTTTTGATATTTTCCCTTGATTAGATATCGCTAAGTTTTTGCTCAAAGAGAGGAAAGTAAAAGTTAAGATATATGAGACCTGACAGCATATCTTTATTTGAATTCCACCATTTTGTTAATCCAAAGGTATAAAATAAATTTATAGTTTGTTATTTGATTGAATAAAGATTCTCATAAATTCCAGCTTTTATCATATGATCAGATTTTTCCTGGACAAATAAAGATGTTTGCTATTGCCAGTAGAGTTTGGCTAATAGCATGCTAGCTAGATACTAGTGATTGGTTTGGAACTAAGGACTTGGCTTGTCCTTTCTTATCCCTCCCACCAAATTAACCTCAGTGGAGGACTGAGAAAGATTTGGTAGTTGAGAATACTTCTGTGTGCCTCTGTGTTTCCTGGGCTTAGCCAGAATTTTGCATGCAAGGCTATTCTTGTGGTTTTTCTAGGCAGGCCAAAACCAAAAGGTATTGGAAACCTTGCCAGAAAACTTATTCTAATATAGATTTAAATCTTGCCTTTGTATTGTGACTGGTCCATTAGCTGATAGTCAAAGGAATGAAGAGGAATACTTCATTCTATTTTAGGAATAACAATTTCAAGTTTCTGCTGTGTAGCAGACCTTTAAAAATAATTCCAAAGATAAAAAACCTTAAGATGTGTAGAGTTTACATAAAAACCCTAGAAGAAAACCTAGGAAATACCATTCAGGACATAGGCATGGGCAAGGACTTCATAACTAAAACACCAAAAGCAATGGCAACAAAAGCCAAAATAGACATATGGGATCTAATTAAAACTAAAGAGCTTTTGCATGGCAAAAGAAACTACCATCAGAGTGAACAGGCAACCCATGGAATGGGAGAAAATTTTTGCCATCTACCCATCTGACAAAGGGCTAATATCCGGAATCTACAAAGAACTCAAACAAATTTACAAAAAAACCAAAAAACAGAAAACAACCCCATCAAAAAGTGGGCGAAGGATAGAAATAGACACTTCTCAAAAGAAGACATCTATGCAACCAACAGATGCATGAAAAAATGCTCATCGTCAGTGGTTATCAGAGAAATGCAAATCAAAATCACAATGAGATACCATCTTACAACAGTTAGAATGACAATCATTAAAAAGTCAGGAAACAACAGATGCTGGAGAGGATGTGGAGAAATAGGAATCCTTTTACACTGTTGGTGGGAGTGTAAATTAATTCAACCATTGTGGAAGACAGTGTGGTGATTTCTCAAGGATCTAGAACTAGAAATACCATTTGACCCAGCCATCCCATTGCTGGATATATACAAAGGATTATAAATCATTCTCCTCTAAAGACACATGCACACGTATGTTTATTGCGGCACTATTCACAATAGCAAAGACTTGGACCAACCCAAATGTCCATCAATGATAGACTGGATTAAGAAAATGTGGCACATATATACCATGGAATACTATGCAGCCCTAAAAAAGATGAGTTCATGTCCTTTGCAGGGACATAGATGAAACTGGAAACCGTCATTCTCAGCAAACTATCACAAGGACAGCAAACACCACATGTTGTTACTCATAGGTGGGAACTGAACAATGAGAACACTTGGACACAGGGCAGGGAACATCACACACCAGGGCCTGTTGGGGGCTGGGGGCTCGGGGGGGATAGCATTAGGAGAAATACCTAATGTAACTGACAAGTTGATGGGTGCAGCTCCAACATGGCACATGTATACCTATGTATCAAACCTGCACATTGTGCAAATGTACCCTAGAACGTAGTTGTTTTTAGACATGTGAGAACTGCCTTTTCCCTCAATTATTTTCACCTACTAAAATGAACTTTTCTTTTTTATACTACATCAGGTTAATATTTGTGACTAATGTTGCTCAGATCTGAATGTTGTAGCAATGTCAGTCTCATTCTATCAAAATATTGATTAATTACAGATTTCTGCTCATTATCATTAAAAATTTAGGCTACTATATCATTAGTGTCTTCCAAGGTCCATAATGAGATTATTTATTCATTTTGACCTGATTGAGATTTGACCTGTTCTGATGCAGTTGAAAGTTTTTTTTGAATCTATTTCTAAGCTTGTGCAATAGGGTTCTATCTCCAACAGTAATGCTGGAGGACTGATTATACAGTAGCATTTGTAAAGGGCATATTTCTTTAACAATTTTAATCAACATGATATATCAATTATTTAGTTTTTAATCTTTCATTCTTCTAATGAACTGAATTATCAGTAAGGTCTATCTAGATTCAAGCATTTTCAATATTAGAGAAAAACACTACCTAATTATACTGTAGGAAAATACATATGTGTGTACTACAGATTTATTTTTATTTATTAGCCACCAATATTTCCGTTTGCGAAAGGCCACACACTATAGTTGTTACAGGCAAGGGAGATAAACTGATGAAATTGAGACATGCTTACGCTCATTAAATTTTCTAAGTCCAAATAAGGGTATGTACACAAAAACTATTTGTAAAGATGTTGGTCTATAAAAGTTTACTTTTGATTTTTAATTTCTTTCTGATTTGAATAGGTATTGAGAATGGAAAATTATTATTTATTCTGAACTATAAAACAGACTGAAAAGAAAAGCAGAGATGTAATAATTAATGTGAGGGAGAATAGCATTTTAACATGTCTGTTTTGTTTCTAATTGCAATCTAATATTAAAATGGAGGTTTTGATTTTAATCCCTACATTCTAGGTAATCAACTTTGGGAAACTTGATTTATGAGAATATTGATTTTATACCAAGGGTAAATTATTAGGGGATATAATAATTTGCCTTATCAAAGTATCGTATTTTTGTCATGGTAACATATGCACTGAATTCAAAATTCAAAAGATATAGAACTATGTATTATAAAAATTAATTTTGCTCCCATTGGTATTTTGGCATCTCTCTTTTTCCTTTGTCTTTTCCAGAGATGGGATAATATGCATAAAATTTTCACATTTCTGATTTTTGGTAATTTGACTGTCAAATTGCTTTATAGCAATCAGAGAGGAATTCCATTTGAGAAATAATCCATAGTCTGATTTAGTTCATTTTACTCAGATCATCAAATTCAAAGGTTACTGTATTTTGTTGTTTTAGTAGGGTATTCATGTAGCCATTTTTTTTGGTAATTTTGTAACCACCCAGTCTGAGCTGTTGTTAAATCAGCAAGCACTACTTGGTGCCATTTTATTATAGTGAGGTATTTCCATATCAGTTACCATAGTAATAATTCCCCTGAGCCACTTGGATGACTTTGTCCCTTCCTCTGAGGCTTCTTCTCAAGTCACAGTCAAGCTAGAGCTTGGAACTGCAGGGCACCTCTGGCCCTGTATCTCTTCTGGGGATGACATCTCTCCTAATTTTTTGATGCCCAAACTAATGGATTTTAAACATTTTTATTAACCCTTAATGTAATCACATCTGTCATGTATTAGTGATAACTTTAAACTGAGAAAGAACTAATAGAAGTATTTATACGTGTTACCTAAGTTCACAAACTCATTCTCTTAGTCTCAAAATCTAGTCTGATTCAAAATTTAGTCTTAACATGTTTGCTGTAATAAAATTGATTTAAATCAAACCTTTAATCTCTTTCTTGATGACTTTTCAGTATGAGGAAAAGTTCTAATCTTTGAGATCTATATTTTATGAATGGAACTGAATTTGGAGGAAGATACTAATTTTAAAATATTTATAATATTAAAATTTAAAAAATTTATTTTAATCATCATAAACCTAGTAATTAAAACAATAATGTTGATCCTAGGTTGAATCCACAGAACATGAATTTCCTATGTCATAAAAAGTAAGTAATTTAACTCTCAAACAACAAACTGTCAGAATACAGGATTTCACCATTAATGTAAAAAAAAAGTTAAATGTCATAATTTGTCTGAATGCCTTCATCACTGGCAGAGAAGAAACTCTTCTTCTCCTTATATATGAGATGAAATGAGGAATCTGATACATAGAGAAACATGGTGCCTTGATGGAACACATGTAACCAGCAGAAGAGGAGTTGTAAATAAAAGCCACATCATTTAAGGCTTGATTCAGGGCTCCCTTCAAAAGAATATACCGCCTCCTTGCAAAGTTAATTCATATGTATTTAAAACAAATATTTTAGACATGTAGATGAGTTTATTTCTTCCCATGATCAGTGATTTTATATTTCAGAAAATGAGATGCGTAGGCCTTTACTGTATTAATACCTAGGTGCTCTACTTAATTGTATGAATGATTATGAAGAGGTTATTTCGGTCAGAATTCTTTTTTTCTTTTCTTTTTTTTTTTTTTTTTTTTTTTAACTGAAACTGTAGCTCTTATTCAAGTCACAAGGAATAATGTGGCATCTGAGGGAGAGGGATATCCATATGGCAGCCTTTCAGAAGGTTAAAGTAGCTGGAAGGCAGACATGCAGAGTCTCTGTGCTGTACTTAATTTTAGAAACTTCTTAATTTTAATGTGTTGTCCATGGCACAAAAGAAATTTTCACTGGGAGACTTTTGTGGTGTTTGAGGTAACAACTCTTATGTTACTAAATTCCCTTAACAACGAGGCCAACAGGAATGATTCCCTGTGTCCTGAAGATTTTCTTTGGCTTTCACAGCCTCCAAGGCACTTTATAACATGGCTAGACTGTATTCAATTTTCATGTTTAGATCTACACCCATAAGTTAACATTTTCCTTTTTGAATTGTATACGACTACTGCACTGTAATTCAAATACACAGAAAAATCTGAGATTCATTGCAATTCCATATGCTTCAGATCTGTAACAGGATAAATTTTCAGCAGCCTCAACTTGACCTTGCTACTTCTCCTCCTTTTTTAAATTAAGGAAAAAGGAAGGGAGAACTTGTTTGTTTCTTAATTCAGTTTTTCCAAAATTTTAGGTAATAGTTTCCATCGCTATCACTCTTCAGACAACGGTAATTTACTCTTGAGAAACATGTACCTTCATTCTTCCCAAAGGTTGAGTTCACAGAGTCTGAATGTTGCCTAACTTCTGCCAGACTGGGCCACAGGAGACCATGACCCTGGACTTGAATTTGGATCCAGATTTGAGTAAATGCAATTTTTAAATCTAAATTGAAGTGTTTGTACTAGAAAATTACAAAGAATTTTACATTGAACTTTTAGATCACCTTTTGATGATAAATTTTACTCATATTATTTCTTTTATATTCCAAAAAAATTTTCTGAAATATCTAAATACTGTTTTCAGAGATGCCTAATGTTTCTCCTCTAATACAACCATGTACCTCAGAGATTATTGCTCACTGATCTGAAGCTCTTTTAAAATACATGGATATGTGTGTATTTGTGTGTATGCATGAATTAAATCAAGCTCTCAGTTTATTCTCCTGAATTATAAGCAAACAAAGCTATAGATTGAAGTTTTAGACCTCCAAATTGGCTAAAGATATATTCAATTAAGCCAAGAGCCATTGGGGATTAAGACAAGTTGGTAACCAAGAGCAACATTCAGAGCCAAATCTAGTCATTTGCCATCATTTGGATACTATTTCTTCGTTTTCATAGTCTTTTTTTTTTTTTTTTACCAGTCTCTTCATCATAAAATGGAGAATGTAAGTATTGTAGAAGAAATATGTATTAATAGACAAAGTGTCCAGATGAAGTTCAAGTAATTATTACTTCATAGATGTACTTGCAATAAGTATATAATTATTACTGATAGTAACTATATTTATAGTACTGCTTGTAAGGACATGTAAAAACATAAACTCATGTAGTTCTTATTAGGATTAACTCTTTCACTACCAGAGAGAATAATTGCATTATCTTTAATTCTAGAGCATATACAAAAAATTCATGCATGGTGCATGAATTATCAGTTTCTAACTTCCATGCATATATGTAGCCCACAAAAATCAGTGCTACGTATTTTCATTCTTATACATTGTCCATTAATGGAGAAAATTTTAATAGCATTTGAGTGTCTTTGGTATTTTTCCAGTACCTAGAACAGTGTTTAGGAAAATATTTATTGACTAAATGAATAATAAATGAATAGTTGAGTGATAAAAATGAAATAGCTGCTTAGTTCACGAAAAGAGAAATCTGCTTTACTGGGCTAGAAAAGCTAAGACAAATGGAAACAAAGGGGTAGAACTGAATTTTTTGTTCCACTGTGTCTTTTCATGTGATTTTGGGCACATTTATTAACCACAGTGTCTGTCTTCATTTGTAAGGCAGATATGTAAAGTTCATGGAGGAAAAATAGATGAATGGTTCTGTAAAACGACTGAGATTCATCATTTTTACAAATGTACCTCAGTCAAGTAGGCTGTCTTTTTGAATAATAAACTTATGATTTGTTTGCAATTTTGAGGGAATATTATAAGACATGCTCACAATTTAATATCCTTACAAAACTTGAAGTAATATTTTGATGAAAAAAAGGACTTGTGCCAGAAAAAAAAATGAAAATATCTCTTCGTAGCATTAGCTTATTCATTTGGCAGATACCTTTCAGTTTTGCTCATATTATTTTTAGTTAAAAATGAGAAAACAGAAGAAGTAATAGAAATAAATTTTTTAAAAGATAGAAAAAATAGATGTTTAAATAACAATTTGTGATATTTTTCCAAGAAAGGCAAAATTGTTGTTGATTTCAGATGATACTTTATGATTATTTTGTATATACTACTGTCCTCAATAAGCTAACTAAGTGTATAATTACAGGTATAATGAACATGAAAGTTTTAATAATTTCTGGATGAAGGGACAAATAACCAGGCTTGCCTAAATCATGATTCATTTATTTAGTTATTCAGTGTATTTGTTATATATCTTCTATATGTCAGGCACTGTTGTAGGTGCATTGGATATATCAGTGAGTTAAACACAGATTCCTATTCTCCTAGGTCATAAATTCTAGTTGATAGATTATATTTGTTATACATTTTTCTTCCTGCTTGCACCATATCTTTATATTGTTCTCCATTTGTAAAGTATGACTTAATGGTTTGTTAGATAAGATTATTTTGTGACTTTCAATATAATCTAATTATTGTGGCTTACAATTATCTATGTAGGATTCCTTTATGGTCACATAATCAGTACAAAGATGATATTAATATTTTGAAGACCTTGTTCCTTAGACACATCTGCTTTGTAAATCTGGACAATCATTTAATTTGATGAGGCTGGAATCAGATCTGTAACAATGGGGCTATATCAAGGGAGGAGGAATCTGTGGATTTGTTGTGACAATGGACTGTAGTCTGGGTTGCAGTAGTCTACTCTGGCTATACTTATATCATTCAAATTCCAGCATGCAATCAGTTCCACTAAAGAAATACACATCTAATTCTCATGTGTATTAACAGTAGGGGTGGTGTGGCATGGTTTTTGACTTAATACCTTTGTTTTTTATGTGTTTATAACATACTTTTCCTTCCCAGAATTTATAGTCCTTCACACTGTTTACTCACAATTGAGCTCATGGGGTAAAAAGAATGAATATTTCTTGTCTTAGATAATAACTTTAAAAATTGAGATCTGTAGTCGGTACCAAATGAACTTGGTAACAATTTTGGTGACTTGTCTTGGTAGTTATAATTTGAAACTTAGTGAACTTTTTAATAAATACTGGTACTGTTGATAGTATATATTTATGTAATATGAGTTTTCACACAGGGATCATCACTTACCAAGTAACTATTACATGGCTGGTTATGTACAAGGCAGTCTGTAAAAAGCTGTTCATGAAGTTATAGTTCCTATATTAAGAGATCTACAAATTTTTAACACTTTAAAATGTATTCTTTTTTCTTTATTTTTGAGATGGAGTCTTGCTCTTGTCACCCAGGGTGGAGGTCAACAGCATGATCTCAGCTCACTGTAACCTCCGCCTCCTGGGTTCAAGCGATTCTCCTGCCTCAGCCTCCTGAGTAGCTGGGATTACAGGTGCACACCATGATGCCCCGCTGATTTTTGTATTGTTAGTGGAGACAGGGTTTCATCATGTTTGTCAGGCTGGTCTCAAATTGCTGACAGTGTGATCTGCCCGCCTCGGCCTCCCAAAGTACTGGCATTACAGGTGTGAGCCACTCTGCCCAGCCTAAAAATTATTCTTAAAGTGTGATAGTTTTCCTTAAGCTTAGCGAATTAAATCCTCTTGGATAATACTATAAATCTCTGATACAACTGTGGCTAAGATGTAAATATGTTCAAAATCAACAAAACATTTTCTGCCCTTGATAGCATTCTTTTCAATATAGAATATGTTGGTATGTATCTTGGCATTTCTATCTGTATATACTGTGGGAGTCTTAATGCTTTATGGGTGTTTAAATAGTTGAAAATAGAAATGAAATTATTCTTTCATATATCTTTTTTAAATGTGTATAAACTCAAGGAAGTCCTCTTTTTAAGCTCAAGGAAGGCCTCTTTGTCTTGGGTATCTGTAGAGATAGTTAACAGAAAAAGACAATAAGTCAGCAAATGTTAAGATTGTATTATGAGATACGAGAAACGTAAAGGAGTCTTTGTGTATTATGATACATTAAACTGGAAGATAAATATTCAGTATATAATAATAGAGCAAGTTATAAAGGCATGTGGCTAGTATCAGTGTGTATTTGTGTATCCACAATGCTTAATCTAGTAGTAGGGGCAGCTTTGGAAATTACCTTGTTTGCTTGGATTATGGCGCTAGTCATCACAGTGTTGAGCAGTAGGACCAATGCTTAAACTCCTTGTTGTCATACAAGTTCTTTTAATACCTGACACCTGCCTTCTTGCCTAATCATTTAGCTCCACTCTTAACTCCAGCTTCGGTACTCTAGCTATTCTTAGTTTTGTTTTTAATTTTTTATTTCCATAGGTTTTGGGGGAAACAAGTGATATTTGGTTATAAGAGTAAGTTCTTTAGTGGTGATTTGTGAGATTTTGGTGCATCCGTCACCTGAGCAGTATGCACTGAACCCAACTTGTAGACTTTTATCCCTTACCCCCTTCCTACCCTTTCCCCCAAGTCCCCAAAGTCCATTGTGTCATTGTTATGCCTTTGCAACCTCATAGCTTAGCTTCCACTTATAAGTGAGAACATATGATGTTTGGTTTTCCATTTCTGGGTTTCTTCACTTAGAACAATAGTCTTCAGTCCCATCGGGTTGCTGTGAATGCCATTAATTCATTCCTTTTTATGGCTGAGTACTATTCCATCATATATTTATACCACAGTTTCTTTATCCACTCGCTGATTGATGGCCATTTGGACTGGTTCCACATTTTTGCAATAGCGAATTGTTTTGCTATAAACATGTGTGTTCAAGTATCTTTTTCGTATAATGACTTCTTTTCCTCTGGGTGCATACCCGGTAGTGGTATTGCTGGATCAAATGATATTTCTACTTTTAGTTTTTTAAGGAATCTCCACACTGTTTTCCGTAGTGGTTGTACTAGTTTACATTCCCACCAGCAGTGTAAAAGTGTTCACTTTTCACCACATCCCTTCCAACATCTATTTTTTTTTTTGATTTTTTGATTATGGCCATTCTCGCAGGAGTAAGGTGGTATCGCATTGTGGTTTTGATTTGCATTTCCCTGATCATTAGTGATGTTGAGCATTTTTTTCATGTGTTTCATTTGTATACCTTCTTTTGAGAATTGTCTATTCATGTCCTTAACCCACTTTTTGATGAGATTGTTTATTTTTTTCTTGCTAATGTAAGTCCTAGCCAGAGCAATCAGACAATAGAAAGAAATAAAGGGCATCCAAATCGGTAAAGAGGAAGTCAAACTGTTGCTCTTTGCTGGTGTTATGATTGTATACCTAGTAAACCCTAAAGGCTTCTCCAAAAAGCTCCTAGAACTGATAGATTAATTCATCAAAGTTTCAGGATTCAAAGTTAATGTACACAAATCAGTAGCTCTGCGGTACACCAACAGCAACCAAACTGAGAATCAAATCAAGAACTCAGCCCCTTTTACAATAGCTGCAAAAACAAAATACTTAGGAATATACCTAACCAAGGTGTCTAAAGACGTTTATAAGGAAAACTACAAAACACTGCTGAAAGAAATCGTAGATAACACAAAGAAATGGAAATACATCCCATGCTCATGGAAGGGTAGAATCAATATTGTGAAAATGACCATACTGCCAAAAGCAGTCTACAAATTCAACCCAATTTCCATCAAAATACTACCTTTGGAGAAAGCAAACAAAAACATAAAATGGAGAAAGGACACCCTATTCAGCAAATGGTGCTGGCATAATTGGCAAGGCACATCTAGGAGATTGAAACTGAATCCTCATCTCGCACCTTATACAAAAATCAACTGAAGATGGATCAAGGACTTAAATCTAAGACCTGAAACTATAAAAATTCTAGAAGATAACATTGAAAAAACCCTTCTAGGCACTGGCTTAGGCAAGGATTTCATGACTAAGAACCCAAAAGCAAATGCAGTAAAAACAAAGATAAATAGGCAGAACTTAATTAAACTAAGGAGCTTTTGCATGACAAAAGGAACAGTCAGCAGAGTAAACAGACAACCCGCAGAATGGGAGAAAATCTTCACCATGTGATTCAAAGGGCTAATATCCAGAATATACAAGGAACAGCTATTCTTATCTTTGAATGTTCTTTGTGTATAGTGGTGAGTCTAACAGGTCACCAGGGTTGGGGCAACTTTCTTTCTCTGATAGGCATCCAGCATATACCTACAGTGTGTGATTATCAGGGGAATGATTGTCTTCAACTTCAGACTGAGCACAACGTGGAAGACTTTTGAAAAAATCATTATATACCTACCTTTGTGGGTAGATCAATGGATTTAGATGACTGAATGGGGCTAAGATGAGACATTTGAAGTATGTAAGAGGCCAGTTACTCTTGCATAAATTTCCTTTATGCTCCCTTATCACATCTTTGGCTCTTATTTTACTCATTATCCTCCTTGACATTTCAAGGAGAATGAGTATATGGCACACAAATCAATCCCTAGAGGAAGACTACCTATTCAAATTGTGTTTCTTAATTATGGAGTGAGAATATTATTTTGTTTTATTAACTCACCTGTCCTCCAAAGGATATAATATACTACAAATTGCAGTTGAATATTGAGTATTTAACTGTTGAATATTTCAATTGTGGGATTATTTGGAACCATGGCAAATAGGGAAGTGAATCCCTATTTGCTTTCTGTTAAGCAAAATGATTCTATAATATCCCAAGTCCCCAAATAGAATGACATTTTTTTCTCTTTACAAAAGATGCTGTGATTATTCTAAGGAAATTTTTTATAATTATATTATTTTTTAACTTTTCTGAAATCCCAACAAATAGTATGTTTCCACACAGGTAAACTAGATTTATATCATCTAGTCACAGTTTAAAAGGATTAAACTTTTGTGCCTTACATAAATTAATCACTGTGGAATCTTTGGAAGGCACTGTAAATCAAGGGCTAAAGCAATTCTAGTAAGCATTTTCCTTATATTTTGATAAAACTCAGAGTTTCATTTTCCTTTATTAATTTGCTACTAATTTTGCAGCTTCATAGTGACGAATACTGAATTGTAGGAGTAGTAGCATCATCAGAGTCTTACTTTTGCGCAAGAAAGTTAGTTATTTGAAAATTCGAGACTGACTTAGAAGTTTTACAAATATTTTTGTCTCAGCTTTTAAAAATACATGCCTATTTATCCAGCATCTTATTGCATAGTGTTTTCAACCAAGTAAATCTATTTTCATAACAGAGATTAAGAGATTTGGCTGATTTTTTTTTTCTTGGTGAATGTGCCAACGGTCTGTTTTCTATAAGATGTGTCTGTTTCAACTTATTATTTTGGTTATGAGTAGTTTATTATTTAAGCAGACACTTAAAAATAGAATATTTGCTATAATTCTTATAGAATGATTTAGAGTTTATAAATAGCATGGAAGATATTACTGAGAACTTGTTGATATAACATACAAAACTAAACAGTGGGAAAGAAAAAAGATGATAATATTCTAAGCATCTCTAATAAGGAAGTGAGTGGGTGGAACATCATCAAATGCTGATTTGGTTTTCCTTGAAACAGTGGTAATATCTTTATATTTATCTGACTTAAGTTGCAGCATTTACAGTATCCAATTAAGTGTGCCCAGTCTCCCAAATTTTATTACTTTTTATGCATACTGCCTTGAGACTCTGACTTACGTACTTTGACTTATACCTTTTCACATTAGGAGCGTGAACTTTCTGGAGGGGGGCAGTTCTTTTATGTTTGAAGTTGCTCAAAGTTTCCATCTGCTTTTACTTGACTTGTGGTCTTGAAGATCATGCTTGGCCCATGGGATATTACAGTGTGCCGAGAGGATGTGGAGTTTTGTCAGCCAGTGAAATATGTCTGGCTTTTTTTTCCTTTTCTCTCTCTTTTTTTTTTTTTCTCTTTTTTTTCAGCAGCTTTCATACACTCTTCATCCTGTGTGGTCTTCACTGAACCAAATTTATATTTAACAGAACTACTCACCCTCTCTATCATCTTCTATGACTTGGCCTTTTTAAGGAGAAGATGTGTGGAAGGAACATCTGAGCCAAAAAACTGTTATCTTGGCAATAGGAAAATATAAAAGCAAAAGCTGAAAGTAATGTTATATATAAGTGTGCTTCAGTATTAACAAATACATATTTTGTAATTTAGGAGAATATCATATTACAGTATGTACAACTGTCAAAAATATTCTCATGCCAACAGTAGATTCCAAGTTTTGTCTGTGATCCAAATGATTTTTTTGCTTGTTTTTAGGCACTACTGCAGTCTTCAGTTAAGCAACAAGTAGAAGCTATTGAAAAACAGTACATTTCTGCAATTGAGAAACAGGCACACAAGTGTGAGGAGTTGCTAAATGCTCAGGTAATAAAAGTGCACATCCATTATATATTTATACTTTTCTCCTGACTCTCTCCCCTGAGAGCTCTATAACTGTTTATTCAGTTCCATTCCATTTACTTTCCTTGGTATATTTTGGAGAAAAAATATGCTTATGTAAACTCAAAGATTGAGATTTTATGACAGACTCAAAATAGAACGAAAGACCCGAAATATGTGGTTCTCCCCC
The DNA here is from genome assembly GCF_009764315.1 of Trachypithecus francoisi. Lineage (NCBI taxonomy): Eukaryota > Metazoa > Chordata > Mammalia > Primates > Cercopithecidae > Trachypithecus > Trachypithecus francoisi. The sequence goes on along the minus strand of NW_022681456.1, from coordinate 102,878,132 downwards.
ACATTATGATTATTCTTGTGTTAATTTATGGTTATAATATATTCTCCAAATAACAGAAGCAAAGAGATATCCATGAATGCATTATAGCAAGTAAATGATTTTTAGTGAGATAAGATTTGTAAATAATATTTGAATTTTTAAATCACTTATGTATGTTTATGTTACCTTTCATTTTATACAGGAATTGGCTTCTATTTGAGCTTTTCTGTTCAAATTTTTTTCTTTTCTTGATTTAATATCTTGAACAGCTCAAATTATTAGCTGCTTTTCATTAAACAAAGCAGCTGAAGAAGATTTATAGATGGGTCATAGCATAAATAATGTATGTAAGAATTCCTAGTAATATTCTCAAAGATATAAAATTTGCTATGTGAAAATTAAATTGACTTCATATAGAGCATCTGTGTTATATCATTGGAAGAAAATTTACTAAGAATTAAGAAATAAAATTAGGAGTAGAATTTAAATGGAGATTATAAATGAACCACCCTATTCTCAAGATTGGGGTCAGTTCTATTAAATATTTTCCAATGTCATTTTAATAAGTGGCTTGGAAGAGGAAATACACAGAGAAATACACAAATATAATTATACTGTTTTAGGTAGTGAAGTACCAGGCTGTCAAGAGATATGAAATATAAAACTTTATGAATGGATAGAAACAGCATGAGGCATATATTAGCCAGGATAGACTTGGTTATGCCCTAAACTCTCTGGCTTCAAATAGCAAAAGTTTATATTTTACTCATGCTACATACTCATTGAGGTCTGTCTTGGGGCCCTGTCTTATGTTGTCCTCACCCTCGGAACTCAGCTGATAGTGTAATTCCAACGTGGAACATTACCTGATATAATTTCGATGTGAAATAGAGCCGTGTTAGATTTGTATCTGTAATTAAATACTCTGGCCTGGAAATGACACATTCGATTTCAATTTATATCCACATGGTTCCACCCAGTCATAATGGGGCCAGAGAGTGAGAGCCTACTATGAACTTAGAAGGGAGAGAACTGGAAATACTTAGTGAATAGCACAAATATACCACATTCTTTTCTTTTGTTCACCAAATATTCAGAGGCAAATTAACATATCTTGTCCTCTTGGGAGAAAATCTGAAAGTTCCATTCAGCTGGAGCCTCAAGCTCAAAAGTCCAGGGACTCTGGGTAATAGGAGGGGAATAGTGTGCTGCAGTCTCTACATTATCAGGTCCAGATATGGTACCTTTTGACCTGAAGAAGTAGAACTACAATCTAAATTGTTTTTTCCCAACATGCCTAGTATACAGTGGTGAGACAAAGGCAGGGTGTTTACTGTAAACATTCGCAATAGGAAAGGTGAAAAATCAGACGCACACAGCTATCACTAGTAAATAACAATTTTAAAATCTCACTGGATAGATTAAATAAGAGCCTTTGCTCACGAGTAGGGATTGCTCTTTTATTTACCATGATTATCTTTTCAGAGTTTTTTGACTGGGTTCCTAGTATGTTGCTCCTTGTGATCTTGTTGGTTTTTTAATTTTTAGTATCTTTGTTGACTATATTTCAAATGAATTTTGAAGATTATACCATTTCTGAACCTGCTTCCTGTCTACAAAATACTGGGACTTCCAGGTGTCGTTTTAGGTAGCAAATAGTTACAGTTAAGGGTACTGATTCCTTTGGTATCTTGTCTTTTATAGTAGTCAGCTCTGTTAAGGCCATATCCGTAGTTGTTTTAGAGAACTACTTGCTATTTCTTTTCTTTATGAAAAAAATTGTTTTTACTAGCCTGCCTTTGTAAAGTTAGAGAACCACTTTCTAGATTTAATATGTTTATATGCTTTGAACCTCATATTTGTCTATCTGTCCTTCTATTTTATTGCAGAGATATATTCATTTTATCAGACCAGGGTAGAAGAAATCTTGTGGTCTCTTTTCCCTAAACCATATAGCCTAAAACAGCCAGAGCTTTATCTCTGCTTGGGGGCACTTTATTGAGTTTTTACACACATAGTGAGTGTGGCTAACACACTTAGTTTACTACTTGCTGCAAGGCCAGATGTAGCTGGTATTTGTTGCTGAAAGCCTCCTTAGTTGTTTTTAAGTGGTTGTGCATGCAAGTCTTCAAATTTCTGTACTTTTCTATTTCCTTTTGATTTGATGCTTGAGAATTTTCTTTTTTCTATGAATTCAGTGTTGAGCTTGTCTTTTTCTTATAATGCCTTGTCAAAAGTGGCCTATTATGGAGTTATTAAAATGATTCAGCCAAGTTACAGATTAAAAGGTTAATACATGAAAATCAGTGTGTTTCTACACACCAGAAATGACAGATTGGAGAGGGAGTTAAGAAAGCAATATCATTTACAATAGTATCTAAAAGAATAAAAGATAGGAGTAAGTTTAAGGTGATAAGAAACTTGTATTCTACAAACTACAAAACATGACTGAAAGAAATTTAAAATGACCCAAGGAAATGGAAAGATATCCCCTGTTTATTGACTGGAAATACTTGGTGAGGAATACCACAGGACATTTATAGGGTTATAAGCAGTTTGGTATGATAAAGTGCGCTTAAAAAGCAAAGATTAGTCTTTGTGGTGCCTCACGCCTATAATCCCAGCACTTTGGGAGGCCAAGGCGGGCAGATCACGAGGCCAGGAGATTGAACTATCCTCGCTAATAGGGTGAAAACCCGATCTCTACTAAAAATACAAAAAGTTAGCCGGGCGTGGTGGTGGGCGCCTGTAGTCTCAGCTACTCGGGAGGCTGAGGCAGGAGAATGGCGTGAACCCGGGAGGCGGAGCTTGCAATGACCCAAGATCGCGCTGCTCCACTCCACTCCAGCCTGGGCGACAGAGCAAGACTCTGTCTCAAAGAAAAAAAAAAAAAAAACGCAAAAGGGAGATTTGATTAGTATGTATTAATAAAATCATGTAGGATATAGAAATAGTGACTCCACATTTGTTTTTCAAATTATATTTCTTAAGATACCATTTGAAATGAAATTAGTACATTAAGTTTAACAACAACAGAAATGTTTTTGAGAAAGTGCAAATCTAATAGTTGTATGGTTCCTTAGGAATCATTTAGTTCAACCTTTTCTGTTTCTTGCTCTCTGTCTCTCCCTTTTTCAGAATAAGAATTTAAGTTAATTCTAAAGCAGAGTAATTAGAAGCATGCAGTCTAGAGTCAGACTGTATGAATTGATCCCTGGCTTTGTCACTTAGGGCAAGTCTCTTAATCTCTCTATGCGTCATTTTTGTCCTCCGTGGGTGAGATACACAAGTAATTACTACCTCATAGTACTGTTACATGTATTTTATAACATCAGATTTGCATAGTGCTTAGATTAGAACTTGGCATATTCTGTGGGTGTTTATTGGCTGCATTATCTTAGTAATTCTTAGCTAAGACCATTTGTATAGCTGATATCAGAACCAGGGCTGGGATTCAGGTTTTCTAATTTCTAGTCTTTAGAATAAAAGTTTGTTACTGGTATTTCATATGTTGTCTTGTCAAAGAACCTTTACTTTTTACAAAATTTACTTTGGTGTCACTGTTGTATATGAATACTAGACAAACCTTTTCTTCCTCTGTACTGTTTCAACTCACACTTTTGACACCAGATGTGTAGGAGTTTTCTGAATCAACAACCAGTTCTCCAACTTCCTGGACACCAAATTGGTATTCTACAATTCAATTCCATTCTGACACTAACTCACCAAAGTTAACGTTCAACTTCACAAGTTTAACAACTCCGTTCCAGACTGACCTCACTTCAGATGCCAGTTGCAAGTATTGGGTCCCCAGGGTACCCACACTTTCCTCTGACTTGACTACAGAGTTATGAATTTCTATAACTGGTCTCCCCTTCCAGTTTGATAATTTGCTAGAATGGCTCACAGAACTCAGGGAAACATTTTACTTATGTTTCTTGGTTTATCATAAAGGATACAACTCAGGAATGGACAGATGGAAGAAATACACAGGACAAGTTATGGGGAGGGAAGGAGCCATGCTCTCTCTGATGATGACACCGGCCACTCTCCCAGCACTTCTATGTATTCAGCAATGCAGAAGCTTTCTGAACCCCTTCATTTAGGAGTTTCATTACATAGGTGTAACTTATTAAGCCATTGGATGCTGGAGGGATGAGGCTGAAAGTTTCAACCCTTTATTCATGTCTCAGTTTTTCTGATGATAGCCCCCATGCTGATCTCAAAGCTACTACAGACACTCTTACCACCCTGAAAATTCCAAGGCTTTAAGATCTCTGTGCCAGAACCAGGGGCAAAGACCAATATATTTCTTAGTGTATCACAGTCCCTCTCTCCTCCTTATTTAATGAGGGACTTTTGTATGACATGGCACTTGGCTTGGTTATAGGAATGTAACAGAGAGGGAGTGAGATATAGTTCTTCTAGTAAGCAGTAGAACAGATGATATAATTTTAAAATCATACAAGTTAGGATAGAATGAATAGTAATACAAAACTACATTTAAGGGCATATAGTTCTGTAGTATTAGGTGAAGGAAGACTTATAGGACTAATGATGACTTCTGTCAAAGTTCAGGGATCTAAGTGAGGTCAGAACTGAGAGATTAGCATGAAAGAGGCAGATGGAATCGCATATTAAAATCTTTCATTTGAGAAAATATAAGTGTTAAGGGTAAGGCCATATGAGAGCGCTAAATTTTTCATGACTGTATTTCATAGGAAGGATCGTAAAGGACCTTATCTGCCACATTGTCTGAAAGAACATTGGGTGCCATTAAAAGGCATTATCTAGAAAGTGACATTTGTTCAGATTTCCATTTTAGAAATACTACTGTGGCTAAAGTGTAAAAATTGAATTGATGGGAGGGAATATTAGTAGCATGTAGTTAAACAGCTGTTTTAATTACGCACTTGAGAATGTTGGTAGCCCAAACTAAAGTATGTGGGTAAGAATAGAGAGATTTTGATGGTTTTGAGTGATATTAAGGGAAGAGAAACCAGAGACTTTGTGGGAATACAAGAGCAGCAGTAGATGCTCATTGATAAAGGAGAGAGTGTGTGTGTGTGCATGTGTGTGTTTGTGATACAGATATTTTATATATATAGTATTATATAAGTATGTTTTTATGCAAGAGAATATGTTTTTCTGTATGGGGTCCAAATTTTTGCTTTTGGTAATTCACTGAAATAGGCAACTTAAGACACAAAGCATGGTTTGGCTTGAAAATTTTTAGTTTTGGATATCATGAGTTTATACTGCCTCTGCAAGATCAGAGCTGTCAGATAGTTGAATCTAGGGTGGGGAACTTATGAGAAAGCTGGTAGTAGATGAATTTGAAAGTCATGTAAGTATATAATCCTACGTATATAGATGGTCATTGAAAGTATAACTATGAATGACATCAGAGAATATATAGAATGAGAAAATAATTCAGCTTTGAGAGACCTTAACATTTAAGGGATAGGCTAAGACAGCTCATGAAGGAAACTCTCTGGAAAGAAAGGTAGTAGGAAACCCAGAAATGCAGAGCGTTTTGCAAAGAGGGGAGTTGCTAACTATTTCAGAGTTTGCAGAATAAACAAGATAAGGATGCAAAAATGACCATTTCATGTGGCAACAAAAAGTATCACTAACAAGAGTAGTTTCAACAGAGTGGTGGAAGAACTTACAGGATGAGTAGTAAATGAAAGGTGAAAGTAAAGAAACAGATGACAAGTCTTTGAGGAGCTTAGATGGTAAAAGTAAGAGACAACACTGTAGGTAGAGGGACCTGTGAAGTGGAAACATTTTTATTTGTTGGTTTCCCTTGTATTTCGGCCTAGAAGTAGAGCTCATTTAAATGTATGGGTGAGAGCCCCAGTCTAAAAAGATTTAAAAAGAAAAAAATTAATGGAGTGGAGTCCTAAGAAGAAGGAAGCAATGGATGGAGATTAACCTGTCTTAGGTAAGCAAATATTTTGAGGGGCCTACGTGTGCATGCAGTGGGGTATACATGTGTATAGATGTAAATATAATTTTAAATATTATTTGTATCTTTGATAATAGCATTTATGAATTTTACTTGAGTTACTTTCCATCACTACTTATAAAATCCAAATTCCTATAAGGATAAGTACAATATGCTATTTATCATTCCTTAAGTGCTAATAACAAATATATATATATAATGCTGCCGATACACATAAGATGGAGATGCTATCTGTATTATTATGTTGCCCTTAACCTTTTATTAAAAAAGAAAACCAAGGCTGTCTTTTGCCTATAATGCCTTGTCAAAACTAACCAATACCAACCCACATACATTTTAAACATATTCTTGTTTATTCCCTTAGAGTTGCAAGTACTTTTTTTGAATTGAGTGCTAGAATATAAATTCCGTGTGAGCTGGGTTGTGTATTTATTCTGTATTTCCCAAATCTGTCAACTTTTTGGAGTGTGCTCTACATAAAATTAAATGTACTCATTCTAGAGAAATATATACACTCATATATCTGATTTGTTTTATGCGACCACCGGATCAGGTACCAGAGATGAGGCAAGTAGGCGAAATACAAAAGTTTTATTAGCCAGCCAATGTGAAGGGGAAAGGGCGAGGTTCACTGGCCTCCTGCGGTGGAGGCCGAGGAAGTCGCTCCGGCGTTCTGTGGCGAGGTTCCTAGGTCCGCATATGAGGAGGGGCCGAAGAAGTTCGCGCCGTGCGTCTGCCGGGAGCGGCTTTTGTGTTCTGGGCTCAGAAGCGGGAGGGCAGTAGGTGGGACAAGGGCGTGCCATGGGCGTCTCCATAGGCGTGGCCGGGTAAGTTTCGGTTTCCTCGATCAGACGTCATGTTGCGCTTGCGCAGTTGGTCTGTGCTTTTCCCGGGCGCAGGAAAGTTGGTGATGAAGAACCTGGAAATGCGCCATCTTAGTCGCCTTTGTTCTCTCCCGCCCCGCCCTGTCCAGACAATATCTATCATCAACAATCAAGTTATAGAATATTTTGGTCTCTTATCCTTTACAGTTATCTCCCTTCTATAAACTCTGAATCCAGACAACCCACTAATCTATAGTCTCTCTATTGATTTGTTTCATTTTTTCTATTATTGCATATAGAATGAATTATATGGTATCTATTCTTGTGTGTCTAGGTGCTTGTATGTCTAGATTTTTTTTTTTGAGATTCATCCATATAGTCACATGTATTAATAATTTATACCCTTCGATTATTAAGTAGTATTCTATTGTATGGAAACATAGCATTTTGTTTATTCATTCACTTATTAAATATTTAGATTGCTTAAGTTTGGGGCTGCTTTAAATGTTCATGTATAAACTGTGGGGATATATATGTTTTTATTTTTGTTTGTAAATAGGTAAGGGATTGCTGTATCATATGGTAAGTACATGTTTAACTTTATAACCAACTGCCAAACTTTTTTTTCCAAAGTTTTATTATATTTAACATTTTCACTATCAATATATGAGAATTCTCTCTGATCTGCTCTCCCAGCACTTGGTATTGTCCATGTTTTTCACTTTAGCCAGTTTGGGGGATGGTGTGTGATATTTCATCTCATTGCACTTACTTGACTGTTGAAGGTTGACATCTTTTCATGTGCTTTTTATTTGTACATTTTCTTTGTAAAGTGTATATTCAAATCTTTTTGCTCATTTTCTTATGTTGTCTACCTTCGTAAATATTTATTCATAAGAGTTTTTCATAAATTCCAGTGCAAATCCTTTGACAGATATGTGCATTACAAATATTTTTTCATACCAGTGTCTGTCTTTTCACTTTTTGGATGGTGAAAAGCTTTTTAATTTTTATTTCAAATTTATCTTTGTATTAGTCTGCTCTCACACTCCAAATACCCAAGACTGGGTAATTTATAAAGAAAAGAGATTTAAGTGACTCACAGTTCTGCATGGCTGTGGAGGTTGATTAGTCTGTTTTCACCCTACTAATAAAGACGTATCTGAGTCTGGGTAATTTATAAATAAAGAGGTTTAGCTGACTCACATTTCAGCAAACTTAACAATCATGGCAGAAGGGGAAGCAGACATGTCCTTCTTCACATGACAGCAGCAAGGAGAAGTACCGAGCAAAAGGGGGAAAAGCCCCTTTAAAACCATCAGATTTTGTGAGAACTCACCTATCATGAGAACAGCATGAGGGTAACTGCCACCATGATTTCCTCCCACTGGGTTCCTCCTGCAACACATAGGGATTATGGGAACCATAATTCAAGATGAGATTTGGGTGGAGACACAGCCAAACCATATCATTTCACCCTGACCACTCCCATATCTCATGACTTCACATTTCAAAACCCAATCATGCCCTTCTAACAGTCCTGCAAAGTCATAACTCATTCCAGCATTAACTCAAGAGTCCAAGTCCAAAGCCTCATTTGAGACAAGGCAGATCCCTTCCACCTATGAGCCTGTGAAATCAAAAGCAAGTTAGTTACTTCCTAGATACAATGGGGTTATAGACATTGGATAGATGCACTTATTCCAAATGGGAGAAATTGCCAAAAATAAAGGGGCTACAGGCTCCATGCAAGCCCGAAATCCAATAGGGCAGTCATTAAACCTTAAAATTCCAAAATGATCTTTAACTCCATGTCTCACATCCAGCTCACACCGATGCAAGAGATGGGCTCCAAAGGCCTTGGGAAGCTCTACTCCTGTGGCTCTGCAGGGTACAGGCCCCTTCCTGGCTGCTTTCATGGACAGGCATTGAATGTGGCTTTTCCAGGAGCACAGTGTAAACTGTTGGTGGATCTACCATTTTGGGGTCTGGAGGATGGTAGCCATCTTCTCACAGTCCCTCAGGCAGTACCTCAGAGGGGGCTCTGTGTGGGGGCTCTGACCCCAGAGTTTCCTTCCTCACTGCCCTAGCAGACGTTCTCTATGATGGGTTGAGCCCTGCAGCAAACTTCTCTGCCTGAACATCCAGGCATTTCCATATATCCTCTGAAATCTAGATGGAAGTTCCCAAATCTCAATTCTTGATTTCTGTGCACCTGCATGCTCGGCACCACATGCCAAGGCTTGGGGATTGCACCTTCTGAAGCAATAGCATGAGCTGTACTTTGGCCCCTTTTAGTCATGGCTGGAGCTGAAGCAGCTGGGATGCAGGGCACCATGTCCTGAGGTCTCTCCACACCCCCACCCCCACCCCAGGCCTGGCCCAGGAAACCATTTTTTCCTCCTAGGCCTCCAGGTCTGTGATGAGAGGAACTGCTGCAAAGACCTCTGACATGCCCTGGAGATATTTTCCCCATTGTCTTGGCAATTAACATTTGACTGCTTGTTACTAGTGCAAATTTCTGCTGCAAGCTTGAATTTCTCCTCAGAAAAGGGGTTTTTCTTTTCTGTCACATTGTCAGACTGCAAATTTTCCCAACTTTTATGCTCTACTTCCCTTTTAAATGTAAGTTTCAATTCCAAACCATATCTTTGTGAATATATAAAACTGAATGCTTTTAATAGCACCCAAGTCACAACTTGAATGCTTTGCTGCTTACAGATTTCTTCCACTAGATACCCTAAATCATCTCTCTCAAATTCAAAGTTCCACAAATCTTTTGGGCAGGGGCAAAATGCCGCCAGTCTCTTTGCATAGCAAGAGTGACCTTTGTTTCAGTTCCCAACAAGTTCATCTCCATGTGAGACTACCTTAGCCTGGACTTATTGTCCATATCACTATCAGCATTTTGGTCAAAGCCATTAAGTAACTCTCTCAGAAATTCCAAACTTTCCCACATTTTCCTGTTTCTTGAGTCCTCGAAGCCTTTAGGAAGCTCCAGACTCTCACATTTTCCTATCTTCCTCTGAGTCCTCCAAATGGTTCCAACCTCTGCCTGTTACTCAGTTCCAAAGTCACTTTCACATTTTTGGGTATCTTTACAGCAGCACCCACTCTCTGTGGTACCAATTTACAGTATTAGTTCGTTTCATGCTGCTAATACAGACATACCCAAGACTGGGTAATTTATAAAGGAAAGAGGTTTAATTGACTAACAGTTCAGCATGATTGTGGAGGCCTCAGGAAACTAACAATCATGATGGAAGGGGAAACAAACATGTCCTTCCTCACATGACAGCAAGAAGGAGAAGTGCCAAGAAAAAGTGGGAAAAGCCCCTTATAAAACCATCAGTTCTAATGAGAACTCACTGTCACAAGAACAGTATAAGGATAACTGCCCCCATGATTAAATTACCTCCCATCAGGTACCTCCCATGACATGAGGGGATTATAGGAACTGCAATTCAAGTCGGCCTCAGGAAACTTAAAATCGTGGCAGAGGAGCTGCTTCACAGGGTAGCAGGAAAGAGAGTAAGTGCTGAAAGAAGAGGGTAGCCTCTTACAAAACCATCAGATCTGGTGAGAACTCGCTCACTATCAGGAGAACAGCATGGGGGAAACTGCCCCCGTGATTCAGTTATCTCCACCTGGTCCTGCCTTTGACACATAGGGATTATTACAATTCAGGATGAGATTTGGTGAGGACACAGAGCCAAACTATATCAATCATGTTTTCTATTATAGATTGTGTTTTTAATGTTGTATTTAAGAAATCTTTGCCTAACTGTATGTCACAAAGACTTTCCTGTATGAAAAGTAAGTTTTATATGTTTTCCTAGTTTAAGTATGTGATTCTTAATCATGATTAATTTTTTGAGGTAATTTGGAGGTATGGTGTGATGAGATATTCAACATTCTTCTTTCTGCCAGTCTATTCCAATACCATTTATAGAAAAGACTATCCTTTTCTTTGTTGGATTACCCCATACTTTTGGACAAAGTCTTAAAACTGTATGAAATGCAGATTTCTGGACTCTGAATTTTGTTCCATTGATCTAGTATTTCTCAGCATTGGCATTATTGACATTAGGGGTTGAATTTTTTGTGTGTTGTGGGGGATTCCCCTGTGTGTTAAATGATACTTAACAGCATCCCTCATGTCTACCCCTAGATGCCGTGGCACACCCTCAGTTGTGATAACCAGAAATATCCCTAGATATTGCTGACACTTTGACAATATTGAGTTTTCTTATCTATGAACGTTGACTGTCTTCATTTTTAAATAGTTCTTTGATTTCTTTCATCAGAGTTTTGTAGTTTTCCTCATATAGATCTTGTACATATTTTGTTAGATTTAAAGCTAAATGTTTCAATTAGAGGGATACTAAATTAAATGTTAATATGTTTTTAATTTCAGCTTCCACTTGTTCACTGCTGATATATAAGAAAGTATTTGGCTTTTTTGTATATTATCCTTGTATTCTACAACTTTACTATAATCATTTTTCAGTTCTAGATTTTTTTTTTTTTTGTCTAGAATTTTCTACACAGACAATCATATCATTTGAAAAAAAATTTTTATTTCTTCTCAATCCATATAACTTTATTTCTTTTTTTTGTCTTACTGCATTAGCTAGGATTTCAGTGCAATGTTGAAAAGCAGTTGTGAGAAGGGGAATGCTTTTCTTATTCCTGATTTTATTGTAAAAGCTTCTAGTTTTTCACCATTAAATATGATCTTGGGTGTATATACTTTTTATTGTTATTCTTTATTCTTTATTGTTATTGTTAAGGAAGTTCTCTTCCTAGTTTGCCGAGAGTTTAATTATGAATGTGTGTTGGATTTTTGTAAAGTGCTTTGACCATTTTATTGATATGATTATGCTATTTTTTTTTAGCTTGTTGTATGTACGGTGGGTTCCATTAATTGATTTTTAAAAGTTGAACCAGATTTGCACACTTTGGCATAAATGCCACATTGTTGTCATATATGATTCTTTTGCTATGCTGCTGGATTCAATTTGTTAATATTAAGGATTTTGGGTGTCTTACACAATGTTTATGATTATTGATCTATAGTTTTCTTTTCCTGTGATGTATTTGTCTGGTTTTGATATTAGGGTAATGCTGGTTTTATGGAATGAGTCAGGAAGTATTCTCTCTGTTTCCATCTTCTGGAAGAGATTGTAGAGAATTGTTATAATTCTTTAACTAGATATTTTGTTAGAATTCACCAGTGAAGTTATCTGGGCCAGGTGCTTTCTGTTTGGAAGGTTGTTGTCTTAGCCTCTTTGGGGTGCTATAACAAAATACTGTAAACGGTGACTTGTAAACAATAGAAATTTTACTACTTACAGTTCTGGAGACTAAGAAGTCCAAGATCAAGGTACCTGCAGATTTGGTGTCTGTTGAGGGCCTGCTTTCTAGATGGCTGTCTTTTTACTCAAATTTCACATGGCAGAAGTGATAAGGGATGTCTCTGGGGTCTTTTCCCTTCTACCATGACCCCGTGTCTCTGAGATCTCTTTAATTAGGGTGCTAATCACCTAACTCTCATGACTTAATACCTCCCAAATACACCCCCCCCCCATACCATTAACTTGGTTTCTAGGATTTCAACATATGAATTTGGAGACACATTCAAACTATAGCAGTTATTAATTATTGATTTAATGTATTTAATAGATATAGGCCTACTCAGATTGTCTGTTTCTTCTTGTTTCGGCAAATTGTCTTTTAATGACTTGGTCCGTTTAATGGAAGTTGTCAAATTTGTAGGCATACAGTTGTTCATAGTATTCTTTTATTTTCCTTTTAATGTTCATGGGATCTGTAGTGATATCCCTTATTTCATTTCTGACATTAGCAATTTGTGTTCATTTCTTCTTTTTTCTTGGCTGGTCTGCTAGAAGCTTATCAGTTTTTATTGATCTTTTCAAAGAACCAACTTTTGGTTTTATTGATTTTTCTATTTCTTGTGTTTAATTTCATTGATTTCTGCCTCTTTTATTTTTATTATTTTTATGTTATTTTAGATTTAATTTAGTCTTGTGTACTTATTTCCAAAGGCGGAAGCTTAGATTGTTAATTTTAGATCTTTCTTCTCTTCGAATACATGAATTCAATGCTTCAGATTTTCCTCTAAGCACCTCTTTTGGTGTGTCTATAAATTTGGTAAGTTGTGTTTTAATAAAAATATTTTCAATGTCTTTTGAGCTTTTTTTCTTTTTTTTTTTTTTTTTTTTTTTTTTTTTTTTTTTTTTTTTGAGACGGAGTCTCGCTCTGCCGCCCAGGCTGGAGTGCAGTGGCCGGGTCTCAGCTCACTGCAAGCTCCGCCTCCTGGGTTTACGCCATTCTCCTGCCTCAGCCTCCCAAGCAGCTGGGACTACAGGCGCCCGCCATGTCGCCCGGCTAGTTTTTTGTATTTTTTAGTAGAGACGGGGTTTCACCATGTTAGCCAGGATGGTCTCGATCTCCTGACCTCGTGATCCGCCCGTCTCGGCCTCCCAAAGTGCTGGGATTACAGGCTTGAGCCACCGCGCCCGGCCTGAGCTTTTTTTCTTTGTTTAGTAATGTGTTATTTAACCTGTAAATATTGTTGGATTTTCTAGCTATTCTCCTATTATTGATTTTCTAGTTTAATTCCACTGTGGTCTGAAAGCAGACCACATTTTGTGATTTCTACTCTTTTAAATTTCTTGAGTTTTGTTTTATGGTCCTGAATGTGATCTCTGTTAGAAAACGTTACATGTGAGTTTGAGAAGAATGCATATTCTGCTATTGCTGGATGCAGTATATAGACTTCCTTTATATGGAGTTGATCTTGGTGTTGTTGAATTCAGCTACATCGTTTCTGATTTTTTGCCTGCTAGATCTGTTTCTGAGAAGTGGGGTCATTGAAGTCTCCAACTTTCATAATGAATTCCTTTATTTTTCCTTGCAGTTTTGTAAGTGTTTGCCTCATGTATTTTGTTGCACTGTTATATTAGGGACATCCATATTGAGTATTGCCATGTTTTCTTGGAGAATCAACACTTTTATTATTATATAATGCTCCTCTTCATCCTTAATAACTTTCTTTGCTCTAAAGTCTTCTGAAATTAATATAGCTACATATTTCTTTTTATTAGTGTTATCATAATACATCTTTATCCATTTACTTTTAATATAAATGTGTCTTTACATTCAAAGTGGATTTCTCATAGATAGCATACTGTAGGGTCTTGTTTATTGCTCTCCTCTATTTCTGTCTTTTAATTGATGTTTTTAGACCACCTGACATTTACAATAGACCATTAACATTTACAATAGACCATTGACATTTACAGTGATTATTGATATAGTTGGATTCATTTCCACCGTATTTGTTACTCTTTTTTTTTGGTTTCTATTTTTGTCTTTCATACTTTTTCTACCTTTTCTGGTTCTAATTGAAAATTTTATGATTTAATTTTCTCTCCTGTCTTAGCCTATTAGTTATACTACTTTTTTTTAAGTGGTTGCCCTAAAGTTCACACTGCACATTTACTAGTAACCCATATTCATTTTCAAATGATGTTATGCCCTTTCACAGGTACTGTGAATACCTTTCAATACTAAAGTATTCCAAGTTTTTTTTTTTTTTATCCTGGTGCTTATATCATTGCTGTCATTCATTTTATTTACACAGAAGTATACATACTCATATATATTGTTGCTATTGTTATTTTAAAGAAACCATTATATGTTACATCAATTAAGAAAAAGAAAAAGTTTTAGTTTATTTATTCCTTCTCAGCTACTTTTTCCATCTTTATATAGTTTCAAGTGCCTGACCTATATAATTTTTCTTTTCTCTAAAGCTCTACTTTTTCTTTGGCCAGGTCAAAAATGTTTCTTTTTATTCTGGTGAACACAAGATGACACATGAATTAGCCTCAGCTTAAAGGTACTCACTGAAATTTGAAAATGCTGAATAATTGTCTTCAAAGCATCCATCACTTTCAGGGCTCCTATTTTTCAACATGTGACATCAGAATAAACTTCTGTATTTTGGTTTTGTTGGCTGGAAAAATGACTTCTTTGATAGTGGTAGAAAAGCCAAGGTTTGTGACTTGAAGGTAGATTGTGATGCTATAAGCAAATTTTGGATTTTTTGAATACTTTTTGTCCTATATATTTAGATAACAGATATGAGATATGTAGATAAATAAACATATGCAAGTACATATAATTATAATGTATATGTAATGTCCATTCAGTAGTATGTTTTTTAAAAAAAAAAAATCTCCAAAATAAGAGTATGTCAGCGGTAACTACCCTATGCAGCCCCCTTAGGAATGGTGAATCCAATCAGGTAATTAGCTCATTCCAGGTGATTCCCATCAGCCAGCTAGCTCAGCCCAGGTGACATTATTTTTTCTTCAGTTTTTAAGTTCCAGGGTACATGTGCAGGATGTGCAGGTTTGTTACATCGGTAAGCATATGCATGGTGGTTTGCTGCACAGATCAACCCATCACCTAGGTATTGAGGCCGGCATCCATTAGCTATTCTTCCTGATGGAAAGCTCTACTTTTAACATTTCTTGTGAGCCTTTTCTTCCAATAAAAAAAGAAATCCCTCAGTTTTTGAGAAAGTCGCTATTAGTGTACAAGTCTTGGTATGGACTCATGCTTTTATTTTTCTTGGATAAATTATTAGCAGTAGAGACCTAGCTAGTTCATATGATTAAATACCTAGCTAGGTTGTATGGTAAAGTATATGTAAAATGTGTTTTCAAATGTTTTGCTCATTTGTTGTTTTCTTGTGATTGAGTTATGAGAGTTCTTTATATATTCTAGATATAAACCCTTCATCAGTATGTGATTTGCAATTGTTTTTATCACAGTCTATGGCTTGTCTTTTTATTTTCCTGATATGTTTCTAACAGCAGAAGTTTTAAGGTTATATGAAATCCAACTCATCAATTTTTCTTCTGAAGTTATAGTTTGGGTGTCTTACCCAAGAAACCATTGCCTAACTCAATGTCAAAGAGGTTTTTCCTATGTTCTATTAAAGTTTTATAGCTTTAATTCATAGTTTATGTTTATGAATCATTCATTTTGAGTTGATTTTTATATATGATATTAGATTTGAACTTTTTTTTGCATATCAATACCTAACTCTTCCAGTCTTATTTGCTGAAAAGCCTATTTTTTTTACCAGTGAATTTCTTTTGTACATGACATGGTTTGGATCTGTGTGCCCACACAAATCTCATGTTGAATTTAAATTCCCAGTATTAGAGTTGGGGCCTGGTGGGAAGTAATTGGATCATGGAGGCAGTTTTCTCATGAATGATTTAGCACCATCTCCTTGGTTCTGTGCTCATGACAGTAAGTTCTCCCAAGAAGTGATTGTTTAAACACATGCCACCTCCCACCCCATGTCTTGCTCCTGCTTTTACCATGTGATGTGCTTGCTCCCCCTTTGCTTTTCAACATGATTGGAAGCTTCCTGAGGCCTACTCCCCAAAAGCAGATGCTGCTGTGTTTTCTGTATAGCCTGAAGAACGGCGAGCCAGTTAAATCACTTTTCTTATACATTATCTATTCTCGGGTATTTCTTTATAGCAGTGCAAGAATGGAATAATACAGTATGTTTGTCAAAATTCAATCGACCATATATATGTGGATCTATCACTTGATTCTCTATTCTCTTTCATGTATCTGTTTGTCAAATTTTATTCCATTATGATACTGCTTTATTTAGTGTAGATATTTAGTCAGTCTTGAAATCAGGTACCGTAAGCCCTCCACTATTTTTATTTTGCAAAGTTGTTTTGGATATTTTAGGTTCTTTGCATTTCCACATAACTTTCATAATCCAGTATTGTTTTTATTTTACAAAGTTGCTTTGGATATTTTCGGTTCTTTCTATTTCCATGTACCTTTTATAATCCACCCATCAATTTCTACAAGGCCTGTTGGTATGTTTATTTTGGTTGAGTTGAATCAATTTAGGGAGAATTGACATTTTCACAATATTGAGTCTTTGTACCTATGAATCTGGTACATAGCTTCATTTATTTAGATCTTCCTTAATTTCCCTCAGCAGTGTTCTAAGTTTTCAGTGTTTAGGTTTACTACATCTTTTGCCAGATGTATCACTGACTAGTTCATATTTTTCAATGTTAGTTTAACTTTTATAGTTTTTAGTTTTCAATTTCAGTTATCTCATATTTGCTGCTAGCACATAAGAACACAATTGATCGTAATCATATATATATATATATAACTCTAAGTTCTGGAATACATGTGCAGAACGTGCAGGTTTGTTACATAGGTATACATGTGTCATGGTGGTTTGCTGCACCTATCAACCTGTCATCTAAGTTTTAAGCCCCACATGCCTTAGGTATTTGTCCTAATGCTCTCCTTCCCCTTGCTCCCCCAACCCCCAATAGGCCCTGGTGTGTGATGTTTCCGTCACAGTGTCCATGTGTTCTCATTATTCAACTCCCACTTAAGAGTGAGAACATGTGGTGTTTGGTTTTCTGTTCCTGTGTTAGTTTGCTGAGAATGATGGTTTCCAGCTTCATCCATGTCCCTGAAAAGGACATGAACTCTTTCGTTTTTATGGCTGCATAGTACTCCATAGTATATATGTGCCACATTTTCTTTATCCAGTCTGTCAATGATGGACATTTGGGTTTCTTCCAAGTCTTTGCTATTATAAATAGTGCTGCAGTAAACATACTTGTGCATGTGTCTTTATAGTAGAATGATTTATAATCCTTTGGGTATATACCCAGTAATGGAATTGCTGGGTCAAATGGTATTTCTGGTTCCAGATCCTTGAGGAATGGCCACACTGTCTTCCACAATGGTTGAACTAATTTACACTCCCACCAACAGTGTAAAAGCATTCCTATTTCTCCACAGCCTTCCTCCCATCTGTTGTTTCTGACTTTTTAATAATTGCCATTCTGACTGGCATGAGATGGTATCTCATTGTGGTTTTGATTTGCATCTCTCTAATGACCAGTGATGATGAGCTTTGTTTCATGTATTTGTTGCCTGCATAAACGTCTTCCTTTGAGAAGTGTCTGTTCATCTCCTTTGCTCACTTTTTGATGGGGTTGTTTTTTTTTTTTTTTGAGACAGAGTCTTGCTCTGTCACCCGGGGTGGAGTGCAGTGGCATAATCTCAGCTCACTGCAGCCTCTGCCTCCTGGGTTTATGCAATTCTCTTGCCTCAGCTTCCTGAGTATCTGAGATTACAGGCGTGCACCACCATTCCTGGCTATTTGTATTAGAGACAGGATTTCACCATGTTGGCCAGGCTGCTCTTGAACTCCTGACCTCAAGTGATCCACCCACATCTGCCTCCCAAAGTGGTGGGATTACAGGTGTGAGTAACCATGCCTGGCTTTAATCTTATATTCTGTAATTATCTAAAATTGTTAGTTTTAGCAGCAGTTTTTTTAGAGTTCATAGAATTTTCTACATAGATATGTTTTCTGAATATAAAAGGATGTTGTTGCATCTTCCTTTTTAATCTCAATACCTTTTATTACTTTTTCTTATTGCACTTGCCAAACTTCTAATACAATGTTAAAATAGAAAGATGAGAAGCAAATACTTTTTGCCTTTTGCTTGATCATAAGAAGAAAGCATAAATTTTTCCATTAGTTTAGCTACAGCTACACCTGTCTTTGTCAAAGCCCCTTTATTAAGTTGAGTATTTTTCTTTCTATTCCTAGTTTTTTTTTCCAGGAATAGATGTTGAATTTTGTTGAACAAATATGTATATATACATATGTTTATCTTTGTGTTAAGTATATTTGTATGCATGTTTTTCATATATTCCCCTATCCTTTTAAAATATCTATAAACTTTAGTGATATCTCTTGTCTTGGTCTAGATAATTGTAATCTATGTTTTCTTTCTTTATCCTGATGAGTTTGTTAGAGATTTATCAATTCTTTTTTTCTTAACCTTCTCAGAGACCAGCGTTTGGTTTCATTGATTTTTATTTTTTAAGTTTCTATGTCACTGATTTCTTCTGTAACCTTTATTATTTAATTTACGTAGCTTAATTGGCTTTGAATTTGCATTTATTCTAGTGTCTTAAAATAGGGGCTTAGGTCTTGGATTGAGGCTTTTCTTCTAAAATGTAGACATTTAATGATGTAAGTGTCCTTCTCAGTACTACTTTAGGTGCATTTTTCACATTTTCAAAGATCATGATTTCATTTTCAATTAAAAATACTTTTAAATTTATCTTTTGATTTTTTTTAACCACTAGGTTATTTAGAAGAGTTTTTATTTAGTTTCTAAATATGTTAGTGTTTTTCAGATGTATTTCTTTTTTTTTATTTCTAATCTCATTCTAGTTTTGATAGATAACATACTTCATGTGGTTTGAATACATGTTGAAGTTTGTTTTATGGCCTAGAATATAGTCTGTCTTGGTAAGCATCCTGTGTCTACTTGAAAAGGTTGTACATTCTGATGTTTGTGGAGTTTTGTATAAATATCATTTAAGTCAATTTTTTTGGTGTCTTGTCAAGTCTTGTGTATTGTTACTAATTTCCTACTTGTTCTGCTGGTCGTTGAGAGGCAGGTGTTGAAATATCTGACCATACTTTTGGATATGACTAATTCTCCTCACTGTTCTAATTATTTTTCAAGTAGTGTTGATACACTTATATTTAGTGCATTCACATTTAGGATGATTATGTCTTCTTTATATATTTGTCCCTTTATTACTATTAAGTGCTCATCTCTTTCTCTGGTAATATTGTTTCCTATGAAATCTACTCTATAATATTAATATAAGTTCTCCACATTTATTTTATTTTTAGTATGATGTATTATCCCCTATTCTTGTAATTTTAATATATTTGTTTCTTTATGTTTAAAATGGGTTTTCTTGTAGGAAGCATATTACTGCATCTTGTTTTTTATCCAGTCCAACAATCAGTAACTTTTAATTGTGTTGTTTTTGTTTGTTTGTTTGTTTGTTTGTTTTTTTGAGACACAGTCTGGCTCTGTCAGCCAGACTGGAGTGCAGTGGCATGATCTTGGCTCACTGCAACCTCCATCTCCTGGGCTCAAGCAATTCTCCTGCCTCAGCCTCCTGAGTAGCTGGGGCTACAGGTATGTGCCACCATGCCTGGCTAATTTTTGTATTTTTAATAGAGATAGGGTTTCACCATGTTGGCCAGGCTGGTCTCGAATTCCTGACCTCAGGTAATCCATCCGCCTCGACCTCCCAAAGTGCTGGGATTATAGGCGTGAGCCACCACAGCCAGCCTTAATTGTGTTTTTAAAATCCTTTACATTTAATGTGATTATTGATATTTTTTCATTTTAAATGTATCTCCTCATTCTTTGTTTTCTATCTGTTCCTTGTGTTCATTATTCCCCTCATATTTTTTTGCTTACTTTTGAATTGGGTATTTTAATGGTATCATTTTGTGTCTCCTTTGTTGGCTTATCATCTATGTCTTTGTTATTTTAGTGGTTGCTTTAAAGGGAGGTTAAATAATTAAATGAAGGACAGTGCATACTGTGTAGTAATGCCTAACAACTAAAAGGTATAGTTTTGATGGCAAATTTCTTAATTAGTTCTTCTGTGGTTACTTTTACACTAAGGATGTCCATTCTTCTGAAATACAAGAAATAGTTCACTCATACATTGTTACAGATTTTTTTAAGGTTTTCTTTTTGAAAAAAAAAAAAGTATGTTTTAAAATTTTACTGCTCTTACCATTAGCATTTAGCAGGTTTGTGTTTTTAAAACATATGATTTCCTATGAAATATGGAAAATTTTTTCCCCGTTTGGTTTTTGGAAGTTTCTATATCACATATTTTAATTACAATATTTGTAATTAAATTGAATAAGCACAAAAATGATATAGACAGTATCAAGATTTAACAGATGATTTTACTGTGAGATATATGTTCCAGATATATTTAGAGGAAAATGTTAGAAATAGAGCTAACTCTTCACTTCTTTGTCATATTTCTCTTTCTCTTCCTTGCCTAAAGCACCAGCTTTATGCAGAATTTACTGTTTCTACTCTTTCCTTCCTGTACCCATAATTGTTTAGTATACTCATGCACTGAATAATGATGTTTTGGTCAACAATGGGCTGTACATAAGATGATGGTCTCATAAGGTTATAATAGAGAAGAAAATTTCCTATCACCTAGTGACATCGTATAAATGTCATAAATGTCACAGTGCAGTGCATTACTCATGAAAATCTAAAATGAAAAAATAAACAAAACAAACCACCATGGAATATTTCTGAAAAGAGTGATACCTCAAGAAAAAGCGTCAGGCAGGTCCTTCAGGAGGTATTTCAGAAGACAGCATCACACCATTCATGAGGGATCCACTCCCATAACCCAGATACCTCTCACTAGGCCCCACCCCGCAACACCACCACATTGGAGATCACATTTCCACATGAGTTTTGGTAGGGACAAACAAACATGGCAAATATGTTTAGATGCACAATAGTTACTATTGTATTACAGTTGCCCAGTGTATTTAGTATGGTAATATGCCATACATGTTTGTTAGCCTAGGAGCAGTAGATTATACCATACAGTCTAGGTGTATAGTAGGCTATATCATCTACTTTTGTATAAGTACACTCTGTGATGTTCACACAATGATGAAATTGCCTAATACCACATTTCTCAGAATGTGTCCCTGTCATTAAGTGATGCATGAATGTATTGAGTTCTTTGTTACTCTTAAATTCTTCCAAATATTATTATTGTTATTTATATTTAATCCTGTGGGAGACTAGAACATGCTACCCCAAAATATGAAGAATTGTTGAGTTGAAGGCAGTTAAGAAGAAGCAGATACAGGAAAGCTCTCTGCCTAAAAGCAGGACAGAGATTTAGAAAGGTAAGGTATCCTGCCGTCATCTCTTCCCCTTCTTTCACTCACCATTCTGGAGTTGGTTCCTGCCGGTGGGTTCATGGTCTTGCTGACTTCAAGAATGGAGCTGCGGACCTTCGCGGTGAGTGTTACAGCTCTTAAAGATGGCATGGACCCGGCCAGACATGGTGGCTCACACGTGTAATCCGAGCACTTTGGGAGGCTGAGGCAGGCAGATCACAAGGTCAGGAGATAGAGACCATCCCGACTAACATGGTGAAGCCCTGTCTCTACTAAAAATACAAAAAAAAATTAGCCAGATGTGGTGCCAGGCGCCTGTAGTCCCAGCTACTCGCGAGGCTGAGGCAGGAGAATGGCGTGAACCCAGGAGGCAGAGCTTGCAGTGAGCCGAAATCACACCACTGCACTCCAGCCTGGCAACAGAGTGAGACTCCATCTCAAAAAAAAAAAAAAAAAAAAAAAAAAAAAAAAAAAAGATGGCACAGACCCAAAGAGTGAGCAGGTAGCAGGGTTTATTGTGGAGGGAAAGGACAAAGCTTCCTGAGCTTCGAAGGGGACCCAAGCAAGTTGCCGCTGCCGGTTGGGGTGACCAGCTTTTATCCCCTTATTGTCCCCTCCCATGTTCCGTTTCTGTCGTATCAGAGTGCCTTTTTTCAATCCTTCCCCCGATTGGCTACTTTTAGAATCCTGCTGATTGGTGCATTTTACAGAGCACTGATTGGTGCATTTTACAATCCTCTTGTAAGACAGGAAAGTTCCTGGAGTCCCCACTAGACCCATGAAGTCCAGCTGGCCTCACCTCTCAATTCCACCAGGAAGAATAAAGGTTACCCACTGAAAATAACTTTAAATCCTTATTGGCCTGGAGATGGTACCAGGGGAATCTATATTAATAGGCTTTACTAACTAGCTTTTACTAACTAGCTTTTTATTAATAGGCTTTACTAACTAGCTTTTATCTACCATTTATTTGTCTCACAAATTGCTCCCTCTAGAGACTCAAAAAAGTCCTTTTCCAATTTCTCCAAAAATTGACTGTTCTTTATTAAAGATACTATATAAGCTGGAATTCAAAACCACCTCTTTGAAAACTACTCATTTCCTGGGCATCTGCCATATATATATGAAATATGCATGTTAATAAACTTTTGTTTTTCTCTTATTAACTATTTTTTTGGTACAGGGGTCCTTTCCAACTAAGAGCCAATTGAAGTAGAAGAAAATAATTATTCTTTCCCCACAGTTCTGAATGGATTTTTACCCCCATATTTTAAATGCTCCTAGTTGCTTCTTGCCTTTCCTTCCTCCTCATGTGTTTAATTTCTTTCCGAAATTATAGTCTTTATTAATTGTAAAGTGTAAACTTTACTAATACTTGTTTTTCCTGAATATTTTTGATTTTTTTAAGGTAATTTATCTTCTCTCTTTGGTTGTTTTTAGTAGTTTTACTTATTCTTGATATTCTGTAATTTTACTTAGATGATCTTATCATTTTTTAAAAATTTATTTTGTATACATCCTGCGAGGCGTGGCAGTGATAACAAACTGCCCACCTAAATTTGTTCTGCCTCTTTCTTAGTATAGCGTTGTCACTGGCAAGTTGCTGCTCCCACAGGGAACCTTTTCCATTGCTTCTGTCAGATGATTGCAGTTCATAAAAGCATGCTTTTACCTTTATGCTCCCATGAATTATCTTTCCAATAAAGCAATTGATATTAAATAATACTTTTCAAATTCAATAGTTTCACTTGTGATTTTCCTGGACAGTACACAAGGTCCAAGTTGCTTAGTTTTTACCAATGATTTGTGAGTGCAGGAAATATGTTTCACTTGCTGATGAAGATGGTACATGTCCTTTCTCTACAGTCTCTTTCCCTTCTTGCCTGTTAGATAACACATTAAGATCTTTGTCAATGGCAGAACCACAAGTGAAAGGAAATTGGGCCTGAGATTTACCAGTTGGAGGGAATACCCTCATTTCTTGGAACATTTCCAAGAAAGAAACTTATGTTTGTTAATTTACTAAAATTTTGGGGTTTATTTGTTGATGGTAGCTACCTTTAATACATCAAGACTCATTTGTCTTTGTCTTTCTGAAATTTTCATACTGTTAGATATATATTTTTTACAGCCCAAAATTTATGACAGGAGTATATAACTCTAGAAATGTGTAACAACGTTTAACAAGTTGAGAAATATTGTAATAATAAATGAGCATAGACAATAAGTCAGATGGTTTGGATGCCAAGCAAGTAAAAATATTCTTATTTTGTCTGTTTGTAGGGGAAGTAAGAAGGTGAAAGTTGCTTTTAGCTTGAAAACAGTTATAGATTACGATCTAAATATTAATGTATGAAAATATTCAAAACTATAATTGAAATGTTCAAAAAGTACCCCAACATTTAAGGAATTGTTATAATTTAAACATTTTATTTTTGAACCTGAATACATTGTATCTGGGTTTAATTAAGATTAAGGAATGGGCCGGGCGCGGTGGCTCAAGCCTGTAATCCCAGCACTTTGGGAGGCCGAGACGGGCGGATCATGAGGTCAGGAGATCGAGACCATCCTGGCTAACACGGTGAAACCCCGTCTCTACTAAAAAAATACAAAAAATTAGCTGGGCGAGATGGCGGGCGCCTGTAGTCCCAGCTACTCCGGAGGCTGAGGCGAGAGAATGGCGTAAACCCGGGAGGCGGAGCTTGCAGTGAGCTGAGATCCGGCCACTGCACTCCAGCCTGGGCAACAGAGCGAGACTCCGTCTCCAAAAAAAAAAAAAAAAAGATTAAAGAATGGGTGCTTTATGCCCGGTCTCTGGTCTCTTGTGAGTCACATGATTCTTTTCTGTATGGCGCAAGCATTTGATCACACTTGGCTATTCATTTGAGTATCAGTCATTACATTTCCAGATCATGGTAATGTTTTAAAATATTCCTTGTGTTCATTTAGAGGAAAATTGGTAACGATAGACTCTTACAAGACACCCACCCATTCTGCTTGGGAAGAACAGAAAAATATTGTGGTCTTGGCACCTTAAACATAGGGAAAAGAAACACAGAGTGATGAACTTGGGGAAATAAAGTAGAAAAAAAGCAAATAGCATATTGCCAAATAACACACAAATGAGATACGCCAAGGTGAATGCCTTAGAAACAATGAAAAAACCCATTCCTCTTGTTTAATGCATTAACACTTTCATCATATTGAAAATTAAATTCTTTCTTTCTTTGGGAAGACACTTTTTTTTACTGGTCAGATAATATAGAAAACACTTATGGAGAGATACCTCTAGGGTTTTAAATATAATTAGCTAACATTTTGGTAATATTATGGGCTAAGGTATTCAAGTTATTTTGTTTTCTAGACTACTTTGATTTATCTATTTTTAATTTTTTCTACTTTACTTTAAGGCTCTTCTCTTTAGATAAATTTTAGGAGCCATGTGAAATGTTATTTGTTTGTAAAACAAATTTTAAAATGAGTAGTTAAAAGTAAGTCTTATTGTTACTGAGGATATATCCATGAAAAAAAATTATACAAACATGGAAAAATTTTTTGTAATATTGATTTGCATATAGCCTTTAAAGAATGTAACTCTCTCTATATATAGTGTGTGTGTGTACATTTAGTTTTCACTACAGAAAAATATATTTTGAGTCAAAATTTGCCTCCCTACCTGAAAATATTCTTGTTAACATATATAGTGGTTATAAATATGGAAGACATGATTTTAAAAAATAAGAATAAAATGGAAAAAAGACAATGTTGACATTATTTTCTGGATTTTCAGCATATTTTGCAAATTAAGTCTGGTTTCATTCTTGATATCATTCAATACCAAAGGTCTTCAAATGTAATTTTCAGGCTGTGACCTGAATAATCAGTACTGAACAATGTTTTTGTTTTTTTCCTTTTTCTTGGAAATCCAGTTATGAGATAATTTATCATAAAGCAGGAATGGCTCTTAGCACTTTTTGTTATATTTAGATGAGGAGTCAGCACCTAGACAGCACTCCCCACCCTGCTTCTGCTTGGAGTTCCCAAAAATCTAACACAGGAAGAAAGGGTACTAATGTCTTTATATCTAATAAGCTTCTGATTAACTTTTATGTTTTTATACATTATTTTTGACAGTAAATGTTATATCCCCACAACTGCTATCATTGTTGTTGCTGCACTAGCTTAGCGTTTATATTGAATAGGTAGAGACTGTTTCTGGAATTGTACTTTTATTAAACCAATTCTGTCTTACTCAAAAGTTTCTGGTGTGTATCAAAGGGTATAGATACTGTATGGTGTGTACTGTTAAAGAAAAAATTATTCTGACACTTTTTTAAATGGTAAGGAAGACTTTATTCAAGACTACTGCAACAGAAGAAAGAAATTAGGCTCAACCCTGAATACAGTATAAGAATAAGAGGGGATGTATGGGCAAGAATAGTGGCAATGGGTGGGTGGGTGGATGGAAAATTGCTGAAATGATACAGCAAGGATAGGGGGAATTGTTGCTAAACTGACCTAACAGGAGGGCAGGCTAGGATGATCAGATGGCAAGGATCGGGATGAGGAATTTGATCAGATATCAAGAAGGGGGGATTTTGTCCAAACCTACTATGTTAGATTCTTGCTGAAAGTGGGTTAAGTCTTTCTGGCAAGAACAGGAGCCAGGGTCAAGGCCTAGTCAAAAACAGAACTTAGAAGAGTCTGACTCAAGATTTTAGTCAAGCAGAGTATCTTGTCAGCACTCAGATACTGACAACTGTAGCAATGATTATATGCACACATACTTACCATGTATGTAGTATTATGTTTATGAATATATATGTGATTATAGACATAAATATATGAATTGACCACCTCCTGTTGGCCTTGACCTTTCAATTTAGTTATGTTGCTTTGATGGCTTCTGGTTTCCTCTTTTTCTGTGTATGTATCCGGATCTGTTGAGGCTTTCTACCACTCCTCCTCTTTCTAGCCTTTGCTGTATCTGTGATGTTCAGTCCCTTAAATAATGGCAGTAGGAACCTGTGTCAACTTCTAGATGTTGAGCCTGAAATTTAGGGTATTTGCTTTTACACAATTCTTTACCTTTAAAATGTGTGGTTATTGGGTTTCCTTTTTTATAATTTTTAATTTTTTTACTTATTTGTGATGTTGGCTTTTATTTATTTTTTCATTTAAAAAGCTATAATTTGCATGCAGTAACATTTGTCATTTTGAAAGTACAGTCCTGTAAATTTTGACAAACACAATCATGCAGCTACTACCATAATCAGAATATAAAACAATTCTATTACCCCCAAAAGATTTCCTCATACTCTTTGTAGCCAGTCTTATTCCCCATCCCTGATACTTGGCAATGATCTGTTTTAGATCTCTATTTTTTTTTTTTTTATTATACTTTAAGTTCTAGGGTACATGTGCATAACGTGCAGGTTTGTTACATATGTATACTTGTGCCATGTTGGTGTGCTGCACCCATCAACTCGTCAGCACCCATCAAGTCATCATTTATATCATGTATAACTCCCCAATGCAATCCCTCTATAGTTTTTATTTTTTAATAGTATTATATGAATGGAATCAAATAATATGTTATCTTTTTTGTTTTAGTATTTTTCTTTTGTCTTTTTATTTTTCCATAGCTTTATTGAGGTTAATTGTATATATTAAAATTGTATGTCTTTAAGGTGTACAACGTGAACCTTTGAGATATATATATGTATATATATCCGTGTATATATATACATATATACACACATTGTTAAATGATGACCACAAACTAATTATTAATAACATATCCATCACATCACAATGTTACTTTTTTATGTGTGTGGTGAAAACGTTTAAGATCTACTCTCTTAGCAAGCTTCAAGCAGGCAATACTGGATTGTTAACTGTAGTCCCAATGCTGTACATTAACTATGTTGCCTTTTGAGTCAGGTTTCTGTTATTTAGTATAATATATTTCCAGTACACCTGTGTTTATTCATAGTTTTTTTCCTTCCATTACTGAATGGTCCTCCATTGTGTGGTAAATGTGTTATATTTTATCCATTTAACAATTGAAGGAAATTCAGGTTGTTTTCAGTTCTTGGCAAATGAAGAAATCTGCAATAAAACATACATGTGCAGCTTTTGGAATACATGTAAGTTTTACCTTTTCTGAGTTAAATACTTAGGAGTAGGCGGATTATTTGGTTAGTGCATGTTTAATTTAATAAAGTGTCAGACTGTTTTCCAATGTGGCTGTACCATTTTGCATTCTCACAAGCAGTGTATGTGTGTTCAGATTCCTTTGGATTCTCAGCAGCTCTTGGCATTGTCTGTTTTAAGCCATTGTAATAGCTTACCAAAATTTATGTAATTTACCAAAAATGTAATTTGTAGTAGAAACTGACAACAATTGTTAAAGCTGGATAAAAATTTAAAAATGAAATAAACATTCATCAATAAACTAAGACAAAAATCTTTTAATTATTATAAGATGGGAGGTAGTATTATATAGTTGTCTGAAGCAGAGTAAGGTAAAATTCAAGCTGTGTAACTTATTAGCTATTGACTTTGCCTCAATTTCCTCATCTTTTAAAAGACCATCTTCTCAAAATTATTTTCCTTTAATGAGATATAATGTGCCTTAATTGGGATATAATCTCAAAGCATAGTGCTGTCCTTTAGAAAACACTGAATAGTAGCTATTGAAATTATTATTGTGTTAATGGTAGATTAATACTATAAAATAGGTTTCAAAGTTTTTAAAATGTGATATTTCAAAATTAGATTAAACTGCTGGATTCTTAGAATAGAAGAAAGGATGGGGCCAGAAAGGTCTTATTTTCTTCTTCCTTAAATTAAAAAGTTTTGGTTGTTATTATATGCAGCCACATTTAGATAATGATGATATTCAGAATGTTTGTTGAGAGCTTTATTCTGGCTATTATGGAATTTAAAATGTATATATAGTTGAATATCTACCATCAAAATAATTATACAAGATAAAGGCAAGTCAAAGAAACTCCAACAGTTAAAAGTAAAAATAAGGTCATTAATTATAATGTTTAATGAGGACTAATCATGTTCTAGGTATTTGTCAAAATGCTTATGTACATTATTTTATACATCCATCCATTCATTCACTCTTTATTTATTTATCGGATATTCTACAAGAAAAACAAACATTTTTTTACATATGTTTTATACCAAACCCTGGAGTGCGTCCTAGGGATATAACAGTGAAAAAGTCTGTGTCAATAAAAACCTGCAACACATTGTGGAAAGCCAAACTCTAGTACTAGGCAGTTACAATAAAATAAGAGCAATTAGTAAGAAAAGGATAAGCCCAGAATGCTATAGAAATCTTCACAAGACCATTTAATCTCACTTTATTCTACCGCATCTGTGTAGAAACAGCATTGGAGTCAGGCCAACTAGTAAAAGTATCATGACAGTAAATATAAGTGGTCTTATTTTCTTTGCAGTACAAAAATTTTATATCAGATTAGATTTAAAAGCAAAATTCAATCATTAACTCCTTATAGGAGTCATAAAAATTGACACAAGAAAAATGTAAACCAATAAACCTTTTTTTGTCAATCTAATTTCAATAAAAAGTAAGATGTAGCAGTATTAGCAAAATGCCTACTTTTGTCTAAGTCGAATATTGGACAAAATTTATTGAAAGATGTTTTGTAAGTCTGCTTTTACTGATATTTGTCAATCAGTATATTTGTCAACCACCTGGAGACATTTACTTATTAATCAAAATAATTAGTATCATCAATTCAACATTTACTATGTGCCAAGTAATGCAGTTGGTCTCTTTCATGTGCTGTTTTTTAAATTAGCATTTTTTGTTTGTTTGTTTGTTCTTTGAGATAGGATCTCATTCTGTCACCCAGGCTGGAGTACATTTGTGTGATCATGGCTCACCATAGCCTTAACCTGCTTGGCTCAAGCTATGCTAACACCTAAGCCTTCTGAGTTTTGGGAGTACAGGGGCACGCCACCACACCTGGCTAATTTTTGTGTTTTTCGTAGCTACAGGGTCTTACTGTGTTTCCCAGGCTGATCTCGAACTCCTGAGCTCAAGTGATACTCCCACCTTGGCCTTCTAAAGTGCTGTGATTAATGGTGTGAGTCACCATGTCTGGCCTAAAAATTTCTTTGGAAAACCACTGTAAGATAGTAGAGGTGATAATCAATGATTCAGTAAAATTTAGGAAGCTGACCCAAACCACATAACCAATAACTAGTAGGTAACAAAATTTAGATTTGATTCCAGATCTAACTTCAAAACTTAAAGCAAAGAAATCACAAATCATTACAGAATGCATTCTGTTATGTAGAAAATTTGATACATTCAAAGTTCGAGGTGAAATTTTTCTGTGGCTCGAAACTCTTCTAGACAGGTTTAGATTAAATGGATATGTTTTAGCACACTGTTATTAGCTGGACTTTGATAGTCACATAGCTCTAAATGAAATAGAAATGTGAAGAATCCTTTTATTTAACGTATTTTTGTGTTATTTTTCCTATTTTAAAATTCTAGTAATCATTAGAGGAATAGTTATATGCCATCTGTATGTATCAGACACTACTGAGTGCTAGCTGATTGACAGCACATAAGACACAGTCCTTACGCTCAAGAAGGTTTGTTTGTTTACCTCAGCGTTTACATGACCCATGGAAAATGAAAGATAAAGGAAGAAGAAAAGCAAACACATAGTCTCACCACTTAAGCATTGTTATTGTATTTCCCACCTATTTGTTCCTTTTCCCATACTTGCAATTATAGATTATATGACATCTTCCTGTTTTCACTTAACAGTGTTGCAGGTGTGCATTTTATTTTATTTTTCCAGTAGCCTGAATCTGAAAACTCACTGAGGGCAGTGATATTTCATTAAATGTTTCTTTATTTTCAATATCTGACATTTAGAATCAGTAAAACAATTTTGAATGCAGAAATGTGTTTTGAGTTCTTAAGTAAGTTTTTACTGGTGGCTTTCTATTGTCAGAACTTAGGTTATTCATGTATTTTTCCAGTGTACAGAATGTTGCTATGAGTAATTATATCCATGTGTTATTTTCCTTTTTTGCAATTTTTTTCAGCATAGATTTCTAGAAAAACTACTATATGCAAGAACCTTTTTTCTCTTCATCTTATTGTTCATGTTATTATTAACATTTTAAGACATTTTAGCATATACTGTGAAAATTCTTTGTATACCAATTTATAAATCACAATACAAGATGATGATTTTGCACTTAGCTTTTACCAACATTTAAAAAACGATTTTTTTTAAACTTTTATTTTAGGTTCAGGGATACATGTGCAAGTTTGTTATATAGGTAAGTTGTGTGTCATGGGGGTTTGGTATATAGATTATTTTGTCACCTAGGTAATAAGCAGAGTACCCAGTAGGTAGTTTTTAAATCCTCTCCCTCTTCCCACCTTCCACCCTCAAGTAGGCCCTGGTGTCTATCATTTCCTTTTTTTTGTCCATGTGTTCTCAGTGTTTAGCTCCCACTTACAAGTGAGGGCATGTAGTATTTGGTTTTCAGTCCCTGGTTAGATTGCTTAGGAAAATGACCTCTGGCTCCATCCATGTTGCAGCAAAGGATGTGATCTCTTTCTTTTTTATGGCTGCATAGTATTCTATGGTGTATATGTCTGTCATTGATGGGCATCTAGGTTGATGAATCCGGTCTGTCATTAATGGACATTTAGGTTGATTCCAACAGTTTCCTGAAGAAGAAGAAATTCTTCCTCAACAGTGTAACGTAGAAATTCTGCCTGTGTTTACAGTCTGCCTGTTTGCCTTAAGGATTTTGTACTTGCTAGCCCCCACAAGCCTGTGAGCCTGTTCCTTAAAATCAGCCAATCTCCCCCTTTTCCTTCAGCCTTCTTCCTATCGCTTCCCTGTATCCTGTCATTTCTGTTCCTCTGGGGAACCCTGGCTGATACACTTTGTAAATTTGTCTTTATTTGGTGATCCTTGGGATGGATATGACTTTGTAAGGACTCTTAAGTACTTGTGGTGCTTCTCTAATTTGCCTACTTGTGCTACTTGTCTACTGGAGTCTTGTTTCACTATAAATGTATAATAGTCTCTGAAATGGTGGAAACCTATACTTGCCTCAATCACTCTATCACTTTAGGATTTGCTAAATGCTTTAATGTAAATCATGTGATTTATTTATACATTTAGACAGAGATTGTGGAATTCTGGTTGTTGTCTTTAACATAATATGCAAAAGTACCAAAATCAATCACATCAAAATAGTTTGGCTTTCTTATAAAATTGAAATGGAATTTATCCAATTAAATTTAATTTAATACTTTTTTGGTAATTACCTTTTCATACTAATATTTGTATGGGTTATAGGAGGTAAAAGGGTACTTATCAAAACATAAATTTTATAGTAATTAATGGCATTTATTATTGTATCTTCTACTTTGTATACAGTGGTTATAAAAATAATACTAATTTTATTACTTTTGGTGTTGTTATTCTAATCCATTCTAAGCATACCATCAGGATCACTTGAGTTTCATTCTCATAAAATAAGCAGGAAAAAGTGTGCCTTGAGACCCTTTATTTGCCAGGAAAAACACATTTTATTAACTGCTAATTATTGTCCCAAATGTATATAGTTATATGTTAGCAGATTGTGGCTAGCCATGAAATTGTTTTTCTCTTACCACATACTTCACTTTTCTTTATTCTCCACATACAGTAAATTTAAGAGTTATTACAAAGTGAAATTTCAAACTGAAATCTGTTAAAAAATAAGAATTTTGTTTTCTCTTTAATGTATTCTTTGAGAGAATAGGAAAATCATCATCCTCACTTTAAAAGTATATGTTCACATTAGGAAAACCAGGGAAAGAATTTTCCTACTCATTGGTTGGAGAAAATTTGTAATAGTAAGAAATAAATTAGGACTTCTTAACTCCTGTTTAATACTTTTTCTGTAATTCCGAGGTTGCTGGTGGTTGTCGTTGTTGTTGTTGTTGTTTTGGCTCATTGATCTCCCTCAATACAAAGATAACTTCTTTCTGACAGAGGAAATTACTAAAAGAAAACAGAAACTCTAGGGTAGTGAAAAGACAGCATTTGTGCACCAAGCTGTTGCCCTGTCCAGGAGAATTGTGACCAAGGGACATGCAAATGAAAAATGAAACATTTCCTGTAATCTTTTGAGACATTTAAAAATAAT
Source organism: Trachypithecus francoisi (assembly GCF_009764315.1). Taxonomy (NCBI): domain Eukaryota; kingdom Metazoa; phylum Chordata; class Mammalia; order Primates; family Cercopithecidae; genus Trachypithecus; species Trachypithecus francoisi. The sequence continues at coordinate 102,845,248 of NW_022681456.1, read as the reverse complement.
GCTCTGAGTACCTTAGACTACAAATAGAAAAAAAAAATCTTAACTTTCAAAAAGAATATTAATATTTTGCAAACTGTTGATTGTCAGGCTAAACTTAACTTTTGAGATTTGCTAGACTAGTCAGTCAAGAAAATGGGGAAGGACTTTAAATATTAATAAGTTTCTCATGAAGTTCTAGTGAACAAAAGTATGAAATATACAGGGATAAAGGCATTAGAGAAATAATTGGACACACCACATATATCAATGTATGGATTGATATCCACTTGGAGGATAGGTCTATAGTAGAATGTCAAGGGGTACTGTCTGTATCTTTGTTCTGCTCAATATTTAGTGCTATGAAAATATTGAAGGCATATTTTCACATTTGCATATGACATAAGGTCATATTTAAAGTATTTTAAAAGGCTGGAATAGTGGGGCTGAATTCAAAGTGAAATTCAAAAGGAATAAATACTATGATATTACAGTAAAAACTTCTGCATCAGAAGAGGATTTGGAGGAGCCAAACTCAAGCCATACAACATGTATTTAATATTTTTAACAGCAAGTTTTCAAAGAAAATTTTAAAAACTAATCTAATTTAATTGTGTATAATTGAAATTTAGTTTCCAAAAAAAAAAAAAAAAATGGGAAGAGGTAGCCCCAGTCTAATTTAAATTTATATCATGTAATTCCTTTTAGTTCTGCATATCATACTTTTGAAAGGTTGTATTCAAATTGGGACATATTAAAAAGACAGTGAATGCAGAGTTGTAGAACAGTTGAAGGTACTTGAAGTAAACTGCATATTTGGAAGATTGTTTTATGGAACTTCATACTTATGGACTTGAGTGACCCTGCCACCTCAGCCTTCCAAGTAGCTGGGACTACTGGCTTGCATCACCAAGGCTAGCTAAATTTTAATTTATTTTTGTGGAGATGGGATCTTGCTATATTGTCCGTGCTGGTCTCCAGCTCCTCACCTCAAGTGATCCTCCTGCCTCACCCACCCAGAGTGCTGGGATTATAGAAGTGAGTCACTGTGCTCGGCCCTAAATCCCATATTTTTAATATCTATCTGTTACTATGTGAAATATAATTAACTTTTTCAAATTAAAGAATCCAGTGTATGAATCCATCATGTTTTTACTATCTACTTTCCCAGTAATTGGTAGATAATAGGTTATGCATATATTTAAGTCCTGCCAGTTTGTTCATCAGGATGGTGCTGACAGGCTACAGTTCTACCAGTAATGCACAGAGATCCCCACATCCCTTTTCCCCGCAAATAGTTAACATTTTCTAGTTTCTAATTTTTTACTCTTTCAACAAGTGATACCTCATTTCTAATTTGCATTTGTCATAAATTTGTTAACTTTTGGAATTACCTTTTCATTAAATTGCCTATTTATTAATCTTTTCTTCCATTGAAGTTCATCTGTTTTTCTTGTTTTGAGGGATGTCTCATATTAATAGTTTAAAATATTGCCGGGCACGGTGGCTCACGCCTGTAATCCCAGCACTTTGGGAGGCCGAGGCGGGCGGATCACAAGGTCAGGAGATTGAGACCATCTTGACTAACACGGTGAAACCCCGTTTCTGCTAAAAATACAAAAAAATTAGCCGGGCGCGTTGGCAGGCGCCTGTAGTCCCAGCTACTCGGGAGGCTGAGACAGGAGAATGGCATGAACCTGGGAGGTGGAGCTTGCAGTGAGCCGAGATCGCGCCACTGCACTCCAGCCTGGGTGATGAGCAAGACTCCATCTGAAAAAAAAAAAAAAAAAAAAATAGTTTAAAATATTAATCCTGAGGCCGGGCACGGTGGCTCACGCCTGTAATCCCAGGACTTTAGGAGGCCGAGGCGGGCAGATCACAAGGTCAGGAGATCGAGACCATCCTGGCTAACACGGTGAAACCCCGTGTCTACTAAAAATACAAAAAATTAGTCAGGCATGGTAGCAGGCACCTGTAGTCCCAGCTACTCGGGAGGATGAGGCAGTAGAATGGCGTGAACCCGGGAGGCAGAGCTTGCAGTGAGCCGAGATCTTGCCACCGCACTCCAGCCTGGGTGACAGAGCGAGACTCCGTCTCAAAAAAAAAAAAAAAAAAAAAAAAATTAATCCTGAAAAGCTTTTGGGTAGAACACATTTCTTTCATCTGTAATGTGAATACTAATGTTGTCTTTAGCTAAACAGAATCCCTAATTTTCATGTAATCCAATTCATCAATTTTTGCCTTGTGGTTTGTACTGTTTTCTTTAAGAATTCCTTTATGTCTTCTTTAGTCAAAGATTTACTCTATGTTTTTTTCCTCCATTAACTTTATAATTTTGCCTTTCACAGTTTCGTATTTTACCAGTTATAGAGTTCAACATTATATATGATGTGAGGCAAAGATCCAACATCCATTTTCATTTTCTTTCTTAAAGTGAGCCTCTTTTTCTAGTAGCATATGCTTGAGGAGTCCAGATCCTGGTTAAAATTGTGATTTTTTTTCAGCCTGACCAGAAGTATTTCAAAAGACTTTATTTAGCAAGCTTCACAGGGAAATACTACTCTTCCCCCCACCAGACTTGGTGCACAGCCAATACATTGTAGTCTTTGAAGGAATTTGCCATGCAAGTACTCTGGACTTCCTGGCTAGCTATACTCTTCATGTATTTCCATTACTAGCCCAGGCACCTTTTTCCCTAGTTCTCTTTATCTGAGGCCTTTGGCAGAGGTCTTTATCAGGCAACTCTGTCAAGCCTCCTTTTTGGAAGTAGGAGGGAGAAACCTTAGAGACACTTTTACCCCCTCTTACTCACTGTTCAGTACTTTCTACTCCTAGCCCTCTCCCCTTTCTTCCTCATCTGCTCCAGGCTCTATAAAACTGCCAGAGCCTTTAGTTTGGGGCTCCTACAGCAGTGAGTTGACCCCATTTTTCTGCTTATCTATCCACCTGACCTTTGACTTGTGTGCTGCTCCATAGGGAAATTAGAACAGAAAGAAATTAGTGCTTTCTCAAGTTTTAGCTTCTCTGTTGTTCTATAGCAGTTAACAATTACAGACTTTCTCATTACTTTCATTTTGGTTTATTATTATCTAATTTTTTACTCTGACACCTGATGCGTGAGTGCTCACGGAACTCTCTCCAACTCAGTTGAGCTCCTGATAATACTTAAGCAGTGATTCTCAAAGTATGGTTTTTGGACCAGCAGGCTTCAGTATCAGCATCATCTGGGAGCATGTTAGACATGTAAATTCTGTAGTACTTCCCCAGACCTACTATATCAAAAACTCTGCATGTGGAGTTTGTTTCAATAATCCCACCATATGATTGAGATGTATACTTAAGTTTGAAAACCACTCAGCTAACAAACACTGTTCCTTTCACACAATGTTCATCCTGTTTCAGTATCATATATCATGTTACTCTGTGTATGTGGGCCTGTGTTAGAGCTTTCTATTCTGCTCCTGTAGTCTGTTTATTCTTGCATAAATACCATAATATTTTATTACTTTTATTATAATGTGGTATATCTTAATATGTGATATCGCTAGTCTCTTCTCTCAACACTAAATATTTCACTTCACTCTTTTTTGCTTACATGGTTTCTGAAGAGAAATCCACTATCAAAGCATCTATGAGTTAGATGCTTTGGATCTCTGGCTGTTTTCAAAATGTCTTCCTTTTCTTTGGTTTTCTGTAGTTTGAATATAATACATACACTTTAGGTGTACATTATTTGATATTTATGCTGCAGTAGTGTTCCCTGAGCTTCCTGAATCTGTGCCTGAATGTTTGTCATTAATTTTAGAAAATTTTTGGCCATTATAACTTCAAATAGTTCTTCTGCTTCATTCTTTTCTTCCTTTTGATTTTTCAGTGTGTTACACCTTTTCCAATTATTCTTGGCTATTTTTGTTTGATTCTTTGTCCTTTATTTTTTCCTAAACCTAAATTGTTTGCATTAAATTTAGGAAGTTTTTACTGATCTATGTTTATGCTTGTAAGTTTTGCCTTAGTCATGTTGAGTCTACTAATGAGCCCATCAAAGGTATTCTTCTTTTGTTTTGATTTCTAGCATTTTCCTTTGATTCTTTCTTTGAGCTTCTGCCTATACATTATCCATCCATTCTTGCATATTGTCTCTTTTTTCCATTAGACTCCTAATTATATTAATTATTGTTATTTTTAAATTCCTACTCTGATAATTTCAAAAATGTTTGTCATATCTGAAACTAGTTCTGATGTTTTCTTTGCTCCTTCAGACATTTTAGCCTTTTAGCATGTCTTATACATTTTTATGATGTACTACATAATAGCAACTTAGGTTAACAGAATTTTGTGGGACTGTTCATGTAAATTTGGCTGAGAAGCAGGCTATGTTTAATATTTTCTCTTGCTGTAAGTTGCCAGAAGGTTCAAGTTCCTTAAGTATTCCTGTTTTTGTCTCCCCTGTTGTCTTTGCCTTCCCTAAGAAGTCCTCCTTAGATAGAGACTTACAGCTTTTTCAGCTGTTATTTATTGTGAATATACCACAGCCCTCTTGTTTTGGTGGCAAGGGTTGGGGAAAGAAGCATTCCATAATATTATGATTAAATCTCAATGAGCCTGTGACTTTAACAAGTGTTTGCTAGCTTCCTTCCTGACCCCCACCTCCTTTATGTGAGATAAAAAGGCTAGAGGGAGCTGGACTCTTGGGAATGCCCTGACCCTAGATGAGATAAGATTCGGATAAAGTATCTTCACCTGAAGAATAGGCCTTTCCTATTAAGAATGCTCTGGGCATATTTCATAAGGGTTACACTTCTCTTCCCTTTGCCAGAACCATGAGAAGAGCTTTTATGATGCATTACAGTGAGATATCGATGGGATTCCTGGAGGGAAGACCCATGAAAGTATGAGAGCAACTAATCCCCCACCCCCACCCCCACCCCTCACCACCCCCAGAAAGTCTTCTGCCCCCAGGAGTTCTCACTTTCATGTTTATCCCCACTCAGCCTCCAACAATTCCTCAAAATTGTCATTGAAATAATTGAAATATTTTTACCAGTTTATATCTCCAGCAGCTTCTGCTGTGGATAAACAGATTTTGGCTGTGATTCACTAGATTTCCGTATTTCTTCAAATTTTGAAGTGGCAGTTTGGCTATGACAGTGCAGATGGATATAAGGGAGCATCATTGATCTTTAGTTTGTTCCTTTTTTTTCGTGTTGTAAGGATAGGAGGAGCCTTGCATGCCTTTTATGTGTTAGAGCTGAAATTAGAAAATATGTCTAAATATATGTTTTCATTATCTAGCAGTTTTTGAAAGTTTATTTCAAACTTTAAGCCTTTTCTTAGATTAAAAGCTTTTTTGGAAGACCATTCTTACAAATAAGACCAATAAAGGCATAAAGTAGGGATGAGGATGTTTAGTACTCTGCTGTAGGGACTTTGAAAATTGTTGGTACTAAGTATAAACTAATCAGGACCAGAGCTGAACACTTCTGAATACAGTTATTATTTATCAAGTAATCTGTCTTTTATTGATGTTAGTACTTAATATTCTCTTTTTCACTGCACATATAGTACTCAGTCATCATTATTCACAGTGTTTACTGTGTGCCCTCATATGCTTCATAGGAATATAGTTTATATTGGGGACAGGAAGTGTATCGTATTTTATAATTTTTAATATTATGTGACTGTAGAAAACAAAATACTCTGCATGAAATTCTCCTTTTTGGCCAGGCGTAGTGGCTAACGCCTGTAATCCCAGCACTTTGGGAGGCCGAGGCGGGCAGATCACCTGAGGTCAGGAATTCGAGACCAGCCTGACCAACATGGAGAAACCCCGTCTCTACTAAAAATACAAAATTAGCCAGGTGTGGTGGTGCATGCTTGTAATCCAGCTACTTGGGAGGCTGAGGCAGGAGAATTGCTTGAACCCAGGAGGCAGAGGTTGCAGTGGACTGATACTGCGCCATTACACTCCAGCCTGGGCAACAAGAGTGAAATTCTGTCTCTCTCTCTCTCTCTCTCTCTCTCTCTCTGTCACACACACACACAAAGACACACACACAAAGACTTTTCATCTAGGAAATGTGTTTCTTGCATATGGAAGAGTAAGGCATTGTCTTTTAATTTTCTACATTTTTTCTTTAGATGTATGTGTATCTTTTACAGAAATACATCAAAAGTGTTTGATGTGATTACTTCATTTCCTATCTAGAATACATTTAAAATATGATAATATTTCTCAGTATGTTTCTTATCAAATCTGCATTTCATCATAATTATAAGGTTTTTGTGAGTGAACAGATGAACTTTTCTTAGGTCTTCTAACAACTTAAAACTCTCAGCTAAATTTTGAGGAGTGGGGCAGGGTGTCTAATGTCTATATAAATTTTTTTTTTATTGACCTTCCAATTTCTGTCATGTTATACATGCTTCTGACCTGTTTTGCCACTAAACCAGTAATTTAGTCCATTACTGGTCTGTGTAAATCTTAGCCACAGCTATTTCCCAAGGTGGTTTTGGGTCTAACTAGTGGTTGGTGTTGATGTCCAGCAGGAAATCTTGCAAACCAGATGATTGGTGTGGTTCAAACTGTAACCTTGTTAAAGCATTGGTCAGGTTGCACTTAGGGGAGTTATTTAATTAGTTTCCCAATAATGTTTGTGTACAGTTTTTAGGTGACCACTGTTTTTTTTTTTCTTTCATCATGATTCAGAAAAAGACAGTTACTTGTTTTTATCACAGTCAAGTTTTAATCCAATACTCTTTTTACTTTATCTTTAGGCAGACATTTTGATAACCAGTAGTACTGCTCTTGAACAAGAGTATCTGTAATGATATTATGAACTTAATTTGAGGGCTTTCAGTATACCAGGCAACATACTAGAAGGGATTTTTTAAAAATATAAAACATTCTTTGCCTTTAATAAGCTAATAACATTATCATGGGAAACATATAAAATGAATTATAATATAATAAACAATACATTAGTGATAGAAACATGCTCTGGGATTACAGATAACAGACCAATTAATTCTTGATGATTTAGGGAAGAATTCACAAAAGAAGCGACATTTAAAGGGCCTTGAAAGACTGGCTTTTGACTAACAGAGAAAGTAAGGGTATTATACATAGAAATAATATGAATTAAAAATTAAAATACTTAAATGCATGTGTATTTTTTCTTCAGGTAGATTGAAATATTACTCATGTAGAGTAAGATGCACCCGTTGTAGGTGTGCAGCTCTATGAATTTTTACAGACTTACACAGTTTTGTAATTACAAATCAAGATAAAAAAAAAATTTTTTTCATCACATCCCAACAAAACTCTCTGACGCTCTGTTGTAGTCAATCTGTAATGTATTTTTAAGAACTATCAAGTAGAAACTTTTAGTGGAAATTATTTTGACCTTTTCTGATTTTTGAGTCACTTTATTCTGTATGGTATATTTAATCAGGAATTTTTTTTCTAGCCTTCCATATGTGGCTTATTTAGTTGGGTGTCTTAGTAAGGTAATTTAGGGAAGACTATTATAAATGTTAACTTTTAATAATATTACAAATATTAATTTTCATTTTATGTTACAGTAGCTATTTCTAATAAGTGGGAAGTGATATGATTAAAATAATCTTAAATAGAAAACTTAGTTTATGATTTTTATAAAGGTCAAGGCATCTCCAAAAAAACAAAATGATGGTTTTTAAAAGGAAAGAGTGGAAATAGAACAAGGGAGAAAATGGTTAAAATAAGTATTTTGACTTACAAACTTCAAGATAATAGTACCTAAGATGTAGAATTTACTCTATATTCTCAGAATAATTCTCAGCACATTCTTGTATGATTTCCAAATGCAGATATATTCACTGCCCTAAAGGAGTTCACACTCTGGAATGGAAATCTTATTACTAACGTTATATTTATTTACACACAACATTATTGGAAAAAGTAGACATTACATTGAATTTGTTATGAAGATATTACATACTGTATATATTAGAATAAACTTAAGAAATTATGTATAGATTCCATTAAATTTTTGTATATGAAAATGTTAGCATTCACTATTTAAAGGCTAGTAACCTTCATTACAGAATTGATAATCCATTTGTGAATTTTTCCATAAACTATACTTATGTATTAGCATAAAAATTATTCCACACTTCTCTGTTTCCATATGTAGTTACTTTTCCTGGAGAAATATTTCTGGACATCTTTATATCACACTCACTGTTACCCAGTGAAGGAAAATTCCTTATGTAATATGTGAGTTTAGATAAATAAGCTTGGCTGGTTTAGTTCCTTCTCACCATGCTTTTCTTGGGATCTGCTTACCTGTAGAGAGTACATTTTTGACTACTTGTCTTCATATTAGTTTATTTAGAGAAATGCTCTGCCCATGGCATGAATGGCCTGTACTTGCTCGGTTTTGTTGTTGACTGAGGCTTATAAGTGTGTTTGCTTCAGCACAAAATTTTATGTAGAATATTTAAAAACTTTGCAAGTATGACATTTTTAGTCTCTCTTCATTGTTGAGTCTTAATTATTACATTGTGTTCAGATAATTATAACACACATATATGGTATTAATTCTTTGAAATGTGATAATGTCCTACTGTTGGGTGAGTTTTCATAAATGTTTCACATATGTTTGAAAAGAATGTATATTCTCCGACCGTTGGCTTTGGTGTTTCCTATATATCTATTAATCAAGCCTGTTAAATTCACATTTTGTTACCATACTGATTTACCATTGCTTGATCATTGATTATTGAGAGAAGCATGTTAAAATCCATTACTACAATAATAGGTCTGTCAGTTTTTCTGTCTCTCTTCCTGCTTGCTTTATGGTAATATGAAGTTATGTTATTAGGTACAAACAAAACTGTTCTGTCTTCTTGTTGTTATTTTGTAGTTATGTCTACTTTTGCCTAAAGTCTATTGTAGATATTAATATAACTATTTCAGTTTTATACTGGTTACAATTTTGTAATACCTATTTTTCGATTAATTAATTTTCAGTTTTTCTGGGTTTAGATGTATCTCTTATAAGCAGATTCTAGCTAGATTTTTGGCCTGATAAACTTTTTTTTTTTTTTAATCACACGTTCTTCACAGAATGTAAAGTGCAGAAAGTTCCCATATACCTCCTGTCCCCCCAAGTGACATCTCTCCCATTGTGAATCCCCTGTACCTTTGTTACATTCCATGAATCTACATTGATATATCATTATCACCATAATTCACATTGGGGTTCAGTCTTAGTGGTATACATGCTAAGAGTCCTAACAAATGTATAATGACATATATCCAATAATGTAATATCATACAAAATAGTTTCACTGCTCTAGAAATTCACAGTGTTCCATCTGGTCATCCTTCTGTCCCCCCAATCCCTGACAAACACTGATCTTTTTACTGTCTCTATAGTTTTGCCTTTTCCAGAATGTCATATATTTGGAATCATACAATATGCTACAACCTTTTAATACTTACTTTTTTCACTTAGTAATATGCGTTTAGGTTTTCTCTATGGCTTGGTAGATTATTTCTTTTTTCTTCTTTTTAAATTAATTTAATTTAATTTTAAGTTCCAAGATACATGTGCAGGATGTGCAGATTTGTTACATAGGTAAACATGTGCCATGGTGGTTTGCTGCAGATGATTTCTTTTTAGTGCTGAATAATAGTTCATTCTTTGGATGAACCACAGTGTATCCATTTACATAGTAAAGGACATTGATATGGTTTGACTCTGTGTCCCCACCCAAATCTCATCTCGAATTGTAATTCCTGCATGTAGAGGGACCTGTAATCACCTCATGTCTAGGGAGGAAGTATTTCATTTATGAGGGCGGTTTCCCCATGCTGTTCTCATGATAGTGAGTGAATTCTCATCAGATCTGATGGTTATATAAATGGTAGTTTTTCCTGCATGCTCACACTCTTTCTCTAGCCTGCTGCCATATAAGACGTGCCTGCTTCCCCTTCCACTGTGACTGTAAGTTTCCTGAGGCCTCCCAAGCCGTGTGGAACTGTGAGTCAGTTAAACCTCCTTGCTTTGTAAATTACTCAGTCTCAGGTATTTCTTTATAGCAGTGTGAAAACAAAGTAATACAGACATCATGGTTGCTGCAAAGTTTTGGCAATTATAGATAAAATGTATATAAATATCCATGTGCACGTTTTTTGTGGACATGAGTTTTCAACTTATATGGGTAAATACCACAGGAGCGTGATTTCTGGATTGTATGTTGAAACCACATTTAGTTTTGTAAGAAACTGTTAAACTTTCTTCCAAAGTGTCTGTACCATTTTGATTATGCACCAGCAATAAACGAGAATTTCTCTTGCTCCAAAATTCACCAGATTTTGGTGATTTCAAATGCTGGATTTTGGCTATTCTGATAGATGTATAATAGTATCTCATTTTAATTCACATTTCCCTGATATGTGAAGCATCTTTTCATATGCTTACTTGCCATCTCTGTATCTTCTTTGGTGAGCTGCTAAAGTCTTTTACCCATTTTTTTTTAACTCAGGCCTCTTTTTGTTGTTGAGTTTTAAGAGTTTTCTGCATGCTTTGGAAAATAGTCCTTTATCTGATACATCAATCTTATGTATTTTATCCCAGTCTGTGGCTTGTCTTTTCATTCTCCTGACACTATCTTTCACAGTGCAGATGTTTTTCATTTTAATGAAGTCCAGCTTATCCAATATTTTTGTGTGTGTGAATTGTGCCTTTGGTGTTGTATTTAAAAGTCATTGCTGTACTTAAGATCATCTAGATTGCTTTCATATGTTATCTTCTAGAAGTTTTATAGTTTTGTGTTTTATGTTTAGGTCTTATTTTGAATTAATTTTCATGAAGGTTGTATGGTCTGTGTCTAGATACAGTTTTTGGCATGTGGATGTTCAGATGTTCTAGCACCATTTTTTAAAAAAAACTATCTTTTCTCCGTTTTATTCCTTTGCCGCTTGTCAAATATCAGTTGACTATATGCAGTTCTATTTTCTATCTATTCTTTTTTTGTTATTCATCTGTTGATGAATATTTATTTGATTTTTTAATTAATTTATTTTTTATTATACTTTAAGTTCTAGGGTACATGTGCATAACGTGCAGGTTTGTTACATATGTATACTTGTGCCATGTTGGTGTGCTGCACCCATCAACTCTTCAGCACCCATCAACTAGTCATTTACATCAGGTATAACTCCCAGTGCAATCCTCCCCCCTCCCCCCTCCCTGTGATAGGCCCCGGTGTGTGATGTTCCCCTTCCCGAGTCCAAGTGATCTCATTGTTCAGTTCCCACCTATGAGTGAGAACATGCGGTGTTTGGTTTTCTGTTCTTGTGATAGTTTGCTGAGAATGATGGTTTCCAGCTGCATCCATGTCCCTACAAAGGACTCAGACTCATCCTTTTTTATGGCTGCATAGTATTCCATGGTGTATATGTGCCACATTTTCTTAATCCAGTCTGTCACAGATGGACATTTGGGTTGATTCCAAGTCTTTGCTATTGTGAATAATGCCGCAATAAATATGCGTGTGCATGTGTCTTTATAGCAGCATGATTTATAATCCTTTGGGTATATACCCAGTAATGGGATGGCTAGGTCATATGGTATTTCTAATTCTAAATCCTTGAGGAATCGCCATACTGTTTTCCATAATGGTTGACCTAGTTTACAATCCCACCAACAGTGTAAAAGTGCTCCTAATTCTCCACGTCCTCTCTAGCACCTGTTGTTTCCTGACTTTTGAATGATTGCCATTCTAACTGGTGTGAGATGGTATCTCATTGTGGTTTTGATTTGCATTTCTCTAGTGGACAGTGATGATGAGCATTTTTTCATGTGTCTGTTGGCTGTATGGATGTCTTCTTTTGAGAAATGTCTATTCATATCCTTTGTCCACTTTTTAATGGGGTTTTTTTTTCTTGTAAATCTGTTTGAGTTCTTTGTAGGTTCTGAATATTAGTCCTTTGTCTGATGAGTAGATTGCAAAAATTTTCTTCCATTCTGTAGGTTGCCTGTTCACTCTGATGGTAGTTTCTTTTGCTGTGCAGAAGCTCTTTAGTTAAATTAGATCCCTTTGTCAATTTTGGCTTTTGTTGCCATTGCTTTTGGTGTTTTAGACATGAAGTCCTTGCCCATGCCTATGTCCTGAATGGTATTCCCTAGGTTTTCTTCTAGGGTTTTTATGGTATTAGGTCTAACATTTAAGTCTCTAATCCATCTTGAATTAATTTTCATATAAGAAGTAAGGAAAGGATCCAGTTTCAGCTTTCTACTTATGGCTAGCCAATTTTCCCAGCACCATTTATTAAATAGGGAATCCTTTCCCATTTCCTGTTTTTCTCATGTTTATCAAAGATCAGATGGCTGTAGATGTGTGGTATTGTTTCTGAGGACTCTGTTCTGTTCCATTGGTCTATATCTCTGTTTTGGTACCAGTACCATGCTGTTTTGGTTACTGTAGCCTTGTAGTATAGTTTGAAGTCAGGTAGCGTGATGCCTCCAGCTTTGTTCTTTTGACTTAGGATTGACTTGGAAATGCGGGCTTTTTTTTGGTTCCATATGAACTTTAAAGCAGTTTTTTCCAATTCTGTGAAGAAACTCATTGGTAGCTTAACGGGGATGGCATTGAATCTATAAATTACCTTGGGCAGTATGGCCATTTTAACAATATTGATTCTTCCTATCCATGAGCATGGTATGTTCTTCCATTTGTTTGTGTCCTCTTTTATTTCGCGGAGCAGTGGTTTGTAGTTCTCCTTGAAGAGGTCCTTTACATCCCTTGTAAGTTGGATTCCTAGGTATTTTATTCTCTTTGAAGCAATTGTGAATGGAAGTTCATTCCTGATTTGGCTCTCTGTTTGTCTGTTACTGGTGTATAAGAATGCTTGTGATTTTTGCACATTAATTTTGTATCCTGAGACTTTGCTGAAGTTTCTTATCAGCTTAAGGAGATTTTGGGCTGAGATGATGGGGTTTTCTAAATATACAATCATGTCATCTGCAAACAGGGACAATTTGACTTCTTCTTTTCCTAACTGAATACCCTTTATTTCTTTCTCTTGCCTGATTGCCCTAGCCAGAACTTCCAACACTATGTTGAATAGGAGTGGTGAGAGAGGGCATCCCTGTCTTGTGCCAGTTTTCAAAGGGAATTTTTCCAGTTTTTGCCCATTCAGTGTGATATTGGCTGTGCGTTTGTCATAAATAGCTCTTATACTTTTGAGATACATTCCATCAACACCTAGTTTATTGAGCGTTTTTAGCATGAAGGGCTGTTGAATTTTGTCAAAAGCCTTTTCTGCATCTATTGAGATAACGTGGTTTTTGTCTTTGGTTCTGTTTATATGCTGGATTATGTTTATTGATTTGCGTATGTTGAACCAGCCGTGCATCCCAGGGATGAAGCCCACTTGATCATGGTGGATAAGCTTTTTGATGTGCTGCTGGATCCGGTTTGCCAGTATTTTATTGAGGATTTTTGCATCGATGTTCATCAGGGATATTGGTCTAAAATTCTCTTTTTTTGTTGTGTCTCTGCCAGGCTTTGGTATCAGGATGATGTTGGCCTCATAAAATGAGTTAGGGAGGATTCCCTCTTTTTCTGTTGATTGGAATAGTTTCAGAAGGAATGGTACCAGCTCCTCCTTATACCTTAGGTAGAATTCAGCTGTGAATCCATCTGGTCCTGAACTTTTTTTGGTTGGTAGGCTATTAATTATTGCCTCAATTTCAGAGCCTGCTATTGGTCTATTCAGGGATTCAGCTTCTTCCTGGTTTAGTCTTGGGAGAGTGTAAGTGTCCAGGAAATTATCCATTTCTTCTAGATTTTCTAGTTGATTTGCATAGAGGTGTTTATAGTATTCTCTGATGGTAGTTTGTATTTCTGTGGGGTCGGTGGTGATATCCCCTTTATCATTTTTTATTGTGTCTATTTGATTCTTCTCTCTTTCTTTATTAGTCTTGCTAGCGGTCTGTCAATTTTGTTGATCTTTTCAAAAAACCAACTCCTGGATTCATTGATTTTTTGGAGGGTTTTTTGTTTCTCTATCTCCTTCAGTTCTGCTCTGATCTTAGTTATTTCTTGCCTTCTGCTAGCTTTTGATTGTGTTTGCTCTTGCTTCTCTAGTTCTTTTAATTGTGATGTTAGAGTGTCAACTTTAGATCTTTCCAGCTTTCTTTTGTGGGCATTTAGTGCTGTAAATTTCCCTCTACACACTGCTTTAAATGTGTCCCAGAGATTCTGGTATGTTGTATCTTTGTTCTCATTGGTTTCAAAGAACATCTTTATTTCTGCTTTCATTTTGTTATGTACCCAGTAGTCATTCAGGAGCAGGTTATTCAGTTTCCATGTAGTTGAGTGGTTTTGATTGAGTTTCTTAGTCCTGAGTTTTAGTTTGATTGCACTGTGGTCTGAGAGACAGTTTGTTATAATTTCTGTTATTGTACATTTGCTGAGGAGTGCTTTACTTCCAATTATGTGGTCAATTTTGGAATAAGTGCGATGTGGTGCTGAGAAGAATGTATATTCTGTTGATTTGGGGTGGAGAGTTCTATAGATGTCTATTAGGTCCGCTTGGTGCAGAGATGAGTTCAATTCCTGGATATCCTTGTTAACTTTCTGTCTCGTTGATCTGTGTAATGTTGACAGTGGGGTGTTGAAGTCTCCCATTATTATTGTATGGGAGTCTAAGTCTCTTTGTAAGTCTCTAAGGACTTGCTTTATGAATCTGGGTGCTCCTGTATTGGGTGCATATATATTAGGAGAGTTAGCTCTTCCTGTTGAATTGATCCCTTTACCATTATGTAATGGCCTTCTTTGTCTCTTTTGATCTTTGATGGTTTAAAGTCTGTTTTATCAGAGACTAGGATTGCAAACCCTGCTTTTTTTTGTTCTCCATTTGCTTGGTAGATCTTCCTCCATCCCTTTATTTTGAGCCTATGTATGTCTCTGCATGTGAGATGGGTCTCCTGAATACAGCAGACTGATGGGTCTTGACTCTTTATCCAGTTTGCCAGTCTGTGTCTTTTAATTGGAGCATTTAGTCCATTTACATTTAAGGTTAATATTGTTATGTGTGAACTTCATCCTGCCATTATGATATTAACTGGTTACTTTGCTCGTTAGTTGATGCAGTTTCTTCCTAGCCTCGCTGGTCTTTACATTTTGGCATGTTTTTGCAATGGCTGGTACCGGTTGTTCCTTTCCATGTTTAGTGCTTCCTTCAGGGTCTCTTGTAAGGCAGGCCTGGTGGTGACAAAATCTTTAAGCATTTGTTTATCTGTAAAGGATTTTTTTTCTCCTTCACTTACAAAACTTAGTTTGGCTGGATATGAAATTCTGGGTTTAAAATTCTTTTCTTTAAGAATGTGAATATTGGCCCCCACTCTCTTCTGGCTTGTAGAGTTTCTGCCGAGAGATCTGCTGTTAGTCTGATGGGCTTCCCTTTGTGGGTATCCCGACCCTTTCTCTCTGGCTGCCCTTAAGATTTTTTCCTTCATTTCAACTTTGGTGAATCTGGTAATTGTGTGTCTTGGTGTTGCTCTTCTCAAGGGGTATCTGTGGCGTCCTCTGTATTTCCTGAATTTGAATGTTGGCCTGCCCTACTAGATTGGGGAAGTTCTCCTAGATGATATCCTGAAGAGTGTTTTCCAACTTAGTTCCATTTTCCCCCTCACTTTCAGGCACCCCAATCAGATGTAGATTTGGTCTTTTTACATAATCCCATACTTCTTGCAGGCTTTGTTCATTTCTTTTTCTTCTTTTTTCTTTAGACTTCTCGCTTCATTTCATTCATTTGATCCTCAATCGCTGATACTCTTTCTTCCAGTTGATCGAGTCGGTTACTGAAGCTTGTGCATTTGTCCCGTATTTCTCGTGTCATGGTTTTCATCTCTGTCAGTTCGTTTATGGCCTTCTCTGCATTAATTATTCTGGTTATCAATTCTTCCACTCTTTTTCAAGATTTTTAGTTTATTTGCGCTGGGTACATAATTCCTCCTTTAGCTCTGAGAAGTTTGATGGTCTGAAGCCTTCTTCTCTCATCTCGTCAAAGTCATTCTCCATCCAGCTTTGATCCATTGCTGGCGATGAGCTGCGTTCCTTTGGAGGGGGAGATGCGCTCTTATTTTTTGAATTTCCAGCTTTTCTGCCCTGCTTTTTCCCCATCTTTGTGGTTTTATCTGCCTCTGGTCATTGATGATGGTGACGTACTGATGGGGTTTTGGTGTGGGTGTCCTTCCTGTTTGTTAGTTTTCCTTCTAACAGTCAGGACCCTCAGCTGTAGGTCAGTTGGAGATTGCTTGATGTCCACTTCAGACCCTGTTTGCCTGGGTGTCAGCAGCAGAGGCTGCAGAAGATAGAATACTGCTGAACAGCAAGTGTACCTGTCTGATTCTTGTTTTGGAAGCTTCGTCTCAGGAGTGTGCTCCACCATGTGAGGTGTGGGGTGTCCGTCTGCCCCTAGTGGAGGATGTCTCCCAGTTAGGCTACTCAGGGGTCAGGGACCCACTTGAGCAGGCAGTCTGTCCCTTCTCAGATCTCAACCTCCGTGTTGGGAGATCCACTGCTCTCTTCAAAGCTGTCAGACAGAGTCATTTGCGTCTGCAGAGGTTTCTGCTGCTTTTGTTGTTGTTGTTGTTGTTGTTGTTGTTTAGCTGTGCCCTGTCCCCAGGGGTGGAGTCTACAGAGACTGGCAGGCCTCCTTGAACTGCTGTGAGTTCCACCCAGTTTGATCTTCCCAGGGCTTTGTTTACCTACTTAAGCCTCAGCAATGGCAGGCGCCGCTCCCCCAGCCTCACTGCTGCCTTGCAGTTAGATCGCAGACTGCTGTGCTAGCAATGACGAAGGTTCTGTGGGTGTGGGACCCTCCCAGCCAGGTGTGGGATATAATCTCCTGGTGTGCCCGTTTGCTTAAAGCACAGTATTGGGGTGGAGTTACCCGATTTTCCAGGTGTTGTGTGTCTCAGTTCCCCTGGCTAGGAAAAGGGATTCCCTTCCCCGTTGTGCTTCCCAGGTGAGGGGAAGCCTCACCCTGCTTCAGCTCTCGCTGGTCGGGCTGCAACAGCTGACCAGCACCGATTGTCGGGCACTCCCTAGTGAGATAAACCCAGTACCTCTGTTGAAAATGCAGAAATCACCTGTCTTCTGTGTCGCTGGCGCTGGGAGCTGGAGACTGGAGCTATTCCTATTCGGCCATCTTGCTCCACCGGCCTTCTCTCTGTTCTGTTCCGTTTATCTATTTGTTGATTCATGTGACAATATAGTTTTGATTACTATAGCTTTGTACTAAGTACTGAAGCCAGGTAATGTCAGTCCTCCAACTTTGTTCTTCTCTTTTAATATTGTTTTGGCTATTCTGAGTGTTTGTCTCTCCCTGTAATCCTTAGAATCAGTTTGTTGTTATCCACAAAATATCTTGGTAGAATGTTAATTGAAATTTCATTGCAACTCTAGACCAAGGTGAGAAGAACTGACATCTTGACTCTTCTGATTCATGATCATGGAATATGTCTCAATTTAGTAATGATTTCATTCATCAGAGCTTTGTAGATTTTCTCGTATAAATCTTATGCATATTTTGTTAGATTGGCAATTACTATTTCCTTTTTTGGAGGCTAGTGTAAATAGTAATGTGTTTTTAATTTCAAATTCCACTTGCTTTTTGCTAGTGTAAAGGAAAGAGATTGACTTTTTATATAAACCTTGCACTCTACAAGCTTACTATAATTCCGTATTAATTCCAGGAGTTTTTTCATTGATTCTTTGGGATGTTTTTATAGGCAGTCATGTCTCTTGTGAACGAAAGATGGTTTTACTTCTTTCTTCCCAAGATGTAACATCCTTTGTTATTGATCTTAACAGGAAAGCATCAAGTCATCATTAAGTATGTTAGCTGTAGACTTTTTGTAGATGTTCTTTATTAAATTGAGGACATATCTCTTATTTTATAGTT
Organism: Trachypithecus francoisi; assembly: GCF_009764315.1. Classification (NCBI taxonomy): domain Eukaryota; kingdom Metazoa; phylum Chordata; class Mammalia; order Primates; family Cercopithecidae; genus Trachypithecus; species Trachypithecus francoisi. Next base: position 102,827,304 of record NW_022681456.1, on the reverse strand, counting down.
TGAGGGTTTTTAAAAAAAAAAAAAACTGATTTTGTCAAATGCTTTGTCTGCGTCTGTTGATATGATCCTATGATTTTTTTTCGTCTTTAGCTGTCAATGTGATTGATTACATTAGTTGATTTTTGAATGTTGAGCTATCCTTGAATACCTAGGGAAAAACCCAATTGATTGTGATATATTATTCTCTTTATACATTGTTGGATTTCATTGCTAATCCAGTTAATTTGCTAATTTTTGAAGAATTTTTGTATTTATGTTCATACTGCTCTGCAGCTTTCTTACTATGCCTTGGTCTTTTTTTTTTTTTTTTTTTGGTGGGGGGCGGGTAATGCTGGTCTCTTAGAATAAGTTTGAAAGTATTCCCTCTGCTTCTGTCTTCTGGACAAAATTATATTGAATTAGTATAATTTTTCCTTAAATATTTGATAGAATTCACCAAACCCATCTGAAGTTGGTGCTTTATGTTTTGGAAGGTTGTTAATTTTTTAATTAATTTCTTTAATAAGTGTAGGCCTGTCCATATTGTCTATTTCTTCTTTGTGAATTTTGGCAGATTTGTGTATTTTAAAGAATTGGTCCATTTTGTTTCGGTTAAAAAACTTGTAGACATAGATTTGTTCGTAGTATTATTTTATTTTCCTTTTAATTTCCCAGGGATATGCAATGATATCCTCTCTTTTATTTCCAGCATTAGCAATTTGTGCCCTCTCTCTTTTCCTTGGTTAGCCTGGCTAGAGACTTACTGATTTTTATTGATCAAATAAAAACCAAATAGCCAGCTTTTGGTTTTGTTGATTTTTTTTTCTCTATTTTCTGTGTTCAGTTTCGTTAATTTCTGCTCTTATTTGTATTTATTTTCTTTTGCTTGCTTTAATTTGCTCCTCTTTTTTTCCTAAAATGAAAGCTTATTGATTAGTATTGATTTAGTATTTTTCTAATGCTAGAAATATATTCGGAGCACTGCTTTTAGTACCTGTCACAAATTTTGATAAATTGTGTTTTTTTCTTTTAGTTCAGAGTGTTTTTAAATTTCTCTTGAGACATATATATATATATCTCATAAGTTATTTAGAAGTGTGTTGTTATCCAGGTATTTTGGGATTTTTCAGCTATCCTACATCTATAACTATCTAATTTCTACTTGAATTCCGTTATGGTGGGAGAGTGAATATTCTATGATTTCTATTCTTTTAAATTTTTGAAGGTTTGTTTTATGGCCTAGAATGTGGTCTATGCTAGTGAATGTTCCATGTGAGTTTGAGAAGAATGTTTATTTTGCTGTTATTTAATGAAGTCTACAGATACCCAGTATATGCAGTTGATGACAGTTTTGTTGAGTTCAGCTGAGGTCCTTAGAATTTTTTGCCATCTGGATCTGTTCATTTCTGATAGAGGTGTATTGAAGTTTCCAACTAAAATAGTGGACTCATCTTTTCTCCTTGCAATTCTGTCAACCTTTTCTCCCATATTGATACTTTGGTTGTAGGTGAGTTTGCATCCAAATTGTTATGTCTTTTTGGGGAAATTGACCCCTTTATCATTATGTAATGTTCCTTTTTATTCCTGATAATTTATTTTGCTCTGAGGTTTGCTGTGTCTGAAATATAACTAGTATGTCTTTCTTTTAGTGTTAGCATAGTATATCTTTCTCCAACTCTTAATTTTAATCAACACATCTTTACATGAAATTTTTTATTTTGGACAACATATAGTTCAGCCTTTTTTGCTCCACTTCGACAATCTCTGTCTTTTAATTATTGTATTTAGACCATTACTGTTTAAAGTGATTATTGATCTATTTAGAGTAGTGTCTACCATAGCTATTCTTGTTTTCTGTTTTTTACCCTTTTTTTTCCTAATTTTGTCTTCCACACTTTTCTGCCTTCTGTGGTGGTTTTATCTGACCATTTTATATGATTCCATTTTTTCTTTTTCATCAAACTTATCAAATCTTTCTCTTTTTTAATTTCTTTTTATGGTTACTTTAAAGTTTGTACTGTACAATTACAACGAATCCAATTTAACTTTCAGAGAATACTATGCCACTTCATAGATAGTGTTAATACCTTATAATAACATAATAATTCAAATTCTTCCATTCTGTCCCTTGTATCCTTGTTGTCATTCATTTTACTTATACTCAGCAGATATTAATATATGTATAAGTGTACATATCAAATATATTGTTGCTATTATTATTATTATTTGTTTTTTTTTTTTTTTTTGAGACTGAGTCTCGCTCTGCCGCCCAGGCTGGAGTGCAGTGGCCAGATCTCAGCTCACTGCAAGCTCCGCCTCCCGGGTTCACGCCATTCTCCTGCCTCAGCCTCCCCAGTAGCTGGGACTACAGGCGCCCGCCACCTCGCCCAGCTAGTTTTTTGTATTTTTTTTTTAGTAGAGACGGGGTTTCACCGTATTAGCCAGGATGGTCTCGATCTCCTGACCTCGTGATCTGCCCGCCTCGGCCTCCCAAAGTGCTGGGATTACAGGCTTGAGCCACCGCGCCCGGACTGTTGCTATTATTTTAAACAAACCACTAGATAAATTAAGAATAAGAAAAATAAAACTTTTAAAATTTTACCTGCACTTGATACTTCTCCAGTGCCGTTTCATGTGGATCTAACTTACATCATTTTCCTTGTCTCTGAAGAACTCTTTTAACATGTCTTGTTGAACAGATTTTCTAGCAACAGATTATCTCATTTTATCTGATAAAGTCTGTATTTATCCTTCACTTTCAGGGATAATTTTGCAAGGTACACAATTTCAGATTTTTTTATGTATTATTATTATATCATACTATGTATCTCAGCATAGAAATCTAACATGTTCTGTAGAAAAACATGGCAATGCATACTTTTAGGAATTCATGTATACTCTCCTCTAATCTTATGGTTTAAAGTGTCCATCACCTTATTAAAGATTTTATATTAAAATTGTGCAGCTGCTATTAATCTTCTTTGATCCATGAAATTCTCTTTTCCTTGTAGGTCACTCCTAATACTTGCAATGCCATTTTCTACAAAGTTATTCTATACTTCTTGTTTTAGATTGTTGTTAAAACAATATTTAATTTAAAAAGAATAAAATTCCATCCATGATTTCTCAGTAAAGTGTCCTGTTTTATGGGCCTTTTCAATATTTATTCACGTGTACGTTATTTTACATAGTTACAGTGATGATAATGGTTTCAATAATTGCATATCTTTTCTTCAAATAACATTTTATAAACATATATCTAGCTTGAGGCATAGTTTTTATTTAATTATACCATACTCCTTGTTGTACATTTAAAATGTTTTGGGTTTTGCACTTTCTAAGGAATGTTGCCATATACATCTTCATGCATATTGTTTTTATTCCTTTGTATTACATGAAGTGCCCTGCTTTTACAAATAATCCATTGTCAAAGATACAAGGCTGATTAATAAACTTTCATGATATAAGAGTTTTTATTTCCATGAGAGCTAAAAATTTTGACATTGATAATTCTACTTTACCTTTACAGCTAGATTCTTCAATTATGTTATTTCAATATTATGTTCTGGTCTTTGAATAGAACTCATGTAGACTGTCCTGTGTCCAATAAATATCTAGCTAAGGCTGACAATTCATTTGTTTTAAAACGTTTAATGTTTTTCATTTTATCACACTTGCATTCAGCTTATGAACTCTGTGCCTCTTATCACTTGTTTCAAGACTTTTCATTTTCCTTTTTTTATAACAAAATAATTTGGGTGAAATTCAATGTTCTGTCATAGAAACACAATACAAATGATAAGAGCTATGCACCTGAAACTGATTTCATGTCTGGTAGATTCTCACTCTGCAATAAAGTATTCCTTTGTCAACTGATTTTTTTAAAAGTCTGATTCTAACTATATTAGGCACTTTACTGTGTAATTTATGAAAGTGGAGTTTATAAAATAGACATGCATGAAAAATTGAAGACTAAGTATGTAGTATTTTCTGATGATAAATTTTTAGGAATAGGAATTGTAGAGCATAAGGATGTTTATGACACTTAAGCATCAAATTGTTTCCTGAAAAGTACTGTGTTACATTATGCTACACTTTGCAAGTGTGCATTAATCTGTTTCTTTTTTTTCTCTTCTGCTATGGTATGGATGTTCATGTCCCTTCTAAAATTCCTACTGAAACTTCAGCTCCTTTGTAATGTCCATATCTCCAGTAGTAAGAGGTGGGCCCTTTGAGAGTTGATTAGGTCATGAGGACTCCACTATATATATGGGACTAGTACCTTACAAAAGGGCTTAAGGGGCAAGTTTGGCTCTTCCACCATTCCACCATGTGAGAACATGGCCTTTGTCTGCTCAGGACATAGCATTCAAGGATCGTCTTTGAAGCAGAGAACAGGTCCTCACCAGATACTGAACCTTAGACTTTCTAGCTTCCAAAACTAAGAGAAATTTTTATTATGTATAAATCACCCACTCTGTGGTATTTTGTTACAGCAGCACAAATGGACTAAGATACTTGCTAAAATAATTATCTTATATACATGCATTATTTATTTCAAATGCCCATTTGTAGGCAACTGTTAGGTTGAAATACGTTTATGGATGCTCCCTTACTTAATGATGGTTTGACTTCGTATTTTTCAACTTTCTGATGTGAGAAAGCTGTATGCATTCAGTAGAAACCATAACCCCATCATGAGTTGAGAGACTTACAACTTAAAATAGTTTCACCTTAGGATGCATTTTCAATTTATGATATTTTTGACATAGAATGGATTTATAATGGCATAACCCCATCTTAAGTTGAGGAGCATCTGTACTGTGTTGTTCATAGGCACTCATAGGGAATAATAGAGTTGGGAAACATTTTCAAAAGCTATTTCACTTGAAAATGGTTGAAACAGAAATAATCCTCTGCTTCAATTCAGGATTGTCACAATCTTTGGCATTTAATAAAACATACACTGTCCAAATATAGAGACATCATTATGAAAATATAAACCAGGCCCGCCTTTTTAATGCTGATACATCTCCCAATTTTTGTGTCATTCCTAATTACTTCCTTAAGGCAAAGTCCTACTTAAATAGGAAGAACAACTTATTTGCTAATTTGTTTCTCATACCTGTTAGTAATATGGCTGTTTGGTTGAAGTAAATCTGCTATTATATTGTAGTTTTATGTTTTATTCATAGAAAGAAGCTTATTGCTATTATTTTGGGTTTGTAGTAACTTCTGTAAGTAGACTTAATCTCACAGTTTATCTATGCTAGGTTTTCTTTCCACGTAACATTTAATTTGTTGGCCCATAAATGGGTGAAATGTTCGTGAATCATTTTAAGAAGTTTCTTAAATTTATTTAGTGTCTTTTAAGTCATGTTAAGTGGAGGCATATTTATGAATATGTGTGTTTAAGATAATCTTACCAGATCCCTTGGTCTTATTCAGTGTTTAAGTTTATGGAAGGTAAAATAAGATGCTCATGAGTTTCTGTTACAGAAGATATACTAACCCCCCCCACATACAAACAATACACAAAATAATGTGAAATTTGTGAATGTATGATCAGTGGAATTTTATACCTGAACATGAGCCACCGTGATTGCTTAGTCTAAAATTTAATGTACAAAAAACTGCCACGTGTGATTGTTATTAAATCTGTTTACAGTATCTTTTGTGACTCACATTGCAGGAAATAAGTGGTTTTTTATTTTTGTTTTTGTTTTTTTATTTTTTATTTTTTACAAGAAACAAGTAAAAACCATAGAACCTCTATATTTATATTTGAGTCTGAATCAAACATTTTCACTTGGAATAATTTTTTCCAAAGCGGGGGAAAACAACTCTTTTTGAATGCCTTTATTTTAGGTTAACTTTTTCAACCTTTAACACCCTTGCATTAAGTATCTAATGTATTAGTGGAACTCTATGGTTTGCATTTATTTCTTCAATTTGCTAAAAAAAAAAAAAAGTCTACTAAACTTTCAATTTTTAAAAAGTGATTAATGGAATATCTTAGATAAGCAAAGTGTAATAAACTCTTCACTATTTTTAGATGAGGTCTACTGATACAGATTTCAGTTAATTTTCCTAATGCTTTTTTAAATTCTGGAAGGCCATCTTGTCAACCAGCGCAACCAGGGTAAATGACCACATGTAACCTATGTTACTGTGAAAACAAAGCAATATTAACTTTTCTTTAACTAGTGACTTTGATTATAAGTAGGAATAGTAGTGAAGCTGTTTGGCCTGTTTTCTTTCTCCTATATTGCCTTACTAGGTATGATGATAAGTAGTTATTGCCTAATTACAGAGCCCTGCTGTGAAATGAACACAGCCTGCATGTGTCCTATGCCTTTAACCCAGTTTGTATACAAACCAATTAGTATACCAGTCTAAAGCTAATGATTGCACAACTCTTAATTTTAGATTGATCATTGTTCTATATGTAAAAACTCTTAGAAGAAAATACAGTAGAAGATCTTCTTGACCTGGATGTAGGCAATAATTTTGTAGAAAACACAAAGCAATAGCCAAAAAAGAAAAATAGATAAATTAGGGTTTATCTCATTGAAAACTTTTAAACTTCTGCTACTTGAAAGACATTGTTGAGAAAGTATCAACAATTGCTGCTTAGTAATAAAAAAGAATCAACTACAGATACATACAACTAACTTGTATGGATGAGTATTACAGATTTTTTGGCAGAGCAATGAAACCTGTGTGTATACATATATGTATATATCTCATATATATACATACCTATATGCGTGTATGCATATGATATATGATCAGAGGAGAATATCAGAACTGTTGTTGCTTTGAGGTAAAGGGAATTTTTGGGGGCAATGAAAAAAGTTCTATATCATGATAAAGATGTGTATCACACAGCTAAGTGCATAACTAAGATTGTTCAAAATTGTATAGCTAAGATTTGTGTATTTTCATGTATGTAAAATTTACCTAAAGAAAAAGAATTTTAAAATCATCATTATCAAGTAGGTAGTGGGTGGCATTACAGATGATAAAAGATTGGCAGAATGTTGATAATTGTTGAAAGTGAATGATAGGTGTAGAGAGTTCCATTATTCTATTTTGTTTACTATCTATATGTTTAAAGCATTCTGCAGTAAATGTTTAAGTATGAAAAGACCAACCACAAACAAAAGAGGAATTACTAGTGCCTGTTTATTCAGAGAACACATTGAATGCAAGAGGATGTGTTATCATTCTCTAGGTGATAGACTGAGGAGTATTAAGAATGAAGTGTTGAGAAAAGGCTATTTCAGGCATTCATGAAAATTCATGGCATATTTTACTTAGAACCACATTGTTATGTGTATGAAATGATTAGGAGTTTAGACTCTATATGATAGACCAGAGTTTTTGAGTCCTTGTTTGCCAAGGATTCTTTGAAGATTTGAACTCACAGTGTCATTGTACATAGCTCTGAAAACATAATACAAGGGCAATTTTCTGAAAAGGCCAATTTGCTGCTGTGAATGGCACATACTGTGTAATAAGGCTGTTTTAGATTTTTAGAATGATCTGAAAAAGATTTGTGAAGTTTGAAAGTTTCACATACCAAGAACAAAAATATACTTTCAACTTCCTAGCTTATCTTTCTTGTTCACTCAGAGGGCATGGATCTAGAATACCAAATTAAAAAGGGAGTGAGTATGAGCTGGGACGATAAACTCTTGAGTGAGTATTCTGTATTTGCAGTAGATAGCAATGAGAAAGTGTATATGTTCATTTTAGATCAGAAACAAAAACCGATTTTGAAATAATTGACAATATTTTACAAGGGAACAGGGTTTTAAAGTATTTTATGATCAAATGTCAAAGTGTGTTTGTTTGTTTGTTTGTTTGTTTTCATGAATGAAGGGAATAAGTGCCTAACTTGTCTCAGATTTTGGTATCAATTCTATAACTGTTTCCTATAAGAAGAAAGGCCTGTATAAAATAATACTGAATATATGCAGGAGGCTTTTGTAAGGTAACCTTGTTTATGTGTCCATATATAGATTGTATGTTACAACGGCTCACAGCTTAAAAGGTTTCTAGTATCCTGTATCTGTTGAAGTTGGAAGGAGAAGAAAATACGATGTTCTGTAATTTTTTTAAGTAGAAATCTGATGGTTTTAATTTATTTCTTCCAAGTTCTAGTTTAATGAATTATCTGTTATAATCTAGATCTCTAATTCTTCTCCCTTAATGGTTAATTAGGATAATCCTGAAAAGGAGTCCTAGATTAAAAAATGAATAAATAAAAGAGTTAAGCAACATTTCTTAGTCTAGGTTATATTCCATTTTCTTGTCAGAGCTATAATTTGCTGCCCTTGACCTCTCTTCTAAACTTTAAACTAATACTTCAACAGACTTCTGAACAGCATACTGAAAGTTAATATTCCATTGGCATCTTTAATTCAACATTTCCAAAACCAAGCAATTTGCTCTGTTGTTCTCAAGCCTATTTCTCTTCCTTTTGTCTGGTTATGACATCACCATTTGTCCAGGTACCCAAGCTGCAGATCTTACTCATCTTTACTCATTCTTCTGTCTTCTCTGCCTGATTAATTGCTATCTCTTAGTGACTCTATGTTGTGAAATTTCTATTCTTCCTTTCTAGTCCCACTTCCCATATTGTTTTTTTTCTGGTTGAGGAGTTTTCTTTGCCCCTTGAAATTTTATTCTTTTCATTTCACACACCACTCTGCATCAGGTAGTATGATTATCATACAAGCAATTTAAAAATGTTCTATTTCTTAATTTGCAAACATCCAGACAATTTGACCTCATCCTACCTTTGTTAGTTTAAGCTCCTCCCACAGCCTTCACATATTCATGCTTGTGTTCCTGGAGTACTCTTTATTTCTCCTAGAATAGGAACTAACATGTTCCTTCTGCCTAGAAAACCCTCTTTTCCTTTTTTTCTGTTAGATCCCACTTTTACCTTGGAGCCCTTCTCACATTTAACTATACAAATTGTTTCTGATATGCCTTGTCAGAAATTAAACAATTATTTCCTATACCTTTACCTAGGTATTTTTTCCTTTTTAATGTGATCTTATGTTTCATGTTACTTTTTTTTTCATTAGATTATGACAAGATCTTTAGGACCATGTATGCAATCTGTTATACATATACACATTTGGTAAGTTGAGTTTGATTCCCCAAATGGATTCTCAGTGAATGTGTGCAGTTATTCAAATGGCGAACACTGGCTTATCTTGGTACTTTACTGAACCCTAAATATACAAAATTATGCCTTAGATTTGCCTTAATATATGGTTATTTGTAGAGTTTGGATTTACACTTGGATGGTGCATGGACACATGCCTTTGTTATCTTCTCACTTTGTGATACAAATTATGATCTGGTTGATCTAAAAAGAGGACATTGATAGTTCATGTTGTAGAAGTGGCTAAAAGTCCATTTGCTCTATCCTCTTTTTATTCACTAGCTGAATGTGGAGGGCTTTATGTTAATAGGACAAGATGGGGCCACAGAATGAAAGGAGACTGGGCTTTCAAGTCACTGGTGATGAGACCATCCATGAACATTGGACTGTTAGAAACATTAAAATTAAACTGATTGTATTAAACTCTGAGACTAAGGGGTTGTAATAATAGCTAATATTGCCCTAATCATCACTGCATATATTATTTTTATTAATGGCTGCTCTCATGAAGACAGTACATGGTTAAACATCTTGAGGAAAGCATGCATGGTTTTAAGGGAATTGAAACCAGGTCACATGAAGAATCACTAATGCAAGTGTCAGTGTCTGATCTGGAGGAGAACTTTTGGGAGATGTGAGGAAAAGCAGGATTGTTCTTTTTAATTTTTAAAAAGAAGTTAGACTGTTTTTTGTGACTCAAGCAGACCGAGTTGAGTTTGTATGAAAACAAGTTTTTAGCTCATTATAACATAACTTTCTAGCACAGTGGAACAAACTCATAGGAAATGGTATTTTCTGCATATATATGGGGATATTTACTCTGGGAGACCACTTGTTTAGATTGTTTTTGTTAACAAACTCTTACATTTGTAAAGAGTTATAACACTTTTTAAAAAATACTTTCACACAGATTATTTCAGATGGTCATCATGTTAGTCCTGTGAGGTGGCATTTTTCTCATTTTGTAGAAAAACTGAAGCGATGTTACATGACATGACCACTTCATCTGAAGGAGCTAATCCTTCCTCTTCTCTTACTTTTTTAATTTCATCAACCTTTTATTCCCTTCACAGCTCATAATAACTTCTGAAATTACATTATTCCTGTATTTATTACTTGTTTGTGGTGATTTTCACTTTTTAGAATGTGGATGTCTGAGAGTAGATACTTTTCACCTGTCTTTTTTACTTGTTACCCCAGTCTTATGACTACCTGGTACAATGCAGGCAATCGGTACATACTTATTAATAAGTATATGAATGATTTGTCCTTCATTCTGCTAACAAATGTCAGACCTAAAACCAGAACCATGTTCTTCAAATTCTATGTCCCTTATACTTTCTGTTGGTAGTAGAACTAGATAATGTAAATTTCCTTTCCATCATAATATTCTATCATTCTGACATTTGCTCAGATTATCTAGTTTGTCCTTCTCCACTTGTTTATTTTTGTACAGGTCTGTTGGTGCATTCCCTCCTATTATTCATTGATTGGATTATTCATTCAATAAGCATTTGTTAATTACTTACCTGGCCTCATGCTAGGAGTTAGGAACATACAAACAAGAAGAAAACAGGAGTCCGAGTCTCAAGGATACACTCCTGTTAACCTCAAATATCTGAAAAAAGCAGTGAGCAACAGTGAAAACAGCTGATTACTATGGAACTTTATCAGGCAGAAAGGAAAAGAACATACTTATTGTAAAAATAATAGTTAAAACAAAAATAAAAACTGACCACATAGCAGTAATGCCAAGGGATATAGAGAACAAGAGACAAAAACAGGCTGAGAAAAAGCAAATAAAAGAGGCTGTGTAGAGCAAAGTGTTTGTAAATTTTTATTTATTCTTTCATTCATTCATGCATGCATGAATGCCTGTGTTTGCTTTATTCCATAAATACACTGAGAGCCTCTAGAGGGTAAACTTCTGTAAGGTCTAATGGAAGCAACAAATGGATGGCAGGCAACAGAATGTTTGATAGTACTTAATGCCAACAGAAAGAAAAACTACTATGACGATGAAAAAAAAGAAAAATGAGACTAGCAGTAGAGCCATTGGCATTGAGACTTAGACATGTGTGTGTGACACTATTAGCATGTACTCTTGATAGTTTCTCAAGATAACTGAGATAAAGGAGCATTTTTTAAAACTCTGTCAGGGGTTTATACTTGCACAAAACAGAATAAAATTACTAGAAAAACAAAATGGAAAATAAATAAAGTATAACTCTGATGTTTTATTATTAGGTCCAATAGATATAAAAATTAATAAATGTTTATAAAACTTGCTAAACACAAACTATAAATTTCTATACTGTGGTAACAATAGTTTACAGAACCTGTTTACTGGTTTTTGACCATATGATTTCTATATCCCTAAGCCCTTCAGTCTAGGGGAATGGTGATAGCATCATTGGTCATAGGCCTCTAGGAATAGCATAGCCCTATTTCTCTAGGGTTATTTAACAAACTGAATGATAGCACAGTAAATTCATTTAATGTGCCCCTGATGGAATTGTTGTGCTAAAGAATTTATTCGTTGTAGAAGTCTGCCCATCAGCAACAAATTAAATTATATCTTATGAAACCTATTGAGATGGAGAAAAATGGCATTCATTTACAAAAATTTTCTATCACAATTTTTAAATGCTGAGATTTGTCTTGGGGCATAGATAACAATAATTTAGAAATTTATTTTCCTCTGAACAATTCATATTTCAATTGTGATGGGTAAGATTGTATGAATGTAATATTTGTGAAAAATAATCACAAAATAAAACTTGGGCAGCCAACTAGCCAAGAGAGATGACATTTGGAGAATAGTACCAATATAAGTCCTGTGGAGATACTTCCTCTACCATTTTAAGATGGAATACTATGCAGCCATTAAAAAGACAAGGTCATGTGTTTGTGGGAACATGGATGGAGCTGGAGGCTATTACCTTTAGCAAACTAATGCAGGAATAGAATACCAAATACCTCATGTTCTCACTTACAAGTGAGAACTAAATATAAGAACTCATGAATACAAAAGAAGGGAACAACAGACACTGGGGTCTACTTTGAGGGTGGAGGGTAGGAGGAGGGAGAGGAGCAATAAAGATAACTCTCGGGTACTGGGCTTCATACTTTGGTGATGAAATAATCTGTACAGCAAACCCACGTGACACAAGTTCAACTGTGTAACAAACTTTCATGTGTACTCCTGAACCTAAAATAAAAGTTTTTCTTAAAGATTTTTTTTTTCCCCCCAAAAAAGCAATTCCTTCTGTTCAATCATGGGAGGATAGAAAGATTAGGAATTTATTAAAAACAATAGAAACATTTCAGCAGACAGTATCCTGCCCCACCACCTTTTCTTTTTTTTCTCACTTCTATATTAGCTAACCTATACCTTTTCTCCTTCTGATGTTTTGACCTAGTATCATCATAAAGAAATTTAAAATGTTAGTCTTAGTTATATATCAGTTTGTTTAAATCTATTTTCAAAGGAATGCTATCTAACACTTACATTTATTATTGGCAGGTACAGTTTTAGGAACTAATATCAAGTGAGTGATAATTTAGTTGACATTTGACTATTTAATGGTGGGTATTAGAATTATTTGGGATGGTTGGATAACTTGCCAAGGGTTCAGAGCTGGATTTGGTGAATTAAAACAGTAATCTGTCCTACCTCTTAGTCCCCCTCCCCCACAAAATACCCCAGATCACTAAAATGACACATAAAGGGACTGAAACAAAGCCAACAAGCAAAAACTAACTAGGACAAATAAAAATGAAAGGAGATAACAGGTGTACAATTGTCAACTGATTTAGCAGAGAAAAGCAAGTTGTAATCTTAGTTTATTGAGGTGAAACCCATGAAGAAGCTGGTTTGTCCTGCAAAACCCTCGAAAGCCATGGGTACAAACACTAGGTGCCGTGTAGCTCTGAAAACAAGAGGAATGGTTGAAAGTCCATATGACTTAGCAGTTGTGTTCCCAAGTCCTCTTGTGCACTGTTTCAGTCAGCTCAGGCTGCCATTAAAAAGCACCCACCATAGATTGGCTTAAACAACAGGAATTTATATTTACAGTTCTGGAGGCTAGAAAGTCCAAGATCAAGGTTTCTGCTGAGTAGGCCTCTTCTTTTGGCTTATAGGTAGCCACAGTCTTGCTGTGTGCGCACACAGAGGGAATGTGCGAGTGCGCTTTTCCCTATCCTCAGGACTTTGTCTAACCCCAGTTACCTCCTAAAGACCCTATCTCCAACTGCTATCACATTGCGGGTTAGGGCTTCGGCATATAAATTTGTGGGGGAGGGAGGGAGGTAAAAAATATTTAATCCTTAACACACACCATACTTAAGTAGGGGACTTATTGTACACCCTAGCAGAACAAAAGAGAAATCAAAGCAGATAATCTCTGAACTCATAAAGAGCAAGAGAAGGCATGGGATAAAAACAAGGAGATTAAACCAAAGACCATTACTGAGCAGTGAGGTCTCCACTATGCTTCTTAACACATTGATCCTAGAATGCTGAAAGTTTGACTCATAGTACCACTTAGGAGACTGGAGAATTTTTTTCTAAGCAAGAAGACTGGCTCAAGAGAAAATGTTCATAGAACTAACATTTGGGAATCTCCACAACCATGAAAAATTAGTTCAATACCTTTTGTGGCTATTGTGAAGCTTACTCACATACACAGAATTTCCTTTCAACATTTTTGTGTTTGAGGTTTTAATATGAATGAACATAAAATTGTTACCAAACAAAAACATCTCAAATGAAAAAGTTACTGACTCGAACAAATGAAAAGAAACTTCAAGGAAACAGAGACAGTCCAGAAGTAGGGAGAGCCCTCCCCTTCAAAAAACTATAAAAAATATTTATATAGTTTTTTGTAGTTTTAATATAAATACAGTTTTATGAAGGTGAGAGGTCCTCCTACTTCAAGTGATCCTCCCACCTCAGCCTCCCAAGTAGCTGGGACTATAGGCTCATGCCACTATGCCCAACTAATTGTTGTATTTTTTGTAGAGACCAGGGTTTTGTCCTGTTGCCCAGGCTGATCTCTAACTCCTGGACTCAAGTGATCTGTCCATCTTAGCCTCTCAAGGTGTTGGATTTACATGTGTGAGCCACCTTGTACATCCTCAAAAAAACTATAATTATGATTTGTAAGAGAGAGAAAAGAACCAAATAACTGCAACAAAAATGCCCACTTCAGAAAGGGAGAATGATGAAATAAATAGCAGTGATTGGTCAGTAGTAAATACAAAGTATTTCTGGACAAAAAGCAAGGATTCCTTTCTCCAAGGGTGGAACAATTTCATTGATTAGTTGCTCTAACAGTCCATGATTCTTTTCTGTAGAGGTGTCTCCTTTGTTAGAAAAGGTGTAATTTGGTGTTTTTTCTAGAGTACAGTTTTTGAGAGTATGCAGTAAAATATAAAACTTGCTCAATCTTCAGCCTGTTAATATGGTTTCTAGGAGTTTCTCGTAAGGCTATAATTGTAAAGTTTCACAAAGATGCATGCACAAAAATAAACATTTTTTAAAGTGAAAAATTGGAAACAACGTAAAAGTCTATAAAAAGGAGAATGGCAAAATATATATTAAATTTAACAAAACAAAATGAATAATGCTATACCATAGAGTTCCAAAAGGTTACAGAATAATATTTATATATAAATTCATTATATAAAACATTTAATAAACAGCTCTCCAGAAGGATGTTTGCCTAAATGCTATCAGTGATTTTCTTTGGGTAATGAGACACTGGGAAATTTTCACTTCTTTATATTTTGTATAATTAGCATATATCAGTTTTACAAAAATCAAAATATATTTTATTGAAGCATATGGATTTTGAGTAGCCTCTTGTGAATTATTTGTTTGCTTTACAAATTATCTGTGTTTAATTTTAAGATCTAAATTTTGGCTGGGCACGGTGGCTCATGCCTGTAATCCCAGCACTTTTGTGGGAAGCTGAGGTGGGAAGATCACGTGAATCCAGGAGTTCAATTCCAGCCTGGTCAACATAGAGGAGGGAGGGAGGGAGGGAGGGAGGGAGGGAGGGAGGGAGGGAGAAAAGAAGAAGGGAGGGAAAGAAAAAGAAAAAAGAAAGAAAGGAGAAATTTTCCCCTTGCCATTAAGTATCTTTCTGAATCATCTGTCTTAATACCAATTGCAATTTGTTCAGGAAATCATCTTATTTTAATAGTAATAGTAGTCTGAAATGACCAAATTGGAAGCATAGATTAGTCTTATTCTATTACAGCAAAATCAAAATGAGGTCTTACTTGACATACTGATTACATTATGTAGCTTTTATTTACTATAAGTAATAACGAGGTATAATGTACTGGGCTGCTTTTAGTATTAATTACTACTACTGATAATGATTATATAGGGTATGATTATTGTTGAAATAATTAAAGACCTAGTAACTTACCTAGGCTCTCTAAGTCTCCGCTGACTCATCTGAAAATGAGAAGAATGTGGACGAATACAGCAGTTTGTTGTGAGAGTTTAATGTGGTACTACTACATGTAAAGCACTTTCAACAGTGCCTGGAACCGCAAAAGTGCTGTTATTATCTGTAAGTTTGAGAAAAGCCAGTAACCCAGTTGTATTTTCTCAGGTGAATCTGTGATTTTACTTAGGTTACATTTTATGTAGGATGCTTCTTTCAAACAGTAATTTCAGGTTTATTCTTAAACAAGTTCAAAAATTCTCTTCTATTGTAGGATACTGTCAGAATTAAGAAATGACATTCAGGAATGAATTTTATAAACATTACATTGTCATTTTAGCTAATGCACCCTCTTCAAATTTAGTTTTTATTGGACCAGTTAGGGAATTTCGCCCACTTATAACAAATCACTTAGTGATTTATATTAGTTTCACTTTGCTAGCATTACCAGTTCTTTTTAAGCAATATTTGTGTTCTAATTTTTAATAACTCCAAAAAATTTATTATATATTTTAATTCTAAACATTTTTGTTTTATTTGTGTTATGTTTACCTCTTCCCAAGTCTAAACTGAATATTTTCAGTCTCTTATAATTTTTTATCATTTTTAAGTCTAATTATTTGCCTGGTATATATCTTTGCATATTTTCTCATATGTATATTTCAAATAGGATTAGGTATTGTTTCTGATCCTATGAAATTCTGTGTGCATCTAGATTTATGTAGAATACAAAATTAAAGTCTGTTATTAATACTTATACATTAATTATGTGGTAAGTCTACTCATTTGTTAATTAGCTGCCTTACATAATTTCATATAGTACTCATAATTTCTGAGTCATGTAATGATTTATATCACAGTTTGGATTTGTTGTTAAGGAAAAAAACACATCTTTCATGTGATTTTACTTATTCTCTTGAAAAACAGATGAAAAGTAGCATAATTAGAAACAAGAATAATAGACTATCTTAAGTAGACATGGACTGCTTGGTCACTTACTCTCAGTATAGACTCTCTCCCTAAAAATGTTTTAAATAAGAACAACTTTAAAAGACATAAATCTTTTTTAAAATATTGGATGTCAGATGAGTTCATATTTAAAGGAGGCTTGGATATAAATAGCATTCCAAATCTGAGAAAATATCTTACTTGCCTTTAATAACTTAATGAAAAATATATGAGTAGCAATACATATTTTTTAGTTTTGTTTGCACATCAGTGCACTGTTCTGGAACAGTATTTGGCTCATGGCTATTGGAGATACTGAGGCTGCAAAAGTTGAATATTCTCAGAAAACTCTATTCAAACATCAAGTGCTTGGTCCATGATAACTGGTTGATAGTTATGTGAGCTTTTTCTGTAGCACATCAAAATGAAAATAGATACATTAACTTTATACACATTTATATTACCTGTTACATAATATTTCTTGGACTCATTTCATAGATTTAGTTTTTGAATCTGTGGTAAAATCTTGAGGTGACAACAATTAATAAATCTTTCAATTTTTTTTAACAATGCCTTACTAGGAATGCAAATAATCTGTGATGATAGTTGTTCATCAAGCAGATATTTTATGTTTCTCAGTTATCATCTAATTGTTTCATTGCTTCTGTTGCTGCAAGCTAATAATAATCACTTTAGTGAGTAATTTTTCTAAACTTAATTTTGGAAAAGACATCATTTTCTGAATAATTTTTCAATTTTGACTAGTTGTTCTTAAGTTAGATTTCTTGTCATATACTCTGTTGAACTTAGGGCTAGGAAATGTATCTTGGCTGATTATAGAAAGGTGATTTTAGTGATTTTTTTCTCCTAAGCCTTCATTTTAGGGAACTTCTCATTTTTTCCTTTTGTAACTACTTCAATATTTCTGGACAAATGAATTCTACCAGCTACTCTCCTTGTTGATAGATCATCTGTCTCAGAGCCATAATATAATTTGCTTATCATTTCTTGTAGCATCAGAGGCTCCTTGAAATGCTAGATACAGAGAAGGAACTGTTAAAAGAAAAAATAAAGGAAGCTTTGATTCAGCAGTCTCAAGAACAGAAGGTAATACTTTCACTGTGCTCAGAGTATAGAAAGAATGTGTTCTGTTACCTCAAATAATACATTTAATGTCTTTCCAACTGTCCTATCATTTGACAGGAAATATTGGAAAAATGTTTGGAGGAAGAAAGGCAAAGAAATAAAGAGGCATTACTATCCGCTGCAAAGGTATTTCCATTTGTAATAGTGGGTTGCTTGTAAGTGGAAATTAAAAAACTGAATATATTAATAATATGCTGAATCTTTTATATAATATTTCATTCCATAAAAATCAACACTTATTTTTTATTTACTTTTAAACTTAAGATATGACTACTTATATTCTTATTAAATTCACATCACACAATATAATGGTAGCATTGAAATGCTTTACCATATAGGTTATTAGTTACTTGTTATAAAGAACATATATGTTGCGACACTAATATCCACCTGCGATTGTTGGATCTAATTAGAGATTGTGTGTGCCTCTGTGTATCAAGGTAAGTAATTTTTTTTTTTTTTTTTTTTTTGAGACGGAGTCTCGCTCTGTCGCCCAGGCTGGAGTGCAGTGGCCGGATCTCAGCTCACTGCAAGCTCCGCCTCCCGGATTTACGCCATTCTCCCGCCTCAGCCTCCCCAGTAGCTGGGACTACAGGTGTCCGCCACCTCGCCCGGCTAGTTTTTTGTATTTTTTAGTAGAGACGGGGTTTCACCGTGTTAGCCAGGATGGTCTCGATCTCCTGATCTCGTGATCCACCCGTCTCGGCCTCCCAAAGTGCTGGGATTACAGGCTTGAGCCACCATGCCCGGCAAGGTAAGTAATTTTTAAAGCCAAGTTTAAAATAGCTCATCTAAATCATGTATTCATAGATATAAAATATACACACACCAACACTTACTTTTGAGTTTTAGATTTAAAATTAAATTTAGCAAACAAATATTGAATGTCTCATATCTATGTGTCACTATGCCAGGGTTAAATTTAAGGGTGACTATGATTTTGTCTTTTTCTTAAATAATTTATAATCAGATAAGAAAAATATTATTTATATACCAAGAGGGCAAGGAGGAATGCATTAAATTATTATGAGTATGTACATCATATGTCTATGTCTTAGAAGTTTTTAAACAATAAATTACTTTTGAATTCAGCCTGAAAGGATGGCTAGCATTCTGAACAGAGTTTGAATTTTATTCCACAGGGTAAGGGAGACATACTGATATTTTAAAAACGTGTTTGTGATGTAATGGTAATTGACATTAACTTTTGGGAAATTAGAGGCAACAAAAGCTAGAGGCAGGGAAAGAATTCATAGAATGCATCAAAAGTCTGGCTACGAGATAGTGAGTGGTAGAAACAGACCAGTAGTAGTAGTTTGGAAAGAAAAGAAATAGGCACATTCTGGAAATATGGAGAAGATGGAGTCAACGTATATGTTTGATGTGAATAATGTAGAAGGTGGCCAAGTTGTATACTGCTAGAGTATGGATTTAAGAACAAAATGGAAAGTAGCACTCTTTCTTTGGAATAGAGTTTGAGGTGATTTAAAGCAAAAAGTCGAATTTTAGAAAATTTGTATCTGTTTTCCAATATGTATGTTCCTGAATAAGATTTATGGTAACATTAACAAATGTGATTTTAAAATTTTGGTACAAAGAAATGTGTCAGCATCTGGAGAAGACATGTAACTCAATAAATCAATATTTTTCCCATAAAAATGTTAAAAATTATGTATCGATAAATGATTCATTCAGAGTACAAGAAAGGACTGTAATATAATACCATGAAATTTTCATTTGACATAATTTTATTTTCATTATGCCACCTAACCTTTAAGAACTAGGCCTTGTCAAGTTCTGATGTGAAATCATCAAGAATATCTACAATTATCTAAACTGGCTACTAAATACTCAGTTTTTCCCACTACCTATCTGTGTGAGACTGGATTTTCTTTATATACTTCAACTAAAAAACACCATTACAGATTTCACACAGAAGGGAGAAAAAGGAATTAATTTAGCTATCTTGTATTAAGTCAGATATTAAAGAGGTTTAAAGACACATACAGTGGAATTTTCCTTTTTTAATTTTGGAAAGCAGTTATTTTTCATAAAATATATTAATATCAATGCAGTTAATGATACTAATTTTAAATGAATTTTATTTTTTCTTGAATTTCTAATATGGTATGTATTAATACATGTGATCAGCATAAACAAAATCTCTTTGATAGCCTCAATAATTTTAAGATTGTAAAGGGATCCTTAGACTATATAGTTTGAAATCTGCTACTTCACCCTAAGACCTGATTTCTTTGAAGATTAGAAATGCCATGGAAATTAAGTAGGAATATTTGTATAAAAAAGAATAATAGATTTTATTTTATAGCAGTTATTTGCTATGCATAAAAATAGCAATGTGAGAACTAAACACTATAGGATCAAAGTTTTTTTATCTTTTAGGTTAACCAAGTCTGTCTTACTCAAGAAATCATTATGCAGTCAATCTTTCAGATTTGTTCTGGTCTTTATTTATTTTGAAGCTTGAAAAAGAAGCAATGAAGGATGCAGTTTTAAAAGCCATAGAAGAAGAAAGAAAAAATTTGGAAAAAGCCCATGCTGAAGAAAGGGAATTATGGAAGACAGAACATGCAAAAGATCAAGAAAAAGTATCTCAGGAAATTCAAAAAGCTATACAAGAACAAAGAAAAATAAGTCAGGTTAGTAATATTAACTGTTTGTAAATATTTACTTTTTTTCTCATTTTTCTCAAAATGAAGTACCCTTACTCTTTTATTTTACTTAAAACAACCTTAGTAGATATTTATGACTTTTTAATTTTTAATTTTCATTTTGATGTTAATATTTTGAATTAATCATTTTTAATATTTTAATGTGCTTTCATCTTTCTGATATTGAAAACTTAGTAACTGACCATTTTACCCTTTACTTTATTTTCTAAAAGGTCAAAACAACATTTATGTTTAGTCATTGCAAATACATTAAACTTTGTGTTATTTTTCCTTTTCTCATACATAGAGACACACACGCACACGTGCACACAAACTCAATCAATACAAAATAATATATTGGTGTAGAAAACAATTTGATTCAATTAATTTATAATTCTAATTTGTAAATCTCTATACCTATAGTTGGTAACAATAATTAATAAAACCTCACAAATATTCCCTATAGTCTCATAAAGATACATAATGATCAACAGGTGTGGCCTACATGCAAAATAACTTTTGATTGTTTATCTGAACAATTAAAAACACTACCTTAGTTTGTTTTTCTGTGATTAAATTTGCACAGTCCTATTTTATAATTAGTCTTTATATATATATAGGCAGAAGTACTTAAATAAATCTTCCCTTAAGTATCAAAAGCAAAAGAACTCGGTTTCTCATGTTCAAACTGTTAAATATACTACAATTGTTCATTCACATTATAATTGCAGCTAAAATGACTAACCTTTCAGATCAACCCAGATTTTTTTTATGACTCATTAATCTTAATGAAGCCTTAAAAAGCTCAGAGTTTTTAATACCCCAGATAAAAGTTACATTTTTTAAAGATGTCACTTGTTTATTCTCAGGAACACACAGTTACCCATTTATTACAAAAATTAAACAGATCTGTAGGTAGCATCTGTGGTAAGATAACAGTACTACAGTAGCAGATCTTTTTTTTTCTTGCATTTTTTTCACTAAAGCAGTATTACCTTTTAATTCTTACTGTAACCTATCAATAAATGTATATTGAGTACCTATCACATATAAAGTGTTTGTCTGTCACTTCAGTTGGTTGGAATTTCATGCCAGTAAGGTCAAGTTCATTGGCTAAGTTCTTATTTGGGAGAGTTTATTTAAATTTGTTTTATGACCCCAAACATTCCTGTAACCTCACATTGATGTGGGCCATTCATCCCTTAAATTGGGTAAGAAGGCATGAAAAAATCAGCACATATTCATCATCCTAATGGAAAAATATATATCTTAAAGAGCACACTTCTCTGCTGATTTGTCAAGAGTCTACAAGAAACATGCAGTATATGGTACACTACTTTGAAATTTGTCCTCTGTAGGTTCAGTATATGGTGAAGACAATCTAAACATGTCTTGAATAAATTACATTAATTTCCTTACATGTTTGCATGTTTTGCTAGAAAGTCTCTGCCAAGTTAAATTATATATCTCTGTATCATTTAGGTGGATTTCAGGACATTTATTTCTTTGTTTGGAACATTGTTCCTTATTTATTTTTCTTGACTCTGTATGTTGGTTTCTATCCATTAGAAATAACAGCTACCTCTCACAGTCTTCATTGACTGGCCTTGTACTGGTGAAGAACCACACCTATCAACCTAATCAGAGATTTTGTGGGTCCCTCAAATGTTTATGCTAATCCATACTTCTGTGTTTGTTGTTGGCACCCCATAGCTGTCTAAAGTACATGGTGTTCCAGTGCTCGCAGAAAGGTGAGACAGAAGCCAGTCTCCCAGGAGCCCCTGGAAAAATTAGAACTTTGGACATGTAGTCCAACTCTTTCCCTCCCCAGGGAGAAGCTGCAATCTGAGGTTTTTTGCCCTCTTTCTTGGACTGAGCAGGCGGGTGGGCTATAGCAACTGTTTACTTGTTAATTTAATCCACCATCTTTTTTCTCACTGGCCCCTAGGCATCAGTAGTATACCAGGTCCTGTTACTGCTCTGAGATAGGTAAGACAGAAGCGGGTAACCTGGGCAGTTTCTAGGAAGGTTGATTGGACATGTAATCCAACTTTCTCCCCACCAGAGAAGTTGAGAGCTGTGGATTTCCTTTGGATCATATGGCACTGTATTGGGTGTAGGGATTTTGGTGAGAGTTAGGTCTTGAGTTTTCCTACCAGTTTCAGTGTAGTTGGTTTCATGCTTGCCCAGGGTGAAGGACTCTCTCAATTTGTGTCTGAATTTTCTGCAAAGGATATTTGTACATGCATCATTGTTAATTGAGTGTGTCCATGGAAGGACAAAGGATCCAGGGTTTTCCTGTTTCACCTCTTGTTGACATCATCTGGTATTTTAACATTTTTCTAAATTCCCAAGGTAAAGGAAAAAGTAAATTAATAATGTATCTGATTATAATCATTAAACAAAATGAAAATTATGCTAGTTGTAAGATACCAGCTACAAGAAAAATAAGCATGTAGGAAACATGCAGTAAATATCCTTGAAGGGTACACTTCCCAGAAGATGCTTTTAATGACTTAATTGTATTTGTCCAAAATTTTCAAATAAGTTTATAGATGGCATTTATTAATTATATTAGTTTCCTAGGAAAAGCCAATTGGAAAAACTAATATATTACTACAGATTGGTTTGTATAAAGTCCCATGAGTTTAATTAATTGCCCAAAATTAGTTTTGTTGCAAGACTAGAAATATAATTTATAAATAGACTTTACCCCTGGGCTGCTAGTGATAGGAATCTGAAATACTGCCTCTTCATTCTGTGCATATCCTGGAGGATTTTAACTGTGAGTTTCACATTTATAATTAATGTCCTTGTTACTTCTTTTAGGAAAATCCCTCAAATAAAGGGCATTACAAAAGCTGACAGATCATTATCTGATAACAATAAGGGAAACAATAATAGTTCCCCATATTCAAGTTTCATTAAGTTGCGTTTATTCTAAGCAAATATATTGAGCTAGTTTAGCTAAAAAGGTATTTTTATTTATTTTTGTTTTTGTTTTTTTGTAGCTTTGCCTGCAGAAAATAGTAGCAGTAAGATAATAGCAGAACTGGTAGTGGTGGAGATGGCAATAATTAACAATATTGACTAATTAATTCAATTCTAAGTGCTGAGCACTTTTCTAATTTTTTTAGATGTTTCATCTCAATTCCTCACAACCACCTTATGAAGTAGGTGCTATTATTATCCCCATTGATACAGATGGGGAGACTAAAGATTACTTGTTTTAGGCCATGTGACTTTTTAGGAGAGTCAGCAGGCAGTATTCAAGTTCAGGCAGCGTAACTCCTGAGGCCTTGTAATTTGCCACTACTCGATTCTATCTCCCTGTGTTCTCATCTTAGTATAAAGTACAGATTTATGTCATTTATCATTTAATATTTGAAATGATCCTAGGAAATTAACAGGTAAGTTCTATAGGCAAAACTTTAAGAAGGTGTTACTTTTATATATTCATCCATTCTGTAACACTTATGGTGCCTCTGCCATGTATTGGCACTGTTAGACATTTCTGACACACAACATTAAGCAAGATAGACAAGGCCCCTGTGCTTTCATAGAGCTAACATTCAAGTTGGAAAAGAGCTATGATACGCAAGATAATGCCGTGTAGTGCTGTGGGCTAGGAAGAAAAAATTCGGGGTTATATATTTAGCTGATAATGGTTGTAGGGGATTTCTTTAGACAATATAGTTAGGAAAGAAGCCAAACCCAGTAAATTTTCATTTCATATAATTCAATTTATATGAGATTCTAGAGAAGACAAAAGTGATATGAGAGAAGACACATAGCTAGTTACAATATCTGGGGGCAGGGGAATTTTTCGAGGGCAATGATAATGTTTTATATCTTGATTGTGATAGCGCTTCTATTTGGCAAAACTTACCAAATTACACATTTAATATTTGTGAAAATTATATGTAAGTAATACCTTAATAGAGCTGATTTTAAAAAACAAATGACTTTCAGAATAACTGGATGGATGGTGATTTTGGATGTAATTTCATTTACTGAGGTGAGAAAAGGTTAAGTTTCATGGGATTAAAAAATCTAATTTGTGGCCGGGTGCAGTGGCTCAAGCCTGTAATCCCAGCACTTTGGGAGGCCGAGACGGGCGGATCACGAGTTCAGGAGATCGAGACCATCCTGGCTAACACGGTGAAACCCCGTCTCTACTAAAAAATACAAAAAAACTAGCCGGGCGGGGTGTCCGGCGCCTGTAGTCCCAGCTACTCTGGAAGCTGAGGCAGGAGAATAGCATAAATCCGGGAGGCAGAGCTTGCAGTGAGCTGAGATCCAGCCATTGCACTCCAGCCTGGGCGACAGAGCGAGACTCCATCTCAAAAAAAAAAATAAATAAATAAAATCTAATTTGTGTGTATTAAATGTGTGATGCTTATTCATGAGCCTAGAGGAAATGTTGAGTAGGCAGTTAGAAATATAGAAATGGAATTCAGGGGAGTTGTCAGGGCTGGAAATAGAAATTTTCGATTAATAAGCATATAGTTGTTATTTAAAACCAAATAAATAAAAAGGAAATATTTTCTGGATCGGGTTTTATGACATTCTTTTATGGATTGTGTCCATCTTCTACCTAGAAAGAATATGGCCACTTTAGATTAACTGTGTAATACTGTAAATAGTTTCACATGTAACAGTTGTACTTCAGATGAAATAATGAAAGTGTTAAACTTACTGGTGCTGTCTGTGTCACACTGTAACCCATGATTGAGTAGCCAGGCATTCATCCAGACTTTCTAGGAAGCTCAGGTCACCACTATGAACAGCAGCTTCTGCCACTTTCTACTGAGCCCCTGCCTAGATGCAGAGGCCAGTGCTCATTCTGTCTGGCAGTTAGTTGGGATACATGGAGACTGAAGAGGCCCTCTCCAGGGACCTACAAACTGTTCTGAGTATTAACTGAAGGGACTGACTTTGTTAAAAGCTTGGAAACCATTTTTAAATTCTAAGGTGTAGGTCACTTCACAGCACTTGAATGTTCTTTTATTTTTTTGTTGTTGTTGTTGAGACGGAGTCTCGCTCTGTCGCCCAGGCTGGAGTGCAGTGGCCGGATCTCAGCTCACTGCAAGCTCCGCCTCCCGGGTTTACGCCATTCTCTCGCCTCAGCCTCCCGAGTAGCTGGGACTACAGGCGCCCGCCATCTCGCCCGGCTAATTTTTTGTATTTTTTTTAGTAGAGACGGGGTTTCACCGTGTTAGCCAGGATGGTCTCGATCTCCTGACCTCGTGATTCGCCCGTCTCGGCCTCCCAAAGTGCTGGGATTACAGGCTTGAGCCACCGCGCCCGGCCTCCTTGAATGTTCTTTTAAAGAAAACTAAAACCATAATTAACAGCAATTAATATATTTCTTTGTCTACTAAGTCACAGTAGAAATTAGGAAATGATCTAGTATGGCAACGCAAAAACATTGTGTAACTTAAGCCACCTAAATTATTTCTGAGAAATGAAAAGGGAAAAATCAGCTTCTGCTTTAGAATTTACCTCTAGATTTCCTCTCTGCTAGTACTGGATTTACTGAGGAGATAAATGTTAAACTGTGACAGAAAACCTAGTACCTAAGGATTGTGGTAGATAATTCTCAGAATTTATTTGAGAGATGTTTTCCTTTGGCCTTGATCGCAAGTTAAGACTAATTTCTTAGCATTGATTGTAGATTGTACATTTTTTCTGAGATACTAAAAGGAAATTTATGACCTTGGCTTATTGATTTTCATATTAAACTAATTCTGAGTCACTTAAAAGTCTCTATTAAGTAACGGAAAGGACGTTTGTTATTGACACCAAAGTAGGCAAAAAGAGGATAGTCATTAATTTTGCTGTTCTAGCAAAGTCCTGTAAAAGAACTCCAGTGCATACAGACCCTGAAACGATGTCTGACGTTGGAAGCTCTTCATAATAGTTTATAACCACAGCCACTGTAATTTGGGGTTATGTTTTCCCCAGAAGCCACAGACATTACAATCAGTGGTTAAATTTTCCTTAAGAAATTTAGTACTGCCACCTGACCCCTCTTTTAAAAAAGGAAATAACATTTCTATTTTAGCTTAGCAGGCTAGTTTCACAACCCAGAAGTTTTTCTGTGCTGACTTCTTTGGTTTTGATTCATTCATTCATTTTTAAGTTCTTATTTATGGCCGGGCGCGGTGGCTCAAGCCTGTAATCCCAGCACTTTGGGAGACCAAGATGGCCGGATCACGAGGTTAGGAGATCGAGACCATCCTAGCTAACACAGTGAAACCCTGTCTCTACTAAAAAATACAAAAAAACTAGCCGGGCGAGGTGGCAGGCGCCTGTAGTCCCAGCTACTTGGGAGGCTGAGGCAGGAGAATGGCGTGAACCCTGGAGGCGGAGCTTGCAGTGAGCTGAGATCCGGCCACTGCACTCCAGCCTGGGCAACAGAGCAAGACTCCGTCTCAAAAAAAAAACGTTCTTATTTACAATACTTTGATAGTAACCTAGTTGGTAATAAAATCATAATGACATTTTAAATTATCAAATGTATCATATCTATAGAGAAATGATACCTTTTCATCCAAGTCCTTTCTTCCTTCTATTTTTCTTCAGTTATAGTCATTCAGTGAGATGTCTGTAACACAACATCTGCCAAGTTCTCCAGTCCAAAGAATGAGAATTCATCCTAGATTTTCCCTTTTGTCCTCATTTGCATATCTTTTTTATTTTATTTTATTTTATTTTTTTGAGATGGAGTCTCACTCTGTCACCCAGGCTGGAGTGCAGTGGTACCATCTTAGCTCACCGCAACCTCCGCCTCCTGGCTTCAAGTGATTCTTCTGCCTCAGCCTCCCGAATAGCTACAACTACAGGCGCATGCCACCATGCCTGGCTAATTTTTGTATTTTTAGTAGAGATGGGGTTTCACCATATTGGCTAGACTGGTCTCAACTACTGACCTTGTAATCCACCCACCTCACATCTTTTTAATTATCAGAACCTTTCTATTTTACCTGAAAAATAATCCTTAAACATATACACTTACTTCAAACCTGTTATCTTTGTCTCAGTAAATATTTTTATTGCTTACCTTGACCTCCTATATAGACTTCTTTACCTCCAGTTTTGTGTCTTTTCACAAATGGATGCAAAAAATGGATGTCATTCTCCCACTTGAAATTCTTCAGTGCCTCCCTGTAGCCTGTAAGATAAAAGTTCAAACGACTTAGCATAAAACATACATCTTTCATTGATCTGGTCTTTACCTGTCTAACTCATCTTCTGCTGCTCTGTTTCACATTTCCTGCTTTTAGAAGCAAATGGCTGGTACTTATAGTGTTCTATTTTATGGTCTTGGGCCTTGGTTCATACTGCACCATCAGCCTAGAATCCCATTGCTTCCTGCCTGGCAAAACCCACTCTTATTTCATAATTCACCATTTTTTACCCTCCATAAAATTTTTATTTCCTCCTTGCAGATTAAATCAAGATCTCCTCTTGAGCATTCAGTATATAACTATACTACTGCTCAGCCATATTATTATAAAAAGACCCATGTCTTCTCCAACAGATTACCTTGAAAGGAGGAGCTGAATCTTAACAAACTGCAATAGATGTAATATATAGGACCAGCACTTTCAGATCTCTAAATGGGATTAATAATACCTGCTTTGCCTAGTTGTTGTGAGGCCCTTAGAAACAAGTCCAAAAAGAAAGATAATAGATTAGTGAAAAAGCTTAGAAACCATAAATAGCATGCAAATATTAGGTGGTATTTTGACAAAGCAGGAAACCTTGTCACATACTGTTAAAGGAGGTGAAGCGTTTAGCCTTGAAAAGAAAGAAAGATAAAGCCACATTCTTCACATATTTGCATGCATATATACTTTTATATGTATGAATGTATGTACTTTATGTATGTATACTTTATGTATAAAAGTATATATGCACATACTATATATACACATACAAAAGTATATATACTGTGTATTTATTATATTTTAAGGAGACATACTAATCTTTAAAAAATCAACTGGGTCTCCAACAACACAATTTGGCTCTTAGAGTTTTGGTAGCTTTTAATTGGAACATTTTACCAAGATTAGAGTTATTTAAAATAGTGCTTTGGATGTTATTATCCCATTTTTGAAGAAGTATTCATCACACTGTCAGTTGGATGCCAAACTGAACTGATTCTTATTATTGTTACTCAATGAAAAACTTGGAAAATGAGAGGTCAAGGATAATTACTTTCAACTTCAGAAAAATGTTTACTTTGAACAACTAGTGTATATTTGCGCTACAGTGATGAATGGCTGCATGAATACAAGTAGAATTTTTAGGTCATAGTAAAGTAGTACACTCTCTTTCACTGGTCAAATAGAAGCATTACATTTAATTATACCATTCATATACATTCAAAAGATACCATGTTTTCAAAGAGACATTTCCAAATCAGAATGAGAATGTCTTAGACATTCATTTGTACCTCCTCAGCATCTATTCCTCTGTTCCCAATGTGATAGTTTATTTTTTAGCGATGTGGTTTAGAGGAAATTTAACCTACTTTCTAATTTACATATAGGTACTTGTTGATCTAGGCTAATAATTGTTTTCCATCCCCATGTTCCAAGGATGCATACATAATTTGAGCCAAGCTCTTCAGACGCAATTTGAGGACTTGCCTCCTCAGGTATATTAAACTCTGTTTTTCACAGTAAGAAAATGAGAAAATCTTTAAAGCTGTTAGTAATTGTCTTGGGAGCATATATGTAGAGCTTTTGAGAAAATAGAAACAACATCATTGGCAGAACTAAGAACTGAAGAAATTGGTATCCCGATCACATTGTTTGCATGCTAGATGGAGCCCACACTAAAGTTCTTTTATGTTCTCTCATGAGACTGTAACTTTCTTTTTTTTTCCCTTCAAGTCAATTTGTGCTGAATTTTCTGTTACTTGTGATTAAAAGAATTTTAACCGATTGTCAAATAAATGTGCTGAGGGGTAAAGAGGGTTAGATTTGAGTCCTAGCTTGTGAC
Source organism: Trachypithecus francoisi (assembly GCF_009764315.1). Taxonomy (NCBI): domain Eukaryota; kingdom Metazoa; phylum Chordata; class Mammalia; order Primates; family Cercopithecidae; genus Trachypithecus; species Trachypithecus francoisi. The sequence goes on along the minus strand of NW_022681456.1, from coordinate 102,797,899 downwards.
TCATGTAATTTTGGCCAAGTTTTAAAAATGTATGAGGCTCCACTTTCAGATCTCTAAATGGGATTAATAATACCTGCTTTGCCTAGTTGTTGTGAGGCCCTTAGAAACAAGTCAAAAAAGAAAGATAATAGATTAGTGAAAAAGCTTAGAAAACATAAATAGCATGCAAATATTAGGTGTTATTGTGATAAAGCAGGAAACCTTGTCACATACTGTTGAAGGAGTTGAAGTGTTTAGCCTTGAAAAGAATAAAAGATAAAGCCACATTCTTCACATATTTGCATGCATATATACTTTTATATGTATGTGTGTATATACTTTATATATGTATACTATATGTTTATGTATAAAAAAGTATATATACATATATGTGTATGTGTATACTTTTATACATGTTTCTTCCTCTTTAGTTATATATCTATAGATAGATATATCTATATATTATATGTATATATTTTTATATATTATATATTATATTACATATTATTTTATATATTATATATCTATAGATATATGTGTGTGTATATATATATTTTTTAACTTAGCTGAAGAGGGACAAATTAGAGGAAGTAGGTGAAAATTTTTACCTCACTGCTGTCTTTTGTCTCTTCACCATGGGGATACATTCTGAGAAATGCGTCACTGGGAGATTTTGCAATGCAGATCTCATGGAGTATACTTCTAGAAACCTAGGTGATATAACCTACCACACACTTAGGTTATTTAGGTATAGTCTGTTGCTCCTAGGCTACAAACCAATACAGCATGTTACTGTACTGAGTACTATAGGCAGTTGTAACACAATGGTAAGTGCATATCTAAACAAAAAAAGACAACAGTAAAAATACCTATTATAATCTTAAGAGACCAGTGTTGCATACACGGTCCCTCATTGACAAAAATATCATCATACGGTGTATGACTGTACAAGCTGAAATTATGAAATCACAATTGATCTAGCAAAATGTGCATCGTTATATGCAGTATTAAAAAGATGGATTGGGTGGAAGGTTGAAGAATGTGTGTATTAAAGAATATAATCTCTACTGTTCTTTCTACACTATGGATATCATTTCTATTCCTGTATTATAGGTGCAGGGCAAATTCCTACTTCACAGATTTGTACCCAATTACTAATATTTCACAAATTTATCATTTTATAATTTAATTGTAAAAAGTTATTTGTTTCTGAAATAATTACTGTAAAATCATTTTACAATACATTTAAAATACTTATATTGTTGTTTTATAAGCTTATAAATTTGGTTAAGTAGCCTAAGTATTCTAAATTTCAGGATATACATGCCTCTCAAAATCATCCTGAGGATCAAATGATAATATACCTGACCATTTTGTTAAATTTTAACCCAAAAATGTAAAGCATGACTTTTATATTTTTATTTTAATACTTTTTATATTTATTTCATTTAGCTCTATGTCTTTCACACACATCTTTGTTGGGTCACAGAATCTTCAGTACCACTAAATTGCTAATAAGGCAGCATAAATTCATTTCATTTACTTAACACAGTGCCTGGAACATAGTATGTGTTGTTCTTGCTAGGATGGCCACTGTTGTTGATACTACTGCTACTATTATTATTACCATGTTATTTACTGATGTAATTTTCACACCTAGCATAGTGCCATGCATAATAAGCAGCAGCTAAACAGATGGGTACTGATGATTACCAAATGCTGTAGTTTTCCAAACTGTGTATCAAGAGGGGGGTGCTGCAAAGAATTCATAAGGATGCTGAAGGTTTTTTGTTTTTGTTTTTGTTTTTTAACCAGAAGGTAATGCAGCAATACTTGAGCTCTTGAAACCAGATGAACTACCAGCTTGTCAATATTTGTTTATGTTACGTTTCTTTCTCTTTTATTATATCTTTGTGAAGCTGGCATTTTGGATGCTGCTGAGATAAAAAGCAAGTACTATGCAAAAACCAATGTGGAACAGAACACCAGAGTATTATTGTCCCATCTTATTCCAAGGGTTAAGAAGTGTTGCAGTGCATACTATGTACAAAATTCTCATGAGTAAGGAACTATAGTTAAGGATGAAATAAAGCCGGGCGCGGTGGCTCAAGCCTGTAATCCCAGCACTTTGGGAGGCCGAGACGGGCGGATCACGAGGTCAGGAGATCGAGACCATCCTGGCTAACACGGTGAAACCCTGTCTCTACTAAAAATACAAAAAACTAGCTGGGCGAGGTGGCGGGCGCCTGTAGTCCCAGCTGCTCGGGAGGCTGAGGCAGGAGAATGGCGTGAACCCGGGAGGCGGAGCTTGCAGTGAGCTGAGATCCGGCCACTGCACTCCAGTCCGGGCGACAGAGCGAGACACCGCCTCAAAAAAAAAAAAAAAAAAAAAAAAAAGGATGAAATAAAAATAGTTTCCTCTCAATTTTTATATATTATCTTTCCAAATGGCTAAGTTATCACCTACCTAATTAATCTATGGAACAACTAGGTATTTCTTTTGGCCTAGTAGGAGCATGAAAAAAATTGCTGAAACAGCAAGAGAGCCATAAACTAAGACAGTTGTGAGAAGCTGTAATCTAGTGTGTACCCATTGAGTAAGTTGCTCTGGGAGACACAAGAAATGTAATACATAGTCTCTACTCTTAAGTAGGTTTTCTTTGAATTGGGGAAACAAATTCACATGTTCATTACGATGAACTGTGCATCTGTAGTCTGTACCAGATACTATAGGGTTGTATTCTAGTTATAAAGACTATGCTGTGTCATAAATATAGTCTGTGGTTTCAAAGGGATGTCAAGTTGGTAAGATGGACAAGTAAACTGATAATTATAATTTTGAGCTACAGAGTGCTTTGAGAGTGATAAAATATAAGGTATTCTATGAGCACATTTGAGGAGTACTAGAAGGCCTGAAACATTTCAGGAAAGGCTCCTAGAGATGATGATACTTAAACTGAATCACGAAGAAGGAGAAGTAGGTTTATTAAACAGAGGAGAAGCATGAAGAGAAATCATTCCAAGCTTGGAAAGCAAAGCATGGCATGTCCGGGAAACTGCAGTATTTCCTATATACATGACATTAGTATTTACTATATACATGAAAACATGGTAGCTTCTACAGAAGTTACAAGTATGAATGAAACTTTCTCATTGTTTTCAAAGACATTACAATGAACTACAGAAATATGTCAAATTTATAAATCGTTCCAATTTGAGACCGAGTGAAATATTACCAAGTACAACATGTTGAGGCAGTTGAAAACACAGAGATGGAAATGAGCACAGTGTTTGGTGGATATCAGTTTAACAAATCGAAATGTTTTTTGGGACAGTATTGTAAAACAGAGATGGAATTAATATACATGAGCCAATTATGAGAACATTGAAGTCAAAGAGACAAATTTGGATTTAATATTATCACAAACAGAATGCCACCAGAGGCTCCACTGGCACAAAAGGGACAAGAGCTAAATATTTTTTATGGAAGATTAACTGGACAGCCTTAAATGTGATGCACAGAAGCAAGAAAAAGTCTAAACATAAGAATACTCTCTAGAAGTTGCTGGAATACTTGATATGCATGAAGAGGGCAGCGTAGCCGACATGATGGCAGTTGAAATAGTGAAGAAAGGACAGTTAAACATTTTCAGGTGAAGACTGAACCTGGTGACTGGAAATAGGATATGAAACCAAACATGTCTCTAAGGCTTGAAATTTTGGTGACTGACAACATTTGCTTCTGATAAATATAATTCAGCATGTCTGTCTCTGGGGGTAATAACAAAAATTGACCATTTTGGGGTAATCCTGGTCAGAATAACAATAAATGAACAAAAAAACTTTTTATTTGAAGAAGTGTAGCAAGATGGTGGAATAGTAATAGAAGGCTTCACTGACCATCCTTCCTGCCTGGACACCAGTTTAACAACTATCTACACAGAAAAAGCAGCTTTATAAAAACTGTCTATTTCTTTATAAAAGAAACAAGTGAGCAAAGTACTTGATTTTTACTTTATATTGCTGATAGAGACACTGAAGAGGTAGGCAAAACACTCTTGAATCTCTGATACCACCTCTCCCCATCCAAAGAGTGTCTCTCTGCCCTGGGGAGAAGAGCCAGCAATTGGGAGGCATTGAACTCAGTGCTGCCCTTGTTATACCAGAAAGCAAAACCAGACCATACTTACCTGACACCTGCCCACTGAGTGAGCATTTAAATCAGCCTTAGCCAGAGGGGAATCACTGATCCTAGCAGTCAGTAAGAACTTGAGTTCCCCCAAGCCTTACCACGATGGGCTAAAGTGCTCTGGGGCCCAAAATGAATGCAGAAGTCTAGGCCACAAGGACTGCAACACCTAGGCGAGTCCTAGCACAGAACCAGGCCGAAAGCCAGTGGAATAGCAGGCAACCTACTGAGACACTAGCTAGGATGGCTGAGGTAGTGTGGCATCACCCATCCCCAGCCCCAGGTTGTACAGCTCCCAGCTCCAAAAGAGACCCCTTCCTTCCACTTAAGGAGAGGAGACATAACAGTAGGGAAGACTTTGTCTTGCATCTTGGATACTAGCTCAGCCACAGCAGGATAGAGCATTGGTGAGAGTCACAAGGCCTCCTTTCCAGGCCCTAGCTCCTGGGTGACATTTCTAGACACATCTTAGGCAGAAGGGAACCTGCTGCCTTGAAAGGAAGGACCCAGTCCTGACAGGATTCATTGCCTGTCAACTCAAGAGCCCTTGGGCCCTGAATAAGCAGCAGCAATACCCAGGTACTATATCAAGGGCCTTGGGTGAGCCTCTGAGACTTGCTGGCTTCAGATGAGGCTCAGCACAGTCCCAGCTGTGGTGGCTAAAGGATGAGACTCCTGCTAGAGAACAGTAGAGGGAAAAGTAAAGGGGACTTTGTCCGGCACCTTAAATATCAGCTTGGTGTCAGTGGGGTAGAGCACCAAGTAGACCCCTAGGGTTCCCAATTCTAGGACTTCGCTCTTGGATGACATTCCTGGAACAGTCCTGAGCCAGAGGAGGAGTTCATTTTCCTGAAGGGTGAGTCCCAGCCCAGGCAGCCTACACCACAAGCTAATGGAAGAGCCTTTTGGCCTTAAGGGAACATCAGCAGTAGTCTGACAGTACTTTCTCTAGGTCTGCAGTACTTCACGTAGACCTGAGATGGAGTGGCCACTGGGTGAGGCTCCTCTGCCTTTGGAAAGGGGAGGGAATAGTGGGAAGGATTGTACCTTGTAGTTTGAGTTCCAGCTCAGCCATAGTATAATGGAACACCAGGTAGATATCTAAGGTTTTTAACTCTAGTCTCCAGCTCATGGATAGCACCTCTGGACCTGCCTGGGGCCTAAGGGAACTCACTGCCCTGAAGGGAAGGACATAGGCCTGGCTCACCTTGCCACTTCCTGATTGTGGAACCCTCGGGCTTTGAGCGAAACTAGGTGGTAGCCAGGCCTTGGGCAAGACTTAATGCTGTGCTGGCTTCAGGTCTGACCCAGCACAGTCCTAGGGATGGTGGCCCCAGCTCTAGTTGTCTCAGAATAGAGAGAAAAACTTCATTTGTTTGGGAGAAGCTAAAGAATGAGAACAAGAATCTCTGCCTTGTAGTTCAGAGAATTCTAGATCTTGTCCAAAACTATCAAGACTATACCTTTATGAGTCTGAAAGAACCACAGCATTACTGATCTTGGGGTCTCTAAAGAAAATCCAGCTTGGATTACAACATCCAAGTTTCTTTCAAATATTTGCAAAGCCTCCCCAAGAAGGATGGATGCATCAAAGCCCAGACTGCAGGGACTAAAGTAAATACCTAACTCTTCAATGCCCAGACACAGACAAACATCTGCAAGTATCAAGATAACCCAGGATTAGCCGGGCGACGTAGCGGGCGCCTGTAGTCCCAGCTACTCGGGAGGCTGAGGCAGGAGAATGGCGTAAACCAGGGAGGCGGAGCTTGCAGTGAGCTGAGATCCGGCCACTGCACTCCAGCCTGGGGGGCAGGGCAAGACTCCATCTCAAAAAAAAAAAAAAAAAAAAAAAAAAACCCAGGAAAACATGACCTCACCAAATGAACTAAATAAGACACCAGAGACCAATTCTGGAGATACAGAGATATGTGACCTTTCAGACAGGGAATTCAGAATGGCTGTTTTGAGGAAACTCAATTTAGAGAAGGAATTCAGAATTCTATCAGGTAAATGTAACAAAGAGATTGAAATAGTTAAAAAGAATCAAGCAGAAACTCGAATTGAAAAGCGCAATTGGCATACTGAAGAATGCATCAGAGCCTTTTAATGGCAGAACTGACAAAGCAGAAAAAAAGAATTACTGCACTTGAAGACGGGCTATTTAATAGCAGAATTGATCAAGCAGAAGAAAGAATTACTGAGTTTGAAAACGGGCTATACATAAAGGAGACAAGAGTAAAAAACAAGTATGCCTACAGGATTTAGAAAATAGCCTCAAAGGGGCAAACCTAAGAGTTATTGGCCTTAAAGAGGAGATAGAGAGATAGGGATAGAAAGTTTATTCAAAGGAATAATAACAGAAATTCTCAAACCTAGAGAAAGATATCAACATCCAAGTCCAAAAAGTTTGTAGAACACTAAGCAAATTTAATCCAAAAAAGACTACGCCTCAAGGCATTTAATAATCCAGCCCCCAAAGGTCAAGGATAAAGAAAGGATCCTAAAAGCAGCAAGAGAGAATAAACAAATAACGTATAATGGAGCTCTAGTATGTCTGGCAGCAGATTTTTCACTGGAAACTTTTACAGGCCAGTAGAGTGTGGCATGGCATATTTAAAGTGCTGAAGGAAATCAACTTTTACGCTAGAATAGTACATTCAACAAAATTATCCTTCAGACATGAAGGAGTAATAAATGCTTTCTCAGACAAACAAAAACTATGGGATTTTATCAACACAGGACCTGACTATAAGAAATGCTAAAGGGAGTACTTCAGTTGGAAAGAAAATGACCTTTATGAGCAATAAGAAATCAACTGAATGTACAGAACTCTCTGGTAATAGTAAGTACACAGAAAAATACAGAGTATTGTAACACTGTAACTTTGGTATGTAAACTCTTATCCTAAGGAGAAAGAATAAACAATGAACCAATCAAAAATAATGACTACAAGAAGTTTTCAAGACATAATACAATAAAATATAAATAATAACAAAAAGCTAAAAACTATGGGGATGAAATTAAAGTTTTCCTTGATTGTTTATTTGAGCAAACAATTTTAAGTTGCTTAAAATAATGGGTTCTAAGATAGTGCAAACCTCATGGTAACTCTAATCAAAAAACATACAATGAACACACAAAAAATGAAAATTAAGAAAACAAATCATATCACCAGAGAAAATCATCTTCACTAAAAGGAAGGAAAGAAAGGAAGAGGAGACTACAAAACAACCACACACACACACACACACACACACACACACACACACACAAGGCCAGAGTAAGCCCTTACTATCAGTAATGACATTTAATGTAAATGGACTAAACTCTCCAATCAAAAGCTATAAACTGGCTGAATGTATTTTTAAAAAGGCCCCTTGATCTGTTGCCTATAAGAAACAACACTTCACCTATAAAGTCACACAAAGACGGAAGAAAAAGGGATGGAGAAAGATGCTCCATGCCAATGGAAACCAAAAAGGAGCAGGAGTAGCTATGCTTAAACAAAATGGATTTCAAGACAAAAATTCTAAGAAGAGACAAGAAGGTCATCATATGATGAAAAAGGAGTCAATTAAGCAAAAGGATATAACAGTTTTAAATATATATGTACCCAGTACTGGAACACCCAGGTGTATAAAGCAAATATTATAGCTAGAGAGAGAGAGAGAGAGAGAGAGAGAGAGAGAGAGAGAGAAAGAGAGAGAGAGAGAAAGAGAAAGAGAAAGAGAGAGACTCCAGTAAAATAGTAACTGAAGATGTAAACAGCCCACCTTCAGTACTGGACAGATCTTCCACATAGAAATCAACAAATCGACACTGGAGTTAATCTACACTATAAAGCAAATGGATCTAATAGATACGTAACATTTTATTCAGAGGTTACAGAATTCACATTCTTCTCCTCAGCACATGGATCATTCTCAAGGATAGACCACATGTAAAATTACAAAACAAGTTTTAAAACATTTTTAACAATTTAAATAATATGAAGCATCTTCTATGACCAAAATGGAATAAAATTATAAATTAATAACAAGAGGAATTTTGGAAACTACACAAATACATGAAAAGGAAACACTATGCTCCTCAATGATCAGTGTGTCAATGAAGAAATTTCAGAAAGAAATTGAAACATAATGGAAACACAGCATACCAAAACCTATGTGATACAGCAAAGGCAGTACTAAGAGTGTAGTTGATAGCTCTAAGTGCCTACATCAAAAAAGAAAAATTTCAGATAAACAACCACGCATCTTAAATAACTAGAAAAAGAGGAGCAAACCAAACTCAAAATTAGTAAAAGAAAAGAAATAATAAAGATCAGAGCAGAAATCACTGAAACTGAAATGAAGAAAACAATACCAAAGATCGGTGAAACAAAAAAGTTGAGTTTTTGAAAAGGTAAACAAAGTAGACAAATATTTTCCAGGGTTAGAAAAAAGAGATGATCCAAATAAAATCAGAAATGAAAAAGGAGACACTACATTTGGTATCTCATCTAGTACCTGTACTACATCTGGTATCTCCTAGTGGCTACTAGGAGCAACTCTTTGCCTATAAATCAGAAAATGTAGAAGAAATTGACAAATTTCTAGATACATGCAACCTACCAAGATGGAATCATGAAGAAATTTAAAGCCTGAACAGATGAATAAGAAGTAAGGATATTAAAGCTGTAGGAAAAAGTCTCTCAGTGAAGAAAAGCCTGGGAACCTGATGGCTTCACTGCTGAATTTCACAAAACATTTAAATCAGAACTAATACCAATCCTTCTCAAACTATTCCAATTAATAGAAGAGAATGGAATACTTCCTAACTCATTCTATGAAGCCAGTATTACCCAAAGACACCAAAAAAAAAAAAAAAAAAAAAAACTGCATGCCAATATCTCTGTTAAATATTGATGCAGAAATCCTAAACAAAATATTAGCAAACCAAATTCAGCAATATATTAAATAATTGTTCATCATGACCAAGTGAGATTAATCCTTGGGATGCAAGGATGGTTAACACTTGCAACTGAATTAATGTGATACAAAATATTGACCAAAGGAGGACAAAAACCATTTGATCATTTCAATAGATGTTGAAAAAGCATTTAATAAAATTCACCACTTCTTCATCATAAAAACCCTTTAAAAACGGTATAGTAGGAACATACTTCAACATAATAAAAGTTAAATATGACAGACCCTCAGCTAATATCATACTGAATGGGAAAAAACTGAAAGCCTATATTCTTACATCTGGAACACAAGAGGGATGCCACTGTCATTACTGTTATTCATCATAGTACTAGAAGCCCTGGCTAGAGTAGTCAAACAAGAAAAAGAGTAAAAGGCATCCCAACTGGAAAGGGAGAAGTCAATTTTTTTTTTTTCAGATGATTTTATCTTATATTTGGAAAAATCCTAAAGATTCTACTGAAAAAACTTAGAACTGATTTCAAAATTCAGTAAAGTTGCAGGATACAAAATCAACATACAAAAGTCAGTAGCATTTCTATATGCTAAATGAACAATCTGAAAAAGAAAACAAGAAAGTAATACCATTTACAATAGGTACCAATAAAACTATTTAGGAATTAACCTAACCAAACAAGTGAAAGAGGTGTACAATAAAAACTATAAAACACTAATGAAGTAAATTGAAGTGGACACCAAAAAACGGAAAGATATTCTGTGTCCATGGATTGGAAGAATAAATTAAAATGTCCATATTTCCCAAGGCAATCTGTGAATTTAATGTAATCTCTATCAAAGTACAAATGGCATTCTTCACAGAAATAGAAAAAAAAAAAATCCTGTAATTTGTATGGAACCACAAAAGTCTCAGAATAGCCAAAGCTATCCAAAGCAAAAAGGACAAAACTGGAGAACTCAAGTCTCAGAATAGCCAAAGCTATCCAAAGCAAAAAGAACAAAACTGGAGAACTCACATTACCTGATTTCAAATTATATTGCATAGCTGTAGTAACCAAAGCAGCGTGGCACTGGCACAAAATGAGACACACAGACCAGTGGAACAGAATAGAAAACCCAGAAACAAATCCACACACCCACAGTGAACTCATTTTTGACAAAGGTGCCAGGAACATATACTGAGGAAAAGATAGTCTTTTCAGTAAATTGTACGGGGAAAACTGGATAGCCGTACGCAAAAGAAGGAAACTGGACCCCCATCTCTTGCCACATATGACGTCAAAATGGATTAAAGACTTAAGTCTAAGACCTCAAACTATGAAACCACTACAAGAAAACATTAGGAAAACTCGCCAAAACATTGAACTGGGCAAAGATTTCTTGAGTATTACCCTACAAGCACAAGCAACCAAAACAAAAATGGACAAATGGGGTCACATCAAGTTAAAAAGCTCCTGTATGGCAAAGGAAACAATCAACAAAATGAAAAGACAGCCCACAGAATGAGAGTAAATATTTGCAAACTACCCATCTGACAAGACATTAATAACCAAAATATATAAGGATTTCAAACAACGCCATAGGAAACAACCTAATAATCCAGTTAAAAAATAGAGAAAATATTTGAATAGACATTTCTCAAAAGACATACAAATGGCAAAAAAAAAAAAAAAAAACGAAAAGATGTTCAGCATCACTGATAATCAGAAAAATGCAGATCAAAACTGCAATGAGATATAATCTCACCCCAGTTAAAATAGCTTATATCCAGAAGACATGCAAGAACAAATGCCTGGCAAGGATGTGGAGAAAGGGGAACCCTCATACACTGTTGATGGGACTGTAAATTAGTACAACCACTATGGAGAAGGGTTTGGAGCTTCCTCAAAAAACAAAAATAGAGCTACCATACGATCTAGCCATCCCACTGCTAGATATATACCTGAAAGAAAGAAAATCAGTGTATCAATGAAATATTTGCAGTCTTCTGTTTGTTGCAGCACTGTTTACAATAGCCAAGATTCGGAAACAACTTAAGTATTCATCAATAGATGAATAGGTTAAAAAAATTGTGGTACTTACACACAACAACGACTATTCAGCCATAGAAATGAATTACATCATTGTTAATGAGATTAAGTCATTTGCAATAACATGAGTGGAACTGGAGTTCCTAATGTGAAGTGAAACAAGCCAGGCACAGAAAGACATACATTACATATTCTCACTCATTTGTGAGATCTAAAAATCAAAACAGTTGAACCCATGGAAATAGATAGTAGAAGGATGGTTACCAGAGGATGGGAAAAGAGTGTAAAAACCCAAAGAAATGAAAAATAGAAATGAAAAGATCAGAAAATTAGACAATCAGTTGAAGAAGTTCTTCACATAGTTTTGAAGAAACAAAAAGCAACACAATGCAGGAAATCATAATACTGTGTTATTATCTCATGAAATTAAATCTGAAATTAAAGAACATGAATTTCTAGATTGTAAGACATGAGTTTCTAGATAGGCCTGTAACTAGGTTCATCATGAAATTTTTGAGGAACGGAATAGAGCCTAGATACGTAAAAGTTCTCTCAGAGGGAAAAAACAATTTGCAAATTATGAAGATTCAGAATAGGCTTCTCAATAACCTATGAAATTCTGCAAAAAATTTCAACCTAAATATCTACACTTGACCAAACTATCAATTATGTGTGAAGGTACAATAAAGGCATTTTACAGATAAACTAGATATCAAAACATTTACATCTCATATATTTTTCTCAGGAATCTCCTGGAGGACCTACTCTACCACAGCAAAGAGTAAACCAAGAAGAAATAATCCATTGGGATCTAGAAAGCTGGGAGATTCAATTCAAGGAATATATAGGGAACCCACAAGAATAGGACTGAGGGAGATCCCAGAATGGACATTTATTTAACAGACCTAGAGAACAACCAATCCAGTTTGGAGATAGGTCAAGGAGTTGTATCTCCAAGAAGACAAACAGAAATGTTTCATATCTTTAAGCATATTGAGAGGATATATACAACTAGGAGGTAATTTGGGCATTAACTCGTAATAATTATTTACTCAAGCCAATATAGTATAGCTAAAGTGACATTGTTTTCTTTCTTTCTTCTTTTCTTTTTTTTTTTGAGGTGGAGTCTTGATCTGTCACCCAGACTGGAGTGCAGTGGTGCAATCTCAGCTCACTGCAACCTCCACCCCCTGGGTTCAAGCAATTCTCGTACCTCAGCATCCCTGAGTAGCTGGGACTACAGGTGTCTACCATCATGCCCGGCTAATTTTTGAATTTTTAGTAAAGACGGGGTTTTGCCATGTTGACCAGGCTGGTCTCGAATTCCTGCCTTTAAGTAATCAGCCCGCCTCATCCTCCCAAAGTACTGGGATTACAGGCATGAGCCACCACGCCCGGCCCATTGTTTCATTTCTGAGATCATGTCTTAACTGGCCTCACATGCTTTCACACTGTTTTGAAACCTTTTTCAACTTCCATGTGAAAAATCTTGAACTAGTCTACTGGAGAATGGGAGATGACAGAAGAAATAGACAAGCACTCTTATCTGAAGCCATGCTAATAGTAGCCAGCTACAATAGATTGAGCGGCTGATTGCAGATACATGAAAGAGCCCAGCTAAGAGAAAAAAGAACCACACAGCTGAACCCATCCCAGATTATCACCTTGCAGAATCATGACCTAAATCAGAGATTGGCAGACTTGTTCTGCAGAGGTCAAGATAGAAGGCTTCATGGACTAAGAGGCTTAATTGAGAATATTATATAGGTGCTTATATAATGAGAAAAAAATTGTATTGAAATTTAAAATATATTAATAATGGATTACAATTTTTAATATAGATCTAATGAAAAGAGTAGAATTCTCTTTGGGGTAATAACATTTGCTTATTTAAAGCTAGTTATACCTATCATGAAAATTGGTCACAAATGTTCATTAGTTGGTTGTTAATGCTGATCTATAATGAAATTCTACATATTTAATCTTTAAAATGTCTTTTCACACAGACAAGTATGCTAAATATTTATAGTAATAAATGAATATATAATTTTGATTGAGTATAGTCATTACTGGGAGGTATTTATAGAATTCTAGGTTCTCTTAATATTTTCCTTTTAGCATGTCATTGCAGTGCAGATCAATTACTTCCAGTTGAAAGTTAGATGAAAGTTTCTGAAATGCATAAATGGATTTGGAAATATAGAAGCTTCCTTTGCACTTGCATCTATGTCTGGAACTTCTGGAACTGTAGTTTGAGTTCATAAATGTGTGGAAATAGAAGCCTTACTTTTTTTTTTAAGCTGTTAATGCATAGGAAGTGTATAAAGGAGCTTGACTTTACTTGTGATTCAAACAGTGTTGAGTATAGTTCAAATGACTACCCCATAGTATAAGTCTTGCTGCAGATAAGTGCTATTGTGCATTGTAATTTTTTATTTAATTCATTAAGAAACATTAGCTTGAAACAAAAGCTAATGTCTTAAGCTATTCATTATTTGGTAATTGTGATTGAGTGGTTCTTCTTATTCAGAAAAACTTTCAGTCAAAGCCCTGAGCTCAGAAACAATCACAGCAAATCTTTACTACTGCTAAGCCATTGGACTGCTGTATAGGATGGCAAGTCAGGATATTGAGCTTCAGTTTCAGACAGAAATTAATAGAACTGACAATGGCCTAGTCCACACAAGCAAAAGAAGTTCACTGTTAGTAGTGCTTGTTCAGTAATACATGGTAAATTCAGATATTTTCTTCAAAACACTTCCTGATAAGTAACTATGAGTTTTAAATAATTTACTTTTTCACAAGTTTTAGACATTTGTTCAGCTAAGCCTTCTTTCATTCCACACATATTTTTACTGTCATCAGTTGTTAACACATCTTAGCAGATTCCAAGCCAGGTTGTACTATATTAATGTTTCTCACCTTTTTTGAAAAGTTTCCTACCTATAGTTGTTCCATGCAGACTATTCATAAAGCCTAAGTTTGAATAACTTCAAACTTGGCATTGATTCCTGAAATAAATAATTCAATGAATCATCTGACTCATGAAGAGCCGAGAAAACTACTCAAAAATCATTTACTTTGTTTTTTAATTGACTATTGATTTTGCTACCGATGACCTCAATCTCATCAAGCACCTGTTCTCACAAAAAGCTGTTCAAACAAGTTCCTTTCTTCCCCCTCAGAAGAGCATTTACTTGGCTGCTTTAATTAAGCACAATTTTTAAAACTTATTGATAAATGGCTTTTCTGACTTGACTAACAAATGATCCGCTTGGAAATTTAATTTTAGTTGAAGTTTATGTATGTGTGTGTGCACGTGTGTAAGAAATCTGTTGTCTTGAGGGATTTTAAATTTTGTAAATTTTGTAATTTTTCGATAATTACTTGCCTGTTGAGAATATTGTGATGAGTGTTTACTCTGGTAATATACACATTTATTATTTCTTTTAGCACAGTTATGGTCTCATTGCATAATAAACACTTTTTTGACATCTAATCCATTATCAAAATAATCACACTCTGCCTTAAAAGTGCAACAAAGTCGTTTTTTCTTGTTTTGGGATGATAGACATGCAGTGAAGTTAAAAGTGATAATTCTGTTACATTAGGACAACATTCGTGGCACTGAAATGCAGCCAAATTATTGCTACATCACTACAGTTTGTAATACACCAAACAGCCGTATGATTGGATGAAAATCATGCCATGAAATATTCTCTTTTTTTCAACATTAAAAAGTGTAAAGTATTCTAATCTAGTGGATTGTACCAAAACAGGCAACGGACCGGATTTGGCTCATTGGTAGTAGATTGCTGATCCCAGGTCTACATAAATGGTTGTTATTTTAAGCCACTAAGGATTAATGTTGTTGTTAAATGGCAAAAAGTAATATATTTACTATAGATTTACCCAAATCCATAATCTATCTGAAGTGGGAAGATAGGGGGACTAAAATATCTATGTGTTAGATTTTGGAGTGGTTCTAAGAAATAAGGCAAATTCCTCATCCTCCACACTGAAAACTCAAAAGTAATGCCGGAAACTGTAAAATTGCAATAAGAATGTTAGAAATATTGAGAGAACATGAAACGGGAAAAAAAAAAAAAAGAGGTTAAGTGGCTTCTTTTGGGAAATGGGAAACTGGTAAGGATGAAATTCATAGGGATGGTTACACAGGGACTTCACCATTATCGAAAATATTCTACTTCTTAAACTGAGGGGCACATAGTGTGCTGTGCATGGTATTTTATTTATCTTATTTTGTATGTTAAAATTTTTCTTTACATATATTAACATAAACAAATTTTAAGGAATTAGAGAGTTAAAATTTTATTCAAGAGAGTACAAGTGTTGACTCATGTTTATCTGACCTGGAAGTCAACTCTAATTCACTGCCTTCCTTCATTTTTTTAAGGCTTATTGTCACTGAGAAGATCATGCTGATCATGTGAAAACATTTGCAGGGATAGAACGTAGGATACATGAACTCACACTGAGGGAGAAGGAAGTATTTTAATCCCTTCATAAGTAGCTGTTATAGTATTCATGAAAATATTTTGGTAGCCTTACTTACTGTGATTTGTATTATACTTTTAAGCTACATGGTACTGTATATCTATTAAATTTTTAGAGGATTAAGATTGTGAGATTTATTGATACAGTTTACAGATGGGCTTGCAGCTCCTTCCTAGTAAATTAACTTTGGCCTTGGTTGAGAACAATACAGAACAACTTTAAAATTATGTGTGTTGCAGGAAAAAAGTTCATTGTATAATATCATGTAATACCACATTTTGGCCCCTATTTTCCCTCTGTCTTGAGTGCTCTTGCCCTCTCTTACCCTCTTTTATCATGTAATGTATTCTGCCATGTTATGATGCAGTAAGAAAGCTCTTACCAGACGTGGCCCTTGGTCTTGGACTTCTCAGGCTCCATAACCACGAGGCAAACCATGGATCAATTTTCTGTATAAATTACCCAGTCTGTGATATGTTACAGCAGCAGAAAATGGAGTAAGATATCTATTTAGTAATACCTATGAATGGAGACATTATGGTTACTAGAAAATTACATTTCTGATTATACACACTTGTTTCATTTTGGGGGTTGCTTGTTACAGACACTAAAATGTCACTTATTTTCCTAGTATTTTGGTTAAAAAAACTGCATTCAATACAAGGATTATAGTTTATTACCCCCGAATCACTCTACCCATACTACCAAATATTAGTTTTTCTTAGTAAGAATGGAATTTTGGACAATCTAGAAGACTTTCTCCTAACTTTAAATGAAACTGTTCTATTTGTACATTGGGATTACAAACACAGATACAAATTTCTGACATATATACCCTAGATCAGAGTTGTTGGCTGTGGACGTAGGATGATACTGTATGAGTAATACTTTGCCCATATAGGAAGGAAATGAAAATGTGTCTATTGTTTTCTTTGTTTAGACCAATGTTTAAGAGTTAGCAACTTTTGAAGATGTTGTGCTAATGAGCTCGCCTGTTTCCTTTTGGTATATCATTGGGGGTGAGGCAAGGATGACTATGTATGAGGTTAATAAAGACTATGTTTGTTTGCTGACTTATGTAAAGACTATACAAGTGGCAAGAAGAGCAACCAGTCTATATGCTGTTATTGGTAGCTCTTTACATCTTGGGTTGCTGACATCAGCTGTAAGCCTTCAGGGTCCCCATACTTGGTTCCAGCCTTCCTTTCTTTCCACTTTTCCCAAGAGAGCCTTCATTTGTAGCCAGAAGCCTCAAACATACACTCAGGTTCTATTTTTGCACTGTTGTACCGAATGTCATATAAGCTATTATTCCTAAATAACATTCAATATTAGCTACTTATATGGATCCCTCGGTCTTCATCTTCTTTACACACACGAAACACCTATTAAACCTCAAGTCAGAGCTCACCTATTTTTTTAAGGTTTTCTCTGACCATTGTAGACATTGTGATATCTCCTTCCTTATAACTCAAACAGTATTACCACCACTCATTAACCACAATGTCCTTTAAGATCTCTTTTAGTATACTGTTATTTCAGTTTCTGTGCATTTATATTTTATTTTCACAAGTAAATTAGAAACTTATCAAGAGATGGACAAATGTAGCTTTCAGTATTTGGGACTATTTTTTATACAAAATAGGTATTTAGGACATATTTGACAGATGAATGTATGAACAGGGTTTGCTACCAACCACAAACTAGAACCCAGTATAACATGTGATATCTCGTCTTTGCATCTCTAGTTTATCACTCATTTGCTAAGGTGCGTTTCTACAACCACATGTAGCTTTTAAAATAATACATAATTAGATAATATGCATATATTTTGTATAGGAACAAAAAATAAGTAGAACACACAATTTCCTCAGAAAATTACACAACCACATAGTACTATGGTTTACAACCCACAGACCAGAATTCAGTTAGTTGGTGATACTTGTTTTCTGTAATTGAGCTATGTTTACAATCCTTAACAAAATTGCCCTGATAAAGGGCAGACAACCACAGGCATTTTGCTGGCTCATAATCCTGTGATTTCTGAAATGTATGGTAGATTCAATGGATACTAAAGCATAACCACACTTTAAACAGTAAAGAGGAATTATAACATCTTGTATAAAGTATCATATAAGCTTTTAGCCCTGAATGACTTTCAACATGACCTACTTAATCATAACAGTATAAAAACTAATTCCAGTCATTTATTTTTAAAAAACAGTATATGGAACTTTCTCCACATTTAAACACTAGTTAGATTATCATTTGGATAGGATGTTTCTGCATATATTTTTAGATAAAAACATTCCAATATGACAAGAAATATGACTGATATATTTTCACAAATACAGCATAACATATATACAATTGAGTACCTTTCATTCCAAACTATTCACCTTAGGATAGTGTTTCTCAACTGGAAGCCATCTAGTGGATAGATACTAGGTATGCCGCTTACACACAGGATGCTCCCTCACAGCAAAGGATTGTCAGTAGTTCCAAGGTTGAGAAACCCTTCCTTAAAGAATATTGTGCAGTGGTGGTGTTACCACCAAAATATTTTGGAAAATACTTTTCAGAATTTCCTATTTGAATGTACTTATTGGTGGCAACTGTTTATTCCTTGCAAGCTATGTTTTATTTTAGATTACTTCTCATGACTCCCAGGAATGATATATTTAATTTATGGAACAAACAAAACATGCAGGCAGATATTCACATACCACTTGCATACACGCAAACAAAATGTATTAATCAGTTCTAACTAATTCAGAATTGGGCCTGATTAGAAAGTGGAAGTCTTAAACTTTACTTTTGTATAACATTCAAAGGAATAATTTATAGATGAGCAGTTTTTCAGGATGAGCTTCACAACCTTGACTGTCACTTAACTCCCAACTGGGGAGTTTAGAATCAAGGGAAATTTTGTACTGTAAATGGTCCTTTGCCAGCTCAAAAACAAGGAATTGTAGAGCCTCAAAAATTTCAACTGAGAAGGTATTAATAATATAAACACTTAGCTCCCTCAAAAGTGTTAACTGAATAACTTTCACTAACTCTTCATGTTTTTCTGGTTATAGCCCATTGATTTAAATTGATGCTTTTTGCTTTTAATCATACAGGCCTGGTCAGATTTACTAACATGCTTCTTATGACAGTTTTTTATCTGCAGTTGTAAAATTTCAAAAGCCCTGAAAACTAAAGATTTTTGTAACTCACCTGTTAGCAAAACCTGACTTGAACTAATGTGAAACTATTAATACCTTTAATTTACTCATATAATGTGAATATTCATATTCTTCACTACAGAATTATTAAGGTGTTTTATTTCAGAGAGCTTAGTATGTAATATTTTTATCTTTCTAAATTTGAATAACTTCAAATTCTAAATTTGCAAGTGTGAAGTCAATAAGAATTATAATAGCAGATGCTAAATAGTTTTATTCTCATGTTTTTCTTTTATAAATTGCTATAGTTTTTCAACTTTAATCGTTTGAAATAATTATGGAAACAACTTTGTACTCTATCAATGGAACCAACATTTAGTGTACTCGGTGACCGAAAATAAAATAGTAAAATTTATCAAAGACTTTCAGAATTTTCAGTTAATTTTATAAGGAAGGGAATAAATAAGTATACCAATATTAAAGTGGTAGACGATATGATCAAGCAAATGACAAGAGAAAACGTGTGTATTGCCAATATATATATATATATATTTTTTTTTTTTTTTTTTTTTTTGAGACGGAGTCTCGCTGTGTCGCCCAGGCTGGAGTGCGGTGGCTGGATCTCAGCTCACTGCAAGCTCCGCCTCCCAGGTTTACGCCATTCTCCTGCCTCCGCCTCCCAAGTAGCTGGGACTACAGGCGCCCGCCTCGTCGCCCGGCTAGTTTTTTGTATTCTTTAGTAGAGACGGGGTTTCACCGTATTAGCCAGGATGGTCTCGATCCCCTGACCTTGTGATCCGCCCGTCTCGGCCTCCCAAAGTGCTGGGATTACAGGCTCGAGCCACCGCGCCCGGCTATTGCCAATATTTTTATAAATTAAATGCTCAACTCACATAATCTTTTAAAAGTACGGGATAAAATTCGATATCATTCTCCGCAAGTAGGCAAAGATTGTAAAAACCGATGAAAATAAATGTTATCAAGGATGCAAGAAATAGCCATTCTTATGACCTGCTTATAAGAATAAATTTGTACAAAATGTCAAAAGATATATTGAGTTTAAATCCTTTGGCCAAAAATGATTCCACTTTTTGAATTGGTTCAAAGTAAATAACTGCAATGTAGCACAAAGATACATATGTGGATGTTTGTCACTACTGTATTTTATTTAAAATGACCAAAATACCCATGATTAAAAATTGGTAAAATAAATTATTATGTAGCCCTATAATATGATATAAATCATATTATAAAGAATATGTAATGTCTTAAGAAAATGTCCAAGATATATTCTATGTAAAAAATGCTAGAGTTTAGAAAATAGTATGTACAGTTTATCCTATCTTCTTTATATCCAAGTATATATATATGTGTGTCTTGCTTTGTGTTTATATATTTCCACATCTCCATTTTTTACAGTAAATAGATTTGAAATACAGAGTCCTTTCTATTATTTTATATTTTCTGAGTTACATATAAATATCTAAAATTAATTGGGGGAAACTAAGCTAAGTCCTACATACACTCCACAAAGAGCAGAACCTCCAAGAATCAAAACTGAAGCAAATATTATGAGAAACTCAAGCCATTTTCCAATTCATTGCCTTGATGTCCAATAAAAAAGATTGGTACCTACAGATGGGAATGAAAAGATTTTGCTTCGTGGCATTCATTCCATTTCATGATATACTATTGTAGCAGAAAATATCATGACTTCCTGAGAAGTGTTGTAGTTTTACAGAATTTTAGCTTGCTTTCTGTATTTGCAATTCTGAAATCTCTTCAGTACCTGATTACTATTTCAATAAACGGAGAGTACTATTTCCCTCCCTGGATCTCTCATTTCTAATATTAGCACACTGGGTGGAATTTTTACCTCTTACTTATGGTGTCCAGCTCACAACATCTTAACCTGGCAAGAGGACCAAACTAGCTGTAAATCTTACCACTCAGACCACACTTGATTATTGTATGATGGCAGTATTAAACGTGAATAAAACAGCTAGAGCATTAGAGTGTTCTTGGAAGAATAAACACAAGTTGGAAGTCTTATGTGGATAGTGCAAAATACAGGAAGGCAATGAATCATGTAAACATCAAATGAAAGGTTGGTAAGGAAGCCATTGGAGTCTGTCAGGCACTCCCTGCAGTAAATGGCATATTCCATTCCTTTCCCTTTCACTCAGTTTGGGAAAGGGGGTTCTGTGAAATCTCTAAAAGATCCCAAAAGATTTTATAAGTTCTTATTCCTGTGTAAAGGTACACTTTGAATAGAATGAACTGAAACCCGCTGAAGAGGATTTTTAGTTTATATGAAATGGACACAAATATGTCATGGTGCTTACCTCCCTGACTGTTTTGCCTTCTCCCACAAACAGGAAACTGTTAAGGCAGCAATAATAGAAGAGCAGAAACGAAGTGAAAAGGCTGTGGAAGAGGCAGTGAAAAGAACAAGAGATGAATTGATAGAGTATATAAAAGAACAGAAAAGGGTAAGTATCTCCTGAAGAGTTTTAATTTGTACTTCAGTAAACTCAGTCAGTGACTTCCATACAATACCATGAAATTGTAAAATATTTAAAATGCCCTCTGTCATCTAACTTACGAATCTTCATCTAAGGATATTTTCTGAT
Source organism: Trachypithecus francoisi (assembly GCF_009764315.1). NCBI lineage: Eukaryota > Metazoa > Chordata > Mammalia > Primates > Cercopithecidae > Trachypithecus > Trachypithecus francoisi. The sequence goes on along the minus strand of NW_022681456.1, from coordinate 102,776,455 downwards.
ATAATTATATATTCTGATAGTTATGTCTATAAACATAAATCCCATCTGTCAGCAAAAAGCAACAGTGAATAATTTCTTGGTAGACTCCTAGAAATAACCTATAGCGTTTCCAGTTTAGCTTTACTCACAAAGATAATAGACAGTTCTACATTTTTAGTCTTTTGCCATACATTTGTTAATTTCTTATAATATTTATAGACATGTATATGCATCCTTTAAGCTTTCTGACTGTATTAACACCACTGTAGTTCTAATGGACATAATTACAGTTAGCAAATTCAGGCTCTTCTGCCATAGTGCCACTTCAAAACCAAAACTCAGAATATGCTTGTAAGAGTTTAGAATGCATATTAAAGCTTTGAAACAAATATCATTTTCATACAATGTGGTTTTATTAATGTTATTCTGAGCAGTAGCTGAAAATGATGGAACTAACTTGATTTGTTGTCTTTTCAACAAATATTCAGTCCTCTAAGCAATACACAAAATAAGAAACTCTTTATTAGATGTTTACTGTAATCTTCTCTGTAATAAATATATATATAAAATATATAATAAAATTTTTCACATACAGTGTTTTAGGATGTTTTCTTTATATACTTAGTATATGTTATATATTATATAAATATATTTAAATATTTGTGTGTAAATATATATATTGCAAACATATATTGCATTACATAATGTAACAAAACAAACATAAACTGTGTGTATGAGGTAATTTGACACATAGCTAAACTTAATTGGTGGTCAGAATGGCAAAATAAATAGAAAACGTACGATAAGATATTATCCTGCATTTGGCAGTTCAAGAAGTGCACTAAAAGCTCATGACACTACTTTAGTCCTATACTTTTTTTTTTTTTTTTTTTGAGACAGAGCCTTGCTCTGTCGCCCAAGCTGGAGTGTAGTGGCGCAGTCTCTGCTCACTGCAACCTCTGCCTCCCAGATTCAAGCAATTCTTCTGCCCCAGCCTCCTGAGTAGCTGAAATCGCAGGCAGCTGTCACCATGCCCGGCTAATTTTTTTATTTTTTACTTTTAGTAGAGATGGAGTTTCACCATGTTGTCCAGGCTGGTCTTGAACTCCTGACCTCAAGTGATCCACCCACCTCAGCCTCCCAAAGTGCAGGGAATACAGGCATGAGCCACCATGCCCAGCCATCCAATGCTCTTAACTTGAAGTCAAATTTGGTATGATACAAAGAAAATCGCCACCTCCTGATGGCTACAATTAGGTTTCAACAAAGGAGAATTTGTCACCAGAGTAAAAACTTGCTAAGTAGTCTTTCCAGATAAATTAACCATTCACAGAAACATTTTATGTGGGATTAAATCTTTGTACAGTTTACCTCAGAGTGTTTTTAAAAGCATTTTCACTCAAATTCCTGATAGATGTCTAACCTTCTAAAGAGTAAATTCTGAGCCAAAGAGTCAATTGACTTTTCAAGGAGTATTATGTGCTCAGAAAACTCCTGTTTCCATATGTACCCACAAAGAGTTTATTTTAAATAATCTTATTCAAAAGTAATCATTCAGCAAAGGAATTACAGGTACATTTATATGCATACAGGGATTGCAATTGTGAAAGAACTTAAGTATCAAATAAATTCAAGACTTCTCGTGGGTATATCCTTTTTTATCATCTCTTTTTTAAATTATTTATTTTATCTTAGTAGGAACACTCAACATGAGATCTTTCCTTTTAACATTTTAAGTCTATAATACTTTATCATTGACTATAGATGTACAGTGTTGTACAGCAGAGCTTTAGAACTTATTCATCTTGCTTGACCGAAACTTTATGCTGTTGTTTGGGTATTTCCTGTTTCCGTCTAACCCAATCCCCTGGTATCCACCCCTCCACTCTAATTCTATGAATGTGACTAGTTTAGATACTGTATATAAGTGGAACCATGTGGTATGCGTCTTTCTGTGACTGGCTTATTTCACTTAGCATAATACCCTCAAGGATCATCCGTACTGTTCCATATTGCATCAAAGGGTTGCAGTCAAAGGATTGCAGAATTTTTCTCATTTTTAAAGCTGAATGATATTTTGTTGTACATATATACCACATTTTTTATCCATTCATCTGTCAATGGATATTTAGTTGTTTCCACATTTTTAGTGTCTTGTCTTAATAGTATATCAATCTTTATTAGTACCAATCCTTATTTGAGCTCTAAATCTGAATAAGAAATTATATAACAAAGCAAACTCATTCATAAGATTGTTTTAGACTAACATTTCTTCGGTTGAGATGGAAGATTTTTCTTGAAAGAAAATAATTTTAAAGATAATGTTACTTTTCTGACAAAGGGAGTTACGTGGTTACCATAAGAAGTGCGTATAATAAGAATAAGAAATGCCTTTTTAAGAGATACCTGGTCCCCCCATGAAGCAAATTAACTTTGAAAAGAACTGACAATGAATTCAGGCATTTAGTCTGTATGGTCTTGCAAATCATACTAAAGGCCTAATATTCACTTGTATTAGTCAGTAAATCAGTTACCACATGCAGAGACATTATTAAAATAACAGTAAAGAAACCATGACATTAGGTTTCATTTGCACTGAAGTTCTACTTCTCTTTGCTTGTTTCCTTATATATTAAGGAGAATAAATCTAATACCTACCTTACAGAGTTGTTATGAGTTAATACATCTAATAACATAGCAGCTATAGTAAGGACTCAATAATATATGTGTTATGCTAATTATCATCTTTACCATGTTATTTACAGAAAATAGAAACGACGAGCAGCATTATTGTTGCTAATTTTAAAATGTGCTCTTTAGAATAGTGTTTGGTGTTCTATTTCTTCTGAAGTTTACAGTATGCTAAAGTTTTATTTCACTTCTGTTACAGAATATTAAAACTGATTTAATCAGTATACTTGTAGGAAATTTATTACTTACACTTTGGGATTTTAAAGTTTTATTAATAACACATACTGTGGCATATTTTTAATATTTGAATGTTTGTATCTTTCCAAACAGAAAAGCTATAAAAAAGAAAGTCAATGAATGATCTGAAATGAAAGCACCAACTAATTACTAGACCTCTTATGTAAATTTTTAAAAATTGAGATTCTCTATATTCTTCTTTTGCAAAAATGTATTTCAGTGTTTTGAGTGAAGTTTTATGAGTATCTTGGGGTTTGGAAAATTTTCATACACAAAAAAGATATCTCAGAGTTTATAAACTAATACTTAGGAAAAACAAAAGTATTTTAGTAAATTCATAATCTTCTTGTCTGTTTTCCAAAAGACTAAGTTAGGGCAACTCACATCTACTTCTTCCTTTGGAAGATGGATTTCTATTTACATCAGAGAAGAACACATTTCCAGAACAAAAATTTTCCTTTCCCTTCTCCAGGATTTTTTTTTTTTTAACTAGAGAGTCAACTTGAGATTTTCAACATTAGTCAACTTAAAAGCCCGATAGACCTTGTTTCCAACTGAGCTTGAATTTCAGTCTGTGAAATTCTGTTCTTGAAGTTTTTGAAAATCTTTGAAGGAAGAAGTCTACTGTGTATTAGGTCCTACCTTTTATGTCTTTTGTCCTAATAGTCTTTCATTAGGCATCATTGTACTTTTACAGAATTCACTAAAAGTTTGAAATGAAGACTTTTCCAGTACATCTTTTTTTAGTCTTTTACTTTTAAAAGACAGAAAAACACAGAATGAAAACTTCAAAATACTTAATTTTTCAAATAACTTATGGATTATCTAACAATATAAACACAATGGATTTATAAATTGCTATATAAGGTTACATAGCTCTTTCTGTGTCTCTGAAATTAATAAGTATTTAATAAGTTATCCATTCCTGTTTAGTAAAATTACACTCAGAATTATACTAGAATTAAAGTTAGAATTCTACTGAGAAAAATTTTAATTTTAAATGCTATTTGCCAATTTTTGTGTGTCAAATCAATAGAGATTTCACTAAACTTTATAAATAACCTAGTATTCGTCTGGTCTAAACATCTTAGGACAAAGGGGCTAACTGTCCATGTACTAATTAAGTAAAGTATAATTTACATTCAAATTACATCCTAAATTATTTACTATGTCAGATACATAGTACTTGTAATATTCGTCCGAGTCATAATCATTACCAAAAATTACTATGGAATGAAAATATCCAAATAAGGAGAGCTTTTAAAATGATCAACCAGAAAAATAATTTAAATCAATGATGAATTAGTTTTAGTGATAAAAATGCCTTTCTTATAAGAATTCTACCTCATAATCTTTTTAGAAATTTCTCTGAAAAATCTCTCATGCTAATCCCGAGGAAAAAAAAAGATCATTACATTGAATTTATGACTTTAATGTGGAATCAAAAAGATAATCTGTGGCCTCAACACTCATGAATTTTCCATCAAACTTGGCAGAAATTATCTAATTTTTAATGGATTTAGACATTTCCAATATAACATACAATAGAGAAGAAAAGGCAAACAGGAAAACCTAAAAAGGTTTAAAAATATATTTAATCTTTCTGTGGATCAGCAAGGTACCTGCTAGTACAGTGATTTGCATTGAAGGACCATATCATATAAATTCTGTAGTAGAAGTTGCAAACTACAACTTATGGGTCAAATCCAGCCTGCTGCCTGCTTTAACAAAGTTTAATTGAAACACACATTCATATCCATTCATTTTTGTATTGTCCACTAACTGAAGCCATGCTTCAGTAGCAGAGTTGAGTAGTTAAGAGAGGCCATCAGGACATATAACCCCAAATATTTACTATCTGGTTCTTTAAAGAAGAATGTTTATCAACTCCCATTCTAAATCATCAAAATTATATTGCGGGGAAAGTTTCTTCCTTTCAGCCCTTTAAAATTTTTATTCACTTATTATGCCTCAGGGTAACTAGACAATTGAAGTCTCTTAGGTGCTATTCTGGAGAAGATTTCTCTCTATGTATTAATTGCCACGTAAGGTATTATAATACATCGTATCTGATCATTAGTGCCATAAACTTTATTTTATAAATGAAGATGGCAGAAAAATGAGATGGAAAAGAATACATCCCTGACACTTCCCTAGGGAGGAACAATTTGTGGTTCATAATGACCGACAGCCCTTGCATTAGAATGAAGAGTTCCAACCCATCCCAAAAGTTAAGACTGTTACACATGAGTTTGCTATGAGGAAGGAAGTGTGAATAACATTCAGCAAGCAACAACTACTCACAGCCAAGCAGTGATTCCTAAAAAATAAAATTTCATCCAAATGTAATAAAATATTATTTTTCCTCTTAAGAAACAAAATTATTGCCTGTGTTTTCTAAATCACCTCCAGGAAAATAACCTTCACTTTAGAGTATCCTTTTAATTTAGGTTTTTAGAGAAGAGTAAGAAGCAATTTTCTTTACTTCACAGGTTTTGTGGTCAAGGCATTGTCAGAATTTTTTAAATATAAAAGGACTCTTTTAATCTAGTTTTGCTGCAATATTCTTGGGCGTTTGCATCTCCAACTATTAAAAGATAATATTTAGACAAAATGAACTTACCTTATTTTCTGACCAGTTACACAGTTAATTGAATAAACCATTATTTCAATATAAGTTATTTAATATCTCATGGTCCCTTACTTTTCTCTTCTTAGAAACATGGAAATTTGACTAGCTGACCTCTAATGACTCTTAAAGTCCTAAAATTCTGTTAAGACTATGAGTAACATTTTCCTTGACAGTTGATAAACCTCTTGAGAGGTTTTTAATTCTTGATATAAATCAGTTGCATCATAGTAGTTACATTATGTGGCATTTATACATTAGTATAGAAAAATGTCACTTTCCTGACATTCCCTAGCCTCCTGCCCCGTTCTCATCCTAATTAATCTTCTATCCAACCTGGAGGAGGCTGTGTAGTTGTATGTGCAAGAAGGAGCTCATTAACAATTCAACTGTGGTCTAAAGCATCTGCCCTTGTAACTTTTGATTTGGGTCTCATATTTGAAAATGCTTTTATGTAACCAACTCATATTAGAAATCATACTATACCCTCACATTCATTGTTGCCTGTTTTCAGGTGTACCTCATTTTTTGATGCCAGCGGGAATTTAGCCTTCTCTGCGTAAGCTGTATTGTAATTTAAATCATTAGAAGTTTACTTTCCAAATTTGTATAATTGTATCCATCTCAGGTGGCACAATAAACAAATGGAAAATATTTGGATTTAGAAAAATAGCCAGTACTAACCATCTTGCCAAATGATGTTTCAACTAGGTCACAAATTTATCCTGCTCCTTAAATTAAAAGCATAGGAAATTTGATTTGAAAGAGAGGTTAGTGAAGCCAATGAAGTAAACAGATTTTAAAGGTTTTATAGTTGTTTAAGGTTAATATAATTATGATTTTAAAACTTATTCACTATTTTTCTATCTTAAACTCTTTAACAGCTTATTTCACAAATTATACTTTAAAACCAAATTTATTGCTATCTCCCACTTTATATTTTATCAGTCTTCTTGATGATCTGTCTTGTTTTGCTGTTCTCACTTGCATAAGAACAATCTTGAAAAAGCTTACTGATATGTGGACAATCACACACTTTGGTGAGACAACCCTATTTGTTATTTCCATTTCAACAGTGTGTTAATTGAGATGATGTTAAAGATAAAGCCCAATGCTTAGATTATATCCCATTATTCCTGTAGCAAGGAATATAAAATATGTTTTAACTTAAAATCAAAATGTAAATTTGTGCATGTACACGTAAAAACTAGTTTGGTGTAGTAGTTAATGCGGTATTTTTCATTGGTTTTTGGATGGATTCTAATCAAGGTACAGTGAGCATAAAGACGTTGGAGGCATCTAGTATATGAAAATGTTTATCTCTCTTTTTACCTAATGACTCAAAATTGTTCATCTCAATAATCACTTCTTTTTGAGATGGAGTCTCGCTCTGTCGCCCAGGCTGGAGTGCAGTGGCGGGATCTCAGCTCACTGCAAGCTCCGCCTCCTGGGTTCCCGCCATTCTCCTGCCTCAGCCTCCCGAGTAGCTGGGACTACAGACGCCCACCACCTCGCCCAGCTAGTTTTTGGTATTTTTTAGGAGAGACGGGGTTTCACCATGTTAGCCAGGATGGTCTCGATCTCCTGACCTTGTGATCCGCCCGCCTAGGCCTCCCAAAGTGCTGGGGTTACAGGCTTGAGCCACCTCGCCCAGCTAAATAATCACTTCTTGAATTACTATAATGGCAGCTAACTTTATTCGTTGGTAAAATGATTTAACTTTAAAAACATGTATTCACTGATGCAGGAGAATCACTCGAACCCAGGAGGTAGATCAAAAAAGCTGTGCGAGACCAGAAGCACCATGTCTTTTAAAGCTTAAAGCCTTATTTTGGAAGGAAAGTATAAGAACGTACTCCTTAGGGAATTACATGAGGTCAAAATAATAGCTTGAAGCAGTAATAGACACCACTGACACATGACAGTGCTTGAATAAAGACCTAATGCATTATGCTGACAATAATTGACAACAAAATTCTGGAAGATCACTTAAGACTATGATGATCAGCTTGGACTTTTGGTTTCTGTCAAATGAAAACATTTTAGTTTAATAAAAAGAGGAAAAATAGTCTGTGAGAAGCCAAAGGATTTGGTTTCTTAAAAGAATAAGCAAATTTATGTATACAAATTTTTGTAAATAAGTCTATTTTCTAGATTCTTGATATACCTTTTAGATGCAATTCTAGAATATCTGGGCTCATAAAGCTCAGATTATTGGGGGCAACAGACATGGAGGGAATTTTTTTGGGTTTATTATATTGATATGCCCTTCAGCCACCCTTAGAAGTTAAAAATGTCTGTGTGTGTGTGTGTGTGTGTGTGTGTGTGAACGTGTAGGTGTATGTATGTGTGTGTATGTATGAAAGTGTATATGTGTGTGTGTCTGTTTGAAGGACCTTTATTTGTGAGATGTTTATTAAGGGCCCACAATTGCCTTCACTGTTCTCACTCCAGCCCATACTATTAAACTGTTTAGAAGGAAATGGAGAATGAAGTGTTATTACAAATTGCCTGCATCTTAATCTGTCTATATATATCTGTATGTTTACACAGTGTGCATCTGTGTATACTTTTCACTATCCCATCTTAAACTACGTATGGAGAAGCTTCAGTATAAATTTTTTTTTCATTCTATAAAGAAATATTATGGATACCTTTAATAGTTGGAGCACTGTGCTTAGGCTACAAGGACAAATAAAATAACCAATAAAGAGAGCCTATATCCTAGTATTCTTAATAATGATATATATTTGTTTAGCAACTAAAATTTATAAAGTTTTTTATATGTTATTTGACTCTTATACTTTATAATCACTTGCATGTTTATTATCCTTTTGTAAACCAGAAAATCCAGATGATAGAAATAACATTTCTGAGATTACATCTAATAATGGCATATAGCTAAGACTTGATCCAGAGCTTTTTCTACTATATCACACCAATGGCCCTTGTCAACTTCCTGTATACTAGCCATTTCACTTTACTATCTAGGATGAAGCCAATATCTGAAGAAAATTATTAAAGCCCACAGTAGTTAGAACCAGTGAAGAGTTACAGCTGTAACATGAACAGTTAAGAGAACTAGAAGGGCTGGAGGTACTCAGTAATATAGAAAAGGACTGGCCAAGAAAACAGTGAGCCCACATGTCACCACTATATTTTATTATATGTTTTAACTATAAAACTATGTTGTTTTTGTTTCTTATGTAGGAAAAGATGATGACAGTTTCATGGAAATCATTGTTCAAAGTGAACTGTTAAAGATATAACCTTGAAGAAGAGTTTCAAAGATGGGAACTTGTTCAACTAAGAAAGAGTTGCTTGCTGTAAAAACTCAGCAATATAGACTCCCAGAAAACAGTACTACTGTATGACCTCAAAACTAAATAAATACCAATTAAGTTGAGTATGCATGCATACTCACCTTAATGGAAATTTAAGTAAAATGTTCTATATTAGAAAAAAATATAAAATAAACACCATTTATTGGGTCCCAAGTTTGTCCAAGATACAATAGTGGGTACTTTATAATTACTGTCTCAATCCTCACAACAACCCTAAAATAAGACCTCATTTTACAGGTAAGGAAAATTGAGAGTCAGTGACATTAGATAACTCCCCAAGATCAGTAAGAGGGTCAAGATTTTAACTTGGTTCTGTTTGCTACAAACTATACGGTGACATTGTAGGATCGTCCTTGGTAAATTTTTAAGACTGATTGAATAATTTACACATTATTTTTCATATAATATTTAGGAATTTTTAGTTTTTCCACTAACAGGAATTTAGTATACCTTTCTGTTTTTACAGGCTCCATCTAACTTGTGCCTTTTCAATAAGACCTAGATAAATTGGGAAGAAAAGTAGAACTTTGGTCACATGCCTATTTGTGTGCAGTGAACACAAAAGCAGCTAAGAAAATACTGTTTGTGGATTGTACCTTAGAGGGGCAGGACTTATATGCATGGAATATGCCCCAACATGTAAAGATTTTCAAAAAGTGGCCGGGCGCGGTGGCTCAAGCCTGTAATCCCAGCACTTTGGGAGGCCGAGACGGGCGGATCACGAGGTCAGGAGATCGAGACCATCCTGGCTAATACGGTGAAACCCTGTCTCTACTTAAAAATACAAAAAACTAGCCAGGCGACGAGGCGGGCGCCTGTAGTCCCAGCTACTCGGGAGGCTGAGGCAGGAGAATGGCGTAAACCCGGGAGGCGGAGCTTGCAGTGAGCTGAGATCCAGCCACTGCACTCCAGCCTGGGTGGCAGAGCAAGACTCCGTCTCAAAAAAAAAAAAAAAAAAAAAAAAAAAATTTTCAAAAAGTGCTAAAACAAGAAAACGTAATAAACATACACTACCTGGCTGTCTAACATCAATATATAGCCATTGCCAATATTTAAACCTAACCTTCAAAATACATTCTTCTTCCATACTTACTTATAGTAACAGTAATATCAACTAAAATAATAATAGAAGCTATCACTTGTAAATCAAGCTATCACTTATAAAAACAAAAATATGCTCACTCATTGTCTACAGAGAGGATGACCTGAAATATTTTGTGGCACCCAACCACAAGACAAGTATTGCTCTGAGCCTGAGTGGTCTGATCATTCAACTTCTGCTGTCACAATCATCTTGAATCTTTGTCCATGTATATGAGAGTCATTTGATACGGCTTTCTACTTGAGCATGCCCGATTTAATAGATTGGTGGATCAGCTAAAACAAGTTCATTTTGGGCAGATCAGGTCACATTTGTTTTTTCACAGTCAAATATACAATGTTGAATAACACTTAGGAATGAGATAAGTGCTGCTTTTCAAAGGGCTAAGATTTTCCTGTCTGATGACTTTGTTCCAAAACCTTAGAGATTTCTACTGGGATTCCTCTATTAGAACTTGCCACAAGCTCCGCATAGAATCTCAATAAACTGCTAACAGTTCTAACACTCACTGAATCTATTGCTCATTAATTAGGGCCAGGTAGATGTGCTCTAGTCTGGACTAGCAAAGAAGCCTCCTTTTTCTCTGGGTCCCACTCACAACTGGAGGCTTTCAGGTCACTTCATACAATAGGTCAAAGCAGGACTCTCAAACCAATGTATAATACCACAAAGTTCCACCTAGCAATATGCCTCTTTTTCTTAGTAGTAGGAGGTGCAACATGCAGTAAGTTGCCTTTAACTTTGTAAAGTCTATCCTGGTATACGCAAGATCACTGGACCTCCAGAAATTTTACAGAGGTATAGTTCTTATATTTTCATGTGCTATATCTTACACCTTAACGGATTCATAGGTATACTTCCCCAAAGATTCTTGAGTAGTTATTACTTCCTGGTTTCTAGGTTCTGGACACATATGTCATCAATGTAGTTGTCATATATGATGGTGAGACACTAATGATCTTTGTGAAATATATTGTGGTACAGAGCCAAATAATTTATATAACCCTAAGATGAAATGGTTTACTATTGTACCTGTCATATAAATACAGCTGTTATAGTTGTTCTCTGTGTATTGAGATACAGAGAAAAAGCATTTGCCAGATTAATAGTTGTATACCTGGTCCTAAGAGCTCTAGATGTACATTTTTAAATTCACATCTATAACAGCAGCTGCATTTGAAATCACTATCTGATTAAGTCTCTTATAAATCACTCTCCTCCAATGTCTACTGCATACTCTGGAGATAACTATGTTACATGTGTAAGGCCCAATTGGGCTAGATATGAGACAGATTCAGATGGAAACTTCATTCACCATTTGATTCTGATAACATCCATTCTGACCAGTAGTACAAGGCGGTATTCTAGTTCTTCAGTTTTAGTCTTAGTTCAGAGTTATTATACAATGGTACACAAAAGACCTGATATTTCCTTTTCTCCAGTGGAGCTACCTAGATGAGGAAGACCAAACTGAAGATTTACAGTCTCTTATCTGTGCTATTATTGCAATAGACATTTTCAAGGAGGTGCAATCTCGTCTTCACTCAAAAAACCCTGGGCATGTGAATTGACTCAGGACTGGACATTGGAGAAGACATTACAAATTTTTGTTGTAGTAGCTCATGTCAGGCCTTTGTTTATTAAGTCTGGATATTTTTATAATTTTAAGTTGGACTTTTTGGGATGCCTATCAGTTTTGTTCATATGGTTCATCTGATCAAGTACCCAAAGCTAATGTCCCTGTAGGTCAGAGCATTCTGATTACCATTTCCTCCTGCTTCTTATAATTAGGTGTGTCTACTTGAGTTTTGCTACCTCAGCGTCCCATAACATTGAAAGCCATGTAGCCCACCAGCATTCGTAGCCTACAGAAGACAGACACTGTTGTTCACAGACACTGACTTTTACCTTTCAAGGAGCAATGTTGTGGAGTAAATGGTAGCCTTGATTATTGCTTGAATTGAGAATTTAGCATCACAAGACTTTATCTTTTTAAAGCTGTTGTGTGAAATTAGTGTGTGTGAAACTAATTTTGTTTTTGAATTCTTCATGTTCTTCAAATTTTTCCATGTCCATAGCCCCTGGATCTGGTAATAGAAGAATCCAAATGTTGGGCCATTGAAAATCTTGCCTTTGGTGATCACTTTATTTCAAGTAGCTGTAGTTAATTATTTGTTACTTTGCTACAGCACGCTATGAACTACCAGATTTTACATTTTTACATTTTTTACATTTTACATTTTTTAAAGAATGCCAGTTGGATTTTTACAGCCATCAACCCTTACAGAACCAGGTAACCAAAATCTTTCTGATTTTCCTGAGGTTATATTGTCTTCAACCACTTCTAGAACCAATTTATATTATCAACCAGGGTTCTTCTTTTAAATAACAGAAGCTGCTTTCATCTGGCTAAGCAGCAGAGGAGTTTATTACAAGGATATTAGGTAAGCAACCAAGTTGTTAGAGGACTGGAAAACCAAGGTTAAGCTTCCATGAACAATAGCAAAAGCTACACTGCAAAACTGGCTGAAGATAAACCACTCTTTGCTACACATTCCCATCAAGCACTGGGAAAAACTATTGTATGGTTCAATCATTTCCATCCCCCAAATTTGGATACTTCTATTATCATCCTCACGAGCAAAATAGATGCTATACAGAGACCTCTAATTCCTCATTTATGAATCAAAGTCTTGCACATTTGATTCTGGTTAGTGGAGCCTTAGGAGCAGAGCAGGCTAGATAATTGAGTTTTCTGGGTTTTATGCAGGGGAATCATACCTCATAAGGCTGGAAATTTTTTAAACATAGGGAGTATATCAAAAATCAGAAAACATTACAAATGGCCACTACATTCTTTCGTAATTTCTCCCAAGTTGCTATGGTTACTGAAGAAATATTTTTCCAGCTTTTTAGTCTTTTGGCTACTTCTAAAACTGATCCTTTGAAGTTAAACTAGGTGGGTTTCATTCTTACTAGAACAGAACATTAGCAATTGCTAGGTTCATCATCTTGTAGAAAGTTTGCAACTTGGCCACCATAATATCATTCTTTTTCAAGTAATCTGAGATTTTCTACAGTTAATGCCTAAGTTATACAACACTGTTCAGAGGATATGCGATACTTTGGATAGATTAGGTTTTGGGTTCTATGTAGTTGTACTAAAAATAGTTCTTAAGGTGTATATATATGTATGTATATATAGGGTATATATACACATATATAGGTGTATATAGGGTATATATACAAATATATGTATATATGTGTATATATATGTGTGTGTATATATGTATGTAGGGCTTTTTATAAATTTTAGTGATTAAACTTATGATTTTGTTAATCAACAGTGTTTCCCCCTGATTACTCAGGGGTATTTCATATATGTTAGTAATAGTACTTTTTTCATGGAATGATGGCCACAAAGTTTACTAAAAGAAGAGCTTAAATTTCTTTCTACTAAATTCATCTAGATTAGATTTCCATTGTTTCTTGAGTCCTTGGCATCATCTGTTCTCTGTTTTTGTTGTCCCTGTAATCAATTAATCTGTTTCTTCTCTCCTCCTCCCCATTTTCTTGCTATTGAACCTGTTATCCATGGCCTCTGCTATTTTTCAACTCTGATTGTAAGTATAAAACTGAAGAAAACAATGAGAAACTAGACAGCAGAGTACTGTTTATCAAATTAAGTCACACATGTTAAGCTTAAACAAGGATCAATTTCCATCTTAACTTTGTGATAAGTATACAGGTTTTCTGGTATCTGTTTTCACAGGTTCTTATCATATCTTTGATTTTCTGGTTGTTAGAGAAGGTTGTGGCTCAGGACATTATACTACTAAATTGCAAAGTTAGATTCCACCAACCCATTTGAGTCTTTTCCAGATGACTTTTTTTCCAGTGTGGATGATTTTATGTACATTTGATTTGAAGTAAAATATTCCAAGATAAGCCCTATATCCAGCAGTGTACATTGAGATTGAGTCATAAAATAGTCCCACTACTCTTTTCACTATGGTTTTTTATAATTTTTGCTGTATACTGTGATTAATACCTTGTACTAGGAGCATATTAATCATATTTTCTTTGCCATTTTACAAAAATTTAAATGTATACTTTTTATTCATCTGTGGGGATATTTGATGTTTAAAATAAATTTATGGCTTAGTTTTTCCTTTGTCGTTTAGAGTACTTATTCATTTAAGCTTTAGTGTGACTATAATATATTCAGCACTTTGCTTTTGTCCTCAATATTTACTCCATTCCTGTGGTTCATATTTTCCTTTTCTTATATATCATGTGTTGAAAATGAAAATATCTTGTCTGGGGTGGAACTTAGCCATGGAGCTAAACAAACATGCCCTCTCCTTCTGCTCTTAGTTAGTTTTACTGGTTAAGTTACTTAACAATCCTGTTAAGAACAACAAGAACAGCTTTACATACACCTTTCTGCATCATTATATAACCATAGTTAGTAAGAATCTCTTTCACTTCTTCCACCAGTGTGCAGTGTAGTTCATTCACTCCTTTTATATTTATGACTCACACATCAGTAGAGATTATTGAAAATAGCATACACATTCAAAAATGAAAGCCCTTGAATTTAGCGAAAGAAATTAAGCCACTTGAACAGAGTTTCCAAAACTCAGAAGGAAACTGTGATGATGTGAACAAGGCATGTTCTTCTCATGTCAGTAGCAGAGTGCAAGAGAGAAAGCCCAAACAGGTAAACATTGCAAGCTTCTGATTGTGCGTTATCTGCTGATATCTCCAAAGCAAGTTATATGGTCAAGTCCAAGGTCAAGCAGCAGGGACGTACATTCCATATACCATGAAGCCAAAGCATGTCATACAGTCAAGCTCAACATCAATGGGTGAGAAAGCCTATTTATCCAACAGAGGTGAGGAAAAAGAATGGCTAAATATTTGCTCAGTGTTATGTAATCTACCATACCACCCAATATAAATTAACTATCTTCCCTCCTACCAACCTTACTGTATAATGTCACTACTCAATTTTTTCTTCTTAGTGCATAAAACGCTTTGAAATTATGTTAATGATTTTATCACTCACTATTCATTCAGTGAACAAATATCATCAAATACCTAACATATGCCAGATAGCACTCTGAGTGGTAGGGATATATCAGTAAATAAAACAGACAAAAATTCTTGTTAATTATCTTTTTCCCCTACTAATAAAATATAAGCTCTAAAAGAGAAAAGACCTCATTTGTTTTGTTCACTGCTGTATTCTCAGTATGTAGAATAAGCCTGAAACATAACAGATGTTTAATGAAATGTTGTTTAATGAAGGAGTTCCATTAAACATTTATCTAATCTAACTCTGTTTGTTCAAATTCCTTGCTCACTAGGCAGCTTTCTGATTGTGATTTGTTTCTAGCATAGGGGAAGTTTTTATGGTCAGTTTTATGAACTTGAGTTATTTCAAATCTTCTCTTAAGGAAAAGATCTATGCTTGGTATTTTGATAAATCTGTACCTGCATAGCTGAAAAGTCAATCTTGAATGTAGTAAACTCACAGACGTAAAACCACCCTGAGCCTGAGCAACTTCTATTGGTTAAGTAGTATACCTTTAATTCCCTTCTAAGCAGATGCAGTTATTAACAGTAATGCAAAGAGTTTTCACTTGAAATATATGGCACCTCATTTTTCTATTATTATTATTATTATTATTATTATTATACTTTAAGTCCTGGGGTACATGTGCAGAATGTGCAGGTTTGTTTCATAGGTATACACGTGCCATGGTGGTTTACTGCACCCATCAACCTGTCATCTACATTAGGTATTTCTCCTAATGCTATCCCTCTCCTAGCCCCCCCCTTACAGGCCCCGGTGTGTGATGTTCCCATCCCTGTGTTCATGTGTTCTTATTGTTCAACTCCCGCTTATGAGTGAGAACATGTGGTGTTTGGTTTTCTGTTCTTGTGAGAATAATGGTTTCCAGCTTCATCCATGTCCCTGCAAAGGACATGAACTTATCCTTTTTTGTGGCTGCATAGTATTCCATGGTGTATATGTGCCACATTTTCTTTTTCCAGTCTATCATCCATGGGCATTTGGGTTGGTTCCAAGTCTTTGCTATTGTGAATAGTGACACAATAAACATATGCGTGCATGTGTCTTTATAGTAGAATGATTTATAATCCTTTGGGTATATATCCAGTATTGGGATTGCTGGGTCAAATGCTATTTCTAGTTCTAGATTCTTGAGGAATCGCAACACTGTCTTCCACAATGGTTGAGCTAATTTATACTCCCACCAATAGT
Organism: Trachypithecus francoisi; assembly: GCF_009764315.1. Lineage (NCBI taxonomy): Eukaryota > Metazoa > Chordata > Mammalia > Primates > Cercopithecidae > Trachypithecus > Trachypithecus francoisi. Next base: position 102,760,181 of record NW_022681456.1, on the reverse strand, counting down.
GTAAAAGCGTTCCTATTTCTCCACAGCCTTGGTTTTATACGGTAAATACATACTCTAAGACATAGTTCTTGAAATAGCTAAACTTACCAAAGTAAGTAAGTAGAAAAATTTCATTAGACTCAAAACTTGGTATCTGTTTATTTAGCCATTTGCCAATACCTTCTGTGGTGCTACGTATGAGCCTAGTGAGAAATGACTTGTATCTTATTAAGCTATTTATTTTTGGCAGAAGCCTTGAAGCAAAAAAGATGATGTATCTAAAGTAAGCAGGATCCTCAATGAAAAATGAGGTGCCCCTAGAAGAAAACCTAGGCTATTCAGGACATTAAAAAGTCAGGAAACAACAGATGCTGGCAAGGCTGTGGAGAAACAGGAACTATTGGTGATGTAGCACCAATTCTATAAGAAGCACTCTAGTAGAAAGAAGTTTTTGTACAATCCTATACCAAGAAACGTTTCCCAGTACTTTTATTGACAAGAGTTTTGAGTTCTGTTGAGTTCTATTGCATAGATTTTATTTATTCTATTCATTTATTAACAAATATTTATTGAATATTTATATACTGGCTATATACCAGGTCCAGGATGGTAATGAACCAAGCTCTGATGGATCAGAGAACACTTCCCAGCATAATAATTTCTAAGCTAAAATTTAAAAAATAACTTCTGTCTCCACTTCCCTCATATCCAATACATAGTGAAATCTATCTTCAATATATATTCAGAATCTGATATATATTGCTGTCAACTCTTATCAACTCTTGCTATCACTACCGTCCAAGCTATTATGTTTTGCCTGATTTCTACAAGAGTCTCCTAACTGGTATCCTTACTTCTACTCTTACACTCCAAAGTTTACCTGGCTCCTTATGTTTGCTTCTTTCTTTCACAAGCTATGTACGTAGGCATGCTTATGTCACTTAACAGATTCTTATGCATCTGTTTCACTTATAGACCAAGAAAAAATGCCCTGTCTGGCAGCTAACTGACTTAAGTGAAGTTTAGTAGAAGTTTAGTAGAACAGTTTCTCTGTTGTTATAAATTAACCTATAGGAATTCTTTTGGAGTTGTCATTTCAGTTTTAGAGACTTGCAACAAAAATGACAGATCAGTAATGGTACTTACAGAAAAACGTAAACTATACACTTCAGACTATAAAAGATGTTTCCAGTAGTACTGAAAATAACGACGGTTACCCATTTGTAGTATCTGCCAAATGAACTAATTTTTACCTTATGTTTTTTAATAAATATTTTGCCAAAATATTTGGCAGAATTATTCAGCAAGAGTCAGAAAATTTTTGCCCTTCTTATTTAGTTTTTCCAAATTTCCCTGCTCAAAGAATCATTACTCTTTGCCTTTTTTCTAATTTGGGATGTGGGAAAACTAATGGAACACTGAATTTTGTATTATCAAGTGATGGGAAAGAAAAGATTTTTGTACCCTGCACTGAAATGCCATCTTACTGGCTTCTTATTGCTATCGAACTGAGAGAGGCATAATATTCCATTTCCTTGAACGAGTTATACTGCAAATCAAATGCTACGTAACTCAGAGAATTGAGTTTCATTTACGGCCATACCACCCTGAACGCACCCAATCTCATCTGATCTCGGAAGCTAAGCGGGGTCTGGCCTGGTTAGTACTTGGATGAGAGAGAATTTAGTTTCATCTTCCCACATTAAAAAATGAAGTTAAAGCATCTGTAAAGCAAAACCCAAAGTGATTATTCATTTCTTTCCTTGTTTAAGAAACATGCAGTTACTACTGCTACACTCCTCTCCTAATGATCCTCATGCCAGGAATTGCAGATTGAGATTTACCACACAGAGTCTTGACCCACAGCTATACCCCAAAGAGCAACCACATCCAAGGCACAGAAGTAAAGCCAAAAATACTGAAAGCTTCTGTATCTGAAAAGATTCTTATTTAAGATCTCAGGTGAGTCTATAGAATTGTGGACTCAGGCAATCAAACATCAATCAGACATTCAGTTTATTTTCATTTGCCTTGTATTTCTTGAAGTCCTACCAAGAAGTGCTCCAACGGAGAGCAAACAGAGATGACTGCTTAAACAGCACCTTTGCACCACAGGAAAATTTCCTTTAGGTAAACAGTGTTTCAATTCCTATGTAGATTTCACTGTATGTGGATGTGTATGAGGGCTAAAATCAAAAAGCAAATTAATGATTACACATTTCTGGAAGCAGAGACAAATTACTAAGTCTTATTTGTATTTACTTTAGTTAAACAGCTTAAATGTTTCATGTGAATGTGATGCATAGCTACTCTGTATCTATAGGGTCCTTTAATTGCAAGCAATAGAAACTGAATCAGACTAACTTCAGGAAAAGGGAATTTGTTGAAAGGTTATCAGAGGCATGATAGGAAGCTGTATACCAGACTTGGTAATGGGCAAAGAAGCAAGACGTCTTTGGAAACTCAGAGGCAGCAGCCTTAACAGTGCTCTCGTAATGAAAAATAAACTGTACAGGGCACCATTACTAGGGATGAACAAAACTAACCATTCCTGTGTCTTTGTTTCTCCACTGACTATGTAAATTCCAAGGAGGAATCATCTTATTAAGCTAGTTTGGGTCACATGCTTTCCTCTTTGCTAGGGAAAGGCAGGATTCCTAGTCACAGTCCAGTGAGTAAGAATTAATTCCCCAGTGGAATTCAGGTTGTCATTAGGAAGGAGAAATAAATGCTGGAAGCCAAAAAGCAGCAAATGTTTAACACAGCCGCTATTTATTCATTGTGTATGGTTTACCAGTCACTTTGATTCATGTGTATTATCTCGTTTAATGCTTATAACAGGGCCAGTAGTTCAGATCCTGTTATAATCCTCATTTTACAGGTAAGAAAACTAAAGCTTTGGGAAAGATCAGGTAGCTTGTGCAAGGTCACACCACTGGAAAGTGGTAGAATCAGAACTTCACAGAGAACACTAGCAAAAACCATACTTCTCTTGACAGAGCTGTGTATTAACATTGATGATAATATTTACTGAATCTGTCCTTCAGGAGTAAAAAGACAAAACCAAAATGATAAAAAACATGGTATGTAAATAGATCAAATCCACCAGTAGTCACATAAAATATAGACATTCTTTATGAGAATCAAGCTTTGGGAATAAATGTTGTATAAATGCAGAATTCATATATATGCACATAATTTTTCTCTGATGCAAATTCATGATTTAATTTCTTAATACAATGAATGATTTGAATATCTTAGTGAATGATAGTCTTGAGCCGCCTGCAAATCAAGCTTTATAAATAGGCTTGTATCGTTCTTGGTTTATAGAGAAGAGATTAAGGGGGTAAAAAACTTCCAGTGTTACATAGTGGCTGCCATCTGGAGATGCTAAACTATCTTGGTAATCCCAAGAATGAAATGAGATAATAAGCATAATGTGCCTGGTAAACTCTAAACCACACTTTTGTAACCTTGGCATAATTGACATTTTGGACCAGATAATTCCTTGTTGTGGGGGCTCTACAGTCACTGTCCCATCTGTAGCAGCATTTGGTGACCTCCACCCAATAGATGCCAGTAGTAGCCACCCCCTAGTTGTTACAATCAAAACAGCTGACTTCAAAAGCACTGCCAGTTTTCTCAGTGATATTCTTCTGGTCACTAAAGTAAGTATTCTAAGTTATAAAGATATTTGTCCAAGGGATTATACAAACTATTCTGAGTATTTGTCAGTTGTCTTTTCTTCCTTCCCTCCCTACCTTTGCCATTTTTCTAAATTCATCTTTGGAGAAAACACTGTTTGCCATTGAACAGGATATTCTTCCTAATTCCTTCCAGCTCTAGGAGTTAATGTCTTTTACTGTGCTATACCCAGATTTAATAATCAGCTGATACTAGATACTACTACAGTCTTTACCAGTTTGCCTTCGGTCAGATGCCTTCAAAAAGGGCTCTGTGATAGAGATTCATGTGCAGAAAATTAATTAGGGAATGCCCTGAGGTTCAACACCTATTGGGAAGAAGGAAATGTAGGATCGTGCAAAATATAGTTGCACAAGGGCTTCAGCTGATCCCTTAAGGAGCCCTGGAGCTGGGATGGCCCTTCAGGGTTGAATCACCTTGGGGAAAGGGGACTGATCTTTTGATCTCATACACTGACCGTCGATTGGATGGGGGAGGCCCTAAGGAAGAGTGCGTGACCTTGGCCAAGGTAGCAGTTCTTAGAGAGCGACCCAACTGAGTACCGCAAACCACTACTTCCGGCAGCTGAAGAAATTAGTACATTAGTCCTGAAGGCAGGCTCTGCACCACAGTCCATGTTTTGTACAGTCAGATCCACTTCCTCTATATAATAAGTTCTTGTAACAGCTCCTCTAGGATCCTGTTAGTTTCTCTGGTCTTCTTTTCTGGGGAAACTTAAAAGAGAAAAGTTAGTGGGAGAAGCTGTAACTCCTGCTACAGCTGTTCTCAGGAGCCAACTGATTTTTATCTCCTTTCTCTATTCTTTTTTCTAGACTCCTCTTATGCTTGGTTGAACTCTTGTTCTAGGGGTTTACCTAATGGAATAGCACAGGCCTGTATCCATGGGACCTATAAGGCCCTGGCTGCCATGTAATGGCTATGACTGCTGTGCTTGTCTGTTTACAGTCAGAATTAGGCAAGGGAGTTCTAAGAGATACCCTACTGGATCACTTGGATGCCAATCGTAATTTTACTTTATCCCATTGTGTAACAGCCCTATCTCCTTTTATTGATCAGGATCAATTACCTTTGCTTTCTTTCCTTGTATAGAGTTCTTGACATGTGGAGCCTGAAGTGACCAGGTAACAGTCATAGCTAAAAGTGTAATGAGATGCATTCTACTGTTTCCTCTGGTGGAAGCATCCCCCCTTCAGGAGTCAGTACCTCTAAAGCCCAGAGTTTGCAAGAGTAAGAAGCACATATTGTCTGAGCCAGTTATTAAGAATGGCGATAAGTAAGTAGGGCCACTCTTATTTCTACCCCTTGGTTCCTGAACCCATAAATTCTACTTTGGGGAAACATAGCTCTATTTAATGGTTATTGATTTACGGTGTATTCTGTGACCTAGAGAGTGGATTACAGGATATGATCTCCAAGGTGAGGTCTTTGCTGTGCCTTCAATAGGCCATTCCATCATTCTGTTAAGCCAGTAACTTCCAGTTGTGTAGTCTGTGATAAGACTTCTGTCTGCCACAGCAGTATGGCATTTCTGTTTCACATGATGTGGACTGCTTTCTGTACGCTTCCAAGAGCCACCATAGTTATGTCTTAGCATTATCTCGGGTAGTCTTGCTGGGGTGCTAAATCCTGGGAGAGAACGTGCCCATATCAATAATTTCTCCATTACGCAAACACAGGTTCTATCTCCTCTTGATCTAGCACTCTCTCGTATGTAGTCTCCTGCCTCCTATGGATACATGTTGGCTGGGTCCTACAGTTCATTTGATATATAGTGCCTTTCTAAGCTGGATTGTGATGTAACTTGATTCATGGCATTGGTCTGGGATCCAGATGTGGAGGTGCAAGGCAGATCTTGGTGACAGTATAGGGGTGGTAGTAGTGGAATTTCATGTTTCCTCATCAAAGACTGAGGACTATTATCTTTAAACAAAAGGGAAATGCTAGTCTCTAGGTAGGCGTATAATACACATCAACAGTTTAATAGAGCTTATTTCTGGATGAAGACATGAGTGACTTAAAGGGTTTTTATTTATATCATTTTTTAAAGTTCTCTTTAAAAATAATTCTCTATAGATAACCATTGTATAATTAAATACTGTATTTAAAGAGCCATATATAGGCTGCACACTGTATTAAAAGATAGGTGTGATAGCCAGCTAGGTACTATTCAAAAGAAAATATTTGTGTTGCTCTTCAACGCTGATGATTATGGGAACAAGAGAGTGGGGAGAAGAAGGAAACATAAAATTTCTATTTCTTACAAGTGGATATTAATATAGTAGACTCACGTGTCAAGACTATTTCTAGTCCAAAATGTTTGGTAAAGGAATATTTTCTCATAGGTATGAAATCCATATCTCCCGATCCAAGAACTCACCTCCTATTTCTGGACTGGTAATAGTTTTGCATGCTTTAGTAATGCATCCATTCTCATCCTTGAACTCTTCTTTCTTGAGAGTATGATTATAAGGCAAGTAGGGGTACGCATGTAGAAGGGAGTAGAGACACCAAAGGCTGAATCTTAAAATTACAAAGGATGGAGAAGCTGGTTTTTAGATAATAAATTGAAATAAAAGACTTTCCCTGAAAACCTTTCATGCTTCTTACCTAACATGAAATTATTTTCAAATAATTAGACTTTGAAAAATAGTTGGTGTATTAGGATTCACCAGAGAGACAGAGTCAATAGGGCGTGTGTGTGTGTGTCTCTGTGTGTGTGTCTGTATGTGTAGAAAGAGATTTATCATAAAGGATTGGCTCTCATGATTATGGAAGCTGAGAAGTCCTAAGATCTGTAGTCAATAAGCTGGAAACCCAGGAGAGCTGATACATGGTTCCAAAGGCCTGAGAAGCAGGAGGATGGTGTAAGTTCCAGACTAAAAGCTGGAAGACTTGAAATCAAATAAGGGCTTATGTTTTAGTTTCAGTCCTAAGACCAGAAAAGATCAGTGTCAGATAGGAGTTCCTTCATACTCAGTCTTTTTGTTTTAGTCAGGTCTTCAATCAATTAGATGAGGCCACCACATTAGGGCAGGCAGTCTGCTTTACTCAGTCTACTGATGTAAATGTTAATCTCATTTATAAACACCTTTACAGACACACCCAGAATAATCTTTAGCCAAATATCTGTATCTCAGTTTAGTAGATACATGAAATTAACCACCTCAGATAATGATTTGTTGCATAAATTCATTTATCATGTATTTATTGAACCTCTGTCATGTGTTTAACCTTTTGAATAATATAAAGAACTATGAGATAATTTTTTTAGCTTGAGGAACATAACATCCAAACTCCTCTTTTAAGTATAGTTTTGGACATGAGCTGGAAAGAAAGTCTTAGTATGTTCAAAACAGAATTCTTGATTTCCACCACCCATCGACCTGCCACATTTGCTCCTTCACAAGTCTTTCTTTTCTCAATAAATGGCACCAGCTGCTCAAACCAAAATCCTAGAAGTTACCCTTTCTTCAAAGCTCACGTAAAGTCTTCCGAAAAGGTTGACATGTGTACTTCATAATAATTCTCAGTTCATCAGCTTACCACCTTTCTTCACTGCACCCGCTGTAGCCCAAGCCACTATGAACTTTCACTAGGTCAAATCTGTCTTCAGAATATCTCTTAACTCTGTCACTTATCACCATCTCCACTACTGTGTCAGAAGACCAAGCCACCATTATCTTTACGAGGACTACTGGCTTTCACTCTTTCACCCACTCCCACCCTGCTACAGTACATTTTCTCTACAGCAGCTAACTTCCCAGAGCAGAAATCAAATCACTGCATTCCCATACTTGAAATCTTCCAAAGGTTTTCCAAATGTCACCTCTTCAGAAAAGCCATTTATAGCCAATTTAGGTAAAAATAACTGCATATTCTCCTCCTTGCACCTGGCGTGCTCTACCACCAATGCATTGGTTTTTTTCCTAGCACTTATCAGTAACTGTAATTATCTCATTTACTGTTTCAAATGGTGGTCATCTATTTTGCCCTCAAGAAGAATGAAGGGCCTTAAAAGAGCCATGTGTTCCCAATATATGCAAAGGTGCCTGATAGTTTGTAGGCACTCATTAAATATTTGCCAATTAAATGACAATGGAGGTCACAGCAGGAATTCCTCCTGCCAAAATAGTTGTTCTTTTCAGCGGAGTCTGAGAAAAAGCTGTACTTGTTTTGTACTTTGTTTTATGAAGGAGCTTTTGCACTGTGTCTGTGAACTCATATGTCAATTTTGTGTTGGAAAAGTAAATGTGTTGGTGTGGTCCCTTGCTGTCATTTTATGCAGCTAGTAGGCTTCTGTTTCCACCATAACCAGGAGCTTTGCTTGTCGCTGGCAGATGAACATGATTATCAGCCATGAGAAAATAATAAAAGGCTCTCAGTTCTAGGGTACTCTAGGACTTTTCATGTTTTCAATGAAGTAAATTAACTCTTTTCTTTCATTTTATGGAAATGGCTCTGAATCTCATTAAAAACACGTGTATGACTAGATGGATTTTGGGACTTACCATCTTGTGTTCATCTTATTTTTTAAAAATCTTATTTTTAAAATTCCAGCCACTGTTGCCTACTCGGAACACCCATATTTGGGTTTCTGTGGTGCATTCCTCTGCGAATAGGTTCTTTTTTCCAGTGTACTTTCCTACCTTGTGTACAAATGTCTTTTTTTTTATTTGCAAGGGAAAAAGTAGCATGCCAAGCACCAAAGTTTATGCTTCTCCATCAATATTACTTTTTCCTCCGTTTTTTCCCCCCTTCTCCCAAGGGAAAAACACGTTAAATCAGCATAAAGAATATTCTCTGTAGCTAACTCATGTGGAGTCTGATTTAGGAGAGAAATAAGTGCATTCCACTTTTCCTGTTTTCTATATTTTCTTTTTCAGTGCCATTGACTCTTTCAAGCAAGTCATATTTACTAAGGCCAGCTATCTATCTAACACAGTAAGACAAATTGTGGGATAAAGCAGGGGACAGCAAAACATGGCAAATGTGCCAAATCCAGTTTGCCCTGTGTTTTCTTCAAGTTCTGTTGAAACACAGCTTCACCCATTTATTTACATGTTATTTATGGCTGCTTTTACATGCAACAGCAGCAGAGTTGAGTAGTTGTGATGGTGACCACATGGCCTACTAAGCCTGAAATATTTTCTATCTGTTCCTCTACAAAAGTTTGCCAGCCCCTGGTGTATAAAGCATGACCTCCATTCCCATAGGGTTTATGAACTAATTGGGTTGCTTGTTAAAACATGAAGCAATTACTGAATCAATAAATGCGAAGTTGTGTGGTACGGAAGGGATTAGATGCCACAGAATGGTTATTGGTTAGGAAATAAATCTCATTTATAGAGAACTGATTAGTTAAGTATGTCAAAATGCAGAAAAGGTCCTTATATTATATGGCCTTTCCTCCCTCATGCTGTACTTATTTTAAGTCTCAGCTATGCTGTAAAATTAAAAGATACTCAAAACTGTTGGCAAAGCTTTTCCTAGATGTAAATCTTCCAGGACTCCCTCAAAGGTATGCTTGGCAGAAACAGGACAGGATTAAGATTGCCACATTGTTCAGAACCCTGCCTGGCAAGTCATAGATCTTCAGCTATTGTTTGAATAAACAAAAGAACAGGCAAACTGTAAAAGAAGGGAAATCCTATGCTGCTACATCATAGTAATTCATAATGTTGCTGGTATTTCTCAGCAGGAAATATCCTGATTCTTCAAAGATTAAGTGGTAGTGGGCATGTAAACCACTTAGTTCAGTGCCTAACACATGGCACATTATAAGTGTTTAATAAAAGTTTTTACTGTCATTTTTTTTTTAAAGGAAATTGTATACAAATTGAGAATCGCCAATCTGAAAATTTGAAGTCCAGAATGCTTTAAGTAAAAACTTTATGAGCACCGACATATGTTGCTCAAAGAGAATCCTCATGGGGATATTTTGGCTTTAGGCTTTTTGGATTTGGGATCCTCAGCTGATAGTTATAATGCAAATATTCCAAAACCAAAAAAATCCCAGATTCGAAACACTTCTGGTCCCAGGCATTTTGGATAAAGGATACTCAACCTGTGTTCTCTTTCAGAGAGAGTGCTAATTATACTGATATGCATGAAAGAAAGAAAAGCAGATAAACTGACCCTTTATTGCATCACTCTCTTGATTAAGCATTAAGAAAACATTTGTGTTTGATTTTCTAATCCTGTGTTAGTTTGTTAAAGATAATGGCTTCCAGCTCCCTTCATGTTCCTCCAAAGAGCACGATCTTATTCTTCTTACGGCTACATAGTATTCCAGGGTATATATGTACCACGTTTTCTTTATCCAGTCTGTCATTGATGGGCATTTCGGTTGACTCCATGTCTTTGCTATTGTGAATAGCATAGCAGTAGACATATGCATGCATGTGTCTTTATGATAGAATGATTTGTTTTCCTTTGAGTGTATACCTAGCAATGGGATTTCTGGGTTAAATGGTAGTTCTGTTTTTAGCTCTTTGAGGAATTGCCCATTTCTTTTCACGGTGGTTGAACTAACTTACACTCCTACCTACAGTGTATAAGCATTCCCTTTTCTCCTCAACCTTGCTAGCATCTGCAATTTTTTGACTTTTTAATAATAGCTATTATGACTGGTGTGAGACAGTATCTCATTGTGGTTTTGATTTGCATTTCTCAAATGATCAGTAATACTGGGCTTTTCTTCATATGTCTGCTGGCCAAATGTATGTCTTCTTTTGAAAAGTGTCTGTTCATGTTCTTTGCCCATTTTTTTAATGGAGTTGTTTTTCTCTTGTAAATTTGTTTAAGTTTCTTATAGATGCTAGATATTAGACCTTTGTCAGATGCATAGTTTGTGAAAATTTTCTCCCATTCTGTAGGTTGTCTATTTACTGGTAGTTTCTTTTGTTGTGCAGAACCTCTTTAGTTTAATTTAATCCCATTTGTCAATTTTTGCTTTGGTTGTAATTGCTTTTGGTGTCTTTGTCGTGAAATCTTTGTCCATTCCTATGTCCAGAATGGTATTGCCTAGGTTATCTTCCAGGGTTTTTATAGTTTTGAGTTTTACATTTAATGGCCGGGCGCGGTGGCTCAAGCCTGTAATCCTAGCACTTTGGGAGGCCGAGACGGGCGGATCACGAGGTCAGGAGATCGAGACCATCCTGACTAACACGGTGAAACCCCGTCTCTACTAAAAACTACAAAAAACTAGCCGGGCGAGGTGGCGGCGCCTGTAGTCCCAGCTACTCGGGAGGCTGAGGCAGGAGAATGGCGTGAACCCGGGAGGCGGAGCTTGCAGTGAGCTGAGATCCGGCCACAGCACTCCAGCCTGGGTGACAGCGCGAGACTCCGTCTCAAAAAAAAAAAAAAAAAAAAAGAACCTCTTTAGTTTAATTTAATCCCATTGTCAATTTTTGCTTTGGTTGTAATTGCTTTTGGTGTCTTTGTCGTGAAATCTTTGTCCATTCCTATGTCCAGAATGGTATTGCCTAGGTTATCTTCCAGGGTTTTTATAGTTTTGAGTTTTACATTTAATGGCCGGGCGCGGTGGCTCAAGCCTGTAATCCTAGCACTTTGGGAGGCCGAGACGGGCGGATCACGAGGTCAGGAGATCGAGACCATCCTGACTAACACGGTGAAACCCCGTCTCTACTAAAAACTACAAAAAACTAGCGGGCGAGGTGGCGGCGCCTGTAGTCCCAGCTACTCGGGAGGCTGAGGCAGGAGAATGGCGTGAACCCGGGAGGCGGAGCTTGCAGTGAGCTGAGATCCGGCCACAGCACTCCAGCCTGGGTGACAGCGCGAGACTCCGTCTCAAAAAAAAAAAAAAAAAAAAGAACCTCTTTAGTTTAATTTAATCCCATTTGTCAATTTTTGCTTTGGTTGTAATTGCTTTTGGTGTCTTTGTCGTGAAATCTTTGTCCATTCCTATGTCCAGAATGGTATTGCCTAGGTTATCTTCCAGGGTTTTTATAGTTTTGAGTTTTACATTTAAGTCTTTAATGCATCTTGAGTTGGTTTTTGTGTATGGCATAAGGAAGGGGTCCAGTTTCAATCTTCTCCATATGGCCAGCCAGTTATCCTATCAAATAGGGAGTTCTTTCCCCATTGCTTGTTTTTGTCACCTTTGCCAAAGATCATATGGTTGTAGGTGTGAGGCCTTATTTCTGGGCTCTCTATTCTGTCTCAGTGGAACAACAGATGCTGTGACCTACTAGAGAGGGTAGAGGGTGGGAAGAGGGAGAGGATCAGGAAAAATGATTAACGGATACTAGGTTTAATACCTGGGTGACGAAATACTCTGTACACCAAACCCCCATGACAAAAGTTTACCTATGTAACAAATATGCACGTGGATCCCTCAACTTAAAAAAAAAAAAAAAGGAGTGACAATGGAGGGTCATGGAGGGTCTAATTTACAGTCTGTATGCAGGTCAAATACTCTACCCAGACTCCTTTCTTCTCCACCCCCAAGAAAAAAAAGAAATCATTTGTGGTTTTTTTCTCCCCAACTGTACCACCACTACTCCAGATCTCAAAACCAATGGCTTCTAAGATTGCTATTTTCTTATTTCTTATGGGGTACTTTGGCAGGGAAAAATTTTTGAAAGGCAAAAAATGACTGGAGAAGAGGACTTTTTTCCCCATTAGCTAAAGATTTCATTTTGATGAGGTACCTCCTACTATTGGTTTTGTGAAATGTGACCTTCTCCCTGTTTCACGTAGCCATATATTCTCCCCTGGATCTTGTAAAGAGGCCTCGAGAAAATAGATTGGGGTTTCTAGAATATTTTAATAATGTAGCCCTGTTGGTATTTCCCTAATTGATCTTATAACCTTTTTGCTAACTCTTTAGTTAACTCTTTAATTCAATGTAGACTATTTATAAAATAAATTCAGTGGATTTAACCTTAAAAAAAAGAAAACATTCTTGTTTAGAAAATACATAGGAGAGTGATAAACGATAATCTAAAACAAGCTGTTGTTTCATCAATGTGGAATCATTCTTTTTATTTAGTAATGCTGATTATCAATAACCCATTAATATGTTTTAACTATCAACAAAAATTGTAATATCTGAGGCTGCATCTACTCCGAAGCTTACTTTTATGAAAACTCAGTTTAGTTTAACATAGATTCTATGTTATTTTTTTTTCCTCAATGAATTTTCATGCAGGAAGCACACCTGTGTAACAAGGACTCAGGCCAAGAAGCAGAATATTACCAACATCCCAGACCCTTCCCTCCCCATCTACCTCCTTCCAGTCACTACCAAAGGGAACTACTCTCTTGCCATAAAGAACATGTATTACAAAGACTAATTGAAAGGTGTTAGTTAGCATGTTCTTTTAATAAGTTCACAGAAGTATTATGAGAGCAGTCTGCCATTTGAAGAAGAGAATAGTCTTCTGACATTGAGGCATTTCATGCTAAACATATCAAAATGTTTTCTACATCATCAGTAATGTGCTCAGACAAGTTTAATATAAAAGCCTTCAAGAGCAGACAGCTATTTTCCTCTTCTTAAAGAGTGAGACAGACTTTACCTGAAAAAGTTAATGAACAGAAATTCATTATCTAGGCCAAGCACAATGACTCATGCCTGATCCCAGCACTTTGGAAGGCTGAGGTGGGCAGACTGCTTGAGCCTAGGAGTTCAAGACTAGCCTGGTCAACATGGCAAAACCACATCTCTACAAAAAATGCAAACATTAGCTGGGGATAGTGGCATGCACTTGTAGTCCCAGCTACTCAATAGGCTGAAGTAGAAAGATTGCTTGAGCCCTAGGAGTAAGAGGTTTCAGAGAGCCAAGATTGTGCCACTGTACTCCAGCCTGGGTGACAGAATGAGACCCTGTCTTAAAAAAGAAAGAAAGAAAATTTATTTTCTCACAGTCTCACAGTTCTATTGGGGAGGAAGTTCAAGGTCAAGGTGCTGGCATTTGGTGAAGGCCTTCTTGCTGTATCATCCCGTGGCAGAAGATGAGAGGGCAAGAAATAGAGAAGGGGGCTGAACTCATTCTTTTATAAGGAACCCCCTTGAGATGTCAATCCTACTACCTCAATAATGACATTAGTTATCCCTTCACAAGGACAGAGCCCTAATGATAATCACCTCTTAAAGGTTTCACCTCTAAATACTGTTATAATGGCAATTAAATTTCAACTTGACTTCTGGAGGGGACATTCAAACCACAGCAGATGCCCACTAGTCAGTCATGCAAACTAGCCAGAAATAGAGATGTGAAAAGTAAATTTGAGTGAATCTTTGTTATCCCAATACCATATACATTCAGTAATTTTATTTTTTTATATTTCATTAATGTCTATAATCAAATTCATATCTCTCCTTCTCCTGTGCTCCAAAGGCTGTGCTAATCTATCCTGACAACTACGTGTGTACCCTAAATAAGTATGAATATCCAAGAAAATGCTTTGAAAAATATCATGTTTTCTACTTCTTAGAATTATTTCTTCATCCTAGTTTTTTCTTTGTTTTACTTCATGTTATATGCTTTGAAATTACTTAAACAAAAAAGGATGTCATTATAATTGTTTTTCCCAAATGTTTAGTTTGGCATCTTTTGCAAGGCCTTAGTTACAGTCTGAAGTGCCAAAAGCTTGAGCTGAAAACAAGAATGTGGTGGGCAAGCCTGAGATCTGAATTCAGAAGTGGTGTTTATATTTTCCCAAGGGCCTTATTAGTGAGAGTCCAAGCCCTAAATGTTAACTTTCAACACATTTGAACAGACTGACTTTTCTGTTCTGTTAAGTATAATAGCACATCATCTCTATGGTTACTTCTGTAAACAATCTTCTCTTCTAACTGCCCTTTAAGCTACTAAACAATGTTATCAAATTGGAGGCTGTATTTTTGTTCAGTATTCCATGGCACATTGTCACGCAATAGAGTTTTGTTTTTATTTATTTATTTCCATAGATTATTGGGGAGCAGGTGGTATTTTGTTACTTGAGTAAGTTCTTTAGTGGTGATTTGTGAGATTTTGGTGGTATTTGGTTATATGAGCAACTTTAGTGGTGATTTGTGAGATTTTGGTGCACCTATCACCCAAGAAGTATACACTGCACCCAGTTTGTAGTCTTTTATTCCTCACCCCCTTCCCACCCTTTCCCCTGAGTCCCGAAAGTCCATTGTGTCATTTGTATGCCTTCGCATCCTCATAGCTTAGCTCCCACTTATGAGTGACAACATATGATATTTGATTTTCCATTCCTGAGTTACTTCACTTAGAATAGCAGTCTCTGCTCCCATTCAGATTGCTGTGAATGCCATTAATTTATTCATTTGTATGGCCTAGTGGTATTCATCGTGTATGTAGACCACAGTTTCTTTATGTACTCATTGATTGATGGGTTCCTAATGGGTTTCACCTTTTTGCAATTGTGAATTGTGCTGCTGTAAACATGTGTGTGCAAGTATCTTTTCATATAATGACTTATTTTTCTCTGGGTAGATACCCAGTAGTGGGATTGCTGGATCAAATGGTAGTTCTACTTTTAGTTCTTCCATAGTGGTTGTACTAGTTTACATTCTCACTAGCAGTGTAGACGTGTTCTTTGTTCACCGCATCCATGCAGACATATTTCTTTTTTTATTATTATTTTCTTGTTATGGCCATTCTTGCAGTAGTAGAGTGGTATTGCATTGTGGTTTTGATTTGCATTTCCCTGATCATTGGTGATGTTGAGCATTTTTTTCATATGTTTGTTGGCCATTTGTATATGTTCTTTTGAGAATTGTGTATTCATGTCCTTAGCCCACTTTTTGATGGGATTCCTTGTCTTTTTTATTGCAAGTTTGTTTGAGTTGGTGGTAGATTCTGGATATTAGTCCTTTGTCAGATGTACAGATTGTGAAGATTTTCTCCTATTCCATGGGTTGTCTGTTTATTCTGCTGACTGTTCCTTTTGCTGTGCAAAAGCTCTTTAGTTTAATTAAGTCCCAGTTATTTATCTTTGTTTTTACTGCATTTGTTTTTGAGTTCTTGGTCATGAAATCCTTGCTTAAGCCAATGTCTAGAAGGGTTTTTCCAATGTCAGGTCTTAGGTTTAAGTCTTTGATCCATCTTGAGTTGATTTTTGTATAAGGTGAGAGATGAGGATCCAGTTTCATTCTCCTACGTGTGGCTTGCCAATTATCCCAGCACCATTTGTTGAATAGAGTGTCTTTTCCCCACTTTATATTTTTGTTTGCTTTGTCGAAGATCAGTTGGTTGTAAGTGTTTGGATTTATTTCTCGGCTGTATTTTGTTTTTGCTTAGTCTTGCTTTGGCTATGCAGGCTCTTTTTTGGTTCCATATGAATTTTGGGATAGTTTTTTCTAATTCTGTGAAGAATGATGGTGGTATTTTTATAGGAATTGCATTGAATTTGTAGATTGCTTTTGGCAGTATGATCATTTTCACAATATTGATTTTGCCCATCCATGAGCATGGAATGTATTTCCATTTGTTTGTGTGGTCTATGATTTCTTTCAGCAGTGTTTTCTAGTTTTCCTTGTAGAGGTCTTTCACCTCCTTAGTTAGGTATATTGCTAAGTTGTTCATTTGTTTTGTTTTGTCTGAAGCTATTATAAAAGGGGTTGAGTACTTGATTTTATTCTCAGCTTAGTCGCTTGGTGTATAGAAGAGCTACTGATATGTGTATGTTAATTTTGTATCTGGAAACTTGGTTGAATTCTTTTATCAGTTCTAGGAGCTGCCTGGAGGAATCTTTAGGGTTTTCTAGGTAAACAATTATACCATCAGCAAACCGTGACAGTGTGACTTCCTCTTTGCCAATTTGGATGCCCTTTGTTTCTTTCTCTTTTCTGATTGCTCTGACTAGGATTTCCAGTACCATGTTGAAGAGGAGTAGTGAGTGGGCAACCTTTTCTTGTTCCAGTTCTCAGAGGGAATGCTTTCAACTTTTCCCCAGTCAGTATTATGTTGGCTGTGGGTTCGTCATAGACGGTTTTTATTACCTTGAGGTATGTCCCTTGTATGCCAGTTTTGCTGAGAGTTTTAATCATAAAGGAATGTTGGATTTTGTCGAATGCTTTTTCTGCATCTATTGACGTGATCATATGATTTTTGTTTTTGATTCTGTTTATGTAGTGTATCACATTTATTGACTTGCGTATGTTAAACTATCCCTGCATCCCTGGTATGAAACCCACTTGATCATGCTGGATTATCTTTTTGATATATTGTTGGATTCGGTTAGCTAGTATTTTGTTGAGGTTTTTTGCATCTATGTTCATCAGGGATATTGGTTGGTAGTTTTCTTTTTTGGTTATATCCTTTCCTGATTTTGATATTAGGGTGATACTGGCTTCATAGAATGATTTAGGGAGGGTTCTATCTTTTTCTATGCTGTAGAATAGTGTCAGTAGGATTGGTACCAGTTCTTTTTTAATGTCTGGTATAATTCTGTTGTGATTCCATCTGGTCCTGGACTTGTTTTGTTGGTAATTTTTTTTATTACCCTTTCAGTCTCACTGCTTGTTATTGGTCTGTTCTAAGTATCTAATTCTTCCTAATTTAAGCTAAGAGGGTTGTATCTTTCCAGGAATTTATCCATCTCCTCTAGGTTTTCTGGTTTATGCACATAAAAGTGTTCATAGTAGCTTTGAATTATCTTTGTATTTCTGTGATGTCAGTTGTAATATCTCCCATTTCATTTCTAATTGAGCTTATTTGGATGTTCTCTCTTCTTGGTTAATCTTGCTAATGGTAATTCAATTTTATTTATCTTTTCAAAGAACCAGCTTTTTGTTTCATTTATCTTTTGTATTTGTTTGTTTGTTTGTTTGTTTCAATTTCACTTGGTTCTGCTCACATTTTGGTTATTTCCTTTCTTCTGCTGGGTTTGGGTTTGGTTTGTTCTTGTTTCTCTAGTTCCTTGATGTGTGACTTTAGATTGTTTGTGCTCTTTCAGACTTTTTGATGTAGGCGTTTAGTGCTATAAACTTTCCTCCTAGCACCACCTTTGCCGTATCCCAGAGGTATTGATAGGTTGTGTCACTATTGTCATTCAGTTCAAAGAATTTTAAATTTCCATCATGATTTCATTGTTAGTCCAATGATCATTCAGGAACAAGTCATTTAATTTCCATGTATTTGCATGGTTTTGAAGGTTCCTTTTGGAGTTGATTTCCAGTTTTATTCCACTGTGCTCTGAGAGAGTACTTGTTATAATTTCCATTTTCTTAAATTTATTGAGGCTTGTTTTGTGGCCTATTGTGTGGTCTATCTTGGAGAAAGTTCCATGCACTGTTGATTAGAGTGTGTATTCTGTGATTGTTGGGTAGAACATTCTGTAAATATGTTAAGTCCATTTGTTCCAGGGTATAGTTTAAATCCATTGTTATTTTGTTGACTTTCTGTCTTGATGATCTGTCTAGTGCTATCAGTGTAGTATTGAAGTCCCCCACTATTATTGTGTTGCTGTCTATCTCATTTCTTAGGTCTATTAGTAATTGTTTTATAAATTAGTAATTGTTTTATAAATATGCATATATGTATATGCACATATATATGCACCTAACATTCGAGCTCCCCAATTTAGGTATTTATGATTTTGATATTTTCCTGTTGGACAAAGCCTTTTATCATTATATAATGTCCCTCTGTCTTTTATAACTGCTATTAAAGTTTGTTTTATGTGATATAGGAATAACTACTCCTGCTCACTTTTGGTGTCTATTTGCATGGAATGTTGTTTTCCATCCCTTTACCTTAAGTTTATGTGAGTCCATATGTGTTAGGTGTGTCTCTTGAAGGTAGCAGATATTCAGTTGATGAATTCTTATCTATTCTGCAAGTCTGTGTCTTTTAAGTGGAGCATTTAGGCCATTTATGTTCAATGTTAGTATTGAGATGTGAGGTATTATTCCATTCATCATGCTCTTTGTTGCCTGTATACCTTGGTTGTTTTGTGTTTTTTTTAATTATATTTTTGTGTTATAGGTCCTGTGAGATTCATGCTTTAAAGAGGTTCTGTTTTGATGTATTTCCAGAATTTGTTTCAAGGTTTAGAGCTCCTTTTTGCAGTTCTTGTAGTGCTGGCTTAATAGTGGGAAATTTTCTCAGCATATGTTTGTTTGTCTGAAAAAGACTATATCTTTCCTTCATTTATGAAGCTTAGTTTTGCTGGGTTCAAAATTCTTGGCTGATAATTGCTTTGTTTGAGGAGGCTGAAGATAGGACCCCAATCCTTCTAGCTTGTAGGGTTTCTGCTGAGAAATCTGCTGTTAATCTGATTGGTTTTCCTTTATAGGTTACCTGGTGTTTTTGCCTCACAGCTCTTAAAATTCTTTCCTCGATCTTACCTTTAGATAACCTGATGACAGTGTGCCTAGGCAATTATCTTTTTATGATGAATTTTCCAGGTGTTCTTTGAGCTTCCTGTATTTGGACGTCTAGGTTTCTAGCAAAGCTGGGGAAGTTTTCCTCGATTATTCCCCCAAATATATTTTCTAAACTTTTAGACTTCTCTTCTTCCTCAGGAACTCCAATTATTCTTAGGTTTGGTCATTTAACATAATCCCAGACTTCTTGGAGTCTTTGTTCATATTTTCTTATTCTTTTTTCTTCATTTTTGTTGGATTGGGTTAATTTGAAAACTTTATCTTCAAGCTCTGAAGTTCGTTCTTCTGCTTTTTCAATTCTATTGCTGAGACTTTCCAGAGCATTTTGTATTTCCTGAAGGTTTGTTTATTATTTATGCTATTTCCTTGAATAGTTCTCCTTTCACTTGGGGCTTTGCCTTTCTCTGGTGCCTCTCTGATTAGCTTAATAACTAACCGTCTGAATTCTTTTTCAGGTAAATTAGGGATTTTTTCTTGGTCTGGATTCATATTTGATGAGCTAGTGTGATTTTTAGGGGGTGTTAAAGAACCTTATTTTGTCCCATTACCAGGGTTGGTTTTCTGGTTTCTTCTCATTTGGGTAGACTCTGTAAGAGAGGTGGTCTAGGGCTCAAGGCTATTGTTCAGATTTTTTTGTCCCACGGGATACTCCCTTAATGTAATACTCTTCCCCTTTCCTAGAGATAGAGCTCCCTGAGAGCCGAGGTGTAATGATTGTTATCTCTCTTCTGGATCTAGCCAACCAGCAAATGTATCAGGCTCCTGGCCAGTACTGGAGGTTGTCTGCACAGAGTCCTGTGATGTGAACCATCTTTGGGCCTCTCAGCCATGGATACCAGCACCTACTCTGGTGGCGGTGGCAGGGGGGTGAAATGGACTCTGTGAGGGTTCTCAGCTTTGGTTGATTAGTGTGCTATTTTTGTGCTGGTTGACCTGCTGGGGGGTGGCACTTGCAAAAGAGCATCAGCTGTGGTAGTATGGGGAGGAACATTTGGTAGGTGGGGCCCTGTAACTCCCAAGAGTCCCATTGTCTTCAGTTACCAGGGTTGGTAGGAAAGGACCATTAGATGGTGGCAGGGCTAGGCATGCCTGGGCTCGGACTCTACTTGGGCAGGTCTTGCTGCAACTGCTGTGGGAGATGGGGGTGAGGTTCCCACATCAATGGAATTATGTTCCTAGGAGGATTATGGCTGCCTCTGTTGTGTCATGCAGGTTGCCAGGAAACTGGGGAAAAGACAGCGGTCACAGGCCTCACTCAGCTCCCATGTAACCCAAAGGGCTGGTCTCACTCCCACTGTGTCACCCCGCCAAGAGCACCCAGTCGGTTTCCAGGCAGTGAGTGAGCAGGGCTGAGAACTTGCCCCAGGTTACCCACCTCTCAACTGTGAAAGTAAGCAGGGCTTTCCTTCTTCCCCCACATGTGGAGTCTGCACACTGGATTCATGCCCTCTTCAGAGTTCTGGCCAGGAGACTTCTCAATGAGTTCAAATTGTTGCAGTGTTCCACTGGAGGTTTCCTTTTCCCTGTGGTTTTTTCTCAGTGCCTCTGGCAGCCCTCCTGAAGGACCCCCGTAAGACAAGGCAGCAATGCCTTGCTAGGGGACCCTGGCAAGCCCACTGGGCTTTGTGTGCTGCTTCCTCTACCTCTGTATTTCACTCGGCTCTCTAAATTGACTCAGTTCCAGTTAAGGTCAGAATCTTCTCCCATAATCTAGAGCTTCAGGTTCCCCAGTGTGGGGGTGTATTAAGGGGCAGACAATCTCCCTTTCCTGCTTCCACAGTTTGGGCACCCACAGTATTTGGGGTATCTCCCAGGTCCTGCAGGAACAATCCACTTCCTTCAGAGGGTCTGTGGGTTCTCTTGGCTTTCTTAATGTATTCTTGCACTTGTTCTGAAGCAAAAGTTCATGATGTGAGCCTCCACATGCTGTTCTGTATGTCCAAGTGGGAGCTGCAATCTAGTCCTGCCTCCCATCTGCCATGATCTGTGTTTCACCCCACTGAAGGTTTTTGAGCAGGAGTAGCTAAGTCTCACATTTGTGACTTACGCAGAGGATGGTTTAGGGGTTTTTTATGTTTGTTTTTTTGGAGACAGTGTCTTGCCCTGTCACTCAGGCTGGGCGATCATAGCTCACTCGAGTTTTATTTTTTGATATTCTCAAAATTATAAACAACTTAAATGTCTATCAATCAGAAACTAGTTAAATGAACTATGTTACAATGGAATACTATGCATCCATTAAAAGAATGATATTTATCTATATTTGTTGATACAGTTGCAAAATCACCTGAATCATATGATCCTGACTATTGAAATATATTTTGCTGTATCTCTTTCTATGTGTGTGTGTGTGTATAAAAGTATATTTAAATAAGCAAAGGAAAGATGATTGATGCTCTTCTCAGAGAGGTGGGATTGTGAGAGATTATGCTTCCTACCTGATACTACTTTGTTTAAACATATGGCGTACTGATTATATCTTACCTCTAAAAAGAGAAAAACAATTTTAACAGATGGTTGTTTTGTGTTTATTTCTTATATGTCTAGTGTTTTGCTGTTTTTCTTTTAAATTTTAAGTTTATTCAGAATCCTCTGCAGAGCTTTGCCTAGAACAGCACACAGGTTTGACTTGAGTATACCAGAGAGATGTAGCTTAAGAGTTTGAGCCATGTCATGCATAAGGGGACATGATGACTAATGAAGTCAATACCAAAACTGGCAATGGTATCAGGGTCAGAGAGAGTTCTTTAGCTGAGTTTTCTACTCATTCATCTAGGGTAGTTTTGTAGCTTTAATAGGACTAGAGAAACATTTACATTGAGGCATTAGGAGCAAGTTCACACTGCTCAACCCACAGGATTAAGAATGAGATTTATGTAAAGTGAATAGGGTTAGATGAGTGTTTGCACTTGGTCCTCCCTTTTTTCTACTTGCCGAAGAAGCGCTTTGAGAATGGGGGATGGGAATGTATGTGTAGACAAGGGCATATTTTTCAGTGAGACACGATAGGAAATATTCTTCAGTAGAATGAAGTTAAGAAGAAAGGCGAATCTAGTTACTAGTGGTTTGTTGAAATAAAACTAATTTGGAAAGTAATTTGTTTCTCATAGATATCTCCATCAATTATTAATTTTCCATATATGTCTTTTTCTCAATCTGGCTTTTTCATACATACCAAATCCCATAAAAATGGAAGTTATTCTTTCTGACTAGAAATCAGAGAAAATTTATTACCTCTTGTAATTTAGGTGAATATTGATTTACTGCAACAGTCAGATGAACTGGAGATAACGTTAATACCCTTAGGAAATGAAGAATGCTAAGAAATACTACTTAATTAGAAACTGTGACAGATTGTATTTTCCAAAGATGGCCATGGCAGCATCTTCAGTCCCACATTCTCTCTGTCAGTAAATAGCATCTATTTCCCTTCCCCTTGAATATGGGGCTGAACTTTATGCCTGTCTCAGCAAACTGAGTGTGATGGATGTGACACTGCATGACTTAGAGGCTAGGTTATAAAAGGCAATAAGGCTTCTACCTACCTCTTTTTCTCTCTGAAAACACTCACTTTTGGAACCAGCCACTATGCTGTGAGAAAATTCAAACTAGCCTATGAAAGAGGATCCACATGGAGTGGCCCACATGGAGATGAGCTGAGGTCTCCAACCTTCATCCAGCATCAACTACCAGATGAGAGAGTGAACGAGCCTTCATATGATTCTAGCTCCTAGCCTTTTAGTCTTCCTACTGAAGTCCCAAACATGGAGCAGAGACAAGCTGTCCCAGCAACGCAGTGTTCAAATTTCTAACCACAGAATTTGTGAGCATAATTAGTAGTAATTTTACACCACTGAGTTTTGCAGTAATTTGTTTTATAGCCATAGTAACTGGTACAGGGCCATTTCTCCTATATTCAGAGTGGATGAGGATATATTAGCAGAAAAGAACACGGTTCTTTTTAAGAGATAATTTTATATCTTCATGGTGTGGCTTGGATTCAACAAGTAATTTTTAAAGATATTTGTAGCTAATATTTTGTTTGAAGTGCACAAAGAAGAGTAACCAGAGGACTGGTTATTTTAAAAACTGCTGAATAAAGCAGTTTTTCAGTGACTACTGAAAGGAGTCTCCTTTAGGTCCAATTAAATACCCCTTGAGTGCTGTGGTTTGAATGTGTTCCCAAAAAACATATGTTGGGAACTTAATCCCCAATGCAACAGTGTTATGCCAGTTACAAGAGGGCTCAAGGCTCTCTCTCACGTTCTCTTTACCCTTCCACCATGGGATATCACAGCAAAAAGTCCCTTACCTCCAGAACCATAAGCCAAGAAATTTCTGTTCATTATAAATTACCCAGTCTTAGGTAGTCTGTTATAGCAACACCAAACGGACTAGGACGTTGAGATTCTAGGTTGTTTTATGATTTGGAATGTTATCCAGACTGATAGGCCAATCCAGAATATTGTCGTATGTGCTTTTCAGAGATATTTCAACATGGCATTAAATAATTCTTCCAGTTTCACAAACACAGAATTGGTAAGGCCATGAAGAAATTAGGTGAAAGCGCTCAATACTTTAAATAGATCTAACAAAGTTTGGAGAATGAATGATCCTGAGTAAATGAAGATTTTATGATAAAAATTAAGATGCTTGACAAATTATCAAAATGTTTTATGAATTTCAAAATGTATATAATTTTCAAATAATCTCATATATTATTACTAATTTTGTTTTCCCCTATTCAGGTTGATTATATGTGTGTACCATAAAAATAAAGGTAACCTGCTATCTATTATTTACTGATGCAGACCTCTTTTTCATGTGATATTATATTTTATTAATAGATAATATAAAATTTAAAGAGTACCATCATTCATGTACTGAGTACGTTGAAAAATAACTTGCAGTTTCTTTTCATTGTTTAAATGCACACATTATTTTTGATGGCAGAGTATCATATTTGACTTCTGAAAATTTTCAAAATACCTTTAGTTTTTTGGAACAATTGCTAAAATAATTAGTAATTGTCTCTTCTATTTTTGTTCTTTATTCAGTAAATTCAGCAAACATTTAATCAGCTGCACCATGTGCCAGGTACTGCTCTAGCCCTTGGAAATACAGAAGTAAATACATCAGAATCCCTGCGTTTCTAGGTTTGTCTTAGGGAGCTTATATTTTGGTGGGGTATGGAACTGACAATCAAGTATGATATTTTGGGATAGTAAACAGCATAAGGAAGGAGCAGGGTAATGAATTAGTGATACAGATGAAGAGCTGGGGTGCTCTTTTAGATAAAGTGAGTGAGATCAGGCCTCAGAGATGAACTGAATTGACACTTAAAAAGACGACTTGAATGTAGACAGTGTGATCAGTCATGCAGCTATTTTGAAGAAGGAAGTTCCTTATAGAGGGCACACCAATACAAAGCCTGACTGATAAAGAAGAGAACCTTTGAGAAAAGGTAAGGAGAATAGGATGGCTGGAGTTAAATGAGCAAATGGAATACCCTTACGAGATAAAGTAAAAAAAAGTGATGGCCCACAAGGAAAGTGAAAAATGTGATTGAGATGGAGGGGTGAATATCTCTATCAAATATTGCTAATGTGTCTAGTAAAATGTGGATTTACAATGGAGCAGTCGTTAATTCATGTAGTATCTTATTATCTCACTTTGAAAGGACTCTCAAAAAATTGTCATTTAATGCCTAAAAGGGATTAGTATATTTACAGTCATAGCAATTATTTTTAGTTTTTAAATACCTATATACATTTCAGAGAAGTAAATAGATGAGAGCTAAGTTTTATGCATAAGCTATATTACAAGGTTAAAATGGGAGAGACAGAGGGATGAATACAAAAGTTTAAGGAAAGAGAAGGAATGATGTAAAATTTTCTAGGTTTCAGAGAATATGTTTATATATTTTTAAAATAGGTGATGGTTAAGTATACATAGGTTATATCAAAAAGAGTAACTGTTCTGGTTATTATGTCAACAAGCATAGAACACAGGAAACTCCATCTTTTATAGCTAGGAAGCTTATGATAAAGTTTTAGATGGCAACTTAAAAATATGTGAGGGTCATACAAGACCGAATATTTGAAGACCACTGAATTAAACCAATTTGAGAACAGTATCAAGGATTTGTAATATATTGGTTTATAGTCTTCTCTATTTCATATGATGTATTGTACCTCTAACTTTTATCAGCCATGAAGAAAATGGGTATCATTGGCCATTGGTCCAGGAAAATAATATTAAGATGGATCAGTATAAGGTCTGTTTGAACCCGTTTCAAAACACCAAAAAGTTGTATGTCTGAAATCAGTAGCATAGCCATAGTTAGAACATGTAAGTGTCTAGATCCAAAGTCTGGACTCATACTTCTACAGGTATTTTAGTGGCATCCCAGTTGCATTGTACACTTGGATAACTTTTTTTAAAAAGAAAATTATTCTCCCTTCACCCTTATTAATATTACTCTCTAACTTCAGTACATTCGAAATGATGCTTGGTAAAGATTGGTAACATAAAACATTTCAAGTAACTTTTACCAGATTTTTTTCTGAACTTTGTTCTCACCTATAAAACATATGTGGGAAATGGGCCGGGCATGATGTCTCACGCTTGTAATCCCAGCACTTCGGGAGGCCAAGGCAGGTGGATCACGAGGTCAGGAGACCGAGACCATCCTGGCTAACACGGTGAAACCCGTCTCTACTAAAAAATACAGAAATTTAGCCGGGCGTGGTGGCGGGCACCCGTAGTGCCAGTTACTCGGGAGGCTGAGGCAGGAGAATGGCACGAACCTGGGAGGCGTAGCTTGCAGTGAGCCAAGATCGAGCCATTGCATTCCAGCCTGAGCAACAGAGCAAGACTCCATCTCAAAAAAAAACACAAAACACAACAACAACAACAAACCATATGTGGGAAATGGAAAGTTTTATCTATTGAAATAACGTTTTAGAATGCAGATAATGGCAAAGGGACCATTTCTATAGGAATTGTTCACAACAATTTGCTTGTTTGGGATAGCTAAAAATCAAGTATAGTAGGCCAATGTTAGTTGACAAGAAAAGAGAATGACTGAAATAGAAACAAAAGTTGCAATAGCTTTTATGCCAGCCTCATAGATTCCACAGAGTTATGGCATTAACTTAACAAAATTTCCATCTAAAGTGCATACAATTGTGCTTTGTAAATGCCCCTACAGGTTGTAAATGAAAAGGACAGAAAGATCATTGGCCTTTTCTTGCTTTCATTTGTTTAACATCGCTGCATTGTCTCATTTTATTGAAAAACCTAGCATTAAACTATAGCATGACCTAGAAATATGTTTCATCATAGAGAAATATAGTATACAATTAGGAGTATGGGATTTTAAATCAGATTTTCTGGATTAAAACCAAGCTTTGTTTTTTATTGGATGTGTACATTTAGACAAGTACTTTCACCTCTCTGGGCCAGTTTGTTCTTCTGTACAATGGAGATAAAATACTGCCTACTTAATTTATGATAGTTATGAGAAATAAATGAGTTAACACGTGTAAGGTGCTTAGAACACTGCTTGGGATATAAGAAATTCACTTTCAGCATTAGCTTTTAATGCTTTTATTATCATTGGGATGAATTTTCCTAAATGTATGATTTTGATCAGAATGTCTTTGGTTCTACTCATTCTTAAAGTATTTATTAATTTAAATACCTTTTTTGTTCCAGAAGTGATTGTGGCAACTTAAAAAATATATCCTGTTAAAACTGGTGAACAGAAAATGAGCATCAAAATATTGAGACTGAAACTGATGTTCAGTATAAATATATATGCCATAAGATCCTGCCTATCAAAATTGTTTTGCAGAACCAGCTTGTTCTGGGGAAAAACTACTATCGTATTTTATCCATGATATTTATAATTTTAAGTTGATTAGGAACCTTATATTTTTGTCACAACCAGAGTTAAATTTGTTGTTTTGGAAAAAATTCATTGCTGTAGTTTAAAATCCATCCCCATAATATATTTTTAACCTTTTTAGGTGCTGTTTTTTTTATTTTTCACTATTCTAGCTATAACTGCAAATGTTCTACATAGCAGAGAAAAGGAAAAAAAAAAAAAAAAGAGGAGGCACTTGCCCATGCAAGTTAAACATATTTTCTTTCATACATATATGTTCAGGTGATAAGCATAGCTTGATCATTACAATTTTTTTTACTCTTTATAGACTCTTAAGCTATTATAGGAAATTCTTTTCCATTGGTTGTTTTCCAGTCTTCACATTAAAATTTCCAACTTTTTCATAAATTTTAGTGTCATTCATTTACTATTTTGAGCTTGTTCTCAACTCTCAAGCTGATCGTCTAAAAACTAAATTTTTGTTTTTGTTGTAACAGATATACACAGTATAAAATTGGTACCTTTATCATTTAGGATTTATATTTGCCTCTTTGTACCATAAACTAGAAATAACAACAGCATAAGCAAGTTCAGAAGTAAACAGTTCAGAGCTAGTACAGAAGCTAAACAAAGTCATAAAAGGATTCAGAATCATTCTGTCTTTGTACTTTTTCTATTGTTAGCACTGACTTACATCATTAAGGCTACGAAAATGACTGCTGGAACTCCAGCAAAGATATTTGTGATGATTGGGGGAAGAAAAAAAAATTCAAGGAACAGAAGGGGAAAAGAACAAATGTCTGTCCCACTTTTAGGGAGCACTGTTGATGATCTCGCCCAATAACTGCCACTCATTTCTTGGCTATTTCCATCTGGAAGGAAGTCTTGAAATAATGGCCTGCATGCATGTGCATTGTTCCTAAAATTAAATGGGAGCTCTATTGGTAAAGAAGAGTACATATTAGAGAGGCAACTGGCAGGTTTTACTATAATCCCTAACTTCTCATATCTTCTTTTTGATAGGTATTTAGTGTTGTTTCTCAACATCTATTTGAGAAGGTGCTATTACCATTTTTAGGCAATAACATCCAAGTTTAGCTGTCTTAACTGAAAGCAAATCTCCTTTACTTGTTTACAAGAAGTAGGGATGTTGGGATTTTCTTACCTTCTTAGATCTAGGTGGGAGGCAGCAGTGATTTTAAAAGTACTGACAAGGAGGGCGTTTTCCCGCTTTGTTCCCTCAGTAGGATAAATCTGTTTTAAAATGTGCCAGATAGATGGTATTATTTGTTTGTTTGTTTGTTTAAGATTTCAGTGATTCATCACTGTAAAATCCTGAATGATGAGGAAGAGCAGCTCTTTTTATGTAAAAAGAAAGAAAAAAGTCTGTTCACAGTAACTTTCATTTAATTAAGTGGTGCTTTGTTATCTTGGTTTAATTTTGAATACCAAGGTCTTAGAATTCCTAGTGGGAATCAGGCAGCTTTCACTTGTGTACTTAGCCAGTTTTATCAGTAGTGGAAATATGAAAGTAAGTAGGTAAAGATTGTACAAGCCTAGCAGGTAGCACAAGGTGAGATTTGTACTCCACATTGTCATTATGCGTGTTTCTCCTTTATTTCATCATGAACCTAGAAAATAGTAAGTAGTCTGTCGTTTTTATATATAGCCACTGAGGTTACATATTCTTTAAGGCAATGATTTTTTATATGATGTATTTAATGTGCCAGGTTTTTTAAAATGCTTCTGTTGCATTTTCAGGGAACCATTTGTATATTGCTATAAAGAAATCTTTCTGAATCTACTGTTTATTAAGAGAAGATAATTACATGGTTTAATGACTGCATCTACAGGGCTTTTGGCACCTTAACAGGTTTTTGCATTAGTGTAATACAGTGCAAGAAACTCCTGCATATTTACAGCAAAAGAGATATTGTGCCAAGGCCTCTAGCCATAACTGAAGTTCTTATCTGAGAAGACAGTGTAGTATTGTGGTTTAAAGAATAGATTTGAGTGTCATATGCACCTGAATTTCACTCCTAGCCTGCTACTTGGGCACATCATAACCTCGCTAAGCCTTAGTGGCTTCATTCATATAGTTACCAAGAGAGTAAAAATTTGGTCATACATTGTAGATATCTCCAGTGGTACACTGTCCTTATTAATCCCCTGCCCTTGAATCTGGGCTGGACTGAGTGAGATTGGGCTATAAAAAGATTATGGCTTCTGTCTTATGTGCTCTCTCACTGTCATGTTGTACTCTTGCTTTCTTTCATATTCTCTTGGATTGCTTACTTTGGGGGAAACCAGCT
Organism: Trachypithecus francoisi; assembly: GCF_009764315.1. Taxonomy (NCBI): domain Eukaryota; kingdom Metazoa; phylum Chordata; class Mammalia; order Primates; family Cercopithecidae; genus Trachypithecus; species Trachypithecus francoisi. The sequence goes on along the minus strand of NW_022681456.1, from coordinate 102,730,927 downwards.
GCCATCTCGTTAGGCAGGCATTTGGAGAGGCTCACATGGGCTTACATTGGAGCTGGATGTTTTGAGGCCTGTCAACAGCTACTGAGTGGGTTTGGAAGGAGATCCTTCCCCAGTTGAACTTTGAGATGACTAGAGTTCCAGCCTACAAGTAATTAAAGTACATGACCCAGAGGCACTCCCGTAACAGTGCCCAGTTTCTTGACCCATAGAAACTGTGAGATGATAAATATTTGTTGCTTTTCATTTTAAGCTCCTAGCTTGTGGGATGCTTTGTTACACAGCCACAGATAACTAATACAGCACATAAAGAGGTCACCTGTGCATAGCAGGGAGCAAGTACTACCAATCAAGAAGTATTAACAGTATTCTTAAAAGAAGAAAAGGTCAGACTTAATCTAGCATTATAGGATTATTTGTAATGTAATATAAAGTAAGTTTCCATATGTGTGTGCAAAGAACTCAAGAATAAGACTTGTGGACAGTCTCTTGCTTGTTTCTGTAGATTGAAACACATAAGGTGAAATATCAATCGTTTGAGAATTTAAAGATAGTGTAGGAAGACAAGAACTTAAAGGTCATCTAATTCTTCTGCTAAGATTAGGTTTAAATTGTTAAAGGTCAAAACAAAAGGAAGGATACATAGTAATTGACAGATGTTGTTCTTTAGATTGAAACAATAGGATTCCTAAAATCTATAAAAGTTGAATCGATAAAAATACAACAGAAGTTGTGTTTGTTACTTGAGCAGTAACCTGAATGATATATTTGAGATCTCTATGTTCATTTAATTTAGAAAAGACTATCCAACAGATTGTAATATTTTTATTATATCATGATCTTGAAAAAATGATATAGGAAAAGGTTTTTCATTGTTTGGAGCATGTAATCAAATTAGGTTAGAAAACTTTATGTGGCCTGTCATATTAAAATAAATTAGCCTGCCTTGCCAGAATCAATTCATCTTATATTTGAGATAAAGTATTTATTTACCATTGAACTCTATAATGTGGAACATATTTATTAATATTTTACATATTAATAAATATAGCCTTATGGATCAGAGCCCTAAGATAGGATTTCTGTGCAACTACTGTACAATATTATCCACCTTTGCTTTTCTCTGAAGTTCTAAATCTATGGCTTTTGTTTTTTAAGTTGTTTTGGAAATTTTTAGATTTTCTTTGGAAGCTGTCGGAAACAGTTATTACCAGAATTATTTTCTTTTCAAATTCATTAAACTTTACATACGGAAAATTATAGTAGATTCTGCCCAGATGATTTCTTGAAGAGAAAAAATGAGTATTTCCATTTCCCAGTGGATTTGGATTATATGGTAGTTTGGGATAAAAAGGCAGAACTATGCAAATATGTAGAACTTACTTTAGATGACTCAAAACAGAGAATTTACTTACCAGGCATCTTAAAGCAAAACAAAACAATTGTTATTTAGTTGTGGCCAATAGGATTTAAGACTCTATACCCATTTTTCATGCTCTAAAAGAGCATCTGTAATTCATCTTTTGCATGCTGGGAAGTTACACAGCTTCTTTATATGTTGACATTTTTGAACTATCTAAATAGATAGATGTGGAATATACTCTAAAGTCAAGAAATATTCTCAAAGAATAGGAGACATGAACTCTGAATTGGAAGTCTTCATGGAATGTGAATGATGGCTTTGAATGTTCTGGTGAAGAGGTTAGGCCTAAATTTTCCGAAGTTCAAGATTGAAACACCCAGCATTGCCTTAGTTCAAACCACTGCCAGATTATGTTGAATATTTTAGAGTCTGAATTATTCTTAACATGTGTTTTATGTAAAACTATTATCCTGAAATTGGTTCAGAGTCTCTTTCAGTGATTCTGAGAAGTTCATAGAAAGTGAACATTTTTAATCCTCCATTTCCCAAACTTACTTAGCTTAAAGGTATTTTTTTTTTATTTTTAATAAGCAGAACACTTGCTGTACAGAAATGGCATTTTGTGAAACACATTGTAAGAAACACTAATATGGGCCTTAACAATCTGGAAAATAACTGTTTCCTAGGGCTACTGTGGCAGTTTACAACAAACTGAGGGGCTTGAAACAAGATAAATTTATTTTCTTACAATTCTGGGGCTCAGAAGCCCAAAATCAAGATGTCAGTGGGGCCATGCTCTCGAAGGCTCTAAGGAAAAGTCTGTTTCTTGCCTCTGTCTTAGCTTCTAGTGATTCGGCTTCCATCTTCACGTAGACTTCTCCTTGGTATCTGTGTCTCTTCTTTTTTTTTTTTTTTTTTTTTGAGGGAGAGAGAGGGAGTCGCTCTGTAGCCCAGGCTGGAGTGCCCTGGCCAGATCGCGGCTCACTGCAAGCTCTGCCTCATGGGTTCACGCCATTCTCCTACCTCAGCCTCCCTAGCAGCTGGGACTACAGGCGCCCGCCACCACGCCCGGCTAACTTTTTTGTATTTTTCGTAGAGACGGGGTTTCACCTGTTAGCCAGGATGGTCTCGATCTCCTGACCTCGTGATCCGCCCATCTCGTCCTCCCAAAGTGCTGGGATTACAGGCGTGAGCCACTGCGCCCGGCCTCTGTTTCTCTTCTTGTAAAGGCACTAATGATTGGATTTAAGGGCTACCCTAATCCAGTAAGAGCCCATCTCAATTTACATCTTAATTACATCAGCAAAAACCCTATTTCCAAATAAGATCACATTCATCACATTCACAAGTGTGGGGGTAGGACTTGAACATATCTTTTTGGGGGACACAATTGAACCCATTACAATAATTATCTGTTGAATTGAATATCCATCCCACTGTTCTCTTACAAGATCATGTGCTAGCAAGGTTGTGCAACCCGCCTTATTTTCTTGTTTTCATTGTATTTTGTTTTGCTTTAGGCTTTTTTTTTTTTTTTTTTGAGACGGAGTCTTGCTCTGTCGCCCGGACTGGAGTGCAGTGGCCGGATCTCAGCTCACTGCAAGCTCCGCCTCCCAGGTTCCTGCCATTCTCCTGCCTCAGCTTCCCGAGCAGCTGGGACCACAGGCGCCCGCCACCTCGCCCAGCTAGTTTTTTGTATTTTTTAGTAGAGATGGAGTTTCACCGTGTTAGCCAGGATGGTCTCTATCTCCTGACCTCGTGATCCGCCCGTCTGGGCCTCCCAAAGTGCTGGGATTACAGGCTTGAGCCACCGCGCCCGGCCTTTACTTCAGGCTTTTAGCAGCTTGAAGCCATGGTTTTCAGTTTCTGTTTCTAGTGATAAGCAGAAAAGAGCAATGAGGAAGGGACTTTACTGGCCCAACCAGAAATAGAAACTAAGAACCCATGACTGTATTATCTTCCTTGGACATCCCTGAGTGTCCCAGGACTTAGTCCTGTAACCTTTTCTCTTTTATCCATATTCATTCCCTAAATATTTTATCTATGCTTTAAATGTCTTCTATATGCAGATGACTTCCACATTTTTATTTCAAGGCCTGATATCTCCCCTGAACTGCAGACCTTATATCTGATATCTTAACATGTCTGATAGGTTTTGACAAATTTATCATGTCTGAAACAAAACAGTTTTCCTCTGGCCAACTCACTCCAGCTCTAGTCTATCATATCTCAGGTTAGGGAACTATTATTCAAATAATTACCTTTTATTTCTCTTTTCCTTTAATCTATACTTCCAATCCATCAGCAACTCAAGTTGGTCCTGTCTTAAAATCCTAAACCTGAACTGTTCTTAAACCACTACTAACAATAGTCTGGTCAAATTTATATCTTTTCCAGACTAAATGTCTGCTAGATGGCTTTTCCTCTTCCACTTTTGCCCCACTACAGTCTGTTTTCCACATAATAACTTGTATGATATTTTCAAACACAGAACATGGTCATACTCCTGCTGAAAACTCTCCAGTGTCTTCCCATTCAAATTGCAAAACTTTAGGGCCCTTTATGCTCTGGCCTCCATCTACTTCTCTGATCTCCTCCCCTACTCTCCTCGCTAATTTTGCTCCAATCTTAATGGATTTCTTACCAGTTCTCCATCAAACCAAGTCTGAACCCCCCTTTTCGAGTTTTTCCTTGTGATTTCAGCTACCTTGGGAATTTCTTTCCCCATGTTTTTAGATAGCTCCCTTCTTGTGTCTTTTCAAGTCTCTTAATTACTACCTTCTCTAAGTGGTCTTCTCTAGTCACTTTACCCATGAGTGGATTTGCTGGATATCTATCCTACCGAGCTTTTTGGAAAAATGAAATGATTTTTAAGCATTAATTTAAAATATGTAGGAGTGTAAGTTGGAAAAGTAACATTGATAAAGGTAGATATTACATGTTCACGTTTCTTGGTATATTTTGTTGGTAGAAGCTCAAAACATTGAAAGTGCATTAGTACGTGTATTTGACACACAGACACACATACACACACACACATATATATATTATTATACTTTAAATTCTAGGGTACATGTGTACAACACGCAGGTTTGTTGCATATGTATACATGTGCCATGTTGGTGTGCTGCAGCCATTAACTCGTCATTTACATTAAGTATATCTCCTAATGCTATCCCTCCCCCCTCCCCCCTCCCCCCGCCCCCACCCCACAACAGGCCCCAGTGTGTGATGTTCCCCTTCCTGTGTCCAAGTGTTCTCTTTGTTCAATTCCCAGCTATGAGTGAGAATATGTGATATTTGGTTTTTTGTCCTTGCGATAGTTTGCTAAGAATGATGGTTTCCAGCTTCGTCCATGTCCCTGTAAAGGACATGAACTCATCCTTTTTTATGGTTGCATAGTATTCCATGGTGTATATGTGCCACATTTTCGTAACCCAGTCTATCATTGATGGACATTTGGGTTGGTTCCAAGTCTTTGCTATTGTGAATAGTGCTGCAGTAAACATACGTGTGCATGTGTCTTTATAGCAGCATGATTTATAATCCTTTGGGTATATACCCACTAGTGGGAGGGCTGGGTCAAATGTATTTCTAGTTCTAGATCCTTGAGGAATCGCCACACTGTCTTCCACAATGGTTGAACCAGTTTACAGTCCCACCAACAGTGTAAGAGTGTTCCTATTTCTCCACATCCTCTTCAGCACATGTTGTTTCCTGACTTTTTAATGATCGCTCTTCTAACTGGTGTGAGATGGTATCTCATTGTGGTTTTGATTTGCATTTCTCTGATGGCGAGTAATGATGAGCATTTTTTCATGTGTCAGTTGGCTGAATAAATGTTTTCCTTTGAGACATGTCTGTTCATATCCTTCGCCTACTTTTTGATGGGGTTGTTTTTTTCTTGTAAATTTGTTTGAGTTCTTTGTAGATTCTGGATATTAGCCCTTTGTCAGATGAGTAGATTGCAAAAAATTTTTCCCATTCTGTAGGTTGCCTGTTCACTCTGATGGTAGTTTCTTTTGCTGTGCAGAAGCTCTTTAGTTTAATTAGATCCCATTTGTCAGTTTTGACTTTTGTTGCCATTGTTTTTGGTGTTTTAGAGATGAAGTCCTTGCCAGTGCCTATGTCCTGAATAGTATTGCCTAGGTTTTCTTCTAGGGTTTTTATGGTTTTAGGTCTAACATTTAAATCTTTAATCCATCTTGAATTAATTTTTGTAGAAGGTGTAAGGCAGGGATCCAATTTCAGCTTTCTACATATGGCTAGCCAGTTTTTCCAGCACCATGTATTAAATAGGGAATCATTTCCCCATTTTTTGTTTTTGTCAGGTTTGTCAAAGATCAGATGGTTGTAGATGTGTGGTATTATTTCTGAGGGCTCTGTTCTGTTCCATTGGTCTATATCTCTGTTTTGGTACCAGTACCATGCTGTTTGGGTTACTGTAACCTTGTAGTATAGTTTGAAGTCAGGTAGCATGATGCCTCCAGCTTTGATCTTTTGGCCTAGGATTGATTTGGCAATGTGGGCTCTTTTTTGGTTCCATATGAACTTTAAAGTAGTTTTTTCCAATTTGGTGAAGAAAGTCATTGGTAGCTTAACGGGGATGGCATTGAATCTATAAATTACCTTGGGCAATATGGCCATTTTCATGATATTGATTCTTCATATCCATGAGCATGGAATGTTCTTCCATTTGTTTGTGTCCTCTTCTATTTCATTGATCAGTGGTTTGTAGTTCTCCTTGAAGGGGTCCTTCACATCCCTTGTAAATTGGATTCCTACATCTTTTATTCTCTTTGAAGCAATTGTGAATGGGAGTTCACTCATGATTTGGCTCTCTATTTGCCTGTTACTGGTGTACAAGAATGCTTGTGATTTTTGCACATTGATTTTGTATCCTGAGACTTTGCTGAAGTTGCTTATCAGCTTAAGGAGACTTTGGGCTGGGATGATGGGGTTTTCTAGATACACAATCATGTCATCTGCAAACAGGGACAATTTGACTTCCTCTTTTCCTAATTGAATACCCTTTATTTCTTTCTCCTGCCTGATTGCCCTGGCCAGAACTTCCAACACTGTTGAATAGGAGGGGTGAGAGAGAGCATCCCTGTCTTGTGCCAGTTTTCAAAGGGAATGCTTCCAGTTTTTGCCCATTCAGTATGATATTGGCTGTGGGTTTGTCATAAGTAGCTCTTATTATTTTGAGATACATCCCATCAATACCTAATTTATTGATAGATTTTAGCATGAAGGGCTGTTGAATTTTGTCAAAGGCCTTTTCTGCATCTATTGAGATAATCATGTGATTTTTGTCTTTGGTTCTGTTTATATGCTGGATTATGTTTATTGATTTGTGTATGTTGAACCAGCCTTGCATCCCAGGGATGAAGCCCACTTGATCATGGTGGATAAGCTTTTTGATGTGCTGCTGGATTCAGTTTGACAGTATTTTGTTGAGGATTTTTACATCGATGTTCATCAGGGATATTGGTCTAAAATTCTGTTTTTTTGTTGTGTCACTGCTAGGCTTTGGTATCAGGATGATGCTGGCCTCATAAAATGAGTTAGGGAGTTTTCCCTCTTTTTCTATTGATTGGAATAGTTTCAGAAGGAATGGTACTAGCTCCTCCTTGTACCTCTGGTAGAATTCAGCTGTGAATCCATCTGGTCCTGGACTTTTTTTGTTGGTAAGCTACTAATTATTGCCTCAGTTTCAGAGTCTGTTATTGGTCTATTCAGAAATTCGATTTCTTCCTGGTTTAGTCTTGGTAGGGTGTTTGTGTCCTGGAATTTATCCATTTCTTCTAGGTTTTCTAGTTTATTTGCGTAGAGTTGTTTATCATATTCTCCGATGGTAGTTTGTATTTCTGTGGGTTGGTGGTGATATCCCCTTTATCATTTTTTAATGTGTCTATTTGATTCTTCTTTCTTTTCTCCTTTATTAGTCTTGCTAGCGGTCTATCAATTTTGTTGATCTTTTCAAAAAACCAGCTCCTGGATTCATTGAATTTTTGAAGGGATTTTTGTGTCTCTATCTTCTTCAGTTCTGCTCTGATCTTAGTTATTTCTTGCCTTCTGCTAGCTTTTGAATGTGTTTGCTCTTGCTTCTCTAGTTCTTTTAATTGTGATGTTAGTGTGTCAATTTTAGATCTTTCCAGCTTTCTCCTGTGGGCATTTAGTGCTATAAATTTCCCTCTACACACTGCTTTAAATGTGTCCCAGAGATTCTGGTATGTTATGTCTTTGTTCTCATTGGTTTCAAAGAACATCTTTATTTCTGCCTTCTTTTTGTTATGTACCCAGTAGTCATTCAGGCGCAGATTGTTCAGTTTCCATGTAGTTGAGCGGTTTTGAGTGAGTTTCTTAATCCTGAGTTCTAGTTTGATTGCAGTGTGATCTGAGAGACAGTTTGTTATCATTTCTATTCTTTTACATTTGCTGAGGAGTGCTTTACTTCCAACTATGTGGTCAATTTTTGAATAAGTGCGATGTGGTGCTGAAAAGAATGTATATTCTGTTGATTTGGGGTGGAGAGTTCTGTATATGTCTATTAGGTCCACTTGGTGCAGAGCTAAGTTCAATTCCTGCATATCCTTGTTAACTTTCTGTCTTGTTGATCTGTCTAATGTTGACAGTGGGGTGTTAAAGTCTCCCATTATTATTGTGTGGGAGTCTAAGTCTCTTTGTAGGTCTCTAAGGACTTGCCTTATGAGTCTGGGTGCTCCTGTTTTGGGTGAATATATATTCAGGATGGTTAGCTCTTCTTGTTGAATTGATCCCTTTACCATTATGTAGTGGCCTTCTTTGTCTCTTTTGATCTTTGGTGGTTTAAAGTCTGTTTTGTAAGAGACTAGGATTGCAACCCCTGCCTTTTTGTTGTTTTCCATTTGCTTGGTTGATCTTCCTCCATCCCTTTATTTTGAGCCCACGTGAGATGGGTCTCCTGAATACAGCACACTGATGGGTCTTGACTCTTTATCCAATTTGCCAGTCTGTGTCTTTTAATTGGGGCATTTCGCCCATTTACATTTAAAGTTAATATTGTTATGTGTGAATTTGATCCTGTCATTATGATGTTAACTGGTCATTTTGCTCATTAGTTGATGCAATTTCTTCCTAGCATCGATGGTCTTTACATTTTGGCGTGTTTTTGTAGTGGCTGGTACCTGTCGTCCCTTTCCATGTTTAGTTCTTCCTTCAGGAGCCCTTGTAGGGCAGGCCTGGTGGTGACAAAATCTCTCAGCATTTGCTTGTCTGTAAAGGATTTTATTTCTCCTTCACTTATGAAACTTAGTTTGGCTGGATATGAAATTTTGGGTTGAAAATTCTTTTAAGAATGTCGAATATTGGCCCCCACTCTCTTCTGGCTTGTAGAGTTTCTGCCGAGTGATCTGCTGTTATTCTGATGGGCTTCCCTTTGTGGGTAACCTGCCCTTTCTCTCTGGCTGCCCTTAACATTTTTTCCTTCATTTCAACTTTGGTGAATCTGACAATTACGTGTCTTGGAGTTGCTCTTCTCGAGGAGTATCTTTGTGGCATTCTCTCTATTTCCTGAATTTGAATGTTGGCCTGCCTTGCTAGGTTGGGGAAGTTCTCCTGGATAATATCCTGCAGAGTGTTTTCCAACTTGGTTCCATTCTCCCTGTCACTTTCAGGTACACCAATCAGAAGTAGATTTGGTCTTTTCACATAGTCCCATATTTCTTAGAGGCTTTGTTCATTTCTTTTTACTCTTTTTTCTTTAACCTTCTCTTTTCGTTTCATTTCATTCATTTGATTTTCAATCACTGATACCCTTTCTTCCAGTTGATTGAATCAGCTATTGAAGCTTGTGCATTCGTCATGTAGTTCTCATGCCATGGTTTTCAGCTCCATCAGGTCATTTAAGGACTTGTCTACACTGGTTATTCTAGTTAGCCATTCGTCAACTCTTTTTTCAAGGTTTTTAGCTTCTTTGTGCTGGTTCGTAGTTCCTCCTTTAGCTCTGAGAAGTTTGATCGACTGAAGCCTTCTTCTCTCAACTTGTCGGAGTCATTCTCTGTCCAGCATTGTTCCGTTGCTGGTGAGGAACTGCATTCGTTTGGAGGGGGAGAGGCGCTCTGATTTTTAGAATTTTCAGCTTTTCTGCTCTGTTTGTTCCCCATCTTTGTGGTTTTATCTACCTTTGGTCTTTGATGATGGTGACATACAGATGGGGTTTTGATGTGGATGTCCTTTCACTTTGTTAGTTTTCCTTCTAACAGTCAAGACCCTCAGCTGCAGGTCTTTTGGAGTTTGCTGGAGGTCCACTCCAGACGCAGTTTGCCTGGGTATCAGCAGCGGAGGCTGCAGAGCAGCAAATATTGCTGAACAGCAAATGTTGCTGCCTGATTGTTCCTCTGGAAGTTTCGTCTCCGAGGGGTACCTGGCCGTTTGTAGTGTCAGTCTGCCTCTACTGGAGGGTGCCTCAGCTCCATGCTGGGAGAACCACTACTCTCTTCAATGCTGTCAGACAGGGACATTTAAGTCTGCAGAGGTTTCTGCTGCCTTTTGTTTGGCTATGCCCTGCCCCCAGAGGTGGAGTCTACAGAGGCAGGCAGGCCTCCTTGAGCTGCGGTGGGCTGCACCCGGTTCGAGCTTCCTTACCTACTCAAGCCTCAGCAATGGTGGGCGCCCCTCCGCCAGCCTCGCTGCCACCTTCCAGTTCAATCTCAGACTCCTGTGCTAGCAGTGAGCGAGGCTCCATGGGCATGGGACCCTCCAAGCCAGGCGCGGGATATAATCTCCTGGTGTGTCGTTTGCTAAGACCATTGGAAAAGTGCAGTATTGGGGGGAGTGACCCAATTTTCCAGGTGTCGTCTGTCACAGCTTTGCTCCCTGACCCCTTGTGCTTCCCAGGTGAGGTGATGCCTTGCCCTGCTTCAACTAACACTCAGTGCACTGCACCCACTATCCTGCACCACTGTCCGACAAGCCCCAGTGAGATGAACCCGGTACCTCAGTTGGAAATGCAGAAATCACCCATCTTCTGTGTCACTCACGCTGGGAGCTGTAAACTGGAGCTGTTCCTATTCGGCCATCTTGGAACCGCCCCCACATACATATATTTCAAAACAATGAATCAGATCTTTTTGGATGTGAACAGTCTTCTTAATAAACAGTCCAATTAAAATAAGCCAGATGTGTTTGTAATTGACTTTGAATGTTGCACTTTAGACCAATGTGAATTCACCATCGTATTGCATTTTAATGACTGGCAAATAAAAATCTAAGGTCGAGAGATGTTTTATTTTTCTTTTACTTTTGCCGTGGCAAGAAACACTCATGGAAGGGTAAATCTAATACATGAAATTATTAAAAAGACATGCTATTTCCCCCCGCAAGCTTAATAAAATTAAAAATTTTAATAAGTAGTATGTTTCTAAAAGGCTTTCAGCAGTTATACCAGCAAACTGAAGCCTAGGTGTCTATTTCAGAAACTGAAGAATTTCCAGATTTTTTCAGATATCTGTAAGAGCTAAATAGAAATTAAAGCAACAGAAAATGGAAGAGAAAACAAATCGGTTAGAGCTACACTATTATGAAGAGATTTTAACCCCATATCAAAAATTTGCCACCACTACTCTGGACATAATTTTCATTACTATGTCACAGAATACAAATCTTTGATTCACTTTGAAATGAAAGCCACAAATACTGAACTAAGTCCCATGCCTTAAGGAGCAAAAAAGTTGAATGTTTTGCCAAAATTCTTCTTGCCTCAATAAAGGATAATAAGGTCATGCCTAATAAAACAGTAACTGTTGAAATTCAGGAATTTGCCAAGAACATCAGTTTGATGTGTTTGTTTCAGAGAGAGGAATTCAACATCTTTGTAAGAGAAAGGTTATATGTGTTCCATCCCACAGCCATGATCTATGTACCATACCCAAGAAGGACCCACAAAAGTGGAAGCTCAGCTTTGTGATGGCCCAATTTCTATTTCCTTCCTCATACAGTATCAGTATCGCCTTGTTGCATCTTAAAGTATTGTGCTCCTGTTTATTTAAAGGATTCTTACTTTCAGAGCGTTCTAGGGAGGGAGTGTTAAAGATGTGAAGTGAGCTTTGGCAGCTGCCTAAAACCAAAACCTTTATGCCTATCATCGTATAGTCAGTAATTCCGTGGTGACATCTAACACAAGCAAGAGAAGTGTGTGGTATGTTTAAACAAATCTATCAAACTTTTTTTGTCCATATATATATCCTCTTAAAACATTACAGAAATACTCATTTTGAATGCACAAATTCAGATTATTGTTACTTAGTAGCCATCAGAGGTTGAATGCTTTTTACACAATGTGAAATTGTGCCATATTCCCTCAAAAGAAAAGTTTCTCATTTATCTAGCTTCTAAAAATTCTAAGATATTAAGTCATATTTGTTTTCAATCTATCTCCTGATTGCTCTGGGGGATTTGTGAAAGATTTTGAATTGTTAAAGCTAGCACATATGGTACATGTACACAAGTTATGACGCATAATAGTAAAACAAACACCCATGAAGCCACCTCTGAACGGAATGATGTATCTCATCCTGCCAGACTTCATCCTCCAAATACAACTCTCCTCAGTTCAGTTTTTATTGCGTTGTTTACTTGCCTTCAAAAGAAATAGGTTTTTGCCTACTTGTATGTGTCAAGATAATATACCGCTGAGTTCTGCTTATATTTTGTGCCTATGATAAAAGAGGTATGAGACTGTCTGCAGTCTGGTCACTTCCTTCTTAAACTCAGTTTTCTTACAAATGCCCAGTAATTTATATACTTCTGAAATATTTTATGTTGGCAATATATGATGTATTGAGGTTTATTATAAAGCTGTAATATTAAAATGCATTACATTTGTGTAGAGATAGGTGAATTGTCCAGGGGAACAGGATGGAGAGCCTAAAGACAGATTCGTGCATATGTGGAAAGCTGATTTATAATTAGAGGTAGCATTGCAAACTACATATTCTTTGACTCAATTTCCTCAGGCTATACTAGCACACGTATAGAGGTCTGTGTTGAAGGATGTTCATTACAGCCTTAATTATAGTAGCCAAATAGTATGAACAATCTTAATGTCTATGAATAGAATGCTTTAAAATACTAAAATGTCTGTTACATATATTATAACTATAAAATAAAAACTATACAACTGTTTAAAAGAAAAAACAAAAACAGGAGACACTGATCCTCTCATAACACTGTAGTTGGGACTGATAATATACTCTCTGGAAAGCAGTTTGGCAATATGTATTACCATTTACAATATGCAGATGTGACACTGACATTTCAACACCTTGAACATCTTTAGAAGGGTGTGCACTCAGGTTGTAAATGTTATTGGTTGAAAAACAACAAAAAGTTAGAATAAACTTACCTGCCTGTCAATGGGAGAGTAGCTAAATAAATTATGAAATACAGTTAAGCAATTTTTTTAAACGAGATAGGGAAAACTTCCAGTAATGGCAGTATAATAAAGCGATTGTGTGGACCCTCTCAAACTTAATAATTATAAGAATTATAACATGTGGACCACATATTTTTTAAAACTCATCTTTAAATGCTTCAAAACATCCAAAAGTAGACAGAAATCACTGGAGAATGGACTGGAACTGAGTATTGGTGTATTCTTCTGTGCTGTTTAGTTTAGACCAAGTGCAAAATAATTTTAGAAGCTGAAAATACTTAGATTTCAATCTGTTTTACATATATTAAAATGAAACTTTTAAAACTATGACTTTAATCTCCCATATACCTTTTAGATTAGGTTAGCATGCTTTGGTTCTTAGCATTAAAAGTACATCTGTCATTTTCCAATAGATTGCCTTGATGATTGGGGTTATGTGTCTCGATTCATTCAATATCAGCAAATATTTATTGCTTGTCTAACATGTGCCAGACTCCACTCTAGATGTCAGGGATAAAGTAGTTAGCAAGACAGATAAGATTTCTGCGTACCTGGGACTTACATTCTAAGATCTCTTTTGTTTAATAGTCTTGTAAGCATAAGGCATGGATTCACCTGAAGTTATCATCCAGTAGAGGAAGAAGGAAAAAAACTGTGAGGAGAAATGATAATCAGATATCTTATTTCTGTATATATAATAGAATCTCTGAATATTGGAATTGAAGGGATCCAGTATAATTCAATTATTTTACAGGAGCATTTTGCTAAATATAGTGATTCTGTTTGATTAATTCTTAGAATATTTCAATATTTTAATCATCCAGTTTTTCAGCCATTTTGAGTATAGTAGATTATGGAAGTATAATTTAATAGAGAATTATTGTTTGGGTTTGTCTTTGTGGGGGATGCAGGGACTTGTGAGAAGAATGTCAACTTTTTCATAAGTATGACAAATATATTATGAAATGGAATTTATTTGTCTTTTAATTCTTCCATTGTTCTGTAACCTATAGGGAATGTATTTTCCTAGTTTTGTTATTTTTACCCCATGGACAAATTTTTTAGGGCCAAAAAGTTTGAAGCTTTTCTTCTTGTATTCAATAATCTTTACCATCCAGAGAGTTATTTATTATATGTAATCCAAATGATTTCCCTTACTAACCCTCTTGTTTCGTTTACTATACGAGTTTGCTATTGAAATATTAAAACATCTAATGAAACATCTCTACCTTAGCCGAGGGACAAGACAAAAATAGTTTCAACAATATCAAATATATATATATATATATATATATATATATATACACACAAATTTTTTTTTTTTTTTTTTTTTTTTAAACAGAGTCTCACTCTGTCACCCAGGCTGGAGTGCAGGGGCACAATCTTGGCTCACTGCAACCTCTGTCTCCTGGGTTCAAGAAATTCTTTTGCCCCCACCTCCTAAGTAGCTGAGATTACAGGTTTGCACCACCATGCACAGCTAATTGTTTTATTTTTAGTAGAGACGGGGTTTCACCATGTTGGCCAGGCTGTTCTGAAACTCCTGACTTCAAATGAGCCTCCCACCTCAGCCTCCCAAAGTGCTGGGATTACTGGCCTCAAATGTTTTTTGAAGCATACTTTTCCCCAGAACTTTCTCTAATTTCAGCAAATTGTTTATCTCCTCCACAGGGTTTATTTTTTCAACTGAACCCTATGCATGATGTGATTATGCTGTGTTTCTGTACTATGTATTTATTTTATTACCTGCATCTATAATATATTTGTGGATGTTTGGTTGCGTGTATACATTAAGAACTGGCATTTTAATACTTTTTTATGTTTTTTGAAAGCATTCTGATCAAATGTATGGTATTTCTCTAATAACTGAATAACAACATCAGTTATAAAACCATAATGATTATCATCTCATCTTAGATGATTTAGGCCAGAAAGAGTGACTATACTGTCATTCAGTTTAAAGTACTATTTGATTTCCTAAATTGTCTCATCTAGAAAGTTTTTTCTAGTGGGCTTCAGTGACATAATATTCTTTATCCTTCAACTAAGTATTTTTTTTTCTCTTTCTGTCTCTTTAAAAAATTAAACAGCTCGATCAAGTCATCCGCCAAAGAAGCCTGTCCAGTTTGGAACTGTTCCTCTCCTGTGCACAGAAACAGTTAAGTGCTTTAATAGCTACGGAACCAGTTGACATTGAATAAAAAGAACACGACAAGCAAACCCACGCTGGCATTGGATACATCATGTTACACCTTCAAAATACATGCTCTGAATTATAAAGATGTGTTTGTTTTCTTTCCGAATCATGTAGAATTGATTTCCAGTTCAAGGATAAACCAAAACAATATTTAGAACTATCAAGTGATCTAATTTCTTTTGGTTTCTTCTTTACGTTTACTTTTATTTTATTAGTAGTAGTAGTAGCAGCAACAGAGTATGATACGACCCAAAAGCCATTGTAAAGTGCCACGTTATCAAAATTAATTAAGTAAACTTTATAGCCTGTGGTAGTCTATTATATATTATTTTGCAAAAGTAGTAAATATATTATTGTTTCATGATGACTCTTGATGAGATGCTAGAATGTAATCATACATTTATCTTCTCTTGAGGATAGAAATAGCATGGATTTCAACATCACCTGTTTATCTGTATAATTGGAAATGAAACACCGATATGATAGAAAATCATTCCGGCATTACCTAGCCTCTTTTCTGCAGTTGGATCTATGTATTTTCATTGGTCTACTGAAAACAAACAATACAATTAAAAGCACTAAAGATTATTATATTAATTCAGCTTTGATCTGATATATCACTTAAACTAAAGGGGTGTGTGTGGTATATCCCTGTTTCCTATTTCTGCTCTTTAAAGGCACTTTGAATCAATGAAGCCATTAGTCTGCAAATCAAATTGTAAACTTAATCCCTATTTTTAGGAATTCAGGTTCAAGTACAGGATATATGAAATCTTTTCCCAGTATTTCAGAATGTATTTAATTCACAGGCAGTATACTTCAAAGCAAAATCATGAATATTTTTAATTCAAAACTAAAATGTCATTAATATGTATGTATGCAAATGTTTTATCTTATTTTCTGAAATGCATCTACTTTCTTGGGCTTTGTACTTTTTTGAGATTTCTCAGTGTAATAAAAAGAGCTCCCGGCCGGGCGCGGTGGCTCAAGCCTGTAATCCCAGCACTTTGGGAGGCCGAGACGGGCGGATCACGAGGTCAGGAGATCGAGACCATCGTGGCTAACCCGGTGAAACCCCGTCTCTACTAAAAAATACAAAAAACTAGCCGGGCGAGGTGGCAGGCCCCTGTAGTCCCAGCTACTCGGGAGGCTGAGGCAGGAGAATGGCATAAACCCGGGAGGCGGAGCTTGCAGTGAGCTGAGATCCGGCCATTGCACTCCAGCCTGGGCGACAGAGCCAGACTCCGTCTCAAAAAAAAAAAAAAAGCTCCCAAACTTATTTGGTTGTTACTTTTTGTTTTTTTAATTTCTTTAAAATATATACATATATTTTTTACAATTTTTCTTTCTCAAGTTGAAATTTTCTATCCTAGGTAGTTTTATCACACTACTCGAATATTTTAAGAACAAGATTAGCCTTCCTTATAGACCTGCTTGGCCTTCTAGCCCTGCTAAATTTTAATTGTAGATCCTTAGACAAGCTGTCTAATCAATTTGAGTCTCAGTTTTCTCATTTGTGAGGTAGAAAGAGTTATTTTTATAGGCTATTTAAAAAATTAATATTGTAAAATACCCCATATAGTGCTTGCTGCTATAGCCTCCAATTTATAATAATTTCCCTTTCTCTAGAAATTAATCACAAAATGCAGGCGTGGGTACCTACAAACAAGTGGCTAAACCATAGCATTCTGCCCCTCTAACCTTGACTGACCGACCCACACGTGAAGACCTGACCCCACATGGGGCTCCTAGGAAAAGTCTTCTGGTGACATCACTTCAACTTCCTTACCATAGGGAGACAGACATGGACCCCTATTTCTGAGGTTAGAGGTTACCCCAACCCTTTTTTCCTGAGTCTCAGATTCTGTGAGATACCAGAATATTCTTCCAATATGTTAGCACCACTTACTTTTTTCCCTTAAGCTAGCCAGAGCCAGTTTCTATTATGTGCAACCAGAAAAATATTAACCCAGGCAGTCAAGCACAGATCCCAGCAAGTAATCCCTGGATACTTGGCACTTGTTAGTTCCTCATTTCCTCCACCATACCAATCCACATCCAAAATGGGAACACTCTTTGATTTATTTTAAGGAATGTTAAAAATATAACTGAACCAAAGCCTCTATTGTCTAACAAAGCCAAGTAAATCACAGATACCCAAAACTATGAACAAACAGTGCCCTATTTAAAAGCTTTCTGTCACTCAGAATCTTGAGTAGAGGTTTAAACTCCGCTTTGCTGAATGCTGACTCACGTTCCATTTCAAAGTAGGCTTACTCAGTGATTGCTTTGAAATCAAAACCAGAACAATGTCCCTATGATTGGTGTTACTCTTCAGTGAGTCAGTTATCTATTATTATAACTTCTTTTTTTATCTGACAAACTGAATGGAATCAGAAAATGTTCTCTATATTTAAAAGAGCAATACATCTGAATAAGTAAAACATGTATGTATAAGCCTGGAAAATATTTATAAAACTCCAAGAGAGAAGGAGACTTGCATCAAAGCACTTTGCCTCTAGTCTTCTGGTTACATACCAGTAAACAACTCTGCTGTATCTCCAAAGACTCCACTAACAAGAGGCAGAAAGCCAATGTGTTCTGAATCCACAAGCTCCTTACTTGGAGGCATCACCATCAGCATCATAGTAAGTGGATGTTATCACTATTTATGAGAGCCCACAGTTGTGACTGCTGGGGTTTTTTTTTAAGCCAGGCAAAACTAAAACTGTTCTCTGAATTTCACTGATAAACACATTTTTAACACACCCAGTCCCCCACAATGCATGGGCTACTTGCTCACCAATCATTAGTATGTGTAGGTAGAAGGGAAAGAGCAGGTAGAATTTTCTTTGATCTGGTTTTGTTTTATCTCCACCTTCCCAAGCATTGATTCTCAACAAGTTGCTCCCCCTTAAATTGTCCCCATTCCCAGAGTCACTATATATTGAACTTTTCCTGTGGGGTACTTATGTAATTAAATAATGTTTTAATTGTTATTTATAATTAATAATTTATGTTTTTCTTTATGTCTGCCTCCTCCTAAGCAGAGAGACCACATCTGTTTTTTTTTGCTACATCAATGCATTTCATAGTGCCTATCCTGTAGTAATTGATTCAATTAATAAATAATTGAATCAATAAAACAATTATTGCACCTGCAATGTAATTAACCAACTAATTCCCAGCTAATAGATTCTGACTACTGCCTTAAAAGATTTAGCTAAAGTTGCTGTGTTTCTGAATGAGATCCTGTAAGAAAATTAACCCTCATAAAACAGTAAAACCTACCTTCTATATAAATCAATAAAATTTCTGAAAACTCTAAAATGAACTCTGCATTTCCAGTGCTACTCAAATGACTAAATCACATTGATTGAAATGTGCTACCCAAATTTAGAAGATCCTCTAAATATAAGTAGGGACGAACATACGGGAAATTATATGTGAAATCATTTCATATGGTACTGAGAAGGGCCCAGCTACAAGAGTAAGCAGCCTCTGCTTGAGAGAACTGTAGAATAGTGTTAAACCTACTGGTCCATCAGTCTCGAGTTGCAACACATAGGGAGCAACAACGTTTAGAGGACAGACTGAGTGCATAAAGTTTTGTGATCAAGAATAGAAGATTCAGAGGGCCCAGTAGAAGAAGTTATGTGTAAGGAGAGGAGAGGTGCTTAAGATTGAGTCACATGAGGGAATGTCCAGAGCAGTGTGTGTGAGTCCTGGTGATAACAATGCCAAGAATATCTGACAGTCTTTTCAATTCATCTCTGACTCTGGATTGTGATACAAATTGGCCTTGTTTTGAGAAGTACACAGAAATCAAGAAACAAATTTATTCAAAAGGTAGGAAAATTTGACTCAGTCCTGGCAAACATTTGGTTCTCAGAAGTCTGGTAGCTGATTTAAAAAGAAAAAAAAAAAAAAATGAAGCCACAGAGTGTACAAATTGCTGACTTCAACACAGCTCAGATACTGAAACAGATAATGGAAGATTTCTTGTGGCAAGATATGTATGTAATGAATTTTGAGTTTTGTCCCTTTTATTGAGGTACTTTTTTCTGAAATTGTTACAACCACTAAACAGCACTACATTTTTTGAAACATTTTTCCTGTAATGTTTTTTGGTCTTTTGCTTGATTAACTGCCAAATATAAATGTTTAATTCAACTCTACAAAAATGTTTAACACTTAGTGATTCAATTAGTAAGTTTATGCTTATTGTCTCAGTGAGCTATTCTTTAAAATTCATTATATGTTGTAATTTTATAGGCAAACTAATATGTTTTTATGATTCTGGGCTTTTTATAGATAAAAATAAGCAACAATGCATTTTGTTTTTCTTATAATTTTCTCTTTTTTTCTCATAAAGCAGGAAAAAATTTCTATACTCCATGTCAGTTGGTTGTAGTTATAGAAAATGAGGTAAACTAGGTAGAAATATCAAATAAGATTTTTAGAAAACTCTGGTCTATATGGTTCCAAGCAATCCAGATAACCAGCTATGGTCGTTGAAGAGTAAGATGTATTCACTTCTATATGAATGAATTCAAAGTGCAACAGTGATTCTACTTAATATAAATCCTTTGATATACTAGCATTTCCCCACAGGAAGAATACTTGTGTTCAGAAATATGTGTTTTATGCCTATTCCTTAGAATTTTAGATGCATATTCTCAATTATACGTATTAAGTAGTCCACAGAGAAACCTAAACTTCTATAAAATTCATAATGCAGTGTTATTTAGACACCAACCTCAAAGGTAACAAGGATGGTACCCTCATTATTTTATTATTCCCTTTTTCTATGTGATCTCAACTGATTCCATGGCTTTAAATAATCTCCATATGCTAAAGACCACCACATTTGTAGCTCCAGCCCATTTCTTTCTTCTTAAGTCCAGAGTCCAAGATTCAGCTGCCTACTTAATATTGCCACTTAGATGTGGTACTTAACATATCAAAAACAGTATTCTTCATCCTCACTCCACCTCTGCTGCCCACATTCTTTTCTGATGTGTGTCTTTTCTAATATTCCTCATCTCAATGAATGTCAGCATCATCCCTCCCTGCTTCCCCTCCCCATTTCCTACACCAAACTCAGTCCTGGCAGCTCTACTCCAAAATATATCCTGAATCCATCTGTCTTTTTCCATTCATTCTGACCACCACCTTCCAAACCAGTCTTTATGATCTCTAGCCTAGACTTTTGAAATGGCCTCTTAAAAGAGTACTTGCTTCCATTCTTGCCCCCAAGTATTTATTATAGCCAATGATCTCCTAAAACCTAAATTTATTGAATCATAAATGTAATATCTTTATGGGAAAATGTATTCATTGTCTCCATTCAATTCATTCTGATTCCAGGAACATATACAATATAGTAGGAATAGATGTAAGACATTTGTTGTGATGTATGTCACTGGGGCAGGGATGCTAACAGAATCAAGTCTGCAGATGGTAAAAGTTCAAATGAGTTGAAGAAAGGGATAAACTAAATGAATAGATAGTTAAGAGACATGCAAACCTCCACTGATATGTATGTAACCTCTTGGGAGTCAGCTGGCTTCTTTTTCTTCCCCTTTTCTTCTGTATGACTTAGTGGAACCTGCCTGCTTCTTTCTCCTCTACTGTTAGTTACTCTCAAACAAAAGTCTCTCTCCTTGAAAGTTTACTTGGAAACAGAATTCAATGTTATAAATATCCACACTCTCTTTCGGTTTTGATTAAGAGTTCCATTTGTGATGGTGAGAAATCTGGGAGTAAAAAAGGACCCCTTCCTGTTGTCTTTTCCTCTCTGGTCCCATTACCTTTTGGTGAATCTTTTCATACAGAATTGTATATGCTGCAAAAGAATATGCAGCTTCATACTATTCTTGACATTCTCTGACTGAGTTGGAGTGTCAAGCAAATAGGACCTTGGTACAGGGTGGTTAAGGAAAAGCCGAGCAGGGCATGAAGGCCCAACATGTAATTAGCCTCACTGGCCATGAAAAGTTTATTCTTGTCTCTTCTCCTTGCTGTGTGGCATCCCCAGTTCTGTCTTCATGGCAAACGCTGACCAAGAAATAGCAGATAGGAAGCTTTTATGGCAATGGGGTCATGAGGGAGGGAAAATTGCAAAATCCAAGAAGTCTTAAACAGGAGCAGCAAGAAAGGAAAGGGCCATTTTATTGCCTAAAACCACCTAGCTTAGGTAACAGTTCCAGCATGTCCTTTTTTGAATAGCTATTCTAATTATTATATATTCAGCTGATTAATAGGAGTACTTGAGAGGTGGCCTGTGTCAGGTAACCTCAGGCAATCCTGCTTCAACAAGCTGTCAGGGGGCCATGCCATGCTTCTTTATGACATAGGTGAATTTGATAGGCTCACCAGCAGAACATGGGATCACAAGGCTGGAACCATTCCATTTCCATGAAATAATTTAAGTAAGCCAATACAAGGGGAAGGGATGGGAATAAAGGTCTGAGATAGTCTTCAGTTTTACATTTTGTGCTAGAGGTATTTTTACATACTTTTTATAGAATAGAGGGTGCCTATATCTTAGTACACTTCTATAAGAAAGAAAAATTATACTGTAATTGGGTATCTTCGTTGTCAATCATTTGGCAATGTTACCTGATAAAACTTTCTGAGATGATGGGAACTCTATATATGCACAGCCCAGTTTGCTAGCTCCTAGCTACATGCAGTTACTAAACACTTGAAATGTGGCTAGTGTGACAGAGAACACTAACTAATTTTATTTTATTTAAATTTATATAGTTACATGCGACTAGTGGCTACTCTTGGAAAATGCAAATATAGAGATTCCCTTGCCAGAGAGGAAGCAGTAATCAAGTTATTTCCCCTAATCACACAAACACCGTTACGTTACGTTTGTTTCCTTCCACCTCTTTTAAGATTGGTGTATAGAGTAGGCATGTGATGAGTACAAATGCATGCAAAACACTTCAAGGAAAGAAGAAAGCTGAGAATCCAATGCTGTTGATATATTATTTAATTCTATCATGCATAAAGATTAAAGGAGACCTTACTGGAAAACTTCCTAGTGTATGATTGATGATTCTTCGAGCTAGAAACACTTCTAGTTTAGTGCCACCAAGAAGGGGTTTCTCTGATCTTCGGCCAAAATTATCCTAAAAATCAGAAACTGTTCTCTTTAAATTTGAGTAAATAATATGGATTCTGCCTTGGTTTGTTTTTGAGAGTTGCCTGGAGAATCAAAATGACCTTAGTTTTAAAGATTAAGCAGAAAATGAGTAACTGCATATAAGGATTCAGACTTCCAAAATGGACTTTGGGGAATGGAAAATGTCTATTATGTCTTTGAAATTATTTTACTTACACCTCCCAACCAGTGATTGAATTTGTTGAGAAGTAGCTTTTCATTTAAAAAAAATTACTGAGCTTGTATTATGCCATGTATTGTGCTAGTCATATTACAACTAGTGAGTGCCTTTAACAGTTATATGAGGTAGATACCTCCTGTTAAAGAAGAGGAAAGCAATGCTTACAGAGGCTAATTAACTTACCAATGATCACTGCCGGTTCTATACCAGGTCTGACTGATATCCACACTTTTCACAAGGGCAGGTATTGCCTTTTGTGAGTTAACATTCACCTACTTTTTAAAATTTAGCCACCCATTCTGTTTGGATTCATTTTGTAATATATCTCCCACCAAAGGATGCTAATGATCTTTCTTAGTACAAGCTCCAGGCACAGCTTTTTGGTAACCAGATTATGCTGAATGGTATATCACCAAAGTTGCACTAAGCCCTGTGGCCTGTAGAGTGTCAGAACTTTTGTATGCTGGTGGGACAAAACCGTGGGAAAATCATTTCCCTTCTATGCCAAATTTTGTTTAATTGCTACTGTTTACCTAGTGGGAAAAGACTTACGTTCCACAGCTCAAGAAAATCAATCCTACTTCAATACAGGCACTTAACCTGGAGTTACATTAGCCTAATGAAAAAAAAGCCTGGCTGAAATATAAAATCAAGGAATCAGCTATAATTAGCTAATATAATGTAACAATAAAAATTCTTCCAGAAGATTAATCTTCCCCAAAGCTCTAATCGATTCTTAAAATCATCAGTCCAAATCAGTAAGTCAATGGCATAATGAGCATTATAATCTTAACAGTTTCAAAGAAGAAAATTGGAAGAGTGAATAAAGTAATTTCATTCTGTTCTAAATTTTATTCAAAGAACATAACACAAAACCAAAAACTACCAGCTTCTTTCCTCAAATTTTACCTGTTCATTGAAACTGCTACAGCCCATCCATGATATCAGCATGAGAAACCACATCACATATTATTTGGAAATACATAAATGAGTACTGTTCCCATTGCAAAACTGAGAGATTTGTGTTCCTCCCTTTCATAACTTACCATAGTAAGCATGGAGCCAGCCTCCCTGGTTCAAGTCTCAAGGCTATCATCTACCAGCTTAATGTATAAGCTCCCCAGTGCCTCAGTTTCCTCAGTTTTAGAAAGAAGACAATAGAATGTACTTCATAAGATTGTTTGAGTGTTAATACATAAAAAGCAATTAAAACCGTGTCTGACCCGTAGTTAAGAGTTTATGTTCTGTATTCATAAAGAAACAGTTGCTTTTTACATCATCCTTACTTTAAAATTTGTCATTATTTTTGTTAATATTTTTAGGATCGATGATATATTATTTTTTGGCTTTTAAAAATATATTTGGGCTGAGCACAGTGGCTCACATCTGTAATCCCAGCACTTTGGGAGGCCGAGGCAGGTGGACCACGAGGTCAAGAGATCGAGACCATCCTGGCTAACGTGGTGAAACCCCGTCTCTACTAAAAGTACAAAACTTAGCTGGACGTGGTGGTCCGCCTGTAATCCCAGTTACTCGGGAGGCTGAGGTAGGAGAATCACTTGAACCCGGGAGGCGGAGGGTGCAGTGAGCCGAGATCACGCCATTGCACTCCAGCCTGGCGACAGAGCAAGACTCCATCTCAGTATATATATGTATCTATATTTGTTATACTGTTATATATATTATACATATATATATGTTATACTGATTCATTTGTTCTGATTGATAGTTTTCTGTTAAACCATATGCTTTATTTAAAGAGTGTTTATGATCTATCATCTTCCAGCGAGATGTTCTGTTAGCTTCTAAGTAAGAAGCTTAGAATTCTGCAAAACATTTTCAGAGAGGGTGCATAAAAATAATGCTTTATTGTATGACCTTTTTTTGGTGGCAGCAAATATGTTGAGAATCCTAAGATGCTCTTTCCTTCAGTGGTTATCTAAAAATTGTTAAACTGTGAACATCTGGCTGGCATACAGCCTTCATGTTTCACTGTTGTGATTATCTCAGGCAGCAGATCACAGGCATGTTTACCTTCAACAGTCTTAGTCCCTTAGTTTCTTCCCCGTCCTCCTTTTCCTTCTTCCCCAGTCTACTGAATTCCTGTCTGCTATGAAGAGTGGTGACAAATACTAATCTGCACTAGACCACAGTCATATGAAGTCAGATTGAGTACTTGGCCTTGTATCAAACCTGAAGTGGAAGGGAAGGGTAGAAACTGCTGTCTTGTAAATAGCCACCCAAGGCGTAAGCCCTGAAAATATGTAAATATCACTATGTCCCATATGCATTATTTCTCAATTTTGTCATGCTACCTTTGCCAGCTAGTTTAACTGAGTATGATTTGCAGTTATTTTATTGAACATTTTTTGACAATTTGAGTACAGTTCTGGATGTAATATTAAATCCTCTTCTGGCTCAGCAGATTGCAAAATTGCACGTTCTGTCTACACATCAAATCCTAGGTCTGGAGGGGAATTGAAGACTTTACCTAGTCCAGCACATCCAGAAAGTACTGCATTTGAGCTTTTCCATAGCAGATGATATTTCACCCTATCCTAAATGACATCCAAACAAGAAGATTGATTATATGATTAAAGACTGTGAAGAAAGGTTAAAATTAAGCTTGGCTTCTATTTCTTTTAAATTCATAACATTTTTTCTTCTTCAAGGATCTCTAGCCAATTCCAATGGCTGAAGCAATAAGCTTAGTCATACCTTTCTGACTGTAGAGGAAACTAAATATGGTAAATAAATGTTAACAATTTAGTGCTAAATTATTTTTGTCAACTTTATATACCAAATTTGGGATTGATCAGTTTTTTAATCTATCTGGAATCTAGTGTTGAAAAGTCCCAGGGAAAAAAAATAAAGCTATTCTAAAGAAGTTTCAGGGAATGAACTCAATTCTGGTAATGCTTCATACCTGAAGACTGAGTAATTTATGAAGAAAAAGGTTTAATAGACTCACAGTTCCATGTGGCTGGGGACAAAGGAAGAGCAGTGGAACTTCTCACATGGCAGCGGGTAGGAAAGTGTGTGCCGGGGAACTGCCCTGTATAAACCCATCAGATCTCAACAGACTTATTCACTATCACAAGAATAGCACAGGAAAGAATTCCCACAGGGTCCCTCCCTCAACATGTGGGAATTATGGGAGCTACAATTCAAGATGAGATTTGGGTGTGGACACAACCAAACCATATCACTCTTTTATAGATATTTTGCAATGACCAGAAACCAAAGCTTTGCCTACATGAGTTTACATTATAATTACATTATATTATAATATTTTTCTAAGAATTCCAAGAAAAAAGTGTAAGTGGTCCAAAGAAGAAAAATTTGCTTTTATCAAACTCCCATTTGTTGAATACGATATGTTTAGCAATAAAATGAATATTTGGCTCAGAACAATACATTCTAATCAGCTTTCCATTGAACATGCCATGATCACAGTTTCTATAATTATTTCAAATTCTTTATTCAGCTATAATTGACAAAGGAAAGATAGATTGCATTAAAATATTAGATACATGGCATTTAAAAGTTCTTTAAAAATAAGTTCCCATTGATTTTAAAGTAAGCTTTGGTTAGGTTAAATAAAATGTTTTCAAACTCAGAATTCCCCTCTATAATCAGCACCTAAGATCTGATGTTACGTTTATTATTACTAAGGAGTTTCTTCATCAGTTCATTTTTTATGATTTCTCCATCTTTAAGGCTTATGATGCTGTTATGAATTTCATAACATTATGAGATCTCTGCTTCTGGGACAAAAGGAAAGATTGATCCTATTTCCCTACTCCATAGCAGGTAGTTGGAGCAATGCTATGAGCACTGCTGGGCTGCAGGCAGAGTGATGTGTATCATGCCAAGCTAAGCCATTTATTTACTGCTGCCAGACCCTCCAGCCCAGAGCTGTCTTCTCCCTTTGGGTGACAGTAGAAGAGGCCTTTTGTTGAGATTGCGGAGACACAAGATCAAAACAGCATCACTGAGTTACCACATGAAGTACAGTTACTTTAGAGGGTCTCCTATATCCACAAATGGTTATAATTGAAAAATCAACACTTTTTGGATTAAATCACTGAGAACTGGGAGTTTTCTGTTATTATAGCATAACCTGATCTATCTTATAACTAGAAAAGATAAAGCAAACCTCAGGAGAACATCTGGCCTCTTTACATTACCATTCCTTCAGAATCTCAAGAGACCTACCTAAATGTTGTTGTTCCAAAGATCACATCAACCTCAGCAACGATTATTTGTTCAATCTAATGTTTATATGCACTACACAAGATCACCTGGGATGCAAAGATGATGAGAATACAACCCTTTGCCTTCAGGTTAATATAAAAGCATTTTCCAAGGTTATGTTGAGTCATTTTCTGTTGGGAAATTTTACTGAAAACTTTTTCCATTTTTAAAAAATTTCTTAATTTGAAAATGGTGTGCACATGTATACACGCACATACATTAAGAGTGTATGTTATATGGTGTTATACATTCAGTCTGTATGAATGTTACAAACATGCATGAGTATATACATTTGAAGGGGTAGGGGAGAGAGAAGGATACAAGGTGCCACATGCCTCAGTTTGTCTTTCAATAAATTCCAAAATCCAGACATAATAAATTTATAATCAGTGTAATTGTAACCTACCTACAACATCTTGCACAGAATAAAAAATTGTTTCCAGATGATAGGAAAATCACATAACTCATTTCCAGCCAGTTTGTAGCTGGTATTTTTTTCTTTTTCTTTTTTCCCACAGTTGTCTAAAAGAAATTGGTGCAATAAAAAATAGTTTTGCTATTACATTATATTTACACTTAGTAGCAGTGTTTTATGCTAAATCAAATGCATGTTTTACTGAATTACTGTTAAAGCCAAATAACTGCTTTTCACCCACTCCTTAGCACCTTAGCTTGCCTCTGGCCTGGGTATGTCACTGAGTGTTGACAAGCCCGTCCTTCATACTTCAGATAAGTGAAAATACTAATTTATGGAAAAGGTATGTGTGACATCTGGGCTTAGCTTTTCTTCATTTAGTTTGATAATCCAGTTTTTAAAATTGTCAGTAATAAAAGGTTCATTATTAATATTTCTTTTCTGTTTCATGCTAAAAGTTTTGTTTGTTTTTAACCTATATTATCTCATTCATCCCTATACACTTCCTTCAGTGGCTAATGGTGTTATTATGGTATGTATTAGGAGAGTAAGACTAATTAATTTCCCTGAGGCACACAGATACCAAGTGAACAAACTACCATCCCGGCTCAAGTCCGTGCTTCCATCACATTTTTTAGCATCACAATTTTTAATATAAAAAAATCATTTGGCCAGGCACAGTGACTCACGCCTGTAATCCCAGCACTTTGGGAGGCCGAGGCGGGCAGATCACCTGAGGTCAGGAGTTTGAGACCTGCCTGGCTAACATGGTGAAACCCCGTTTCTAATAAAAATATATAATATTAGCTGGGTGTGGTGGCACACGCCTGTAATCCCAGCTATTCAGGAGGTTGAGGTAGGAGAATCACTTGAACCCAGGAGGGAGGTGAAGGTTGCAGTGAGCCAAGACTGCACCATTGCACTTCAGCTGGGGCAACAAAAGCCAAACTCTGTCACAAAAAAAAAAAAAAAAAATTCATTTTGCTAATATTGCCCTCTCTAAAGTACTTCTTTTTAAATCACAACATTTCAAAACTCCAGATTCCCTTTGGAATTGCTAAATAACCTCTAACAGGGTTTCTAGAAGTGTGGACTATGGGTTACCTGCATCAGAATTACTTACTTGGGTGATTGTTAATCATGCAGATTCCTGGTTCTCTGCCTAAACTTTTCGAATCAGAATCTCCTAAAGAAGCTTCAGAAATTTTTATTTTATTTTCCAGATGATTCTAATACACATAACCATTATTCCCAAACAATTGAAGAAATATCTCTAAGTCATCACAGAGGTGACTGACTTCATCAAAAGTGTACTTCAGCAAGTCCCTTTGAGTTGACCACTTCATGTATGTCAAGAATCTGAACACTGAATTGACTTTAGCTAATGGTAAGAGCCAAGAAGGTGCAATGGTAACTGAAGAGAAAAGGGTAATAAGAAAACTTTTTTCTTAATTTGAAGTGTAATTTGAAGAGACACTCAACATAAATATACTAGCAGATTAATTTTAAAATATAATGTTAAAGAAGTAGAGAGTAGAATGGTGGTTACCAGAGGCTGGGAAGAGGGGTGGATGGGGAAGATGTTGACCAAAGGGTATAAAATTTCAGTTAGAGAGGAGGCATAAGCTTTAGTGATCTATTGCACAGAATAGTGACTGTGATAAATAATAGGCACTGTATATTTCAAAATTACTAAAGGAGTAGGATTTAAATGTTTT
This sequence comes from Trachypithecus francoisi, assembly GCF_009764315.1. NCBI lineage: Eukaryota > Metazoa > Chordata > Mammalia > Primates > Cercopithecidae > Trachypithecus > Trachypithecus francoisi. The sequence goes on along the minus strand of NW_022681456.1, from coordinate 102,702,206 downwards.
CATTACAAAAAATGATAAGCATGTGAAATGACGGATTCAGTAATTAGCTTGATTTAGTCATTCCACAATGTAAGCATGTGTGAAAATATAGCATTGAACCCCATATATAGTTATTATCAATTAAAAATAAGATTAAAAACAGGATGACTACAGTCAATAATAATAATTTATTGTTATTTTAAAATAACTAAAAGAGTGGAATTACAATGTTCCTACTACAAACGATAAATGCTTGAGGTGATGGATACCCCAATTACCCTGATTTGATTATTACACATAGTGTGACTATATGAAAATATCACATGTACCCCATAAATACACACATCTATTCTATACCCATAATAATTAAAAATACAAAACTTAAAAATATATGTAAAAAAGTCAAAATATCAAAAACTAAAAAATTTAAAACTAAAGATGAGAAAAAATATGATTTTATAGAAAAGATCATCCAAATAAAATGTCTATTTATAAATATATTTATATTTTTAAAAATAAATAAGATACCATATTGAATGCTGACTTTAGGAAACATAAAAAACAAAATTTGTAAGCTAGGAAGCTTATAAGTAATAATTTGAATATAAAAAGGAAAATGAAGCAGGTTCCTGGTGGAGAAGTGAGGTGGGGGTTGTCTGTCCCTGTGCAGAGGTAGGAAAGAGGTGTGGAAGGGAATAGCCTTTGAAAACAAAATAACCTTTGCACACATTCTTTTAACCCAAGGTTAAGTAATAATATCCTGTTTTCCAGTTTAAAATTTGAGTCACAGAGAAATTCCATGAATTACCAAAGGTCAGTCAGTTAGTCAATGGCAGAACTGACCATATTCCAGTGACTCCAAATCGGCTACTCTTTCCACCGAATTATATTGTATTTTCTTTTGTTTTAAGCCTTCCAACTAATTTTCAGCCCATCTGAGGATTTCATATCTGCCCAAGTCAATTTGAATTAATGTAGCAAGGCCTTGGGAAACCACATTCGTATTTGTGTGCCTTTCTTAGTATGTTGTTTTCCTGCAGAATAATTACAAACTTCTGTGTTTTAATTACAGTGACTTTTAGGATGCTGCAGATTTCTTCCAATCAGTTGGCTTTTGTATTTTCTTCCTGTACCTTTTCAGCACAAGACTTCTAAACTCTCTTATACCCGAGTGGGAGTGTTCCTTAGGCAGAAACCCTAACTGATAGAGCCTGTCTCCATGGCGTGATGGAGGATCACTGAAATAGGCTCTACTGAATATTAGGTGTAAATGCTTTCAGGTAGCCCTTCTTGGTTGAATTAAACTACAAAGCAGTATTTCTTTCAAGCCATTTGGAGGCAATTTACAGGCAAAAAAACAATGTGGTCTACATAAAAGTCATAACTCTGATTTCCATGTGTCATGTGCATGTTGCACAACTCTACAGATTATTCATAGAAACAAATTAGGAAAAGGAAGCAACTCCACAATATGTTTTGATGAAAGAATCGCTGAGCATCTCTTACTTGGCTGATGGTTAGTATCCATGTTTGTTTATAAAACATATGCAAATGTAATGAAATGGCTCCTTCTATGGTGTGCAAGGAAATAGATGATTGTATTATTACGACAGTTGTGCCTTTTCCATAAATAACTTAAAGGCCACTTTTCTCTCCCCATTAAGAATCACTTCCCTATGCAATTTAGTTCATGTTTGTTTCTGAGGCATCACTAATTACCACTCATCTGAGATACATAGATTCCCGCTCTCTTCCTTAGTGTGGCACTGCCACATCTTCAAAGGCTTCTGTGGAGCAGGAGATGGTCAAGGAGGTGGTGACTGAGCATGGGATAAGCCTCACTATCATTGACGGTTCTGCCATTACTCTCTTTACTGCCACCTCACAAAGTTATACACATGTAGTTGACTATTCTTGTTTTCTTTCTTTTTTTCCTGCTTCAGGTTTATTTGTACAAATAGTACAGGAAGACACCAGCCCCATGCAGACGACAGCCCAGGGGGATCGCACCAGTCCTTCTGTCCTCACATTGGCAGACAGAGATCTCTACTCTGAAGCCTTTGTAGGGCCATGGGCACCTTTGGGAGCCTGAGCTGGAACTGAAGCTGGAGCTGCAGGCTGGGCCTTGGTTTGATTCTTGGCTTTTGGCGGGCACAGCCTGAGCCCCTTGGCAATGCAGGCACGAGCACACTTCCTAAGCTTGGGGTGGACAGTGTAGGCAAGTCGATCGAGCTTGTGGCAGATACCCTTTGGGATCTTGGACTTAACCTCCTTGGACTTTACAAGGGCCTTGATGGCCTCAGCATGTACACTCATGGCCTTGGTATTGTTAGCCTGCATCTTCTTTAGGCCTTTCTTGTTGTGCTGGCAAAGTGCATGCTCCTCAGGAACTTGGGATCCACTCCTTTTAGAGATTAGTGACTGGGGTTTCTTTGTGATTGGGGTTTCTTTGTGATTGGGGTTTCTTGATGCCATTTCTGTGCCATTTTCGGGACTGGTTGTGTGTAGTGTGGTTCTTGGACTTGGCCATGTCTGCACCATAAGCCACGGCTCCCATAGCTGACTATTCTTAAGTACGAGGCGAAACCAAAGAGAATTCTGATATAATGTGGGAAAAAAAGTTGGCCATCCACTTAATATTTCCATAATCAAAAAATCCTCAAAGTTAAGGCTTCATAAGCAAAGTCCTGTCTATCCCAGTTCCTAACCTTGTTTCTTGCCCCCAGTTCTACTTTTCTTTCCAAGATATAATGCCCTTTTTTATTCCTCCACTCTTTGAAATCAACACCTACTTATTGGGAAATTTCACTGTTTATCCATAAAGGTTATCACCACAGGACACATCCTGTTAGCATTATTTTTGAAACTCTAAGCATATTCTTGGAACTATTAGGAATAAGAGGCCAGTGTGGTGGCACCTTGGGAGGCTGACGAAGGAGGATCTCTTGAGCTCAGGAGTTTGAGACCATCCTGGGCAATATAGGAGACCTTGTCTCTACAAAAGATAAAAAATTATCTGGGTGTAGTGGTGCATGCCTGTGATCCCAGTTACCTAGGAGGCTGAGGCGGGAGGATCACTTGAGCCCAGGAGTTTGAGGCTGCAGTGAGCTATGATGGCACGAATGCACTTCAGCCTGGCCAACATAGCAAAACACTGTCTCAAAAAAAAAAAAAAAGAAGAAGAAGAAGAAAGCATCAAGTACTAAGTTATAAACATTAGCCTACTACCTTATAAACTTAAGTGGCTCCCTTATCCTAAAAAATCCTGGGCATAGGTTTGAATTTATTGCCTGAATTGGCCTAATTAACCTCTTAGACAGATATCATCCTTCTTGCCAGTCTCTGTGAGATGAACAGGCCTCATTCATACTTAGGGAGTTCCTCCAGTCTCTGGAGAGGTGGGGGGTGAATTATAGGTAGGTCATATTTATGCAGTCATAAGGAAAGAAAGGATTGAGCCCAGTGAACAGATTACAAAGCATTGGTGTATTGATCCTGTATTAGTCTGTTCTCACACTGCTAATAAAGACATACCCGAGACTGGTTAATTTATAAAGGAAAGAAATTTAATGGACTCGCAGTTCCACATGGCTGGGGAGGCCTCACAATCATGGTGGAAAATGAAGGAAGAGCAAAGGGACTTCTCACATGGCAAAAGGTAAGAGGGCGTGTGCAGGGGAACTCCCTTTTATAAAACCATCAGCTCTTCTGAGACTTATTCACTATCATGAGAACAGCATGGGAAAGATCCACTCCCATAAAGATTCAATTACCCCCCACCGGGTCCCTCCCATGATGTGGGGATTATGGGAGCTACAATTCAAGATGAGATTTGGGTGGGGACACAGCCAAACCATATCAAATCCTTAGTAACATGAGCATTTTATGATGTTATAAAATCACTCTTCTTTTTGTTGTTTCATGAGTGATGGATAACTTCAGAAGATTGTGTTGGGATTTACCTCGGTTTGAATGAGGCATGTTCAAAATTTGATAGATTTTTAAATATTTAAAAATAATTGTTGAGGAGGAGCAGTCCTTCCCCACTTCTTATGTGACCTTCCATGCAGATGGAACTTATAAGTATAAGGCTCCTGACTTCTCTCTGTCCCTTCACCCACTCTGCCTCAAAGCGGCTAGACTAATTTTCGGATTGGTCGATTTGAAATGAATATGATTAAGTTTAATACCTCTATCCCTCTTCCTTTGGGAGTGAGTTGTCTACATGAAAATCCTTGCTCCACCACTCCGTGGGGTCAGCCTTCTCCCCATCTGCAGGAGGCAGCTCTCACCAAGTACCACCTACCACCACTGAGTTCAGTGGACAATGAGGACACCCAACCGCCTCGTTCTGAGTTGTGTCTTCCAACTTCATCTTTAGTAACTCATCTCTTATCTCTTCACCTCCTTGTCTTATTTTTCTAAATGTTCATCACTCTAACTGGGAGGTGAGATACTGTGTCTTAGGTGCCCAGCCCTCACAAACTCCGGCAACAATGAACACTAAGCTACACAATGTAGATACAAATAAGAACTATTGACTGTTTTGTGAGGTGAGTAGTTTGTATTAGGTAGAAGAAGAAAGGGTAGGTGAATCTTCTTTCCTTCAAGGAGCATATAAGCACACATAAACGGTTAGAAACAGTAAGAGAGGGTCTATAGGCCTTAATGAGTGGAGCAGACAGAACTAAGGAAAATTAGAGGAGAAAGATATTGGTTGGAAAGCCTAACAGGGAGTTAAAGTTTCAGCTGAGCTTTAAGGAAAGGTTGGTACATGCATTCCAAAAAGTGCAGAGTGTTCTATTAATGGAAAAGTAAGCACATCGAGCTGATTCTATTGCAAATATGTATTTATAATTACATCCTGTAAGTAACTGAAAACTCTATCATTACATTAAAAAATGTAAAACCTTCTGGAGCAGCCGAGTACATGGCAGCAGCTGCAACATCAGCATGTTCTGTCTCACTCTCTGCCACAGACAGCACAACTACTAGTGATGTTCACACAGACTTGGGAGAAGTTTTGACATGAAATAACTGTGATATTTAAGGAAGAAAAAAAATGCTGAAAGTTGATACAAAAACTGAGGTCTCTCCCATGTAATTACAATGAACATGCTAAACAAAGATGGAACTAACTCTGAGAACTTAAAGCCAACAACAGGAGTTGGCTGCACCTGCATCAGGACAAAATGTGCTGGTTGGTCCCTGACCTGGCATAAGACAGGAAAGTCACCTGTGTGGTAGAATTGTGGGCACAAGCACACACTTCATTCAGGTGAAGGCTCAATGAGAGATCTTCTGTCCTGTCCTGCCCTGAGAGATGGAGGCTTTTAAGTAAGCACAGGGAAGGGGGTAAGAACCCCAGCACATGGAGGGAGAACAAAAGTCTCAGGCAGGAAAGTATAAGAGATGCTTGGAGAAGACAGGGCAGGAGTGCAGAGATTTTGATGTCTATAAACCTTGGTTGACATCTTTTAATGCCATTATCTCATGTTAATTAATAATGGCAACTTACCTTTCCGTCTTCATGGCATTGTGACAACACTGCCTTTCAGCAGCCATAGTGATGTTACTGATCTGCTTTTGCCTGGTTTTCTGTGAGTAAACTGTGCTCTGAGCCAGCCACACGCTGTGACTCAGGCCTTCTTATGACCAGTACCAGGCACTCACACTGCTGTTGGCCAAGAGCTGCCTGTGGCCATACAGCAGAGACAAATTAATACTAACACCATCCTTACATTTGGGAGACAGGCTAACAGTTTACAGGCTCCAGAGCACTTTCCCATCCCTTCACATTTAATCCTCGGATCACATCTGGTGTTATTTAGGCACAACTGGAAGGCCATGTGCGGGTGGACCACATCTGGAATAGCCTGTGTTGAGAGACACATCTGGCACTCTCCGCCATCACCCTCCTTCTTCTCTCTTCAGGGAACTCGGGACATGGAGTCAAGACACCTGGCTTTCAAGCCCAGGTCTTCTATTAACTGACCATGGGCTTGTGGGCAAAGTCACACCACTTCTCTGGGTATAATTGCATACTGGGTGATTTCTAAAGCCCCTTCCTGCTCCAAGATACTATTATGCTGTGACAAACTGGAGAAGTAGACAGTGACTATAATGATATCCTCCTTAAAAATGGAGACCCTGTTATTCAGAGAATTTAATGACTTCTACTCCAAGATTACACAGATGGTAAGCAGTAACATCTCTGGATGTTTCATTTAGTGTTTTTTCCACTACATCGCACACATGTGCATGAGCACAATGTGGATTAACCTTGACCTGCTTAGCTCTAGCTCAGATAACCAGATGCAGATGGAGGAATCCATGCTTTCAGCAAAACTACATTAATTACTTGGACAGTATGTGGCTAAATAAGATTCCACAAACTGACAGCCTGCAGACAGGATTTGTCCTGAAGCCCTGTTTTATTTGGCCCCTAGCGTGTTTTATTTAAAAAATTGACATGTTGCTATACTTTAAATTTGGGATATTTACATACAAATCCAAAAATTCAAGTTCTCTTAAAAAGCTGAAAGTTTGGCAACATGATAATGACTGGTTGAAATGGGCTCATCATTATATTGTCCCTTCAGTTAGTGTTTTCAAACTTCCATACTGTTGACATTTTGGACTGAATAATTCTTTGTTGTGGAGAGGCTGTCCTGTGGATTTTGGGATGTCTAACAGCATCCCTAGTCTATACTCACCAGATGCCAGTAGCACCTTCCCCTCTGTTGTGACAATCAGTGTGACATTGCCAAATGTCCTTTGGATGGGGGCCACAAAATTCCTTTATGCTGAGAATGATTGCTGTAGGCATTTGAATAGGGATCCTTGGACAAAAGAAGAGCTGGAGAAGATGTAGTCCAATGCTCTCCGTTTACAGAGAAGGAAACTGAAGTCCAACCAGAAAGGTTAAGTAACTTGCCCATAGTGACACAATTGAACAATGGTGACAGAGCTAGGACTGGAACCCAGGTCCTCTGATGCCTTGTGCAGTGCACTTTTCACCTCAATCTGCTTCCAGAGCTCTCACCTGCCAACTATGTGAGATGATGGGTACATTAATTTGCTAATTTCCTGCCCATTTTAATTGCTGATCAGGAAGGCCTGACTGTTGCTCTCCCTTCCTTGCAAGTATGTCCAGAGTCAAACAGAGCAGCCCTCCACTCCAAGGGAGCGTTTCCTGGACTAGGCGGCCCATATTGTTCCCCTCAGATGGGAAAGGGTGTTACGTAAACATTTACCTTATTCTCTGATCCAGTCATTTATATAAGATTTTTCTCATTCCCAGCCAATTCAGATCATCAGTCTATTTTGCATTCTTGAATCAACATTTTCTCTAAAGCCACTAAGAAAGTGTGCAGCCAGAAACAAATGTTTGTGTGAAGTCATTTGTCACTCTGCAAATTCCTTAGGAATGTGGTTATACAACAAACAGTTGGATGTTATCATTTATATGCTTAGAATTTGTTTCATCATCTCAAAGCTCATCCTTTTTGATAAAAAACAATTTTAGAAGTATATTAACGATTTATCACAGGAAGCATTTCCTTTTCATAATAATAAATTCCTCTGATGTGAGAAAGTACCTACCAGGCCTACTGGACCAGAAGCCCTGAGTGCTTAGGCTTCAGTTTCGGCTTTATCACTATCTAACCTGATGGCCTAAACAGGGCCATATCTTTCTCAACGGTGTTTGGGCGACAACTGAGATCCCTTGACACTTTCATATTGTATGAGTCATATTCCTGTTTCATCTGTTAGTGTCCCTGGGAGCTTTCTCCTATAATTGGTTCTTGTTCTACCTGGTTTGCCTACTGCATTTTTGACAGAGAAAGCCCAGAAAACATCTATTGTAAAATGTTGTTTACCCACTTACAGTGGGACCAACCCACAGGTTAATTTGAAAATTTTCTAGTTGTCAGTGAAATATCTTAGTCAGAAAGTAACTTTGCCCGACAGTAATTTTAAACTCTGCTTCGAGGGTACAATAGTCCCCCTTATCCAAGAAGGATATGGTCCAAGACAGCCAGTGGGTTCCTGAAATCACGGATTGTAGGAACCCAATCAAACACAGTTCTGTTCACATCCACCTACAAATTTAATACCTTTTCCAACCTAACTGAGCACTCGTCATGCACTGTGCCCAGAGTTTTGTAGTTTAAAGGGCAACAGCAAAACTAGCACACATTTTTTTTCCTCTTCACAATTTAACAGATAGGTTTGTTTCTGCTGTATCTTTTAGCAACCTCAGCATACAATTCTTTTTTTCTTATTAAGTTGAGAGCCTCCTCCTTTTCATGTAAAGAAGACTATTTATGGCTTCTCTTTGGCATATCCAAGTTGCCAGAATCACTATTCTTGTGGTTGGGGCCATTATGAAGTAACGTAAGGGTGCCTTGAACACAAGCACTCTGATACCATGACAACAGATCTGTTAACCAAGAAATCTACTAAGTAAATTACAGACAGGGAGGGTAGACAGCATGGAGATGCTGGACAGAGGATTCACATCCTGGGTAAGATGGGGAGGGCGGGCACACAGTTTAATACTTATGAATTGTTTATGTTGGAATTTTCCACTTAATATTTTCAGACCATGGTTGACCACAGGTAACTGAAACCACAGGAGTGAGAGACAGGTAAGGGGTTACTACTGTACATCCTTCTTGGATGTCCTACTGAGTGTCAGAATCATTTGAGAATGCAATGATGTAGGAATCAACCTCCTCCTGCCTCCCACTCCCCTTCGTCCTCCCCCTCAATGTGGTAGGACTTTTCATATATTGTGACCTGAAGTTTACAGAGGACTGTTGTGTGACCACTCACTACGGTAAAATCATACTGCCATAAATGTATTCTTATTTTCTTGGCTTCTATCCTGGCACATCTCTCTCTGGCACAGTGTCCATCCACCTCAGCTTCTGATTGTCTCTTTTCTTTCTTTCCTTTGAACTTGATAGGAGATCAGAGCATGAAAGACAGGTGGCTATAAAGAATAACAGAATTGTCACATATGCAAGAGTTGTGTGTCACCTCCCTTGTGTAATGTTTGGGTGGACTTGATCATAAGGTCCATTTAGACAAGTGGAGGAGGGGAACAAGTGGGACAGAGGCTCAGATGCATGAGTTGGAAAAATGAATAGAGTGTTAAGGAAGCTGCAATTTGGACTCACCCAAGATAGGTCAGATTCTGAACATAGAGCTGTAAGACTCCCTGCCAGAGAAATCCTGATTAGGATTAGTTGAGGCACTGGGCAAGGCTGGGCCCATGGATAAAGTCTTCAGTACCCAGAACTGAGCAGGTCCAGGAGGCCAATTCACTTTATCTCCTAACATCACTCATTCATAATCTGACTCTTACTGTAAGTCTCTGTGTGAAGGTATATTTTTATTTTGTCTCCTTATCAAGAAGGAAACCAAATTGATTGACTTAAATTTTTGCTTATTAAAACAACGTTAACAATTAGCATTGAACATTGACTTTATGTCAGACATTCTGCCTGTACTATTTTAGCAGAAGGTCACAGGGAAGTTTAAGGGTAATTGTTGGCCATTCTTGAGTATGCCTTCTTCCTTGCTTTGTTAATTACATAAGTGCTGAGTTTTAACTGGGTCCATGGTATCCCAGCTAAAGATTATATCTTCCTGCTTGTCTTACAGATTGATGTGGCCATGTAACTAGGTGCTAGCTCATTGGATGTGAACAGAAAAGGTGTAAACAACTTGAGGTTTATGCCCATAAGGAAGGATTGTGCCCTCTCCCTCCCCTTCTCCTTTCCCTCTGGCTGGAAGGTGAACATGAGGCAAGAGTTGAGAAAAGACAGTGTAGCCATGAGATGAAAACTGAGTGTTGAAGATGCAGAATAGGCCAGGAGGAGTCTGGTCCCCAGACTGTGGAGCTGTCCTCTCAGCTCTAGACTGATTATGTTCAGACTAGCACAAGAGAGAAATAAACGCCTGCTTCTTTTAAGCCACATTATTTTGACTTTTGTTATAATATCCACACGTGTTTCCTAATTGTTACTGGTATTCATTTTGTACCCTTTGTGCTAATCAACATCTAAGCCTCAAAAAAGACAAATAACTGGTCTAAAATTGCTTCTGGAGTGGTCCCCTCATATAGCTCAAATACGATGCTTTCTTATAGAATTCCTCTCTGATATGGAAATGCCAGTGAAATCATACAGTCCTTTCCCCACACCAAAGGAATGCCCAGCTCTGAACAAAGGGTGCCTTCTGGAACATGTGCCTGGCTGGGTTTTCTTATGTGTGAGCACAAGTCCGGGGTGCATTCTTTGTTAATCTCCAACCTGGGACTCTACCCACGTCACAGGCTGGGTTCCTGTGGAGATTAAAATAATCGATGTGGTGGGTCAATAAATAAATCATAAAAGTTATCACATTTACCCAGTATCAATATTACTAGTATTTAAGGGCTTATGTTCGGAATGTTATATATATATATATATATATTTTTTTTTTTTTTTTTTTTTTTTTTTGAGATGGAGTCTGGCTCTGCCGCCCAGGCTGGAGTGCAGTGGCCAGCTCTCAGCTCACTGCAAGCTCCGCCTCCCGGGTTCACGCCATTCTCCTGTCTCAGCCTCCCGAGTAGCTGGGACTACAGGCGCCCGCCTCGTCGCCCGGCTAGTTTTTTGTATTTTTTAGTAGAGACGGGGTTTCACCGTATTAGCCAGGATGGTCTCGATCTCCTGACCTCGTGATCCGCCCGTCTCGGCCTCCCAAAGTGCTGGGATTACAGGCTTGAGCCACCGCGCCCGGCTCAGAATGTTATATATTTAAAACAAAGGTTTTGGCACCAAAATAAAGAATATGTTCCAAGTTACTTTGTTTGTTGACTTAACATTTTAAAATATTGCGTGTTAGTGAGATTTGGGTTGTGAAAGCCATGATGGCATCTCTGATTTACTTTTTTTTTTCAGGGATACTGAGGGGCTACTTGTGAGATGGCAAAAAAGAGATATGGCAACCAGAATTTCCCTCAGTCGTCCCTGACAAGTTCCCTTACATCTCACAAAAAGTAAGAGGGCCGCCACTTCACGGTGATCTCAGCACTCCTAATGCCACTTGGAAAATTCTCGACTTGGATTAAGCACTACTCAGGCAGGACAGTTCACAGATATCTGTGAGCCATGACTTAAGGTCCATTTTCTCTGAGGCTATTTCCAAGTTAGTCAGCATCATACAGACAAACAGAGGGAGAGTCAGAAAGATAAATTTCTTTCCCTGTAATGTATGTGGTATGTTAACAATAGAATACAATGAAGTTAAGGGATCACGTATGAATGTAAATGCCCCTGCATCCCCACTGTGTTCAGTACTTTATGTATTATCTTTGTCTTTTCCACAATATGCTTCTTACACATTCCCCCACTCCTTTCACAGTTATCTGTCAATTGTCAAATGCTGTTTACCTAGAGCATTGGGGTTCTCATTTGCTAGACTTTTTTTTTGCAGTTTATTATTCTTTATCTCTGTTGACTAAACTCCAGCATCTCACCTACATTATGTAACTTTTTATCAAAGTTAAGTGAAAGGTAGATCTTGAATTTTCTCTTTCTTCAATAATTCTTTATTACTTGTGAAATATATTCCTACAATATTGTATATGTGACCAGGGGACCAGATGGGACCAGGGGAGGAAAATGGCTTTTAAGTGATTCAAGGCGATGCTTATTGTCTGTCGAGTCAGGACTATGAAGCCACATGACGTGGAAGCAAGGCAGGTGTATTTCTTCACCTCTGAACATTCTTGACCAGCTACTGTATGCCACAGCCTAGGGATAAAAACTTGATGAAGGGTCTACCTCTGCCTCTAGAACCTTATAATCTGTGGGATAGCTAAGTAACAAGGGATTTCAGAACAGTGTGCTGGGTGTTGCCATGGGGATAGCCACAGGATGCTAGGGGAACAGACAGTAGTGAGGCCCAACTTGGTCTTGGGAGAATCAGGAAAGGTCTTCTGGATGGGAAGGTGGTGTTTAAGTGAGACTTGAGTAGAGGCTGTCCATGCAAAAAAGTGGAAAATATCATGGCAAGCTTCCAGAGATGAGAAAGTTTGGGATCACTGAGTAGTTCCATGCATCTGGAGCGTGGAGTGGAAATAGCTGAGTACTGAAATCCAAAGACGGGGATGAAAGCAGAGACTGGATTAAAAATCCCTGAGAGCCAAGATATCAAGTAGGTAAGGGGCAGAGATCGAAATAAATGGATCCAGTCAGTCTGAGGAAGATTCACCTACACAAATGCTGCACTTTGAAGCTGGGTAAGAAGAAAGGAAATAAATATTGTTGAGTGTGTACCATATACCAGACACTGCATTACCTAATCCAATTATCACACAAAGCTTTTAGGGGGTATAATTATCACCATTTCATGGCTGAAAAACATGGCTTCAAAAGGTAGCATGATAGGTATCACACAGTTTTGAGTAGTAGGTCTGAGACTCAAATTCAGGTCTAATTCCAAAGCCTGTGTTCTTTCTGACCATAGCAATGACTCCAGAGCAAGAGGCCAGCCAAGAGAGGGCAGGCTTTAATGAACTGGATAGAAGCTACAGAGAGTCTGACTTGGGCTTCAGATAACCACATGGAGGCAGAGTAACAGCTGGCACAAGACTTCCAGGAAATGGGCAATCTTTGGAAAGATGTGTTGACAAGCTGCCCAGGCTGTGGGGCATGAGTGCCAAAGGTCAAAGTTTAGAAGAATAAAAAGGCAAAATCAAATTTCTATGTAGAAGAAGCTAACTAGAAGTTGACATAGAAGCATGAAACTAGACAGAAGAGGAGAGGAGTTAGAAGAAGAGACAGGGCCAAGTGCCATGATGAGAGGCCAAAGCTACAGAAAAAGTGGCCAAGGAGAGAGGTTCCTGGTGATGGGGTGGCTGAAAGGCTTTAAAGAATAGAAGTGTCTAATGTGTAATCATAGGTTGTTTGGTTGCTGTCCTGTCAACTCCAACAGTTGCCTCAATTGTCCTGTTAAAATCCATCCCAGACATCACACAGCCTTGTGTTTGAGACAGGCTCCACTAGAACGTCCAAACAGGAAGACGGGGAATGTTCGGTGTGGAGTGTGGAGTGACCGGGTACACAGAAGCGGGAGCAGGCACAGAAAAGAGAGGAAGCCCATACATGGCGTGATGAGGCCTCAGCCAGAGGTGGCCAGGAACATTATAAACAACCTGCCCACATGTCAAAGATTAGCAGAGAGTTCGAGAGAGTTGTTAAATGGCTCACCATGTAAGGAATGAGAATGCAAAACAATTCCATTTGAATCCTGAAAGGGCAAGCTGACCTCAGCTGTTGTGCGGCTTATGAAAAGAAGATATTTCTAATAGAGCTGCTCAAGGATTAAGTAGGCAGCCTTGGACAGCAGTTCATTTTCCACCCCTGGGAACGTGTAGGCAAAGAGGACACAGACCCAGGCATGAGAGTGGTAGGACAGATTCAGGTGTCAGATGAGGACAGACTGCATAACCCATCGAACTCCCTCCCAACCCTGAGAGTCCAGCCTAGGAAAGCAAGTTTAAGGCTCCCAAATGAATGAAGTATCCAAGCAAATCGAACTTGCATTTGGGAATGCACATCTGACAAAACTCAGAATGAATGAGTCAATAGGAAATCCACCCAAACAGGTTAACATTAAAACTGAACAATTAACATCCAAGAGAAGGATAAAGCTGCCTTGCTAGTCAACTTTCTGATTCAATCCAAGCTTTCTTATGTGCTTACCGCTCCTCCTAATGGGTCACTTGGTTTAGACAGTCTAGGATTTGCTTTCAGAGCAGGTGGATAAACTTACCTGTCCCAGCGGAGCTTAAGGTTTCAGCACCTGCTGAAGATGCATCTAACCTGTTGAGGATTTTCTTGCATTTTGAGATTCATGCCCCAGCCTAGCCATCCTTTCTCCCAGTTCATTAGTGATATCCACCAGGCTGGAGGTGTCTTGAGGGTATGAAAGTCCACCAGCTTCAAGAGAAAAGGAAACAAAAGTAAAGCAAGAAAGACTGAGAACAACAATGTAGGCAGAAAGCTGGTAACAGTGAGCTCTCTTCTCTCCACAGCCTGGTCAGAAAGAAAGAAGCAAATGCTGCCACAGCTCCTTAGACCGTGTGCAAGGACAGGGTACACACCCACTGCTAAAGCACATGTTAAAAGGTTAAAATTTTAAACAATTTCCTAGATTTTCTCTTATACTGTGCTCAGAACAATATGTGCAATTTAGAGGGAAAAAAACCTAAGTAAATATGATATTCTGCCAATGCTCTAATTTTATGTGTCAGCCAGGGATGAAGATAGCTTGGGTACATGAAATTCATAGACAAACCATACATTTTCAAAAAGCAGACTTTATTGGTTTGAATTTCAGCACGTAAGGTATTTCTGCACTCACCCATGGTAGGGCAAGAGTCAGAATAGTCAGAAGTCACGAAGGAGGAGGAGGCACAAAGAACCTATAGTAACCACAGACTAGATCATCAGCTCTAAGAAATTGACTGTAGGCCTCAAATAGTTACTGATATTTGAAATAAGAATAAAATTTCCCACATGCAACCAGTCTAGGGAGGCATTCTTGGTGACATTTTCAAATTGTCCCATATGCCACAACCTTCTACTGAGCAGGACCGAACACACCTCCGGGTGTCAAACCTACATAGGTTGGGTTTGAAAGACCACGAAGTTCAGTTCTTTCTCCTGAGTGTCCTCCCTTTGTGGAAACTAGAAGTAAATTAACAACCCCACCTAGTAATTCCAAAAGATAGAATCACATTTAAGCGACCCTTTGGCTTTAGAAACATTTTTCTTCCAAGAAACTACTTTTGAAATAAGTAAAAAATGTTAAAGCTGACCACTCGTCCTTTTATTTTAACAAACACTTTTGAATTCTTCCTCCGGGCCACCATGCTAGACATGGAAGATACAAAGATCTATTGATGCCTTTGAATAACCTAGAGTCTCTTGTTCATGCAAACAAGATTAAGATTCAATAAATTAATCACAAAGTGCAGATGTACACCCTGTGCCCAAATCTGCCCCGGGGTATTGGGAAAGGCCTCACAGCAAAGGCAGAGCCTGAGCTGAGCAGCTGATGGTGAGTGGGAGTTTATCAGATGACAGACAGGTGAATGGCATTTCAGAAGGAGGGAATAGTATGCTGCAAAGGTACGAAAGCGGGAGAGAGTAGGACAGTGGCTTGAGGAGTGGCACCAGGGTCAAGGTAGTATGTTGCATGCTCTAGTCATGTAAGTGTTTCCCTGGAAAAAGAACAAATGCATTGTGGCAAAATTCAAGTGCATTCCTATACTTAAAAGTCAACAGATCTAAAGATAGGAATTCAGAGAAAAAGGAAATTAAAATATTTGAGCAGTTTATTTGTGACACCTGAAAACAAGTACCAGGGGATTTATGTGTTACTGTCTCTAGAACAGGGTCACTTCAGGGGCCTGTAGCCTGCCGTCACTCAGGGGCCCATGCTGAGATGTCTCTGCACTTGGGCAAATGCTCTGCTCTTGCTGTCTTAAAATTCTTTAGTACGTTTTGAACAACGCGCCTTGGCTTTTCGTATTCCATTTGTCCCCAAAAATTATGCAGCTGATTCTGAGAACAGAACATTTTCAGATAACTTGAAATAGCTCGATATTGTTGTATTTAAAGTGGAAAGAGGGAGAAGTGGTAGATGAGGTTGAACATGTAGGCAGTGGCATATATTGACAGGCCTGGGAGCCTCGCTAAAAATTTAAAATGTACCTGTAGGATATAGAAGGTCATTGAAGAATTTGAGCAAGAAGTAGCATGAAGAGATGTGCTGTTTAGATCACCATAGTGTAATGACTGGACAGACTGGAAATATAACAAAAAGTTTCCCATTTAAAATAAATGCATTTTCCTTGTTTGAATTTCAGTTCTTGGGAATAAAGTTTTGATCTGTGTTAAAAGTCTCTGCAAGAAATAGTTGCTGTGATTAACTTACACCTTAGGGTAAATTCAGATAGCAAGATCTGTGAGCTCTTTTGAGAACTGGATGTAGGAAAGGGAGAACAGAAAACAGGAGGCAGAAGTTTCTGTGCATAGATGGGCAGGCCACACAGAAGCCAGGCTTCTGGGGAAAAGCTTAGCCGTCTTTTCACTCTGCACAAGCCTAGCCTGACGACACACAGAGATTTTTTTTTTTTTTTTTTCCAAAAATGGCGTTTTAGCATTCTCCCTGCCTGTTTCTTCATTGCAGTGTTTCTCAAAGTGTGTCCCCCAGGAAATCAGCATCTCCATCACCTGGAACTTGTTAGAAGTTCACTCTCCGCCCCACCCTAGTAGCACCGAATCAGAAACTCTGGGGCTAGAGCCCAGAAATCTGTTGTTATCATCCCTCTGAGTGATCTTCAGGCAGCCAAGAACTGTTGCTTCATTGTAAATTGTCTGTGCCTCTAGAACTCAGATATTATTAAAAAAAAAAAAAAAAGATGGAAATGCCAATTTAGTATCAGAACGAATAATCAAAAGTGATTTTAATATCAAAAAAAGTTCAGTCTTGTTCTAAACGTACTTTTACATGAATGTACATTCAGCAAGTGATCTAGGGTATACATGATTGCAAAATCTTCATAGGTGATAATGCCATAGTTCCAGAATGACTTTAAAAGGGCATATATTACTGCATGAGTGATGAATCACAGCTTCTGCAGTTAATGGTAGTATTTAGCAAAACAAAATAAAGATGATTCTTTTCTTCTTAAGCAAGCATGGTCATTATATTGAAAGAATGTTTTTCGTGTACTGTCTTCTTCTAAAGGATCATGTCTGCTGATAGTGCTGGAATTTTTTTATTTCTTTGTGCCTTATATTGCACCAGTAATATTGCAGCTATGATAATACATGTCCAAAGGTGACATGTGTTTACATAGCCTATAACGTTTCTGAAATGCAGTCTGATTTGCTGCTAAAACCATCATTTCTCAGATTCTTTCTGTTGTCCTCCATGAGTAATCCAATATACAAGGAAGGATAAAAGGGTAAACACTTTTGTGATAATCCAAATTTTTCCAGTGGAATTTTAAACAGTTTGACAATTCAGTCTTGTTAAAATGTGATATAAAATAAATGCTTCTTTGCAAACAATTGTCCAATAAATATTTTAATTCTGTCTCATATTCTCACAGTGGATTGTTTTCTGAGTCTTTTGGTGGAATTCTTTCAAATTAGAGCTCAATGATCTTCTTTATATTTTATCCAAGGTTTGAAATACATGAACCTGTCTCTACTTACTTGAACAATGGCCTCTATTATGGTGTCTTTTTCTTTAAATCCAAATATTATACTCAGCATTTTAGGAATTCTCTATCCCAAATACAGCCAATTAAATTGTCTATAAGTTATTCAGAGCCTTAGAAAATGAAATGAAATGGGAGTTTGTACTTTGAAATGAGTTCAAAAATGTGTACCATTTGTCAATGGTAATCTCTGTCGAGTAGGCCTCATTATCTTCTGGTTCTGCTGCTAACAGATGAAATAATCTGACACAGACTTCTTTAACAGAGATATTTCTTCCTAGGAGAAGTCTGACGTTTCTCAGCAACTGGGAATCAAATTCTTGACACTGAAGATGGTAGAAAGAACGTGATGCTTCTTGGTGCCGTGATAAACCAGCCGAAATTTGAAAACATCTCCTGGGATAAACAAGAGCAGACATGGGTATTTGTATTGTTTTTCATCAACATTCAGGACTAACTGAGAGCTGATGACCAAGGACTTTAGCACAAGAGAACACTGAGTCTGAAACGTTGGAAAACCTGGAGATGATGGCCTCAGATGCAAATCTCCCATCACTGGCCTGGTCTGATGTTGCCATCGTAAATCTGAGTTGAGAACAGAACCAAAGTGGTCACCATCCTTTCCTTTCCAAGCAGGGTTCAGCCCAACCTCCTTTCTGCTGAACGTGAAAACCTGGGGACCCCAACCCAATCTATGATTCTGTGGTTCTGTTCCCCTGTCTCCAAAACCTTGATGAAAAACAAAGAAGGAAACAAGTATTCATTAAACAGTTTGCGGGAAGGAATGAAAGAATGACGGTCTCTCTCCTTAATCATTTCTGGAATATTTGAATAAATAAATCTTGAATTGGTAAACTTTCAAGCAGCAAGAAGACAATGTTTGTGTGCGAGCACCTCTTTTGTAAAGCAGAGAAGCTGGGGTCACACATTCTTTTATCTCCCCCAAGTATACCCTCTCCCTCCTTTTGGCCAGGGGCAAAGGGTGTCAACTGAAGCTGCTGTCTTCCTCATGCATTAGATTCTTGTCTGATATCTAAGACCAGACTGTTCTGTCTTAAATTCATCCCTCAGTCAAAGGGTGTGATGAGAGAAAAAGGAAAATGCCTACTGAATAATTCTTGAATGTACTAGAGGGACTATAAATTACTGATATGGTTTGGATATTTGTCCCTTCCAAATCTCATGTTAAAATTTGATCCCGGCCAGGACGATGGCTCACACCTATAATCCTAGCACTTTGGGAGGCCCAGGTGGGCAGATCACTTGAGCTCAGGACTTAGAGACCAGACTGGGCAATGTGATGAAACCCCATCTCTACTAAAAATACAAAAATTAGTGGGGCATGGTGGCTCATGCCTGTAGTCCCAGTTACTGGGGAGGCTGAGGCACAAGGTCGCTTGAATCTGACTGAGCCTGGGAGGTGGAGGAGGCAGCGCAGTAAGATCGCAGTACTCCAGCATGGGCAACAGAGTGAGACCCTGTCTCAAAAAAAAAAAACAATTCCCAGTGTGAGAGATGGGGCCTGGTGGAAGGTGTGTAGGTGTGTGGGTCATGGGAGTGGATCCTTCATGAGGTTCTTGGTGTAGTCTTCACTGTAATGAGTCAGTTCATGCAAGAACTGGTTGTTTAAAAGACTGTGACACCCTTCCCATCTCTCTTTTGCTCCCTCTCGTCATGTGGCACATCTGCTCCTCCTTTGCCTTCTGCCATGATTGGAAGCTTCCTAAAGCCCTCACCAGAAGCAGATGCCAGCACCATGCTTCTTGTAGAGGCTGCAGAACCATGAGCCAAATCAACCTCTTTTCTTTATAAATTGCCCAGCCTCAAGTATTCTTTTATAGCCATGCAAAACTGAGACAACACACATATAAAAAATTCATTCCCCAAACCTTTACGTGTTCCTCATCCTAAAGGACCTCTGTTAGTTATGGTGTCATCACCCTCTTGGCCAAGTGAAAAGTCTGGAGATGTTTGATCCCCTCTGGGGTAGTTCAGATGTCATGAGGGCATGGAGTTTCCTTTGGGAACAAAAAGAAGAGATGGTGTTTTGGAAGAGAAAGGTTAATTCTCGTCCTGGAGCATGGAAGACAGGCAGGAGATAGGGACTGAGGTGCAGGTTTTGTGCAGGCAGGGTCAAGTGTAAGGATCCAAATTAGAGCAGAGGCTAGAAAATGAGTGAAGCGGGTGGGAGGCGAAAAAGGGGCTCCAGACTCTCTCTTGTCCTTGCCAGTAACTGCTGAATGAGTGGGTCCCCCTCCTTCACTGGTGAATACCCCTTAGTAGGACATTCCTCCAACCCCCTAGACTTGAGAAGTGTTCCTATTTTCTTTTCTCCTCCACTTTCACTGAGAATGTTTCCACATGCAAACACCATAATGCATGGGATTATTTCACAGACAGAACAAGGTTGTACCAGACAGGCTGGGGTCAGTAGGCGTCATGATCCCATCTCACAGAAAACACACTCCCATAGGCAACCAAAAAGCAATTTGAATTAATTCATATTTTTACTCAGTCCCTCTGGAAACAGTTCAAAGTGACACTGGGGAAGAGAAAGTTCATTTTCATGTCATAGAAAAGCAGCAAAACGTTATACAAATTCATTCTCCCCTAACTTCACCACTTTTTATATCCACCATTACTATATCTTCTGAAGTTTTCACTCATTTTTCAACTCCCAACCTCAATTCCCATTCTCTTCTCAATATAAATATTCTAGCTTCTCCAGGTCACCCCCAGTTATTTACTTACACCAAACTTCATAATAAGGTCTAGGTGAATGTGTGATTGCGTGGCGGGAGGACATTTTGATTTGTCTTCTGTCTTCCCCCGCCAGAGTGTAAACTTCTCGGGGGATTAGGGACTTCACTCCCTTCAGCCTAGAGCAACACCTGGCTTGTACTGAGTACTCAGTGACATTCATTAATCAATGAATATGCTTATATTATGTATCCATGCTCCCTCAGGGGTAATTACATTGTTTGCTGTCGCACTTACCAACCTTATACTGGGAATTACTCTGTATATTAAAAGGCACAGTATTGAATAGTGAGAGCAATTTGTTTTCTTTCATCTCCACTAAAGGATTTGTTCAGGGCCCTTTATATCTTTGCAAATCCAGTTTCTCTATCTGTTATTGGAAACAATAACACACCTGAGAGACCATCTAAGACCTGACATACAGAACTTTGAGCTTTTCACAGTGAAGGTCAAGTGACATTATCATTGTTGTCTCACTGCTTTTAATGTTAATAGAGATGAGCTAAGAATGATGACTTGAGTCTTCAAAATGAATATTCAAACTTAAAATTTCTTTCTCCACTCTAGATAGTACTTCCAAGAAAAGCTTTTTTTTCAGATGATTTTACTTCAGTACCAATGGCCTCTCTCCTCTGTATAGCATGTGAATAGAAGAGTAAGCTAACTGATGAAGTATTTTATCACTTGGTCTAACCAAGGGATAGGAAAATGTACTCATAGCCAAATTGAGCTCAAAGGAAGGCATACATCTGGGCACCACATCCAAAGAAAGCCTCGCTTTTAAAAACATATTTTTGTGCATCTCAAAACATAAAAACTCAATATTTTAAAAATACATTTGAATAGCAAGAAAATGTCTAAGGAGACAGTGTCTTCTCCAGAACAAAGAACTATCTTCTTTTTGCTCTCTGCCCTCAGAGAAAATAAGATGACCAAAGGGATTTGAGTTTCCACAGCCTAAGCAGTTGTAGGTAGGAAGCTGAATAGAAACGACTTTTCACCAATGGAAATGATCTGGTGGTAAGTGCCTCATTGCCCCACTGGAAATTTGTTTTCAGAAACTAAAATCAATGGGAAATCCTTAACCTGGGAAGGCTCTGAGGTTTAGCAGCTTCGATAGCAGAGCTGGTAGCATGCTAACAAAGGTCATGGAAGTAGACCATACGTCAGGGAGCACATTTATTATAACGAGATTAGGGAGCACATTTATTATAACGGGATTTATTATAACAGGATATTATAATTATAATTGCAATTAGGGATTACAGTTGTTGCTCTCTAATAATTGTAAGCATAGAATGGCTCTATCTAAGTTCAAAAGAAATTGGGAAAATTCTCAGGACACCTCTGGGAGGAGCAGGAAGCATTCCCTATGCTAGACATTCCTGATCATTCCATCAGAAAGTGGAGAGGTCTAGAGTCTTTGATAAAGGAAGGTCAGAGATCACCAGGACATTTGACTTGGTTCACCTCCGTCGGAAGACTCCCCGAGAACACTTTTTCTTCTCTCCCTGATCAACTCAAAGAGTGTAGCAGCAGGAAAATAGCATCTTACTATAAAACAGATAAGGATTTCTATCCTGTACTCCCAGAAGAATGGTTAATGGGTGGTTAAATTGTTACTGTCTTAATCCACTATGCTCCTGCAAGAGAGGATGTACTTAGCAGGCTGGTGAATTAGAAACTACTCTTCATTAAGGTGACAGTGAGTGAGCCTACTTGAAGCTTATCTCTGCTGTCAAAATGATACTGATATAGTCGTTATTATACATAGAGAAGGAATAGTGGTAGAGCGCATGAGTCATGGAATCGGTGCCTGCTTTTAATTCCTGATGCCACTGCTTACAAGCTCTCTGGTTACCAAGCAAGTTACTTAACTTCTGTGTGTTTTAGTTTGTCCAATTGTAAAATAAAGATACACACAACAGCAACAGCAAGTAGTTTACAGTGTTTATGAAGTCCCGTGCCAAGCCTTATCTTAGTGTTTTGTCTTCACTGACTAATTTAATGCTTTCAGCAACCCTATGAGGTGGGTACTTCTGTTACATGACTCCTGAATCTTTTCTCCTCTACTATGGTGAGTCGCTAGAAACACTCAATAAACATGAAAGATGCTGATGTGCTTTATGAGCATTATTTCATTTAATCCTCACAGCACTGTGATGAGGAAGGAAGGTGCTCTTATTTTACCCATTTGACACTTGAGATGACTGAGGCACAGAAACGTTAAGTAACTTACCCAAAGACAGGAAGTGGTGGTGTTGAGAATTATAGGCTGTCAGACTCTAAATGCCATGTTCTTAAATATAATACATCCTATCAGAGTTTCCCTCATTTGTTAAAAGGGGATAAAACCAACTCAAATCACATGTTGGTGAATGGGAAGCATTTAGAAAGGATGACTGAAGGGCTACCTTCAAGGCTTGCATCAAAATAAACAGAATTGATAGACACAATCGAAGCTCTGGCTTTAATTTTGTTGTTGTTGGTTTCTTTTTCCTTGGTACAGGATTTTATGATGACGTTTCCATGAGAAAAGGGATCCTGTGGTCATGTAAAGTAATCAACAAAAAGAACGTAGGAAAGGGTACTGGTAAAGTCATATGAGGAAATCGCTCACAAGATGTTTTTCTCTATACTGACATGAAATTCCCCCGAATGTTCTGTTTCACAATCTACAAGATGGAAGTAAGTTGCCTCTAGAGGACGCCAAAGTGATCATGGCACTTTTTAATTTTAAAAAAAAATTTTTAATCTTCTTTGTTTCTGTAGATGTGGCATAGACTCCCTGCATCTCTGAAGGTTTCTGGATGATCCTTAAAAATCCCCTCAGGGCCTTTGTCTGGTTTGGAGTATGAGCCAGGGTCACCGAGAAAGCTAAATGCAGCTGCTGGGTGATAAAAGTCCTGTGGTAAACTGACTTCCAGCTAACCACAGGCGGCAGAGAGCATCTAATGCAACCACAAAGTGGTTTGCTGGCACAGAACTTCCCCAACCCTTGGAATGAGATACCAGGGCATGTTGTTTAGTCTCCATCTTGGAACTGTTTCTCGTAGCAAGAAGAAAATTCTGATATCCATCAATCTGAAACCATTTGAGCACAGCTTTATGTGGAGGCAGGGAGATTGAACAAGTTGTCTGCGGGATCTCACAACCCCAAGTCCTGTGATCTTACAGGAGATGCTTAACCAGCTTTAAAATAGGCCGGCATAAACATGCCGCTGGGGATTGACTAACAGTAGGAGAGTGTCAGAGCTTCTTGCAATATGCAGAATTATTTTCCCAAAAATACGAAATTAAATTTTAACACAAAATTTTAAGCTCTTGATGAACCTTTGGAGTCTTCAGGCATGCACGCCACCCCGAGCATGCTGTCAGCTCAACTTGTAGTCCTTCCAACAGACATACTCTGTCAAGATCACTCTGTGGAACTTGCATAGAACCACTGGCTTGTTGCAATCAGGTGGCCACTTTGAGGACCTTGTTCTGAAGAAATTGAAAAGGACAGCATTAAGACCTTGAGTTTTATCTCGAAAATATTGCCACTGCTTGTTTTTCAGCACTGCCTTTGAGCTAGAAATTGATGTACTTAATGGCTGGTATTGGCTGAAAAATGAAAACTATGTTAAGTTTTTAAAAACTTTAATGGAGAGGGATGAGGCTATTGCTTTAGCTCTTCAGTGACCTTGGTTGTGTCCATTTTTTATGAGGACTTGGAGCAAAAGCCTATTCAATGCTCATTCCATGATTCCTGCTAAGTCTTTCTTCTCTGGCCACTGGTAATCTAAAATGGAATGGCCCAACTGTCTACATTCTGTGGGCTATAGCAAATGCATGAACTCTGCTTTCAAGGGGAAGAAGATTCTGGCCCGGGGCTTTTAAATTGCCTCCAGGGGTTTTCTAAGTTGCTCTGTATTAAAATGTTCACAGTTTTGGATAATGCTGTTGGACTTTGGGAACTGAGTTGTGCCATCCAAAACCCTGGGCCCTGCCCGGCCACAACACACTGTTGTATCTCCCACTCTCATACCTAATTTCAAGCCACCAAAGCATGATAAAACTTATGAATAGAATTCTCTGCCATTTGCTCAGCTCCAGGTCCTATGGCAGGTAAATGAAGAAAGCAGAACAATCAACATTCTCTGTTCTTTGATTCCTTCAGCGTAAGAGGTAAGGCTGCCTGTAATCCCAGCACTTTGGGAGGCTGAGGCTGGTGGATCACTTGGTGTCCAGGAATTTGAGACCAGCCTGGCCAACATGGCGAAACCCTGTGTCTACCAACAATACAACAAAATTAGCTGGACATGGTGGCACATGCCTGTAATCCCAGCTACTTAGGAGGCTGAGGCAGGAGAATCACTTCGAACCCGTGAGGCGGAGATTGCAGTGAGCCAAGATCACACCACTGCACTCTAGCCTGAATGACAGAACGAGACTTAAAAACAATAAAATATAAATGAAAATTTTAAAAAGGCAAAGCAGGTGATAACTCTTCTAAAAGCAATGCTAGCAAAAGCCTGAAGTTGCTAAGATAAAATCCCATAGCCACAAGAGTGCCTTTCGATTCCTTTCTCTCCAGAAAAAGCAATTCCCTGATTTCATGTGCTAACTACAGGATGATCTTAGAATCCCCAAATTAGACCTCTTTAAAAATCTCAATATTAATCTTCCATGTGCTTAGGCCTAAACAAGATGGAGAGAACAGGTAAATAATCATTAAATTGAAGCTAAAAGTTTTGAGGATTCAAAAGGAAGTTTTGAGGATACAAGGAAGATAATGATTTGCTATTATAGGCATTGAGATTTCTGTATTCTCATTTCTAATAACTAGCAGCCATCATCATAATGTGGTACAAATTCTGGACATTTAGAACCTATTTCTAAGGCCTACTTTAAACACTGAAAATAAAGGAAAATAAGAATATACCATGCAACAGATATGCCAACTACTGCCAAAGGAAATATAATCCATTCTTTAGACACAGAAGTAAATTAGTCGAGTTCACTTTACAAGTACCGTATAATCTGTGAAGACACATTCTCCTTCTTTTTCTTCTCTGTGAAATTCCAAAGATATTCTGTCACTTGACTAGGTAAAGCCCAGTTTCCAACCATTATCTTTTTTAAAACCATGTTCTAAATTCTTCACAACTTTGGGCCTACCTGTCTCTGTTTATTCCCAATTTTAAAATGTCACTGAAATCCTAAACATCAGGACTGGAAAGAACAGTTAGAAACTTGTAGTCTCATCCTTTCATTTCATAAATGAAACAGAGACTTAGAGAAGTGAAATTTTATTAAGTTAGGTAATGGCAAAACTGGAATGAAAACCCAGACTTCCTGACCCCCTAGTCCAACAAAATTCAGATCCAAACATTACAAATGACACGTGATCTTCCCTGAGATATGACCTGCTGCTCCAAGACTCCAGGCAGAGAGCATCAAATGCAGCTGCAAGGAAAAGGAACAGGGCAGGAAAGAGGAAGATTTGGGATCTCTGAGGCCAGCCTTCTATGCTTCCTCTAAATATTGGCTTTGGGACAAAGCCACATTGCGCTACCCAAGAAATGGCTCTGAAAGTTCAAATATTGAGGTAGGAGTTTTCTTACATCCGTGTGTGATGCCATGGAAGTTATTACAATTAAACCTAGTGGGAGTAGATATTAATCCTTAACTAAAATGTATTTTTTGAAGGCAAGTTTCCTGAAGCATTGTGATATAGACTTAGGCTGCGCTTATAAATTATAAATTAATGCAGGTGTGATGACTGTTACTACTCATCTGTTCATTGATTTCCTCACTGATTTATCCAGCAAATATTTATTGAGTGCCTAAGACACGTCAGGTCACAAAGTGCTGAGCAGGGGAGACACAGCCCAGGCTCCCGAGAACTTATAATGTAGTGGCCATGGCAGACACTGAACAAGCATTTACAATCAATTATGGAGGGACACACCACAGAGCTTCACCAGAAGCTGAAACCCTGGATAGACATTCTGGCTCAGTGCATCTTGTGGAGGGTATTTTGAGGAGTGGTGGGGCATTGGGGGTTGTTAAAAGGCTGGAAAGATGCTACTGGCCTCTACATTTGCTGCAGAGTTGCTGGATGTCTTGCACTGCACCACCCACCTCTGCAATACAGGGAGTTGTCCCACATCCCTCAAGACTTTGAAGTCCTTTCACAAAGGTGAAAACCCTGTTCATAATTGCCTAAGCCTAGACTCTAACTCTGTTTTATTATTTATTTATTTATTTATTTTTAAAGATGGAGTCTGGCTCTGTTGCCCAGGCTGGAGTGCAGTGGTGCAATCTTGGCTCACTGCAACCTCCGCCTCCCAGGTTCAAGTTATTCTTCAAGTTCTGGACTGTAGGCTTAATAATGCTCAGAGGGTCCCCGTGTTTCTCAGCCTCCCAGGTAGTTGGGATTATAGGCACCTGCCACCATGCCCGGCTAATTTTTGTATTTTTAATAGAGATGGGGTTTTACCATTTTGGCCAGGCTGGTCTTGAATTCCTGACCTCAGATGATCCACCCACCTCAGCCTTCCAAAGCACTGGGATTACAGGAGTGAACCACTGTGCCTGGCCTCTAACTCTGTTTTAAAGATCTACATAAAGTATCTTTTGCACAGCTTTGAATATACTGAATATTCAAAGAATGCATCTAATGTGTAAGATCATATTTTGTTTTGATCAAAACTTAAGAACACAGTTCACAGTTTTACAAAAGTATGTCAACAATGGCAATACTGCCAGTAAAACAGAATTATTGACATTTCTATCAGGCTACATTTAGAGCTCTCTCAGCCAAGAGGGTTAAGTAAAATTACTCTTCTTTTATTACTCTGTGAATAAAGGTAGATTATTTTATGTATGAATTTCATTCCTGATTGGTTTGTGAAAGCAAATGAACAGACATCAACAATAGACAAAGAATTGTACTCTTCCTCCTCTCTGCCTTTAATGTCCCACAACTGACAACGTTTGTGGCTCTGCCAGCTAACTTGTTACTTGGTTAGGTAAAGTAGAGGTGCTTCTTTTCTCCTAGTTCAATGACTCTGGCTTGAGAAGATGACAGATGGAGGAGAAAATCAGAAGCCTGAAGGGATGTAGACGGTGTGACTGCCCACTCCTATGTCATTTTCAGGCTGCACCATCTTAAAAGCACGTATCAACCTAGATTTTGGATAACTAGAAGACTACACTCAGAAAGGATTTAGTGTCAAAAAGATATGCTATGGAGCTAAAGCCACAAGAAAGAGTCCCGAGATGCCAACTTATGGCAGTGAATGCAGGGAGAGCCAGGAGGGTGGGTGGGGGAAGGCATTTCTCTGGTTCTACCCACTCCTCCAGTCTTCTGGCAGAGGCGATGCAGCAGAGTCTGAGTTGACAATGTATGTAAGTTCTGGACTGTAGGCTTAATAATGCTCAGAGGGTCCCTGTGTTTCTCAGAAGCCTCCTGGAAGTTCAGCAGCCTCACGTGCCATAATGTTCACAGACACTTTTATGATAACCTCTTATTTCCTAATCTTCTGAGAAATAAGGGTGTGGGCAGCTGGACAGCTAGCAGACAATGACTTTTCTAATAGATGGAGAAGGGTAGAAAACTTTGGTGACTTAATTTTATTCTTTTTGCTCTGAACACTCAGATAGGCTAGATAAGCAAGGGTAGAGGAGGGTCCTTGGAAAGTGGACATAACACAAGCAGGAGGCCCTCCCTGGCACCCTCAACTGTACTCGAAGACAAGGCAGACTTGACCTGTGGGAAATAACCTCTGCACGAATTAACTGAGCTCCTGATGGCTTACAGGTATCAAAGTCAGCATGCTGCTTTCTTAGATGTCTTAGAAGAGGTGTTTTTGTTTGTTTGTTCGTTTGTTTGTTTTTTTCTTTGCAATCTCAAGTCTTAAGGACAGAAGGCTCTTCTGGTTACAGAGCTGGGGTTTGTGATTGGAGCATCCTTCAAATAACACTAGTGGGACTCCTGTCACTGCTGTAAAAGTAAAACTGTAGCATGACAATGTGTATCAGCTAGGACTTTTGACTCTTGGGAAGTAGCGCCCCGTGTGAGGTTAGCTATCCTGGTAGCTGGGATGAGATGACCAACTTGTTTTTCCAAGGCCTCCAAATTGTCTCAAATGGCAACTAATTTTAGTCAAAATGAACTTATTCCAGATTTGAACCAAGGACTGAGAAGAGCGAGGCTGAATATCCCATTACAACAGCTATCCAGATTCTCCATAACACCGTATATTAAATCCTTATAATAAGCTGCTTTGTGAGTCTTGGTGCTGGTTCAGTATTTTCATTGCAGTGATTACCCTATGGTCTGTTGGCCAGCTGAAGCTGGAGTACTCTTTCTCTTGATACATTTCCATAACATCTCTCATCGGCCCAGTGAAACTTGTTGTTAAGGGCAGAGTTAATCTATTGCAGTCTGCCTCGCTGCGTGATGCCAAGAAACTTAGTGTATTTCTTTCAGTTATTTCCGCAAGGACAGTTCACTTCTTTGGGAGAATTTTAGCTCCATCAAGTTAGTAAACAATGCAGCTGCAAAGAACGCTCTTGAAAACAGTCTCCCTACCCCATCCTAAAAGTGGGGTCCCTATTGATTAAATTGACACCAAAATGGAGGCACTGTTCTACATACTGGATTTCAATATGTGTATGCATATGAGTATTTAAATATTTGTATTGTTCCAAAAGGAATTTGTGGGAACTTTTAAAAAAGGAACCAGGATTTGTATATCCTTCAGTGATGTTGTTTCCTAATTCCAATTCATGTCCACCGGGTGCCACTCCTACTACTTGCTTAGAGCTTGTAACTGTGCCAGGCACTGGCAATACAGAGATGATTAAGACAATTCCAGGCTAGTAGGAGAGAAAAACAAATAAATAAAGTAGATTTCTGTGTGATGTATGTAGAGGAGCCAAAAACCTCAACATTACCAATCACTGCTAAGAGAGCCCAGCTGATTTTGCTTTGAATCCTAGGACTGGGGAAGTAAACACATTTGTCAGCAGCTGGACAGCCGGAGTGTCCCAGTGAGGGATATGCAGTGAAACTCTCACCCAGCAAGAATGAACTCTGGGAGGACACCTCTGCTGACACCCCTGGCTCCATCTAGTTTGCCCTCTCACCCTTGTATATTCTCTAGCCGCTCATTTATGGTGCTTTCACCATTGTGATTTTTTTCCCCTGGTTCTATTGTGATTCCCTGGCACAAGCTGCATTTGGCATCTTCTCTCTTGGACCCTGTCTCAAGAACAACATTCATTCCCCTGGCTTAGCATTCTCCCCTCCACCAAGTATCAAGGGCTCCACCCCAGGCTGTCCTTCCTCCACCTGATCCCTTGTCTCTGGGCTTCAGAAGTAGGTGCCAGTTCAGTTTCAGCCACACCCTCATTCAGTTCTCAGTAGGGTCAAGGGTTGTTTTGCTTTGTTTTGTTTATTCCCTCTTTAGGTCCCACCCTTACCCTCTTCCTGCCATTTTGAAAGAAAGTCCAGTGCTTTAACAAACTGAAAAATATATTAAAGGCCAAAGTCTGGATCAAAAATTAAAATAAAATATAACTAAAACCTAGAAAACTTTAACTTTTTTTTACAGGACTTGTGCCTTTTCTCCCCAGCCCCCAGAGTGACAAGGGTTACTGGTGTAGCAAAACATGAGACTCATAAGGCCAAAAAGAGGCTGCTGAGAAGAGTGTCTGAACCGTACAACATTCCTGTACCCAGAAAAGGCTTCCATTTGTTAGAGATCTTGCGGCTTATGCTTTTAGGATATTTTATATCAGTATTATCAACAGAAATATAATGTTAGCCACATGTATAATTTTATTTTATAATAACTACATTGGAAAAAAGTAAAAATAAAAAACTATTTTAAATAATAAATTGTATTTAACTGAAAACATTCTCATAGCAAAATACTACATAAAATTGTTACTGAAACAATTTACATTGTTTCCTTTTCATACTAAGCCTTAGAAATGTCAACCCAGGGGCCCCGCGCGGTGGCTCAAGCCTGTAATCCCAGCACTTTGGGAGGTCGAGGCGGGCAGATCACGAGGTCAGGAGATCGAGACCATCCTGGCTAACACGGTGAAACCCTGTCTCTACTAAAAATACAAAAAATTAGCCGGGCGTGGTGGCGGGCGCCTGTAGTCCCAGCTACTCGGAGGCTGAGGCGGGAGAATGGCGTGA
Organism: Trachypithecus francoisi; assembly: GCF_009764315.1. Taxonomy (NCBI): domain Eukaryota; kingdom Metazoa; phylum Chordata; class Mammalia; order Primates; family Cercopithecidae; genus Trachypithecus; species Trachypithecus francoisi. Next base: position 102,671,967 of record NW_022681456.1, on the reverse strand, counting down.
ACTCGGGAGGCGGAGCTTGCACTGAGCCGAGATCGCGCCACTGCACTCCAGCCTGGGTTACACAGCCAGACTCCGTCTCAAAAAAAAAAAAAAAAAAAAAAAAAAGAAATGTCAACCCAGATGCTAAATTTTCAACAAACTTTAATATAGTACTGCCAAAGGAAGTGCTATTTGCAAAATGGTGGAATAGAAAGTCTGAGCCCTTGGTTTCTCCACCAAAAACACCAATTTGGCCACAATATACAAATGAAAATACATGTGTGAGAGGTCTAGAATTCACTTAAGAAAGTCTGAACCCTTGGTTTCTCCACCAAAAACACCAATTTGGCCACAATATACAAATGAAAATACATGTGTGAGAGGTCTAGAATTCACTTACGCTATCGCAGTGCCCCAGATGAGCATAAAACTGAGAATAAACCACATTAAAATGATTAAGAAGAGCAAATTAACTTTACTTGTGTCAGTCCATCCCCAAAGGCCACATAGCTCAGTGCTGAGACAGAGATTTCCTTGGTCCATGACTTCTTCTTGAGGGAAGAATCAGAATGAAGCATAATCCATTGTTCCTAGCCTTTTGTGATGCTGCTTGAGGGACCAGTTTCTGTCTTACCTCACCTGGAATGCTGATGGGACTGGCAAACTTTGAATACCTGGAGACGGCTAAGAACAAAGGAAAGGAACCAGCAGCTTACCATAGCCTGCACATTTCAGCAAGATTTGGTGAAGGCACACAAATAGAAGTTTATCCTAAGGGAAGGAAGAAGAGGAATAGAGTGTGCCTCCAATGTCCTGGCTCATGGTACAACACTCAGACAACAGAGGGTACAAGACATTATTGGCTTCTGAAAAAAATGAAATAAATAGCAACTCCTTCCCCTCCCTCCCCCAGTTAGGCATCTACACATGCAAATCCAGAGAAGACATATCGTAGAAAAGATCTGAAGGGCTCCCAGAATCTTTAGCCAGGATGATTGGTGAAGTTCTTTCCCTGTAGATGCTAGTCCATAAAGACTGGGAGAGGTGGCAGTTTCTTCAAATGCACAGATACTAACAGAAAGTCACAGGAACATGAAGAATTGGGGAAACATGATCCACTCAAAGAAACAAAATAAATTTCTAGTAAGTAACCATAAAGAAATGGAGACATATGAATTACCTGATGAGAAATTCAAAGTAATTGTCTTAAAGAAGCTCAGTGAGCTATCTTATAATACATATAGACAACTGCCTGAAATCAGAAAAATAATACATGAACAAAATAATAATATCAACAATGAGAAACTACAACAAAGAACCAAACAAAAATTCTGAAGCAAAAGAAAAGAATAACTGAACTGAAAAATTCACTGGAGGTCTTCAACAGCATATTTGATCAAACGGAAGAGAGAAACAGTGAAATCAAAGAATCAAAGATGAGTCACTTAAAATTATCCAGAAGACCAAAAAAAGAAAAGAAAAGAATGAAAACCAAATACCTTATGGAAGTTAAAGAAAGGGAAGAGAGAAATGAACAGAAAGCTTATTAAAGAAATAATGGGCCGGGCGCGGTGGCTCAAGCCTGTAATCCCAGCACTTTGGGAGGCCGAGACGGGCGGATCACGAGGTCAGGAGATCGAGACCATCCTGGCTAACACGGTGAAACCCCGTCTCTACTAAAATATACAAAAAATTAGCCGGGCGAGATGGCGGGCGCCTGTAGTCCCAGCTACTCGGGAGGCTGAGGCAGGAGAATGGCGTAAACCCGGGAGGCGGAGCTTGCAGTGAGCTGAGATCCGGCCACTGCACTCCAGCCTGGGCGACAGAGCGAGACTCCGTCTCAAAAAAAAAAAAAAAAAAAGAAATAATGGCTGAAATGGTCATCCAGATTCATGAAGCTTAACAGACACGAATATGAGGAATCCAAAGAAGTCTATGTCAAGACACATAATTAAATTATCAAAAATCACAGACAAAGACACATTATTAAATTGTCAAAAGTCAAAGACAATGAGAGAATTTTTGAAAGCAGCAAGAAACAAGCAGCTCATTACGTCTAAAGTAGCTCTGTAAGACTATCGGTGGATTTCTCAGCAGAAACTTCGCAGATAGAAGGAGATGGAATTATATTTTCAAAGTGCTGGGGGAAAAATTGTTACCAACCAAGAATACTATACCCAGCATAGCTATCCTTCAGAAGGAAGGAGAAATAAAGACTTTCTTAGACAAATGCTGAGGGAGTTCATTACTGCTAGATTTGCCTTACAAGAAATGTTAAAGGGAGTTCTTCAAATTAAAATGAAAGGACACTAAACAGCCACATCAAAGCATATGAAAGTATAAAAGTTACTGGCCAAGATACATATATAAACAAATATAGAATAATATTGTATTGGTGATATGTAAATCAGTTTTAATTCTAGTGTAAAAGACAAAAGTATTGAAATTACTATAATTATTGATTAATAGATACACAATATAAAAGTTGTGTAAAAATTTGTGTAAATTGTGACAACAATAACATAAATGTATGTGTAAAGTAAAAGTATAGTTTTGCCAAAAAACATTTTTGTTTAATAAAAAAAATTTACATTGCTTCAACTTTTTAAAAATTAAAACAATACAAAGCACTTTTCAGTTTCACTAGCCGTATTTCAAGTACTCAATAGCCCACATGTGGCTAACAGCTAACATATTGGACAGCACAGCTTTATACAAAAAGTCCTTATTCATAAGCTTTACCTTACATCAGGTCAGCAAAATTTGGAAACTATTTTCCACAGTGAGCCAACAACAGTCATTGAATGGGAAGAAGGGAAACAGGTCCCACTTATACTCTCTTGGTCTTTCAAAGGCTCCACAAATGACATCAATCTGCAAATTATTTCCTGTAATTTCAAACTTTTCTTCTTAAGCTTAAGTTTTTTCAGAGAAGAAAAAAACCCTCAAATACAGCACAGATGGCATTTGCTAGTAAAATATAAATTTCCTTTACCCATAAATGTCCCATTTTGAGACTTTGCTAAGAAAATAAAAACTATAATTAATGTTAAATGTTTGTGTAATCATTAAAAAGTAAGAAATAGAATTTTAAATTGAAATCCAGCAAATAGAAAAAATAGGTCCAAGAAAACACCCTATTCCATTGGAAGAGAAAAAGAGGAAGATACAAAGTAGAAGAAACAAGGAAAAAGCATGGTAAAAAAAACAACAAAAAAATGAAAGAAATAGGTTAAAATTTATTATGAATCATAATAAATGCAAAAGAGATAAACTTTTAAAGTGGAAAATCCCTGATTTTAAACAAATCTAGCTCTATGCTGTTTATGAGACCCACTTAGGATGAAACGATGCTAAAAGTAAAAGGATGGATAAGGATATAGCAGATATACTAACTCTCTACCAAAAAACTAATGTTAGTAATATTATATCCATCAAATTTAATATTTGGCTGTTATACAGGATTTAAACATAATGAATTATTACTATGTGTAGCAATAAGAATAGATCTCAAAAATATAATAGTTCATGAATTAAGCAAGTTGCATAACAAATGAACAACATAATATGATTTATGTATGATTTAAAAATATACACAAAGCAATAGCATGGTTATTCTGTGGATATGTACACAAATATGTACAAGTAATTTTTTAAAATTGTGAAGGCTATACACTAATTTATGGTAGTGATTACATCACAGAAATGGGGAATATTGATAAAGAGATGCAGGCTAAAGAAAATTTCTATTTCATCTGTAACATTTTATTTTTTTATTTTAAGAAAATGATGTATTCATATGCTTCTGTGATTTCCTTTAACATATATTCATGGGAAAAAAACTTGAGAGCAAAAAAACAAAATGTTAAGAGTATTTAATTGTCATTAGTGGGAGTAAGAATGTCATTCTTGTGCTTCTCTGTATTTTTTAAATTTTCAGAAAGAAAAGAAGAGGAGAGGGAGGGAAAGATCAAGGGATGGGGAGAAAATGACATAAGTAAATGATCTGTCCAGCTGTTATATTTTATAATTAAAAAATAGACAAAGGCACATAAACTAAACCTAGAAAGTCAAGAAGACCTTGGAAGTTTCACAATTAGTTACAGAAGTGAAATTGTCCAGCCTTTTCTATCATTGCTTGTCTAAGGTAACCAATACTTTCAGTACTTAATAAAACAATGCCAACATTTTTGGTTGTTTTAAATGTTTCTTAATGTTCCTATTCAAAGCCATGTGTTTAATTTAAAAAATCTTCAATATTTTAAGTTGCCAATCTATTGCTGCTTTCAGATTTCAAAGAACCAGGGGAATATTATTTCATAAGCCCATAAAAAAATGTTAAAAGTCTTTACCATTTAATTACATTACACAAAGTTATAGCTCCCAGCTTAATAGCTGCTATATTTAAAAAAAGTACATTTTGGTAAAGACCAGAGTGGCCCAGTAAAGCAAGCACTACTACATTTTATTGCTCATGTAACTTTACTTACAAGATATATTTGCAATAAACCTTGTGTAAGTTTTCATGAGCATGTGGATAGGTAAATCTGAGAAAGTAGTTAGAGCTATTCTGTTTTAAATATTAGAAGCATATTGCTATGTTCTAGCTCATCAGCTAGAATATTCTGTAAACTTTGAAATCACTGATCAATTCTACTTAAAAAAAAAAAAAAAAGCATTACATATGGGTTTTCACCAAAGGCTTTAGATAATTGGTGCCCAACAGTATAACAACTTTCCACATTACTCTTTTCATATGCTATCCCAAAAGAATTACCTTCTTTTGGACAGGATATTTGAATCAATCAGTCAAGTATTTATTAAGCAGCCTCTAAGTTTGTCCTTTCTTTTACCTCACAGAATCATTTTATTCCATGATTGTGTGTGTGCGTGTGTGTGTGTGTGTGTGTGTGTGTAGTCCTAAATTCTTTTAGAGGAAAGTTTTGTTTCTTAAGTTTAAAGCCTCTGTAGACAAAATGAGTCTTTGAAGGCACATTTTACTTCTTGGTTTCTGTAAGTATCATTGAAATGAGATTTTAAAAGTACAAAATAGTATACAATAACACTAAATAAATACAAAAGAGAGAAAATTCATAACAATTTGAGACTAGGTTGGAATCATCAGAAGACAGGCCAAGAATTCCTGGAGTACAGAAAGCAGGTAGATGATGGGGAAATGTTGACTGAAACAAGACTGTTTCCTTCAACTAAGGTAAAATCCGGTTCCTTAATTGAACCCTAAATGAATTATAAGTTTCATATAGAAAGATCTCAGGGAATGTTACCTCAAAATACAACACTTTAGTATGCTGATTACTTTGAACTGAGTCGTATGGGGAAGAGTAGATGCAGGCAGAGGCTTTCTCTGAGCTCCCCTTATCTCCCTAGAGAGAGATCCTCCAAAAAGATCTCAGTGGTCATGAATCTCCTTCCCAGAAACTTACCAACTCAGATCACAGGAGAGGAGACTACCGTTGACCTTACGCTGAGACTACCACTTCTCCTTCTGAGGACTGCTTCTAGCCAATCTGTAGTATCCGAGAGACTTTTTATCAGTATATCAAGACTTTCATTCACCTTGTAATTCCTCCTCCAACTCTCCCATAACTTGTGTCTCCCCCTGCCAAGAATCCCCAAGTCTCTCTTCTTTTCTGTAGCTCAGGATGCTGTATAAGCTTCAATATGAGACCTTCTTGGCATCTCATATTTTGTGGGACTCCCATGCATATGTATGTAATTAAATACAGTTTTTCTCCTGTTAATGTATCTAATGTCCATTTAATTTGTAGCCCAGCCAAGGAACCTAAAAGGGTAGAGGAAAGCCATTTTCTACTCTCCTACAGTATTAGGGAGTAAACAAAGCAGGAGTATAAAATTTGTTGTAGATTGAGTATTAATTGCAGATCTGCTATGGAACATCCGATCTGCCTAATCTTCCACTATTCTCTTCTCCCAGTTCTGCACGTACAGGGCAACTGACAGTGGCAGTGTATATCCACAGGTCATAACTAAAGAAATGCTCTAAATAAGTTAATCAAGCTTCCTAGAAATAACCAGTTCTTGGCTATGAATGTGCATGTGCCATAGCAAATCTATCTTCAGTCTGGCAGATGATGGCCATTCTACCATTTCCCAGTGAAGCCAGTTGTGAAGTCTGACACATGCAAACAACTCAAGAACAGCCCTCCACTCAGCAGGGAGGTTCACTGAGAAAGCAGACTACAAATCAGCATAAGCTACTAATATCGGTCAATCAAATGTCTTTATGCCAAACATAAACGGGCAACGAAGAGAGGTGAGGAAAGTCAACAGTACACAAGAGAGGGTACACAGCATTTAATCCTGAGGAAAGTAAAGATAACTCAGGAAACTGAAGATAAGTTTTTAATAAATTAGGAAATCCAAGAACAAAAGAGATTTATTCAAATTGAAAACTAGAATTTTCAAAGTTTTCAATAGGAGGTTGGATGAACACTTTTCAGAATGTAGACCAAAAAAAAAAAAAAAGAAGAAAATTTAATATAAACATACAGAGACATAGAAGATTAATTCAGGAGATCAAACATCTATGAGAAGTTCCAGAATCTAAAAACATAGAAAATAGAGGGGAGGAAATAATTTTAACAATTTTTGAAGAAATTTCTTCTTCTCCTGGGCTGGAGAAAGGCATGAATCATCTTATTGAATGATAGCATACAATACCAAACAGAAATGAAAGAAAAATATACTCACACTTGTACATAGTCTACAGAGGTTTTTAAACACCAATGACAAAATCTACAGAGTAGAAAAAAATAAAACAGGTAATATAAATTTATTTTCAGACACGTTGCATGCCCAAACTAGTGATGTAATGGCTTCATAATTCTGAGAGAAAATTATGTTGAAGTTAGAGTTCTATACCCAATTAAATTATCAGTCACTAAAAGACAAAACAAAGACCTATTCAAATAGATCTGAGAAAATGTTGCTTTCTCCTTTCTGTAAAATTTTCCTTGGAAATGTACTACTGCAAAACCAAAAAGGTATCCAGGAACAGGAAGATGTGTGTGTCAAGACCCAGTTGCTATTATAGAGCAGTATTATAAAAAGAATTCTTAGACTGATTACTGTGCAGCAGGCCTAGAAAGCAATCACTCAAAATCAGAATAGGCAGCCAGAGGGTTCTAAATAGGATGTCTTCAAGAAGAAAGTGAGATTACTATATGTTCACATACAGTCATGTATGTAAATGATTAAAAATAGAAAAAGGCACAGAGACTAAACCTAGAAAATCAAGAAGCATGTTTAGAAAGCTTGGTGTGCTTACTGATACTACATGCATAGTATTATCCTGACAACTGCAAAAAGAGAATGAAACGAAGAAAGAAAATTAGAAATGCTATGCAAGAATCTGTAAAAGGAAGTTATAATGTAAGTATAAAGCAAACTAAAAAGGCATAATTTTGAGCAAATAATGGAATACGGTAAGATAATTTTTTTTTGAATTTAATGTTCGAGATAGTTTCTCTCAAAAAGTACAGTTTTTGTGTCACAGGATTACATTCCTTCCCCCAGGTTTCATCTTATACACTATGTATTTCTGCAGTCTTTAATGTTTACATGATCTTAATATTATCAATGCTGTTTCTGTGTCTTCAGCTTTTAAAATCATTTCATTGACATATCATGGAAGACAATTATAGATTCTGAGAATAGCATATACTTTACCAAGTTTGGTAATTTCAGACTTACTGATACAGCTCACATAATTTCAGATAGTAGACTTGGGAGGAAAAAGAGAAGGCATGTAAGGACTCTTGTTTTTAAATTTTATATCTAACTTTCTTGAGAAGTAGAAATAGAGGCTTCAGTAAATTATCTAAAGATAGAAAGACACCCCCAAAAAACTAAAACTATAACTAAAAAATATCAGTAGACATAGGGGAGAAAGGCAGGTAGGGACTAACTTGGGCGAGCTGAATTTTTACCTTTCAAACTGGGTTGAGGTTATGTGGAGGGATGGAGATGACAAAGCAGGATTAATGCTGAAATTAATCCTTGAAACTGTGAAACTTACGACACCCTAAACCATGAAACTAATGAAACTTAACCTTCAGGGGTCCTTACTTGTCCAGGCCCCTTCCAAGGCCTTGAAAGACACACACACACACAAACTGTCATTTAATTATGTTCCTTTAAGACTCTCATAGAGTGAATGCCTTTCAAGCTCCATAAAACCTACATCTGGCTCTGGAGGTGATGATTTAGAGATTGAAGAGGTTGAACAACTTACCTTTGGGAAAAAACCTGGGGAGTTCTGAGAAACTGTTGTCTTTTAATTTGACTCACTAACGCTGTTTAAACTCTTGAGTATATATACATATAGCTTGCTTAGCACTATAATTTATTTTGAAGTATTAATTAGAATGCTTCCCCCTTTCTGTGCTTTTCTTCCTTCATTAAACTGTAACCTCCATCTCTCCCCCATTTTCCCTTCTACAACCCCCTTCCCTGATCCTTCATCCACCATCCCAAACAACTAGACATAAAGCAATTCACTTGGAAAACAGAAAATGAAAGCTGCAAATCCTCTTTTATTAATTTCAATAGGCACTCTTCTGAGTGAAAGACAATATTCGGGTATTATTTGCAGAATGAGATTTTTTGTTGGTTTGTTCATATTTAAAGAACATATTTAAAAAATACCCACGTGCTGAAGAGGAGGATCAGGGTCAGGGACCATAGTCCATGAAAAATGAGATGAGACATTGAGATATAGGCTGCATTGCCAGTGTGGTTGGAGGTTCAATTAGTGCCTTTTTGTCCTTCCTGGTGAGTGTGGCCAGCATATTAACAGTCAATTATTCATTCTACATCTGGAGAGTCTATCTGGAACCCCCACTGGATTCCTGGTCCAATGGCCAAGGACATTGTAGACCCTTGGAAGAGAAAGTAATAGCATGAGGGAGTAACGTAATAGCATGAGGGGTAGCAGTTGCCCCTGACCAAAGCAAGGGTAGACAGAGGCAGGAGAGTGGTGAGCTCTGCAGCTCTGGCCATGAACAGTATGTTTCTTACTATAAGCATATGAAGAAAAGAATGTTGAATCTTAGTGCGAAGTTTCTTCACCCTCCCCAACAAACATATTGTATAAATATATAAATAAAATATATAATGTATACATTTTATATGTATTTTATATATATATATTTCTTTTTATTTTCCTGCAAAAACATTTACTGAACTCTACCTATTTGCAAGGCTAGTCTGCTAAAACTGAACTGATGAAGTCCAACAGTGTAACTATTTAAAAATGCCCAATATGTTGTGCCTAATTGCTTTCAAAAAGCCTTGGGCCAATTCATACTTTCACTGGCAGTACATGAGCTTACTTCCTCTAGGCAATGCTATTTTTATCATCAGTTATTTTCAGGGTCGACAAAATGAGGGGGAAAGAATACTGGATTCTGTTTTACCTCTGCCTTTTAGTTGTCAAGTGTTTTTGGAAAAGTCTGTTCATCTCAGGCCTCCGTTTCCTCACCTGATAATTAAGTGAGTTTACATCGTTGGTCCTCGAATCAAGCATTGCCTCAACTCAGCAGCATTTGATAGCAGCAAATCACCTAGAATTTGATAGATATGAAAAATTTAAGATTCACCCAGAGATACTAAATCAGAAATTTGGAAACTAGGGCCCATTAGTCTGTATTTGAACAAGTCTCAAGGTGATACTGAGGCAGCTAAAATTGCATCGATACAGCTAGAAGTGCTGTATTGGATAATATCTAAGTTCCATTTTAGTTCCAACACTTTCATCCATCATTTTCAAGCAGATAAGAGAAGAGAGACATTTTCAATGTGGGTTTGTTGGCATGACTTTTTGGTGTACATGAGAACTGAACTTGATAGAGATATGGTTGCATCTAGTTTCTCAAACATTTTCAGCAGCATCTCATGATGTATTTGATTTTACTGTAGAAAAACAAGATTACCAACAATGAGTTGCAGCGACGAAAAGCAATATGGTATAGTGGATAAGAGACTATTGTGACATTAGGTAAACTTCAGTGTGAATCGTGGCGGATGCTTAGCTTACTAGCTGTGTACTTGGGGCTCACTGCCCTATTCTGCAAAATTGAAATAATTAGAGTAGGTACTCCATTGAATTGTGGTAAACGTTAAATAAGGAACTACATGTAAACTAAATCTATTGTCTGACATATAGAAGGTATCTAATCAATGTACACTATTACTTATTACTAAAAAGATATTAAAATATATTATTAAAAAGATAAAACGCTCAGATTATTTGCATAAAAACAGTATTCATTACAGCAGAAGTCCACTAAGAAATAAGTAACACGAAGAGCTAAAAAAATCATTAACTAATGAATTAACCTGGGCTAAGAAAAGAATTGAGGGAAGACATAGTTACCGGAAATATGCCACGTAGTTTGTTCTTTTTCAGTAAAGATATCTTGAAGCCATGTATAACCACTCTTTGCTAAAACTATTATAGGATAGGAAAGGGTAAGATTTTTCTCCCCAAAAGCTGGTGTACTGAACTTTTCTCATTCTCTTTGGCAATTTTGTGTCCCATTTTTATTTTTTATTTCACAAACCCTAACAAACTAGAATAGTGTCTATTTATAATCAAATGACCTAATTATCAAGGTCCTTCAGGGGAACTGTGTCATGATCCTAAGTGGGGTATTTCCTACACAAGTGGCAGCACAGTTTTAAATTACAAATGAATTCCTTTCAGGCCCAACCTAGCTTCCCTTCCTCTTACCACAGCCCTGTTCCAGTTCCTAGAAATGCTGACCTTATTCCTCTACACCATGTGACATCCATTTTCACTCTTGTATTCAACTTTTCATTACTGGGTTCCCTCAAACAAACAATGTCTCGTGTGACTCTAATTCTCACAGTAAAAATAGGATGCTTTTCTGCATTTTCTCAGTTTATCAACTGATTTTTCTGTGGATTGGAATCTGGAAAAACAAATTTTCCAAAAAATGCTGGGAAAGACTTTCCTATAGAAATGCTAATCCCGGCCGGGTGCGGTGGCTCAAGCCTGTGATCCCAGCACTTTGGGAGGCCGAGACGGGTGGATCACAAGGTCAGGAGATCGAGACCATCCTGGCTAACACGGTGAAACCCCGTCTCTACTAAAAATACAAAAAACTAGCCGGGCGAGGTGGCGGGCGCCTGTAGTCCCAGCTACTCGGGAGGCTGAGGCAGGAGAATGGCGGGAACCCGGGAGGCGGAGCTTGCAGTGAGCTGAGATCCGGCCACTGCACTCCAGCCTGGGCGACAGAGCAAGACTCCGTCTCAAAAAAAAAAAAAAGAAAAAAGAAAAAAGAAACACTAATCCCTATAATTTGCAGTCCCATCCTGGAAAGAGGTCACTTGTTTTAAACAACTAACAATATAAACTTACTCTATTTTATAAAACAGTTTTGTCACATTGTCAGTGGACTGGTTCAGGTTCTTGACTTTGCCACACAAAAGAATCTGAGAGGAAGTTCAAAGTAAGAGTAGGCAAAGAAGTGTATTGCAAAGCAAAAGCACACTCAGAGAAGCAGAGTGGGCGGCTCAAAGCTAGTGACAGCAGCTAGTGCCTCGAGGGATTCTTTTCATGCAAGCTATTCATACCTATTCATAAAATACTGGTGACATCAAGAATGCAAAGGTGGACATGCAGTTGGACTATGTGCTCAGTATTTACATGCTTTCACATGAATTGCATGTGTCACTAACATGTAAAATATCCACCTAGAGGTGTGTTTTCTACTATTAAAATGAGGAAAATGTCACTAACAGGTAGAACTCAAGCCTAGCTGCACATGCGGGACCCCGGAGACACCCTTAGTTTTCTCCAAGGCAGGAATTTGTAGCTTATAGCTTCTTGGGCTTTTGGTACTGACTGGCTGGAGACTGAGGAATCTACATTATAAATAAGGGGCTTTTGTTCTCTTCCCCAAGCCATATTGGGTATTAGGAACTTGTAACCACCTGGCGGTCTGCTGGTGTCCTGTAGGACTATTTATCTTGCAAAAGAGTTAGGTGCTGATGCACAAGGAACCCACTGCAAAAGAGCCCACGGGGCTTCACACAAGGGGACAAAGCAGTATGGCCTCCTAATCTTACTTATCTTGCCTCAATATGTCCATGTTTGTTGTCACCCAAACCTGTATGACTAATTTCCTTTTCCTCGAAACCTAGCTTTTGATGTTCTGATATCTTATTGTAGTACAAATCAAATCTACTTCCCATGTCATCGTGATTTGCTCATTAACCTCCAAAGCACAGGTACATATGGATTTCAGAAAATGGTGGTTAGCAAGAGAACATTAATTTGAAGAATTGGACCCACAAACATTAATTCATCCTACAAAAATGTATGACCACATAATAAAAGCCATACATGCTAGAATTGGGGTCATAAAAAAGAATAGGACATAGTGTCTGTCTTTGATCAGTTACATAAACAAATGATATGTGTTCCTGTAGAAGACGTACTAAAGTAGTGGGGTGGGAGAGTTTCGGTAGAACTTCATAGAGGATAGACCTGAAGGTGAGTAGGAGTTCATGTGGGAAGAAAAGGGAGAAAACATTTCAGTTTCAAGGACTACCATATATAAAGACATTTTCCTTTAAAAATCCTTATGAAAATTGCTAGACTGTACAAAGACCTGATGTGATTGCAAATATGTTGGCCACAGAGTGCAGTGTGGTCAGAGTGAAGTGTGCATTGAGCAAAGCTCCCATTGTTGAGGTGAGGCTGGAGAGAATTTATTATCCAAAGAGGATGGTAATAGAGCTGCATGGGCCCTGCATGCCATGCTAAGTTTAGACAATCTGTGAGTAGTGGAAAATTATTGGAGGTTACTGAAATTATTAAATTAGCTATGCCTCATTACATTCCCTTATCCAGCAATTTGATAAAAGAAGCTTCTGAAGCTGTTCTCTGTGATTCTTGGTTCTGTTAGTTAGAAAACTGTCCATTTGAGAAATTTATTTCTAATTCAATTCTCCTGAAGAAACCAACTTAACTGCTCAAATTTCAGTTTTGCTGAACGGATATTTATTTAAGATCTTCCGTATGCCATACATTATTGTTGGTGTTGTGTGTACAAAGAAGGGCAAGGCAGATGCTCTGCTGTAGATAATTTTGTAGTCAATGGAGCAACAGACATCTAAGCAGATAATATCAGAAAGTATGTAGAGAACACTGTGAGCTTATCCTGGTTGGACTTTCATGGGGTATTTTGAAAGATTTCTTAGGTTTTGTCATTTTTGACTATTTACTGTGTCATAAATAAATCAGTCAGTATTCAAAAGTTAACTAGGTTGGTTGAGAACAGAGAGGACACAGATGCTGAAGTAATCTCTCTCTCATCCTGTCTCATGGTGGAAATGTAACAAAAAAAAATAGGCAATTCTCACGTGGAAGCTGCAAAAAAATACACAGTTACAATATCAAAATTGAATTATGAATTTTATGAACACAACAAAAAATAGGTGATCCTCATGTGGAAGTTCTGTGAAAGAATAGGCAGTTTCAATATCAAAAGAGAATTATGAATTTTCTGGGGTTATTTTAAAATATGGCTCTTAGAGTAACTAGAATTCATTAAAAATCTACCATTTGAATTATCTTTACCTAATGGAGGAACTGTTTCCAACTACCTTAAAAATGTGTGTTTCAGGTTAGACACAGCCCTTCTTTGTTCATGTTTGAATGATTCTTTCTTCTTGTCACTATGCATTGAACACAATACTTCTTCTGTGCAGTCAGTATAGTCTCGTTTTTTTAAAAAAATTAGGAAACACAGAGAGGGTAAGTAATTTACCCAAAGCCACACAGTCAGACAGTGGTTGAGAAAGAACAAAATTGAAGTTCCTGACTCTCAACCCAAGACACAGTTCAATAGGTCATGTAACTTCCTCCTGAAAATAGTTATATACACCGTAAGGCTGTGTTTTCTTATTTTCACAAAACATGTAGTCACTGGTTTTTATACTAAACTCTTGGAAGCTCTGGGAATAAATTAGTTTCCTTGAAAACACTTAAACAAATCTGTCCACACTGGTTTGTTATTTTATGGCTGCTCATGAATGCTGGATTCCTGGCATTGTTTTTATTTTTTTTAAGGGAGCGGTGATTTGTTTGCCTTTAAAAATATATGTCTAGAAGGAAATTGGTTTACTCTGCTATTTTGTGTAATAAAACTTTGGCTATATTGGATAAAGCACAGTATTAAGAATGGCTCTATATTTGTATTTTTGCTATGTAGTGATCAATTATTATATTTCCAACTTTGTTCGAAATACTCTGACTCCAAGGTATTGGCATCTTGCAGGATAACATCTTCTTACCTTCTATTCTATTCCCTTCATTTAGTGAATTGGAACAGAATACATCTAAAAAGGCAATGAAAAAGGTGTTTTGAGACATCCAAGTTAAATGAGAGGACCCTGGGGTCACAGCCAAATAGAATCTCAACGTCAAGTACCTACTTTTCTTGAGCAGAGATTGCCTTTATGGTCATTTTGCTACTGATATTGGATCGATCAACAAATATTTGTCTGTAATATGTGGTGATTGCTAGGATTATTTCCCCTTTCATCTCGAATTTTCTTTCTTTTTCTCATATTGCCTGCTTATTCCTTCTCCTCCCCCTCTCTCCTCTCTAAGACTTCTCGTCCTCATTTCCTCCTCTCTGCTCCTTCTCTGAGCTTCTGTGCAGCAGGCCCTCTGTTAGGCACTGGAGGTAGGGATTTAAGACCTGCTCTGTTTACAAACGTCTCACCATCTATTGTTGTGGTTTTCAAAAAGATTTGACTCACATAGAAAAGGCAAAAGGCTTGCCAACCTCATTATCTAACTTTTCCTACTTTTTAGCAAATAAAAGAAATGGTGATAATGAAGAATTAGAGAATACTATAATAAAAATTGTACTGCATTTTAATATCTCAGAGAGATAGTTTTGTTTAATCATTAAGATTGTAGACCCTTGAGCCCTGCTGTCTGAGTTTGAATCCTGACTCCGCTCTTTCGAGTTATTTATGTTAATAATTCCTATGCCATTGGGCTGCTGGGAAGTTTAAAACTTACAGAAATGTGCCTGCTGCATGGTAGGCATCATACATATAGCCATTAGTATGGTTACTGTTATTAATAATATTCCTAAGTTATTTGAAAAAGTAAAGACTATGCACCTAAAAATAGAAGAATGGTGTTACATTTCAGTACATCTAGAGGCCTGTTGTGATTCTGGGGGGCTGAGGGCCATACTTGAGAATCATGTATTAATGAAAAATCAGCGGTTATAGATGTTATACTAGAAACATACTCAGGACAAGTTTCAATGGATGCACAGTGGAGAGAAACATAAAGATCCTGCCTCAGATACATTGGTCATTCGGAAGAAGATTAGTTACTTGTGGGCAGCATAGAGTTGGGTCTTATTGTTTGATTCACTCAGTCATTCTATATCTTTTAATTAGATAATTTAATCCATTTACATTCAAAGTTATTATTGATAGGTATGGACTTACTCCTTCCATTTTGTCAATTTTCTGGTTGTTTTGTGCGGATCCTTTTTTCCCTTCTTACTTTCTTCCTTTGTAGTTCGATGGCTTTCTTTGGTGGTATACTTTCATTCTTTTCTTTTAATCTTTTGTGTGTCTATTACAGTTTTTGCTTTGTGATTAACTGGGCCCTATATAAAATGTCTTATACTTACAACAGGTTAATTGAAGTTGATGACAGCTTAATTTTGAACACACACACAAACTCTCTACTACTATTATCCCTCCCTTCACAGTTTTTAAAATTAATGTCACATTTATATCTTGTTGTAACATTTATCTTTTTAAGCAAATGATTGCAGCTTTGGTTGTTTTTAATAGTTTTGTTTTCTGGCCTTTATACTAGAGATATTATTTATTTACCCACTGCTATTATAGTATTAGAGTGTTTTGGATTTGAAAACGTATTTGCTTTTACATGTGAGTGTTGTACTATTTTTTTTTTTTTTTTAGATGGAGTCTCGCTCCGTCACCAGGCTGGAGTGCAGTGGCGCAATCTCAGCTCACTGCAACCTCCGCTTCCTGGGTTCAAGCAATTCTCCTGCCTCAGCCTCCTGAGTAGCTGGGACTACAGGCATGTGCCACCATGCTCGGTTAATTTTTGTATTTTTATTAGAGGCGGAGTTTCACCATGCTGGCCAGGATGGTCTCGATATCTTGACCTTGTGATCCACCTGCCTCGTCCTCCCAAAGTGCTGGGATTACAGGCGTGAGCCACTGTGCCCAGCGGAGTGTTTTACTTTCATGATTGTGTTACTAGTGTTATCTTTTTTTCAGCTCAAAGAACTTCTTTTGGCATTTTTAGTAATGCAGGTCTTGTGGTGATAAACTTGGCTTTCTTTTTGTCTGAGAAAGTCTTTGTTACCCTTTCATTTTTTGAAAGGGAACATTGCTATTGCCAGATGTAATATCCTTGGTTATCACTCTTTTTCTTTCTTGATTTTGAATATATTGTCCGACTTCCTTTTGGCTTGAAAGATTTTTGCTGAGAAGTCCACTGATAGTCTCATGAGGGTTCCTCAACATGTGACAATTTGCTTTTCCCCCTGCTCTTTTTCTTTAACTTCTGACACTTTGATTATGTGTTGCAGTGTGGACCTCTCTGGATTCATCTTACTTGGTATCCTGTAGGCTTCCTGGATCTGGCTTTTTAATTCCTTCCTAAGACTTGGGGAGTTTCTGTCATCATTTGAAAAATACATTCCATGCCCCTTTCTCTCTTTCTTCTTTTTCTGGCATGCCAATTATGCATAAGTTGTTCTGCTTGATGTTGTCCCATAAGTCTCTCAAGCTATCTTCATGCCTTTTTATTCTTTTTTTCTCCTCAGATTGGAAGATTTCCAGTGATCTGTCTTCAGTTTCACTGATTCTTCTTCTGCTTAATCTAGTCCATTTTGGACCCCCCAAATAAATTTTTCAGTTTTGTTATAGCATTCTTCAGATCTATGATTACTATTTAGCATTTTTTTATACTTTCTATTTTTTGTTGTTGAAGTTCTCACCTTATTCCTGCATTGCTGTCTTGACCTCTGTGAGCATCTTTATGACCATTGTTTTTGAATTATTTGCAGAGTAAATCCCAAACCTTTGCTTCATTTGGGTCAGTTTCTGAATATTTATCTTGATCTTTTGCTTGGAGTATATTCCCCTGGTTATTTTCCTTGATTCTTTGTGTTGGTTTCTGAACATTAGATAAGACATCTACCTTTTTCCTTCTTGTTATACTGCACTTGTGGAGAAGAAGATTCACCAATTGATGCTGCTAGAGATTTTAAGTTGCATCCCAAATCTTTGTGTTTGTCCAGACTGCTGTCTCTGTTTTTTGTGGCCCCTGGGGCTTAGGATGTGCCACATTTTGTCAGTAACCTGAAACTGGTATCATAGGCATCATGCTCCTTAGATGTAACTGGAAAGGTTGAGTGTTGTGATTTTGGGTGTTGTATGTGAGTTCCAGTTTTGTTTTCTATCTTCACAGTGAGGGTGGGCTGGGTGTAGGTGTTTATTTCCTACTTTCTCTGGGCTAAGCCAGGGAGAGGATCTTTGGAAAGTATCTGTTTTCACTTTCAGGCTGCACCTTCTGATCCTGGAGGGATAACTGCTGGAAATGGGCTCATTATACATTCACCTGTGTTTTCTGTTGTCTTGGACCACTCTGGATTGCAAAGCCCCCTGGAATTCTAGAGCTAGGTCATCAAAGAGTCCCCTAAACTGGGGCTATGGAAGTTGTGGTGCTCCATGCATGATCAAATTTCTTCCCAAAAGATTGGACAGGCCTGGATTTATCTCTGGAGTGAGCCCGAGGGAGATCTCATGAAGGGCTGAACTCTGGCTCTGGCTATTAAAATTATTGTTTGTGTGCCCTGTTAGCTCCCACTGTAAATTCATTAGAAACCATGTCGTCAAGAAACCACTGGGACTGTGTGTCATAAGCACCTTTTAGAGAGAAAGTGAGAACTGAATGCTCCTGCCCCTTTTCTGCACTGCTCCAAGGTAGTGTAGCCCCTGGAAGTGTTTAGGCACCCATTTCAAACCACTTATTTGTTCTGGGATTAAGGGAGACTTAACTATGCATAGGTCCTTCTGTTCTCAGAGCTACTAGGTTTAGGTCTATCCTTCAGAAGCAGCTTTATCTAGATCTATGATTACTGTTTAGTACTTTTTTATACTTTCTGTTTTGTTGTTGTTGTTGTTGAAGAGCTGTTGATGTGTGTCCTAAAGCTTTTCGGGGGATAAACAGGAAGTTACGTTTCCTTGTTTTTCTTTCTTTTTTTTTTTTAGGCCCTTTCTGCACAACTCCAGGAGGATAAAGTCCCTGGAGGTACTCGCAAGCCACTAAGAAGAGACCTATATATGCCAGTCCCTTCCGCTCCCAGAGCTAGGGGATTTGTGGTGCAAGTACCTTAGGTGGATGTGGTAAAATCTAGTGCTCTCAGTATGAGTACAATTTCCTCCCATGCTGGTGGTGGGTTGATGATTGTTTCTTCAACTCCCCAATTTAAATTAGTTAGAAGTTCAGATCTTCAGTTAGCCACGGGATGGCTGTTTTAAAAATCCCTCCTGGAAGGAGACAGGGAGCTATGTTTTCAAGGCTCCTTTTTGGCACTGCTTGGAAGGGGACAGAATCCCTTAGAAAGCCTGTGTGCCCATATAAAACTGCTGCTTTGTTTCCTAGGGTCTAAAGGAACATGGCTGTGTTTAATCCCTTCTGCCCTAACAGTTGGTGAATTAATAGTTAAACTGTAAGGAAACATGGGGTCAGGGCCCTGTATGTGAGATCCAGACCTTCCTCTACACAGGGGAAAACTGGGTGTTGGGGATTCCTTTCCCTATATTATGGTGCTTGTCTGTTGTGGCGCCATGCCCTAGTGTGCCTCGGCTTCTCTTACCTATTTGATGTGTATATTTCAGCTTCTCATACCCACAATGTGTATATTTTCTCAGTTGCTCCTTGAGTAGGAGTCTTTCAACTCATTTCTGACATTCTCTCAAAGGGAATTGATACATAGATAAATGATAATTTACTGTGTCTCTGGGTGGAGGCAGAGTCAGAAGCTTCCTATTCTGCCATGTTGGTGATGTCCTTGTTAAATAACTTAACAACATAAAATTAATACATACTTATAGCAAAAAGTTCAAGTGCTATAAAAAGGTATTAAATGAAAAAAAAATGTTCGACTCTCTTCCCATCATCCTGCCATACCTCATTCTCTCTTCCCAAATATAACAATTAAAAACTGTTTTCTACGTAGTTTTCTAAATATGTACCACATCAATACAATAAATAATTATTTTTCTGTCTACTTTAATACTTTTTACATAAATGGGAGTCATCTATACATACTTCCCTGCAAATTGCTTTCTCCCCTTTAACAATATCACTCGGCCAATTTTCCAAATTATCTTAAATAAACCAACTTCATGATTTTTTTCCCCAGATATATATTATTCTAACATTTGGATATACACTTGGAATAAGTACTTAGCAAGCAAATATGTGAACATCTGTATGTGTATGTGTGTGTATTACATGTATATTTTAGTGTACCTGTATGAGTGGAATTTCTGGGTCAAATAATTTATGCGTTTTAAATTTTGATTAATATTGCAAGATTGTATTAAAGGGTAATTTTTTATTCTTTTCCAGTTTCAGTGAGGGGTAGGCACTTCAGCAAAACCCCTAAGAAATGAAAACGCATTGCAAAAGGCTAACATTGATGATTTGGATATAGTCAGAGGAAGGCCATTAGTATAGTAAAAAGTATTCTAAAATAAGCCATATAACATGAGAAAGGAAATGTGAATTTAGCTAAGGAAGATTTGAAGTAGAGAGGGCAGATTCAGGGGAGAGAAACAGAGGACTGGCTGCTAGCCAGTTGACACACACAAAGAAGTGGGATCCATGGATAAAAGCAAAGTAGAGAAAGGGGGGTTTGACTATACTGCTTTAATTTTTTAAGAAAGGGAAATAATTTTATGTTAACTTATACAGATCAAATCAAGTAAAACAAAAAGAAAATGAAATTCAATTTCTCTATTGAGAGCAGTAGGCTTCAAGTGTGAAAAAGGCAGATTTCATCCCTCTTAGAGGAAGAACTTTCCCACCAGGACCATCCACATATGGAGGGGTTGCCTCAATCCCATTGGGTGGTCTGACATAGGCTGGGTGCCCAACCCTCAGCCAAGGCCCTTCCTGCACTGGGAGGGAGGAGACTGTGTTAAATGATCTCTAAGACTCTATTATACTGTCATTCCTTAAACTAACATTTGTTGTTTACTTTGTACCAGGTAGTCTACTGAAGTGCTGAATGTGAGTTATCTCATTTAACCTCACCACGACTCTGTGAGGAAAAGAAATATTTTTATATACATACAGTATTTCCTACACTTAACAGACAATGAAATCACAGTTTTAAACTGACCTTCTTTTCACCTCTGTTGCTTCCAGTCCAAGTGTTTTGGTCTTAAACATAGTGACTCAGAGACACCAGCCAGTTGCAACAGTCTTGAACTGAGAAGATATACTATATGGAGAAAGTGTTCCTGATGATGTAGTTACATGAATGCTCTGAGGCGAACAGGGAGGGATGCTTCATTTGGAACATACTAATTGATACCTAATGTTACTGGATACTCTCCAGGATGTTGGGGAAATCATGGAGATGAGTATTCAGTCCCTGCTTTTGCGGAGGTTTCAGATTCGTGAGAGGAACCAGCAAGTTAACAGAAAATTACAAAGAAGCAAGTCCTTGGTTAGGAGTTAGGCCAGGTATTGAACCTCCCTTGGTGTTTTGGAGGCTCAAGGAGAACATTTTAGAATAGAAGCGCTCTAAAACTGAAGGAGAGTAAGAAGTACTTAGGGTGGGTGGAGAGTTGGGTGTGCCTTGTGATGGGCATTCAAAGGAAGAGGAAGGCTGAAGCTATACTTAGGCTGGAGGGTAGCATGGGAGGGTCCAGAGGAGCTACCTTTGAGTTGGGAAAGCAGGCAGGACATTTTTATGGCTTAGCTAATGAGTTTGGACCTCTTCCTGAAGGCAATGCTTACTTCAATTTATATAATAACTTTCTTACATATTTATAAACTAAAACTGCAGTTATACTCCTATATTCTTAACAATAACCCTGTTCATATTTGTGTTAATTTTAAATTGGCTGCATTTTACCTAGAAGCTGAAAGTCCAGCATTTTCTACCTTTAGCTTAGGTAAAGTGAGGAATTGGAGCTCATGTTGACTTTGACCTGTTATTTCTGTAGACTACTTCACCTAACAGGTTAAAAAATTACACTGAAAGCAGTATACCCACCAAACTTCACAGTTGAGAGTGGAGTTGGGGGTTGCAATAGAATCCGTCTTTCAGGAATAAATGCTTCCCTCACTTTTTCCACTGTGAAATTGATCACACAGATAGCTCCTCAGGGCAGTTAGCAGGTTTGGAAAAGGTGAGAGGCAGATCAAAGCAGCATAAATAGTCATTTAGACTCAACCTTGGCACAATATTTTGTCAACCTCATCATTCCCTATGGAAAACTAAGGCAGGTGGCACAGACTCTGTTTCTCTACTTTGGGCTTCTTTGTGAGCCACTTCCTACACTCCAGACCTGGAGGTCCACTCGTGTCAGTTAACATGTATGAATGAAATAATGCACACTGTACTGGGCATGGGGACATTATGTCTGAGAATCAGTTCTGGAATTCCACCCAGGATCATTGTTTCTTGGTGGTTTTCTTGCTTTGTCCCATGAAGTATCCTCTACAATTCAAAGTAAAGAAAACCAAAAGTCTGGTAGTCTGAGTTCCTAGAGATAGGATATATACCTCTATAAAACAACCTCTAAATAATTCCAAAATGATCAAAATGTCCTTATTTATGTCAAATACTCTATGGACAGAAAGTCTGTTGCTTATCCTTGATGGATCCTAGTGAAGAATGTCAGATAATGCAATAATTTTTCCCTTTTGCTAATTTTATTATTTCTAAAATTTTAGTTTTTACATAAGAAATATATGGCATCTGGTGAAATTATCCCACCCTATCTGAATTTAACTCCTTTCATCAGGGGACAAATGTAGATTTCACTGACTTCACCAAAAATGCTGCATTTGTGTCTTAGCTCAAACAGTGCCCCATGGGATTATATACATCATAAAATAATTATTCTAGAAGAAGCTTGTACATGAAACATTGAAATGCTCCAGTGATGAAAATCCTCCCTAACACTATGTGTGCCCAAGTTAAATAGCAGCACTCCATCCTCTCTCCTCAAATCTTATGTCTGTTGAATATAATAAGACATTTGAAGGTATCAATCTTATAGCGAGCCAGGAGAGAGATACTCTTGATCATAGGATTGTGAGGCCAGTAAAAAGACTCAGAGGATGAGCATGGCATGTGTGGTGCAGGGTTAAACTAAAACAAATTATATATATGTATATATACATAAATACAAGCATATATATGTATATATACTTGCTTGTGTTATATATATTGTGTGATATACATATCACATGTGACATATATATATATTTGACATACATATATCTCACACACACATGTATGTATAGGCTTGAATAGAAATCATACATGGAGGCAGATGATAAGTCAGGAGGCCAGCTGGTAGGAAAGGGGAAACATGACAGTAAGCAGGGCTGAGTGCAGCAAAGGAAAGGATTTCTGTGAAATGCTCTGTGGTGTAAGTCCTGCCTAATGGATTTCTGTCTATGCTATGGTACATAAGGAGAGAGAGATTTGTAACAGGGTTCTAAGCACAATATCTACATGATCCAGTTAATGGGGGCAGAGGTATTGACAGGGCACTTCATCCTGGAGCTGAAGATGTGGCTTGGAGGAAATATAAAGGACTGAATTCTTTTCCAGAGGTAGTTTCTGGCTTGGAATATAAAGCAGGTTCAGATTATAAAAGCCAATATAATGTACCAAGTTAGATTTAAGGAAAACTGAGTATTCTATCTATTAGTGTATATGCTGCTCTCCACTGCAGTACATCATAATACATATCCAGAATATTTAGTCCTAGAACATGCTGATGAGCATCTCTGGGGGAGGCAAGGATGTAGAGGAGTAGGGAAGAACTGAACTTGGGTTCCAAATTTGCACCCTAGAGAGAAGAACCAAAGTTTATACTCTTAAGCAGAGTGTAGTACTTTCTTAGAGATGCCATAACAAAATGCAACAAAATGCATGGCTTTAAACAACATAAATTAATTATCCTACTGTTCTGGAGGCTCTGAGGGAGAATCTGTTCCATACTGTCCCTCAGCTTCTGGTGATGGCAGCAATCCTTGGTGTTCCTTGCCTTGCACATGCATCATGAAAGGAAAAAAGAGGAATACAATAAGAAACAAAGAGAAAAAATGGGTGGAAAGTAAAGAAAGATAAGGACTTCTAAAATACTTTCTTTAAGTCACAGATGTTGGATTAGTTCAATCAAAGCTTAACATTCTAGTTAGATTTATAGAACGTCAAAAACACAGAAATAAATACACATTTAAAGCATAGAAGAAAAAACCTTTTATCAATAAAAATTATTGTAAACATTTCAAAAGCATGCTATACCATAATATGAAATTCAAAGTAGGTTTGGAATTTCTGTTTTGTGAAAACCTAACAGTTTAAGTATCACAAGGATGATGGAGAGTGGGCTCTGGTGATGGCAGTTCCACCATTTCCAATTCACTTGCTGGGTTTTAGAAAAATATTTCAGAGTCTCCACTTCTCCTAAGAGGAGTCTTGTCTTCCATTTTTCTGTACACATTAAGCCTTAAATTTCTCCCACAGGCCCACGTGTGCAATATGTATTATACTGTCGCCCACAAGGATTTAATATAAATGTGACATCCTGCTGTGTAAGAAGAATTGTGCCGTGATTTAATAACGTTTTCAGAGGGAGCCATTATTTAAAACACATAAGAATTCAAGAACCATTTGGCTGATGAGATTTGAGCCAATTGGGATCAACTACCCTGTCATCATTCATGCAACAGAACATAAATTTGAATCAGATGAAAGGAAATTTGCAGGTCAAATGCAATGGGTTCTTCCAAACTGTCACAGTGAAAGACAATGCTTTGCTTGAGCAGAGAGGAAGAAATAAGTATCCTTTTTAAAACACTAAATATCAGAGTGAAACCAAAGCCATTGAACTATAGCAATTGCCTCAGTCTAATGACCTCATTTCTGTCTTGTAAACTGGGGAAACAAGATGTCAAAAATAATCCATTAAAAAAAATAGAACAAGATACATGTAAGACCTATATGAAGAAAACTATAAATCTTTATCAAGAACATAAAATAAGACAAATAAATAGGGCACGTACTATGTTCTTGGATGTAATTATTCAGTATTGTAAAGAACTCAATTTACTCCAAAGTAATATATAAATGTTACATAATTTCACAGCTCCAATGAAATATTTTATGAAACTTAATAGTTTCTCAAATTTATCTAAACTTGCAAGAATAATAGGAAAATAGTTTAAAAGTAGAAAAATTGTAGGGGTCTCGATCAGTTAAACTAAAGGTTACTGGTGTAGGAATAGAGACAGTGATCATTGAAATAGAACAAGGTTTAGTAATCAACTTTTTACACATAATAAATTTGATTATGATAAAAGTACATTTTGAATCAATAGGGGAGATAATTTCATGGGGAAAATTGGCATCTCATTTGAAAACTACTTTGATATTTTATGGAGCTCACATAATTCATTAAAAAATTTAACTCCATGCAAATGGAAACAAAAAATGAGGAAAAGCTGTAGTTATATCAAATAAAACAGTTTCAAGACAAAAACTGTAAGAAGAGACAAAAAAGATCATTATATAATGCTCAAGAGGTCAATTCAGCAAAAGGATATAACAATTATAAATATATATGTATATTACACTGGAGCACTGAGATATAGATATATATTATATGTAATATATTATATATATATTATTAGAGTTAAAGAGAGAGTTAGAATCCAATACAATAATAGCTGGAGACTTCAGCACCCCACTTTCAGCGTTGGACAGATCATCCAGACAGAAAATCAACAAAGAAACATTGGATTTTATCCGCACTATAGACCAGATGAACCTAATAGATATTTACAGACCATTTCCTTCAGCGTCTGGGGAATACATATTCTTCCCCTCAGCAAATGGATCATTCTCAAGGACCGACCAGATGTGAAGCCACAAAATAAATCTTAAAAAATATATTGAAATAATATCAAGTATCTTCTCTGACCACAATGAAATAAAACTAGAAATAAATAACAAGAGAAACTTCGGAAATTATAAAAACACATGGAAATTAAACAATATGGTCTTGAATGACCAGTGGGTCAATGAAGAAATTAAGAAGGAAATCGCAAAGTTTCTTGAAACAGATGGTAGTGAAAACACAACATACCAAAACCTGTGGAATGCAGCAAAAGCAGTACTAAGAGGGAAGTTTATAGCTATAAAGGCCTATATCCAAAACTAGAAAAAACTTTGTATAAATAACCTAACAATGCATCTTAAAGAACTAGGAAAGCAAGAGCAAACTAAACCCAAAATTAGCAGAAAAAAAGAAATAATAAAGATCAGAGCAGAAATAAATGAAATTGAAATAAAAAGTACAAAGGATCAAAGAAACAAATAGTTGGTTTTTTGAAAAGATAGAGAAAATCAACAAACTTTTAGCCAGACTAAGAAAAAAAGAAGACTCAAATAAATAAAATCAGAGATGATAAAGGAGACCTTACATGCGATACTACAGAAATTCAAAAAATCATTAGAGACTACTATGAGCAACTTTATGTACATAAATTGGAAAACCTAGAAAAAGTGGTTAACTTCCTAGACACACATAACCTACCAAGATTGAATCAGGAATAAATCCCAAATCTGAATAAACCAATACTAAGTAATGAGATTGAAGTCAGAATAAAAAGTCTCCCAGCAAAGAAAAGCCTGGGACACGATGGCTCCACTGCTGAATTTTACCAAACATTTGAAGAAGTAATAGCAATCCTACTCAAATTATTCTGAAAAATAAAGGAAGAGGGAATATTTCCAAACTGATTTTACGAAGCCAGTATTGCCCTGATAGCAAAAGACACACAGAAAGACACATCAAAAAAAGAAAACTATGGACCAATATCCCTGATGAACATTAATGCAAAAACCCTAAACAGAATACTAGCAAATGGAATTCAGCAACACATTAAAAAGATCATTCATTGTAACCACATGGGGTTTATTCTAAGGATGCAAGGATGGTTCAATATATGCAAATTAATCAATGTGGAGGACAAAATTAATCAGAATGGAGGACAAAAGATGCATGATTATTTCAGTTGATGCTGAAAAAGCATTTGATAAAATTCAATATTACTTCATGATACAAACCTTCAGAAAATTGGGTATAGAAGTAATATATCTCAACCAGTAAAAGTCATGTATGGCAGACCCACAACTAGTATCATAATGAATGGGGACAAAAATGAAAGCCTTTTCTCTAAGATACGTAACAAGATAAGGATGCCCACTTTCACCACTGTTACTCAACATAGTACTGGAAGTCCTAGCTAGAGCAATTGGACAAGAGAAAGAAATAAAAGGCATCCAAATTGGAAAAGAATAAGTCAAATTATCCTTGTTTGTAGATGATATAATTCATTTGGAAAAATCTAAAGACTCCACAAGAAAATTGTTACAACTGACAAATTCAGTAAAGTTTCAGAATATAAAAATCAACATATCAAAATCAGTAGCACTTTTATATGCCAGTAGTAAGCAATCTGAAAAAGAAATCAAGAAATCAATTCCATTTACAATAGCTGCAAATAAAATGAGATATCTAGGAATAAACATAACCAAAAAGTGCAAGTTCTCTACAATGAAACCTACAAAATATTAATACACGAAATTGAAGTAGACATAAAAGATGAGAAGACATTTCATGTTCACGGATTAGCAGAATCAGTATTGTTAAAATGTCCATACAACACAAATTAATCTACAGATTCAATACAATCTCTATTAAATTACCAATAATATTCTTGATAAGAAAAGAAAAAAAATCCTAAAATTTACATGAAACCACAAAAGACCCAGAATACCCAAAGCCATCCTGAGAAAAAAGAACAAAACAGGAGGAATCACAATACCTGACTTCAAATTATACTACAGAGCTATAGTGACCAAAACACCATGATACTGGCATAAAACAGACAGATAGACCAATAGAACAAAATAGGGAACCTAGAAATAAATTCACACATTTACACTGAATCATTTCCAGCAAGCGTTTCAAGAACATACAACAAGGAAAGAACAGCCTTCAATAAATGATACTGGGAAAACTGGATATCCATATGCAGAAGAAAAAAACAGACCCTTACCTCTTGCCATACACAAAAGTCAAATCAAAATGCAATAGAGACTTAAATTTAAGACCTCAAACTATGAAACTATTAAAAGAAAGAATTGAGGACACTCTCCAGGACATTGGACCGGGCAAAGATTTCTTGAGTAATACTCCACAAGCACAGAAAACTAAAGCAAAAATGGACAAATAGGATCATATCAAACTAAAAAGCTTCTAACAGCAAAGAAAACAATCAACAAAGGGAAGAGTCAACCCACAGAATGGGGGAAAATACTTGCAAACTATTCATCTGACAAGGGATTAGTAACCAGAATATTTAAGGAGCTCAAACAACTCAATAGGGAAAAAAATCTAATAATCTGATTTAAAAATGGACAAAATATCTGAAAAACATTTCTTAAAAGGAAGACATACAAATGGCAAACAGGTGCCCAACATCAGTGATGATCAGAGAAATGAAAATCAAGACTACAATGATATATCATCTTATCCCAGTAAAATTGACTTTTACCCAAAAGACAGTCATTAACAAATGCTGGCAAGGCTATGGAGAAAAGAGAATCCTTGTACACTGTTGATGGGAATGTAAATTATTACACCCACTATGGAGAACGGTTTGGAGGTTCCTCAAAACACTAGCTAGAAATGTCACAGGATCCAGCAATTCCATCACTGAATATTTATCCACAGGAGATGATATCTGTGCACTCCCATGTTTATTGTAGCACTATTCACAACAGCCAAGATTTGGAAGCAAGCTAAGTGTCCATCAACAGACAAATTGATAAAGGAAATGTGGCACATATATACAATGGAGTACAATTCATCCATAAAAAGAATGAGACCCTGTCATTTGCAACAACATGGATGGAACTGGAGGTGATTATGTTGAGTGAAATAAGCCAGGCACATAAAGACAAACTTCCCAAGTTCCCACTCATTTGTGGGATCTGAAAATTAAGACAATTGAACTCATAGAGATAGGGAGTAGAAGGATGTTTACCAGAGGCTGGGAAGGGTATTGGGGGTAGGGGGAGTGGAGATGGTTAATGAGTAAAAAAATATAGTTAGTTAAAATGAATAAGATCTAGTATTTGATAGCATAACAGGGTGACTACAGTCAACAATAGTTTATTCTATGTTTAAAAATAACTGAAAGAGTATAATTGGAATGTTTGTAACATATGATTGAGGTTACGGATACCCTACTTACCTTGATGTGATTATTACTCATTGTATGCCTGTATCAGAATATCTCATGTACCCCATACACATGTACTATGTAACCATACAAATTAAAAATTACAAATAAAATTTAAAAAATCAGATGAATTAAAGTATAAACTCTAAAAAATGAAATTGTGAAAGTATTAACAGAAACTGGAAGAGAATTTTCTAAATCATATGGGAAAAAGTCTTTTCTCTCCAATACAAAACCCAGAAGTTATATGAGAAAATTATAGATTTGATTACATAATTTTTAATGAGTTTTCTACTCAATAGACATATAGATGCCAGAATTAGTAGGAAGAAATATATGTACCACATAAAGATTAATTTCATACTACAGTAAGAGCTCTGAAAAATCAAGAAGAAAGGACAAATAACCCAACAGGAAAAAGACAATGTCAGAGTCAGCCCATCATAGCAAAATTACTAACCTCCAAAGGGACAAGTAGCCAACAATCATATGAAAATAAATGCCCTTTTTTTGTGTGTCTGTTGGCTGTATGAATGTCTTCTTTTGAGAAATGTCTGTTCATATCCTTTGCCCACTTTTTGATGGGGTTGTTTGTTTTTTTCTTGTAAATTTGTTTAAGTTCTTTGTAGGTTCTGGATATTAGCCCTTTGTCAGATGAGTAGATTACAAAAATTTTCTCCCATTCTGTAGGTTGCCTGTTCACTCTGATGGTAGTTTCTTTTGCTGTGCAGAAGCTCTTTAGTTTAATTAGATCCCATTTGTCAATTTTGGCTTTTGCTGCCGTTGCTTTTGGTGTTTTAGACATGAAGTCCTTGCCCATGCCTATGTCCTGAATGGTACTACCTAGGTTTTCTTCTAGGGTTTTTATGGTATTAGGTCTAACATTTAAGTCTCTAATCCATCTTGAATTAATTTTTGTATAAGAAGTAAGGAAAGGATCCAGTTTCAGCTTTCTACTTATGGCTAGCCAATTTTCCCAGCACCATTTATTAAATAGGGAATCCTTTCACCATTTCTTGTTTCTCTCAGGTTTGTCAAAGATCAGATGGCTGTAGATGTGTGGTATTATTTCTGAGGACTCTGTTCTGTTCCATTGGTCTATATCTCTGTTTTGGTACCAGTACCATGCTGTTTTGGTTACTGTAGCCTTGTAGTATAGTTTGAAGTCAGGTAGTGTGACACCTCCAGCTTTGTCCTTTTGACTTAGGATTGTCTTGGCAATGCGGGCTCTTTTTTGGTTCCATATGAACTTTAAAGCAGTTTTTTCCAATTCTGTGAAGAAAGTCATTGGTAGCTTGATGGGGATGGCATTGAATCTATAAATAACCTTGGGCACTCGCCATCAGAGAAATGCAAATCAAAACCACAATGAGATACCATCTCACACCAGTTAGAATGGCAATCATTAAAAAGTCAGGAAATAACAGGTGCTGGAGAGGATGTGGAGAAATAGGAACACTTTTACACTGTTGGTGGGATTGTAAACTAGTTCAACCATTATGGAAAACAGTATGGCGATTCCTCAAGGATCTAGAACTAGATGTACCATATGACCCAGCCATCCTACTACTGGGTTTATACCCAAAGGATTATAAATCATGCTGCTATAAAGACACATGCACACGTATGTTTATTGCGGCACTATTCACAATAGCAAAGACTTGGAATCAACCCAAATGTCCATCTGTGACAGACTGGATTAAGAAAATGTGGCACATATACACCATGGAATACTATGCAGCCATAAAAAAGGATGAGTTTGCAGCCTTTGTAGGGACATGGATGCAGCTGGAAACCATCATTCTTAGCAAACTATCACAAGAAGAGAAAACCAAACACCGCATGATCTCACTCATAGGTGGGAACTGAACAATGAGATCACTTGGACTCAGGAAGGGGAACATCACACATCGGGGCCTATCATGGGGAGGGGGGAGGGGGGAGGGATTGCATTGGGAGTTATACCTGATATAAATGACGAATTGATGGGTGCTGATGAGTTGATGGGTGCAACACACCAACATGGCACAAGCATACATATGTAACAAACCTGCACGTTATGCACATGTACCCTAGAACTTAAAGTATAATAAAAAAAGAAAAAAAAGAAAATAAATGCCCTATCTTACTACCAATCAGAAAAGTTTAAACACAATGAAATATTTTGCCTATTGGATCAGCCAAAGTAAAAATAATAATACTTTCTATCATAAGTGTGATGACCAGGATATAGGTACTCTACTTCTGAGAGAATATTCAAAATCTTTGGAAGCAATTTTGTAATATGTGGTAGAATATGAAACATGCGTATCCTTTGATCTTCAATTCTATTTCTACTTTTATTCTAAAATTATTCAAATATGCACAAAGATATGAGGATGCTTATTGCAGGATTATTTATTATGTAAAAAATTCAAGTTAAATAAAATGGTAATGAATATGGGGTTGGTTAAACAAATGAAGGTATGGAGGGCAGGATAGGTTAGTTTCTG
Source organism: Trachypithecus francoisi (assembly GCF_009764315.1). Classification (NCBI taxonomy): domain Eukaryota; kingdom Metazoa; phylum Chordata; class Mammalia; order Primates; family Cercopithecidae; genus Trachypithecus; species Trachypithecus francoisi. Next base: position 102,640,833 of record NW_022681456.1, on the reverse strand, counting down.
CAGCTGTAAGAAAACAACCTTAAATTCTCAGGTGGTTAAATAAACGAAGATTTATTTTTCATTCATGGTACATATTCATCGTGACTGAGATAGCTGCTGTGATCTGTGTCATGCTCGTCTGGGACCCAGGCTGATTTAGTTACCACTATCTGGAACACTGCCAATTACTAGGACAGAAAGACAGCAAGTGCTGAATTGAAAACACAGTGTCTTTAAAGCTGCACCTTAGAAGAAACATGTGTCACTTATGGTCACATTTCATTTCATTAAGTGGGCACACCTGACTTCATGGGGCAGAGGAATTTTGTCCTGATATAGAGTTGAAATAATTAGTATATAACACTAATGACTATTACAAACACAATTGTTTAACAAGAATAAATTGGATCCATATGTATATCTATGAAATGCTATACAAAATAAAGTGAAAAAATTCAAATGAAGACAAATTGTGAGCTCTGTGGTTAATGCTAACCTTCATTGAATTGCACATTTAAAATGAGTGAATTTTATGATATGTAAACCATGTATTAATAATACTATTTTTTAAAAAATGTACAGAACATGTAGGTATTACTTAATATTGCATTTGGCTTGATGTAGCAGAAACTCAATTTCAGTGGCTTAATCAAAAGAGATTTTTGCTTCTGTGGGCTCCAGAAATGCAGGGGATTAAATCCCAATGGAGTTATCTTTGACCAATTTGGGACATGAGCTGATAAATGCTTTCCCATTTCTTTCTCTGAGCAATACATACAGATAATGTGTTTTGGAAAACTCCTTCAGAGAATCTTGCAAGACTGAACTCAATTTTCCCATAGTGGTAGCCAACCTTGTCTCCTTCCCTGAGCTACTTTACTCCTGCCTTCTACTGTTGCTTCCTAGAATCACATGCCAAATTAAGTGTCTGATCACAAGCCTTTGTTTTTGGTTCTGCTTTTAAAAGAACCCAGTCTGATGCAAACCATAAAGATAGGAAAGCTATTTCAAGAGGGCTTTACAAAGTGACAGTACCTAGGTTGGTCATTTATGATTCAGAAATATAGTTTTATTTATTCATGTATTATAAATTTGATACATAAGAATTTATCCCCCTTGAGACCACCAATGATTCTCCAGCACCTAACACAATATCTAGCACAAAGTAAGTGCAAAGGCCTGCTAGACCACCTACACTACCACCGTACACATGTACGAAATCTCAAGCAATGCTTTTTTACATTAATACTCATTGCTGAGGTTTTAATTTTAAAATATTGATTCTTATATTGTGATTTAAATTCACCAAGTAAATTAAAATAAACTAAAAACACACGTTTAGACTGACTCTTTGGAACATATTTGTAATTGGCCTACAGGACCACCTAGGACATAATGAGACCACCAATGGCCCTGAGATTCTAATTTGAGAATCATTCATCTGAACCACAGCAAATGCACATTCTGGCAGAGAATGAAGTGAAATAAACATGTCTCATATTTGTTAATTTAGCTTTTGTCTTCTTTTTAAAAACATGTCTCATATTTGTTAATTTAGCTTTTGTCTTCTTTTTCTTATCCTTCTTGGTTGAATTGCGGAAAGTCAGCCTTAACATCATCACCTTTTCTAGTTCTGGAAAAACAGAAACTATTAAAAAAAAGAGAAAGGCTAACAGTAGCCTTAAGATCCAACTCTATGGCTTATTGATTGACCTAATATTAGTGAATTAAACATTCTAGAGAGCTGATTGAGTCAACTTGCTATGGGCTTCTGAAGGTAATTAATTTCTCTAGTAGGTGTGTTAACTGCAGTTCATGTATATTTGCTCATTTAGGTGTACTGAAAAACTTACAATGAGGTGTGACTGACTTGTCTAGGTGCTGGGCTAAGATCTATTCTATCGTTTCTTTTGATATTTTGCCCAGCTGAAAGTCTAGAGTGCCCAGCACCCCTTTCCTCCATTCAGCTACATGTGATTCCCATCTGACCTGCTTTCTTTAAAAAATTTCTCAAAACTATTATGTGCTGCCAACATCTAAACTTCAGGTAATTTTATGAACTACCCAAAAAACCCTATCAATAAATACTTTTCCTACTTAAATCAGTCAGAGTCAGCTAAGATCCTAACCACTGGTAAGACTGATTTCCTTGAGTATTGTAATAAATATTTTACAACACAAAGTGAAAATAATGTAAACTACTTAAAAGCAAAGCATTTTAAAGCATTACTTTAAAGTAATGTCATATTTTTTTTCCCTCTGGGTAGGAATGTATCCATTTGTACCTTTCTATTGTGTGCTTCTAAAGGTTTTTGCTATTTTAATACCACGATACTATGACTTGAGAAAATTTGAAGTCTTCATGTGAATGATGAATCATTAAGAAAATCTGGAAGCTGATTAGTCCTGAGCCTCAAGGAATGTCTCACTAACTCCTCTGTAAACAAAGAGCAGATGCTATACATTAGACAGAAAATAGAAATAAATAGTGTCACCCTGAAAGGAAGCAAGTCTTTGCCAAGGGGCTTGTTCTAGCTTTTAAAGGCAAGTTCAGGTAAAGCTAAGAATTTAGAACATAAACTAGCACTCCACAACTGGGGAACTTGGGACTGGACGCTGACTTTGAATAACTGGTGTTATAATCAGAAATTCAAAAAATAATAGATGCTGGTCGTGGTTGGGGTGAAAAGGGAACACTTCTACATTGCTGGTGGGAATGTAAACTAGTAAAACCACTTTGGAAAACAGTGTGAAGATTCCTTAAACAACTAAAATTAGAACTACTGTTTGATCCAGCAATCCCACTACTGGGTATCTACCCAGAGAAAAAGAGGTCTTTATACTAAAAGGATACTTGCACACACATGTTTATAGCAGCACAATTTGCAATTGCAAAAATGTGGAACCAGCCCAAATGCTGATCAATCAATGAGTGGATAAAGAAACTGCGGTATACGTATACAATGGAAACTACTCAGCCATAAAAAGAAATTAATTAATGGCATTCACAGCAATCTGGATGGGATTGGAGATTATTCTAAGTGAAGTAACTCTGGAATGGAAAACCAGCCATCGAATGTTGTCACTCGTAAGTGGGAGCTAAGTTCCGTGAATGCAAAGGGGTAAGAATGACACAACGGACTTTGGGGACTCAGGGGGAAAAGGTGGGAGGGAGGTGAGGGATAAAAGACTACAAATTAGGTTCAGTATATACTGCTCGGGAGATGTGTGGACCAAAATTTCACAAATCACCTCTAAAGACTTAGTCATGTAACCAAATACCATCTGTTGTTCCCCCCTCCAAAGCCTATGGAAATAAAAATTTTTTTTAACTATATTAAATTGAATAACTGGTGGTAAAACAAGCTTCACTAACCAGTGGATATGAGGAAAACAGAACAGGCCAGGTATGAGAATAGAATTTCCAGGAGTCCAGGACTATGGAGTTTTTGGAAAGAGATAAAAGAAGCACAGGTGAAAGTACCTAAAGCCCAGGAAAAGACTTATGGGAATCAGGTGAGTAAGTATCTTCCTCACTTGGGACATAGGAAGGTCCTAAAGAATCCAGAGCAATTATCTGGGGCCAAGGAATGGATGTAGGAACTCTCAACTAGGGATGAAATCAGGAGTACTGGATTGGATGGTGTCTTCCTAAAATTCATGTTTTTCCCAGAACCTCAGAATGTGACTGTATTCATAAACTGTCACTGTAGATATAATTAGTGAAGATGAGGTCATAGTGGAATAAGGTGTGCCCTTGATTAACTATGGCTGGTGTCCTTATAAGAAAAGAAGAAACACAGAAAGAGTGACACATAGGGAGAATGCCATGTGATGGTGGAGGTGGAGGTTGGAATGATGCACATACAAGCCAAGAAATTGCCAGCAACACCAAAGCTGAGAAAAAGACCCGAAGCAGATATTTTCCCAGCATTTTTGGAGAGGGCAAGGCCCTGCCAACACCTTGATTTCAGACTTGCTCCCTCCAAAGCTATGAGAGAATAGATTTCTGTTGTTTGAGGCCACATGGGTTGTGGTAATTAGCTACTACAGCTCTAGGAAACTAATACACCAAGAAAGAGATGACAGGGACAAGGGCAAGTCTTGCTAGACTGAAAGCTCATTTCAAAGTCACCTTGTGCTTTATTGTGAATTGTGTACTTATAATCCACCTTAGAAAAAGTTGAACTTGAGAAAACGTATAGGTGCTAGAAACCCTGCAGATTCATGGTAGAAAACCCACCTTTTGCTTAGATTTAAGATAAAAATAGTTCAGATATTTGTGCTTCATAAATTATGCTATTGGGGAGAGTGTGTGTGTTTCTTGCAAACTCTCCTGTTTGTTAGGAATTATGGTCAGAGTGAAAGGTATTTCTCTATCCTTTGCTCAGATGGGGAGAAGTCTATCTACCCCAGGAGTCTGAGGGCAATGACACTAGTGGAAAGACCATGCTCTCTGACCTAGGAATAAACCTGTGAGACTTCTTGAAAGTAATAAATGGCTTCTTGAGAAGAATATACGGCTTCTTGAGAAGATGCATTTGGCCTCATTCCTTTCTCTCTTCTAATGCAGTGTACAGCATATAATGAGTACCCAACACTAACTTGTGGGAGGAAGGAGCCAGAAGTTTCAGGGCAGGTAAAACAGGTAAATTGACAAAGGTAACAGGTCAATTGACAATTGGAGACTTGAATTTTCTCCCTCCTGGAATCCCGCCTCATAGAGTAGAGACAAAGTCTATTTTAAAAGAGCTTGGCCTGGGGCAGTGGCTCACGCCTGTAATCCCAGCACTTTGGGAAGCTGAGGTGAGCGGATAACTTGGGGTCAGGAGCAAAATACCTCTTCTTGATTTTATTTGCTCAAGACAATCTTTTAGGCAAGGGAAGACCAGTTTTTTTCTATCTGTATTTCTTCCTCTTGCTGTTTGGGAACTCTTCTAGTCCTAAGTCTTCATCAAGTACTCGAGAAAACTGTTCCCTTTTTTGTGCCAACCTCAAGTTTGTTATATTAAATATGTATAAAATATACACATACTATATGTATTTTAATATTTATGGTGTCCTTGTCTTCTTATTCATACCTTTTGTGTTTAATATCTATGAAAAAGCCAGCAGGCATTTTATATCCAAGTATATAGTAACAGTAGTAGTAGTAACAGTAGTGGTAGTAGTAGTAATGATAATGGTGATGATTTTTCACATTGTTGTTAGCTATCATTTATTCAATACTTACGTTCCAGGCACTACAAGGCACTTTACATAGGTTATTTCTCTTAATTCTCACATTGACTTTATAGTGTATACATTATTTTTATTCTCTTTTTTAAAAATGATGCAACTGAAACCTAAAAAGGTTAAGCAATTTTTTCCATGGTCACAAGCTAGTAAGTGTTGAACTAAAGCTTCTTACTCCATGATATGGTTTTGCTGTATCCCCACCCAAATCTCATCTTGGATTGTAGATCCCATAATCCCCATGTATCATGGGAGGAATCCAGTGAGAGGTAACTGAATCACGAGATCTAATGGTTTTATAAAGGGTAGTTCCCTTCCACATGCTCTCTTGTCTGCCGCCATGTAAGATGTGCTTTTGTTCTTCCTTCGCCTTCTGCCATGATTGTGAGACCTCCCCAGCCATGTCGAACTGTGAGTCCAATTAATCCTCTTTTTCTTTATAAATTACCCAGTCTTGGGTATTTATTCATAGCAGTATGAAAATGAACTAACACACTCCAGAACATGTGCTTTCAACTGCCATACATTCCATTAGTCAAGAAACATTCATGGAGCACCTGTATACCAGACATGACTATTCAAGTGCCTACTCTATATACATCTGTCTCATAGAAATTGCCTCATTTTCTGCCCCTGTCAAAGAGGCAATTCCCTGAAGCTGTGTTAATGACCACATGACCCTTCCCACTAACTGTGGATGTTTGTGCCAGGATTCAGCACTTAATCCAGGACATAATCAATCTGTAGCCTGGATAGTAATATAAGGTCTATATATAACTCCTGTTCTTAGAATTTCATGAAATATTGTTTTCCCTTTTTGTTTAATCTGAAACATATTATTTGAGTTAGCTCAAGTGAGTTTATGTCTCAAAAGCCAAGCACCATAACGAAAATACCCTACTATAGTCTAGGAAGGATTGCAGACATTTGGAATGCACAAATGGTAGTGAGAGGTAGGTGGAGGAGACAATCTCCTTGCCCACACCTCACTGCACTTCTATGTGCTGACAGGTTGCTGGGCAAGACGGCAGAGACAGTTGGCAAACCCACAGTTATAAACGAAGTTTCTGAAGAGTCAATAGAACTGTCTGTATTCGTGAGTCTTTAGCTAATTTCCTAAGTGTGAAGCTCCCCCAACCTCCTTGGGTTATTCACCCTTTTAGGTGGTTTGGTGTTCTGGGACTGTTGTGTGGGTGAGAAAGGGGTGTAAAGGTTGCATGATCAGATGAAGTCTAAGGGGACTTTAGAGGACTGACGGGCAGTCACTCTTGCTGACCTGGCAGAAAAAGAGGAAATAAAACCAAGTCTTTTTCTCAGGAGAGAAGACCTTCTCCCACCCTTCAGTGAGGGCTGGGAGATAACTGGGCCATAACTTAGGGCTGCAGGGGCTCCTGGGTCCTCTAAGAATGTGTCCCACACTGACTCCTCACAAGTCCTTTCTTCTGCAAAGCAGATCTCTTCCTTCTTGGGCCACCTCCTGGAATCAGCAGTTGCACTCGCAAGAACCCTCTAGTTACCCCCTCAATTCTTTTCTCTTCCTCTGATATTTTGGGAGAATCCAGCCCCCACACTGTTTCCTCCTTGTGTGTCCTCCATTATCTTTTGGATCTTTCATAAGAGATTTTGAAGATCCCATAAACCCTGAGTCAAATCTTGAACAAAAGTAATCCTACTTCGCTTTACTTTAGGGCAGGGTGGGCTTATTTGTTAAATACTTTTGGGGCGTAGGAGAAACATTTGTATCCCATCATTCTAACATAGCAAAGAAATTCAAGAAAAGCAAAAGAGGTCTTTTATATTTAAAAAGTTGACTTTTTATATACTGTCACAAGAACTGTAATAAGAACAAATGTGCCAAAAGAAAGTAGAGAAATGACACCAGATTGACCCCTGAAGAAGATGACAATTAAGAAGAAGAATGAGTAGCGTTTAAACAGACAAACAAATGACCAAAGAATTTATCTGTAGGTAGAGGAAACTGCATATTCCTATGCAGAGAGGCGGATATGGTTTCCTCACAAGAGCACAGTATAAATTACTTTGTTTCCTCACAAGGACATGATGGACATGGTTTCCTCACAAGAGCACAGTATAAATTACTTTGGTTGAAAACAAAGAAACCAGAGGATATGATTCCTACTCTTTCCAATGTGTAATTTGATTTGAGAATGCAATTTGTTAAAATCCCACAATCAAACCAAACAAAACCTTCATTGCACATACACAATAATAGCTAACATTTATTAGATATCTATGAAGCATTTAAAAATATTGTCCTACATTTAAAACCATTCTGTGTCTGGTTTAGTCTCCACAACAACTGAGGTAGATTCCCTTTTATCAGTCTTATTTTACCAAGACTAGAGAGAAGAAATCATTTGTTCATCATTAGAGGGGTGGTAAATGTTGAGGCTGCCTCAAAGCAAAAGGCCCACCTGAGCAAGTGAATATGTTAAGCATAAAGAGAACATTTGGCTTTATTTGATTTTGAAACATGCATCAAAGAATGCAACCAGATGGAGAACTTCTGGGGCCCATGAGGCTCTGACTGGACACCTAAGCGTAACTTTTGCTGAGAAAATGTGTCGACCTGCTGTGTGCCAAGTTAATTTGCACCCCTGCTAGTCAGACCATGAGGAGAAGCCACTGAGTGTGAAGGACACAAGGCCCGGCTTGGGGGCAAAGACCAAATGGTTAGAAACAGAAATGTGTTCCAGTGTTCAGGTTCAGTTCACAATGCAACGAACAAATTGTAATATTAGGTTTTTTCCTCAATTATCACCAAGGTAGTGGAAACACTTTCTTTAGCTTGGCCTTGTAGAAGGACAGTGAAACCCTCTCTTTAGAGAGAATAGGGAGTTGATGATAGCTTTTTCCAGGACCAAAGCTTTTCTCCAGGACACCAGAAAAATGATGTCCAGGAGACAAGGGTCTCAGGATAAAAGTAAATAATTATTTCCACTTGAGGGTACACTCTTTTCTTTAGCCAGAAAAGCACCCTTCAAGGCTTATAGACCAGGCAGACACAGAAATGCCTGGGAGCTGAAGAGGCTGAATAGTTACCTTTTGTTTGGTTTTTCTGTTCAACATTGTTTCTTCTATTTAGTACTTACACATTATGACCTGTCACAATAATAGCAATAACAATAGCTACCAGTTAGCATTATGTAAGTAAGGCAGTGTTCCAAGTAGTTTTCACAAATTAACTCAATTAATATTCCAAACAAACTCTGGAAGGAGACTGCCATTATTGTGTCCATTTTACAGATGAGAAAACTGAGGCATAGAGAGGTTCCCATTCTTCACACAGCTAGCAAGGGGGCTGAACCAGTGATCCAACCTAGGCATTCCGGCTCCAAACTGCATGCGTGCAACTCTACCTCCCTTTAAATACTTTTCGTGGGACTCCAGGAGTAAACTCAGCAATAATGAAAACACTTTTCTTTCTTATAATTCATCTTTGACTCAGCCTCCCCAACATAAAATGGGTATAATATTATGGCCATTATTTATATAATTCATCATGGGTTTTGGAAACGTGGTTAATGTTTAAATAGCACCAGGAGGCCCATTAAATGTGCAAGAAAATGTAGACAAAGACACATTTCCGCCATTGCTTATTGACGATGGCAGGGAAAGTTGAAGTTTCCTTTCAAGTTTTTACTACTCCCAGTGATTCCTTCTTTTGCCTATGGCCCATTTTTCTAGCTCTCCCATGGAGAAGAAAATAACATGGCTGAGTGAAACCTCCCACCCACATCAAGTCAGCCACTCATAATTAACTTCCTTAATCAAAGGTAACCCTTCTTTTTTGATTAATCATCTTTTTATAGTACACTTAAGGGGAAAAAGAACCAAATGAAAATATTAAGTTGGAGGCAACACAAACTAATTTGATAATATTGCCATTACAACTGAGTAGAAATACACGGAGCTCCCCTTGAAATATTTTTCCTGTCAAAATTTATGTCTTTTCTAAAGAGTGTGAGCAAGGGGGTGTTTTTCCTCATACACACTATGTGGATGTAATGAGTAAATGTTAGCTTTGTGTCTTTTTTTGGCCCATTAAGAATTATGCACCATGGCAATCTACAAACAAGAGACTGACCAGGTAGGCAGTGCCAAAAGAAGTTTGAAGAATCGCAGAAAAATGGCAAATTATTTACAAAACATAAATTGGGAGCTGAAGTTGCTATATCACACTTTATGGTAGTAAAATCACTCCCTAAGAAATGGCCAATTCAACCGCATCAGCTGTTATCTCTGATGACTGGGAGCCATGGATTCACCATTTGCAACAAAGCACTCCAATATTTTCCAGGAGCAAAAGCACTTTTCACTGGTCGCTCCAGAGTAGCTCATTGAAGTAGGAGCCAAGCATGTAAACGACCTCCTGAAAGAACTGGCAGGCTTGAAGAACATTGAGCCCCAAAGCGCATGTTGTTTGCTAGGTGTTCCTCCAGCTGAAACCTGGGGAGGGGAGGCCAGCAAGCAGGGAGGCAGGCAGGCAGGCAGGCAGGCAGGCAGGCGGAGGTGGGCGGCTGTCTGCGGCGGAGGGTGAAATGTTTATACAGAGCAAGTTAAAAGGTGGACAAGAGACAAACAGCAGTGTGGGGCTGCTCGAAAAGTGAATTTGGGAGGTATCTACTCTACTCCCAAGAGAAAAAGACGGATGCTAAAGCCAGTAGCATTTCAACCTGAAAGCACTTCTCCCATGTGGGGTTAAAGTCTTTGCTTCTTCGCAGAGGTAGGCACAGGCTCTCCTGCCCCAGATTCCCCTGGGCACAAGGAGTGCAGAAAGTTTTCCTTGGTAGCTAAGTTGTTTTTATGTGAAACCATTTTGGCCAAGGTGGGGATTTTTCACTTGGGTGTCAGTGGTGCCCTTCTGATGTTTATAAAACGTAGCAAATGTACAATTTGAACAGTTATTTTAGGTAAAAACGTCAATTTCTTCATGGAGTCGGGCACTCTAAGCTCTGTGTTTGAGACAAATTCTTAGATTTTCCAGTGTTGTGAAAACTTTCACCTTGCTTCACACAGTTCTCAGGTTGAATTATGATCCTGACATCCCCCTGCTCTCTGAGGTGTACTGATAGAGGTCAATTAAAAATACTAAAAGAAGAAAATAAGATTTTCTATCTCATAGGGAGGAGGAGGGGAGATAACATGGATCCTTCCAAGATAGAATTTTAGCTGGCAAGTGACCGTATTCACTTCCTTCCTTCCTACACTTCCCCATGTCTAAATGACCCGTGAAACTTGGTCACCTTGCTAGGAATACCACATCGGGACTCACTGCCTCAACACCCTGTTTGTGCCTTAAACCTGAGTTTCAAAGCTCTCTACACCTCAGTCTCTACCTACCAATATGCTTTCACAACCACTAAAATGTCTAGATCAATGTGATATACAGAAATCTTCAACTGAATCATTTCCATTGTCCTTTTTGTTTTGTGACCTTTCATTCCACTCTAAAAGCCTTAAGTGGTCTCCTGATCTAAATTCCTCTTGTTTTTCCTTTCATGTACTTTCAAAGCTGGTTGGAGTCATCCTTATTCAACTGCTTTACTTTCCTGAAACTTGATATATTTCAGCACATAGCTCTGCAACATCCATACTATCAAGGCTAGAAGTGTCAATTGATCTCAAAAATTACCGAGGGAAACATTTCGTGATATCACCCATTAACATGATACAGAGCTCCTCATGCTTAGAAACTAATTTCTTCTGGCCAGGCACAGTGGCTTGCGCCTGCAATCCCAGCACTTTGGGAGGCCGAGGCAGGCGGATCATCTGAGGTCAGGAGTTTGAGACCAGCCTGACTAACAAGGCAAAACCCCGTCTCTACTAAAAATACAAAAATTAGCTGGTTGCGGTGGTGGGTGCTACTCGGGTGCTGCTCCTCAGCTACTTGGGAGGCTGAGGCAGGAGAATCGCTTGAGCCCGGGAAGCGGAAGTTGCAATGAGCCGAGATTGTGCCATTGCACTCCAGCCTGGGTGACAGAGTCTCCATCTCAAAGAAAAAAAAAAAAAAGAAACTAATTTATTCTCTATTCCTAAACTTAAATTTATGTCTTTGTATGGATTAAGAGAATGGCTTTTCATCCCTCTTTCCCATCTCATTTGTATATTTTGAGAATGATTAGGGTTTTTCATTAGCCTTCTTTTTTACATTAAACTATTCCTTTATCCTTGAGCTACACAAATTTTTCTTGCTTCAAACTTTACTTCATCTTTTTAGATAATCCAGGCAGATGTTAAATGTATAATTTTACAGCCATATACTTTTTATATTCTCTCTTAATGTCTTGCCCATCATTTTTCTTTTCCAAAGAGGCTCTTGACAGCAATTGCTGCCATTGACTGATGACTTTTGCTACATTTTATAGTTGTCAGTTCATTTACTTCTTATAGTCTCAGGAGATATACACTAATATCTCCATTTTATGGATTTGGAAACAAATTCAGAACCGTGAAAATACTTATCCAAGATTCATGGCTCCTATGTAGTGACATGGGATTCACATTCTGACTTACCCAACTTCAGTCTTTGCTTTTGTATACAGCGAGTAGTGACTGATAAATTTCTGAACAAGAACTCTTCTACTGCAGGCGCACTCTGAACTGTTACCCTCTGTACTTTCCCCATACACTCAGGCGAGCCCAACTCTGATCTGTCACTGATTGTACAGATTTCAGTTTGTGATGAGTTATTCTGCTGTATTTTTCCCTTTTCCTCCTAGGATCTTCAGTCTGCGATTGGCCACTTCACCGAAAAGTAGATTTCTTATCCTCTTCTCTCAACTGAGCAGAGGTAAAAGAATCAAATACAGGCTATGCTTCAAAGCCATTTTAAGTTCTTTTTTTTTTTTTTTGAGGCGGAGTCTCGCTCTGTCGCCTGGACTGGAGTGCAGTGGCCAGATCTCAGCTCACTGCAAGCTCCGCCTCCCGGGTTTATACCATTCTCCTGCCTCAGGCTCCCGAGTAGCTGGGACTACAGGCGCCCGCCACCTCGCCCAGCTAGTTTTTGTATTTTTAGTAGAGACGGGGTTTCACCGTGTTAGCCAGGATGGTCTCGATCTCCTGACCTCGTGATCCACCCGTCTCGGCCTCCCAAAGTGCTGGGATTACAGGCTTGAGCCACCGCGCCCGGCCCATTTTAAGTTCTTACATATTGAAATACCAAAGTAATATATGAATGTATACTCTTTGTACAAATTTCAAATAATATCGAGGTATATAGGAGAAAAACATACAAATCTGTCTTCACCAACTTGGGTACCTATGTCATTTGGTAGGTATCATTTTCCTCTGCACTTAAATTATTTGTGGAAACAAGTAGGGAATACACACACAAACAAATACTCCATTTCAACTTTCCAACCAAAACTAACCACAAAAGAATTGAGGGGGCTCCAGAGCTATTTCATTAACCTATTACACAAAAACCAGGAAATCTTTGACCACTTGCTGAGCTTCGTTAGTTATGGTTTTTTGTTTGTTTGTTTGTTTTTAAAATCTGTTTTTGCTGCTTTTTCTTGGGAGGCCTCAGAGATACATCCTTCTCCAGCCTCATCCCTTGGTCATCTTTCTGATCTTTTCCCACCACAGCTTATCACTGGAGATCAGATCACCAGTGTCTCAGTTGGACGCTGGGATTGGATGCCTTCCAGACAACAGTAGGCAAGCTCATGGGAGGACATCCTCCAGATTCCAAACAGAATGAAAATAGACTGTATTAAAAATTATCATCTGCCTTCATCTTCACCTTTGCTTTGTATCTTCCCTTTTCTCTTTATATTTCAAGCCCTCCTCGATAGACGCTGTCCATCATTCACACACTTGCTTGAATTTTATTGGATTACTCTCATTTATCTTGTCACGTGACCTTTGCCCCTGCTTTTCTTTACAACCACAGAGTCTAAGTTTTAATATGAGACCCATAGTCAGTGTCACCTACTGCTGATAATTTCCCCAGTTGTCTCCTCAAAACCCTAGAGTGTTTTTATCTTTGGAAAGAATGAAATCAGTTCTTCACTTTACACTATAAGCAGCATTAAGAATTTGTGGCTAAAATCTATATGTACATATACAATTGACCCTTGAATAAGGCAGGGGTTAGAGGTACCGACCCTTGTGCAATCAAAAATCATACAAGGATTTTTGACTCCCCCTAAACTTAACTACAAATAACCTGCTGTTGACCTGAAGCCACACCGATAACATAAACAGTTGATTAACACATGTTGTATGTATTACATACTGTATTCTTACAACAAACTAAACTAGAGAAAGAAAATGTCATTAAGAAAATCATAGGCGCGGGCGCGGTGGTCAAGCCTGTAATCCTAGCACTTTGGGAGGCCGAGACGGGCAGATCACGAGGTCAGGAGATGGAGACCAACCTGGCTAACACGGTGAAATCCCGTCTCTACTAAAAATACAAAAAACTAGCCGGGCGAGGTAGCGGGCGCCTGTAGTCCCAGCTACTCCGGAGGCTGAGGCAGGAGAACGGCGTAAACCCGGGAGGCGGAGCTCGCAGTGAGCTGAGATCCGGCCACTGTACTCCAGCCTGGGTGGCAGAGCGAGACTCCATCTCAAAAAAAAAAAAAAAAGAAAAGAAAATCATAGGAAGGAGAAAATTAAGTAGAAGACGATCACCAGAGAGGTCCTTGTCCTCATTGCCTTCAAATTGAGTAGGCTGAGGAGGAGGAGGAGTTCATCTTGCTGTCTCGGGTCGAAGAAGTGGAAGAGGTGGAAAAGGTGGAAGAGGTGGAAGGGAAGATAGGAGAGGTGTACACACATGGTGTAACTTTTATTGAAAAAAATCTGCATATAAGTAGGCCCACACAGTTCAAACCCATGTTTTTTAAGGGTCAACTGTGTATATATATGTGGCTAAATCTGGCCTTGGTTATATAATAATTGCCAGGCATTGTGGCTCTCGCCTGTAATCCCAGCACTTTGGGAGGCTGAGGGAGGCAGATCACCTGAGGTCAGGAGTTTGAGACCAGCCTGACCAACAAGATGAAACCCCATCTCTACTAAAAATACAAAAATTAGCTGAGTGTGGTGGTGGGTGCCTGTAATCCCAGCTACTTGGGAGGCTGAGGCAAGAGAATTGCTTGAACCCAGGAGGCAGAGATTGCAGTAAGCCGAGATCACGCCACTACACTCCAGTCTGGGTGACAGAATGAGACTCCATCTCAAAAAAAAAAAAGAATACTTCATAGGAAACAGATTTATTCTTCACTCTCACTGTATCAGTGAGAATATGCCAGGCTCTGCTGCCATCAGAGAAAACTCCTAAACCTCAGGGACTTTGTTTCTTGCTCATGCTATGTGTCTGTCTACAAAGGACCATTTAGAAACTCTGCTCCACATTGTATAAGGAAATCTTCCTATTATTGACTAGATCTCACAACACTTGCTTGTTACGATAGCTTTATCTAAAAGGTGCAGATTACACTGCTGCAGTGATTCTAGTAGAGGATTTTGTATTCAGTCCAAAATGATCTTATTTATTCTAAAATTGTTTCCTCGCCTTCTGTCTTTTTAGGTTCCTTAATTCAATGAACTAAAATAAACTTTTATGAACTGTTTTTAAAGAAAATACAGTTGTAAGAAAAGACCATACACTCTGATTTTGATTTGTCAGTCCTGCTTTAGAATTTTCATTTCTCAGATTAGTCTTTTCCATTTTCCATATTCTTCTTTACCTGTTTCATTAAAATTTGTAAAATATTCTGACGTTGCCATAATTTTTGCTTTTCAATCCTTTTTTATCTCTAAGTGCTTTCTCATGATTTATAGTCTCACAAAGAGACACATTTTGTTTTAATTTTCTCCATATTAGTAGGTTATGCTAATTTGATAAGTTTTGTTCATGTCTTATATTGAAAAATATTTATTATCTTTCAAAACATATATTTTCTTGTGCCATTAAAAAATATTCAGCTTCTTTAAAATCTTTTTGATACTTAGGCTTCCTTTCGATAAATGCTTCTATTTTCTGGTTTTATTGTTCTTGGTTCTTTCTTCATAATCATTATTTTGTCTTGCTTTAAAATACTATTTCTTCCATCTTTATAACCTATCTTATTTCTCCCTGCCTGTTGAATGTCATGTAACTGCAGTGTCATAGAATGACAAATAGCCAATGACTTATGCATATCTATCTGTCTCTGACATGTTCCAAGATATACGCATGTATTTGTCATGCTCAAAGACTGTTTCACTGAGATAAATATTTGGAATGTTATTTAAAATATTTATAAATATTTCTTAATTGTCTATACTTAAAACACTACTTCTCTGTAAAGTACAACTTACTGTTTGATTGCACATAATTTTTATAAAAGTTGCATAAATATATTAATACAAAGTTCAACCAATGACAGAACACGCCTGCCCGAGAGCTTAGAAACGCTGTGTTCTGTTATCATCTTAATGCTAATAATAAGAAGGTAAATTGTTAATGTAATTAACTGATTAAAGAGTTATGTCATAGTATTAGACTAATAGAGTTTATTTGACTACTTTGGGATAAGCTATTTTAATATTTAATTTAATAGCCACTTCATAATCTGAATAAAATACTGAGACTGAATTGTATTATTCAATACTGAGACTGAACTGTATTGTTCAACTGAGGTTGTATTATTAGTTAATGGCCAGTCCATTTGCAGGAAGTTAGGTCCTTTGCCTAAGAATATGCATGGGTTAATTTAATCAAGTGGCATTTGTACCCTTTACGTGCTTTATTGTCTAATGCTATACCTGTATATTATTTACCCAGGCAGAGAGATACACGGTTGTGATTGCAAGAGCACTAAGCGTGTTTCAATTTCTCCATCAATATATATCCTCCTACACAATATATATATAGTATGTTGTGTGTGTGTGCGTGTGTGTGTGTGTGAATGCACGTGGGTGTGGGTGCTTTAATTTGGAAGTGCCTGAGAATGACATGTGGAGACCAGCTAAAGAGCGGTAGTTTTTGCGCTAATGACTGGAAATGATCCTTGGAGATGGTGCCCAGTTTGAGGTCAGTGGATGGGGGTCAGAGAGGCAGGACTCCCCAGGGTGCCTCTCATCTTTTATCATCTTCATCCATCAAGGCTGCTGTGTCACATATAACATTTTCCATTCTTTTTTGCCCCTGTGTTCTGGTACTGCTCAACAGCAGCAACCTGTTGATTCTGGACTGCTCAGTACTCCTGGCTGGCATAGGAGGCTGCAGGGTGACTTAACTGTGGTAGACAGACAGAATTGTTTCCAATGTACACCTAAGGAGGCCCTCAGCAAAGCAAACATTGATTTTGGAGGGGCATTTTTTTCTCTATTTGCTTGCTGCCAGAAGCCTCTAAATAGGATCCCTATTTTTTTTCCTGTTAATATTAACCCATTTAGAGGCTGAACGATAAAGTTCAAGCCAGTAAGTCCTGCAAGATGTTATAAGATGCTGTCACCTCCCTAAACAGAACACCTCCTAGTGAGGATTCAGTAGGTGATTGAACATGAACTAAAACCTTGGAGGCATTCTGAGTGCCTGGGTGGCCTCTGGTTTACTGCTGGTTCACTGGGTTCCTCTTGCCTCAATAGGCCAACTCCCAGTATTATAAATCATATAGATGTGAACTTCTTCCTGAAGTAACTTGTTTGCTTTATTTATTTGGAAAATTTCGGTAACTGCTCTCTCAACGGCCAGGCTGTTGAATTTGCCATAACTGAGGCTTACTCAAGAATGTTTAGTCTTAACACTGTGTGGTTTCCTTTAGTGACTCCTGAGCCACATTTTGAAGAGAGACGTGCTGGTACTGAAGTATGGTGAATTCACTTCCAGGTAACCAGGGGCACCTCAGAATACCTTCGGTTTCGAGACAAAGTGGGTGGCAATGGTGAAGTGGAACCTCTCTCTAAACAAACCAGACCCACATAACCATAAACATACGCACACCCACATACACCTTGATGTTTTGGGCATTGAATATGCAAAAACGAATACAATTTTAAATGGGAATTTTAGAAAGAGTAATTTTTAATATTTTTAATGTAGAGGTAGTCATGTAAATCTCTCTTCTGAAATAAACTTATTCCACTTCCTCTTGGTGTATTACATGTCATAAAAAGTGTATTTGAATAAAAGAAAATAAGTACTTTAAAATGAATAAAATCATTCATTGGTAGTAGTGATGTGAGTTTACATTTGGGGCTCCCAGGCCAAACTGTCAGAAAAGACCACATTATTCTTTGTAATTTGCCAAACAGCTTTCTGGTGGAGAGCAGAGTAAGATGGAGGAATGGAGGTGGGAGGGAAGAGGGGCTTTACTCTGTATTAAGAAATGCAGAGGCTACTTCTATAGCTTCTGGACCTGTGAGTAGAAAGATGAGGAAAGTTTTGCAAACCTTCTTTAAGTCAGTGAAAAAATTTCTCTACTTTTAAAAAACTAAAGCATTGGTGAAACCAAAGAAGGAAAATTTAATCTGTTTTTAACTTCATATAGGACATTTTTTAATACTTCTGGGTTTTTGGGCTTTTCTGTGTGTTAAATTGCACCAGAAAAAGAAGAAAGCCAGAACATATTGTTCAAGGAGTCTGGTCCTTCACAATCCATGGAGAAGGCAGTTTTTTCCAAGATTGTTGCAAGAACATCCCTTCTGCTTGCTTTTATGGTTAAAGATAAGAGTACTGAAAGGATTTCTTCCCTCTGGCGCCCTTCTCCTCGTATCCACTCCTCAGTCTCCCCAACAACTACAGGTTTTAAAATATTGGCATTTATATTATACTCTCAAAAACTGAGCATCTTTATATATGTGCTTGTATCCCTTCTCTAACTCTTTTAAAATGCACAACGCTGTCCAAAATGCTGTACTCTAAAACCAAGAGCATGATATAGAGAGAATTAGCAATGCTAGTTTTATGACTTACCAAGTATTCCTGGGTTCCTTGTGGCAGATTGTATTACACATGATACTAATTAAGTTGAGTGTGTATAGGGAGACAATGAGGAGCAGGGTATGGCAGAGGGAAGGAGGATTTTTTTTAAAAGACAGACACAGAATTGCAATGGAGAGAAAAGGGCAGTCCATTCAAGAATTATGGCTTCTATCCCTCACACCAAAATGACTCAGTTTAGACTAATAGGTGACTATAGGGTAAAGCATCACTTTCTTTGTACAATCCCTTGGATTTCCATGAGTTTGTGTTTCTCTAATGTAAAGTTTTATTTCAGAAACTGGTTGTACTTTCCAAATATTCCAATGGCTAAGAGCATTAGTTACACAGAGCAGAAATTGGTAGGTAAAGAAATAGAATGGACTTGACATAGTGAGAACTGTAACCTGTTTGAAATTATGAAAAAACCTGTCTCATTGAAGGCAGAGATATCAAATCACCTTTAAACAGTGCTAGGCAAGCTTCACTGTGAAAAAGAATCAGCTGGAAAGCTTGTTAAACACATGTTCCTAGTTCCCACATCTTGAGTTTCTTACTCAGAAGGTTAGGAACTGGACATGAGAATCTGCATTTCCTACAAGCTCCCAGGTGAAATTGATGCTGCAGGTTCCTGGACTGCACTCTGAAAAGCACTTTTTAAAAACATTGTTTTTGTTCAAGGAAATGGAAGGAGGAGGTGAGAAAATGTGGTGAGTCAATAGTGGGGCTTAAGTAAGCAGTTGCTTAGGTTAGTAAATCAGGCCCACACCATGATATAAAGATATGATGGGGGTTCTGAATTGAGTACAATCTATTTCTGATGCTAGAATATTCTCTAAACCAATTTTTTTTCTGCAAAATAAATATACTTGGGGAATACTAGCTGAGCACTGGATTATACATTTAAACATATTACAACCTTCCTAGGCTCTTCTGCAGCCTGGATGTAAACCTTCTCATGAGTTCCAAGCAATCATGGGCACATTGACTGCAGGATCACATTTGTGATGGTGTACCACATGGAAGCCAGAAGAAAAAGCAATGGCAACCTCCAGCTCACTCCTTGCCTCGCATTGTTTTTGGAAGAACTCTTTGCATGCAGTGTGCTCAAAAGTTATTTGATAAATTGGGAGTAGGTGGGGAGATGAAAACCCTGAAAAGAGAGACTCTTTTTTACCCTGATAATAAGGTTAAGGATGGGGGAAGAGATTAAGCTATTCGTTAAAATTCAATGTGACCTCATTTGCACCCTGAGTTTGTGGAGCATAATATACTAGCTTAAAGGGGACCAATATATCATACTGGTTTAAAAGGGACTAATATGCCCATCAAATGGGAGATTGGTCACCCTGAAAGAAGAGAAAAGAGTTGAAGTAGAAACGTGGACACAGCATCTTCAGCAGTGTCTGCAGAAGGAAGTGTACACTAATCTTCAAAACCAGTGTTTGTTTCTTCTGGAAACTCTGTTTCCCATCATGGGATGAATTCAACAGGTAATTTCAGTTTAATATTATAATACCTGCCATTATGAGCACCAAGCTAAATCTTCTGACTCAGATTCTATGTTCATTAGTAGTTTTGTCAGTCTCCATGAAACACCTGCTGGGATTTTTATTGGGATTAAATGACATCTATAGATCAATTTGGGGAGAATTCACATCTTAACAACAATGAATCATAACATTCATTAATGTAGCATATCCTTCTATTTGTTAAGTTCTTTAAAAATTTTCTTCCATAATGCTTAGTAGTTTTCACAGAATGAAGATCTTTTAATCTTTTGTTACATTTCTCCCCAGGTGTTTGATGCATTTTGATGATCTTATAAATCATATTTCTTTTAAATTTCATTTTCCAAGTGACGTTTACTGGTATATAAGTATATGATTTATTTGGGTTATGTAGCACAGAGTCTGATTCCATGTTTTCATATTTGACTTCTGACTTCTTCTAAACCCCACCTCCCTTTTCCCTTTTGCTCCATATCAGGACAGATTGGTAAGAAAGCCCAAGTGAATGTCCTTTTATGGCACATGTGGGAAATTCAAAGCTGGCAAATCCCCAGCTGTCACTTGGGACTATTTCTCCAGTCCCACCCCCTTGCTACTATATAGGCCCAACCCACAGAGGCCTGCCGAGACCTGCTTGTACCCTCATTCCCATATCAGGAATCCCTTGTGTGAATAATAAGTTTTCTTCCAAATTATTTAGTTATGTAGGGTGCCATTGGCATCAACATCCTACCTATTGATTGGGAAAGGTAACATTCTGCCTTCTTGGGATAAATATAAAGCAAGGTATGTTGGTCTTATACCCAGCAACTTTCCTAAATTTGCTTACTATCTCTAATAGTTTGAGAATTAATTTGAGCTTTCTATGTAAAAAATCATATCATTTGTGAATAATGATAATTTTACTAATTATTTTTTAATCATTTTACTTTTTTATTGCTTTATTGAACTAGTTCGGTCCTCCAATTTTTGAATAGGATTGTTGGCTGTAGACATCTTATGTTCTTGCCATTCTTAGGAGGAGAAAATGGTAAATATTTCACCCTGTTATATAGATCATTAACTTTTTTTGTAGATAACTGTTATCAGATTAAGAAAATTTCTGGCTATTTCTAGGGTGTGGAATATTTTTCTTTTAGATAATAAATGGGTGTTGAATATTATCATTTTTTGTATTTATTGAAATATCACATGGCTTGTCTACTTTGTTTACTTACTGGTTAATCTACATTGGTTAATTTTCAACTTAACCTTAGTTTTGACGTATTATCTTTTTTTTAAACTTTTAAGTTCTGGGATACATGTGTGGGATGTACAGGTTTGTTACATAGGTAAATGTGTGCCATGGTGGTTTGTGATACCTATGAACCCATCAACTAGGTATTAAGCCTGACATGCACTAGCTATTTTTCCTGATGCTCTCCCCACCTGTGCTGTCCCCTGACAGGCCCCAGTGTGTGTTATTCCCCTCTGTGTGTCCATGTGTTCTCATTGTTCAGCTCCCACTTATAAGTGAGGACATGCGGTGTTTGGTTTTTCTGTTCCTGCATTAGTTTGCTGAGGATAATGGCTTCCTGCTTCATCCATGTCCCTGCAAAGGACATGATCTCATTCCTTTTTATGGCTGCATAGTATTTCTTGGCATATATGTACCACATTTTCTTTACCCAGTCTGTCATTGATAGGCATTTGGGTTGATTCAGTCTCTTTGCTATTGTAAATAGCATTGCATTGAACATATGCATGTGTGTACCTTTATAACAGAATAATTTATATTTCTTTGGGTATACATGCAGTAATAAGATTGCTGTGTCAAATGATATTTCTGGCTCTAAATCTTTGAGGAATTGCCACACTGTCCTCCACAATGGTTGAACTAATTAACATTCTGGCCAACAGTCTAAAAGTGTTCCCATTTCTCTGCAACCTTGCCAGCATCTGTTGTTCCTTGACTTTTTAATAATTGCCATCCTGAATGGCATGAGATGGTATTTCACTGTGGTTTTGATTTACATTACTCTGATGATCAATGATGTTGAGCAAATTTTTTTTCATATGTTTGTTGGCAGAATTTATGTCTTCTTTTGAGAAGTGTTTGTTTATGTCCTTTGCCCACTTTTTTTTCGGCATATGAAAATTTATTACTACAGTGTTTTCACCATTAAAATTTATGATCTTGGTCTTTCCTTCTTGCCTTGTATAGGGCCAGAAGAGACACATTGGCTACTTTGACAACCTTAAAGCGGACTCCAGGAATATCACCAACAGCATGTCCTTTGCGACTAAATCCAGCATCCAAAACTTCATCGTTTTCCTCAATAAAGTTCAAGCAACCATTGTTGGGTACAAAGGCTGTGATTTTCTTGCCATTCTTGATCAGCTGGACCCTGATATACTTCCTAATGGCAGAATTTGGCTGTTTGGCTTCAACTCCTACTTTTTCCAGGATGATTCCTTTTGCATGAGAAGCAGCTCCAAAAGGGTTGGCCTTCAGGGCTATGCCCAAATGGGTTTTCTTGTACTGTTTATCATGCCACTTCTGGTCTCGTCGGAGACTACAGAGCTTCCTAGCAGTACAAAGTCCATGACACTTGCCCATGCTGTCGGCGCCACCGGCCTGAGCAAAAAAGCCTTTGCCCGCTTTTTAATGGGGTTGTTTTATTCTTGTGAATTTGCTGAAGTTCCTTGTAGATTCTTGATATTAGAATTTTGTCAGATGAGTAGATTGCAAAAATTTTCTCCCATTCTGTAGGTCGTCTGTTGACTCTGATGATATATATTTTTTTCTCTGCAGAAGCTCTTTAGTTTAATTCGATCCCATTCGTTAATTGTTGCCTTCATCGTATAGCTTTCAGATATTTCATCATAAAATCTTTGCCCATGCCTATGTCCTGAATGGTATTGCCTAGATTTTCTTTTAGGGTTTTTATAGTTTTGTGTTTTACATTTAAGTCTTTAAACCACCCTGAGTTAATTTTTGTATAAGGTATAAGTAAGGGGTCCAGTTTCTGTTTTATGGATATGGCTATCCAGTTTTTCCAGCACCATTTGTTAGATAGGAAATCCTTTCCCCATTGCTTGTTTTTGTCATGCTTATCAAAGATCGGATGGTTGTAGATGTGTGGTGTTATTTCTGAGTTATCTATTCTGTTCCATTGGTCTATATGCCTGTTTTTGTACAAGTACTATGCTATTTTGGTTACTGTATCCTAGTTTGAAGTTGGGTAGCATGATGCCTCTAGCTTTGTTCTTTTGCTTAGGATTGTCCTGGTTATATGAGCCATTTTTTGGTTCCACATGAATTTTAAAATAGTTGCTTTTTCTAATTCTGTGAATGATGTTGATGGTAGTTTAATGGAATAGCACTGAATCTATAAATTGCTTTGGGCAGTATGGCCATTTTCACGATATTGATTCTTCCTATCCATGAACTTGGAATATTTTTCCATCTGCTTGTGTTTTCTCTGATTTCCTTGAGCAGTGGTTGGTAGTTCATCTTGAAGAGGTCTTTCACTTCCCTTGTTAGCTGTATTCCTAGGTATTTTATTCACTTTGTGGCAATTGTGAATAGGAGTTTATTCATGTTTTGGCTCTCTGCTTGTCTGTTGTTAGTCCTTAGAAATGCTTGTGTTTTCTGCACATTAATTTTGTATCCTGAGACTCTGCTGAAGTTACTTAGCAGCTTAAGAAGGTTTTGGCTTGGGTCAATGGGGTTTTCTAGGTATAGGATCATATCATCTGCAAACAAAGAATATTTGACTTCCTCTCTCTTCTATTTGAATACCTTTTATTTCTTTGCCTTGCTTGATTGCCCTGGTCCAAACTTCCAATACTATGTTGAATAGAGTAGTGAGAGAGGGCATCCTTGTCTTGTACCAGTTTTCAAGGGGACTGCTTCCAGCTTTTGCCCATTCAGTGTGATATTGGTTGTGGGTTTGTCATAAATGGTTCTTATTATTTTGAAGTATATTCCTTTAATACCTAGTTTATTAAGAGTTTTTAACGTGAAGGGATGTTGAATTTTATTGAAGATTTTTTTTCTCTGAGTCTTTTGAGATAATCATGTGGTTTTTGTCTTTAGTTCTGTTTATGTGATGAATTACGTTTATTGGTTTGCATATTTTGAATTAGGCTTGCAACCCTGAGGGTGAAGCTGATTTGATCATGGTGAATAAGCTTTTTGGTGTGCTGCTGGATTCAGTTTGCCAGTATTTTATTGAAGATTTTTGCATGGAAGTTCATCAGGAATATTGGCCTGAAGTTTTCTTTTTTTTTTTTTTTTTTTTTATCTCTGCCAGGTTTCAGCATCAGAAACTAGGATTGCAACCCCTACTTTTTTCTGTTTTCCATTTGCTTGGTAAATTTTTCTGATCCCTTCATTTTGAGCCTACGTGTGTCCTTGTATATGATGCTGGCTGGTTCATTTTGCAGACTTGTTAATGCAGTTGCTTCGTAGTGTTGTTGGTTTGTGTACTTCAGTGTGTTTTTGTAGTGGTTCGTAATGGTTTTTCCTTTCCATGTATAGTGCTTCCTGCATGAGCTCTTGCAAGGCAGGCCTGGTGGTGACAACATACCTCAGCACTTGCTTGTCTGAAGAGGATTTTATTTCTCCTTCACTTATGAACCTTACTTTGGCCAGATATATGACATTCTGGGTTGAAAATTATTTTCTTTAAGAATATTAAATATTGGCCCCCAATCTCTTCTGGCCTGCAGAGTTTCTGCTGAGAGTTTTGCTGTTAGTCTGAGGGACTTCCTTTTGTAGGTGACCTGGCCTTTCTCTCTGACTTCCCTTAACATTTTTTCTTTCATTTCAACCTTGGAGAATCTGATGATTATGTGTGTTGGGGTTGATCTTCTCATGGAGTATCTTATTGGGGTTCTCTGGATTTCCTGCATTTGATTGGCCCGTCTTGCTAGGTTGGGGAAGTTCTCCTGGATGATACCCTGAAGTACGTTTTCCAACTTGGTTCCATTCTCCCCATCTTTCAGGTACTTCAATCAGTCATAGGTTCAGTCTTTTTATATAATCCCACAGTTCTCAGAGGTTTTGTTTGTTCCTCTTCAGTTTTTTTTTTTTTTTTTTGTCTAATCTTGTCTGCCTGTCTTATTTCAGCAGAAGAGTTGTCAAGCTCTGATAGTCTTTCTTCCACTGGTCGATTTGGCTGTTGATACTTGTGTTTTCATCATGAAGTTCTTGTGCTGTGTTTTTCAGTTCCATCAGATTATTTATGTTTCTCTCTCAACTGGTTATTCTAGTTAACAGTTCCTGTAATCTTTTATCATGGTTTATAGCTTCTTTGCATCGGGTTAGAACATAATCCTTCAGCTCAGCAAAGTTCGTTATTACCCACTTTCTGAAGACTACTCCTGTCAGTTGTCATCTCAGCTTCAGCATAGTTTTGTGCCCTTGCTGGAGAGGTTTTGTGATCATTGGAAGAGAAGAGACATTCTGGCTTTTGGAATTTTCAGCATTTTTGAATTGGTTTTCCTCATCTTCGTGGATTTATCTACCTTTGACCTTTGAGGCTGTTAACCTTTGGTTGGGGTTTTTGTGTGCGTGGCGGGGGGTGGTGTCCTTTTTGTTGATGATGTTGTTGTTATTGTTGCTTTCTGTTTGTTTGCTTTTCTTTTAACAGTCAGGCCTCTCTTCTGCAGGTCTGCTACAGTTTGCTGGGGGTCCACTCCAGACCCTGTTCACCTGGGTATCACCAGTGGAGGCTGCGGAACAGCAAACATTGCTGCCTGCTCCTTCCCCCTGAAGCATCCTCTCAAAGAGGCACCAACCTGATGCCAGCAGGAATTCTCCTATATGAGGTGTCTGTTGACCCCCGTTCAGAGGTCTCATCCAGTCAGGAGGCACCGGATCAGGTATCTGCTTAGGGAGGCAGTCTGGACGCCCCTAAGTGGTGTGGGTATGCTGGGTGGTGGGGAATCCCTCTCATCCGGATTGCCTGAACTCTTCAGAGCCAGTAGGCAGGAAAGATTAAGTCCCCTTACCCCAGGTGCTCTGATTCAGGCAGATGAGAGTTCTGTCTGTAAACCTCTGGCTGCGCTTGCTGGAATTCCTGCAGGGAGGCCCTGCCTGGTGGGGAGGTATGGATCTAGTTTCTACCTAAAGAAGCAGTCTGGCCACAATCTGCCACAGCCACTGTGCTACACTGTGGGGAACTCAACCCAGTCCAGACCTCATGGTCTCCCTATCAACTGGCAGGGGAACACCAGGGATTAGAACCTCAGTAATGGTGCCACCCCTTCTCCCAGGAACTCAATGATCTTAGGCCTACTCCAGGCTGCTGTGCTGGCTAGCAGGAGTTCCAAGCCAGTGGTTTTTAGTGTGCGGGGTTCCAGGAGACTAGGACCTGCTGAGTGAGGCTGGTTG
This sequence comes from Trachypithecus francoisi, assembly GCF_009764315.1. Lineage (NCBI taxonomy): Eukaryota > Metazoa > Chordata > Mammalia > Primates > Cercopithecidae > Trachypithecus > Trachypithecus francoisi. Next base: position 102,614,789 of record NW_022681456.1, on the reverse strand, counting down.
ACTCCCTGGCTTCAGCCTCCTTCACACAAGAGTGGATGGATCTCCTGCCTCACTGGAGTTCCTGGAGCTGCTGGAGCATACAAAACCTCTTGCAGCTCAGTCCCTGTCTGAGCGGCCAGTGGACCCTGGAAGCTGCCATGGGTCTGCACAGCTTTGTGCTTGAGACCCAAGGCCCTGGTGGTTTGGGAACACTAGAGAATCTCTTGATCTGCAGATTGCAAAAATATGTGGGAAAATCATAGTTCTCTGGGAGGGTAGCAAAATCTCTCACCGCTTCCCTTCGCTTGGGGAAGGAGATCCCTTTGCTTACCCTGTGCAGCTCCGGGGTGAACCGTCATTGCCCCACCCTGCTTTTCCTTGCTGTCCATGGGCCCCACCAACAACCTAGTTAGTTCCAATGAGAGAATCTGGGTGCCTCAGTTGGAAATGCAGGTTCACCCACCATTTACGTTTGTCTCAGTGGGAGCTGCAGACAGGAGCTGTTTCCACTCAGCCATTTTGGCCCCTCCTGTATTAGTAATTTTATATAAAACTAGATTCTGTTATTTAAGGTTGTATTGAGTGTAATCATAACTATATTAGTAAAAAATATTGGTACATATTTTCTTTTCTTGTAAATCATTTTCAGGATTTTGTATCAAGGGTTTGATGGCTTCATAAAATGAGTTGGAAGTTGGCCTATTTTTCTATTCTTTGGAAGCACATGTAAGATTGGTATTATTTCTTCTGTAAGTAGTAGAAAGAATTCATCAGTAAAATCATCTACAACTGAAGATTTTATGAGATTATTTTTTATAATGGATTTGATTTATTTAATAGATATAGGACCCTACAGATGTTTCATTCTTTTGTGTCAGTTTTGGTAATGTGTACGTTATATCTAAGTTATTAAGTCTATTGGCATAAAGTTGTTAATAATCTGCTCTTATCTATTTGATGTACTTGAGATCTGTAGGGATGCCCCTTTATATTAATGGTTTGTGTTATCTTCCTCTTGCTATTTATTACTTTTATTAATATTTTCAAAAAATCAAAGCCAAAATCTTGTCGACTTTTCTGTTTTACTGATTTCGCCATTTGTTTTTATTACTTTTATCCTTCTACTTTATTTGAATTTATTTTGCTTTCCTTTCTCCAGATTCTTGAGTTACAAGTATAGATCATTACTTTTAAATCTTTCTTCTTTTCTAACATTTACATGTAAAGCAATATATATTCCTCTAAGCATTGTATGTGGTTCATGTCACATATTCTGATATGCTGTGCTTTTATTTTTTTGGTTATCTTTCATTTTCATTCCATAATTTAATTCCATGTTAGTCATGGGAGATACTTTTTATGATTTCAATTCTTTGAAATTTGTAGAGACCTACTTTATGGCTCAGAATGCATTTCAAAATAATGTATTGTTTTGTATCTATTTCTGTTGTTGTTGAATGTAATGTTCTGTATCTGTTAATTAAGTCCAGTTGGTTAATTGTTTTGTTCAAACTTTTTATATTGTTACTGATTTAGTTTGTCTGTTTTATCATCTCTTGAGATAGTGTCAAGAACAGCAAAGGGGTGACATTTTATTCTACTCGTAATATAGCAAGCAAGTAACCTGCTACAATTTCATTAATGCTGCATTAATTGTGAGGACTGCCATAATAGAATATTATAGACTGGGTGGCTTAAATAATAGACATATATTTTCTCAAAGTTTTGTAAGCTAGAAATCCAAAATCAAGGTGCTGGCAGGGTTAGTTTTTGATTAGGCCTCTCTTCCTGACTTGTAGACAAATGCCTTATTAGAGTGTCCTCACATGGACTTTTCTCTGTGCCTGCACTCTCCTGGTGTCTCTTTCTAGTCTTATGAGGAACACCTGTCCTGTTAGATTAGAGCTCCACCCTTATAATATTATTGAACCTTAATTAGCCCCTTAAAGGCTCTATATCTAAGTATAGTCATATTGAGGGTTAAGGCTTTTTTTTTTTTTTTTTTTAGACGGAGTCTTGCACTGTCTCCCAGACTGGAGGGCAGTGGCACGATCTTGGCTCACTGCAAGCTCCACCTCCTGGGTTCACGCCATTCTCCTGCCTCAGCCTCCCGAGTGGCAGAGACTACAGGCCCCACCACAACGCCGAGCTAATTTTTTGTATTTTTAGTAGAGATGGGGTTTCACCATGTTAGCCAGGATGGTATCAATCTCCTGACCTCGTGATCCACCTGCCTCAGCCTCCCTAAGTGCTGGGATTACAGGCGTGAGCCACCACACCCGCCTTAATTGAGGGTTAAGGCTTTAATACATAAATTTGAGGGGAGAGGGCACTATTTAGTCCATAGCAGATGCTGGCAGAAGATATGAGACTTCTGTATTAGAGGCAAAGGACTTTATTTATTAGTCATGGAACAGAAGGCAGGAAGGTTTCCCTTCAAGCCCCATAAGTGTGACACAGGTGACCTAGATGGATCCTGCACATTTCATAGGTTTGTTTTACAACCCACAGAAGTGACTCTTGGATTAGGAAATCCCAATATTTTATAAATATCTGCAAACAACCCTGTCCAACCTTTGCCACAGAGGGAGACAATAATCTTGTTATACTGTACAGGAAACAAATCTGCCTCCTGCTCCACTTTCAAAAATCCTTGGAAGATAGCCTGAGATAAAAGTCTATGAGTGACTCTGCTCATAAAATGTGCAGACCCATGGACAAGGCTGGCTTCACAGGAATGCCATGCCTAGAAGGTGCCTATGCTTAGTGTAATGCTCTTCTGTCACTGCTTTCGAATTATTAATAATTTGTAAGTAATAGAGCCCTCATTTTCATTTTGCACTGGATCCCACAAATTATGTAGCTTGTCTTGTCTCAGGAGAATAAGAATGCGTTACATTCTTATTCTTACTAACACATAAGAATGTGTTATCCCAAAAGATAGTTGTGTTAATGTCTTCAATTGTGATGATAATTGTTTTTATTTTAGTTCTGTAAATTTTGGTTTTAAATATTTTGAAGCTACATCATTAAAAGAATAGAATTTAAGATCATTTTACATTCTGTTGCCATGAATCTTTTGTCATTATAAAATATTTCACTTTTTGCTTCATAATACTCTTTAGCCTACTTTGTGTGATTTAATATAGCCACAAAGACTTTATTTTTCCTAGTGTTTTCATTTTGTAACTTTTCTTATCCTTTTCCATAAATCTTTGTGTGTTTTTGTATGTAAGATGTTTCTTGTGAACAGCGTATAATTGGATCTTGTTTATATATCCAGGCTGACAATCGCTAAGTTTTAAATGAAATATTTAGTTGATTTTAATTTAATGTAATTGCTGAGATAGGTTTAAATCTACCATATTATTTTTTGTTTCCCATATGCCTTATCTACTCTTTGTACCTATTTTATTCTTTCATTGTTTTCTTTTATATTGAGCTATTTTTAATATTTTATTTTAATGATATATTAACTTTGTTTGCTACGTAATATACTATCTGTTTTTAGTGGTTATCCTGGAAATTAAGCAATCCATCCTTTATTTATTACTGTCTAATTTATGTTAGTACTTTTACCAAAATCAAAACATTGAAAGATCTTTAAATGGTGAATTTATTTTGATCTTGTATCATTTTGCTCTGTTTTCACATAGTTTACACCTATACTTATTACACGCTTCTTTATAACATAAAGAAGTTATTATATCTTTTTCTGCAATCAGTTTTTTACAGATACCTTTTTCTTTTCCGGAGTACTTCTTCTGTCTTATATATCTGGGATAATTTCCTTTAGCCTAAAGAATTTTGTACAGTACATCTTGTTTGGGTGTCTCCTTCAGGAAAGAAATTCTTTTGGCTTATGTTGGTCTGAGAACATCTTTTTCTTGTTGTTTTTTACAAAATCTTGGAGGGCTTTTAAAAGAGCACTTTAAGTATTCATTCTATTGTTATTTAGTTTATATAAATTCTGAGAAATTGACTCATTCTGTTTTTTAATAATACATTATAATAAACTGTAGTCACATATTTTACAGTAGCTGTCTTGAAGTTATTTCTCCTATCTAACTGAAATTTTAAATCTTTTGGCCAAAATCTTCACAAACCAAATATACCCCCAACCCCTCATAACCATCATTCTATTTTCTACTCCTATGAGCTCAACTTTTGTAAATTTCATATGTAAGTGAGATCATGCAGTATTTGTGTTTCAGTGCCTTATTTATTTCACTTAACCTAATGTTCTCCAAGTTCATCCCTGTTGTCCTAAATGACAAGATTTTCTTTTTGTTTAAGGCTGAGTAGTGTGTTTATTATTTTATATGTGTACATATATATGTGTGTGTGTATACACACACACACACACACACACACACACACACACCACATTTTCCTTATCCATTCATTCACTGATGAACACTTAGGTTGATTCTATGTCTTGTCTGTTTGAATAGTGCTGCAATTAACAGGAGAATACAGATATTTCTTTGCCATACAGGGTGAGGTGATATTGCATCATGGATTTAATTTTCATTTTTGTGTTGGTTAGTGATGTTAGACAATGTTTTCCTATATATCTTGGCCATTTGTATTTCTTTTGAAAACTGTCTACTCAGGTCTTTTGTTCATTTTAAATTGCATTATTTGTTTTCTTGCTATTGAGTTGTTTGAGTTCCTTGTATATTTTGGCTAACATCTTATCAGATATATAGCTTGAAAACATTTTCTCTCGTTCTGTAGGTTCTTTCTTCACTCTGTTTGTTGATGCCTTTGTTGAATAGAAGCTTTTTAGTTTGGTTTAATCTCTTTTGTCTGTTTTTGCTTTTATTATCTGTACATCTGAAGTAATATCCAAAAAGTCATTGCCCAGATCAATGTCATGGAGCTTTCCCCCTACGTTTTCTTCTAGGAATTTTACAGTGTTAGACCTCACATTTGAGTCTTCAACACATTTTGAATTGAGTTTTGTAGATGGTGACAGATAGGAGTCAAGTTTTATTCTACTACATATGGATATTCATTTTCACAGTATCATTTGTTGAAGAGACTGTATTTTCTCCAAAGTATGTTCTTGGCAACTTCATCAAAAATCAGTTGTCTATAAATATGTGGATTTATTTCTGTTCTCCATTATGCTCTATAGGTCTATGTGTCTCTTTTTAATGCCAGTACCATACTGTTTTGTTGACTATAGATTTGTAGTACATTTTGAAGTCGGGTAGAGTGATACCTCCAGCTTTGTTCTTTTTGCTTAACATTACTTTGTTTATTTGGGGTTTTTCATGATTCCATACACATTTTAATATTGCTTTTTCTATTTCTATGAAAAATTCATTGAAATTTTGATAGAGATTGTGTGGACTTTGTAGATCATTTTGGGTAATACAGACATTTAAATTGTTTCAATATTTCAGTTTTTCCAATCTATCAACATTGAATATCTTTCCATTTATTTGTATCTTCTTTAATTTTTTTCATCAATGTTTTGCCTTTTCTGTGTAGGTCTTTCAGGTTCTTGGTTAAACTTATTCCTAAGTATTTTAATTTTTTGTAGCTACTGTAAATGGAATGTTTTTAAAATAATCTATTTTTTGAAGAGTTTGTTTTTAATGTATAAAAACACTGCTTATATTGTATATTAATTTTGTACTCTGCAACTTTATTGATTTGCTAGTCCTTTTAGTTTATTGGTGGTATTTTAGGGTTTTCTGCATATATGACTAAATTATCTGAAAACAGGGACAATTTAATTTTTTTTTTCCAATTTGGATTCCTTTTATTTGTCTTCCTTGCCCAGTTGTTCTGGCTAGGATTTCCAGTACTATGTTGAATAGAAGTGGAGAGAATGAGCATTCTTGTTTGTTTCTTATCTGAGAGGAAAAATGGTTAGCTTTTCACCGTTGAGTATGATGTTAGATGTGGTTTTGCAATATATGGCCTTTATTTTGTTGAAGTACTTTCCTTCTATGACTAATTTGTTGAGAGCTTTTATTATGAAAAGATGTTGAATTTTGTCAAGTGCTTTTTCTGCATCTATTGAGATGACAGTACTTTTTTGTCCTTCATTCTATTAGTGCGATTATCACATTTATAGACTTTTGTATGTTGAAATATCCTTGCACCCCTAGGATAACTCCCATTTTATCATGGTGAATGATACTTTTAATGTGTACTGAATTCAGTTTGCTAGAATTTTGTTGAAATTTTTTTCATGAATGTTCATCAGAGATATTGGCCTATGATTTTTTTTTTTTTTCCTGTAGTGTTCTTGCCTGGATTTAGTAACAGGGTGATGCTGGTCTTGGAAAATGAGTATGGAAATATTCCTTTTCCCTCAGTATTGTGGAAACACTTGAGAAGGATTGATATTATTTCTTTAAATGTGTGGTAGAACTCAGAAGTGGAACCATCAGGTCCTGGACTTTCCCTTGACAGAAGACTGTTTTTTTTTTTTTTTTCTTAAATTGCTGATTCATTCTCCTTACTGCTTACTGGTCTGTTCAGATTTTCAGTTTATTTAAGATTAAGTTTTGGTAAGTTGTGTGTGTCTAAGAATTTATTTATTTCTTCTAGACAATCAAATTTCTTAGTCTATAATTGTTTATAATAGTTTCTTATGATCCTCTGTAAGTCTGTGGTATCAGTTGTAATAGCTCCTCTTGAAATTCTGATTTTCTTTATTTGATATTGGTGTCTTTCATACCAGGCTAGCTAAAATTTGATCAATTTTGTTTATCTGTTCAAAAAAGCAACTCTTACTTTCTTTGATTTTTTTCTGTTGTTTTTTCTATTTTCTATTTCGTTTATTGCTGCTCAGTTATTAATCTTTCTTCCACTAACTTTAAGCTTAGTTTGTTCTCTTGATTTCTAGTTCCCACTTCAAAGTGTGAACTTAGGTTGTTTATTTAAGATTTTTATTCTTTTTTGATGTAGGCATTTATTGCTATAAACTTTCCACTTAGAACTGCCTTTGATTCATCTCATAAGTTTTGGTACATTTTTGTTTGCCTTAAGATATTTTAAATTTTCTCTTTTAATTTCTCATTTGACTCATTGGCTATTCAAGAACTTGTTGTTTAATTACCACATATTTGTCTATACTCTAAAATTCCTTCTTTGTGATTTTTCTCTAGTGGTACACTTTGATTTCTTACTTTATATCTTTAGTGTATCTACCATAGGTTTTTGCTTTGTGGTTACCATAAGGCTTACAGAAAACAACTTGTAACAGACTGTTTTAAGCTGATAACAGCTTAACTTTGCATACAAAATTTATACCTTTAGGCCAGGTGTGGTGGCTCACACCTGCAATCCCAGCACTTTAGGGAGGGTGAGACTGGTAGATCGCTTGAGCCCAGGAGTCCAAGACCAGACTGGGAAACATGGCAAAACCCTGTCTCTACAGAAAATACAAAAACTTAGCCAGCTGTGATCACACCAGTGCACAGTGCACTCAAGTCTGAGTAACACAGTGAGAAGAGATCGTGTCTCAAGAGAAGAAAATTATACTTTTCCTCCACTCCCACCACATTTACATTTTTTGGTCACAATTTGCATTTTTATTGCCTTCCTTAACAAATTAATGTAGCTTTTATTATTTTAATAATTTTGTCTTTTAACCTTCATATTAAACATATAAAAGATAAATATATGGCCAGGCATGGTGGCTCACGCCTGTAATTCCAGCACTTTGGGAGGCCGAGGTGGGCAGATCATGAGGTCAAGAGATCAAGACCACCCTTGCCAACATGGTGAAACCCCATCTCTACAAAAAATACAAAAATTAGCTGGGTGTGGTGGCATACACCTGTAGTCCCAGCTACTTGAGAGGCTGAGGCAGGAGAATTGATTGAACCCAGGAGGCGGAGGTTGCAGTGAGCTGAGATCGTGCCACTGCACTCCAGCCTGGTGACAAAGCAAGACTCTGTCTAAAAAAATAATAATAATAAATAAACAAAGATACATACACCACCATTACAGTATTTCTTTTTAAAAATTATTTTATTTTATTTTATTTTATTTTATTTTATTTTATTTTTTTTTTTTTTGAGACGGAGTCTCGCTCTGTCGCCCAGGCTGGAGTGCAGTGGCCGGATCTCAGCTCACTGCAAGCTCCGCCTCCCGGGTCCCGCCATTCTCCTGCCTCAGCCTCCAAGTAGCTGGGACTACAGGCGCCCGCCACCTCGCCCGGCTAGTTTTTTGTATTTTTTTAGTAGAGACAGGGTTTCACCGTGTTAGCCAGGATGGTCTCGATCTCCTGACCTCGTGATCCGCCCGTCTCGGCCTCCCAAAGTGCTGGGATTACAGGCTTGAGCCACCGCGCCCGGCCTTTAAATTTTATTTTACTTTAAGTTCCAGGATACATGTGCAGAACGTGCAGGTTTGTTACATAGGTATATGCATGCCATGAGGTTTGCTGCACCTGTTGACCCATCCTCTCAGTTCCCTCCCCTCACTCCCCATCCCCCAACAGGCCCTGGTGTGTGAGTATTGTGCCCTCCCTGTGTCCATGTGTTATCATTGTTTAACTCCCACCTATGAGTGAGAATCTGCTGTGTTTAATTTTCTGTTCCTGTGTTAGTTTGCAGAGGATGATGACTTTCAGCTTCATTCATGTCCCTGCAAAGGACATGAACTCATTCCTTTTTATGGCTGTATAGTATTACATGGTGTATATGTACAACATTTTCTTTATCCAGTCTATCATTAATGGGCAGTTGGGTTGGTTCCGTGTCTTTGCTATTGTAAATAGTGCTGCAGTAAACATACATGTGCATGTGTCTTTATATAGAATTATTTATATTCCTTTGGGTGTATACCCAGTAATGGGATTGCTGGGTCAAATGGTATTTCTGGTTCTCAATCTTAGAGGAATCGCCATACTATCTTCCACAATGGTTGAACTAATTTACATTCTCAGCAACAGTGTAAAAGTGTTCCTATTTCTTCACAGCCTCTCCAGCATGTATTGTTTCTTGACTTTTTAATAATGACCATTCTGACTGACATGAGATGGTATCTCACTGTGGTTTTGAATTACTTTTCTCTAATGATCAGTGATATCGAGCTTTTTTTTCATATGTTTGCTGGCCGTGTAAATGTCTTATTTCAAGAAGTTTCTGTTCATATCCTTTGCTCACTTTTTGATGCGGTTATTTTTTTCTTGTAAATTTGTTTAAGTTCCTTGTAAATTCTGGCTATTAGACTTTGTCAGATAGGTAGATTGAAAAAATTTTCTCCCATTCTGTAGGTTGCCTGTTCACTCTGATGATAGTTTCTTTTGCTGTGCAGAAGCTGTTTAGTTTAATTGGATCCCATTTGTTAATTTTGGTTTTTCTTGCAATTGCTTTTGGCATTTTCATCATGAAGTCTTTGCCCATGCCTGCGTCCTGAAAAGTATTGCCTAGGTTTTCTTCTAGGTTTTTTATGGTTTGGGGTTTTACATTTAAGCTTTTAATCCATTTTGAGTTAATTTTTGGATAAGATGTAAGGACTGGATCCAGTTTCAGTTTTCTGCATGTGGCTAGCCAGTTTTTCCAGCACCATTTTTGAACTGGAGATTCTTTCCCATTACTTATTTTTATCGGGTTTGTTGAAAATCAGATGGTTTTAGTTGTGTGTTGTTATTTCTGAAGCCTCTGTTCTGTTCCATTAGTCTATATGTTTGTTTTGGACCATTACCATGCTGTTTTGGTTACTGTAGCCTTATAGTATAGTTTGAAGTCAGGTAGTGTGATACCTCCATCTGGTTCTTTTTGCTTAGGATTGTCTTGGCTATGCAGGCTCTTTTTTGGTTCTATATGAATTTTGAAGTAGTTTTTTCTAATTCTGTGAAGAATGTCAATGGTAGTTTGATGGGAGTAGCATTGAATCTGTAAATTATTTTGGGCATTATGGCCATTTTCATGATATTGATTCTCCTTATACATGAGGAGGAATTTTTTTCATTTGTTTGTGTCCTCTCTTATTTCCTCAAGCTGTGGTTTGTTGTTCTCCTTGCAGATGTCCTTCACATTCCTTGTTAGCTGTATTCCTAGGTATTTTATTCTCTTTGTAGCAATTGTGAATGTGAGTTCATTCATGATTTGACTAGTTGCTCGTCTATTGTTAGTATAAAGGAATGCTTGTGATTTCTGCACATTGATTTTGTATCCTGAGACTTTGCTGAAGTTACTTATCAGCTTAAAAAGTTTTTGGGCTGAGATGATGGGGTTCTCTAAATATAGAATCATATTGTCTGCAAACAGAGACAGTTTGAATTCCTCTCTTCCTATTTGTATACTCTTTATTTCTTTCTCTTGCCTGATTGCCCTGGCCGGGATTCCAATACTATGTCGAATAGGAGTAGTGAGAGAGGGCATCTTTGTCTTGTACCGGTTTTCAAAAGGACTGCTTCCATATTTTGCTCTTTCAATATGACATTGACTGTGGGTTTGTCATAAATAGCTCTTATTATTTTGAGATACATTACATCAATACCTAGTTTATTGGGAGTTTTTAACATGAAGAGATGTTGAATTTTATTGAAGACCTTTTCTGAATTTATTGAGATAATCATGTAGTTTTTGTCTTTGGCTCTATTTATGTGATGGATATGTTTATTGATTTACGTATGTTGAACCAGCCCAGGAATGAATCTAACTTGATCATGGTTGGTAAGTTTTTTGATGTGCTGCTGGATTCGGTTTGCCAGTATTTAACTGAAAATTTTTGCATTGATGTTCAACATGGATATTGGCCTGAAGTTTTCTTCTTTAGTTGTGTCTTTGCCAGGTTTTGGTATCAGGATAATACTGGCTTCTTAAAATAAGTTATGGAGGAATCCCCCCTTTTCAATTGTTTGGAATAGTTTCAGAGGGAATAGTACCAGCTCCTCTTTGTACCTCTGGTAGAATTTAGCTGTGAATTTGTCTGATAGTGGGCTTTTTTTGGTTGGTAGGCTATTAATTACTGTCTTAATTTCAAAACCTGTTATTGGTCTATTCAGGGATTTGACTTCTTTCTGATTTAGTCTTGGAAGGGTGTATGTGTCCAGGAATTTTTCTATTTCTTCTAGATTTTCTAGTTTATTTGTGTAGAGGTGTTTATAGTTTTCTCTGATGATAGTTTGTATTTCTGTGGGGTCAGTAGTGATATCCCCTTTATTATTTTTATTGTGTCTATTTGATTCTTCTCTCTTTTCTTCTTTATTAGTCTAGCTAGTGGTCTACTTTGTTAATTTTTTCAAAAAACCACCTCTTGGATTCATTGATTTTTTGAAGGTTTTTCATGTTTCTATCTCCTTCAGTTCTTCTCTGATCTCAGTCTTGTCTTCTGCTGACTTTTGGATTAGTTTGCTCTTGCTTCTCTAGCTCTTTTAATTATGATGTTAGGTTGTCAATTTGAGATCTTTCTAGCTTTCTGATGTGGGCAGTTAGTACTATAAATTTCCCTCTTAACACTGCTTTAGCTGTGTCCCAGAGATTCTGGCACTTTGTCTCTTTGCTCTGATTGGTTTCAAAGAACTTTTTGATTTCTGCCTTAATTTCATTATTTGCCCAGGAGTCATTCAGGAGCGGGTTATTCAATTTGCATAAAATTGTGTGGTTTTGAGTGAGTTTCTTAATCCTGAATTCTAATTTGATTGCATTGTGGTCTGAGAGACTTTTATAACGATTTCATTTCTTTTGCATTTGCTGAGGAGTATTTTACTCCCAATTATGTAGTTGATTTTAGAATAAGTGCCATATGGTACTGAGAAGAATGTATATTCTGTTGATTTGGGGTGGAGAGTTCTGTAGATATCTATTAGGCCCACTTGATCTAGTGCTGAGTTCAGGTCTTGAATATCCTTGTTAATTTTGTGTCTCATTGATCTGTCTAATATTGATAATGGGATGTTAATGTCTCCCACTATTATTGTGTAGGAGTCTAAGTCTCTTTGTAGGTCTGTAAGAATTTGCTTTATGAATCTGGGTGCTCCTTCATTGTGTGCATATATTTTTAGGAGAGTTAGCTCTTCTTGTTGAATTGATCCCTCTACTTATGTAATGCCCTTCTTTGACTTTTTTGGGTCTCTGTTGGTTGTAAGTCTATTTTGTCAGAGACTATGATTGCAACCTCTGATTTTTTTGCTTTCCATTTGCTTGGTAAATTTCCACCTATCCCTTTATTTTGATCCTATGTGTGACTTTGCGCATGAGATGTGTCTCCTGAATACAGCACACTCATGGGTCTTGATTCTTTCTCCAATTTGCCAGTCTGTGTCTTTTAATTGGTGGGCATTTAGACAATTTACATTTAAGACTAATTTTGTTATGTGTGAATTTGATCCTGTCGTCATGATGCTATCTGGTTATTTTGCACACGAGTTGATGTAGTTTCTTCATAGTGTCATTGGTCTTTATATTTTGGTGTGTTTTTGCAGTGGCTGGTACCGTTTTATTCTTTCCATATTTAGTGCTTCCTTCAGAAGCTCTTGCAAGGCAGGCCTGGTGGTGATGAAATTCCTCAGCATTTGCTTGTCTGGAAAGGAATTTATTTCCCCTTTGCTTATGAAGCTTAGTTTGGCTGGATACAAAATTCTGGGTTGACAATTATTTTCTTTAAGAACATTGAATATTGGCCCCCAATCTCTTCTGGCTTGTAGGGTTTGTGCTGAGAGGTCCACTGTTAGACTGATGGGCTTCGCTTGGTAGGCGACCTGGCCTTTCTCTCTGGCTGCCCTTAACATTTTTCCTCCTTTCAACCTTGGGGAATTTGATGATTATGTGTATTGGGGTTGATCTTTTTGTGGAGTATCTTAATGTTGTTCTCTGTATTTCCTGAACTTGCATGTTGCTAGGTTGGGGAAGTTCTCCTGGATAATATCCTGACATGTGTATTCCAGCTTGTTTCTGTTCTTCCTGTCTCCTTCAGGCACTCCAATCAATCATAGCTTTGGTCTTTTTACATAGTCCTGTATTTCTTAGAGGCTTTGTTCATTCATTTTCGTTCCTTTTTCTCTAATCTCATCTGCATGCCTTATTTCAGCAAGGTGGTCTTCAAACTCTGATATCCTTTTTTCCACTTGGTTGATTTAGCTATTTATACTTGTGTATGCATCACGAAGTTCACATGCTGTGTTTTCCAGCTCCCTCAGGTCATTTATATTCCTGTCTAAACTGGTTATTTTAGTTAGCAGCTCCTCTTACTTTTTATCAAGGCTCTTAACTTCCTTGCATTGGGTTGGAACATGCTTTTTTAGCTCAGTGGAGTTTTTTTTATTACCCATCTTATGAAGCCTACTTCTGTCAATTTGTCTATCTCAACCTCCATTCAGTTTGGTACCCTTGCTGGAGGGGTGTTGCGATCCTTTGGAGGAAGAGGCAGTCTGGCTTTTTGGATTTTCAGGGGTTTTTTTGTTCATTCTTTCTCATCTTCATGAGTTTGTCTAGTTTCAATCTTTGAGGCTGCTGACCCTTGGATAGGGTTTTTGTGGGGACTTTTTGTTGTTGTTGTTGATGCTGTTTTTGTTGCTTTCTGTTGCTTTTCTTTCAATGGTCAGGTCTCTCTTCTCTAGGGCTGCTGCAGTTTTCTGGGGGTTCACTTCAGGCCCTATTCATCTGGTTTGCTCCTCTGCCTGGAGATGTCACTCAAGGAAGCTGGAGAACAGCAAAGATGGGTGCCTACTCCTTCTTCTAGGATCTCTGACGTCAAGGGATGTCAACCTGATGCTAGTAGGGTTGCTCCTTTATAGGGAGTCTGACAACCCCTGTTGGAGGATCTCACCCAGTTGGGTGGCACAGGGAACGGGACCCATTTAATGAAGCACTGTGACTGCCCCTTGGTAGAGTGGGTGTGCTTCACTAGGGAGAAACCCACTCATCTGGGCTGCCTGGATTCCTCAGAACTACCATGAGGAAAGTCGAAGTTGCCTAATTCACAGAGACTGTGGCCACTCCTTCCCCTAGGGGCTCAGGCCCAGGGAGATCTGGGTTGTGTCCCTGAGCCTCTGGCTGGAGTTGTTGGAGTTCCTGCAGGAGGGTCCCACCCAGTGAGCAAGGATGGATCAGGGTCAGGCCTGAAGAGGTGCTGTGGCCACAGTCTGCCACAGCTGGTGTGTTGGGCTGTCCGTGGGTGACACCTCTTGAGACCAAGCCATCCAGCCTCCCTGGCTCCAGCAGGGGAAAAGCATGGCCTGGAGCTATAGAGATGGCTGCTGCCCATCCCCTGCCCAGGGAGCTTAGTGTGTTAGGCAGTTATGAGTCCCAGTGCTGGCTGCTGCTCCTCCCCCAAAGAGTTTAAAAGGCTTAGACAGCAGACAGCTACAGCTGTGGTGCTGGTCGCCTCCCCTGCATCCCTAGAACTCGGCAGGTTTAAGCAGGTTCTAGCTGAGAGGCTGTTGAGAATCTGCATGGCTGTAGGATTGGGACCCTAGGCCCCAGTGGCAGTGGGTTCACAAGTGGGATCTTCCAATCTCCTGGTTGCACAGTTCGGTGGAAAAAACACAGTTTCCTTGGTTAGGTAGCATGCTCACTCACTACCTCCCTTGGCTGGGGGTGGTGAGGGCTCCCTTGCCCCATGTGGCTCTCAAGTGGGCCACCGCACCACACTGCTCTTTCTTCCTCTCCATGGACTACGACAGCCGCCTATTCAGTTCTGATGAGAGAACCTGAATACTTTGGTTGCTGGTACAGGATTCACATTTTATTATGGCTCTTTTTGATGGGAGCCTCCAATCACCACTGCTTCTATTCAGCTATCTTGGCCCCACATCTTCTCAGTATTAGAGTTTTTAAAATGTTACTGTGCACATACTTTTACCAGTGATTTTCATATTTTCATATTTTCATTTTACTAATTAGCTTTCTGTCCTTTTAGTTTGAAGAACTTTCACATTTTTTATAAGACAAGTCTGATGGTCATGTACTTCCTCAGCTTTTGTTTGGGAAAGTCTTTATCTCATTTTCATTTCTTAATGACAGCTTTGCCAACTACAGTATTCTTGTTTACCACTTTTTCCTTCAGCACTTAGAATATATCATCCCACATTTTTCTGACCTGTAAGATACCTGCTGAGAAGTCTGTTGCCAGCCTTATAAGAATCTCCTTACATGTGACTTAATTCTTTTCCTAGTCTGCTTTTAGGATTCTATGTCCATAATTTTTGACAGTTTGATTATAATATTTCTTGGTGTAGTCCTATTTGAACTGAATCTGATTGGAGACCACTGATTTTTCTGTATCTGAATATTCATATTTTCCCAAGATTTGGAAAGTATTCTCTTATTATTTATTTTTTTGAAAATTAACTCCTATAACTCAAATATTTGTTTTCATAATGCCCATAAATCTCATGAGCATTTTTTGTTACTTTTCATTCTTTTTTCTTTTTTTCTCCTCTAACTGTGAATTTTAAAATAAGATATTTTCAAGTTCACACATTTTTCTGCTTAATGAATTCTGCTATTGATGCTTTCTATTGCATTTTTTTTTTTTATACTTTAAGTTCTAGGGTACATGTGCATGACGTTTATATCATGTATAACTCCCCAATGCAATCCCTCCCTCCTCCCCCCTCCCCATGATAGGCCCCAGTGTGTGATGTTCCCCTTCCCGAGTCCAAGTGATCTCATTGTTCAGTTCCCACCTATGAGTGAGAACATGCGGTTTTGGTTTTCTCTTCTTGTGATAGTTTGCTAAGAATGATGGTTTCCAGCTGCATCCATGTCCCTACAAAGGACGCAAACTCATCCTTTTTATGACTGCATAGTATTCCATGGTGTATATGTGCCACATTTTCTTAATCCAGTCTGTCACAGATGGACATTTGGGTTGATTCCAAGTCTTTGCTATTGTGAATAGTGCCGCAATAACATACGTGTGCATGTGTCTTTGTAGTAGAGTAATTTATAATCCTTTGGGTATATACCCAGTAGTGGGATGGCTGGGTCATATGGTACATCTAGTTCTAGATCCTTGAGGAATCGCCATACTGTTTTCCATAATGGTTGAACTAGTTTACAATCCCACCAACAGTGTAAAAGTGTTCCTATTTCTCCACATCCTCTCCACACCTGTTGTTTCCTGACTTCTTAATGATTGCCATTCTAACTGGTGTGAGATGGTATCTCATTGTGGTTTTGATTTGCATTTCTCTGATGGCGAGTGATGATGAGCATTTTTTCATGTGTCTGTTGGCTGTATGGATGTCTTCTTTTGAGAAATGTCTGTTCATATCCTTTCCCCACTTTTTGATGGGGTTGTTTGTTTTTTTCTTGTATATTTGTTTGAGTTCTTTGTAGATTCTGGATATTAGCCCTTTGTCAGATGAGTAGGTTGCAAAAATTTTTCCCATTCTGTAGGTTGCCTGTTCACTCTGATGGTACTTTCTTTAGCTGTGCAAAAGCTCTTTAGTTTAATTAGATCCCATGTGTCAATTTTTGCTTTTGCTGCCGTTGCTTTTGGTGTTTTAGACATGAAGTCCTTGCCCATGCCTATGTCTTGAATGGTACTACCTAGATTTTCTTCTAGGGTTTTTATGGTATTAGGTCTAACATTTAAGTCTCTAATCCATCTTGAATTAATTTTCGTATAAGGGGTAAGGAAAGGATCCAGTTTCAGCTTTCTACTTATGGCTAGCCAATTTTCCCAGCACCATTTATTAAATAGGGAATCCTTTCCCCATTTCTTGTTTCTCTCAGGTTTGTCAAAGATCAGATGGCTGTAGATGTGTGGTATTATTTCTGAGGACTCTGTTCTGTTCCATTGGTCTATATCTCTGTTTTGGTACCAGTACCATGCTGTTTTGGTTACTGTAGCCTTGTAGTATAGTTTGAAGTCAGGTAGCGTGACGCCTCCAGCTTTGTCCTTTTGACTTAGGATTGTCTTGGCAATGCGGGCTCTTTTTTGGTTCCATATGAACTTTAAAGCAGTTTTTTCCAATTCTGTGAAGAAACTCATTGGTAGCTTGATGGGGATGGCATTGAATCTATAAATAACCTTGGGCAGTATGGCCATTTTCACGATATTGATTCTTCCTATCCATGAGCATGGTATGTTCTTCCATTTGTTTGTGTCCTCTTTGATTTCACTGAGCAGTGGTTTGTAGTTCTCCTTGAAGAGGTCCTTACATCCCTTGTAAGCTGGATTCCTAGGTATTTGATTCTCTTTGAAGCAATTGTGAATGGAAGTTCATTCCTGATTTGGCTCTCTGCTTGTCTGTTACTGGTGTATAAGAATGCTTGTGATTTTTGCACATTAATTTTGTATCCTGAGACTTTGCTGAAGTTGCTTATCAGCTTAAGGAGATTTTGGGCTGAGACAATGGGGTTTTCTAAATATACAATCATGTCATCTGCAAACAGGGACAATTTGACTTCTTCTTTTCCTAACTGGATACCCTTGATTTCTTTCTCTTGCCTGATTGCCCTAGCCAGAACTTCCAACACTATGTTGAATAGGAGTGGTGAGAGAGGGCATCCCTGTCTTGTGCCAGTTTTCAAAGGGAATTTTTCCAGTTTTTGCCCATTCAGTATGATATTAGCTGTGGGTTTGTCATAAATAGCTCTTATTATTTTGAGGTACGTTCCATCAATACCAATTTATTGAGCGTTTTTAGCATAAAGGCTGTTGAATTTTGTCAAAAGCCTTTTCTGCATCTATTGAGATAATTATGTGGTTCTTGTCTTTGGTTCTGTTTATATGCTGGATTATGTTTATTGATTTGCGAATGTTGAACCAGCCTTGCATCCCAGGGATGAAGCCCACTTGATCATGGTGGATAAGCTTTTTGATGTGCTGCTGAATCCGGTTTGCCAGTATTTTATTGAGGATTTTTGCATCGATGTTCATCAGGGATATTGGTCTAAAATTCTCTTTTTTTGTTGTGTCTCTGCCAGGCTTTGGTATCAGGATGATGTTGGCCTCATAAAAAGAGTTAGGGAGGATTCCCTCTTTTTCTATTGATTGAAATAGTTTCAGAAGGAATGGTACCAGCTCCTCCTTGTACCTCTGGTAGAATTCAGCTGTGAATCCATCTGGTCCTGGACTTTTTTTGGTGGGTAGGCTATTAATTGTTGCCTCAATTTCAGAGCCTGCTATTGGTCTATTCAGGGATTCAACTTCTTCCTGGTTTAGTCTTGGGAGAGTGTAAGTGTCCAGGAATTATCCATTTCTTCTAGATTTTCTAGTTGATTTGCGTAGAGGCATTTATAGTATTCTCTGGTGGTTGTTTGTATTTCTGTGGGGTCGGTGGTGATATCCCCTTTATCATTTTTTATTGCGTCTATTTGATTCCTCTCTCTTTTCTTCTTTATTAGTCTAGCTAGCGGTCTGTCAATTTTGTTGATCTTTTCAAAAAACCAACTCCTGGATTCATTGATTTTTTGGAGGGTTTTTTGTGTCTCTATCTCCTTCAGTTCTGCTCTGATCTTAGTTATTTCTTGCCTTCTGCTAGCTTTTGAATGTGTTTGCTCTTGCCTCTCTGGTTCTTTTAATTGTGATGTTAGAGTGTCAATTTTAGATCTCTCCTGCTTTCTCTTGTGGGCATTTAGTGCTATAAATTTCCCTCTACCCACTGCTTTAAATGTGTCCCAGAGATTCTGGTATGTTGTATCTTTGTTCTCATTGGTTTCAAAGAACATCTTTATTTCTGCTTTCATTTTGTTATGTACCCAGTAGTCATTCAGGAGGAGGTTGTTCAGTTTCCATGTAGTTGAGCGGTTTGGATTGAGTTTCTTAGTCCTGAGTTCTAGTTTGATTGCACTGTGGTCTGAGAGACAGTTTGTTATAATTTCTGTTCTTGTACATTTGCTGAGGAGTGCTTTACTTCCAATTATGTGGTCAATTTTGGAATAAGTGCGATGTGGTGCTGAGAAGAATGTATATTCTGTTGATTTGGGGTGGAGAGTTCTATAGATGTCTATTAGGTCCGCTTGGTGCAGAGATGAGTTCAATTCCTGGATATCCTTGTTAACTTTCTGTCTCGTTGATCTGTCTAATGTTGACAGTGGAGTGTTGAAGTCTCCCATTATTATTGTATGGGAGTCTAAGTCTCTTTGTAGGTCTCTAAGGACTTGCTTTATGAATCTGGGTGCTCCTGTTTGGGTGCATATATATTTAGGAGAGTTAGCTCTTCCTGTTGAATTGATCCCTTTACCATTATGTAATGGCCTTCTTTGTCTCTTTTGATCTTTGATGGTTTAAAGTCTGTTTTATCAGAGACTAGGATTGCAACCCCTGCTTTTTTTTGTTCTCCATTTGCTTGGTAGATCTTCCTCCATCCCTTTATTTTGAGCCTATGTATGTCTCTGCATGTGAGATGGGTCTCCTGAATACAGCAGACTGATGGGTCTTGACTCTTGATCCAGTTTGCCAGTCTGTGTCTTTTAATTGGAGCATTTAGTCCATTGACATTTAAGGTTAATATTGTTATGTGTGAACTTGATCCTGTCATTATGATATTAACTGGTTATTTTGCTCGTTAGTTGATGCAGTTTCTTCCTAGCCTCGATGGTCTTTACATTTTGGCATGTTTTTGCAATGGCTGGTACCGCTTGTTCCTTTCCATGTTTAGGGCTTCCTTCAGGGTCTCTTGTAAGGCAGGCCTGGTGGTGACAAAATCTCTAAGCATTTGCTTATCTGTAAAGGATTTTATTTCTCCTTCACTGATGAAGCTTAGTTTGGCTGGATATGAAATTCTGGGTTGAAAATTCTTTTCTTTAAGAACGTTGAATATTGGCCCCCACTCTCTTCTGGCTTGTAGAGTTTCTGCCGAGAGGTCTGCTGTTATTCTGATGGGCTTTCCTTTGTGGTAACCCGACCTTTCTCTCTGGCTGCCCTTAAGATTTTTTCCTTCATTTCAACTTTGGTGAATCTGGCAATTATGTGTCTTGGAGTTGCTCTTCTGGAGGAGTATCTTTGTGGCGTTCTCTGTATTTCCTGAATTTGAATGTTGGCCTGCCCTACTAGGTTGGGGAAGTTCTCCTGGATGATATCCTGAAGAGTGTTTTCCAACTTGGTTCCATTTTCCCCCTCACTTTCAGGCACCCCAATCAGACGTAGATTTGGTCTTTTTACATAATCCCATACTTCTTGCAGGCTTTGTTCATTTCTTTTTCTTCTTTTTTCTTTTGGTTTTCTCTTCTCGCTTCATTTCATTCATTTGATCCTCAATCGCTGATACTCTTTCTTCCAGTTGATCGAGTCGGTTACTGAAGCTTGTGCATTTGTCACGTATTTCTCGTGTCATGGTTTTCATCTCTGTCATTTCGTTTATGATCTTCTCTGCATTAATTAGTCTAGCTGTCAATTCTTCCACTTTTTTTTCAAGATTTTTAGTTTCTTTGCGCTGGGTACGTAATTCCTCCTTTAGCTCTGAGAGGTTTGATGGACTGAAGCCTTCTTCTCTCATCTCGTCAAAGTCATTCTCTGACCAGCTTTGATCCGTTGCTGGCGATGGGCTGCGCTCCTTTGCAGGGGGAGATGCGCTCTTATTTTTTGAATTTCCAGCTTTTCTGCCCTGCTTCTTCCCCATCTTTGTGGTTTTATCTGTCTCTGGACTTTGATGATGGTGACGTACTGATGGGGTTTTGGTATAGGTGTCCTTCCTGTTTGATAGTTTTTCCTCTGACAGTCAGAAGGACTGTCTGTTGGTCTGTTGGAGATTGCTTGAGGTCCACTCCAGACCCTGTTTGCCTGGGTATCAGCAGCAGAGGTTGCCGAAGATAGAATATTGCTGAACAGCGAGTGTACCTGTCTGATTCTTTCTTGGAAGTTTCCTCTCAGGGGTGACGCCACCCTGTGAGGTGTGGGGTGTCAGACTGCCCCTAGTGGGGGATGTCTCCCAGCTAGGCTACTCAGGGGTCAGGGACCCACCTGAGCAGGCAGTCTGTCCGTTCTCAGATCTCAACCTCCGTGTTAGGAGATCCACGGCTCTCCCCAAAGCTGTCAGACAGAGTCGTTCTCATCTGCACCGGCCCCCGCTCTTTCCCCTAATGGACTGCAGCTGTGTGCTGTCTGCAGAGGTAGAGTCTACAGAGACAGGCAGGCTTCCTTGAGCTGCTGTGAGCTCCACCCAGTTCGAGCTTCCCAGCGGCTTTGTTTACCTACTTAAGCCTCAGCAATGGCGGGCGCCCCTCCCCCAGCCTCGCTGCTGCCTTGCGGATAGATCGCCGCAGACGGCTGTGTTAGCAGTGAGGGAGGCTCCATGGCGTGGGACCCTCCCGGCCAGGTGTGGGATATATTCTCCTGGTGTGCCTGTTTCCTTAAAGCGCAGTATTGGGGTGGGAGTTAGCCGATTTTCCAGGTGTTGTGTGTCTCAGTTCCCCTGGCTAGGAAAAGGGATTCCCTTCCCCCTTGCGCTTCCAGGTGAGGCGATGCCTCGCCCTGCTTCAGCTCACGCTGGTCAGGCTGCAGCAGCTGACCAGCACCGATTGTCCGGCACTCCCTAGAGAGATGACCCCAGTACCTCAGTTGAAAATGCAGAAATCACCGGTCTTCTGTGTCGCTGGCGCTGGGAGTTGGAGACTGGAGCTGTTCCTATTCGGCCATCTTGCTCCCCCCCCTGCATTTTTATTTCATGTAATATATTTTTCAGCTCCACAATTTTCTTTTTTAAAATACTTTTAATCTGTCTATTGCTTTTCATTTGGTTGCTTATTGTTTTCCTGATATTTATTTTTGTCTATTTTCTTGAAGTTCTCTGAGCTTTCTAAAAATAATTACTTTGAATTCTTTTTTAGGCAGCTTGTATATCTCCATTTCTTTTGGGTCAGCTACTGGGGATTATTACATTCTTTTTTTGGTGTTATTTCTCCTTGGTTTTAAATGGTTTTTGTTGCCTTATGTTTATGTCTGCCTATTTGAATAATGCCATAATTTGACTGTTACTGCTTTTTCCCTTTACCTGATATATCTTTTGTCTCTGATGCTTTTAAGATTATGTCTTTATTATTGATTTTTATCAGTAAGGATAAATATACCAAGGGGTGGATTTTCTTATTCTATTGATCTTTTTGAATGTGGGGACTCATGTCTTTCATCATATTTAAAAAATTCTCAACCTTTAAATATTGTTTCTGTTCTATTCTCTTAATTCCCCTTATATGAGAGCTTTTGACCAATACCACATATATCTTTCTACCCTAGATTTTGTTCTAAAGTTTTTAAAATTCAGTAATGATATAGTCTATTGATCTCAATTTGAGTTTTCCCATTCTTTCTTTTTTTGTCTTAGACCTATTGTTAAATGCATCTATGGAATTCTTAATTATTATAGTTTTCAGTTCTAGAAAATCAACTTTATTCTTTTTTATAAAATTTAATTCTCTTTTAAATGGACCATTTTAATGCATTTTGACCATCTTTTACATTACTTTTCTTAATCATTTTTGAACCATAGTTATTTTGAAGTCATTGTCTGCTTACTATTTACATCTACTTCTACTAACTATTCTTCTGTTTCATTACAAGTTCAGTAAATTTTGACTTATACTGGATATTGCAAATATGTTGCAGAGCTCTGGCTTATACTATCTTTCTCAAAAGAGTGTTAAACATTGTTTGGTAGGCAATTAAATTACCAGTGGTTCACCTTGATCTTGATGTTTTGGATTTAGTCTTCATTAAAATGGATTTATTTCAGTATTGCCCTTATGCTTGGAGATATATCTGTACTCCTAAGGCATGACATTTCTGAGGTCTTAATTAATTGTCTCTTATGTTAATAAAGTACTTCTTCATTCTGGCTGGGTATGAACTGGGTTTTAACTCTAATATCTCCCCAGAAGTCTGTGAGAAGTGGCTGGGTTTTAACTCTAATATCTCCCCAGAACTGTATGAGAAGAACTATGTACATGCTCTGAAATTTCTGCTTATCTCTTAACTTTCCAAGACCTCTTCTCTGCTAGTCTCTAGAAGTCTTGTTCTATACATATACATAATTGGTTATGGCCAAGGATCCTAGAAATATATTTAACATAAACAATGTAGATAATAATTTGCATGTGGATGTTGCTTTGCATGTGGGGAAAGAGGTGATATTCCATAAATACCAGTTTCAGGCATAAACAAAATGTTGTTGTTTCCCTTTTAATATAAACAAAAAAGTTGATACACTAGTTCCTCATACCTGTATATACTTCATAAAGTAAGCCAGTTTTCTGGAGATTGATTACTTAGCATAAAAAGAATATTACTTTTTAGAGTCTTCAAAGATAAGAAGTAGACTTTGCATTATAGTAAATTCATCATTTATTCACCAAATAAAGATTTTTAGTACTACAGACTGTTATTTACAGAATAGCATCTCTTACTCATATTGTACATACAATTTTTAGAGTTTAATGTTATAAGTCAGACATTCTTCTTGGCATTGAGAATGCAGCAGAAACCTCTCTCCCAAATCGTCAAGTTTCTAGTGATACAGACAGTAAACAAAATAAATGTGTGAAGTAAATACTATGAAAGATGGTTATGAGCAAGATTATAAGGTAAGATTAATAAGAGTAATTGAGGCCTTAGAAAATAGAGTAGATGACAAAAAATTGTTGTCTTAAAGAGTAAGAGAGTGAATGAAATAAAAAATCTTGGATGGCAGGCACACTGAAGTTCAGCGGGGATAATTTTAAATTGAAATCAGCTAGCACAAATGTGAGTTTTTTTCCAGCTATATTTACATACATCTGATGCAGGCATATGTATATTCAACTTTTCATATAAATAAAAAGTTGCATTTTACCGGAGTTGGTGCTTTTCTAATTATATGATGAAGTGAGATAAACATGAGGCTGTTGAGAGTCTATTAGATAGGAAGATAGTAATGACTGTTGAATTTGATGAAAGTAGGGAGAGATGTCAGGATACAAGGAAGAGTGAAAATGTGATATGACACAATGGATCTCCGTGGGTTGAAAAATTAATGGGTCACATGCAATAGCCCATCTTGGTATGAAACTGATTTTCACCAAGAAACACCTCTGTCTCAAGAAATGCCATTTCTTTACATATATATATATATATATGTGCTAATATGTTGATTAGCATAGATCTCTTTATATACAACATATATCAACCAAAGTCCATAGTTTACATTAGGTTCACTCTTGGCATTGTATAATCAATGGAGTTGGACAATGTATGATGACATGTACTCACCATTATAGTATCACACAGAGCAGTTTCATTGCCCTAACAATTTTCTGTGCTTCATCACTTCATCCTGCTGTCTTCCTTAAACTCTGGCAACCATGGATCTATTTACTACAAAGTGTTGCTTTTTCCAGAATGTCTTATACATGCAGTCTTACAGTCTGTAGCCTTTTCATATTGTCTTCCTTCACTTAATTTATTTATCCTCTCACCTACTGAAAGATATTATGATTGTTTCTAAGTTTTGGCAAATATAAATGATTAAAGCTTCTATAAACTTCCATGTGTAGGTTTTGTATGGCTGTAAGTTTTCAATTCCTTTGGGTAAATACCAAGGAGTGGGATTGATGGGTTGTACGGTAGAAGTAGGTTTAGTTTTGTAAGAAGCCACTAATCTGTCTTCTAAATTGACCATACCATTCTGCATTCTGACCAGCAATAAATAAGAGTTCATGTTGCTTCATATCTTTTCCAGCATTTGGTGGTGTCAGTGTTCTGGATTTTGGTCATTCTGATAGATATACATTGCTATCTCATTATTGTTTTAATTTGTATTTCCCTGATTATATATAATGTAGAGCTTCTTTACATATGCTTATGTGCCATTATTATATCTTCTTTGATGGGAAACTTGTTAGTCTTTGGCCCATTTTGTAATTAGGTTGTTCATTTCCTTATTGTTGTGTTTTAAGACTTATTTATATGCGTTGAATAACTCATGTCTTCATCAGATATGTCTTTTGCAAATAGGTTTTCTCAGTCTGTGGCTTGTCCTTTTATTTTGCTTTTGCAGAGCAGAAATTTTTAATTTTATTACATCTAGCTTATGAATTCTTTCTTTCATGGATTGTCCCTTTGGTCCTTTTGTTGCTGTATTTAAAAAGTCACTGCCAAACCCATGGGCATCTAGGTTCTTTTCTATGTTATCTTCCAGGAATTTGATAGTTTTGTGTTTTACATGTAGGTCTTTAATATATTTTGAGTTGACTTTTTGAAGGTGTAAGGACTATGTCCAGATTTTTTTGTTTAACATCTGGATGTCTAGTTGTTACAGCACCATTTGTTGAAAAGGTATCTTTTCTCTGCTGTATTGCCTTTCCTCATTTGTCAAAGATCAGTTGATTATTTCTGGCTCCTCTATTCTGTTCTGTTGATCTGTTCGGCTGTTCTTTCACCAATACCACACCATGTTGATTATAGTAGTTTTATAGTAAGTCTTGAAGTTGGGTAGTATCAGTATTCTAACTTTGTTCTTGTCCTTCAGTAGTGTGCTGGCTATTTTGCATCTTTAGCTTCTCTATATCAACTTTAGAATCAATTTGTGTGGAAACAGTTTCCATGACATAAGTTGCTAAGACTTTGATTGGAGTTGCATTGAGTCTATAGACTAAGTTGAGAAAAACTGACATCTTGACAATATTGAATTTTTCTATCTATGAACATGAAATATCTCTCCATTTATTTAATTATTCTTTTGATAGTTTTTTTCAACAAATTGGTACTGAAACAACTATAGAAAATCATGTAGTTTTACTCATATAGACCTTGAACACATTTTGTTAGATGTTTACCTAAGTATTTTATTATTTTGGTGCTAATGTAAATGGTAATGTGTTCTTAAATTAAAATTCCACTTGTTCATTGCTGGTTTATAGGAAAGTGATAGACATATATTAACCTTGTATCCTGCAACCTTGCTATAATTGTTTATTAGTTGTAGGAGGGCATTTTTAGTCAATTCTTTAGACCTTTCTAATTAGATAATCATGTCATCTGTCAACAATGACAGCTACATTTTCATTTTCGATTAATGTGTATTTTATTTCCTTTTCTTGTTTTATTGCATTAGCTAGGACTTCCACCACAATGTTGAAAAGGAGTGGTAAGAAGTGACATTTTTTGCCTTGTTTCTGATTTTAGTTTTCATTTTTAAGCATAAATTTTCCTGCAGGGTTTTTGGTAAACATTCTTTATCAAGTTGAGGAAGTTTGTCTCTATTCCTAGTTTAACTGGGTATTTTTTTCTTATCATGAAAGGTTGTTATATTTTATCAAATGATTCTTCTGCATCTACTGATATAATCATATGACTTTTCTTCTTTATCCTCTTGGTGTGATGGGTTAGATTAAATTATTTTTGAAAGTTGAATCAGCCTTGCACACCTGGCATAAATCCCATTTAGTCATGGTGTATAATTCCTTGTATATATTGCCAGATTTGATTTACTAATATTTTATTGAGAATTTTTGCATCTATGTTCATGAGACATAATGATCTGTAGTTTTCTTATAATGTCTTTGTCTGATGTTGGTGTTAGGATAATGCTGGCCCCATAGAATGAGTTAAAAAGTGTTTCCTCTGCTTTTATCTTCTGGAAGAGATTGTAGAAAGCTGTTACAATTTGTTTTTTAAATGTTTGGAATAATTCAAAGTAAGCCCATCTAGTCTTTGTGTTTTCTGTTTTGGACAGTTATTAATTATTGATTCAATTTCCTTAGTAGATGGAGGTCTGATCAGATTGCTTATTTCTTTTTGTGTGAGTTTTGACACATTGTGTCTTTCAAGGAATTGGTTCATTTCAATTAGGTTATACAATATGTGGTCACAGAGTTGTTCATAGTATTCCTTTATTATTCTGTTAATGTCCGTGATATCTGTAGTGATGTCTCATCTTTTGTTTCTGATATTAGCAATTTGTGTCATCTCTCTTTTCTTTTTTTTTTTTTTTTGAGACGGAGTCTCGCTCTGTCACCTGGGCTGGAGTGCAGTGGCCAGATCTCAGCTCACTGCAAGCTCCGCCTCCTGGGTTTATGCTATTCTCCTGCCTCAGCCTCCCGAGTAGCTGGGACTACAGGCGCCCACCACCTCGCCCAGCTAGTTTTTTGTATTTTTTAGTAGAGACGGGGTTTCACCATGTTAGCCAGGATGGTC
This sequence comes from Trachypithecus francoisi, assembly GCF_009764315.1. Classification (NCBI taxonomy): domain Eukaryota; kingdom Metazoa; phylum Chordata; class Mammalia; order Primates; family Cercopithecidae; genus Trachypithecus; species Trachypithecus francoisi. Next base: position 102,587,768 of record NW_022681456.1, on the reverse strand, counting down.
TCAATCTCCTGACCTCATGATCCGCCCGTCTTGGCCTCCCAAAGTGCTGGGATTACAGGCTTGAGCCACCGCGCCTGGCCTCTCTTTTCTCAATTAACCTAGCTTAGGTTTATTAATTTTATTGATCTTGTAAAAAGATCAGCTTTCAGCCTCATTGCTTTTCTCTTATTTATTATTTTCAATTTTATTCACTTTTTAGTCTATTTTTTATGATTTCTTCCATTTTACCCTAATTTTTATATCTTCCATTTACTTTGGATTTAATTTTCTTTTTGTAGTTTTCTAAGGTGTAAGATTAGATGGTTGATTTTTATAGTTTTCTTCTTTCTTAATACATGCATTTAATGCTATAAATTTTCCTCTAAGTACTGTTTACACTGCATCCCATAAATTTTAACAAGTGTGTTTTTACTTAATTAAAAATATTTTTAAATTTTCTGTTGATATTTCTTCTTTGGTCTATGTGTTATTTAGAAATACATGGTTTAACGTCCAGGTATTTTGGGATGTTTCACCTATCTTTTAGTTACTGATTTCTACCTTAGTTTATTTGTGGTATGAGAGAAGATATTGTATGATTTCTATATTTTTAGTTTAGTTAAGGTTGTTTTATGTACCAGAATGTGATATATCTTGGTAAATGTTCAATGTGAGAATGAGAGGAATCTGTATTCTGCTGTTGTTGGATGAAGTCGTCTATAGATAACTGTTAAATCCAAAGTATTAATGTTATTGTTGAGTTCAGTTATGTGCTTATTGATTTTTTGTTTGTTGAATTGGTTCATTTCTTTTTTCTTCTTGTTTATTTTATTTTATTTTTTGACAGAGTCTGATTGTGTCACCCAAGCTAGAGTGCAGTAGCATGATCTTGGCTCACTACAAACGCCACCTCCTAGATTAAAGGGATTATTCTGCCTCAGCCTCCTGAGTAGCTGGTATTAAAGGTGCCCGCCACCATGCCTGGCTAATTTTTGTATTTTTTTTTAGCAGAGACAGAGTTTTGCCATGTTGGCCAGGGTGGTCTTGAACTTTTGACCTCAAGTGATCCGCCTACCTTGGCTTTCAATGTGCTGGCGTGAGCGACTGCACCCAGACATGAATTTTTTCATTTCTAATGAAAATGTGTTGACGTATTCAACTATGATGGTGGATTCATCTATTTTTCTTTGCAGTTCTTTTAGTTTTACCTCACTTACTTTGACACTCTGTTGTTAGGAGCATACATGTTAGAAATTGGTATGTCTTCTTGGAGAATTTACTGTTTATCATTATGTAATGCCTTTTTTGTGTGTGTGTTTGTGTGTTAAAAATATCTATTCTACAGTTTTTTCAGTACTTTGTAATATTAGTCAAAATAGAATGAGCCAACAGAGTAAAAATGTTCAAGTTTTGGAGAAAAACATAAACGGAACTGAATAGTAAATTACCATTGTGTGTGCATCCCTACATGCTATTGCTATGTTTCCGGGTTAAATTCTAACAGGTCAGTGATGATGCAATTTAAATGCTCATCTTAAGCAGCATCTATGTGGGGCTGAAGACATTACCCTGTATTCTTATTACTAACAGACAGGAGAGATGTGCGAGTTGTTTATAATAGTATAAATACTTTGGCAATTATGAACATAGCAATGTAGGTTTCATGTGGTTTCTCTCTTGTCTTTAACAAGTGCACATCAAATCTCACAGCAACACTGACTCTTGCATGGAAAGGCCATCCCAGTTCCTGTAGTGGTAGGCTGGAGGCGGGGGCCCTGAATATGGATACCTAGATGGATTGGCATCTTCTGTGGCCAGTGAAGTTTTATACCGCATGGGACTATCTACGGAAACTGCAGGGAGGCCATGGTCCTAAAAGGGTGTGTGCTGAAAGGCTTAGTATTTTGGTAAATTGCCACGGCTAGCATCTCGGCATTACAATCATGGACCCGAGATGTAATGCCCATTTTTAATCACTGATAGTTTTTCTTGCTCTGAAGCCTGCTCTTCTTAAATTAATATAGATACTCCCCCTTTCTTTTGATTGGCGTTAGCATGGTATATTTTGCTCTATCCATTTACTTTTAATATATATGTGTCTTTATATTTAAAATGGGTTTCTTGTAGACAATATACAGTTGGGTTTTTTTCTTATTACCCACACTGACAAGCTCTGTTTTTTAATTGGTACATTTAGATCATTGACATTCAGAGTGACTGTTGATGTAATTGATTTAATATCTACCATGTTTGTTGCTGTTTCCTATTTGTTGCTCTTTCTTTCAGCAACGTACTGCAGTTTCATACTCATCAGATTAATAAACATTAATCTTAGCATGTCAGTTATACTTCTTATTCAACGTTTTGTAGTTGTTCCTCTAGAGTTTGCAATACATATATACAACTAATCCAAGTTCACTTTTAAATAACACTTTATGAGTCCATAGTTGTGTGAATGTGTTATAATAACAAACAATGGATTCGGTTTTCTCATTTTTTTATTGCTGTCATTCATTTTACTCATACATAAGCATACATATATACATAATTGGATACATTCTTGCTATTATGTGTTTGTAATAATAAATGTAATTTTTCACTCATTTTGGAAAAATTATTTATTAGATCAATTAAGAATAAGAAAAATGAAAGATCGTATTTTATTTTCATTTACTCCTTTTTTGATCATCTTCTCCTTTTTTTTTTTTTTTTTTTTTTTTTGTAGATCTGACTTTCTGGCCTGTATCATTTTCCTTCTCTCTGAAAAACTTCTTTTAACATTTCTTATAAGGTTGGTCTGCTGGTAACAAATTTCTTCAACTATTGTTTGTCTGAGAAAGTATTTATCTGTCACTTTTGAGTGATATTTTCACAGAGTAAAAAATTTCTAGGTTGATGTTTTTCATTTTTCCTCTCAAGACTTTAAATCTCCCACTCTACTCTCTTTTTGTTAGCATGCTTTCTGAGAAGAAGCTAGATGTAATTTTTATCCTTTCTTCTCTATGAGTAAGAGGTAGGATTTTCTGCCTCTGGCTTCTTTCAAGATTTTTTCTTTATCTTTAATTTTCTAAAGTTTGATTATGATATTCCTAGGTGCAGTTTTTGACATTAATTTGCTTGATGCTCACTGAGCACTCTGGATCTGTGGTTTGGTGTCTGACTTAATTTGGGATATTCTCAGTCATTACTGTGTCAGATATTTCTCCACACCTTTCTCTTTTCTCCTTCTGGTACTCTCATCACATGCATGTTGCCTCTTCCGTAGTTGTCAAACGGATTTTGGATATTCTGTTATGGTTTTTATTCAATCTTTGCTTTGATTTTTCAGTTTTGAAGGTTTCTATTGAGATATCCTGAAACTCAGTGTCCTCAGCTGTGTATAAGCTACTAATAAGCCCATTAAAGGTAGTCTTCATTTCCTTTACAATATTTTTTCTCTCAGTATTCCTTGTTTGGTTCTTTCTCAGGATATCAATCTTTGTGCTTATACTGCCCATAGTTTATTACATGCTATCTACTTTATCCATTGTAACCCCTAGCGCATTAATCATAGTTAAAAAAAAATCCCAGTATAATTCCAACATCCCTGCATATATGAGTCTGGACTATCTTGCTATACTTGCTCTATCTCTTCAAACTACATATTTACTTTTTATATGCTTTGTAATTACATTCTTGATAACCATACATAATGTGCTAGGTAAAATGGACTGTTGTTAGTAGCACTTTAGTAATGTGCTGATAAGGTGTGGGGGTAGTGGAAGTGTTCTGTTGTCCTGTGATTAGGTCTCTGCCATTTGGTGAACCTATGCCTATTGACTGTAAACTTAACAAGAGCATCTCAGTTTGTAATGCACCACTTTAGTTGGTACATTATGGCAAGAGTCAGCTGAACTTGGGTGTTTTCTGTTTTTGAAATCAGTTAGGCTCTGATAAAACCTCAGCAGGATAGGCTCTGATTGAATAATTTCTCCTAAGGGAAGACTTTACTAAGAACAGAATGCTTTGAAATATTTCAAGATGGTTCCTTTTTTCTCTCCATGCTGGAAGCATGAGGAGATTTATCTCCACTATTCACTGTGAGAACCTGGTAAAGCTCACAGCAACATAGTGCAGTTTCATACTCATTAGATTAATAAACATGAAAAATTCTGATTAATAAACATGAGAGATGTAGAACAACAGGAATGCTCATCCACTTTTGGCTGGGTTGTAAATTCATATAAACACTTTAAAAAGCAATTTGGCAATTTCTAATTGAGTTGAAGACAACACTGGTATCTCAGCCTAGACATATGCCCCGGAAAAATTCTCCCATATGTGCACAGGAATAATATATAACATTTTTAGCAATGTTATTTAAAATAGCAAAAATATGAGCATCAATGCATGCTGTCAGTGGGTACATAAATAGGTACTAGTGATATATGAAGGTGCACAGAAGCAACAAATACCTAATGATTATCTCTGAGGAGTGAAGAAAAAGGTGAGATTTGGAAAGTTTACACAGGAATCAAATGTATCTGAAATATTTTATTTCCTTAAAAGTGTTTGAAGCAAATCTGGGAAGTAGATACATGATATCATTTGGTTATTCTGCATACTTTCTGTGTGTTTAAATATTTCATAGTTTTTTTAAAAAGATATATTCAGCTAGGCTTCTGATCATCCGTCTAAGGAAAACAGAAACTTATAGGTCACATCAACACTCAGAGGGGAAATCAAACAAATCTCCTTTTGAAAAAGTCAGTGATTTCTGGGTTACCACTGGTTGTCTTAATGATCAAAACAGATTGTCATATAATCTTGATAATTACTGCATAAATAAGCAGAAGCCAATTTGGAAATAATAGGTTTTGATATGTTTGCCAGTTGTTCCCTGGGTAAATCAAAGTCCAAACCAAATAGAAAAGTTTAAAGCATGTCCACATGTCTTAAGACCTAAAAGAAAACATTTGATTTCTGTTTAGTCAAATAAGACCTTTTCTCCTTTGGCTTTTCCTCTTGCAGTGTTACATTGATAGTGTTTTTACTTCTTTGTAATGATTCACCAATAATACTTTAGGTTTTGAAAAGCAATTTCGGACAGACTAACAGTTTACTCCTTGAAAGCAACTTTTTAAAGGACCAGAACCATGATAATGAGCCCTGTAGTCTGAAGAAGGCACTCATGGCTTCTGGTTTCTGCTTCCAACTTGGAAATTGCCACTTCATCCTAACAAGTAAAAAGCTGAACAAACTGAAAAATCCATAAAAGAAGTGTGGTTAAAAGGGAAATCGATGCCGCTAAAGTTGGAGATGTAGGCAAATAGGAAAATAGCAACTTACATAAACAGATACCTCTTCAGGAACCAATACTGGGATAGGAAAACCTGAAGAGTAATTGACAAATTGTAGAAGGCTCAGCGTGGACAAATCTGAGAGATTAGAAACTCCAGAAGGGTCAATTATCAAGGGCCCTCACAATTTTGTGGGTTTTACTTTCTGGTTTCATTTGCATTTCTTTGATTACTAGTGAGAGGGTGTATCTTTGGCTAGGTTTATTAGTTATTTAAATATTCTCCTCTGTAAATGCCTTTGCATATCTTTTGCTCGTTCTCTTTTAGGTGATTTATTTATTTATTTTTTAATAAATAAGAGTTTATAAAGTGTTATTTTGCTTTACAATGAATAATGTTCCTTTAAAATGTTGGTGTGGTACAAAATAGCTTTTTAAAAATTGATTTATTTTAACTTTTCCTAGGGTGTTTTTTATTGAAATAAGGCTTTAAACTTTAATCTAGTTATTTATTTAGAGTTTCTTTCACAGCTTGTGTTTTCTGTGTCTTATTTAGGAAATTCATCCTTAACCCTAAATCATAGAGGTATTCTGTTTTATTTTTTTCTAAAGTTCTAAAATTTTGTTTGTGATATTGTCTAAACTCTGCCTAGAATTGATTTTTGCATGTGGTGTGAAATAATTAAATTTTTTTTGGACGGAGTTTACCATTTTTCATATTTTTGGAAAATCCATGATTTCTTCCTGATTTATGATTCCCATTCCTCTGTCAAAATTGAGTTTGCTTATGCGTAGGTCTGTTTGGGTATTACTTATTCTGTCATATTGGTCCATTGTCAATCTTTCCATCCTTTGTCTCTGGTCTTAGTTACTAAATATTTGCGGTAATTTTTAATATCTGGTGGAGCAAGTCTTATGATCTTTGTTCTTTAAAATTTGAATTTTAGCTATTCTTGACTCTATGGCATTCCACATGAATTTTAGGATTATCTTGGTAAATTTTACCCAAAACCACCAGAATTTAGGGGAATTGCATCAATTTTACAGATTAGTTTGAGAGAAAATGATATCCTTAAATTTGTTCACATAGAACCATAGCATCGATTTCCAATATTTTTAGGTTGATAATGTTCGTTAATTTCAACTTTTCTCCATATAGTTAATATATTTTTATTAGATTTATTTATAAGAATTTTGTGTTTTCTATTGCAAATACATTTTTTCTATTCCATTTTCTATTGTTATTATTGCATATATAGTAATGATACTACTTTTTATATGTTAATAATTTATCCAGAAATTTTGCTAAATCCTCATATAAGTTTAATAAGTTTTGTGAATATTCTGTTGGATACAAAATTCAATAGAATAGAATGATATCATCAGCAAAGAAGGATGATATTGTCTTCTTTCTAATTATGTCTTTTGAAAAATAGCTTAATATTGAAGTCACAATAGGAGGCCCTTATCTTGTTCTGATATAGTGCAAATGATTCTGAAGTTTCATGTCTTTAGATGAAGGAAGAAGGAAGTTGGAAGACATTCTGTTTAATGTCTATTTTGCTCTTACTATGCAAAGTGCTGTTTTTCTCTTTTTTTGACTTCCCACACAATACTGACATAGCAAAGTGCTTACATTATAAAATCTTTTGTTTTATGTACTTTTATTATGTAAAAGTTGCTTTTATTATGAATGATTACCTAAATGAATGTTTTCCTTCATCTACTGCATCTGTTGAAAGATCGTATGTCTTATCGCCTTCATTTTACTAATACAGTGAATAATATTAGACATTCTGATGTTTGGTTATCTAAGAATTCCTGGGATAACACTTACTTGGTGAAAGCATTTTTTTTATGCACTGGTGAATTTAGTTGCTTAGTATTAAATTTAATATCTTTGCATTTATGTTCACAAGTGTATTGGTCCATAACTCCCTTTTCTTGGACTGTATTTGCCTGGTTTTGGCATGAAGTAAATTGTAAATTCATGAAATGAATTAGGTAGCTTTTCCAATTTTTCTATTATTTGAAACAAATTTATGATATGGGGAATGCTCATTTATTGAAAGTTTGGTTAAAGTCATCTCTAAAGGTAACTGGGTCTGGTCTTTAGGATAAGGGGACTTTTAATTTCTTCAATGTTTTGTGGGGGAGTTTATTAGGTTTTCTCCTTTTCTTCCAAATTTCGATATGTTTGTTCACAGTATCTCTTATTATTTTTAAAGTCTCTATTTTCTTTTAGACTTTTTTTCTAAATGCATTTTTATTCTAAAATTTTAGAAAACAAGGACACATAGGTCCCAAATGTACATTACACAGTGCAACCACCTGTTTTCCTCACTATTTGGCAATCCAGATCAATATCTTTATTCAATCATTTTATCTTCTGATTGGTAACTTTATAAGAAAGATGGAGTCCAATTCAATGATTCTCAAAAATTTAACATTAGTCATGATCTTACAGTAATCATGAAAAATTTTTATATAAATACAGGATTTTTTCACGTGAATAGTACATTCTTGTCAAATTTAGCAAATATTACTGTCACACCATATAATCAAATTTTTATAAAACAGTTTCCAGGAAATCTGTTCCTTGTAATTAATTAGGCCATAAACTACATGGAAATGAGACAAGATCTGGAAAGTGAATGATGACAGTAGTGAGGCAATGCTAAGTGCCAGCTGCGTATGTAAACTAAATAAAGTCTTCAGAAAAAAGTGACATCTTCTTGATTAATATTCCATTACCAGACATAAACATGTCAGAATTAACTGTGGAATCTGTTTTGATGAAAAACCACTATAAATGAATAAGGCTAAGTTAGCAGGCCTTTAAACAATTTGCTTCTTGGCCAAAACAGATGCTGCTTCCTTTCTCTGATCCCCAGATGCCTATGTTTCAAATGTCTTTATAACAACGAATTGCCTATTTTTTTCTGAGACATTTTATACCACTCTCTACATTGTCTAGGAAGAAAATTCAAGGCTGCTGTTTTCCACCAACATCAAGAGAGGGTAATCCCTTTATCTTAAAATTATGACATTGATCTCATCAAGATTCCTACTCTGAAAAGTGTCGTCAATTATTTTTACTGTTACATTAGGATTATAATGATTAGGAGTACATGGTATTGATTTACTTATAATCTCTGAGAATTCCTTCGAGCATTTACATGCATGTTATTTGTTAACACAAGAAAGTAGGTTAGTGAAAATGAGTTAGAGAGCCCCTTTTATAACACTTTAGGATTTAAACCACCAAGACAAAGGCAGAGTTTATGTTAGATAAACTCTGAGGTCCCTTTCTGCTCTAATAATCATTGATTTTATGACTCTAACAGGTGATTTGCTTTCAAGTAAAGACTGTGGGGCATCTTACTATGATTTTTCTATGTAGTGGCTGAACTTTCAATTTATACTGTCACATTATTATTCTAAAGGAAAGTTCATTTAAGAATGTCTTAATTCATCTGCTCTACCTTTATTATCTTATGGATACCTTTCTATGATTTTGCCTCCCTTTCTTTGTATTTGTTGCCCTTTTTATTATTATTTTTGCGCCAGTTTTGGTGCCTTCACATTATTGTTCTCTTTTCTATTGTTTTTACCTTTCGTTTTGCTGGCATTCCTTGGAAAAAAGTGGAAAAGCATTATTTGATTTTACTAGTACTTTTAAGATGCATCTTCCTAGACAGGTTCTTAGAATGATGTACTGTAGGTAAAAAGTGGAAAAAAAAGTCAAATTTGTGTGTTCTTTCTGAAGAGCAGTTCAGTCCTATTTCTGTTGCATGATGTAGGTGAGATGATTTAATTTGATTTCATAGGGTAATATTAATTATTACTTTCTAAGCTCATTGAGAAGAATAAATAAGTTAACATGCATACTTATTTGCCATTAAGGCTAGGTTTTAATTAGTTGTCTGTACAAAATTAATTAGTTGTCTGTACAAAATTTCCAGTTTCTTGAGTTAGCACAGTGAATTGAGAGTCTTTCATGTGAACACCTATGTTGATTCATTCAGTCAGAAGCAAAATTGCATATTTCCACTCCTGTTCTAAAACCCTTGGAATTTATTTTTGCATGTATTTTCTAGTGTTTTTAAATTGTTTCTAATATAAATAAATCCTTGCCATATCTTTAGGGACTGTGGTCCTCTGAGGAATGCTGGGGTCTGGCTCAGTTTTGGTATGGAGGCTACGACAGGTCGAGAAATAGGGCTCCAAGAGAAATGGTATTTCTCTGCAAGTCATGACCTCCAGGGAGATCAGTACCTGTCATCTAGCTGAGGAGATCCATTTCATAAGACAAAGCTAGGGAGGCTGCATGGGTTTCAGGACCCAGAGGTAAACTCAGTCTTCTATATTCAACAAAATTTTGTAATTCTATTTCTCAGGGTTCCAATTTTTCCCAGTCAATGCCCTAACTTTCACAACCTTTCAACAAGAGGTGCACTGAGGTTGAGAATTAAACCTTCATTGTAGTTTAGGTGTGCTAAGTTTTCTCTGCCAGTGCTTTTTAACTACATCAACGCTGTGGATGTAAGACATAGATTTCTGAGGACATTCACATAAGCGTCCCAATTCTCTGATCATTCTTGGGACTGAGAATTAAAAACCCGGATTCTGTAATTTTCATTGTAATGTTCAATGGGCTTTTTTATAAAAAGACCACCCCATCCCACAGTCCTGTGTTTTACCTGCTATACATATTATATAAAGGCCATCACCACTTAATCCACCAACGCCACAACTTCAATTGGCATTTTATTCCAGGTGAACACAGGTAAATTTAAGTTTCCTTAGATTTTCAGTATTTACATCCTTTAATACTACCCAGATTGACATCACTCAAAACCAACCAGGTCAAATATTAACAATTACAAACTCTTGACCTTGAAAACCCGTTTCCCACAGCCGTTTCTAGTACCAAATGCTGTACGTCAAGGTTCAGTTGCAGATAATGTAAACCTCTCTGGCTAGTTTGAGAAAAAGAACAAATATAGGAAATTAGATGTTTCCAAAATAGTTGGTTCAACTAGGAAAGTAAGCTGTGAGATAGGCTTCTGGGAGAATCTCCAGAACACTGCAGTGTTGGCCTGCTACCTCTTTTTATGGTCAATAAGCTGAGGTATCAGGAAACTGCTGCCACTATTATTGCTTCAGGACCTCACTGCTGCAAGCATGATTCAAGCCAGCAAGTCAATGCCCCATGACCAGCTTGCAATACGCATAAACACAGTCAACTGGGCACTGAGCAGAAAGAGCAAACATTTCCATAATTGTGCTGGTAGGCAGGAGGAGCAGAAGTGTGGCCTCCACTTCACTTCCACTTTCTGACTTTCAATAATGTACCTTCAGATTATATCCTTCTGAATATATTTATGCCTGTCACATCTTTTATAACCAGTATTGAACAGTAGACCAAAGTTTATTTAACCACTCCCATAAGGAGGGACACTTAGGTTGTTTGTATTTTTTGTTAATATAAAAAATGCTGAAATGAACACATTTGTAGGAGCCTTCTTGGCCACACGTTGAATGTTTGTAGGCAGCATGGAAATGAAGTAGTAGAATTTCTAAATCATAGGGCGTGCTCATTTTCAACTGGAATAGATAAACCAAATCATTAAATTGCCTTCCTAGGCTACTGTTCCAATTTACTTTTTATCCATAATGTTTAGCAATGTCTACTTCTACAAATCCTAAACAATATTTGATATTATCAAAAGTTTTAAAATTTGCTAATTTTGAGAGTAAAAAGATGGCCTTATTTAAATTTTCATACACCCAATTATAAGTGAGATTGAGCATCTTTTTAATTTAACGTTTTTATTTTGCCCAGTTTATGACCTATGCTCCTTATCTTTTATTCATTTTACTTTTCTTTTTCCTTTTGATTTGATTTGCCATTAAATAATCTGGACAGTAATTATTTATGCCTTTTAATTTTTATGACTTGTTTAGGCAGGACTATCTTCCCTGACGTCATAAACATAGTCTTCTGTATTTCCTTGTTTTATTTTTGTGGCTTTGATTTTTATGTTTTGATTTTTAAGTCATTATTGTTTTTTGAATGCTGTGACGGGATCTAATCTTATCCACTTATTACAGTAATTAGCCTCTTATCTTGATGTCATTTATTGAATAGACTATGCTGACTTCAAATGCTAATTTTCTCATGAATTAAACTTTTATATATATAATATATATAAAATATACTTATATATATAAATATATAATATTAAATATTATATATTTCTCATGAATTAAACTTTTATATATCTTTTTCTGGCTTTCTAATCAATTCCACTGAATAATTCTGTAAAATCACAACCCTATAGTAATTTTTATAGCTTTAAAATATATTTTTATGTCTTATAGGCTAGTGTTCCCCCTTATTAGTCTTTTCAAAATTATGTTAGCTATCTTATTCTTTCATAAGAATTTCTTGTTATACCTTAGCATTTCCATAATATATTATTTTTGGAGTTTGATTGGGGTTGCATGGATTTACAGATTAATCTATATATTTATAACATTACATCTGTAACTTAGTATAGCTCTCCTATGTCTTTTAGTATGGTTTTAATTTTAGCTCAGAAAAGATTTAAATTTCTTGTTAGTTTTTGTGTTGGTCAAAGTAAGTTATTCTAGCTACTGTGACAAGCAGTTACATTTTCTCGTTCACATCACAGTGCAGTGTGGTCCAGGCTGAATGGTGTTAGGCTTCACCCAGTCATTCTGGGAGCTTGGACTGACGGATGCTCTGCCATGATCAACAAGAGACTCCCAGGTTGTCCTGTGTCTTATTATCTAGCAGGAAATCAGAACAGAGAGAGCATATGTAAAGAATAATTCAGGACAGTTTGAGACTGGCCTTGGAAATAGGATACATAACAGTTGTCTACATTCAGAACTTGCTTCACGTTGCTGACAGAGAGGCAGGGAAGGTAGTCTTCACGTGAGTCGAGGAGGAAATTAAAATGATTTTGGTGAACTCATAAAATTATCTTCTCAACTTAATGATAAAGTCCTAGATAATCGACTGAGAAATGATTAAAACTAGAGAGAGCTCAGTAAGGTAATTGAAACCAAGATTAGCTTACAAAAAGAAATCATCCTTTTACATATTAGTAATGACCAATAAGAAAATATGATAGCTGATATGACAAATAATTTTCTTCCTGTGTTATTATATTATTTCCAAATAGTAAATGTTTTGGCTTTTCCTTTCTAATTTTTTGAACATATATGTTTATTTTCAATTTTACATTTAAATACTGGAATATCTCACGATATTAAATGGAATAGGACTCACTCTCCTATTTGTGATAGTAAAATTGCAACTGGTTAAAAAAAATTCCTGGATTGGGAGGCTGAGATGGGCGGATCATGAGGTCAGGAGATCAAGACCATCCTGGCTAACACGGTGAAACCGCGTCTCTACTAAAAAATACAAAAAACTAGCCGGGCAAGGTGGCGGGCGCCTGTAGTCCCAACTACTTGGGAGGCTGAGGCAGGAGAATGGTGTAAACCCAGGAGGCGGACCTTGCAGTGAGCTGAGATCCGGCCACTGCACTCCAGCCTGGGTGACAGAGCAAGACTCTGTCTCAAAAAAAAAAAAAAAAAAAAAAAAAATTCCTGGAATGCCGGTGGCTGAATTTCTGAAATGTTTGTCTTGATGGAACTTCTCACTTCATAATGGAAGACATGATTTTGAGATCATGCTGCTGATAATGCCACTCTACTTGTGTGTCTGTGTGCTTTCTCTTTCCAAAGAGACAATTTTCTTACTACTGATGTGGATTCAACACTTGTTTATGCCTAAAGGTTTCTAGAAATTAAGTTTTTATTTTGTTATGGTTTTAAAATACAACAGTTAAATACGAGTCGTAGTGATAATTTAAATGCAGACAGATTAATTTAGTATTCCCATTAGAATTGTTTCTGTATTTTAGTTGTCCACATGGCCTATAGGCTACCAAAGTCTATTGTAGAAATTATTAGTGTTGTTATTACTTTTTATTGTTGGTGTAAATAGTAAAATTTGCATGTGAGGAATGCAGAGTTCAAGCTCTTCTTTCACCATTTGTCATGTATTGAGCCAGCTACTTAATTTTTCTTGCCTTGATTCAATTTCTGAAGAGACTAAAAACATTTTTCCTAACCAAATGATGTGAGCTGAACAGATGTTTTTCTGTCCCAGTTTTTATGGCAAACTCATTTTTCCCCAATTTTTTACTGCCAGTTTTAGTACTGATAACTTCCCAAATTTTGCCTCCAGGACTGGTCTCCTTACAGAGATCCCACTGCTCCATTTGAATGAAAGCCAAACACTTCAAATACACTTTGTCTCTTATCTCAGCTTTAATCCTGTTGCTGTGTTCTCAGTCTGTATATACAGCATTACAATTTGCTGTGTTGTTCAAGAGGGAAAACCTGGAGGTACCCATGGCTTGGCCTCCACTCTTCCTCCACTTCTAATTATTCATCCCAGCTTAGAAAAATGTCTAGTCTGATGTTCCATTGCATCCCAACAACCACCAGGTGAAAGAAGACATCTCATCTGTCACTGGATCTACTGCAATAGCTTCCTAACTTACTTCCCTGCTACCTTTATTGCTGCTAGCATTGCTTTGCTGTCTTACTGAGTCTACAGAAGTAAACATGCTACCTGCTCCAAACCCTTCTATTGGTCTCCATTGCCCCCATATGAAAGTCATGCGCTTATACTTTCATTCAACAATATTGAGACCCTGATGGGCGGCTGGTACCATGTTGGGGCTCCTACTTTCCTCTCTTTGGCATGTAAGAACTCTGATAATCTGACCCCTTTTGAACGCCATCTCCAGACACTCCTCTCCTCTCACTCCAGATTTCTTTCACAGAAAACTGCATTTTAAAAAATTGATAAACTCGGGCACGGTGGCTCACGCCTGTAATCCCAGCACATTGGGAGGCCGAGGCAGGTGGATCACCTGAGGTCAGGAGTTCAAGACCAGCCTGACCAGCATGGAGAAACCTCCATCTCTATTAAAAATACGAAATCAGCTGAACGTGGTGGCACATGCCTGTAATCCCAGCTACTCGGGAGGCTCAGGCAGGAGAATTGCTTGAACCGGGGAGGTGGAGGTTGCAGTGAGCTGAGATCACGCCATTGCACTCCAGCCTGGGCAACAAGAGCAAAACTCTGTCTCAAAAAAAAAAAAAATAAAAATAAAAATTTTTGATAAACTAATTTTTGAGCAATTTTAAGTTTACAGAAAAATTTAAATGCAGAGCATGCCCATATATACCCTCGGACAGTTTCCCCATTATAAACATTTTTGCATTAATATGGCATATCCATTACAATTGATGAGCTGATATTGATACATCATTATTAACTAAAATGTTCACATTAGGGCTCACTCTTTATATTGTACATTCTATGGGATTTGACAAATGTATGATGACTAGTATATTAGTCTGTTTTCATGCTGCTGATAAAGGTATACCTGAGACTGGGTAATTTATAAAGCAAAAGAGATTGAATGGACTCAGTTCCACGTGGCTTGAGGAGGCCTCACAATCATGGCAGAAGGTGAAAACACATCTTACATGGCAGCAGACAAGAGAGAATGAGAACCAAGCAAAAGGAATTTCCCCTTATAAAACCATCAGCTCTCGTGAGACTTATTCACTACCATGAGAACAGTATGGGGGAAAACACCCCCATAATTCAGTTATCTCCCATCAGGTCCCTCCTGTAACACATGGGAATTATGGGACCTAAAATTCAAGATGAGATTTGGGTGGGGACACAGCCAAACCATATCAACTAGTATCCACCATTATAGTATCACACAGAGTTATCTTATCACCTTAAAAACTCCCTGTGCTTTACCTATTTCCTTCCTTTCTCAAGTTCCTGCCAACCACTGATCTTTTTATTGTCTCTATAATTTTGTCTTTTTTTGGAATATCATACAGTTGGAATCATACAATATGTAGTCTTTTTATGTTGGCTTCTTTCACTTAGCAGTATACATTTAAGTTTTCTCCATGTATTTTTATAGCTTGTTAGTTTATTTCTTTTTATTGCTGAATAATCTTCCATTGTATGCAGGTGTGTACCACAGATTGTTAATTTATTCATCTGTTAAAGGACATTTTGGTTGCTTTCAGGTTTGAAATAAAGCTGCTATAAACAGTTATGTGCAGATATTTATGTGGAACTGTCTGTTTGCACATTGCTATAAAGAAATACTTGAGAATAGGTAATTTATAAAGAAAAGAGGTTTATTGGCTCACAGTTCTGCAGGCTGTATGGGAAACATGATGCTGGCATCTGCTTGGCTTTTGGGGCGGCCTCAGAAAACAGATAATTATGGCAGAAGGAGAATGGGGAGCAGGCATTTCACATGGCAGGAGCAGGAGCAAGATAGAATGTGGGATGAAGGAGAGGCTACACACGTTTAAGCAACCAGATCTCATGAGAACTAGCTCACTATCCACCATCCTGAAGAGAGTACCCAGGGAGATGGCGCTAAACCATTCTTGAGAAATCTGCCCCCATGATCTAGTCACCTCCCACTAGGCCCCACCTCCAACACTAGGGATTACAATTTGACATGACATTAGATGGGAACATAGATCTGAACCATATCAGGAACTATTACATTTTCCACGCCTTCGTACTTTCAGACTTCTTTCTTCCTGAAATGTCATTCCCCCTCTTAACCCCTTGCCAAGTTTAATTTTATAACTTAAATTTAGTTTAGCAAATACTTATTGAATAAATTCTACAAGCCAGGTGCTTCTATTAAATAGTTAGGAAATAATTGGGAACCGGATAGGCATAGTCTAGTTCTATTTGCAGAGACAGGCAATTAATATGTGGTTACAGTGGAATATGTTAGTACTATGATGCTGTTGGAACTTAAAAGAAGTTGCTAACCCATCTTTGCAGACTGAGAGAGACTTTCAAAGGAAATCTGACTGATCCTTCAGGACCCAAGTCCTAATATCTGCTACTGAATAAAACACTCAGACTTGTCCTGTGCTGTTTGCAACCACTCTCCCATCATCCTTTATGTTTTTTTTCACTTCCTTTCAGTATCAGTTTCTTTGACCAACCTTTTTGTCTCCTGACCCCAAGACTTGATGTCTTTCCCTTCTCATGTGATCTAAGCATCCTCACTCAGTCTGTATTTTAGTATGTATCACATTGTGACATTGTGGTGTAACAAACTGTTATGATTATAAACTTGTGTGTCTCTTTTACCAAATTGTAAGTGCCCTGAGAGCAAGGAGGGGATTTTGTTTTGCTCATTTTGTATCCCCAGAGTCTAGGACTTTGTTTAATACATAGTATCTGCTAAATATTTGATAAATAAAAAACATTAATAACCAAAAACATTTGTAAAATACAAAACATTATATGTAATTATTCAAGTAGTGGTAATATAGAAAACTTTTAAAAAACTGTATCTAGTATCTATTATATATTGCCACTCCTGCCTGAGTTTAAACTAAAACCAGGAACACACATGTTTTTTTGCAGTTTTCTACTAACACAAAATTTCATGGACATTTCTCTTAGAGGAAACTTGTAGGATTGGAATTCCAACCAAATATGAATAGTGAAAAAGAGATTCAAAATAAGACTTACACATGCAAAGACATTTTATCATAACTTCTATGCCAGAACACACAGATTTTATTTATAAAATAGCTTAGTTTTCAAAAATACGGATTCTGAGATTATTTTGACAGCATCGTATTTTGTAATGGAATTATTAAAACAGAGGTGAGATACTATTTCTCTCTTTAAAAACTGCTGTCTTGTTTATACGCTCGGTCAAAGTTCAGTGTTTTCATTCTCATCTTTTCCTTTTCATACATTTTTATTTTCTGTGTTGCTTATATTCCAATTACTTTTTCCCAAAACATGTTCAATTGTCTCTTTTATATTGAGTGGAAAACACAAATGAAATATGGCTTTTTATTGATTAGTACATGCAATTTTTGAAAGGCATTTGGAGACTGTATGAAAGAATACATTTTACATATCTACCTAAGACCATTTTTCAGATTTACCATCAATAAGCAAATTAATGAATATTTCCTTACATGAAGATCACTCAGTGCATAAATCTGATTTTTCTTTTCTTATTATTATACTTTATGATCTAGGGTACATGTGCACAACGTGCAGGTTTGTGACATAGGTAACATGTGCCATGTTGGTGTGCTGCACCCATTAACTCGTCATTTACATTAGGTATATCTCCTAAAGCTATCCCTCCCCTCTCCTCCCACCCCACAATAGGCCCCGGTGTGTGATGTTCCCCTTCCTGTGTCCAAGTGTTCTCATTACTCAACTCCCCGCTGTGAGTGAGAACATGTGGTGTTTGGTTTTCTGTTCTTGTGATAGTTTGCTGAGAATGATGGTTTCCAGCTGCATCCATGTCCCTACAAAGGACATGAACTCATCCATTTTTATGGCTGCATAGTATTCCATGGTGTACATGTGCCACATTTTCTTAATCCAGTCTGTCACTGATGGACATTTGGGTTGGTTCCAAGTCTTTGCTATTGCGAATAGTGCCACAATAAACATACACATGCATGTGTCTTTGTAGCCCCATGGTTTATAATCCTTTGGGTATATACCTAGTAATGGGATGGCTGGGTCAAATGATATTTCTAGTTCTAGATCCTTGAGGAATTGCCACACTGTCTTCCACAATGGTTGAACTAGTTTACAGTCCCACCAACAGTGTAAAAGTGTTTCTGTTTCTCCACATCCTCTCCAGCACCTGTTGTTTCCTGACTTTTTAATGATCACCATTCTAACTGGTGTGAGATGACATCTCATTGTGGTTTTGATTTGCATTTCTCTGATGGCTAGTGATGATGAGCATTTTTCCATGTGTCTGTTGGCTGCATAAATGTCTTCTTTTGAGAAGTGTCTGTTCATATCCTTTGCCCACTTTTTGATGGGGTTGTTTGTTTTTTTCTTGTAAATTATAAATCAGATTTTTCAAATCTGTGTATGAGCTTCTGAAAATTAAGAAAAATAAAACAAACAAAAATAGACAAAAGCAAAACAGCAAAATGTTATTCCTGCCTAGTCATCATATATGGAATTCTACCTCTACACATGCCCTGCTCATATGCCCAGAGCATCCACGCACCCTCTCGGTGTCCTACTTATATGACAGAAATTAAAAGAAAATAACAGAAGAAAAGGTACAATTCATGAAGCATAATGATTTGTAAAATTTAATTTCTTCCTAAAAGAAGGAGTAATTATTAAATCCAAAAAATAGGAGTGGAACACCATAAAAGAGAAATACCTGAAGAAGTAGAAGTCTTTATAATTAAGTGCACAAAAACATTAAAACATTTTTTGGAATATAAGTTTGAAGATATTTCAGAGAATATAGAACAAAAAGGCAAGGGGATGAAAAACATAAAGTCCAATTTTTAAAAATGAGGAATTGGTACCTCCAAATAGTACCCAAGTTGAAGAATTGTATAAAAATACCTCTGTCCCCAAACATCTTTCTCAAGAAGCTACTACACACATTGTTTCACTAAAACAAGAGACCAAGTCAGGACAGAGGAATATATGGAATCTGAGAAACAGAAAAACTCATGAATCAGTGAGACATGAAAGGATTTTTCAGGATATAGCTTAGCCAAAGGGTAATCCCACATAACATAAATGCCTCAGATCTTCAGAGTAAGTAGTCCATGTAGAATCAGGACAGAGAGACCCAAAAGGGACTTTATAAGAAAAAAAGAAGCTGAGATAATCAATAACTTAATGCATATGGCTATTTTGAGACAAGGTATACAATCCATTCCTTTCATTATTTTGGAAGAATTAGTACTAGAATCTCAGCATTCAGTCAGGGAAACACAACCACTATAAGTGTTCAAGGATAATTATAGGCTTAAGTCATACACAGTGTAGAAACTGGGAATGTGAAGTGTGGAAGGGGCAATAGGAGAATTAGAGAATTAAGCCACTAACCAGCCCCCCAAAAGCCCTGGAACAGGTGGATAAGTTGGAGCTTGTAGGAAAATCTGAGACGCCAAGTATGTCCAGCTGCTGAAGGGGATTTCCCAAAGGGGAGCTTGTGGAGAGGTCTATGGGAAGCTCTTAGCTCTGTATATCTGACAGTGGGCTTGAAGTCACTATAGGTGAGCAGAACCAGGGTCCAGAAGCACTGGACAGGGAGTGGAGGAGAGCAAACTCGAGGCACCTCTGTATTTGTGATATGGTTTAACTCTGTGTCCCCCACCCAAATCTCATAGCTGAATTGTAATACACAATGGTGTGGGAGGGATCTGGTGGGAGGTGATTGAATTATGAGGGCAGATTTCCCCCTTGCTGTTCTCGTGATAGTGACTGAGTTCTCATGAGATCTGATGGTTTGAAAGTGTGCAGCACTTTTCCCGTTGCTCTTTCTCTTTCCTCCTCCTCCACCATGTGAAGAATGTGCTTGCTTCCCTTTTGCCATTCCACCATGATTGCAAGTGTCCCGAGGCTTCCCCAACTATGCCTCTTGTACAGCCTGCAGGACTGTGAAGTCAATTAAACCTCTTTTCTTCATAAATTAACCAGTCTCAGGTATATCTTTATAGCAATGTGAGAATGGACTAATACAATTTGTCATAATTCTGTCCACAAAAAGATACTTGGAAAGCATATTCAGTGCTTCATCTCCACCTCAAAAATCTTGCACAAATTTCTCTTTTAGCCCATTCTAACCTGGAACTATACAGAAAAATGAATTCTGGGAAATATTTCCCAAATTAAACAAGTTAGCAACAGAGCAATTCAACATATGTAGATAACAGAGGCTAAAATAGCAAATTAAACAAACAAACAAGCAACAACAACAACAAAAAAAACAATTCTAGGCAACTGTTGACTCCAGGGTAAGAAACTTCCATATGAGAAACAAATATAGCATTTCTCATAGTTCCTCTCTGAATAATATTAACATCATCATCATAACACAATCTGGCATATTGATGTAACTGCAAATCATAGCTACATTGAATGGATGGGAAGAAGGAGGATATTTGTGTGGGGAGTCACTCTGTCTCCCAGGCTTGAGTGCAGTGGCATGACCTCAACTTACTGCAACCTCTGCCTCCCAGGTTCAAGCGATTCTCCTGCCTCAGCCTCCCAAGTAGCTGGGATTACAGGCACCTGTCACCATGCCTGGCTAATTTTTTTATTTTTATTTTTAGTAGAAATGGGTTTCACCGTGTTGGTTAGGCTGGTCTCAAACTCCTGACCTCAGGTGATCCACTTGCATCCATCTCTCAAAGTGCTGGGATTACAGGTGTGATCCAGCACCCAAATCAGTGAAGGAAATATCATGAGAAAAATAGGGACTGAGAAAACATCATAGGCAGTAAAACATTTCTGATTCCTTAGAGTAAAATTACAATAAACGAGTACCATTAAACTCTTAGGGGAAACAACAATTTCATCCAATCTATGAGTAAAATCCATTTGCAAATCACTAGTTAGAATTTACTTACTTTGTAAAACAATAGAATACATGCACAATTATAATAATTTTTAAATGCCTTTTTGTGATCCTATTAATAGCCCATCACAAAAAATTAAACATGAATTACTCAATTGCCTTAGAGCAGTAGCTAGCTCACAATTAGCTAACACATTGGTTTGTGCTGTTTGCAATTTTGAGGGTGACTTGTTAACTAATACTGAACATATACTATGTTTTAATTAAACTTAACTAACCACTTAAGAAAAACCTTCTCTTAGTGATAATTTCAGGTATGCAAACAAGTTCTTGAGAAGTCTGTTATTGAAATAACTACCGGCTTAGTCCAATTGGTAGTGATATTTGAGCTTAATGTTTTTGGGATAAATGCATTAACTAATCAAATAATTGGTCTAGCATGAGTTGAATCTAATGTTTAAAGTTTTCAAGGAAAGTGTGAAAAAGGATACAGGATTAGAATATACTCTAAGACAGGAGTATTTCCAATAAGGGGACTTAATTCAGTGAGCAGGAACAAGGTACTGTAATACTATTCTGTAACTACTCATAATCAATATGTTGGTTGATGAGCAATTTCAGATTGTGATCTATGAATTTTGAGTCAATGTGAGCATTTTAGGGATTCTAGTCATTAGGTTAAACATTCTTAGAAAGACAGGATATATTTGGACACTGACAAGTTTCAATTCTTGATTGAGAATCTTCAAGATTTTATAAGAGTGTGAACCTTTAAATTCCACTGAGATGCACCCTTGTACTCTTCAAGTCAGGGTAAAACAGTGAGCTAATCTGTAGATGGTAGAGGAGAGACAGAGAGAGAGAATAAAATAAACATTCAGAGAGAACTAGAGTATACAAAGAAAAAGAAAAAATGGCTGCTTGACTCTGAAGGATTTCCAGTTTTTTGTCCTACTTTAAGAAGCCATACTCTGTGTCCTGTTCTTGAATTCCATAGCTAGGCAAATATCTTTCCAATATATCCCACCTCAGCAACACCTCAGTGATCCACTGTCCCGATTTGCCCAGAACCTTCCCAATTCTAGCAATGAAAGTCCCACATTCTTGGAAATCCTTCAGTCCCAGATAAATATGGAAATCCTTCAGTCCCAGATAAATATAAGATTACGGTCACCATAATCTGCGTATTTTCCTAGTAAGCTAATGTAATGTGGGTTTTAACTACCAACCAGGAAAGCCTTGATTAAGACAGATGCTTTTAAGTTACATGCAACTGATGAAGGCCTATTGCGTCCAAAACCTCTGTTACGCGTCTTACCTGCTGCTTGGTTCTATTATTCACAACTCAGTAAATGACGAAGCATGAGCAGGAGAGTTGGCATAAGCAGAGAGGAGTGAATTTTAAGTAAATCAGGCAGTTACTTCAGATTGGGATGATCTGTGTTGAAAGGAATTATTCCCCCAAAACATATTCATTAAAATATGTTGCAATTTTTAATATCCTCTGAGTTACAACATTTAGTCACAAAGTTGTTTTAAGACTCCAAATTTTACCAAGCAATTCACTGTACTGAAATAATGCTCTTTCCTTTCACAGCCTACAATAAAGTAAATGTTTTGCTCATATATGTGTATGTATGTGTATATATATATATATATATATATGCTTAATCAGGGAAGTTATGCTTCATAAGTTGATTTGCTACCTTTGAAATTGGGTGTCAATATTTGCAGCTGATACAGTTTAATGACTGCATGATCTGCAAAAGAGGTCACTGAATGCAAGGGAGGTCAATGCCATAAAAAAGCTGAGGAGATGATTACTTAAGAAATGACAACAGCAACAGCCTGAGCAGCAGCAGAGAGACCACCCAGAGAGGCTGCCTGTCAGCTGTGGCTGCCCCCACCCACACCCAGTTTGAGAAAAGAAATGATGACAGCCTAGTGAAGAGGCACAACCCTCACCAATAAAAAAGACTGTCAGCAGCTTTGCGGATGGGCTCAGAAAAGCCTCTTAGCCTATAAAACACTTATCTCTCCTCCAATATCCCTAGCTTTCTACATCTTTATTAGGGTTATCAGTAAATGAAGAGCAGGGGGAGTATGAAAAAAAATACGACTCATGGGGATGTCTTGTATCCATACAGCTCTTCAATGAACGTTTTCTTTGATCCTCTCAACAAAGTGTTGAAAGGCAAGGGAGTGGAATTATAATTATTCTATTTTGTAGATCAGAAATAAGGAGAGTTCTGTGGTCTTGCTCAACTGGTTAATACCACAATTTTATTACTATTAGCTAATGTTTATTGAGCAATATGTATTAGACACTGTGTGAGCTAAGTACTTTAAATGGATCATTTCATTTGCCTTCAAAGAACCATTCGGGGTAGATAATATTATTTTCCTTTCTTTTTTTTTTTTTTTTTTTTTGAGATGGAGCCTTGCTCTGTTGCCCAGGCTGGAGTGTAGTGGCTCTATTTTGGCTTACTGCAAGCTCCACCTCCCGGGTTCACGCCATTCTCCTGCCTCGGCCTCCCAAGTAGCTGGGACTACAGGTGCCTGCCACCGTGCCCGGCTAATTTTTTGTATTTTTCATAGAGACGGAATTTCACCATGTTAGCCACGATGGTCTCAATCTCCTGACCTCGTGATCCACCCCCCTCAGCCTCCCAGAGTGCTAGGATTACAGGTGTGAGCCACCACGCCTGGCCAATATTATTTTTCTTAATGTACAGATGAGAAAACTTGGGCTCAGGGGGTTATAACAAGTTGTTGAAGAAGTAGAGCCAAAATCCAGGCCTGGAGTCTAGAATCCATACTCTCCACCTTGTTTTGACTCTATAATAGAAATCAATACTTTTGAATGCCTATTGCTTGAGTTATTTTGCATTTTAGGAATTTTGCCATCAATGTTTTAGACTCTTGTTAATGAGATTAGGCTAATTACTTCAACATTTATCTAACAGATTTATTTAGTGCTTAATATGTGCCAGGCACGGGTACAGATTTTGAGAAAATATTCACTAAAACACAGGCCACGTTTTCTATGTAAAAATGGTTAAATTCTTTGCTTTTCTTTAATCTTTCTTAATTAGTTATTCAAGGATGCTATTTTTCTTCCTACATGGAAACTCCCATATACACATTGTGGAGCAATAGTAGGAATCATCGGGCTTAAGAAACATTGGCAAGAGGTTTGGAGTCCAGAGACTTTTAATAAATATGCATAGAACAAAGACAAAGGACTTGTCAGACAGTAAAATGAACAGTGTTAGGGAGAACACTTATCCTCCACTGCCCATATTGCTCTGTGGAAGAAATCTCCATGAGTGTAACTCTTTTGACCTTTCGTTGCCCCATTTTCATTCTTCTCCAGATCTGAGTTTGGTCAAAGGAATTGGAAGTATAGGGCTTAATCTCTTCTGTATTCGGCTCAGAGTCTTGTGGCCTGCAGAGAAGGTGCATATGAGTCACACCCTCTCTGCAGGTGGGGCACGTTCTGGGGAGGACTGCTGATGTCCTGTGCTCTCTGTGAGTAGTAAGTAAGCTTGCATATTCAGCGATGGAGTGTCATAAACCCATTAGGCTTAAAGCTGATGCTCATTCTCTAATGAGTGGTATCTCTAGTGAGGGAGCAAACTGACAGATAATTCTGATGTATCATTTATAATTCCAGAGAAGATATAAATCCATTGATTCTCCTCTGCCAATTGTTTGGATTTAATAAAAAGTATCTCTTTATCTTCCAAATTTAGACAAAATTCAGAAAAACAAGCAGGAGTGAGAGATTAAAATAACTTTTTATCATAAGCACTAGAGATACCACTCTACTAATTTCCAGCACACAATAAGTATATTCCAAATCCTTAAAAGGTGCCCAATAAATGTTTGTTCATACAGAAAAGAATGGGATTCAGGTCTCATTTGTAATATGAAGGGTTTGCATTCAATAATTTCTCAAACTCCCATTCAGATCATCCTGAAATTTTAATGAGAGATGGATGGGGTTAAAAAAATGCAAGTAGGACTTCTACTTCCAGTAAAGATAGAGTAACAGGGACTGAATTAAATGCTCTACCTTAAACAAGTAGAAAACTGGTCAATATACATGAAAGAAAAAGTTTTCAGACATTGGACAATAGGTAATTACACAAGATGATCCCTATAATTGCACCAGCTTATAGGCTATGAGTTTGAAATAGTCTATTAGTTAGGGTTCTTTAGAGAAACAGAACCAAGAGAATGTGTGTACATATATAGAAAGGAATTTATTATAAGGAATTGGCTCATGCAATTCTGGAGGCTGGGAAGTTCAAAATCTGTAGTCTGTAGACTGGAGACCTGGGACAGCTGATTGTGAAGATAAAGTCCAAAAGCCATTTGCTGGAGAATTTCCTCTTGCTCAGGCAGGCCAGTCTTTTTGTTCTATTCAGGCCTTCAACTGATTGGCCTTCTTCTCTTTGGGCCTTCAACACATTGTGGAGGACAATCTGCTTTACTCAAAGTTCAGCAATTTAGATGATAATCTCATCTCAAAGCCTTCAAGAAAAAGACCCAAATGCAACTTTCAGCAAACAAATGCTGAGAGAATTCACTGCTATGGAGAATATAAAAGGATGTTCTTTAGGAAGTAAGATTATTTTATAGATATTTGGATCTAAACATGGAAAAGAGTAGTGCTAGAAACAGTAAATATATGGGTAAAAACATTTTTTCTCATTTTTAATTTCTTTAAAGAATATTGACTATTTAAAGCAAAAGTAATAACAATCTATCATAGAATTAATAGCACATATAGAGGTAAAATGCATGACAACAATAGCATAGAGACCAGGAAGTGGAAGGGAATGTATAGTATTGTAAGATTCTTATACTGTGTGTAAATGAGCATAATATTATTTGAAAGTAGATTTTGATAAGTTAAAGATGTATGTTTTAAACCTGATTGCAACTACAAAAACCAGCCAAACAAACAAACTTCTACAGCTAATAGAACAATAGAAAAGAAAACAAAATAGAATGTTTTTGTCCTTCCAACTTTTAAGTTCAGGGGTATATGTGCAAGTGTGTTACATGGGTAAATTGCCCATCACTGAGGTGTGGTATACAAATGATTTCATTACCCAAGTAGTGAGTATAGTATCTGAAGGGGTAGGTTTTTTTAGTTTTATTTTTTATTTTTATTTTTATTTTTTTTAGGGAGAGTGAGACTCTATTACCCAGGCTAGAATGCAGTGACTTGATCTCAGCTCATTGCAACTTCCACCTCCTGGGTTCAAGGGATTCTCCTGCTTCACCCTCCCAAATACCTGGGATTACAGGTATACATCACCATGCTCAACTATTTTTTTTTTTTTTGTATTTTTAGTGGAAATAAGGTTTCACCCTGTTGGCCAAGTTGGTCTCAAACTACTGACCTCAAGCAATCCACCTGCCTCTTCCTCCTAGAGTGCTGGGATTAGAGATGCAGACTACCACACTGGGCCCTGATAGGTAGTTTTTTGATGCTTATCCTCTTCCCACATTTCACCCTGAAGTAAGCCCTGGTGACTCTTGTTTCCCTCTTTGTGTCTGTGTCACTCAATGTTTTAGCTCCCACTTATAAATGAGAACATACAGTATTTGCTTTTCTGTTCCTGTGTTAATTTGCTTAGCATAATGGCCTTCAGCTGCATCCATGTTACTGAAAAGGACATGTAAGAAACTTACTCTAAATAGAAAAATACGGCTAGGTTAAACACGAATTATAGACAAAGATATCCCATGCAAAAACTTATCCAAAGAGAGCGTGAATGACTATATTAATTAATGTCAATGTAGATTTCAGAACAAGAAATATTATCATAGATTAATGGGAATACTTCACAATAATAAAGGGATAAATTTATCATAAACATCTTAAATGTATATGCTACTACTAATTTCAAAATACGTGAAGGAAAAACTGGTAGAACTAACAGAAGAAACAGATAAATCCACAATTATAGTTGAAGATTGTAACATTCTTATCTCAGTAATTTTTAAACAAGCAAATAGAAAATTGTAAGTTTATAGAAGACTTGAGTAACAATATCATCAATACAGGACACAAAAGCTGCTAAGTAACACATTTGTTCACAAATATACACATACCACATTTTAGGCCATAAAACATATCTCACTAAAGTTAAGATGATTGAAATCATATGGATCACAAAGGAAGTAAACTAGAAATCAATAATGAGAAAGATACATGGAGAATCCCCAGTCAATGTATGGGATGCAGCAAAAGCAGTACTCAGAGGAAAATGTTTCTGTCAGTTCTGGATGCTATAACAAGAACACCATAGACTAGGAGACTAGTGACTAAATTTGTCACTTGAGTAAATGACAAAATGTCATTTGACTAAATGACAAAATGTCATTTGACTAAATGACAAACATTTATTTCTCATAGGTCTGGGGGCTGGGAAGACAAAGTTCAAGATGCTAGCTGATTCAATGTCTGATGAGGGGAATCTTTCTGGTTTGCAAACAGCTAGATTCTCATTGTATCCTCACATGTTCTGAAGGGAGGGGGAGAAAGAGAGAGCACATACTTTATGTCTCTTCTTACAAATGCACTAATCCTATTCATGAGGAATCCATCTTTCATCAAATTACCTCTTAATACCACCCTACTACTCTTTAATACCATTACGTTAGGGGTTGGGATTTCAACATACAAATTTTGCAAGGACACAAACATTTAGTTTATAACATGAAATAATGCTAATATTAGAAAAGAAGAAAGGTCTCAAATCATAAGCTGGTCTAAATCACCACCTTATGAAACTAGGAAAAGAAAATTAAACCCAAAGTAAACATAAAGGCAAAAATAATAAAGAACAGAAATCAATACAATCAGAAACAGAAAAAAAAAATGAGGTCAATAAACTGAAAGCTGGCTATTTGAAAAACTTAAATAAAATGGATAAACCTGTAACCAAACTGATCAAGAAAAAGTAAGAGAAGACACAAATTACAAATATGATAAATGAAAGACTCTAAAGACCTGCAGACATTAAAAGAATAACAAGGGAACAGTATGAGTAAGTGACCGTCTATAGCTTTCACAACTTTGAGCAGGATTTCTCAGGTATTTTCAGGTTGCATCTGCTAAGAGTGCTTTCAGTAGCAAATGACAGAAAACATGACCTACAGAAACTTAAACAGCTAATTTTTCTCATATGACAGGACACTCAGAGGTAGATTCCTTCAATGACAATAATGTCAGGGTCTAAGATGGTATCTCTGCCATTCACTAATCTTTTTCTCATGGTCACAGCCATCAGTCATATCAGTGTTCAAGGCTGAAAGAAAGGGCTAAGAGCAAGACTGACCATGTGTAACTCTTTTATCAGAAAAGCAAAAGATTCCCATAAGCTCCTCCACACCCACACCAAGCTGACTTCCTTTGACACCTCATTGGGCATAACTGGGTCCTATGACTTATTAAATTCAACCTTAGGAGGTTGGAGAGTCTCGTGTCTGTTAAAGTGATTTAAGGTGGAGAACAGCCCTGGAAAATTCCTGAGCAGACAAAACAGTTAGGAATTGAAAGTAACCTTAACCTCACTTGATTACAAACATAAGTTAAACTTGGCATTTACAGGCATTTACAAGAAATGCTTGTTTTAGAGAAAAACGAATCTTAAGCTCAACCAATGAGAAGCTGACAAGTAACTCAGAGTTCTATAACAAGGGACTTTCCAGAGGGACAGACCAAATAAGAGAACTATGTAACTGTAACCAGTCTGGTGTTGTATTTGCTTTACTTCCACATTCACCCTATAAAAGCCTGTCCCTTACACTTCTTCAAAAGAGCCTGAAACCTCTTTTGGTTTGGTGCTTCCTAATTTATGAATCACTGTTTGTTCAAACAAACTCTTCAGACTTTTTATTGTGTCTCAGTTTACCTCTCAACATATCTAAAAAAGGGCAGCAGGATTTTAATATTTGGTCTGTGTTATGAGCTGAATTTTGTTTTCCCAAAATTCACATGTGGAAGTTCTAATCTCCAGTAATTCAGAATGTGACTATATTTAGAGATAGGGTCTTCAAAGAGGTAATGAAACCTTCAATGTGGGCCCTAATCCAATCTGACTGGTACCCTTATAAGAAGAGAAAACTTGGACACACAGAAATAGCAGAAGTGCATGCACCCAGGGGAATGGTCATGTGAGAACAAAGCAAGGAGGCATCCATCTGCAAGCCAAAGAGAGAGGCCGCAGAAGAAAGCAGACCTACCAACACCTTAATCTTGGACTTCTAGCCTGCATAACTGCGAGAAAATAAACTTTTGTTATTTAAGCCACCTTGTCTGTTATATGTTGCTATAGCATCCCAACAGACTAAAACAGCTTGGGCCAAGGGTTTCTCAACAGAGAGCATTACTCTGTAGGTGAGCACTTGGAAATGGCAGAGAATATTTTTTAGTTATCACAGTGACCAGGACATACTCCTGACCTTTAATGTGCCATGGCAAGGCATGCAAAAATTCTCACCATGGGCAGTATAGTCTTGTGTAACTAAGAATTAGATCCCTTTCTTCTACTGACAGCAGCTTTTCTTCTGAGAAATGATGCTTAAAAATTCATGACCTTTTGGTTAGGAAGGTATACATTGTTGCCCGCCACCAAAAAAAAAAAAAAATCAAGAGTCCCATTAGCAAGAAATAAACAAATGACTGTTGAATAGAAATCAACAGCATCATCCCAGAAGTTAAAGTATTAAAAAAAATAGAAAAAAGAAATTAACAGCATCTGCCAGACTTTGATGGTGTGTGGTCACTCCTGCTACTGGGCAAGAAGGGGTAGTCTCTTGGGTTGTAGACTTGACAGAAATAAAGATAAATTATCAGTGTTTCTTTCCGTTTTGCAAGAAAAGGTTCTTACAGATCTTTTAAAAAATTCCTTTTGAAGTCAATCTATTTTTCAAAGGATCAATTTCTTTGCAAAATGTAGTGATACATGACATTTGGCTTCCTTTTCAGTCACAGAATTTTCCAAGGTCAAACTTAACATTGTAACTTTCAATCTCATGATTTTCTAACAAAATTAGTTTGGAAAAAGAAAATAGGTTATAAAGGATATAATTTAATATCAGCCCTCTGCATAAAAAGCAAGAAAAATCAGGTGAAAATTTATTGGTTTTGAAAAGGAATAGTAATTAAGTGTTCCTGAACTGAGAAGCTCACAACATTTTAGGGAGCCTATCCTGTCTCTCCTTATCCTTTCCCAGTAAGTAAGGTGAAGATTAAGTATTATTTTGCATATTTCAAAAATTTAAGAAAGTAAATCTGAGCAAATTGCTGTAATTATATGGTGAGTCAGTGGTTGAGCTGGGGATGGAACAAGGGACTGTCTGGATCTTGAAAACTGGTCTCCTGTCTGCTGTCCCCCATTCCCAAACCACATCTGGACAAAACATGATGGGACAGCTGCTTCCTCCAAAGCTCTGCCTTCACAAAGTTTTCACCTAATTAGGCTTATTTAAAAGCAGAATCTTGTATGAAGGCTTATTCGAAAATTTCCCTTTCTGTTTAATTCTCTCCTGACTTAGACCTGCGTTTTAAAAAGTTCTTGCTACTTTACTAACTTAATTTGAATCTACAAGTTCTATAACTGACCTTGTAACTTGGAAAGTTTTTGTTTTTGTTTTCTTTTGTTTATAAATTGGTATGTTCAGACCATCTATCTTAATGTCTTTGCTAATTTGTTGTATTTAAAGTCACTCTCTTGCTTATTATTCTCAATTTGTTTCATCTGTTCTTTGCTCCATTTTTTTCTGCCTGCTCTTGGATGAGTTGATTCTTTTATATTATTTCATATTATCTTCATGGTGGGCTTATTCATATCTCTTAAAAAATTTTGGTAAGTGTCCAAAAATTTACAATATATGTCCTTTTTAAAATATTTTAAGTTTTTGTGGGTACATAGCAGGTGTATATAGGCAGACAGTGCATAATAATCACATGAGAGTAAGTGAGGATATTCATCACCTCAAGCACTTATCCTTTCTTTGTGTTATAATCAAATTATACTATTTTAGTTATTTTAAAATGTACAGTTATTATTGACCATAGTCACCCTGTGGTGTTAACAAATCTAGATCTTACTCGTTCTATCTAACATAATTTTGTACCCATTAACCACTCCCCATTCTCCCCACTCCCACTACCTTTCCCAAACTCTGGTAACCATCATTCTACCACCTCCATGAGTTCTACAATCATCACAATCCAGTTCAAATGTTATACTGCTTCATATGTAGTTTAAGAATGTTATAACAGTGTGTTTCCAATTCTTCCTTCCCATTTCTGTGCTATAGTCCTTACACTTACTGCTTTTACATATACTACAAACACATAATATGCTGCTACTATTTTTTGCAATAGAGAGTACAATTAAAATTTTTAGCATTCAGTTCTGCAAATTTTGACAAATGCAGTCATGTAACCACCACAATCAAGATATAAAGGCCGGGCGAGGTGGCTCCTGCCTATAATCCCAGTGCTTCGGGAAGCCGAGGTGGGCAGATCACGAGGTCAGGAGATGGAGACCATCTTGGCTAACACGGTGAAACCCCATCTGTATTAAAAATACGAAAAACTTAGACAGGTGTGGTGGCGGGTGCCTGTAGTCCCAGCTACTCGGGAGGTTGAGGCCGGAGAATGGTGTGAGCCCTGAGGCGGAGCTTGCAGTGAGCCGAGACAGAGCCACTGCATTTCAGCCTGGGCGACAGAGAAAGACTCCGTCTCAAAAAGATAAAATAAAATAAAATAAAAATATAAAACAACTTCACCACCGCCACTCCCTCCAGATTTCCCTGTTCTCTTTTTGTAGTCAATTTCTCTTTCTACCCACATCCCTTCACAATGCCAATCTGACTTCTGTGCCTTTTTTATAATGTCATGTAAGTGGACTCACAGGCTCTGTAGTCTTTTGTGACTGGCTTCTTTCACTTAGTATAATATACTTAAGATTTTTCTATGTTGTTATGTATATCAATAATTTATTCCCTCTTTGTTGGTGAGTAATATTTTACGGTATAACTATACCACAGTTTATTCACATTAATGTTGAGAAAGATTGGAGTTGTTTCCAGTTTGGGATGATTACAACTAAAGCTATCATTAACGTTTGCATGCACATATTTTAAAGATTTAAGTTTTAATTTCATTTTGGTAAATGACTAGGAGTGGGATTCCTGGATTATATGGTAAATGTATGATTAATTTTATAGGAAGTTTCCAATCTGCATCCCAAAATCATTGTACCATTTCACATTCTCACTGGCAATATCTAAGAATTTCAGTCTCTCCACTCTTTCACCCGCACTTGGTTTCATCAGTATTTTTTTTTTTTTCCTTTTAGTCATTTTAACAGGTGAGTAGTGATATCTTATTGTGGTTCAAATGTGCGTTTCCTTCAAGGCTAAAGGTGTTGAGTATTTTCTCATGTGTTTTTTTTTTTTTTTTTGCCATCCGATGTTTTCTTTTCTTTTCTTTTCTTTTTTTGAGATGGAGTCTGGCTCTGTCGCCCAGGCTGGAGTGCAGTGGCGCGATCTCGTCTCACTGCAAGCTCCACCTCCCGAGTTCACACCGTTCTCCTGCCTCAGCCTCCTGAGTAGCTGGGACTACAGGCGCCTGCCACCACACCTGGCTAACTTTTTTTGTATTTTTAATACAGACGGGGTTTCACCGTGTTAGCCAGGATGGTCTCGATCTCCTGACCTCGTGATCTGCCTGCCCCAGCCTCCCAAAGTGCTGGGATTACAGGCATGAGCCACTGTGCCTGGTCTGATATTTTCTGTAGTGAAGTGTTCGGATATTTTTGGCTTTAATTATTCATTTTCTTTTTATTATTATAGTTTTAAAGTTCTTTATATATTCTGAATACAAATTCTTTATCAGACATGTGTTTTGCACACATTTTCTTCTAGTCTGCAGCTCATCTTAATCTCTTGACAGTATGTTTCAAAGAGCAAAAATTTTTAATTTTGATGAAGTCCAATTCATCATTATGCTTCTTTTAAAGATGGTGTTTTTGTGTCGTTGTTATAGCTAATAACTCATTGCCTAACCAAAGGACAAAAACACTTTTCTGTGTTTTCTTCTAGAAATTCTGTAGTTTGTCACATAGGCTTATAACCCATTTTAAATTAATTTTTAAATAAGGTGCATGGTATGGATTGAGATTCATTGTTTTACATATGATTGTTCAGTTTAGTGCTATTTGCTGAAAAGGTTTTTTTCATTTAATTGAATTTATATCTCTGTTAAAATTAACTTATCATAAGTAACTAGATCTTTGTCTGGACTTTCCTGTTCCACTGACCTAACATTCTACTCATTATCCAAAACCACTCTAAATCAATTATTTTTTGGAAAGTCTAAAGATAAGAAAAATGTATTTTAAAATATTTATGTTCATTTTAATCAGATTTTAAAATCTTCATGTCTTTATGAAGGTCCAAGTCTGGTATCATATTTCTTTTGCCTAAAGAATTTTCCTGTACATCTCTGACAGCATAGATCTCCTTATAATAAATTCTCTCAGCTTCTGTTGTCTAAAAAAGTATTTGTTTATATTTCTGAAAGTTACACACTGGATATAGAATTCTAGGTTGGCAATTTTTTGTTTTGTTTCTGTTAGACTATTTCAAAGATGTTGCTCACTGTCTTCTTGCCTGCATTGTTGCTGATGGAACATCTGTCATTCTTTTCTTCAATGCTTAATGTATCTTTTCACTCTGGCTATTTTTGAAATTTTCTCTTTATTGTTGATTTGCAACAGTTTGATTGTAATGTACTTTGGTGCAGCTTTCTTTACATGTTTTGTGCTTCGTATTTGTTGAGCTTCCTGTATCTATGGAATTATATTTCCCATCAAATTTGAAAAAATTTTAGCTATTACTTTTTTAGCTTTTTTTTTTTTTTTTTTTTTTTTTCTGCTTTCCTTTCATGAACACTCCAGTTACATGCCTGGTAGGGTATTTGAAGTTATCTCACAGCTCACTTTTACTTTGTTAATTTTCTAAAATTATCTGTTTTTTGTGGAAGATAGTTTCTATTGCTATATCTTCTACTTAAGTAGTCTTTTCTTTGGCAATGCCTAATTTGTCATTAATTATATCCAAAGTATTTCTCATCTCAGAGATTGTTGTTTTCAACTGTGGAAATTTGAGGACTGCCTTGTTATCTTCCATGCCTCTACATTTCTGAACATGTGGAATTCAATTATAACCATTTTAGTGTTCTTACCTGTTAATAATAACATCTATATTAGTTATGGATCAGTTTTAATTGATTTAATTTTTTTCTCCATGTTGAGGGTCATATTTCCCTGCTTCTTCAGATGCCTGGAAATTTTTTACAATTCTATTTTATTTCACAAAGTCTTCCCGTTTTAGTACAGTCTTAGATTTACAGAAAATCTTTGAAGATAGGACAGAAAGTTGCCACATACGCCACACTAAATTTACCCTACTGTTAGCATCTTACATTAGTGTTGTATATTTGTGATAATTAATGAACTAATACTGATATATTATTACTAACTAAATTCCATAACATATTCAGATTTCCTTAGTTTTTATACAGTGTCTTTTTCTGATCCTAATAGTGGTATCTAGGATACCACATCACATTCAGCAGTCACATGACCTTAGGCTGTTTTTGGCTGTGACAATTTCTCAGACTTTTCCTGTTTTTGAGGAGGTTTGATAGGTTTGAGGAGTATAAGTCAGGTATTTTGTAGAAAGTCCCTCAACTGACATTTTTCTAATGTTTTTCTCATGATTAGACTGGGATTATGTGTTTTTGAGAGGAAAACTGCTAGTCTCATCACATCATATCAAGGGTACATGTTACTGACATGATTTATTACTATTGATGTTAACCTTGATCACCTGCCTGAGGTAATGCTTTTCACATTTCTCCACTGTAAAGCAATCTTTCCCCTCATTTTCATACTGTGTTCTTTTGAAGGAAGTCACTATGCATAGTGCATATGTAAGGAGTGGGGACTACCCTCCTTGAGGGTGGAGTGTATACATAAATAGTTTTGAATTCTTGTGGGCAGGACTAATGTTTTATTGAATTCCAGACTGTTGAATTTTACCTTTGTTCTTGAGCTTTGTTTTTGGATGCAGTTATGTTACTTGGAAACTGTTTAATCCTTTGGGTTTTGCTTTTAAAGCTTGTTAGGTGGGACCAGAGTGCTGCATTGTCTATGCCAAATTATTCTCCACTTCTGAGGCAAGACCCTTCTGAGTGTTCTTACCAATACCCTGTGAATTTTGAGGTTTTCCAGTCTGGCTGGTGGGAACAAGCAATGTTCCTGGCCTTACATGAGTGCTGGGTACTACTCTCTTTAATCCTTTTTGGATGATTCTTTCCCTGGCTTTAGATTATTTTCTTACATGAATGTGGTGATCTATAAACTCTGCTGATGATTCCAGCAAGACCCTCTGCAAATATTTGTAGTTCTTGCTCAATGCAGCACTTACTTCTCCAGTACTCTGTCCTGCTAACTCCAGCCATTGTGGTTTTCTCAGACCCTCAGCCCTGTGTCCTCAACTTAGGGAGTTTGTTGGACTCTGCTAGAGTTCTCTCGCCGGGTTCTGAGGCATGTAAACTCACTAATGACCTAAGTCTGGACAAAATAATACTCGCTTCATATGCTTCCTATTTCTTAGGGATCATTGTCCTTCACTGCTTGTATCCAGTGTTTTGAAAATATTGTTTCATACATTTAGTCTAGTTATTTTATTCAGGCAGGAGGGTACATCTGGTCTTTGTTAGTCTACCTTGGCCAAAAGTGGAAGTACTGTCTGCCACTCTTTTACTCTAACTTTGAGTTAAACTGACCACCTGCCAGTTTCACAATATGCTGTGTTCTCACCTACTTCTGGCCTTTGTATATTCTGGCTGTTTCATCTGGCACATTCTTTAACATCTTTTACACCTTTTCACGGAAATTCTTTCATTCACTCATTGATTCAGTCTGTAGCTATGAAAGCTCACTAGGTGTCTTTGTGCCATCATCTTCTTTGATTCTCACAACATTTACAATTAGACTTTCCCAAATTTGTATGGTTGATGGATGGAAGAAGGGCTTAAATTTTTGTCTATATGACTGCCCATTTTGTTTCCATTATGCACTATGATTTTTCTACATTATTTTTGAATAATTTCAATGCTTCCAGCCTTGAATTTGAGTGACTTGGAAGTGGTCTTCGTTCTAGAAAATATGACTTATACACTCAAACATCTTCCAATGTTACTAAAAGAACAATAATGTACTTCAAACAAACAGAACAGTATAAGATAGTATAGGACAAAGGGTTAAATGAAGTTTTACAGGGGATTTTTGAAGTGCTTTTTAAGACATTGTGAAATGGGAAGATCAATAATAGCCTAGAATAGTTGACAGTGGTTCATGGAGGACATGCAGGAGGAGCAAGATTTAATGCATAGTGAGGATTTGCCTTTATCAAATCTTCCCGATTAGTTTACTGAGGTCCAGGAGAGTTCCATAAAATAATTTGAAGTACATAAGAAATCAGCTCCTTCATGCTCAGAGTATCTAATTGGGACCAGTAGTCATCCATTTATCCCTTAGTTCCAAATACATAGTATCATCTTTTATGAAGTGAAAAGATTGTGAAGTATGGGGACAGAGAAAGGAAAAATTAGCTATTGGTAAAGCATAGTAAGGATAATAACCAGAATAGAGGGGAGAACAGGGATAGCATGAAATGGGCAATTATAAGAAATCTCAGATAAACGAGGAATTGTGAGACTGTGAAAAAGCATCCAGACAAGTCACTCCACAAATTTAATGCCCATTTATAATACCACTTGTTAAAAAGGAAAAGAAGGGCCAGGCACAGTAGCTCATGCCTGTAATCCCAGCACTTTGAGAGGCCGAGATGGGAGGATTGCTTAAGCCCAGAAGTTTGAGACCAGCCTGGGCAACATAGTGAGACTCTGTTTCTACAAATAATAAATAAATAAATAAATAAACAAACAAACAAAATAACCAGGTGTGGTGGTGCATGCTTTCTAGTCCTAACTACTTTGGAAGCTGAGATGGGAGGATGGCTTGAGGCCTGGAGTTTGAGATCAGCCGGGACAACACAGTGAGACCCTGTCTATACAAAAATATAAAATTAAATGAGCAAGGTGTGGTGGTGTACACTAGCCCTAGCTATTTGGCAGGCTGAGGTGGGAGAATCACTTGAGTCCATGAGTTGGAGGCTGCCGTGGGTATGATTGTGCCAGTATACTCCAACCTGAGTGATGGAATAAGGCCCCATATCAAAAAAAAAAAAAAAAAAAAGGGAGGAAGTAGAAAAAAAGAAGATAAAAGAAAGAAAACAAATGGAACAGTATGAAGAACATTTGTCAACTGAAAATAATAGTCTCTAAGTTCTTAAATTTCTTATTCCCCTTTCACTGTTTTCTCTCCTTACTTTTCTGTAGAGTTTTGTGAAATTAGTTCTTGACAGATTAAAGGTTATTAAATAAAAATCTGTTTACTCCTTGAAGAATGGGAGAACAGTAAAAGTATTTGATTTTTATTTAATAACCTTTATTTTGCTGTAGTAGAACAATATTGGAAGGATTAATTTAAATATCTGAGAATATGTGTTTGGGCAGAACTAGTTCTCTTCATCACTTTTATCAGCTCCTCAGATTAGAACAAGATCCTTTAAGTTTGAGTTGAGGAAAGAAGAGCTGGACAGGAAGCAAGAGAGTAAGTTACTTATGCTGCTCTTTGAGCCAGACTTTCATCCTGCTACACCCTCACTTTCCAAAGTAATCTCCAGGGGTCAAAGGTGGACAAGCTCCCAACTTGTCTACTTCGTCATGCATAGGAGAGAGGACGTGAAATTGCTGCATGGTGTATCTAAGTGAGATAGACCTTAGGTATCCTCCCAGAGTCCCTGAGACTCCCTCAAAGATGTGGATACGGACAAAGATTTTTTCATGGTAAATGATCAGATGTGATATTGAGAACTGGAAGACCCAAAGGTCTCATGGTCTGAATAAAGGGATACCCTCAGCAGATGGGCATTCAGACACCTCGATGGATGCAAACACAGAATAAGAGCAATAGTGAAGAACCAGATTCAATAATGTGCTTAGCGGCAGATGATGGATGCCTCTCTTTGCCCCATCCACGTTCCATTGACACGATCTGGTGTAACTCACGGAACTTGGATGCACCCTGGGGAGAAAGAGCCTTGGGGGAAATTTTGAATTTACTAATGGCAAATCTTATAGCACTGGATATACCTGCAATTGATCACAATTACATTTCCTAACACCAGGCACATAGGGGATTCAAAGTGCGTATATTACCTTGTGGAAACATATTAAAAGGTTTGCATATCTGAATCCATGTCTTGTAATCCTGTGAACGCCATACCTCTACTGTTGAAGTAAATTTACCTACCAGCTTGGAGAGATTAAGAGGAGTGATCTCTGAGTCATAATTCTAACTCTCAGATGTTTTGCCTCAATTTCTCTATTTGTAAAAGCAAATTTGGCTTTTCTTCTTATATGCTAATGGGACCTGGGGGTAAGGACACCATGTGGTTTCAATTTTTCAGAATGCTGGTTCAGCCCTGTATATTTCACTGTCAGCCTTAAATATAGGAGGGAATTTTATGTGTAACTTTTCCTGGACTTGGCATTCATTTCCAAGTTTTTGCTTACTTGGTGACTTATAATATGGAAATGTATTCCTGTGACCTTGGGAGAGATGTATATTCAAGGTAGAGGTTTATGTGAAAAAAG
This sequence comes from Trachypithecus francoisi, assembly GCF_009764315.1. Taxonomy (NCBI): domain Eukaryota; kingdom Metazoa; phylum Chordata; class Mammalia; order Primates; family Cercopithecidae; genus Trachypithecus; species Trachypithecus francoisi. Next base: position 102,549,175 of record NW_022681456.1, on the reverse strand, counting down.
TAGTCTTTGATTTTGTTTTTAAAAAGTAATATGATGCACTGCCACACCTTTGTAATATGATGTCATTGATGTGCTGAGTCCTCAGGATTGACAGACATTAAAGTTGAGCCATTTGGGCACCTGTAATTAAAAGCTATTAATGTTCTAATGTATCTCAGATGCTTCAATTGACTTGGTTAGGATTGGCCTCTAGCTTGGTGGGAAAAGGTTTCTTTGTACAGAATGTTCCCTGCCTCCATTCAAGGAGGGAGGCCAGCCAGAGGAACTGGCTGTTTATTTTTGAGCCCATGTAAAAGGAGCTCATGAGTAGACACCTCCTGCTGTAGGCCAAGCCTGGCAAAGAGGTCATCTTTGTTGCAAGTGGCTGAGGAATTGCCTCCCCTGCTGATGATTGGAGATATTTTTAGCAACAAGCTGAAACTTTTCATTCTTGAAATTGTTTTCATTTCCACTCAGAGGCAAACTTCATGAGTTGGGGAAGAAAAACAAAATAGGAGGCATATGTGCTAATAGGAGCCGTGTGTCCATGTAAGAAGAAACGCGATGAAATTGCTTCCCCTGGTGCTGACAACTTAGTCCTGGCACCAGGATGGTTCTAATAGCTGTAGGCTAAAAGAATCATTTCCATAGTGCAGCTCATAATGATAATGTAAATTTCACTTAAGTACACATGATTACAGAAAATTGCACAGAATTGCAACAGACTTTGTGCCATACTGTTTATGGAGCAATATAGATTTACCAATTTTTTTCCCTCTAAATTCAATGAAAGACAAGGTATTTTGACTCTGGGAGAGGATACAGGTCTACAGCATTGTGTTAATCTGTATTAAAATTTGAACTCAGGTTTTTCCGCACATTTTCCAAGTGCTAACGATGGGGTGAAAGGTGGGGGAAATTCTACCACATTGACCAGCCTGAAAAACTTCTAATGAAGTGTCATGGAGTCACCAAGAGTCCTAGCTCTATATGTGTGTTTATGGCGGGTAAAAACACTTCAAAGGCACTCATGGTAGAGGAGTTATGTGAAGACACCTGTCAGGGCATGTGAACAAAAGTTCTCTGAAAAGGAGAAAAGAGACTTTATTTGGAGGAAAGAGACTTTATTCCAATGAACAATTTGCAAACAGTGAGATGCAGCTTTCAGTGTAAAATGAGGGTACCTTCTAGAGAACAAAGAAAGGGTTCATGTTTTATGGCAAAATTCCTGTCCATGTTCCAATCAGGTTTGCTTATGCAAATGAAGGATTGAAACTTGCTTAGTTCTGATTTGTTGATGCAGCTGAGCTCTGATGGTTGAGGCAGATGAGCCCTGAAAATCCCTTTTCAAGGTTGCAGGTTTTCAAAGAACCGAGTGCGTGCATGACGCACGCACTCAACCGGTTAGGAAATGGTCTCTTGACTCTATTTTAAATTTAGGCCCAGTTAGCCACTTGTGATCCATTTTGAAGGATTAGTTCCTTCAGGCTCACATTTGTTCACAGGCATCTGTTTTGCCAGAACTCTGCTAGCATCATGTGTACATCTTTGAGTCACTTCTATGTTCCATCACTCATTATTGTGGTTTGTGTACATGTTGATTATTTCTCCCCTCTTGTATGTTTACAAAGAGTAAGCACTGCGTTTTTCGTTTGTGTGTTTCCATTTGGCTTAAACTCAGTACCTATTTGTTGAATTAAATTAAACTGGAGTGGAATGATTCCTTCTATTAAAATGCAGCAAAACCTATGGCAAGAAATAATACTAAAATCATGATTACCATCTTATTGGATTCTTACCATGGCAGAGGAATCCATTACATGGGGCAGAAAGATTTCAAGTAATACCATGTGCTTTCGGAGTGTTTTGAGAGAGCTAGCAGAGAACTATCATTTGAAAAGAAAGGAAAGGAAAGTAACTTCATCAAAAGGAATTATTACTCATTCACTCATTTAATCCTCAAAGCATCTCTCTGAGAGATATTTTTATTCTCAATTTACAGATAAGGAAATTGAAATTTAGAAAGGCTACATACATTTCTTCAGCTCATGTAGCTAAGATTTAACCCCATCTTTGTCTACATTCTAATTCTAAGCTTCTTCTACCACTGTGCCATGTTCTCTAAAAAAGAAACATCTTATCTGTGCTCTTGTGGCAGAACCAAGTGTCCGTTTCAATTTAATTTTCCTAAAATATCACTAACCAGGCCATCTTCAGAAAGAGGAACTATAAGATACTGACTTAATAGTATTTCAGTCAAGAATACAGGAAGAATTCAATGGCTCCTCTCTATCTATTGATGATTGATGATTGACTCATTTTATAGGTGATTACTGGGAGTCAGAGTGGCACATAGCTCACAGCCAGCTGCCTCTTGCCTTTTTCCACGGGTGCTTTGAGATTCAATTGCTGCTTCTTCTCGGTTATAGTGAGTAAGAGCATTCCTTAGTAATGATGGTGGAGGCAGAGGTGCTGAAACTGGCCCCCTCTCCTTCTCTGTGGTTTTGAGGGAACGAAACAGGGAGAAGTGGAAGACAAAGAAGGGGAGTCAAGCAGATCATACACAGGATCCTGCTGTAATAGAGAAAGATGATTATCCTTGGCCATGAGTTGTCTTTGGGGGGAAGAAAAAGAAGAAAAAGAAATGCAAAGGGGATACTTCTCTACCCTACACACATCCTATCTCTCACTAAAATATACAGTAGTTAGCATATTCATTTTCCAGACACAAAAGCAAAAGGCCATGTATAACTATTTCATAATTAGCTGGTAATTACTATGTCATAAGTGAATATCCATAAATGTTTTTAGACCGTCGAGCCTGCTTGGTAATTAGACCTGGAATTCTTAAGAGAACCTGGGATTTTTGAAAGTACTTTCCAACAGTATTTGTTATTGGTGCCATATGAAACAGAGTGTGACTGAAGTGCACTATGACTTTTGCAGCATTTTGGTTTTTAGGCAGCATTCCCAGGTATGTGTGAGGGTTGCCAACAACTATGTCTGTGAGTTGTTTTAACTAAAATCACTAATACTACATACTGATTTAAAGTAAGTACAAATTTTGGATATGAAAACTAGATCCATATATTTCCTCTTCACAATCACAGAAAATAACTCACATCTTCCTGTATGAGTGAAGAACCAGGGGAGGTGACCAAGTATAGGTACAAGAGAAGAGGGTGATGTCAGTTTGTCAATGACAAGGAACTCTATATTTTTAATGAATTCACTTCCTCTGAGGTTTCCCATCACTTTAGATTGAAGGCTTCAAGTGTGGAGCAATCGTTTTGGAAAACTTGAATACAATACTAAAATGAATTTATATTCAAATACTGCCCAGTAGTATTTTGAGTGTAAAGGGCATCTCTTATTCATCTCTATGTGTATTCTCTGCTACCCATTATCTAGTGCTTATGACCCTGTGGTTACTGACTGTACTAACTTACTGTGCATTGTTCAGTTGGGGACAATAAATAGTTTTGGAATAAATGAAGGAAAGGAAGAAATGAGAAAATCCAAAGAAACACCAATATTTACAATAGGGAGACTGATATTTTGAAAGTCAATGGCTTAAACTTTTCTAATTTACAAGTAAGAGTTGAAAACTAAGTTTACTTGCAAAATTTGCAACTTGACAAAAAATGAGGAGATAATCTCTAAATCCACTTTTTAAGAGTAGAGAATTAAGGAGAAAGCTGAAGAACTCTTTTCTGGAATGCATCATTACTTTTATTGAAAGGTAGGTTTCTTTCCTCACGTATCTTAGGTGTTTCAAATAATTTGTTTTACCAGATTTTGAGTTCAAAGTTATATCAGCATCTGAGACATTATAATTACATTCTTATGGTAACTTTACCATTTTCAAGGTATTTATTATTTTCTACCAATAAGTTATAGGCTAAATTCCCAATTTGTTGATTTCCTGGGAAGTCAAACCTGTCTCCTCATTTCTCTACAGCAGAAATTCTCAAGCTTTTTGGTTTCAGGACCTGTTTAAAACATGTTTGAGGATCTCAAAGAGCTTTTGTTTAAATGAGTTATATAATATTTAACATATTGGAAGCTAAAACTGAGAAAGTTGAAAATATTTATTAATGCTTCAAAATAGAAATAAGAAATTCCATTACAGATTATCATGTATTTTAGAATTAAAAAAAAAAGATTATGTTTCAAAATGAAAGCTGTAGTGAGAAGATTAGCATTGTTTCATAGCATGGCACACCTTTTAAAGTTCTGGCTTGATAGAAGACAGATGGATTCTCATATTTGCTTCTGCATTCTATCTGTTATGACATGTTGTTTTAGTTGAATTATGAAATTAAAAGAAGAGGAGTATTTTTTAAGCTTTTCAAGTAATTATGGATATGATTTGATACTATCCCCAAACTCATCAAGTGGTAGTTTCTTAAAGGTTAGTTGCAATGTGGAATCTGGAACCATGTCGATGAATTTTTCATGCTTGGTTATATCAAAATCTATTGATGAAGCCTCTATTTTTATACATTAATGATTCATAACTTGAGTTTCTTTTGTTGTTGTTGTTGTTTTGTGTTATTTTTGAGAGATTGTCTACCAAATGCCGAAGTCTGAATAGTTTGTCTACAAGGTGGTCTTTCAAGTAATTTTTTATTGTCTTCTGGAAAAAATGTTGCAAGTTCAGTTCACAAAACAAACAAAAAATATCATGGGACTTCTATTTGATACAACCTTCCTACTTCAATATGTAACCTTCAGAAATACATCCCATTTCATCATGCATCAGAAAGTCTAAGGAGTTCAGATTCGAGATTGCATAAAATTAAAAATGTTTACTGCTTTATCAATGTCATTCTTCAGTGAAACTGGCATTTTTGTTTTTCGGTTGCAAATGTGTGAGGATGAGCAACACAATTTCCAGTACAGATTGATGGCACTGATTTAATTTGTGCTAAGGCACAAGCAATTTTACCCATCACTGCCTTTGCAATATCAGTGCAAATGTCAACTCAATGAAAAGGCAAATCACGTCTTAGCATTAGCTTGAAAATAGTTTTTAACTCTGTAGGCCCCTGAAAAGGTCTTGGGAATCTCAGAGAATCTAGACTACATCTTAAGAGTACCTGTTTGATAATAATTAAATGTTAAAATAGGATTAAATTCTATTCAACAAATATGTTTTAAGCATGGATTCTGTAGAGAGAGTGGTCCGTCAAAGACAGATACATGACATAGTCTTTGTCTTCAAGCAACTTACCACTTGAGAAATGACCCTGTTGAGCTGTGTTTTGACTTAAATCCACATTACCTTAAAAGCCTCATAACTATCTTAAAAGATGTTTCCTGTTTTAATGAATTTACGCACAGTGAAAAACAATGAGGTGAGAACAAATATTTAGTTGATGCAAGTTTTGAGATGCTTACAGTTGTGTTGACGACAGAGCTCACTGTAGGTAATAAAGTGTGATATCTTGAAATAGAGGCCTGCACTACATGTCAAGGCCATCAAAGAAAGAATTTGGATTGATGGAATCTGGATTGACTGAGTTGTCTGGAAATGGTTCTTCCCAAGGGAGAGAAGGGCTGCCTCTGCAAATCAATCATTTGCTATCCCAGAATGGGTTAAGTTATCTCTCCTGACTCCCCCAGTTGCGCTCATTCCCTCCCCTTGTCTCCACCCCACGTTTTAGCTGTAATTCATTCTTTGTCTGAGCAATGAAAAGAGCATTGTATTTCTTTCTTTCTCAGTAACCTGATCTTATGCATATATATGCCTCAGACAAAATAAGTGAAACTGAGCTTCCAAAACTATGTTAAACTTCATTACAACCTTTCAACACAGTCCCCTTAGAAAACATTTCCTCCTCTGTGTTCTTCTAATACTACTAAATAGTTGTAGGGCAATGGGACACTGTTATTAACACCAATAACAAAAACAAGGTCATCCTTTGATTCTCTCCATTCCATTTTTTTAAAAGTAAGACATATTGATTTCACATGGCAGAAGATAAACTAAATATTAGAAGTCTCTTTATTTTAAGTTGCTGTGATTTATTTGGTTTCATATAATTCTCAGGTTTCTGTCTTTATATTAACTTACTGCATATTTATATCTTCCTGGTAGAGTTAAGTGATTCTTTTTTTTTTTTTCCAGACGGACTCTCGCTCTGTCGCCCAGGCTGGTGTGCAGTGGCCGGATCTCAGCTCACTGCAAGCTCCACCTCCCGGGTTTACACCATTCTCCTGCCTCAGCCTCCCGAGTAGCTGGGACTACAGGCACCTGCCACCTCGCCCGGCTAGCTTTTGTGTTTTTTAGTAGAGACGGGGTTTCACCGTGTTAGCCAGGATGGTCTTGATCTCCTGACCTCATGATCCGCCTGTCTTGGCCTCCCAAAGTGCTGGGATTACAGGCTTGAGCCACCGCGCCCGGCCGAGTTAAGTGATTCTTTAGAAACACTATGGATCAATTCTGACAACCTCTTAGCATACATACCACGTAATTACATATACATATACATATAGTGTGTGTATATATATAATATATGCACACATGCACTTAACATACATACATGTTTGAATGACGAAATGATTTGGGGCAGTCACAATATGAAGTATTAGGTGTTGATAATTTTTGATGGTTTTTGAGGATAGGTATTTGACCTATTCTAACCAAGAATACTTAGTCATTTCTACTGATGAGTCGGTATCTTGAATCAACTCATCAGTGTAACTGGGCAGTGTTGTAGCCAGGTCCCCCAAACAAGTTGATTGTTTGAGAGATCCAAATATCCTTCACTTCTAAGGGATTAGATAATCCCTGGTTAGTTTTGATATAAAGATGAGTGGGAAACTCCCTTGGTTGTTTTTTTCTCTATTTTATTCATTCTGTACAAAGAGACATATAAGATCCTGTTACTCCACCAGTATTTTGTAACTTACATAAAAATACATATACTTTACAATAGAGGTAGACAGATGAAATATTTACTGTAGTAAGATGAACCAATCTTTTTGTTCTTTATGCATACGCTTATATTCTCCACCCAAGTCTCTTTCTCAAGGGACTGCTCAAGATCATTCACAGAAAAACAAGGCTTTGATTGTTCAGTTTGGCTTATTCTGCTGTTTAGAAGGTGTGACAATTTTATTCCTGAAATGAAAGAGACAGATTTTGTAAGCCAGAACACACAAGGGAAATCCACTTTCCTTGAAAAGTCTGGCAACTTGTTAACCTGGCACTTAAGGCAGTTCTACAAAAGGTCTACTTTCCATTTCCACCCAGAGTCAAAGAATTTTTAAAGCAAGTTTAGAGGCATGGCTGTACAGATTGAACCTGGAATCTTCAAGAAATGAAGAATGTGCATTCAAATTCTCCTCTGCTCAGATGTTCTTAGGAACATCCTCTGCTTACCTGGTACTCCCTCTGTGTTTGAGGAAAACCCCCAAATATATTAGAAACCTTTATCTTTGTGTGATAAATAACTAGAGGCAACTGGCTGATTCCTCTTGTCTACCAATGCCAACATTTCATCCCTAGAAAATTTTACCACTTTTTCTTTTTCAACCTGGCACTGCTGTGGGTTTTCTCAAACTTAATTTGGTATATTTTCAGCGTATCTTCAAATAGAAGAGATAGATGCTAATAATTCAGCTTACATTTTATAGTACTTCAAAGACTGTTGAAAGAGTCTCACATATTAAGTTAAAAGAATTATCTCAGAACATCACTAAGCATTTTGTCAGCAACTATCACTTAAATATTTTGGGAGAATGACTATGGTCGAAATATCAGGAATGTAATAACAGAGTAAGCTCAGGAGGCATTTGTACTGAGGCTAATATTTGATGGATAATTGAGGCAATGTTATTAGTATCCTTTTGCAAGGGCATTAAAACTCAACTAAGATTCAAATTTTAGATCTCTTTTTCTTATTAAAACATCACTCTGTGTAGGTATTTGTGGTAGAGACTAAGTGAAACCAATTTAACTAAGTCAGGAAACAACAGATGCTGGAGAGGATGTGGAGAAATAGGAACACTTTTACACTATCGGTGGGAGTATAAATTAGTTCAACCATTGTGGAAGACAGTGTGGCAATTGATTCTTCAAGGATCTAGAACCAGAAATACCATTTGACCCAGCAATCCCTTTACTGGGTATATACCCAAAGGATTGTAAATTATTCTACTATAAAGACACATGCATGCGTATGTTTACTGCAGAACTGTTCACAATAACAAAGACTTGGAACCAACTCAAATGCCCATCAATGATAGATTGGATAATGAAAATGTGGCACATATATACCATGGAATACTATGCAGCCATAAAAAGGATGAGTTAATGTCCTTTGCAGGGACGTGGATGATGCTGGAAGCCATCATTCTCAGCAAACTAACACAGGAACAGAAAACCAAATACCATGTGCTCTCACTCATAAATGGGAGTTGATCAATGAGAACACATGGACACAGGGAGGGGAACATAACACATCAAGACCTGTTGGGGGTTGGGGGGCTAGGGGAGAGATAACATTAGGAGAAATACCTAATGTGGATGATGGGTTGATGGGTACAACAAACCACCATGGCACATGTATACCTATGTAACAAACCTGGACGTTCCTCACATGTATCCTGGAACTTAAAATATACTTGAAAAAAAAAGAAAAGAAAAGTGAAACCACTAAAATCAGTGTCAAGCAAATGTTTTGATGGACATTCCTCAAGTGAATTGACTAAGTTGGCTTGTTTGGCCAACTCCTATTTCATGTAGACACATTCTAAGAGAAAAATAGCCCTACTTATTTCCTTTGGCATTTATCAGGGAAATAGGTTCCTGTAGTTGAGTTGTTCTCCAGTAATAGAGCAGCTAATAAATCTAACCTGAAGACTCGTCTTAGGCTACCAATTATTCCTGAGTATTTGAATCTTGTTTTTATCCACTTGCAGTTTATAGCAAACTTGTTTTTTTTTTTCTTTCTTTTTTTTTTTACCATTCATAAATCCCTACTGCTCTTCTGTTCTTGGCTGTATGTGGATAAAATGTGGTGCTCACTGAAACTTTAGAGTCTCAAAACATTAACTACAATTTCAAGGATTTGAACATTCCACCATCCTAATGGTTTGAACAGTTGCCTTTTAGATTTCAGTCACCCTTCTTCACTGTTTAGGCAGAATTCTCACAGTCTTCCTAAGACTCATTAATCAATCAAATCAATACAAAAGCAAACTTTTAGTTCTAGAAAGGCGTTGTAACAGAGCAACTTTTCTTTATTTTCATGTTCCCAAATAAAGAAGTGGGAAACTTATTGCATTTCAGCTGGACAAAGCTGAAATTGACCTTACTGTTGACCAGAAGCCTAACATGAACAGTTAATTAATACGTATTTTGTGTGTTGTATGTATTATATATTATATATTCTATTCTTTTAATAAAATAAGCTAGAGAAAAGAAAATGTATTAAGAAAATCATACAGAAGACCGGGCATGGTGGCTTATGCCTGTAATCTCAGCACTTTGGGAGGCCAAGGCAGGCAGATCACCTGAAGTCAGGAGTTCGAGACCAGCCTGGTCAACATGGCAAAACTCCATCTCTACTAAAAATACAAAAATTAGCTGGGTGTGGTGGCACATGCCTGTAATCCCAGCTACTCAGGAGGCTGAGGCAGGAGAATTGTTTGAACCTGGGAGGCGGAGGTTGCAGTGAGATTGTGCCCTTGCACTCCAGCCTGAACAACAGAGTGAGAGTCTGTCTCAAAAAAAAAAAAAAAAAAAAAAAAAAAGAAAAAGAAAAGAAAGAAAATCATACAGAAGAGAAAGCATATTTACTATTTTATTGAGTGGAAGTGAATCATCATATATTTACTATTTTATTGAGTGGAAGTGAAGCATCATGAAGGTCATCTTCACATTGAGCAGGCTGAGGACAAAGAGGAAAGGGAAGCGTTGGTCTTGCTACCTCAGAGCTGGCAGAGGCAGAGGCAGAAGAAAATTTATGTATAGGTGTTGACACTAGTCAACAGTAGGGTATTAGTAGTTACATATTTAGGGAGCAAAAATTTACATGTGAATTTTTGACTGCCTGGAGGACCAGCACCCTTAACCCGCACATTATTCAAGTATTTTATATATATATATATTGAGATGAGTACTGAGACATAAAAGCATAAAAGTTGCACTGGTAAGACTCTCTGCTTTCACTGCAGTCACTATCCTGTGAATAACTCTCTCATCACAATAATAATACCACACCACATCCTATTGATATAATGATTCTCTATACCAGCAATTCCCTTTCTTTTTGCCTTAGAAAAGAATTCCGAATGTGAGCCCACCAGTCATTTCAATGGAAGTTCCAAGTGGTTTGGATAAAACAAGATCTTAGCTGAACCTTTGCCTTAAACTGAAATCGAACCTGCATCGTGTTTGAGGTTCAAAAAGTTGAGTTAACTTTTTCCCCTTTATTTTAATTTTTGTGCATCTCTGCACTTCCTGGTTTTGGTTGGGAGTAGAAACCAAAATACCACAAGAAAAGCTATTCTTGTTGCATTTCCAGGCTTTCAAAGCCAAAAAGAACTAGAAATCTTATGAAGAAAACAGTTCCCACCTAATTTCTAGCCCCAAAAGGTTCAGATAAGTATGAATAAACTTTGGATAATGTTGTATCTATTACTTGGAGAATATCTAAGACAGGCAGTGGTAAAATAAAAATGCTTTAAGATTATAGAAAGAGGGAAGGAAATAAGATGATAACAAATTAGACATTTCTTCAAATTAAGGGCATTATCATCATCTAACCAGTGTTTGTTTCATTGCAAGGAAAAGCCAGTATATCATGCATTTTGGAAGAAAGATTTAAACTTAGCTTTTAACTCCTTAAAGGCTGCCATTTACAAAATACTCCACATTTTGATCGCTATCTTAATATTATTTAAAATGAATCACCAAAAGCCATCTTAAGATAACTTCACTTTTTACATCAGGAATCTGTGGAAATAAACTATTAAAGGTACAATGACGTTTCTTGAGCTTCATTCCATTCTGTGCAGTAACTTTTCATTTATTCAGCAAGTATTTATTGAGTACTTACTATGTGTGTAGAGTGCAAACTAAAGTTCTGGGGAACTAACAATGAGTATGTTAAATACTTGGCCTCAATAACTCATACCCTGGTGGTGGATAATCTCGAGTGAATGAGCAGAATCTAACAGAGTTTGCCAAAGGCTGTGATAGGGGTAGGCAGGACAGATTTGGAGAACTTCTAAGGCAGTCCCTACGCTGGCCTGGGTGCTCATGTAAAATCTCCTGAAAGAGCTGAGGTCTAAAAGATTAGGAGTGAGGAGGGTGAAAAACCCTTTCTCTGAACCCCAAACCTTTCCCTTGTTGTCTTACTTTTCCAGGGATAACTTGACAGAATCAAAACCTGGCAACATGAGAAGTCAAAAAGGAATGATGGGATGGTGAAGGCAAATGGTGACTCAAAATTCCAGACAAGAGATTGAGAAGGGCAAAGGTCAAGTTGGAAAGATGGAGAAGCACAATGTCAGGAGTCTCTGACAAGTTAGTAATCAGACACTCAGCAAGGCAGGTACTTGGGAGCTGGAAAGAGCCTGAGCTGGGGAAGATGGTTTTGGGAAAAGAGGTCCAGCCTCTCCTTGGACTCTGTGGGAACAGATTTATTATTATTATTATTATTATTAATGTTGTTATTTAACATAGTTCGATGTTATGGAAAACCATAGGCTTTGGAGTCAGATAGACACAATTTTAATTCCTGGCCTCACATCTCACGTGTCTGTGGCTTTGAATAATGTACTTTATTTAGCCTTTATCTGATCAGGAAAATGATATTGCCATCTTAGGGTTCATATGAGAAACAAATGAGATTCATTATGTGACTGTGCCTGCCGGGACCTCGGGTACATAGTGATGCTCAGGAAATAATAGTGTCTTTCCCTCTTACTTCAAGGACTGACCATTTGGCCTGTGAACAAAATGTCCCTCTGAGCCTCAAGGCACTCAGGTTACCAACTCTTTAGCTGTCTATCCTTAGGATGAACATTTTCTCTCCTTCCTCACAGAAGCCTTTGCTGTTGGAGTTTCACAGTTGTTGTTACACCCCCAAACACCAATGGTGGCCAGCTTGTTTTAGAAATGAAGAAACAGGATCAGACTGGTTAAGCAATTTTCCCAAAGGGTTAAGTGATAAATTATGGCATTAGATGAAAACTTGACGCTATGTGAATCCAAATTTTGTGTTCTTTCCAGCCATCCCCTGTTTCTGTGCAATATATAAGAGGTACTTCTACTGGGAAACTGATTTTGTAGTTTGAAGTCTTAACAGATTCCGGGAATCTTTCACTGGGAGATCCCATTTTGAGAGAGGTTAAAGTACATTTCCTTATTCTATCAATGTAGTAAAAACAGAATCAAGAAAATTTTTATAATCTTTACTAACAACTTGGAGGGGTTGAGAGCTAAGCTGCTCCTTACACTTTCATCCAGTCAAGTGAGTACTTTGTTCTTAGAAGATAAATGCGTATCTGTTTAAAGATATTCTATATAAACTGGTTCAAGTATTAAAAATATGCAAGGCAAATAATCCAACACTCAGTATTCTTGCCAAAAAAAAGAAGGGAAAAAAAGCTTTACCCTGAATGCAGACAGCTCATATGTTGACCACCAGGGCAGATATGAAATTTAAGTCTGTCTGAATTCATTGCATGAATTTGCAGCTTTTGCCCTGAATTTCTCAGCTCGTTTGTAGAGAAAGAGAAAGTTTATCATTAATAGCACCAATGTTTTACCATTTTCTTCTCACAGAGATGGGTACTTAGTACAAGGAAAAACATTTTAACTCTCTATGATTTCGTGGCTAAAAGATTACCACAATAGAGAGAGATATTCATAAATAGATGATATAATATATATCTTTTGTTTCATTTGCATGTTAGGATTGCCTATATTCTTAAAATGAACTCTCTCCTATGAAAAGACTCACTCAGTTTTCCTAAGGAAGATCTTTAAGTAAAGATACACTCATAGCTGTCTGTTTGCCAGAAACTGCAGTTTCAGGTTTCTGCAGGGGAGTATGACCACAAATGCCACTCATTACCCTAAATTAAAGCACCCATCTATAGCTGGTATTTGAGGTTGAGCCATATACAAATAGAATTAGGGCCAGCCTTTAACAAGGTGACTCAAAGAAGTGCCCTGAGTTCTGCATTGGTCAAGGACTGTCATCTACAGTGAACTTCTTTGGTTTTGTGGTATCCCAAGCAGAGTGTTTTGTGGAAAGAGGGCAGATGATGAAAGAGTCAGGGGAGGAAATTGCTCATATTATGCGGAAGTCTCAGATCCTCTGTATCCTTTTCTCATACCATTTACCTATTTTGACCTGACTTTAAAAAAATAACAATTTACCTATTTTATAGTAACATTTAGGTAGAATATTAATGAAAGGTACAAACTATGGACTGAATTGTGTTCCGCTCCCCAAATTCATATGTTGACATCTTAACCCCAACACCTAAGGATGTGACCTGATTTGAAGATAGGGTCTTAATAGAGGTCACTGAGTAACGTGAGGTTCTTAGGATGGGCCCTACTCCAATATGACTGTTGCCCTTATACAAAGGGAGAATCTGTACACAGAAATATGCTCAGAGGGAAGATGATGTGAAGACAGCAAATAGATGGCCCTCTGAAGCCAAGGAGAGAAGCATGGAACATTTTTTCTCACATCCCTCAGAAGAAACCAACCCTACTGACACCTCAATCTTGGACTTCCAGCCTCCAGAACCATGAGATAATGCTTCCTGTTGTTTAAGCCACCCTGAGTGTGATGCTTTGCTATGATAAGCAGCCCTTAAAAATCAATATACAGTACTATTTGTTGTCTACTTACTGTGAGCCAAGTACTGTCTCATTTACTTCATATTCATTATCTCATCTAATTCCTACAAAAAACCTATTCAGGTAGTTTGTTTCTAACCTCATTTATAGATGGGGAAACTGAGGCTTAGAAAATCTAAGTAATTTACCCAAGGTCACATATTGCAAGTGGCAGAACAAGGGTACCATCCCAAAATGTTTCTGAAATCTATGTGCTTCCTAATTCCAAAGGGCTGATATTAACTATGTCAAAATAACCTTTATATATCACATTGTTAGGGAATTTGTTCAGTTATGAGGACAGTTTAGCATAAACATAATTTTTTTGAAAAGAAAACCTATGGTAGTTCCCCCGGTTTGTTTTGTGGTTGAGATTCAACAACACAAATGTGAAGATTTTAGAAGAACAACAGTTAAGAAAAGCAAATCCTCTAATTTTAAATTTTTCTTTTCTTTGCCAGAGCTACCTCTTTAAATGCAATATAATTGTTATGTCTTCCAAATAAAAATTTAATCTATAATACTTTTAAAGTAAATTCTAATTGCAGATATTTGTTGATTGATCCTTCTGAATTTGTGATTTGCAATTCTATTAAGAACATTGAATACAATAACTTAGCTGGTTTGAATTTGTTTCCATATGATTTCAAGTATAAATTATCTCACCGAAATACAGTTGAATGTGTCACTGTAGATCTAATAAAACTTGCATTTACTTAATCTGATATATATTATATATATGATATATATTGAGTTAAATTTGTAAATTATACATAAAAATTTGCACATATAATTAATGACCTGTTTGACATTTTCCCTGACATCTTTTATATCTCCTGCTTTCTGATCATATTTTTTCCCACTTTTTGTTGGAACATTTGATTTTTCTTTGCTCTTTCTTTCTTCTAATGGCTTGAAAATTATATATCACATTTCTATTATATCTATCGATACACTCAGCATTTAGTAAAAATGTTTATTGAGAACACTGAGTGAGCTAACTCCTTATCCCTTTTCCTCTTTAGATTTTAGGCTCACCAAGAAACAGACATAGAATCCTGTTAGAAATTAAAAGTGGATTGGAGAAGAAACTGAGGCTGAGGCTGAAACAAAGCTTCTCATCTCTCTCCTACAAATTGAATATGACCACCTGTAAGAAGAGGAGCAGGGAGAAAGGGGGTTGCCCAGGTGAGCTAACCTCATGGTTAAATGGGAATGTTTAGCAGCAGCAGGAAGCAAAGAGAGCATGAGCAACTTCCAGTCATGAATAGAACCGTTAATAGCTTCTACCCAGCCTCATGATCAGATAAAACACGCTGAGGTTATTTCAAGAACCTTTGCAGCCAGGCGCGGTGGCTCAAGCTGTAATCCCAGCACTTTGGGAGGTCGAAGCAGGCATATCACTTGAGGTCAGGCGTTCAAAATCAGCCTGGCCAACACAGTGAAACCCCGTCTCTACTAAAAATACAGAAATTAGTCAGGCATGTTGGTGGGTGCCTGTAATCCCAGTCAGGAGGCTGAGGCAGGAGAATCACTTGAACCAGTGGGTGGAGGTTGCAGTGAGCTGAATTGTGCCATTACACTCCAACCTGGGCAACTGAGCAAGACTCTGTCTCAAACAAACAAATAAACAATAAATAAAAATGAGACCTTTGCAAACCCTGGCAACTTTTATTTAGGAGACCCTATATGCAAATTAAATGGATTTAAACATACTCCCTTATATGTATCTATAATGTAGATTTAATTTTTAAAAATAATCCTCAAAACACTTTTGTGATTTTGGTTCTGAAAGTATTTAGCCCTAAATACATTCTAAAATGTATGCTTAGCTATGATTTCTTGGCAATTGTTATGCAGAGTCAGATATTCTGATGAAATCTATAAATTGTTTCCAAAAGTAATTAATTTTCAATATCACATTTAGTAATTAATAAAGTTAGTATATGGAATGTTTTTAAGCATATGGTTACATATTTGTTAAAATGTCAACTTTGCAGCTTTCTTCTTTTGGAGAAAGCATTTTTTTCCCTTCAGTTTCAACATATTCATGCATCCCAGACACTGGACCTATAGCTCTTAATTGATAACACAGTTCTGTGGGGAGAAGTCAGAGTGGGTTGAATGACAGAACATTTTCTAAAGCTTCCTAGAACATTTCTAGAACAATTTTCCAGAACTTCTCCAAGAAGATAAAAATTTCTGCTTTAGGGACTAGGGATGGGATACTTGAAGACTTAGAGAAAAACTTCTGATGATGTAGTTATATTTCTCTATTATGTCTTCATTTAATTGGTATCTATTTTCTTCCACAAACATGAAAAAAATACATATTGTGACTTTACTTCCTGCTGAGAACTTCCATGTTGAAATCACTTATAATTTTCTATTGAAATGCTACTGTTTTTACATTATGATCACCAATTATTTAGACTGAAGATTTACTGAATTTCTAGCTTTTCAAACCAGATTTGCTGTTAGATTCACCTTTTGTCCTATAGGTCTTCATATTAGGTAGATGATGAAATTTTGAGCATACAAAAAATGGATCTAAGGCTATAGATTCAAAATTATATTTCCTCAGAATGAAGGAGTTAATTGTTCTATTTTGTTTATTTTTACATTCAATGCTGTCAGTAAAAAGTTTGGTTGACAGTCTTATTTTTCAATCCTTCATAGACAACATATTTTTTCTTTCTCAAGACTTTTAGCATTACTTTATATCCTCGATACCTGAAGATGTAGATCTTGGTTAATTCATCCTGCTCAGCACTTGGTTGATTCTTTCAATCTGAAGACTTGGGCTTTCTTCAGCTGTGGACACCTTTTTCTATTGTTTCTGTATCCTTGCCTCAGTTTCTTCCGTGCTCTACTTCTGGAACTATTACTAGATAGCTGTGAAAAATTCTGGATCATCCTTGATGTCTTCTAGCTCTGCCCCATATACTCTTGGTTGCCCTTCTACATTGCATTCCTGTAGATTTATTGAGCTTAATCTATCAGCTCTATTTTACTCTTCAACTGAAGGTTGGGGTGGTTGTAGCAATTTTTAAAAATAAGACAACAATGAAGTTCGCTGCTGTAATTGATTTTTCCACTCACAAAAAAATTTTCCATAGCATGTGATGCTGTTTGATAGCATTTTACCTACATTAGAACTTACTTCAAATATGGAGTCAATCTTCTCAAACCCTGCTACTGATTTATCTGCTAAGTTTCTCTATGATTCCAAATCCTTTGTTATTATTTCAATAATGTTCACACTATTTTCACCAGGAATAGATTTCATCTCAAGAAAACACTTCCTTCATTCATTAATAAAAAGCAACTCTTCATCTGTTACACTTTTATGATAAGATTATAGCAATTTAGTCACATTTTCAGGCTCCACTTCTAATTCTAGTTTTCTTGCTGTTTCTATCACATCTGCAGCTACTTTCTCCACTGAAGTTTTGAACCCCTCGAAGTCATCCATGAGGGTTGGAATCGCCTTCTTCCAAACTCCTGTTAATGTTGATATTTTGTTTCTTTCCATACATTACAAACGTTCATCTAGAATGGTGAATTTTTTTTCAGAATATTTTCAGTTTACTTCACCCAGTTCCACCAGAGGAATCACTGTCTATGGCAGCTATAGCTGTAACAAGTGCATTTCTTAAATAATAAAATGTGCAAATAAAAATTACACAATAATCCATGGGCTGAAGAAAGGATGTTGTGTTAGCAGGCAGGAAAACAACATAACTCTCCTCGCATAGGTCCATCACAGCTCTTGGGTGACTATGTGCATTGTTAATGAGCAGTCATATTTTGAAAGAAATCTTTTTCTGACCAGTAGGTCTTGACAGTGGCTTAAAATATTCAGTAAACCATGGGGCAAAGAGATTGTGCTGACATGCACGCTTCGTTGTTTTATTTCTAGCACACAGACAGAATAGATTTATCATCATTCTTAAGAGCCCTAGAATTTTCAGAATGGTCAATGAATGTTGGTTTCAATTTAAAGTCACAACTGCATTAGGATCAGACCCAAATGATTCTTACACAGACTTCTTCTGATCCTTTTATTTCTTAATTCCAAATATGTAGAAGTCCCAGAATTCCTCTAGTCTCTTTTCTTTTACATTTTTCCACATATTTAAGCTCTGGGCTGTGGTTTATTTTCGTTGTTGATCCTAACAAGATAGTCATCAGCCTGTCCTTTGAAGCTTTAGAGCCAGGCATTGACTTCTGTCTAGTAGGAAAGTGGAAGATGGCATCTTCTTCTAATAGAAGGCTATTTAGTCTGCACTGAAAAATCTGTTGTTCAGTGTTGCCACCTTCATCACTGATCTTAGCTAGATCTGGATAACTTACAACTTCTCCGTCAGCACTTGCTGCTTCACCTTGCACTTCTGTGTTATGGAAATGGCTTCTTTCCTTCAACTTTGGGAACAAACTACTAATTTCAACCTTTTCTTCACAGCTGCCTCATCTCTCTCAGCCTTCATAAGATTGAAACGAGTGGTTCTGGAGTAGGCTTTGGTTTAAGGGAATGTGTTGGTTGGTTTGATCTTCTCTCCAGACCACTAAAAATTTCTTCGTATCAGCAATAAGGCTGTTTTGTTTTCTTCTTCTTCTTCTTCTTCTTTTTTTTTTTTTTGAAACAGAGTCTCGCTGTGTCGCTCAGGCTGGAGTGCAGTGGCCGGATCTCAGCTCACTGCAAGCTCCGCCTCCTGGGTTCACGCCATTCTCCTGCCTCAGCCTCTCGAGTAGCTGGGACTACAAGTGCCCACCACCTCGCCTGGTTAGTTTTTTGTATTTTTTAGTAGAGACGGGGTTTCACCGTGTTAGCCAGGATGGTCTTGATCTCCTGACCTCGTGATCCGCCCACCTCAGCCTCCCAAAGTCCTCGGATTACAGGCTGAGCCACCCGCGCCTGGCCTGTTTTGCTTTCTTATCATTCATATATTCACCATGGTAGCCCTTTTAATTTCCTTCAAGAATTTTTCCTTTGCATTCACAACTTGGCTAACTGGCACAAGAGGTCTAGCTTTTGGCTTGTCTCAGCCTTTGATATGCCTTCCTTACTAAGCTTAATCGTTTCTAGCTTTTGATTTAAAATGAGAGACACGTGACCCTTTGTTTCACTTGAACACTTAGAGGATATTGTAAGGTTATCAATTGGCCTAATTTCAATATTATTGTGTCTCAGGGAATAGGGATGCCTGAGGAGAGGCAGAGCCATAGGGGAACAGCTGGTTGGTGGGGCAGTCAGAACACACACAAATATTTACCAATTAAGTTTGCCGTCTTACATGGGAGCTTTCATGGCTCTCCAAAACAATTATAATAGTAACATGAAGTATCATTGATCATAGACCCCCATAATGGGTACAATAATGAGGAAAAAATTTGAAATATCTTGATAGTTACCAAAATGTGCCACAGAAGGAAGCACATGCTATTTTAAAAAATGGTGCCAATAGACTAGCTTGAAACAGGGTTGCCACAAACATTCAATTTGTGGACAATGCCGTATGTGAGAAGCACAATAATGTGAAGTGTAATAAAATGTGGGATGTCTGTGTATTTTCTAGGATATTTGTTCTTCTAATAATAATCAGTCTCAGTTATACAATGGAATCTACTGATAACTATTTAAAAATACTGATGCTTTGGAACCATCCCAGATATTTAATTAATTTATGGCTTAATTTGGACATCAAAGTTTAAGAAAATGTCTTCGGTCTCTTTTAAGGTTGAAAAATGCTCTTCTATATGTTGAGTTGTATGCCTCTTATTCAGGCTTGCATCTTCTTACTGTGCTGTGTTTTTCTTTGTACTTGCTCCTCTGTTCACCTGATAAAGAATGCTGTTTCTGGTTCACACAGCTTGCTTCTGTGATTGTGGCGGAAGAGAGGATCATTGTCAGAATGAAGTGTCCATTTTCAGGAGTGGAGAATTCCTATTCAACATGCCTATGACCAACTGTCTGTGATTTCTGTGCTCCAAGTACCCACGCTGTCCTATTCAGCAAACAAATATTTTTGTTTTTTACTGCTTAGCACAAGTTAGGGGAGAAGCTTTATCTGCCTATGCACTCTGAATGCTGTTTGGTAGCCAGTACCCCAAATGGTTTTTATAGAGAATCCTTCTGCTCCTTAAATTCTTAATTCTAAATATGTAGAATTCCCTGAACTCCTCCTACCCTTTTTTATTTACTTTTTTTCATATGGAAGCTCTGGAGTGTGGCTTATTAATCTGATTCTACCAGCTTTTAATCTTTTAGGGGCCTCCACCAAATTTCTGGGCCGTTATTGGACCTTTTTCTTGTTTCCTGGAGGAGTTGTGGATTTGAGAGGCATCTTCTCTGTTCTTTCTATAGATTTTAGGTAGGAGAAGTAAATAGGAAGATGCTTGATCTAATTTCACTCCTTACATTACATAGCATGTTCATATATGCTGTATAAATGACCTTTATACATACAATCTCATGTAATTGTAATAATAATCTTGTCAAAAATGTATTGTTCTTATTTTATAAATAACAAAATTAAGGGCTTTAGACATTCATTGGGTTACCACTGGTTCCACAGCCTGTTGGTGGCATAATGGAGACTGGAGTTGAGATCACCTGAATCGAGTTCAATGTTCTCACATTACCACACTGCCTTAAAAATATTCTCAAATCATTTACATTTTCCACAAAAGCTCATATAAACTTGTAGATTCCTTTTATTCCCCTTCAAATCTCTGAACAGTTACTCTAATGTGTTTCATACAAATAGGCTGGTTTGACACTTATATCTTGAGTGAACAGTTAAATTCAATAAACATGGAGAGTCAGTACACATTTGGATAGAAAATTCCTTTATTTTCTTTGGATTGTTAGAATAGGCAGCAACAGAATTCAACCTTCAGGAGAAAGCATTTCTTAGAAGTATGATGGTAAACCCATCTATGTGAATGTACAGTGACCATTGCCTTCATCTATTTGGCTGGTTAGAAGATGTAAAACAAGCAGGTAAATACAAATGTGGGAAAGTAGGTCTTTGTTAGGCAACAATATGCTTCAAGTATTATCTTAAACAATGAAGATAAGTATTATCTTAGGGATGAGTATTATCTTAAACAATGAAGTATTATCTTAAACAATGAAGAGATACAGTTTCTTCATTCTCAGAAGGGCTAGGAGAGAGAAATGAAAGTCTAGCCAAACTGGAAGAGGAAGACCAAAAGTCTTGCACACTACAGTCAGAGCAATTCTTACTTTTGAAATTCAAACTTTCCTTTGAGTTTAGTGTTTAAAGGGCAATTGACTGAAATAAAAATAACTTTGATTAAAAACAAGTGGTGATTCAGTTTAAATACTGAACAACATTCAGCTTCAATTGTTTTGAGAACAAGCTTAGGCTGTGGGACAATTTGGATTAACAGTATTAGAAAGAAACTTGATCAAGGTCTCCAGTCTTTATCAAAAGAAATGAGTTTAGTGAGGTTAACGCCTTTCATCTCACCCCATCTAGGAAAAAACAAAGGGGATGGAGTGAGAAATGGAAGTTGAGCTAGATCTTTATGGCAAACAAAAAGTTTAAATAGGTTTTGAAGCTTTTTATAAAAGTTAAGATCTCTATTTGTCAAGGTCATGAAAAGTATTTGTCTTTTCATTCAGACCTCATGATTAAAAGTACACTGGTATTCAGAATTTGCCAGTGGACAGTTGGGGTGCATAGAAGCTTCTTTAAATATTCTGTATCACACAGTCATATAGTTAGCTATTCAGGTATTATGCCTTCCAAGCTATGACCAGTAACCCCAAAACACCTCTGTCCAAAGACTTGATTCATCCAGATACAGAGATAAATAGAGTTAAGTAGTTGAAAAAATTATGAAAGAAATGGGCTTGGTCTTTGGTGTGCTCAGCCAATTTTCTGTATTAGATTAATCATGTGCTTGTTATTCTCTATTTGTCCTGCTAGATCTGCACTCCACCCTTTTCCACTTTTCTCTGTGCCCAGGAGATTGATTTATATGGAATTCATCTACTGGCATCTTTCCTTGTTCTCTAACTTTCATTTGCATTTGGTCAATGAGAGCCACTGGCAGGAGGCTTGAGGGTGGTGAGGAGAGGGACTGGAGTATTTTCCTTGCAGGCCAGGACTTCCTTCCTGGCCAGGACTTGGCACTGGTCGCCTTCCTCTAATGAAGGCACTGTTTCCATCAGTGGTCCTCCCCTACAGCCTCTGGTAGAGCCACAACCTTATCTGAGATTCCTTTTTCTCTTCAGGAATATCGACTTTTGCTGTTGCTAGCCTCTTGGTATTTCTACTTCTGTTATTATTATTATTTTTTCAGTCCTGGCTTCATCACCATAAATAGTCTCTTCATTAACTCTGCTTAACAATGTTGTTTGGGTGTGCAATCTACATCCTGTCAGTCTTGGATTGATACACCACCTAAATCACATCTTCTTCTGCAGATGTAAAAAGGGAGCTGACACTAATTAAACTGTTAATGAAGTTATCCACCATCTATGTTTAATTGTCCAATTTCAGTATATACATATAGTGGTTTCGGAATAGTCGATCCATGCTCCCATGGGAAACTGAAGTACAGTGCTTACATGCAGTTTCTTTGCCTTTAGACTTACAATCCAACTATTTCCAAGCTAATAGCTTTTGCTAAGTGACTAAACTTGTTAATAGTAACTAATATTTTAAAATTTTATTTTATTCAAGAAATCTTGTTCAGTGTCAAGTATGAGTCACACATGGAGTTTATGAGTCTAGTGGGAGGGATAGACTAGTACACCTAGTCTTTACTTTGTAAATTAATTTATTTCCCAAAACACTGCTGTTAAGTTCAAAACTATTAAATAAGGAATTATTTCCATTTATTTTAATGGAAAAAATTTGATTTGTTTTGTCTTAATCTCAAATGTACAATTTTCAAAGATAGAAAAAAATGTTAATGGAACAATTTAAACAATTTCATGAATTAATTTATTTCCAAAAAACTGCTATTAAGTTCAAAGCTGTTAAAATAGGAAATTATTTTCATTTGTTTCAATGGAAAAATTTTGATTTGTTTTATCTTAACCTCAAATGTACAATTTTCATAGACAGAAAGAAAAAATACTGATGGACCAATTTAAACAAGTTTATATAAGTTATAAAACTTTGAAAGTGAAAAAGTAAAGCTTGTATATGAATTACAATGCTATAAAGATTTGTTACCTTTTCCAGAGTAAGAAAGGAAGACTAAATGCTAGATGACAAATGGTAACTGGGAAGCTCATGGACAGCACAAGTTTGAGAATGCAGACTATTGAGAAAGGGACTGAGAGGAAAAAGTGAAAAATAAAGTCACTGGTATCTCTGTTCCTCTGCCTCCTACATTTCATCTTTTAAAAGAGTGTCCAATGTTTTTTATCTCCTTCCACCATCATATCAAAGAGTGATCTGATGATAGTTGCATTATAGGATAAAAGTATTATCAGAACCAAAACCAAAACACATCATTAATAAGAGCTACCAGGGCTCTCACATGTTGTATAAACTGAAGTCACTGCCTTTTCCAATCTTAGGTCCGAGGCCTGAATTTATAAATCCTCCAAATGGAGGTGTTCCCACCATTTCTCTCCTTTTGCCTCACGGGCCCCCCAATTACAGGGCTCCATTCTTATACTCTGCTCACCAATGGCTTCCACTATTCTATTTTATTCTCTGCTTCCATTACAGTTTGGTGAACCAGTGCTTGTACCGAGAGCTGACCATTCCATGCTGTGGAGTTGTGTTTTCACAAACTGTTCAGCAGCAGAGACTGGCTGTTCCTGTGGGGAAAAGAAGGGTATTGCTACATATGGGCTGCCAAATGGGAGACAGATGAGGGAATGATATTGGAGTCGAGGGATGGGGAAATGTGTAAGAAGGCCAGGAACCTCAGTGTGAGTCTACTTGAGAGGGAGGAAAATGGAGAGAGAAACTGGGCTGTTGGGAAACCTATTCCGAAAGCTTCACTTTTGGATAAACATTAGTATGTGAAGATGAAGATTAAGCTGTGAATAGAATGAAAGAAAGAATTTACATTTATGTTACTTATAGCAAAGAGGAAAACTCAAAATTCTATTTCACTATTAAAAATAGTTTCCAAAACAATTGTTCTATTTATTACTTATGATGACTCTCAAATGCATATAAAGAGTTGAGGCTGGGAGCAGTGGTTTATGTCTTCAATCCTAGCACTTTGGGAGGCCAAGGCAGGCAGACTGCCTGAGCTCAGGAGTTCAAGACTATCCTAAGCCATATGGCAAAAATTCCATCTCTACTAAAAATATAAAAAGAAAAATAAAATAGCCAGGTGTGGTGGCTCATGCCTGTAGTCCCAGCTACTTGGGAGGCTGAGACAGGAGAATCACTTGAACCTGGGAGGCGGAGGTTGCAGTGTTCCGATATTCTACCACTGCACTCCAGCCTGGGCAACAGAGCGAGACTCTGTCTCAAAAACAAAACAAAACAAAACAAAAAAAAAGAGTTGGTTCATTAATCCACTTGTTTATTCAACAAGCATTGATCACCTACAATGTGCAAGGGTCTGAGCCTGAGCCAGATGCTGAGGATATAAAAGTGTATCGCATGGTTCCTATGCTTGAGAAGTTCATAAACTTGCTATGAACACAATGAAATAGCTGTCTGTAATGGAGAAAAATAGTTATTACAACTATCATGATAATGTTATGATATCATGACATATGTTGTAGCTGTCATATAATGTTATGACAATGACTATGATAATACATAGCTGAACAAGCAGTTTACTTATGTCAAAAGGTGGATTCCCCAGAAGCAGATCTTAAGGCAAGGATTTGTATACAAGTGATCAATCAAGGAAGTACTCCCAGGAAAAGCTAATAAAGTCATGGAGAAAGTAGGACAAGGAAGGAAAAGAAACTGAGAAAGGGTGCAAATGTTAGGCAAAGTTCCAGTCTTGGTCTAATACTGTAGGGAAGTTGCAGAGTTTAAATAACAGCTCAGAGTGTGTTCAACTAGAGACAAAGGGAATGGGGCTTGCATACTCTGCATCAAGCAGTTATTGACTATGAACTACCCTACAGGGGGAAAACATAAACTCCCAAGCACTTTCTATCTCTCTAGGTGCAGACAGAGTAACTCCAGCAGCCCAAGGGCAGACTCCCAAAAGTGTCTCAGGTGCAGGGACAGGACTGTTATAAGCAAAACTGTGCAGGAGCTGGGAGACTGATGTGTAGAAATGGAAAGGGAGATTCAAGGGGATCTCAGCTGAGCACCAAAGGTATCTGCTGTATCCTGACAGGATTGGGGAAGACTCTGCAGAGGAAGTATCATTTGAGGGGATCTTCAAGGATAAGTAGGAATTTTCCAGGTGAATGAGGGAGAGAGCTGCATAAGTGAAGAATTGCACTATATAGACAAAAGCATGGTGAGGATTAATGAATGCCTGTATCTGATCAGCCTTCTGTTAATTATGTGGGAAGGCTGCTGCTCACAACATCCTGTATTTTTTTGAAGCTAACCTAAGATATTATATAATTTCATCTACAAATTTGTCAGTATGTAGCTCTAAAAATAAGAGTTCCTTAAAATTATCATTAAACACAGGCATGCCTTGTTTCATTGCACTTTGCTTTATTGTGCTTCACACATATTGCATTTTTTAAAAGTTAAAAGTCTGTGGTAACTCTCTGTCCAGCAAGTCTATTGGTGCCATTTTTCCATCAGCATGTGTTCACTTCATATCTCTGTGTCACATCTTGGCAACTCTCACAATATTGCAAACTTTTTCATTATTATTTTATCTGTTATGGAGATCTGTGATCAACGATCTTCGATGTTACTATTGTAGTTGTTTTGGGGTGACAGGAACCACACCCATATAAGATGGTGACTTAATTGATAAATGTTGTATGTGATCTGAGTGCTCCACTCACTGGCCATTCCCCCATCTCTCTCCCTCTCCTCAGGCCTCTGTATTTTCTAAGACATATAATATTGAAATTAGGCCAATTAATAACTCTACCATGGCACCTAAATGTTCAAGTGAAAGGAAGAGTTGCACATTTGTCACTTTAAATCAGCAGCTAGAAATAAACAAGCCTAGTGAGGAAGATATGTCAAAAGCCAAGATATGACAAAATCTAAGTCTTTTGTGCCAGTGAACGAAGTTGTGAACACAAAGGAAAAATTCTTGAGGGAAATTAAAAGTGCTACTCCAGTAAATATATGAATGATAAGAAAGCAAAACAGCCTTATATTGCTGATATGGTGAAAGTTTGGCTCATCTGGATAGAAGATCAAACCAACTACAACATTCCCTTCAGCCAAAGCTTAATCTAGAGCAAGACACTAACTCTCTTCTATGAAGGCTGAGAAGAGTGAAGAAGCTGCAGAAGAAAAGGTTGAAGTTCGTTTAGCAGAGGGTGGTTCATGAGGTTGAAGGAAAGAAGCCATCTTCATAATATAAAAGTGCTTAATTAAACTAAAGAGCTTATACACAGCAAAAGGAAGTCAACAGATTAAACAGACAACCCACAGAAAGAGAGAAAATCTTCACAATCTATACATCTGACAAAGGACTAACAACCAGAATCTACCACAAACTCAAACAAATTAGTGAGAACAAAGAATCCCATCAAAAAGTGGGCTAAGGACATGAATAAACAATTCTCAAAAGAAGATATACAAATGGCCAACAAACATATGACAAAATGCTCAACATCACTAATGATTGGGGACATGCAAATCAAAACCACAGTACGATACCACCTTACTCCTGCAAGAATGGCCATAATCAAAAAATCAAAAAATAATAGACGTGTGCATGAACGTGGTGAACAGGGAACACTTCTACATTGCTGGTGGGAATTTAGTACAACCACTATGGAAAACAGTGTGGAAATTCTTTAAAAAACTAAAAGTAGATCTACCATTCAATCCAGCAATACCACTTCTGGGTATTTACCCAGAGAAAAATAAGTCATTATACGAAAAAGATTCTTGCACTTGCATGTTTATAGCAGCACAATTTGCAGTTGCAAAAATATGGAACCAGCCCAAATGCTCATCAATCAATGAGTGGATGAAGAAATTGTGGTGTACATATATATATATATGGTGGAATGCTACTTAGCCATAAAAAGGAATGAATTAATGGCATTTGCAACAACCTGGATGGAACCAGAGACTGTTTTTCTAAGTGAAGTAACTCAGGAATGGAAAACCAAGCATCATATGTTCTCATTCATAACTGGGAGCTAAGCTATGAGGATGCAAAAGCATAAGAATGATACAGTGGACTTCGGGGCCTCAGGGGAAAGGGTGTAAGGGATGTGAGAAATTAAAGACTACAAATTGGGTTCAATGTGTACTGCTCAGGTGATGAGTGCACCAAAATCTCACAAATCACCACTAAAGAACTAACTAATGTAACCAAGTACCACCTGTTACCCAAAAACCTATGGAAATAAAAAAATTTTAAGTGCAAGTGGAGCAGCAAGTGCTGATGGAGAAGCTGCAGTAAATTATCCAGAAGATCTAGCTAAGATCATCGATGACCGTGGCTACACTAAACAATGGATTTTCAATGTAGAAGAGCCTTTTAATTGAAGGAGATGCTGTCTACAACTTTCATAGCTAGAGAGGAGAAGTTAATACTTGTCTTCAAAGCTTCAAAGGACAGGCTGACTAATGCATCTGGTGACTTTACATTGAAGCCAAGCTCATTTACTATCCTGAAAATCATAGGACCCTTAAGAATTGTGCTAAATCTACTCTGCCTGTACTCTACAAGGTAAGCAGCAAAGCCTGATGACAGCATATCTGTTTACAGCATGGTTTACTGAATATTTTAAGTCAATTGTTGAGACCTACTACTTGGAAAAAAAAATTCTTTTAAAATATTACTGCTCATTGACAATGCAACTGGTCACCCAAGAGCTCTGATGGAAATGTACAAGTAGATTATTGGTGTTTTCATGTCAGCCAATACAACATGCATTGTGAATCCCATGGATTAAGGAGTTGTTTTATTGTGATATTCACTTTATTGCAGTGGACTGGAACCAAACCCTCAGTATCTCCAAGGTATGCTTGTAATAAGTATCACCATTAGCAATGAACAATTGTTCATTATATCATCAAACTAACATTAAATTCTTAATATCATCAAATATCCAGAGTTCAGATTTCTCCAATTGCATTTTTTAAATTATACTTTAAGTT
Organism: Trachypithecus francoisi; assembly: GCF_009764315.1. Classification (NCBI taxonomy): domain Eukaryota; kingdom Metazoa; phylum Chordata; class Mammalia; order Primates; family Cercopithecidae; genus Trachypithecus; species Trachypithecus francoisi. Next base: position 102,521,083 of record NW_022681456.1, on the reverse strand, counting down.
CTGGGGTACATGTGCAGAATGTGCAAGTTTGTTACATAGGTATACACGTGCCATGGTGGTTTGCTGCACCCATGAACCCATCATCTACATTAGATATTTCTCCTAATGCTATCCCTCTCCTAGCCCCACACCTCCCGACAGGCCCCAGTGTGTGATGTTCCCCTCCCTGTGTCCATGTGTTCTCATTGATCAACTCCCACTTATGAGTGAGAACATGCAATGTTTGGTTTTCTGTTCTTGTGTTAGTTTGCTGAGAATGATGGTTTCCAGCATCATCCATGTCCCTGCAAAGGACGTGAACTCATTCGTTTTTATGGCTGCATAGTATTCCATGGTGTATATGTGCCACATTTTCTTTATCCAGTCTATCATCGATGGGCATTTGGGTTAGTTCCAAGTCTTTGCTATTGTGAACAGTGACACAATAAACATACATGTCCATATGTCTTTATAGTAGAATGATTTATAATCCTTCGGGTATATATCCAGTAACAGGATTCCTGGGTCAAATGGTATTTCTGATTCTAGATCCTTGACGAATCTCCACACTGTCTTCCACAATGGTTGAACTAATTTACACTTCCACCAACAGTGTAAAAGTGCCCCTATTTCTCCACATCCTTTCCAGCATCTGTTGTTTCTAACTGTATTTTATATGTGCATTTATGTATGATATAAAATGTTTGTACTATACATTAGATATATTTATACATAAACACACAAGTGTGTGTGTTTCCAGTCAGTTTGTTTGATACAGGATCCAAACAAGATTTACACATTAAATTTAGTTTGTATGTCTAAGTCGTTTGTATTCTGTAGATTCCCTCCTAGCACTCACTTTGTTTTTCTAGCAATTTATTTGTTGGGGAAACCAGATTATTTGTTCAAGTGTCTGCATTTTGGATTTTCATAATTGCATTACTATGATGTTGTTAAAATGCTCCTCCGTTCTGTGTATATTATGTAAACTAGTAGTTATATCTGAGGCAATTAGATTTCCTCATTTGTTTGTTCATTTGTTTTACAAGAATACTTTCTAGTTGGAAAGTTGAATATTACCATATCTCAAAACTATGTATTTACTTCTTGACTTGCTAACTCTACTTTAGAAATTTACCCTCAGATAACAAAATATTTGGAACAACCTAAATGCCCATGTTTAGGAAATTGATGAACTAGACCGTGGTACCTCCACACAATGTACCATAAGCCATACAAAAAAAAACGAAACAAAGAGATAAATGAAAATCTCTATGACCTAATATGGAACAATTTTCAATATTTATTAAGTGAAAAAATTCAAGGGGCAAAGTGGTAGATAGAGTACACTACAGTTTGTGTAACAAAGTGTCATATATATGTTTATACATTTATATGACTATTTATACAAGAAAGAAATAAAGGATTGGTAAACTGTATGTTAAAATAGTTACTACCTTTAGAGTGACAACTGGGTGGGAGAGTAGACAAAGGGATGACTTCTCAGAATATACCTTTTGTAAATATAAAGTCTTGACTTCTGAGTCATGTAGATGTTTTACATTTTAAACATGGTACATGTAGACAAAAATAAAATTTAATTAAAATGGTTGATGATAAATAATTTCTCATTATTACATAGAGCTTTTCCCCATATCCATCCTTTCTCAAAATACAATTTTACAACTAATGTACCTTTCGCTGTGGATCCCCAAAAAGGAACATATCACTTTAACTCCCTGCTTAGAGTTATCTAATAAAATGATACGCTTAGGCAGCACTGTTTTTGTGATCATAACTGTAATTTAATTGATTTGTTTAGTGCTCAGAATATTGGAAAGTGATGTTTTGATACAAGATGTTGGCTTATATTTTATGAGTTGTTCAAAATTGAATTGACATGGTATGGTAGCATTCCTACAGGTCTTCTTTGAAAGAGAATGTTAAAATCATGTAGTTGAGAATATGGACACACAAAATAACTTGATCAAACATGCTGAAATGTTATATTTAAAATAGTGTTTCAGGGGATCTCAAAACAAAGATATTTGTAAAGGGTGGCATTTATTATAACCTAAATTAGTAAGATGCTCCTTTATAAGCCTAAAATAGAAAATATTCTGGGCAAAATTGGTATTACTTCTCTCCTCTAGATGGTTAGTCTATTTTGTGGCTGTATTATGAAGTAATCTTTCTACAATTTTGAGAGCTGTTAAAAGTATTCTCAGATAAATTTGGACGGGCAAGCAAGGAGAGTAATTTTTTCTTGGTAGGTGAATGTGGAAAAATAAATGGAAAGCTTAACAGTGATACCACAGAGCATATCTGCAAGGCCACATCAGAGAGGAGAAATAACTCTTCCGATGTGGAGAGGGGTATTCAGTGTGCATATCGCTGACTGAGATGTTTTGACATGTGCTTGAATGGCTTAGATTGTGGAACAAGTATGCTGCTCCAGAGGCGTCAACTTATTTCTCCTCAACTGGAAGAATCAGCACTTTAGTGCCATAATTCCCTACACTTTGGCAAATGTCTTATCCATCATTGGTGTATATGACCTGCAAAATGAGAGTTTTTTTCAGTGATGTTATGTAAAAGGAGGACATTTGTTTCCTGATTTTACAAGAGGAGCATGACTGTTTGCCTTTATCTAACATTTAAGTCATCACTGGAGGGGCCCTGAGGTCTTGGAGGATTGGCGAGAAGACAACAAGTCTTTCACATCTAGGAGTTTTATGGCACCTGAGTTAACAGATAGGTGGCATCACCCATAGTTACTGTTCTCATGATTTTTGATAGACTCGAATACTACTTATGGCTTCCCTTCAAAGATTTTTTTGGCTTTCATGATATGGCACTGTCTTGATTGTTTTCTCACTTCATTTTTCTTCTGTCTTGCTTGATTTTGTTGTATAAATCTTCTTTCTCTTACCCTAGATTTTCTATTTTGTTTTATAAGTATTTAGCTTTTTTTTTTTTTTTTGAGACGGAGTCTTGCTCTTTCACCCAGGCTGGACTGCAGTGGCATTATCTCCGCTCACTGCAATCTCCACCTCCCGGGTTCATGCCATTCTCCTGCCTCAGCCTCCCAAGTATCTGGGACTACAGGCGCCCGCCACAAAGCCCAGTTAATTTTTTGTATTTTTATTAGAGAAGGGGTTTCTCCGTGTTAGCCAGGATGGTCTCGAAAAAGTATTTAGTTTTTAATAACACCTTTTCAGTTAATATTCCTGGGATTTCAGAGTATACTGTTACATCAAATCCAAATGGTGATAATTTTTATCCCCTTTTCAAAAAGTGCATTTCTCTTTTCTGCCCTATTTTTTTGCTAAGGCCTTTTATAACATTATTAATGGAGTTGAAAATTTGAAATTCCATATTTCTGATGCAGTGAAACCTTACATTTCCCAGTGTGCTCCAGAAACTGCCTAGAGGTATAGTAAACTGTAGAATATGACAGAAGTCACTGGAGCCAGTATCACCATGGTCAACTCCTACAAGCAGCCTAGAGGGAGGAGGAAAGTTTGGAGAAATCATCAAAGACATTCATCATCTACAGTTTGGAACCCTTCAGGGAGTTATTCCCGACTTTCCCAGGTGAACCAGAGAAATCCCTTTTCTGCTAGGAGGGAGTCTATTGAGGACATCGGCTGGCTGGGCTTCCTCGATACTGATATGTTCAGACACAGGCAAGTGATAAAGGGCTCCCTCCTCCTGTGTGGGCAATTGGATAAACCTCCTATTTTCTCTCTCATGCCCGTTTACTCCATATTGTCTGAACTCTTCACTCTACATTTGGTTCTTGTCTCTGTGTAAATACTTTGAAATTGATACTTTGCTTCCTGAAGTGCTTATCTGAGATGCTCTTTATAGTTCCTCCTTTGTCCTGTGCCTTGAGAGTTAGCACTTTCTCTTCCCTAGGAAGGAAATGAAAATTGATCTTGTTTAGGAGCATAATCCCAGAGGATTTTTGATTTGTTAATATTCTAGTTAGATTTGAATCTACATTAATTAGAGATGGTGATCTATATAGTTACTTTTACTATGGTTTAGAGTAACTTAAACAGTATTTGAATTATGCAGTAGTATGATGGTGTTTCAACTAACCAGCTCTCGGGCTGGGGGATGTTGGTGAATTGCCCTAGTTGGTAGTAGATGCCAATTACTGTGGTGTAAATACTTTCATCATGGCCACCTATGTAATATCACTGTACCTGGAGTTGGGAAAAGACACAATTAGCTCCTATCCAGTGTTCTAAGAAGCTCCAGCACGTTGCTGGGATTATCAATTATTTAATGATAAGAAGGTGTGAACCCGGTCACTTTCTTTACCAGAATATATTAGGAGACCTGCTAGTTGTTCTCTACAGCCTTTTCTCTCCCTGGCACACAGATGATTTTGCAGCTTCCTTTGCCTACTCCCTTAAATGTGGCGCAAGACTAGGTTCTGGCCCAGGAAATGTAGGCAGAATTTATGTAAGTCATTTTTAAGGCTGGCCCATAAATAAGCTTCCTATCTGATTCTTCATGTTCTTTTCTTCCATTGCCTTGCTGCCAAATGCAGAGGGTAGCAAAGGTCTACCAGGGCCTAGAGAATGGTAGTTAACGAGATGAAAGAGCAAGTGGCCCTGAAATACTGCTTGGGGACCTTAATCACACCTGTTTAGAATTGACGTAGCTAAGATATATACTTCCATTTACTAAGGCACTGAGATTTCTGGGTTTATCGCTTATAAAAAGTAAGTTACTCTGAGTGGTACCATGGCAAAGATTATTAATTTATTTCAGATGTCTTCCTTGGAAATTGGTATATTCATGTTTCTACTTCATGACTTGATTTTGGTAATTTTGGTTTGCTAGAAAATCATTCATTTCCTTCTGGTTTACAAACTTGTGCCTGCAGAATAGAACATAATATTTGCTTTGAATCCTTCTATTCTCATTTGATTTGTGTTTATGTATCCTTTTGTATACTACCTCAATTACATTATTGTATTTTTTTGTTTTAATTGGTTTTCTATAGATGATTATTATTATTATTATTTTCAGACGGAGTCTCGCTCTGTCGCCCAGGCTGGAGTGGAGTGGAGTGGCGCGATCTATGCTCACTGCAAGCTCCACCTCTTGGGTTCATGCCATTCTCCTCCCTCAGCTTCCCGAGTAGCTGGGACTACAGGCACCCGCCACCACGCCTGGCTAATTTTTTTTGTATTTTTAGTAGAGATGGGGTTTCACCGTGTTAGCCAGGATGGTCTCCATCTCCTGACCTTGTGATCCATCTGCCTCAGCCTCCCAAAGTGCTGGGATTACAGGTGTGAGCCACCGCGCCTGGCTAGTTTTCTATAGATTTTATCCATTTTCATTTTATTAGTTGTCCTCTACTCTTTTCAAAGAAGCTGTTTTAAAAACTTTGTGTGTGCTTCCTACTATTTTTGATTTTTTAAAAATTAATTTCACCTTTTAACTATATTACATTTCTCTTACTGCTATCTTACTCTCACTGTAATTTCACATGCTACCTCTTACTGCAATTTTATATAATTTTCATCAGAGAATGTGACCTGTAAAATCTCTACTAAAAACATTTAAGCCAAGTATCAGATTTTTATAATTTTTGTGAATGTTCATCGGATGTGGAAAAAGTTTATTCCCAATTTTTAGGATACACACACACACGTGCACACGTGCACGCACACACACACACTTCTGTTGATCAGATTACACGTTGCCTGCTAGATCTATGAAAAAGTGCTATTAAAATAGCCTGCAAGAATGAATTTTTTAAATCAAGTTATTTTTGAATTTCTAATAATTTTGGTTTTGTTGCACTTGGATTTATTTCTGACAACTCTCCTTCATAAATTTCACCTTTTACCATTACACAGCTCTCCTTTTGCTGTCTTTGAAGTGTTTAACCTTAAAGAAACAAGCAGACAGATCTGCTTTCTGTTTGCTTTTGCACGAGGTTGCTTTGCTTATCTTAGTGTTTTCCCAGTTCTTTTATACCACTTAGATTTAAGAATGTTTCTCTTAAACAGTAGAAAGCTATCTTCTGTTTCTTTATTATATTTTGACTATCTCTGTCTTTCAGTAGGGTAATTCATACCACTGAGGTACTTGGTTTATTCCAAATATATTAATTTATTACTATATTTTTAGTTCTTATCTCACTTAGATTTTCTTCCTTTTATTCTTATTTGATTGTTGTTATTAATTTAATTTAATCTTTTCTTCTTTTGTTACCTGTCAGCAGGAAGTAGGTTGCTGTTAAAAGTTACTATTTATTTCTGTTTTCTCATTACTACTTCAGAAGTTCTATTATTCTTTTCAATTCCACTAATAGTTACCTTCTTATTCCTAAAATTCAAAAATATTCACCTATTTCTCTTGTATTAAGTAAGTATCAAATAACAATATCATGACCATAAAAATATGATGTGTAAACTGAAAAAGCGCAAAATCAGGATAATTTTTCTCTACCATCTTTTTTATTATTGCCTTTCCATATTTTGTGTTTCTTTCATTCTTTCTGGAGATTTTACTATTTACATGATTGGCTACTTCTATTGTTCTATTCTTATATATATTTGCTTAGTGACCATCCCATTTTTAGTTTATTGATAATTTTAACATAAAAATAAGGAATTATATTTTGTTATAGGAACTCCTTAAGTGTGCATACTATTGTTATTATTTTTGCTAATATTATCATCTGTCTCAACCAGCAGTTCTATTTCTTTAGAGGTTTCTCTAGTCTAGGTACTCTACTTGCTATTCTTATTTTTGATTTTTGGGTCCTCTTATGCATGTCAACATTTACCTTTACCTACTCATAGTTTGATTAACCTTGGGGTTCACATAAAGCCACTTGGGTCTACTAAACAGTGACAAACAGATCTGAAGGAAGATTCAGCAGTCTGTGCTCTGGTGAAATGTCACACTGAGTAGTCAGTGAAAATGCTGAGCTGAGTCACCAGGGAAAAGCTGTCTGCCTCCATGTTTCTGTGACTCCAGAGTTATGACTCCCAGTTTCAGGGAGAGACATAGCTCTCTGGAGGTCTCTGAACACCTTTTGGTACTACTGTTCCACTGGACAGATGGATCAGAGTTAGAAGAAGGAGTGGATCTGTCAGAAGACTTCTCAACAGAATTATTTTATTTTTATTGGTAGGGGAGGCTAGCTTATTTATCCTGTTTCCTTTATTTTCTTTTTTTTATATAAACAATGACTTGTTTGCTTTCATCTTTTGGCATGACATGCAAAGTAAAAGTATTAAATTATGTTGGTGGTTGTATTCAGCTTAATGAATCTATATTTCATTCTTCATTTTTTCAAATTATTAAGATATCAGGTTTTACTTTGAGGGAGCATGTCTAATGATCAGGGTGGTCTTTGGAATTAGATTCCTTGTGTTTGAATTTGATGTCCACTACTCATTAGCTGTGTGACTTTGTCAACTTCCACATCTATAAAATGAAACCATAAACTTCATGGGGTTGCTATTTGAATTAAATGAAATAATACAGGTAAGGAACCTAGGGCAGTACTAGAACACTGTCCAACACATAGTAAGAATTCAGTATGTATTATCACTATCATCCTTAATCATAGTTTCACCAGTATTTATTCTTAACTCATTATTTTATTTGATGTTCATGATTACCTCCACTCCTTTCTTATAGAAATGTTTTCTACAGGGAATATTCTTTTAAAAAAATATTAAGTGAGGAACATATTTTAGATTCACAAAACACCTTGGTCATAAATCTAGTTCAATAGAGGTCTAGCACCAAGTACTCATGGAAACAACAAAACAAGCACGCTTGCATTACAATATATCTACTTATTTCTAGTGGTGTAATTTATCACAACAGGGGATGATAATGGTAATAAGAATACATAGAAGACATTGATATGGTTTGGCTCTGTCCCCACCCAAATCCCATCTTGAATTGTAGTTTCCATAATCCCCACATGTCATGGGAAGGACCCAGTGAGAGGTAATTGAATCATCGGGGCGGTTACCCCATGCTGCTGTACCCATGACAGTGAGTGAGTTCTAACGAGATCTGATGGTTTTATAAGGGGTTTTCCTCTTTTGCTTAGCTCTTCTTGGCTGCTGCCACATGAAGGACATGTTTGCTTCTCCTTCCAACATGATTGTAAGTTTCCTGAGGCTTCCCCAGCCATGCTGGACTGTGAGTCAATTAAACCTCTTTCCTTTATAAATTACCCAGTCTTGGGTATGTCTTTATTAGCACTGTGAGAATGGACTAATACAGGCTTTGTGATATGTAACTATTATTGGTGATAGGACTGGTGATTGGTTAGCAAAGCTAAAATTGTAATCTGTTGCTGGAATCCCTCAGTAATGTTTAGGTTTCGTGGTTATAAACTGTAATGGCTCTCTGCTGTCTTCATTAGTGAGAATTCTGTAGAAAAAATGATTTAAATCTAAATTTTCTATTTAAATTATTCTATTTAAATTATTGTTTTTATAATGTGTTTTTAAATAACCTAGGTTTCTTATAAATATAGTTATGGTAATATATTAGGATCAATTGCATTATGACATTTCTTTTTTTTTTTTTAAGATGGAGTCTCACTCTGTTGCCCAGGTTGGAGTGCAGTGGTGCAATCTCAGCTCACTGCAACCTTCGTCTCCTGGGTGCAAGCAATTCTTCTACCTCAGCCTCCCTAATAGCTGGGGGTGCAGGTGTGTGCCACCATGGTCAGCTAATTTTTTTTGTATTTTTAGTAGAGACAGGGTTTCATCATGTTGGCCAGGCTGGTCTTGAACTCCTGACCAGAAATTATCTGCCCACCTGGGCCTCCCAAGTGCTGGGATTATAAGCGCGAGCCACCATGCCTGACTCCATTATGACCTTTCTTGATTTCATTTTCTGCTCAACTGAGATGACTATTCAAATAATGTTCTCACCAGGCACGGTGGCTCACGCCTGTAGAATCCCAGAACTTTGGGAGGCTGAGGTGAGTGGATCACGAGGTCAGGAAATCAAGACCATCCTGGCTAACACGATGAAACCCGTCTCTACTAAAAATACCAAAAATTAGCTGGGCATGGTGGCACATGCCTGTAGTCCCAGATACTAGGGAGACTGAGGCAGGAGAATCTCTTGAACTTCGGAGGCAGAGGTTGCAGTGAGCCAAGATCGTGCCACTGCACTGTAGCCTGGGAGACAGAGCAAGACTCCGTCATCAAAAAAAAAAAAAAGCAAATAATTTTCTTGGAAGAAGGTATACGTTACTATGTCCCTGAATCTGAAAACATCTTTCTGTAACTTTCCACATTAATAATTTAATCACATAAAAATTGTGTTTTAAACTTTTTTAATCTGGAAGCTTGTAAAGTATTTCTTCCTTTAAATTAAAAAAATCTAAAATGTATTTGTGTGTGGGATACATCTTCTTTCTGCAACCTACTCAATTCTCCATGTAATTTTACATGAAACTCACAAATCTTTATAATCTGCAGACTCAGATATTTGTGTAACCAAGGGCATTTTTCTTACTTGCTATATTTTACTAGTTTCTTTTTCTACTGTTCTGTTCCTGTCTCTTCTGGAATACCTATAATTCCTCAACGGGCTCACCTTTATCTGTCTTTACTTTTCATTTTTATCTGAGAACTGCAACATCCCTTATAAATTCAACATTTTTCTCTAATGTTTTTATCTCTTTGTTACCTGGACTAAAACCAGGCTATTCCCTGAGGTCAAGTTCTCCCCCACAGTCTTCTGACGTAAATAGTGTTTTTCTCTTACGTTCCACACACACCAAGGCCAGAAGGTGAAAGTAGGTGCTCTTCCTGCTTGCCATTACTTTCCAGCAATTAATCTCCTTTTCTACTGAAACAAAAACTAAACCCAAAACAAGGGTAAGCAAGACTTCTTCTTTGAAATGCATGCCATCCAGCTGCATTACTTTCCACTCCTTCTGGTTTGCTATATCTATTGACCCTTACTGGTCTCTCTCCTTTATTGATTGGAAACATTAACTCCAGATTCAGACATTCTAGCCACTTCTAAGTGATGAGTCTTTTTTTGCTCTTGCTACTTTCATGATGTTTTCTTCATCTTTTGCTTTTAGCAGTTTGACTCCGATGTGTCTAGGAGTGGATCTCTATATCCTACTTTGAGTTCATTGTACTTTTTATTGCTTTCATTAATGTTTTTCATTGAATTTGGAAAGTTTTTGGTCACTATTTCTTGAAATATTTATATGTATTTATTTTTAAAATTTAATTTAATTTTTAATTTTTTAAATAAAAAAATAGAAATGGAGTCTCACCATGGTACCCAGGCTGGTGTCGAACTCTTGGGCTCAAGAGATCCTCCCACCTTGGCCTCCCAAAGTGCTGGGATTACAAGTGTGAGCCACCACACCCAGACTAATTTTACATATTTCTAATGTATATGGTGTTCTCTAGTCCATCAAAAGTTCTCCATTACACTTATAATAATAATCTCTTTTATATTTTACAATGGCTTATGAAAGCATGGTAAAATTTAACTCCTATCAACTTCATCTTATATCACTGTCTCTTTCACACACGTGCTCCAGTTATATGGCCTTGCAATTACTCAGAGATGTGTGCCTAACCGCCATTGCAGTTGCTACTATCTGTGCCTTGATTGCTTTTTTCTCACTACTTACATGGATCTTTTGTCTTATCCTGATCAGAAACGTCATTCTCAAAGGGGCCTTTCCTGACTGTCCTATATATAGTAGCTTCTTCTCTTTCCAAATATTTTCTAGTGTACATCCAATATATTTCCCTAATGTCACTTTAAAAAAATCCACAATTATTTGTCTATTTATTTACTTGTAATACCAATTACAAGTAAATGAGAGAACCTAATAAGAGAAAACTCTCATTAGGTTGTAAACACCATGTGGTGAGAACCAAATCTGTCTTATTTATTCTTGTATCTCCAGTGTCTATTACAGTGTCAGGCATGAAGTAGTTTCTCAATAAGTAAATATATTATATGAATAAATTAATTCCTTCAATCAGCAACTGTGTTTTGGCAGGTTCTCAAATTTGTATTCCAGTTCACTGATTCAATGCAGATTTTCATTCTTCTGTTGAAATTGAAGATTTTAAAATCTTCTGTTGATTAAAAAAATTCTCTCAGGTGGGTGCTTCTGTGTGTACTGTTATTTCAATGTTCACTAAAATCCTGATCTAGCTTCTTAATGTATATTTTTAGGTCACAAAGAAGATGCACTGCCTGGGCGACAAAGCGAGACTCCGTCTCAAAAAAAAAAAAAAAAAAAAAAAAAGAAGAAGATGCTCTGTAGTTTTGTTTGTTTTTCCTACAAAATTATTTTCACACATGTGCTCTTCTAGTTCCTTGTTCCCAAACAAGGGTAGTCTCCCCTGAACCCCTAAAGTATTTGGCGATGTATGGAGGTAGTTTTGATTGTCACAACTGGGATGGATGCTGCTGGCATCTAGAGAGTATGGGCCAGGGATAATGCTCAGCATCCTATAATGCGCAGGAAAGCTCCCCCAGAGCAAATAATTATCTAGTCTAACATGACAAGAGTTTCAAGGTTACGAATTCTTTTCTAGGTAACACAGGAGAGAAAGAAATATATGTTAAATGTCAATACAGGTTATTATGTGTCAACTAAAATTTTAAAAAGTTTAATAGTGCTATGGATTTTTAGTCAGCAAAATCCAGAAAATGGGAAATACAACAGGATAAATAAATAGATTGCAAGGAAAGAAAAAGATAGGAAGAAAAGGAGAGGGGATGGTAAGTAGGGCGAGGAAAAGAAGTGGGATGGGGGAGAGAAATAGAGAAAAAGTATGCCTACAGACTAAAAGAAATTTAATCCATTTATGCTGGAGGTTGCAAACTATTTTTGTGAAAAATCAGACCTTGGAAATGACCTTGAGCAATGGGATATATATAACTCCCACAAGCTCAGCGTTCCAACAATGGAACTAGGCATAAATGGGATAAAAGACATATTAATATTCAATGTAACTTTGGATTTTGGTTTGAAGAAATAAATCTTAACAAAACATTTAGAAGACAATTAAGAAAACTGGAAAATTAAATATTTGATTATATTAAAATTATTATTACTTAGGTGTAGTAATAACATTTAATTATGTTTTACAAAAGACCTCATATTTCAGAGAAACATGTTGAAATATTTGCACATTACATGATGCGATATCTAAGATTTGCTTCAAAATAATTCTATGGTGTGGAGAAGGATAATCCAGGGTTTGGAGAAAGTGGGTATGAGGTATAGATAAAACAAGAATTTTTTGTATATAGCTGTTAAGTATGATTTACTAATCTTATTTGTATTAAATTTTACTTGTTGTATAGCAATGTTACTACAAACTTAGTGACGTAAAATAATACACACTTATTATCTCACATGTTTTTGTGTATCAGGAAAACAGATGCAACTTAGACGGGTCCCCTGTTCCATGTCTCTCATAAGGCTGGAATCAAAATGTCAGTCAATGGGTGTGGTGGTTCATTTCTGTAATGAATGGTTCATTTCCCAACACTTTGGGAACCTGAAAGAGGAGGATCACTTGATGCCAGGAGTTTAAGATCAGCCTGGGCACCATAGTGAGATTATATCCCTACAAAAAATTTAAAAATTAGTGAGGTGTGGTGGCACATGCCTGTAGTCCTAGCTACTCAGGAGGCTGAGGCAGGAGGATTGCTTTAGCCTAGGAGGTGGAGATTGCAATGAGCTATGATTGCACCACTATACTCTAGCCTTGGTGATAGAACAAGACCCTGTCTCTAAAAGTTTAAAAAAAAAAACAATGGCCAGCCAAGGCTATGCTCTCATCTGAGACTCTGCTAAGGAAGGGTCTGCTTCCAAACTTACTCTAGTTGTTGCCAGAATTCTGTTCCTCATGGTTGTAAGATTGAGGACAGAGGACTTCAGTTTTGTGCTGGGTGTTAGCAAGTCACCATCCTCAGTTCCTAGTTGCCACCAATAGTTCCTGACATCTCAGGTTCCCAAATATGGGATATTCTCTTCACAAAGCCACTAATGTGTGTGTCTGGGGCAGGGCAGGGGTGGTGAAAGAGAAAACACAAGATGAAAGCCCAAATGACTTACCAAATTCTACTGGTAGGAAGGAGGTTGATAAAATTACTCAGGTGCAAACTTGCACTACCTTTCATGGAAAAAGGATAACTCAGGGGGCAGAAACAAGGGACCAGAGTAAGGAGCCGAGAGCCACAGAAGAATTATTTCCAGGCCTTGAAATGTAACTAAGAAAGTCTCAGTATTTGCCTGGCTGGTTTCAGAATTGCTATGGAGCAATGACTCCTTTATATCTTCTATTTCACTCCATAGAATGAGAGTATCCATAGCTGTTATCCTATTTCTGTCCAACCATTAATTGTTGAGAGTCCGAGAATAACTGGTCTGTTTAGTTTTATAGCTCCACAGGTCAAGATGAACTCTACCCATTGAGTCTCATCCATATTTGGACTTCATTTAAAATATGAGTTTTTGGATTTTAAGTAGATATGGTAATGAGATGAAATTTTTGAAGACCTTGGGAATGAACCTATTTTGCAGGTTCAGTATGACAAATGCTCAAGTCAGTGAGGGTCAGAAGGCATGTGTAGCAAATTGACTCTTAATGTGGTTCCCCATTATTTCTGTCTCCTGATGTTCACGTCTTTGTGATCTCTCTCTTGAGTGTAGATAGAAAACGTAATTTGCATCTAACCAATAGGACATGGTAAAGGCGAGGAATGTATGTGACAACATGTACATGATTATGTGCTTACATTGTACAGACTACAAGACAATAAGAAACTCAATCCTACAATCACTAGGAAATTAATTTTCTCCAAATCCAAGTGAGTATAAAAATGAATCCTTCCCCAGCTGACCCCCACATGACAGCATAGCCCTAACTTGTCCATTTTTCTTTTCTTTCTTTCCTTCCTTTTCCTTCCTTCCTTCCTTCCTTCCTTCCTTCCTTCCTTCCTTCCTTCCTTCCTTCCTTCCTTTCTTTCTTATTTTTTGAGACAGCGTTTCACTCTGTTGCCCAGACTGCACTGCAGTGGCACTAGCTCAGCTCACTGCAGCCTCCACCTCCTGGGCCCAAGCAATCCTCCCACCTCAGCCTCCCAAGTAGCTGGGATTACAGGCACATATCACCACACCTGGCTAATTTTTCATATATATATTTTATATATACGATATATATAATATATACGTATATATACACATATGTGTCTATATATACACATACATTTATTGTGTACAGACAGGGTTTCACCATGTTTTCCAGGCTGGTCTCAAACTCCTGGACTCAAGTGATCTTCCTGCCTCAGCCTGCCACAGTGCTAGGATTACTGGCATGAGCCACCATGCCCAGTCCCTAGTAGGTACTTTTGATTGCAATGTTGTGAAACACAGCAGAGAGTCTATTTAAGCCATGCCTGGACTCCTGACCCATAGACACTGTGAAATAATGTGTTGGTTTAAGCAGTTTAAGATACTATATTTGTAGCAATATTGTTATATATCAATACATAACTAAGTCACTATTCTTTTCATTTTTATGCATTTCGAAATATTTATAATAAATTGCTATTAAAATATTTTTTCTTTTTTAACTTTAAGGGATCTATTTTAACTCATATTGTCATTAATAAGCTTCATTCATTTTCTTAATTTTGTTTGTCCATTCTTTGCTAGTAAGAGATCCCTCTAGGCTCATGCTTGCTCTCAGTGGACAGATGCTCTAAACCAGTTGTCTGTTTCTGTCAATATCCATTTCCACCCCAGCTCATCTTCTGACATTAAGATTGGTTTTCAGCCAGATGTGGTTGCTCACACCTGTAATCCCAAAACTTCGAGCTCAGGAGTTCGAGACAAGCCTAGGCAACACAGTGAAATCCTGTGTCTACAAAAAATACAAAAAAAATTATCCAGACATGGTGGCAGCTACTTGGAGCCAGAGGTGGGAGGATCACTTGAGCCCAGGAAGTTGAGGGTGAAGTGAGCTCTGTTTGTGCCACTACACTCCAGCCTGGGTGACAAAGCAGGATTCTGTCTCAAAAAATTTTTTTTAAAGATTGGTTTTCACTGTTTTCTCAGTGTGATGTCTAGTAGGCACTGAATCTGCAGATCTTAGGCACGGATTTTCTCTTTTCAGATTGACTGGTTCTATGACTAAACTAAAGCCTCAGATGCAGTTACAATGCTCCTTTGAACTACACAGAACATGAAAAACTTCACCTCCAGCACCTACTGTGCTTTCTCTTCATGCCCACTCTTGCAATATCTAATCTTAGGTGGCAAATTTTGCCAGGATATGGACTTTCTCTACCTGTGCACTTTCTTCAACTTCTTTCAGTGATGTCAGGGAATGTACGGGAGAGCAGAGAAATGGCAGTGACTTTGCCTGATACAAAATTCCTAAGCATTTGTCGAATGGGCTCCTATCTTTCTGAGTAGCACACACCCTGCCCCTCTGAATTTCTGAACTGAGGCAAAATTTGTCTTACCTTCTTTAGGGCCTTCTTCCCAGCTCTGAATCAGAGGGTGGAACCTATGTTCTATAATCCAAGAACATGCATGCCATTCCATTCTCATTCAGTGGAAATGCTCCCTGCATTTTGGCCTATGGTTTTTTCATGTTTTTTATTTACAGCACTGTCATCGCTTTGACTTTTTATTTAAATTAATGGATATTTTAATTTAGTGGGAAATTTGGAAAAGCTATATTAGACATAGTGTCTGCCTAAATTGTAACTTGCAAACATTAGTCTCTTATTTTGTTTTTAATAAAAGGCTGTGAGATTTGGAAGAGGACACCATTCTTTTGGACACATTCTGTACAGAATATAGGTTTGTGTTTACCATTTTTTCCCATCTCCTTTTATTATGAGAAAGATATGAAGGATATGGCATTTGCTGCATATTGAGTAGCTTGTATATGACAACTATAGCATGAAGCATTTTTACGTACAGTTTTGTACTTGATCCTGACAAAAACCCGTGTGTAGGTATTTTCCCATGTAAATGAGGAAACTAAGTCTTAGAAAATGTAAGAAACTTTTCATGGAAGTGTGTGGTGAAAATGGAATTCAATCTAAATTCTTTTGTCTGGAAGCATCGTAGTCAGGAAAGTCATTTTCCCAGTTCCATGAACAACCTTGTGTTATTCCTTCTGCTCCCACATGGATCGGTCTTGTCCTCTGTGTAGGAGGGCTTATGGGCATGGTGGGCATTTGAATTGTGATTTTACAAATGGAGTGGGCTGCATGAAGGTGCTGTACTACATCTCTGGCTGAGAATAGCATCATACAGATGAACTCCATCCTGGATAGTCTCCAGTATTACCGCCTCCATTTGGGTACCGTAAGGCTGTTGGCCAAGTTATCATTCTTGATGTAGATATATTCTGGCAAATTCACATCTCAGAGCATAGCTTGGCTTGGTCAGGTGAGGCTTCTTCTTAGCCTCCCATGTCTGGAAGGGCTCTATTACCTGCCTTTGTAGCATGTGGGTTCCTGCCTGCATCTGGCCTCCCACTCTCACAAACATGATTGTTTCACCTTCTCAGGCTCCAATCAGGAGTCCCTCTGGATGTTCTTGTTCTCTTCTTCAGGAAGTTCTCTCTTAAGGTTCAATTCTAGTTTTCATCTGTTAGGTTTCTTTGGGTCTCAGTCACTTTGCTGACCTGGTAACCACTAAAACCTCTCCCTCCTTTTCCAGCCATGTTTTTCAAAATATTTACATGGAAACACATTTTAGATATATGTTTTCCATCATTTTTAGAGAAAAAAAATTCTTTCTTTTTCTTTTATTTATTTTGAGACAAGGTCTCTCTGTTGCCCAGGCTGAAGTGCAGTGGCATGATCTCAGCTCATTGCAACCTCAACCTCCTGGGCTCCATTGATCCTCCCACCTCAGCACAGCTTCCCAGCTAGCTGAGACTACAGGTGCATGCCTCCAAGCCTAGCTAATTTTTGTATTTTTTGCAGAGACGGAGTTTCATCATGTTGTCAAGGCTGGTCTTGAACTCCTGAGCTCAAGCAATCCTCCTCCTTCAGCTTCCCAAAGTACTGGGATTAGAGGCATGAGCCACCATTTCCTGTCCAGACTATTTCTTAAAATGGAAAAGTCTGTTTATCTAAAGCTTTTTGCAATATTTCTGATTCCCAAGTTATTTGCACTACTTCTGTGTCAGCATAAACTTCAAGGGAAGGTTTTACATACATGCATTGACTCTCTTTAATAGATTTTAGGCCTTTGTTTTAATGAGGATTTCAGTCAGCTTTCCCTCCACCTTTTAAGTGCAGGTTAGATCTCCAGTATATATGGTAGTGGTCATCATTTCTTGTTATTTGTTTCATATAAAGTCCTCTAGTTTTCTGTGGTTTGTAAAGCTGCAATACAAATCTCTAAGATTCACAGTGTAATTTGCACATGTGGATCAAAGTTGCAAAAGTCACCCAATTTCTGGATCATTCCTGCCTCAGCTTAAGATGTAAGTCAATATTACAAATTCCAAGGTGAAAATCTCCTAATGGCTTATAGATCTGGCTGAAATACAGCAAAGGGCATTAGGGCATTCAACTCATTAATGCATGGATTGGTAAACTTTTCTGTAAAGTGCCAGATGTTAAGTTTTAGGCTTGTGGACCATATGGTCTCTATTGCAACCACTCGACTCTGCCACTATAGTGTGAAAATAGTCTTAGACTACATACATAATGAATCTTAGCTGTGTTAAAGTGAATTAAAATGGAGTCTAGGCCCGAAAAATCGCTGCAGGGACAAACCCAGTGAGGCCTCATAAGTGACCTTACCTTTGCTTGATTTGCAAAGAGAAGTGAAATGTAATTTGAGCTATTTTTCTTATAGTGCCTATATTAAGGAAAAACAGAACTTAAGCTCAATCAATCAGAAGCAGCAAACAAACTTATAATTCTACAGCTAGGGACTTCCTAGTGGGACAGACCAGGTAAGGCAACTTTATAACTGTAATCCAACATTTTCTTTGTGTGATTTCAACATTCATTCTATGAAAACCTGACTCTCAGACTTCTTCAATGGAGCCCCTAGACCATTTCTGATTTGAAGCTGCCCAATTCATAAATCATCATTTTCTCAAATAAACTCTTTAAATTTTTATTGTGCCTCAGTTTATGTTTTAACAGCTGTGTTTCAATAAAATTTTAATTTTTCACAAAAACACGCAGCAGGCCATAATAGCCCGTGGGTCATGGTTTGCTGATCCCTGCACTCATGCCTGGACAGCTGGAGCACAGATGCTGTCCTAAAGTGCACCTTCAAAAGAATTAAAGGAAGCAGGCAAGGTCAAAGATGTGCAGGACCTCTATTAAAGCCCAAGGCTCAAAGTACGCTTCATGGAACCAAATATTTTATTTGTATGATTTCAACATTCATTACAATCTACCGTGATTGGAAGCTTCCTGAGGCTTCATCAAATGCCTCTAAGCATAGTTTTGTTTTGTTTTCATCTGCAAATTTCATTCCCTATCTCTTTCTCTCAAAATTAGTGGCACTAGATATTGGGATCATGAGGCAAGTGGGACCAATAATAACAGCACTTTTTCCTATCCAATGTCTGAACCATTTGAGACATAAAAAAAAAGTTGGCCTGTAGAAACCAATATTTTGCTTTTCTTACTATGGAAAGCCAGATTGAAGGCCGTGGCTTATAACTGCTGACAAGTAAGCTTCTTCCTATTAAGCACCAAATTTAGGCTTTCTCGTCAACTGAAAACTCATGCCCCCTACAGGCAGTTTGCATTCAAGTAAGAGAAAAAAGACTAGGGTTCTGCTTTTCCTATTCCTATTTACCATCCAGGTAAGTGATTCCACCTAGTCTGGGCAGGAGTGATGGATGGAGCCCAGAGAATCCAACTGGGGTTCTCTGGGCTCCATCCAGAGAAGAATAAGGAAGTATTCTCTTCAAATAACATCAGCTGAAACCATGAGGTCAAAAGGATCATTTTATGTCTAGATGAATGAAGCAACTGAAGATACCATAACAGATGGAGGAAGCAAGTGGGAATTTTAGGCTGAATGACATCCACAGACCTATTTAAAATCTCCATATTGTAAAGAGTGATTCTGCTCCATTGCTCCCCAGAGGCTGTGGGAAAGTCAAGAACATTATCAAAACCATGTATTTGATGAGATTCCAGGTTTCTTATCTTTAAAGTTATTTATTTTCCAGTAGCCCAACCCTTGAGAGAGACTCATGGGTCTGCAATATTATGACTGACAACACTTTTTTTTTCTTCTCCCTCTACCAGCACCTACTACACTGATGGTCAAATAAATATCATCAAAAAATGTTGTTTAAACAAGTGAATAAATGCAAGCCTTCTAAGGTCTTGATTTCCTATCTTGTTTTAATAGTTAACAATACATTCCTCCTACATGATATCTGTAAGACTATTCTTAAAGGATCCCACTCTTCAGTTCATAGACATTTAGATTCATCTTACTATGTACTTTTCTTGATTAATTGCTCTTGAGGAAAAAAAAAGACAAATTAACATATGTACCCAATGCATAGCATACAGCCAGAGGTGATGGTATAACTGAAAACTGACAATAATTCTTGTAATAAAGAGGCATCTGCTAATCTGTTGCTAATTTTTATTTGAAAATTGTTGTTGTTGCTTAGGCCTTAACAAGGTCAGGAAAATACAGAAGCTCCTTTAAAAAGGGAAAATGAAACAAAAAAGTAAGTTTCATATTTTCCTTGGTCTCTTAAGAAGGTTGCTGTAGGAAATGTAAATAGACCACAGGAAGCTTTAGAAACTCAGCTCTTTGATTGAAAAAATGGAAATTCTGTTTTTTACGGAAATAAAGTAATTCAATGAAAATACAAAATACAGTTGGTTATCATTTAAAAAGGGTCTTTCTTTGGATTATGCTTTCTTTGATATAGTACAACTCTGGCACAGACCATCATTCCAAGTGTATTTCTGAAAGCAAAATAAATGAAAACTGTTTTCTGTCTTCATTAATGTTTTGCTCTGTTCTATTTGTGGAATTTCAAGAGGACCATGCAGTTTTCCTGGATCATTTTCAGGGAGGGAAGGATGAATGGGATGAGGGAGTTGACCCCAAAAGAAAAGAATGAGTCAACATGAAGAAATAATGCTTCTCCCAGGCTTGTATTTGGATCCTCAAATTGTAAAATTGTAAAATTCCAGACTTCTCATACCAGCCTCCTTACATGAAAAGAATCCAAAAGAATGTGGGTAGTGGAGGAGAGAATTTGTTTGTTTACCAACCATAAAGTCCTCATGAACCTAACAGGGTCATAAAATTTTCTTTTTGGATTATTCTTTGTCGTTCTCTGGCCATCACCACTGCCTCCACTATCACCACCACCACAACACACACACACACACACACACACACACACACTTCCCTTCTTTCCTTCTCCATTCACCTTGAACTTTGTATTATCTCTTGGTGATGTTCAACTTAACTCCTTTTCTTTCTTGATACAAGCTTGAAATAAAAATTATGACATCTTGAAGTTCTTTTTAAAAGGTCCTCATATTTTATAATCAACATTTTTTGATCAGTGACTATATGCCAGAGCATGGGGACATCATAGAGAATAAGCCAGGCATCCTCTCTGTTCTCATGAGGCTTACTGACTGTCTGAAGCATCTGAAGCAGGTGATAGGGATAGGGTTTGGACATTTTGTCCCCTCCGAATCTCATCTTGAAATGTGACCTCCCATGTTGGAGGTGGGGCCTCATGGAAAGTGTTTGGGTCATGGGGGTGGATCCCTCATGAATGGCTTCACGCCCTTTTAGCAGTAATGAGTGAGTTATCACTGCTCTGCTCTGAGTTCTTGAGAAATCTGGTTGTTTAAAAGTCTGAGACACCTCTCTCCATCAGCTCTTGCTTTGGCTCTTGCCATGTGATGAACCTGCTGCCCCTTCACCTTTTGCCATGAGTGGAAGTTTCCTGAGGCCCTCACCAGGAGCAGATGCTGGCAGCATGCTTCCTGTACAGCCTGCAGAACTGTGAGCCAAAATAAACCCCTTTTCTTTGTATATTACCTGGTCTCAGGTATTCCTTTAGAGCAATGCAAACAGACAATGTAGCAGGGATCAGCAAACTGTAATTCATGGGACAAATTTGGCCCATTGCCCAACTTTGGATATATAGTGTTATTCTACAGAGGCACACTCATTCATTTACAGGTTGTTTGTGCTGCTTTTGTGACATCACAGCAGAGATGAGTAGTTGTGACAGAGACTGTTGGGTGTGCAAAGCCTGAAATAATTACCACCTGGTCTTTTACAAAAAGTTTTCCAATTGCTGCTTGGGAAACCACATCAGTTCCTATAATACACAGAGCTAAAGACAGAGACAGCCAGTAAAGAAATTCTGTAGAAGGGCATGTCAGAGCTTGCTAGTTGGCCCCAATATCCATTTTGCCCTTCTTAGAAAAGTAGACCTGATTTTCAGCTGAGATTTTTCACGTGGAATGTAGATTGTATTTCACAGTCTCTTTTGCAGATAGAGGTAGCTTTTAATTAAATTCTGGCTAATGGGATTGTATTAGTCTATTTTCATACTGCTATGAAGAAATACCTGAGACTAGGTAATATATACAGAAAAAGAGGTTTAATGGACTGACTCACAGTTCCACATGGCTGGGGAGGCCTCACAATGATGGCAGAAAGTGAAGGAGAAAGGTCTTACATGGTGTCAGGCAAGAGAGCATGTGCAGGAGAAGTGCTCTTTAAAAATCCATCAGATCTCATAAGACGTATTCACTATCATGAGAACAGCAGGAGAAAAATCTGCCCCCATGGTTCAATTACCTCCCAACGAGTCCCAGATCCCTCCCATGACATGTGGGGATTACGGGAGCTACCATTCAAGATGAGATTTGGATGGGCACACAGCCAAACCATATTATTCCACTCCTGGCCTCTCCTAAATCTCATGTTCTCACATTTCAAAACCAGTCATGCCTTTCCAGCAGTCCCCCAAATTCTTAACTCATTCCAGCATCAACCCAAAAGTCCAACTCCAAAGTCTCATCTGAGATAAGGCAAGTCCCTTCTGCCTCTGAGCCTGTAATATCAAAAGCAAATTAGTTACTTCCTAACTATAATGGGAGTACAGGAATTCAGTAAATACAGCCATTCCAAATGGGAGAAATTGGCCAAAACAAAGAAGCAATACGCTCCATACAAGTCCAAAATCCAACAGGGCAGTCATTAAATCTTAAAGTTTCAAAATGATCCTTTTTGACTCCATGTCTCACATCCAGGTCATGCTGATGCAAGAGGTGTGCTCCCATGGCCTTGGGCAGCTCCACCCTGTGGTTTTGCAAGGTATAGCCCCCCTCCCGGATGCCTTCACAGGCAGGCACGGAGTGTCTGCAGCTTTTCCAGGTTCATGGTTCAAGCCCTTGGTGGATCTACCATTCTGGGGTCTGGAGGACAGTGGCCTTCGTCTCACAGCTCCACTAGGCAGTGATGCAGTGGAGACTCTGTATTGGGGCTGCAACCCCACATTTCCCTTCTGCACTGCCCTAGCAAATGTTCTCTGTGAGGGCCCTGCCCCCGCAGCAAACTTCTGCCTAAACATTCAGGCATTTCCACACATCCTCTGAAATCTAGGAAGAGGTTCTCAAACCTCAATTTTTGACTTCTGTGCACCCACAGACTCAACACCACATGGAAGCTGCCAAGGCTTGTGGCTTGTACCCTCTGAAGCCATGGTCTGAGCTGTACTTTGACCCATTTTAGCCATGACTGGAGCAACTGGGACGCAGGGTACCAAGTCCTTGGGCTGCACACAGCAGGGAGGTCCTGGACCTGGCCCAGGAAACCTTTTTTCCCTCCTCGTCCTTCAGGCCTGTGATGAGAAGGGCTGCCCTGAAGTTCTCTGATGTTCCCTGGAAACATTTTCTTCATTGTCATGGTGATTAACATTCAGCTCCTTGTTAATTATGCAAAATTCTGCAGCAGGTTTGAATTTCTCTCTAGAAAATGGATTTTTCTTTTCTGTTGCATTGTCAAGCTGCAAATATTTCAAACTTTTATTCTCTGCTTTTGTTGAGTGCCTTGACGCTTAGAAATTTCTTCCTCCAGAAATCCTAAAAGATCTCTCTCTAGTTCAAATTCCTGAGCTCTCTAGGGCAGGAGCAAAATGCCATCAGTCTCTTTGCTAAAGCATAACGAGAGTAACCTTTGCTCCAGTTCCCAACAAGTTCCTCATCTCCATCTGAGACCACCTCAATCTGAACTATCACTATCAGCATTTTGGTCAAAGCCATTCAACAAGTCTCTAGGAAGTTCCAAACTTTCCCACATCTTCATGTCTTCTGAGCCCGCCAAGTACCTAGGAAGTTTCGAACTTTCCCACGTTTTCCTGTCTTCTTCTGAGCCCTCTAAAGTGTTTCAACCTCTGCTCATTGCCCAGTTACAAAATCACTTCCACATTTTTGGGTATCTTAACAGCATCACCCCACTCTACCAGTACCAATTTACTGTATTAGTCCATTTTCATACTGCTATGAAGAAATACCTGAAACTGGGTAATATATAAAGAAAAAGAGGTTTAATGGACTCACAGTTCCACATGCCTGGGGAGGCCTCAGAATCACGGCAGAAGGAGAAGGAGGAGCAAAGTGACATCTTATGTGGTGGCAAGCAAGAGAGTGCGTGCAGAGGAACTGCCCTTTATGAAACCATCAAATCTCATGATAATTATTCACTATCATGAGAACAGCACAGAAAAACCCACCCCCATGATTCAGTTACCTCCCACTGGGTCCCTTCCATGACATGTGGGGATTATGGGAGCTACAATTCAAGATGAGATTTGAGTGGTGACACATCCAAACCATATCAGGGATGTGAGCAGAAGTATTATGTGCATCTTCCTAGAAGTTTCCATAAAGTAGAATATGGATCTTTCTTTAGGACCCCTTTCTTCTTCCTGGTAGTTGCAGTGCAGTTATGATGGCTGCAGCTTGAACAGTCATCTGGGACCATGGCCCGCAGAAATAATGAAGCAGTAGGAGATAAGGGAAATAGGACTGAGGTGAGATCTCAGGTTTGTTTTAAATTGCATTTCTCTGTTGATTAGTCATGTTCAACATTGCAAATCATCAATTGTTAACCCCTTATCAGATGTTTACTTTGCAAATATTTTTTTCCCATTCTGTAGGTTGTCTCTTCACAACCTACAAAGGAACCTGATTGATTCCTTTGCTGTGCAGAAGCTTTTTAGTTTGATGCAATCTCATTTGTCTATTTTAACTTTTTTTGTCTTTGTCTCTGAAGTTGTATCCAAAAATTCATAGCCTAGACCAGTTTCATTGAGCTTTTTCCCTATATTTTCTTCTGGTAGTTTTACATTTGCAGGCCTTACATTTGGTCTAATCAATTTAACTTGATTTTTGTATTTGGTGTGAGATAAAGGTCTAATTTTATTCTTCCACATATGGATATCTAATTTTCCCAGCACTATTTATTAAAGAGACTGCTCTTTCCCCTATTGTGTGTTTTTGGCAACATTATCAAAAATTGGTTCACATGGATTTATTTCTAGGCTCTCTATTCTGATCCATTTGTCTATGCTTCTGTTTTCATGCCAGTATCATGCTGTTTGGGTTGCTATAGTTCTGCAGTATATTTCAAAGTCACGTAGTATGATGCCTCTAGCTTTTTTCTTTTTTCTGTAGGATAACCTTTGCTATTTGAGGTCTTTTGCTGCAAATTTTAGTATTATTTTTTCTATTTCTGTGAAGAATGTCATTGGTGTTTTGGTAGATATTGCACTGAGTTTGTAGATTGCTTTGGCTGGTGTAAACATTTTAGTAATATTAGTTCTATCAATGTATAAAAATATCTCTTCATTATTTTTATCTTTTTAGTTTATTTCATGGATGTTTGATGGTTTTATGGTTTTTATGGCTGGTTACATTTATTCCTAAGTAAGTTTTGTAGCTATTATAAATAGGATTTCTTTTTGATTTTCCTAAGAAAGATTGCTGTTAGTGTATTGAAATGCTACTTATTTTTGTATTTTGATTTTGTATTCTACCTTTACTGAATTCATTTATTAGTTCTAACAGTTTTTTGGTGGAGTCTTTAGTTTTTCATGTATAAATCATGTTATCTACAAACAGAAGCAATTTAAATTCTTCCTTTTCAATTCGAATACTTCTCATTTCTTTCTCTTGCTTAATTGCCCTGGCTTTTAGTACAATGTTGCACCGAAGTGGCAAGAGTAGGTATCTTCACCTTCTTCCAGATCTTAAAGAAAAAACTTTAAACTTTTCCTCATTGAGTATGGTGTTAGCTGTGAGTTTCTCATATATGGCCTTCATTGTGTTGAAGTAATTCCTTGTGTACCTAATTTGTTGAGAGTTTTTGTCATGAAAGGATGTTGAATTTTGTCAGATGCTTCTTCTGCATCTGTTGAAATTAACATATGGTATTTGTCTTTCATTCTGTTAGCAGGATGTATCATACTGATATGCTTTGCCTCTGTGTCTCCGCTCAAATCTTGTCTTAAATTGTAATCATCATAACTCCTATGTGTCAAGAGAGGGTCTTGGTGGGAGGTGATTGTATCATGGGGGCAGTTTCCTGCATGCTGTTATCATGATGGTGAGTGAGTTCTCACAAGATCTGATGGTTTTGTAAGTATTTAATAGTTACTCCTTCACATGCTCTCACTCTCTCCTGCCACCTTGTGAAGAAGGTGCCTGCATCCCCTTTCACCTTCCACCATTATTGTAAGTTTCCCGAGGGCTCCCCAACAATGCAGAACTGTAAGTCAATCAAATTTCTTTCCTTTATAAATTACCCCGTCTCAGATATTTCTTTATAGCAGTGTGAAAACAGACAAATACACATACCTATTGATTTACATATGTTGAACCATCTTTGCATCTCTGGGATGAATCCCACTTGATCAGGGTGAATGATCTTTTTAATGTGTCGTTGAATTTTGTTTTTTAGTATTTTGTTGAGGATTTTTGCTTTTATGATCATCAGATATATTGGCCTGTAGTTTTCTCTTTCTTTTTTGTAGTATTCTTGTCTGACTTTAGTATTAGGGTAATGCTGGCCTCATGAAATAAATTTAAAAGTATTCTCTCTTCTTTAATTTTTTGAAAGAGTTTGAAAACTCTAGGTGCATTTCTATTAATACCAATTTTTATTCCTCCTCCAGTGTAAACTTTTGACAATTTTTAAATATTTTAATTGAAACATAATATACATGTAGAAAAGTGCAAATGTTGTGAGCATACAGTTCAATAAATTTTTACAAATGGAACACAACAGCATAACTAGTAGACAGATAGAAACAGAATATTACTAGTACTCAAGAATGCCTCCATTTTTTCTAATAACTATCTTCCACCCAAGAATAATCACAATTCTGACTTGTAATAACATTGATTATGATTATCTTTTTTGTTTTTTATGCAAATGGAATCAGATAGACAACATGTACTCTTTCATGACCAGTTTCTTTTGTTCAGCATTAGGCATGTTGATTTTATCCACATTGGTGTGAATAGGTGTGGTAGTTCATTCCCACTGCTATGTGGAATTCTACTGAGCGAATATATCACAATTTATTAATAAATTCTATTTTTATGAAAATTTGAATAGTTTCTAATTCTTTGACTACCACAGTTCTGTGACAAACATTTTAGTACATGCTTTGTGGGGAACACATATACACATTTATGTTTGGTATATGCTTAGGAGTAGAATTGCTGGTCATAGGGTGTGCACAGGTTCAACTATAAAAGATACTGCAAACTGTTTCCACAGTGTTTGAACTGGCAACATATGAAAGTTCTGATTGCTCTAAATTATTGTTAACACTTGGGATATTTTCTTCTTTATTTTAGCAATTTTAATGTGTAGGTAGTAGTAGTGCATTGACTTTTTATTTGCAACGTTTTGATCTCAAGTATGTATTGATCTCATGATTTGATCATGATATGATCTCATGTATTGATCTCAAGTATGGAGTCAGGTGGGGATGATGGGCAACTCTGCCGTTCTTAGCTGGGTTCGCGTACATGACTGAGGGTGTCCACTGATGGCTGGCAGATCTAGGCTAGCTGCAGCTGAAGTAATTGGCATGACTCATCTCTGCTCTACAAGTCTCTCATTCTCCAGCAGAGTTGCCCCAGCATTCTCATGGAAATGGCACAGGTGCTAAAGCAAAGAAACCCAATTGTGCAAGTGCTTTACAAACTCTTGTTTGCATGACATTTGCTAATATCCCATTGGTTAAAGTGAGTCACTTAACTTTGCTCAGATTGAGAGTTATTCAGTTCTACCAAGTTGCATGGCAAAGGGTGTAGAGACAGGGTTGGGAGAAGAAGTGATTCATTTTTGCAATCTAACATACAATTGAAATTAAGTACCTTTCAGATGATTATTAGCCATTTAGATATCCTTTTTGTGAAACTGCTGCTCAAATCTTTCCTTATTTCTTCAAGGGATGTCAATCTTTTTCTTGTGGATTGATTGACCTTTATATTTCTAGACATAAGTCTTTTATTGGATATGTGTATTGTCAATAACTTCTTCCCTTCTGTGGGCTGCCTGTTTACCCATCAATGATGTCTTTTGACAAACAGAACTTTTAAATTTTAATACAATTTATCTTTTTTTATGCTTAATGCTTTTTGTGTTTATTAAAAAGTCTTACCTACTCTAAAGTCATAAAGATCTTTACTTGTGCTTTTAAAATTCTTTATTATTTTATTTTTCATATATAGATCATATTTCATATATATATCATAACAACTTGATAGATATTATAGCTTAGTTTGGGCTGTCTTTTGGGGGTTAGTATCAATTCCTGTGTCTATACCTGGAGAGATATGCTAAAGATTAAGTTGAGTGGGCCTGCAGATTCTCACCTGAAGTGGATTTTTGTGAGGAATTTGAATTTCAAATACTGCAAAAGTTCATTTCACATTACCTGATGAATGGCTACGGATCAGAGGAAACCTAGTTTTTCTTGGTTAGTGTATTGAGCCAGATATTTTTGAGGTATTTTGTAGCTCAGAAAATTTTTTTTAGTTGAATCCACAAAGCTTTAATTACTCCATCTATTCCTAGGGTGGTGGTATCCTATGTCTATTATTGATTTTGATAACTTTCATACCAGGATTTAATTAGGCACCAGTGTGTAGATGATTTGCTTCTTTTCCTTCACCGAAGGAAACTTATATAACAGAAAAATTATTTTTGTGTAAGAACAGATACTTTCTCATTTGTAGCATGGTAAGAAGTGTGGTTTCTAAATATCCAGATGGAGAATCAGGAATGGAGAATGGCACTTAGAATTTTCCAGA
The DNA here is from genome assembly GCF_009764315.1 of Trachypithecus francoisi. NCBI lineage: Eukaryota > Metazoa > Chordata > Mammalia > Primates > Cercopithecidae > Trachypithecus > Trachypithecus francoisi. The sequence continues at coordinate 102,492,688 of NW_022681456.1, read as the reverse complement.
TAATTTGGAACTGAAGCCTAATAGACCAGAAAGAGAAATTTTCATCATGATATGCCTAAGTTAATCTGATTCTTATTCGGGCCAGACCTAAAAGGGTTTTTATTGTATGCTGTCTGCCAGAAAGAGTTATTAAACAGAGGTGGCATAGTATAATATCAATTATACTATAAATCTATTATAAATATCAATTTTCACTTTCCTTATCTAATTAGATATTTGAGGCTATTTTATTAATGAAAGAAATGCCTGAAAATGCAGGTGCTTGATTTGTAATTGCAAACGAATAAATAAACGTTTCAGTAAGAAGAGCTGAGACAGTCTTGAAGCAGTCTAATTAATCAGTGAAATGTTTTTCTTGTTATGATTCCTTAGATAGATTTCCTCTGTTTTTTTTTAACTATGAGGATGAAAAAATTTTTAATATTTTTAAAAACCCAAACAGATAGATTTAATTTAAATTACTTGCAATGCAGGTGATGAACTGTGCAAACTGTGAGAAGGAAGTACAAAAGGAGCCTTTGTTCAAGGCTGAAAACAACTTAGAAAATGATTAAGGGCACTTTCATCATACAATTTCCTCGTTGTGTCTCAATTCTTCAAGGAAAGAAAGGCTATTGATCTGCTGACTCGGTGTCCTTTTTATCCATAAAATAAGAAACATTTCTTTTTAGCCATATTTATTTGACAACTACACTCAAATAGTGTTGCTTAATTGTCGTTGGCAATGATGAATGCATGAATCCTGCCTTAGACCATTTGTCATAATTTCTATATGTATATGTTGCATCTCTCTAAATTGACTTTCAAAGATAGAAACTATATTTTAGCATAATGTTTTCCAGAAATTGTAGTATATGAGGTGATAGGTATGTTAATTAGCTTGATTTAATCATTTCACAATGTATGCATTGTCATAACATCATATTGTACTCCATAAATATATGCAATTATTATTTGTCAATTACAATAAAGTTTTAAAAATAAGCTACATCTTCAACACTTTTGGCTTCTCTTGTATATTTAGCATACTATTGAGCCAATAGCAAGTACTCAGAAATGATCTAGAAAGAAAGAATTCCAACAATCAGAGTTAAGAAATTCTAGTGGTCTCTCATTCTCTAAGATATACTTAGATCACAATACCTTCAGAAGAGATCTGTAGAATATGGTGAAAAGTTATGAGAATTTTAGGTTGAGACTGTGGGAAGCATCACCAAGAGAAGGATAGGAGACATTGAGCAGTTATTAGAGGAGATGGAAAATAATGAGTAAGACAGTCAAAGTATAGTTTAGGAAAAGGTCAGTTTAAGATCCAAGGAAGAGGAGTTTCAGAAAGAAGAGAATTGTCAGTTATGTCAATGTCCCGGAGAGGTCAAGTTAAGGAAGGGAGTCTCAAAATAGATCCTGAAATTTGCTAAAAAGGTCACTTTTGACCTCAGAGAAAACTTTTTCAATGGAATAGCTAACAGTAATGAGGTTAACAGCAGTGAACTGAAAATTGAGGGAGAATGGGCATGATGAAACATGAGAAAAGACATTCTTTCTGGAAGTTTTAAGTATTACAAGGAACAATTGGTGTTACTGGAGTTCACAAGAGGAGAAAAGCAAGGAAACGTCATGGAGAAGCTGTGAAGAGGGGAAGGGAAGTTCGTGACTCATTGGGAAAAGAGCATAAATAATAGTTTAAAATGGCACATATGGGTAGAATAGGAAAGAGAAACAGGAGAAAGACACTGGAAGATCATGGTGACAGAAGCAATACAACAGGATAATTTGTTGAGTGTAGGGAGGTTGGGAGGTAGATTATTCAGAAATTTCAAGTTTGAGTGATTAGGAATACTACAGTGCCACGAAAAGAAATGGGGCACTTTAAAGAAAAGTAGATTTTGCAGGAGGCAAGTAATGAGATTAATATAAAATCTATTGAATATGAGTTGCAAATGGAGCCTCTTATTGTGGAAGTAAAGATGGCAATGGTAACTTTAGACTAAGACAGTGATTTCATACCATCCATTCATTGTATCCTAGTGCTTTCCTGGAATCCTAGTAATTTCCTGGATTTAAAGCACACAATGTCTGTAATTCACATTGTTGCAACATTCTTATTGATACTCTTCATCAAATGATTTCAAAGCACATTTTCCAATCTACATCACTAATAGCCTTTATTGCTAGTTCATCTAATAATTTTCTACCACACAAAAGTACATTTTCTGTTGTCTTATGATATATGAAAAGCACTTGACAGTGCCTAGACCACAAGTACCTGATTAAACATTATATCCCCTGACTATAAGACCCTCACTATCTGCTTTCACTGGTGAAATCCTACTTACCCTTTGTATTAGTTTCCTTTTGCTGCTGTAACTAATTACCATAGCTAGTGGCTTAACACAACACAACTTTATTTTATAGTTCTGGAGGTCAGAAGTCCAAAATGGTCTCACTGGGCTAAAATCAAGGTACCAAGCAATACCAAGATTGTGTTCCTTTCTGGAGGGGAGAATTCGTTTCTTTGCCATTTGCAAGTTCAAGAGCGTTCCTGTGTTTCTTGACTCTTAGCTTCCTTTCATGTTTAAATTTAGTAATATGAGTTTCTCATATCACATCAGTCTGATATTGACCCTTCTGCCTCCTTCCCCCACTTTTAAGGACTTTTGTGACTACATAAAACACACTCAGATAATCCAAGATAGTCTCCCCATCTGCTAATTAGCTCATTAGCAGCCTTAATTTCATCTTCAACCTTAAATCTCTTTTTCCATAACAATATGTATTTCTAGGTTCTGGGAATTAGGGTGTGGGCATTTTCGGAAGGCCATTATTCTTTATTTTATTTTATTTTTTTTTTGAGACGGAGTCTCGCTCTGTCGCCCAGGCTGGAGTGCAGTGGCCGGATCTCAGCTCACTGCAAGCTCCGCCTCCTGGGTTTACGCCATTCTCCTGCCTCAGCCTCCCGAGCAGCTGGGACTACAGGCGACCGCCACCTTGCTCAGCTAGTTTTTTTGTATTTTTTAGTAGAGACGGGGTTTCACCGTGTTAGCCAGGATAGTCTCGATCTCCTGACCTCGTGATCTGCCCGTCTCGGCCTCCCAAAGTGCGGGGATTACAGGCTTGAGCCACCGCGCCCGGCCAGAGGCCATTATTCTTAAGGATCACATTTAGGTGTCATCCCCAAAACATGATAACTCCCCAAGATAAAGTGAATCATGTTCTTCGCAGCTTTTATTCCACACAGAATGGCTATCTCTTTTTTTTTTTTTTGGACAGAGTCTCGCTCTGTCTCCCAGGAGGGAGTGCAGTGGCACAATCTCGATTCACCGCAGCCTCCTCCTCCTGGGTTCAAGCAATTTTCCTGCCTCAGCTTTCCAAGTAGCTGGGACTACAGGCACACACCACCATGCTGGGGTAATTTTTGTATTTTTAGTAAAGACGGGGTTTCACCATTTTGGTCAGGCTGGTCTGGAACTCCTGACCTCAGGTGATCCACCCTTCTTGGCTTCCCAAAGTTTTGGGATTACAGGCGTGAGCCACCGTGCCCAGCCAGTGGCTATCTCTTATTCCATCTCTTAGCAAATTGTGCTGTGATTGTTTGTGTCGCCAACTGACACCTTCATTCAGGGGAGCAAGACCTTTGTTTTTCTTATTTATCTCTGTGTCTTCATTCCTCATCTACTTGCCTGAATTTCCATCGAAGTGTCTGGAAAACAGGAAGCTCTTAATAAAAAAACTGTTGAGTTAACTGAGTGGAGGAAATAGCATATTGGTAGGGTTCTATGAGTTGGGTAAATTATTTACCATGAGGAAGTGAATTTCAGGGCCATTTGGTGATACAATAGGAATATATGAATGGAAGTCAGATAAATCTTTGTATTTGGAGACAAGGTTGGGAAATCACACTCAGTGAAATGGGCACAAGAAATTAACACCAGGCAATGACTGGAATTTGTGTAATTTTATCTCATACTGTATTGTAATTTAGGAATTACTTATTTATGAAATTTTAATTCATTAGGAAAAAAGCCTAAAGTGAAAGTAAGGCTGAATGTAGTAACATATCACAAAAAGGTACTATAACGACACAAAGTTGGGAAACCAATAAGTACGTTTAGTTAGTTTGTTTTTAAGTATAGGTAACTAACACAAACAGATAGTAAATAAAAGAACCATCCCTATTTATTCATCACTCCCAAGGGAGATTGGTGTTTTGATTTAGATGATAAGGATAGCTCTGTTTCCTTCGTAGTCTGAGCTGTCCCTTGGGTGGAGAAGGTCAATAGGTTGGGTTGTATAAGTATGACGCATATTTCCTTCAGGCAACAATCAATTTCCTTTTTTCGATTTTGTGCTTCCTACACGCCCTCTGATAAATAGTCTGGTCTCCCGGGGGAACCACTCACCAGGAAGGGAGTGCCCTGTTCGGATCTGACCAGTCCTGTTCCCAGCCCTGTGGTGGCTGGACCACTGAAAATTAAGAAATCCATGTCCTAGTTAATAGCTGTCTTCATGTGTGTTATTAGAATGAATCAATTTTCCAGAGCCTACTGGGCAGTCTAAGAAATAGAATGTACCTAAAAACATATTGTCTAAGACCAGCCCCTTGCTCATAACCAACCTAGGAGGATGTAACCGTCTATGAGTCCTGTCTGTGAGTGCTACTGTGATAGTTAATTTTTTGACTAATATAGTTATGCCAGCTAGCTGATGGTGTGATTTCAAGTGGCAGGCAATAGGTAGCCATTGTACCTTCTTAAATCATTAGGGAAGTAACATGGTGAAAGTGGAGCTTCAGAGGGATTTAATCTGACTTTGCTGTATAGAAAGGATTAAAGGGCTATGGAAGACAGTAGGTAGTCAGTAAGGAGGCTGTGAAAATGTTTCCTGAAGAAGAGGGCCTGGAAGAGAGGGATGATGTTTAGACATTATGAAGGAAGAAACTGACCACTACCATGGATATGGGGTATGAAGAAGCAGTAGCAGCCTAAGACAACTCTTTGATTTTGATAGTGGACACCAGCGTGTGGCTAATCTGACAGAATTATTATTTAATCAGAAACTTAATAAAGCTTTTTGTGGCCCCTAAATTAAAGGTATAAAGTAGTTTCAAATATAATTTTTTTTTTGAAAAAGAGAATGTCAAGTAAATTTTTTTTCCAAAAGATTTATTAGCAACAACTCATGTCAAGGATTAATATCCAAACTTTTGAACTGTGGTCATTCAGTTTCATTTGCTACACTCTCATTTGCTTTTTTAAAAATTAATTCATATTAGCTGAAAAATTATTTCAGGGAGCAATTGCAAAGTTCAATATAGTCCCTGACATACAATGCTTAGTAGGAAACATGTTGCTCATATCATTTTCTAGTAAAAAAAATGGTAATGGCATTTTAAAAAATTCAATTGCCCATTGTGAAAGACAACATTAAATGATGGGTATGTACCAAGTCTCTTTCTAAGTTATTCTCATTGCCTAGAATTACGCAAGAAATCTTTTGCAAAACCATGTGGAATTCTAACCAACACCTAAGAAGCTTGCGCTGTAGATTAAATCTCATCAAGTTTTTAGAGCCCTTGATGATACCAACCCAGGTAGCATCTTTAGGAGACTTGTATTTCATTTACAATCAAAATCACATTAAATTTTGTATAAACACTGTTTGGCTGGACTCCACATCCAATATTCTTTTCGAAGTAATATGAACACAAAAGTAAAGCTAAAATAAATAAATATAATTCTAAAGAACAAGAGCCTCATTGTCTGGCTTGGCAAATTTACCTGAAGCTGTTCTCTTTCTCTTTCACATACACACTCTCTTTTTTTTTTTTAAATCCTTAATTGAAAAATTGAGCCTCCGGCAGCCAAAACATACACTGCAAAGCTAAAGACGTTTGGGCATTGGCATTTCCAAGAACCTGGCACTTGTGACTGCTGTAGCTAGTTTTCACACTGTGAGGCTGCTTTTGATTTATTGCTGTCATAAAATGAGACTAGGTGTAGTGTTATGATGATTTGCGATTTGTTCCTAACTCAAAGGGCTCTGGTGGCCTCTTAAACTTATTAGAACAACTTCTATTAGGAAAATGGAACTAACATGACAGGATTCATTCCTTCAGGTCACACAGAAATTGTGGGGGGTTTGCCTCCTATGTGTGGGGTTTGAGCAAAGGGGGAGAATGGAGAGACAGAAGGAAGTAATGGGAAGCAAGAAGAAGAACGTGGCCCCCTTGATGCCCTTACTCTAAAACATGCATCTTAGGGTTGTAGACGTTGAGTAGTAGCTATTTAGGCCTTTCTGTGTGCAATTAAAGATATTTCTAAAAGATCATTTAAATCCTCATTTTATTTACTCCTCCTTATATTTTTCATTCCCCTAGGAGGGTTTCAATGGAATGGGTTTCCTGCCAACACTTGACAACAATATCCATGCTGGCTCATGGCAGTTTGATGGGACATCAGGGAGAAAAAGACTCAAACGGGCCGCCCAAGACCTCAGCATGAGTGAGTAATTGTAAAAGGCTCCCCACCACGTGTGTTAATACTTAGAAATACAGAACTAAATGTCAACACTTTTCCTCTCCTGAGAGCGCTAACATCTGAACATGAAGGCTCAGGGTAACACCACGCCAGCCCAGAGTTCAGAAAGGAAAGTCTATGTTATCTGTTTTAAATCACTTGTCAAAAATGAGTTTTTCTTGAGCTCTCTTCTTAGGGGAGGAAAAATATAGAAGAGACTTTGGCATCAGCCACTTGCCTTGGCATTGAGTAGCAGCCATAAACACTGAGAATGGGCGCCCCATACCAGAATGGCTAACTGATCTATCCATCATCACTCAAAAACAAAGCATTTATACGCAGAAGATTGGGTGGGTATCATTATTCTGCTGTTTTAATCTGAAGCAAGCCTCAAGAATGCTCTAAACCTCAATTTTCTCACAGATAAAAGGCAGTGCAATCTTTTGTCCATCTAACAGGTTTGCCATAAGGAACAGTGATGCTGGTCCTTGTTTGTGTGTGTGTGTTTGTGTGTGTGTGTGTGAGTATGTGTTTTGGTGGTGGAGAGGAACTTCTGAGTGTCAAAGTGGCAGGGCTGTAGCAAAGTTGGAAAAGAATCCCATACCCACTGAAGAGCTAAATCAATACAATTGGTAAAATCTAGCCACTGCTAGAATCTTAACTATCACTGGAGAGGCAAAAGAATTAAGTCCCTTGGCAACATGGTGAACAAGGAATTGCTTAGGGTCTTACGCAACACAGCTTCTGCAAAAGAGAAGTTAAATTGCAGGAAATAGAGATATGCCATGCTTCTACTTTAATTCCCAAAGTTTTTCCACCAGTTAGTGTGCCAAAAAAAAAAAGATAGCACTGTTGGCAAACCCTAATGATGATCTTAGCTTGTCTGACCTCTGTCTGTGCAGCTTGGTGGTGATTCTGCATGACAGGTTGTGCAAAGCTCTCTGGCAAGGTTTGGTCAATTTTGATCAACTAAATTTTGATCAAATAAATTGTCTTACCTCAGTTTTGTTTAATGGAAATAGCTCTTTATCAGGCACCAGAATAACCCAGTTCTAGTCTAGCCACAAACTCTTAGCAAACCATTTACCCTCTTAACCTTAGTTTTCTAGCCTACAAGATGTGTGTGTGCGTGTGTGTGTGTGTGTGTGTGTGTGTGTTTGTGTTGGGGAGGGGGTGATAGGTGAGTGGGTAAACTAAGTGTTTAAGTTCCTTCTCAACTCAGACATTTCTGATGATGATGTCCTAATGCAGGGATGATATAACAAAATAGATACAATTTGCATGGTCTGGCAGATGGGGAATATTTTAAATAGTTACCAATCATTTAGCTTTTTGTATGTGCAATAAACTTTTCTTAGTAATTTAGATGCATTATCTCATTTCCTCTTCTCAACAACCTTATGAAAAAGGTGGTATCATTACACATACTTTACAAATGAGAAAACTGAGGTATAGAGAAAGATTGATTTTTCCAAATAACATGTCTAGGAAGTAGCAGATGCAACATTTCAGCCTAGTTCCTTTGGCTCCAGCGTTCATATTTTTTTTTTTTTTTGAGACGGAGTCTCGCTCTGTCGCCCAGGCTGGAGTGCAGTGGCCGCATCTCAGCTCACTGCAAGCTCCGCCTCCCGGGTTTACGCCATTCTCCTGCCTCAGCCTCCCAAGTAGTTGGGACTACAGGCACCCGCCAATTCGCCCGGCTAGTTTTTTGTATTTTTTAGTAGAGACGGGGTTTCGCCGTGTTAGCTAGGTTGGTCTCGATCTCCTGACCTCGCGATCCACCCGTCTCGGCCTCCCAAAGTGCTGGGATTACAGGCTTGAGCCACCGCGCCCGGCCGTTCATATTCTTAAGCTCCAAGCTATAGTGGCTTTCTGCAACATATTTGTAGAAGAATTCTAAATCTTCAATGGAAATAATTTCACGATTGATATTTGCGTAAGTCTTGGAAATGCAGTGTGCTGAGTGTCTGCCCATGATGAATGTCTGCTGATCCTGGGGATAGTATTAATCGTCCAGCAGCATTCCTGAATTATCTAACCCAGAGGGATAGTTACATTTTTGGATACGGTCGCTGGGTACCTTTACTTAGGCCTCCTACCAGGCTAGGACAGACTAGGGGCAGATGCAGCCATACTTCTCATTGAAAAGACTGTGGCATGTAGCATTAGCCTCTCCTCATCTGAGATCAAGAACTTCAACATCTATTCTTCCATTCCTCACCTCCTTGCTTGCTATCTCCAGAATTTCATAAGTATTTGGAGGGTAATGCAAAGTAATTATTTTGCAGAAAAATAATGGCATTTTTGCTTTAATGCAAACAAACAGTGGGATTAAAATTAGATATTCTAAACGGTAGGAAGGAATTTGTAGTTTTAGAACTGTCTTCTCAGCAGTCTGGCTTTGGCCCCTTACATCCTTACATCCACATAACATAGATTTACGTGTAGAGAAATAATATATATCTTGTCCATTCCCAGATGATTTGTATATTTTCTTGGCTGGGTAGAAGGACACACTATGATGCCTAGAAATAAAATAGAATTCAAATCATGGTAGAGATTTAGCCTAAGTTTAGTATTGGATCAGTTGTCATTTTAAAGCACATGTAAATACATGAGGAGAAAATAAGTATATTTTTAAACACATGATTTATAAACAAGCACAATTATTAACTAGCAAGAGCTGAGATTTTGTTAGGTATATAAAAGGTCAGTTTTCTCAGGAACTATCTTTCAGGCATAAAAAAAGGACTAATATAAATTAAATATGGCCTAACTCTAATGCGATGAACATCTATCTGGGTCATCAATTTCTTTCTCTTTTTTTTTATTTCCTAAAGTATCTGGTTCAGATCTCTTGTAATACTAACTATATTGTGCTGTTTATGTACATGTCTCTCCAATTAGACCCAATTTCTCAAAGGCAGAGACTATCTCTAATTCTTGATATCCCCAGGGTCCAGCACAATGCCTAGCACATTATCAACAATTACTGAAAAAATGCTCAGGAACAAACTACACGCAAACCAGCATCATACAAAATGTAGCACTGATATTCCAGAGTGTCGTTCTGTGGTTGGTTGTGGGTCAGCAGATCTAGGCTGAACTCAGCGGGGAGGCTCTCCTTCAAGTGTTGAATCTAGTTATCTTGGCTCTTTGCTGCAGGCTGAGCCATGTCTGTTCCTGGGACCCAGGCTGAAGGTGAAGCAGCTGATTAGAAGAAAAATTTCCCATGGCGAAGGCAAGAGCACAAAAGGCCAAGCCCAGTCACACACACACATCAAACATTTGCTTATGTCATGCTCACTAGTACTTTATTGGTGAAAGGAAGTCACATGATCAAGCTTGATATTAACAAGATAGGGAAATATACTCCATGTTTAGTGGAAGAAATTGCAAAGCCACATGGCAAAAAGTGTGAATATAGAGTAGAGTAAAAAGTTGGAAATAGTATTGCAGCCTACCACAATAGGTAATAAAGGCTTAGAGAATTAGTGAGTTCATTTTTATACCCTGTCTATTCATACCTTATTTGAGTTTCTAACTAATGACTACATCAAATGCTGTGGGGATTTTTTGCTCAGAATATTATTAGTGGTTGGTACATATTAAATAATTTGAAGTCTAGAAATTATCCCCATAGAATCTACATCAGAGGGATTTACTAAGGTGAGGTTGGAAGTTCTGCAAATATCCTTTCTGGCACTGCATAGCATTTCTTTTCATGATCCAGACCTAAGCCAAGAAGGAAAAAAAAAAAAAAGAATCAAAAATGGAAAAGATTTATAGAAGTACCCACTAGGATTTCAGCTCATAAACATGTGGAGTCTGTTGTTTTCAATTCTTTTATTTAAGGGCAATGGTTTGAACCAGTGGGTGTAACTCACCTATTTCCATCCTAGGCATACCTAATAGATCTTTCTTTTCAGGACAGTGAACATGATATGCAAAGCTAGAACTCTAAAGGCAAAGGTCTTTCAGGAAGTTGCTGCCCTGTGGGACCTTAGCCTTCTTTCCAGAACCACTGAATGACTTCTGCCATATTTCTACGAAGCTGACACACCTGTTTTGAATAACAATTTGCCCATGCCTCTGGATTTCCACGTGGTGATTTTTATTGCTTTCCAAAGCATGAAATTTGAACTTGAGTTTTCCCTGATGTCAGATTAGCAAAAGCACCTTAACAGTGAGCTTTTTAAATAAAGCAGCTATTTCTGGTGGTTACCTCATATTTTAAGAGCCCATTAGAACTATATAGAGAGTTTTCTAAAAAGCAAGGAGAAGAGTGTTAGGCATTTAAAGTTTCAACTGGTCATCTCTCTATTAAAATATTAGGTGTAGACTGGCTTACATACATTTTATGCTACAAACCACACATCTGATGATAGAATAATAAGCCTCATGGGTTGGAGATGGAGCTTTCTTGTCTACTTTTCAAAGAAACTCCGTATCTTTTATGTTGGAGGAGGGGTAGGAAGCAAAACAATTCTCGATGGCCCGGGTACCCTGCTGGTTGCTACAGTGTGAGGTCATTTTGCACTGTAAGTCACAGAGCACAACCTGATCCTTATAAACTCATAACCTGTTTTAGTGAACACTGGTAATTACAAATGAAACACCACACAGACTGATTTTTACATGGTACCCTATTTTATCAAAGATGAAATGTAAAGCAAATACAACTGCAACTTGCCATGTCAATTGGTTGCCTGGGGTATAATTATCTGATTAGTCCTTGCAAACCCTTGCTTGTATGTGCAAATTTGATTTAGAGGCCTCTTATAAGATGATAGCTAACTACTTTGTGTAAACACTGCCTTTACCATGCAGAGCCCACCGCTGAGACCATTTTGCAGGTCTAGTTATGGTTGTTCTATGTATGAAGCAATGGAACTTGTGGGAATAGCAATGCTGCCATAAGCACACAAATAACTTTTATTGCCAACTACTAGGCTAGAAAAGTATGCACATGAGCCATTACTATAGTTCTAACCTGTCACAAAACCTTTCCTACAGAAAATCAAAAGCATTTCTGGCACTTCCTTAAAGCTTATCTTAAATCAGTAGATTTCTAAGATTTTATTTCTCTCTCCACCAAGCAATAACAGTGACTTAAAAAATGTTTCAGTAATATATTGTCAATTGGACGAGAATGTAAAACATTATGGCCAGTGAGGCTCTAGCATTTGTTGAATTCAACCGTTTTATTTTTCAGCTGTCAAAACTAAAATTCAGAGAGCCAAGGGCCTGTGCAGGGAACAAGTACCCAGACTGAACACCATAGATCAGCTGCCCCCTCTCCAATCCCCTGTTCACCATTCAGGGCTGCCTCTCACAGTAAAGCCATAGTGCAATTTGTATTGAATTTTATGGGTCTGCAAACTGAAACTGAGAAGCATGTGACGGATGCAACTGGAAACTGGGACCAGGAATGTGGCCTCCTCTATTCCTCACTCAAACCATTCCCTTCAAAGAATTTATTTTTGTCCTTTCCTTAAGCATTCAAAAAATAAAGAAAGAAAACAAAGTATATATGAACATCTTTGCTGCACTCTAAAACTATACTATCTATGCAACAGCCTCCAGCCACCTGTGGCTATTTGGATTTAAATAAAATACAATTTTAAAAGTTGTTTTAAAACATCTTTCAGTTTCTAAATCTAGCTAGCCACATTTCATATGCCCAATAGCCACATGTGGCTAATGGTGACTGTATTGGCAGCACAGCAAATGGAACGTTTCTATCATCACTGAAGGTTCCATTAGACGGTGCTGCTCTACCATCAGAAAATGAAATTTTGTGCTTTTTCTTCTCTTACATTTTTTCACAGCTACTAGTTGTCTGAAAAATCCATCCCTGAGAAAGTCCTGGCTTGCGTCTCTGTGTCACAATTGTAACACCACTTTCGTGTGACATGTATTCACACGTGCAGACGTTTGGCATTTCAGGCTTTTCATGTTCATATCAATACTTCTCTCTTATAAAAACAAATACATTTCCATTGTGTCAGATTTCTAATGAGAATTTAGGTACTACGTTTGGTGGAAACATAACTTCAGGCTACTAAATGAAAATTCATCACTTTCATTTTTCTTTTCTAGCAAAAAATATCAATATATTTAAATATGAGGCATTTAACCAGTTGTTAATTTGAGTTTAATGTTTGTATTAAGGGTAAGATCATGAGAAACTAAATGTTTATGCCAACTGGTGAAATAAATGATATGAAACCGTAAGGACCAGTGAGAGCATGTGGTCCTTAATATTGTATATTGCACATATCAGAGATCACTGGATGGGTCTTATATTGACACTTCTAGGTGCACAAGTGGTTAAAAGTATTTGTGCTTCTGGAACTACTTATTTGTGCTTCTAGAACTGCCTGGTTGTTGCAAAGATTTACTCCATCTGACAACCTGAAATGTGTTTGATCTGTCAAGTTTTAGAAGAGAAAATAATTCCCTTGTGCTATGATCTACTAGAATAAAAGTCTTTGTAAGGTAAGGAAAATTAAAACAGTGACAAAAATAACATGAGAACTGCCAGGACTCTGGAGCATAAGAAAAATATAAAAATAATTAAATATAGTTATTTGGTGGAGGAAATGATGAAAAATTTCCCACTTGAAGGCAGTATGCATAGTGATTAAAAGGACAGGTTCCAAAGTCTATCCTACTTACTGCCTAGATTCCAAAAGTCTGTTCTACCATTTTCTAACTGTGTGACTTTGAGGAATTTGATTAACCTCCCTGAGGCAAGTCTGGAAGAGCCCTTCTAAGCAAGATGCTGATGCAAATGGGCCATTTTTGTGAAATAATCCTGTTATGGGTCAAATTGTGTCTCTCCCCAGATTCATGTGTTGAGGCCCTAAATTACAATGGGACTGTGTTTGGAGACAGGACCTTTAGAGAGGTAACTAAAGTTAAATGAGGACATAAAAGTGGAACCCTAATCCAATAGGACTGCTTTCCTTCTAGGAAGAGAAAGAGGCCGGGACGGTGGCTCATGCCTATAATCCCAGCACTTTGGGAGGCTGAGGTGAGTAGATCACAAGGTCAGGAGTTTGAGACCAGCCTGACCAACATGGTGGGTGAAACCCCATCTCTACTAAAAATACAAAAAATAGCCAGGAGTAGTGGAACATGCCTGTAGTCCCAGTTACTTGGGAGGCTGAGGCACGAGAAGCGCTTGAAGCCGGGAGAAGGAGGTTGCAGTGAGTCAAGATCGCACCACTGCACTCTACCCTGGGTGACAGAGCAAGACTCTGTCTCAAAAAAAAAAAAAAGAAGAGAAAGAGACACTAGAGAGCTGTCTCTTTCTCTCTCTCTGCTCATCACAGACAAAAGAATCTGTGAAGATACAGGAGGAAGGCAGCTGCTTGCAAGCTGGGAAGAGAGACCTCAACGGACACCTACAACCCTGATGGCATTTTGATCTTGGACTTCTAGCCTCCAGAACTGTGAGAGAATAAATTTTTGCTTGTTTAAGCAGCGCTGCCAGTGGTACATTAGTTTCCCCTTATCTGTGGTTTTGCTTTCCATGGTTTCAGGTCCCCATAGTCAACTGTGACAATATTAAATGAAAAATTCCAAAAATAAATAACTCATAAGTTTTAAGTTGTACACTATTGTATCCTGATGAAATCTCTTGCTGTCCCACTTAGTGCCCTGGGAGAGTCAAGCAGCCTTTTGTTCACCATATCCACACTTCATATGCCACATGCCCATGAGTCATTGGCATCATCTGCTCCTGACATCAACCCATCAACACTGTCCTGGCTCAATGAGTCAGGATCACCCAGAGCAGATGACTCTCCTTCTGACATAACGTCTGAAGGTCAATAGCAGCCCCAAACTATGCCACAATACCACGTCATTCTCTTCTCTTCATCTCATCACACAGGCACTTTATAATCTCACATTATTACAAGAAGGGTGAATACAGTAAAATAAGATATGTTGAGAGAGAGAGAAAGAGTGAGAGAGACTATATGCACTCACAGAACATTTATTTCAGTGTGTTGCAATAATTGATCTATTTTACTGTTATTGTTCATCTCTTACTGTGCATAATTTATAAATTAAACTTTACTATAGGTATGTATGTATAAGAAAAAACATAATATATGTAAAGGTAAGTACTATCTGCGGTTTTGGGCATCCACTGGCGGTCTTGGAATGCCTTCCCCTCAGATCAGGGGATGACTGTACCACAGTTCGTTTATTCATTCATCTATTGAAGGACATTCTGGTTGCTTTTACGTTCTGGTCATTATGAGTGAAGCTGCTTTAAACACTCGTGTACAGATTTTGCGTGAAACTATCGCATTTTCAGTACCTTTGTTCTTTGGACCATCCTTCTGCCAGAAATATCTTTCCCCCTGTCATCCACTTGCCAAGTCCATTTTCATATATTGAATTCAATTTACTGTATTTTGTTGTGGTGGCCTGAACAGACTAATACACATCACCAATCCAGTTTTTCACTGACCAAGCCTCCTCGTGTTTCTGATCCCTGGTTTTCAACCCTTGCTTTATTTTCCTTTTTCTCTGTAATCTGTCCACCCAGTTTACCATCTACAAAGCAGCTTCTCCTTCTTGTGGGTCTGGATCTTGTGCTACATGTACAGTGCAGAACTGCACTATTGAATTTGAGACACCCAGTATTGCTTTCCTGCACAGTAACTAAGTGTTTGTCCACTGGAAGCAGCTGATCCTTTAAGATTTAAGTCTGATAGGATATCTTGAATAAATAGCTTTAGAAACTGAATTTATTTCCTACATCTCAGACACCCCCAACCCCATGTCTTCAAGCACTGCTGCAGGATAGTTCTGAGATAGCAGGTATTAGCCTCTATAACCTGTCTTTCCCTCTTTCATCCAAGACCCTGAGGACTAGCAGGAACTTTCCCTAATTAACCCATATTCCCTTTGCCTGGCCCAAACGGGGGTGCAATAAATGTTAAGTGAGACAAAGATGCTCAAAATGCAGAAGTAAAATTATTCTTTGAAGAGCCATTTGTGTGCTGGCCATTCTGGAAGTGGAAGTCATTTAAGACTCGATCATTTCAATAAGTAACTTAAAATTTATTTTGGGAAGTACACAATTGTAAAGCACGCTGCAATAGTAAATATAAATTTCTGAATTCCATAGCTATTCACGGGTCAGATTCCAAAAACTGGCCTTGATGAAATTTCCACCAGCTTGTTAGGAAGGACTGTCCCCACCCAACTGCACTTAAACTTCTCTACATGTTTATGGTTATGGGAGAATCGCATCCAGCCCAGGAGAAGGTCTGGTTCCCAGGAGATAAGCTGAGTTTATGCTCTTAAGGAAGGGAGTGAATGTAGCTTGTTTTCCTGGCACCAGAGAGATGACGGGCGAGGAACAAAGATATTCTCTTATTAATGTCAGCAGGGCTATACAAATCACCAGGGGCAAATGCTCTTAAACTGATGATGTCAGTTGTCGTTTATTAAAGTTTTCATTCATGAAAATTTATAATGCATTAAAGTTAATGGCTTTTCTTTGTTGGTAATTTGTGGATGGCCAGTATAGTTACGTTCTTTGGAGGAGAAGGTCACTGAATTTGTTTCAAATTCCTGACTCCTGAGACTGATTTCCAGGAACTGATTCTACTGGTTGGGTGAGGTGGCTCAGCACCTACTCAAGGTGACTAAAATGGAAGGGACTCCTGATGTAAAGAGACAGCTTATTGGCGGTATAGGCAGAGGATGTGAAAAAGAAGAGATACCGTGCATAGTAGGAGTTAGGCAAAGCTTATCCATGGTCTGGGCTCTGGCAGATGGCATTGTGCTTGATAAGTAAAGAGAATGTCGTATAAAATTAAGAGAAAACAGGAGAAAACTGAATAAAGAAGTACATGTTGCATAAAACTCCACATTACAAGGTCTAGGTTTTCCTATTATCTCACCATAGCCAACTTTCTTATCAAGTTCACATGTCCTGTTCCGTTCCAGACTCAGCCTGGGAACCCTCCTTTCCGCTCCTTCCCTCACCCCCTCCCTTCCATAGGAGGTGTCTTGGTCACACAGGAAGAATGGGAGAGAGGTGAAGGGAAAGAATGATGTCACCCTATGTGTGAAAATCTGCATGATTGCTGTAGTGTTTTCTGGACAGTAATTTCCACAGCAGTTTCCTTAGTGGCAGAATAGAGAGGATCAATACCAGTCTTGCGTATGGGCTGTTCTTGGGTTAGATGGCCATAGTAGGTTCAATCAACTGGGACTGAGCAGTTGATGTCGAATAAGACCAGAATTAAAGAGTAAAACACTGTCTTTTTTGTGCAAAATTTAATGGCATGCCAAAAAAAAAATCAGTAATCAAGATAATATTGAATACAATAGTTAAAACACAAATTTAATGAAAAAGAAGTCATTGAGGAAGAAATACTAAAAGTTTACATGGTGACAGGATGGCGTTGTTTGTGTGTTTTATGACCCTGTGTTTTTTGCACAATGGGGGTTTATGAACCATGTGTTTTGCGCATGGTTCCTGAACGCTATGGCTTTTGCCTCCCTCAACAGGTCCTCATGGGGTAGGTTTATGAGGTTTGACAATGAGGTGTGAACAGATTATGCAATGCAGAGCCCTCCGTGTAGTCACTTTTTGTAGTTGTAGAACTTTAATTATCTTTTCCTGCTTGGTTCAAAACATGGAAGGTTGTTTTGATAAGTATATATGTACGAGCACACACCTTTCCTTTTGCCTCGAGCTTCGATCTGGCTCAGGGTGGCACTGATATTGAGCAATCCATTCATCTGTTAAAGAGGGGAGTAAAGAAACTTCCTGCAGAAGGGGCGAAAGGTGGGGCAGGTTGTGGCAGGCATCTCCAGTACATTCCTCATATATTTGAAAGAAAGGAAGCAGTCACCAATGAGGATTACATGACAGTGGCAGAGGTGGTCCTAGGATTCAGATGCTGAACTGAGGGTGAAATTTGGAGTAACAGAATGAGGGCCCTGTGGTACACCCACCCCACTACACTTAAAAAATTCCTCTTCTGGGCCGGGCGCAATGGCTCATGCCTGGAATCCCAGCACTTTAGGAGGCTGAGGCGGGCAAATCATGAGGTCAGGAATTCGAGGCCAGCTTGCCCAACATAGAGAAACCACATCTTACTAAAAAATGCAAAAAATTAGCTGGGCGTAGTGGCAGCCGCCTGTAATCCCAGCTATTTGGGAGACTGAGGCAGGAGAATCGCTTGAACCCAGGAGGCGGGGATTGCAGTGAGCTGAGATCTCACCACTGCACTCCAGCCCGGGCGACAGAGTGAGACTTCATCTAAAAAAAAAAAAAAAAAAAAAAAAAAAATTCCCCTTCTATTTTTCTTCTCTTGCTAAAATAGCAAAGGAGTAGATTGTGCTTTTTTTGTTGAGGATGTTACAAGACTAAAGAAGATTGTGAGTTGATGCTAGCAAGAAGAATAACATCAAGAAATTTTAGAGAGAGCAAATGAATAATGAGGGAAAAGCCTGAAGAGGAAACTAGCACCAGACTGAGCAATTTCAAATGTTGGTGAAAGGAGTTTGAATTTTAACAGTAACTTAGGACTTCTGATCTAACAGAGACATCTGGGTGGTCAGTCCATTGTAGAAGAAAGATCATAGGATTTGGAATCTGATGCACCAGATTTGAATGTAAGAACTAAAAATAAAATGCTGAGCACACCCCCAGCAGCTGACTGAACAGACCCCCTTTTGGCCAAGGGGACCCCAAAGATTCCTTAAAAACTGAGTTCCAGACCATGACAGGACAGGAGGTTGGGCACGCCTCATTATATCCCCTCCTTTTTGTGGTTCAGACAAAACTGACCAGCATTAAAGTTAAAATAGAGATTATAAGACTGACAGAATGGACTCTTTGTGACAATAAAATACCAAATTATAAACAGTACCTAAGGCCACACCAGGCCTTAAGCTGAGCTGTGCATCCCTCCACGTAAAGAATAAACTATGTTCTAAATACCACAAGGTTTTTCTTTTTCCTTAACACCTAAGCAAGCACTGACCTCAAGAAAAGCAATATTAAAATAATTGCAGCTCATTCACTACTGGCTGCTGACTCACTGTCTGCCCTGTTCCACAAGCCATGACTGCAGCTTTGATAAGACAAGAGACTAATTTCAATAACTTTGTACAGATAAGAAGACCCCTAACCTTGGATGGGTTCTGGCTGGTTTACAGAGGCTGCGTACTTGAAGGCCTTTGTGTCCTTGCCTCACCTTTTGACATATAGGACCTAATTGTAATGCATTTAAATGTTAAGTGTCCACCTCAAAGTGAACATGGGATGCATATAACATGTGTGCTTGTTCAGTACACATGTCTCGGGGCACCCTTCATGAATATTCATAGCTCTTCTTATAAACTTGGAATATGTATACTTAGTCAATCCCTTCACCATAAATTTTGGTCTCACCTTTCCTCCTTCAAAGTGCCTGCCAATGGTCCCTGCCAGAGGCTACACTTCCCAGCCTGTCAGGATGGCCACCCTGTGGGCTATAACTTTTTATAAGAAATAAAGTCTCCTTTCTAAATGTACAAATTTGTGATTTTTTTTTCAGTTGAAAAATCCCAACTCTGACACTTATTGACTGAAACCTTTGGCAAAATATGTTTCACTTCCACATTTCAATTTTATCATCTATAAAGGGAATGACTAACTCACTGATTATTATATAAAGTAAGTTCAATGCATGGCTTATAAACTTACTCCATAAATATAAACTATTCTTATTAATAAGCTCAATTACTTCAGATTTAGCGATTGACTGTAAGTGACAAGAAGTAGCTAGGAATCAAAGATGCCATTGGTGTTTGTTTAATCTCAGTAAGATGTAGGCAATAGTGTTTTCATGGATATCAACTCATACCAAGTTATTAGCTTTCTCTTCTACATAACAAATTCAGCCACTTAAACCAATATATAAACATTTGTTATCTCATAGTTTCTATGGGTCAAGAGTTTGGGCATGGTTTATCAAGGTCCTCTGCTGAGGGTAACACGAGGCTATAATGAAGGTATCAACCAGGCTGTGTTTTCTCAGAAGGTTCAACAGGGAAAGAATCTACTATGCTCGGCCAGGCTAATGACAGAATTCATTTTCTTGAGGCTATATTAACTGAGGACCCACATTTTGTTGCAGTCCTATCTGGAGTTCTTTGCTGTGTGGGTTTCCACAATGTAACTGCTTAATTCATCAAGGCAGCAAGGAGTCTCTCTTGCTCCAGTTGGCTAAGCTGGAGTGTTACATAACATAATGTAATCATGGGAGTAACATCCCATCACCTTTGTCACTTTGTCATTTTCTTTTCTCTTTCTTTCTTTCTTTCTTTCTCTTTTTCTTTCTTCTTTTTTCTTTCCTTCTCCTTCCTTTCCCTCCTTCCCTCTCTCCTTCCTTCCTTTCTTTCTTTCTTTCTTTCTTTCTTTCTTTTTCTCTTTCTTTCTTTCTCCTTTCTTTCTTTTCTTTTCTTTTTTCTTTCCTTCTTCCTTTCTTTCTCTTTTTTCTTTCTTTCTCCTTTCTTTCTTTTCCTTTTTTTCTTTCCTTCTTCCTTTCTTTCTCTTTCTTCTTTTTTTCCTCTTTCTTTCTTTCTCTCTTTTTGTTGATCATTGACATGGCTCACCAAGGAAATGTTTATTGGAGGATTTTAGATTTCAGATCTTTGGATAAGGAATGCTGAATCAGTAAGTATAATGCAAATATTCCAAAATCCAAAGTTATTTGAAATCTGAAACACTTCTGGTCTCATGAATTTTAAATAAGGGATACCGAACCCATGTAAACAATCACTGAAACTTCAGTGGCAGATACAATTTCTGAGAAAGAGAGGATACAGGAAGAAAGATATAAGAATAATGGTTGAACCTCAGCCAAGATCTCTGAAATGTGGGAAGAAGAGATGTGAGGCAAACAGCAGAGTGAAACATCACTTAGAAAATCATCATAATAAAATATTAATAAAAAATAGTAATTAATGAGTTATGTGCATTTAACAAGCTACACTTTATTAAATATTTTATTAATGTTAAAAAAGCCTTCGTTGGAGACCCCAGCTTGCTTCTCAACCTCGAGTGCCAGGACGACTTAAAGCACTTTACAGGTATTGGCCCACATTATCCTCACAAAACCCTCTTAAGTAGATACTAATATTATCTCCATTTTATAGAAGTAGAAGCTGAGGGAGAAGGTTTTTAAGTAGTTTATGCAAGGTTATGCAGCCAGACTGATGATAGAATATGACATTTGGCTGCTAGAGAAGAGAGCTACAGGGGCAACTTCAGAAAGCCTGGCCTCATCCATGGTAATGACTGACCTTGTCAGGATGGCAAAGTCACTAGATCCATTGATTAAGCGAGCACTCTCAAGAGCTGTGTCAACACAGTCATGGGTGTAGCATCCAAAGGCAGGACAAGGAGAGCATGGAGGACAAGAGAGTAGAGATTTCAAATTCTGTGGCTTAACCACTACACTCAGAAAAAGGGAAACAGAGATAAGCCTTCCTTTCAGACCCCAGCTTACTTTTCAACCTCATTTTATTCTTGATGCTTATATGATGTTTTAGTCCTTTTGTGTTGCCATAAAGGAATACATGAGGCTGGGTAATTTATGAAGAAAAAAGGTTTATCTGGCTCTCGGTTCTGCAGGCTGTACAAGAAGCATGATGTCAGCATCTGCTTCTGGTGAGGGCCTCAGGAATCTTCCACTCATGGTAGAAAGCAGGGAAAAGCCGCATCGCATGGCAAGAAAGAGGAAAAGAGACGGGGGGAGGTGCCAGGCTCTTTAACAATCAGTCATTGTGGAAAGCAATAGAGCAAGAACTTGTTCATACTGTGAGGATGGCAACAAGCCATTCATGAGGGATCTGCCCCCTTGACTCAGATACTTCCCACTAGCCCCACTTCCAACATCGAGGATCGAATTTCAACATGAGATTTGTAGGGGCCAAATATAAAACTATATTATACTACACAATTAATGGTGATGATTTCGTTATTTCCATGCCTGTATTGATTATAATATTTAATATTTTATTACCTATTATGATATATCTCCAATTATTGTGCCGTTTATACATTAGACACAGTAACTCTGTAAGAAAGTGGTTAAGAAGTTAGACTGACTTTTCAAATTGTGGCTTTGAGCTTCGATGTCTAGCTGCATGTTGATCAGCTAATTAAGCATTTCACTGTTGTTCAGTTTCCTCATCTAACTGTATAGATATAATATTTAATCACATGGTGTAGTTGTGAACATCTGGTCCCAATAATTTTGATAAAGGACACTCAACTGTATTGGATTAATGAGATGATCTGTGAGTCTGAAAGTGAGTTACAATCAAGCCTTAGTTACTTTCCTAACTAAGTAACTGGATTATCTAAGCCTAGATCAGAAGCTTTCTCACCCACAAACCTGCTTGAGGGCTCCTTGTCTTATGTTCTGGAGTGGCTACACGGGTAGGACCTCCCTTCTATTTTCTAGCTCCTGGCTTGCGCTTAGTGGAAGTAAACAAAACCATTTCAAGATGACATATTATGGTAGAACCTGGCCTGAGGAACTCTAACTGGGATGGGTGGGTATCCAAGCACTACCTGGCCAGGTCAGGAGTCAGGCCTGGCTTGGGATGAGCCTTCTAAGGCTTGAGTTTATAGTAGGTTCTTAGTTCAGCATCACTGAACTAAGATGAAACTGGGATCTTAAAATGCAAGCTCATCTCCAACTCCTTCACAGGATTAGGATTGGACCAGGAGCTTATTCTTAAGAATATTCTTAAGAATACTTAAGAATATTTAAGAATACTTAAGAATATTCTTAAGTATTAGAGAGTCGGTTTCCTCTTCTCTAAATTTCATAGCTCCTGTTTGGAAACTGCTCAACTCCTGCTCTAATGAGAAAGTTTCCCCCCCTGCCCCCCATCACCCCGCCTTTTATTATATTTAATGGCTTAATTACATAATCACTCAGGAATAGATTATGGTTGGGACTGTTAAAGGATGCTTGAGGCAGATGTCCCAAGGAACAGATCTTGTCCCACTGTGGGTGGTATCTTGGCTGAATGGTCTGAGCTGAGGATTAACATGAGGAAGTCTGGTGTGCCTACTCCTGAACTTGGGGCTAGTCACCTCCAGTAAGGGCACTGTCTTGGGTTCCCAACATTGACTATGGGGTGAATACCACTGGGAAGGAAAACTGTCTCGAAATGCCAATTGCTGCTTTGTTGTTATTCTTTTTACTCTAGTATTCTTTTTCACTGTGTGTTGCTTAGCTTTTTTAAAAAGAGAAATTACTTTTATATTTAAAAATTGTTCTTTGGATAAAAGCTAATTGAGAAGGTTAATATTTGTCTCCTTTCTCCTTTTCTACTCCTTCCTCCTAGTTGTTCTGCCTTTCCTAACCACTAAATTTCTACCAACACATACCTTTATCCTTTATAAAGAGAACATTTTCAGGAAGAATATTTTCACCTCCAGAGGGATGAAAATTTTTCTGTAACTCTGAGCTGAGGCAAGTGCTAGTACATAGTATCAGGCTATAATAACACGTAGTTCTTTGCTGAGGCATACATATAAACTTATATTCAACATAAATATATGTAATATATTCAAATATAAGTATAATATCAGGTTATGATAGTATATAATTATTTGGGGAAATGTGCACATGATTTTAGATGTAATAATATATTCATTCAAATTAAAGAAAAACTTTACAACTGAATTCTTCCATATAGACACTTTGGAATTTCAAAAAGTGTGTAAATCACTTGCCTATTATTTTTGCTTACATTTGCAGGCATACTGAATGGCCAATGAGATTTTACTAACTAAGCTGCTCCTCACAGGCTTAGAGAAGTAACCAAATTTCAATTGACGCGCGCCACTTCTTGGGTTAATACATCAACAAAGATATTATTTCATTTTCTTGAATACTGAGAATGAATTCTGCTTGGCTAAGAAATCATAAATCAACAACAGTACAATCCATGCTGAAAGATATGTTCCCTGCTATCACTAATTTACAGACTAAGTGATAGCACATGTGGTGGTTCATTTTATATGTCAACTTGACTGGGCCACAGAGTACCCAGATATTTGATCAAATATCATTCTGGGTGTTTCTATGTGGGTGTTTTGAATGAGATTCACATTTAAATCAGTTGGCTGAGTAAGGTAGTAAACCATAATATGGGTGGGTCTCATCCAATATCAGGCCTGAATAGAACAAAAGGCACACACACACACACACACACACACACATACACACATGTAGAAGAGAATTATCCTATCTTCCAGTCTTCAGAATTGAATTGGGACATTGTCTCTTCTTGGTTCTGTGGCGGCCTACGAGTCTTTGAACTCAAACTGGAACGTGAGCTCTTAATTGGTTCTATCTATAATAGCTTCCAGCCTTCAGACTTGAACTGGTACGTCAGCTGTTCAGATTTTGCACTGCCAGCCTCCATATTGTCTCATTTGCGATGAGCTGATTCCTTGTAATAAATCTCTTTGTGTATATATATGTATATGCATACCTTTATCAATCTACATATATATATCCATTGGTTGGTTCTGTTTCTCTGGAGAACCCTGACTAATACAGATCATCATGGTTGACCTTTTTTCTATTTCTTGGAGTATTATGTCTAGTGTGTGTATATATGGTGGTGGTTGGGAATTTAGACAGAGCTCATGTTACATATACATATTTGTCTTCATGATTTTTTTTCTATTTGCTTAACATTGCATCATGTTTTTCTGTATTATATAGCTATTGGAAAACAATTTGGAATTCTATATAATATTTCATAATATGGATATGCCATTTCCCAATTATTAAATGAGTTTATCTTACTTTTATGTTAACACACATAAAGTTGCAATGAACATCTTTGAATGCAAAATTTGCCTTCATTTCTGATTATTTCCTTGCAGTAGATTCCTATAAAGGGAATTGCTAGGTCTTGTTCATGCTCTGGCCAGCAAAGCCTGGAAGTATCTGGGTCACCTGAGCTCTGGTACCTGAACAACACTTTTGATAGTGAGGATGATTAATTAAGGTACAGGACAGTGGCTTAAACAAGTATACTTACCTGCCCCTCACCACCATCAGAATATCCTAGGACTGGGGCCCAAGTAGTTATATTTATAAAACTTTCAAAGGGGTTTTAATGGTCAACCATGGCTGAGAACTCCTTGAAAGCCTCCTACATACTTTTGACGTCTAGGGAATATGCATACTTGCCTTAAACTTTTCTCCCAAGTGCAGCCAGCTAGAAAATCCATGCATTCCCCAGTAACCCAGCTCCAGAATGAGTTTTGTCTGTTTTCTTGTGCTTACTTTTGTGTCACTCTTGAATGCCAATATGTTCATTATTCTCAACTCTCACTTTTGTATAATCATGCTGTTGGCGCTATTTTGATCTTCTTCCATCTGGTCCTATTGATATTCAGTGAGAGAAAAGTGAACAACATCCAACTGTCTAGGTTCCTATGGGGCCTACCCTTCATCCCCCCCCCTCCTTCTTCTTGCTCAGAGGTTGACTCTGTTTGCCTTGAAGAAAAGCTCTGAGTCAATACTCTCTTCTTTCACAACTGTTTTTCCTTTCTTTTTATTTCCTGTGCCATAACTTTCTTTTCTGTAATCATCTAACCATATAAGACTACTCCAGTTCCTTTTCTTGAGCCCTGTTCTACTTAAGAACCTCTGGACATTCTTTGTTATTCTTCTTAAAACCACTGATGGACAGTATCATTCTACAGTGCCTGGATGGGGATTGTGTCTTTTGTTAATTAACAGTAAAGTCATTGATGATAACAATAGTTATTCTTTTCTGTCTTTTATGAGTACTTTGTATTTCAGTGAAATATTACTGAAATTAAGATCTTAAACCTGAAGAAACAAATCTTCACAGATAGTATTTTGCAAATAGTGTGGTTGTCTGGTAGGGAATTAAGGAAGTTTTTTGCTAATGGTGACTCATGAAATGTCATCAAATAAATGAAAACATGTTTTATTAACAAATGAGAGGGTCCTGAATTACAGACATGATAGCTTAAGTTTGTAACTGTATTCTAGCATATAAAATGCCATGCTTTCTGTGTGGAATGTAATTTAAAATTCAACCACCCACAACATCAATGCAAGATAGTAATAACAAGGAAAACTGAGGAAGTATATAGGAACTTCTCTACTTTCTCCACTCTCTCTACTTTCTGCTCCATTTTTCTGTAAACCTAAAACTGTCCTAAATGTAGTCTATTAATTAGAAAAGTTCAACAACTCTACGAGGTAGGAAATTTCTTAGAGTTCATCTGTAGGTGAAGAACCAGAGACATGTGCAAAGCTGGGCGGAAATTGCTAAAGACCAAACTCACGATTGCCACCAATGCTGCTTGTCTTCTTCCCTTATGGAAGTTGAATCCCAGATAGGCCTATTTATGCTTTTCCCTCACATTTATCTTCAAGGACCCTGGAAAAATTTGTCCCTGAGTTGAGAGTGGGGGGAAAATGTTCATTGAAGAATCAGCACATGAGCCTACACAGGATTTGTGCAAATTGAGAACAACTAGATTGCCCTATGTTTATTCTTACCTCTGATGGTAAGAACATGACAATGCTGTAGTTTCTCACCACTCCAAGCTAGTTTCAAAACAACTGAAATCAAGAGACTTCACCTTTCATATGTAGAGATCTCCTTTTGCAAAGAATAAAGAAAACCATTCTTCTCAGGAGCCAAGGGTGTAATCCATGGGGATACGCCAGTATCTCTGCTGAAAGATCCACCATTCCTGTTTACGATGGCAGAGGAGGCGCAGAAAGATTCTGAGAGCCTGCAATACTTTTAGCAGGCATCTGGCGTTTAAGGCAAGGTCATTTATCCAGAAAACTGCCTTCTCTTTCAGCTTGGTAACCATGGACACTAGCCAGAGTGATTTTGGCCCATACCCGTCCTTTCTGAATTCCTCTAAAGGGTGAGGGAAGGAAAGGAGAGCTTTTTTTTTTTTTTTTCTTTTTGGTAAATTAAATTAAAATCAGTGAAAATATCTATTTCTGTAGGTTGAAAATCCTTGGATAGTCACAAAGCTCTGATTGTATGAATAGAAAGCTAACTGTTTGACAAATGTAAAAACAACCAACAAAGCAACAACATACACAAAGTCTTTTTTTTTTTTTTTTTTTTTTTTTTTTTTGCTTTTTAAAACAGGCTGAATTGAGATCTCATAGTTCTGAAGCCAGGGCACACAGATTTTAGCTTACCTTCTCTGGTCTGGCACCTTCCTTCTGTTGGCAATAAGTTTGGCTTGTACAGTGAGATTCTGAAGAGAGGTCTGAGTTTGATTAACTGTGCCTTTATGAATAACATCCTCAGAGAATTCCAAGCCGTGTTTAGATTCTTGACGGCAGCCGCCATGGAGCACTGCTGTGTGGCTAAGCTGTTCTTTGCAACAGAGGATTCTGACAGATTATAACTCTCCCAACCTATAGCAATCATCACCTTTTTTTCAGGGTGATAGTCCTAAAATTTTCATTTGACTCACTCTTCAGCTGATTTGTCAGTTTACTAAGAAGCATCAAATCCATTTGAAGATGCAGTTCTCTCCCTGCTGAGAAGTGGCTTGTCAGACATGGACTTGAGATATTCTCAGAGGATAAAGAGGTGACTAATTAGAAGATTAAAACAGATAGAAGAGAAGGGAAAAATTCCTAATAATTATTTTAAGCAGAGGCACATCTTACTAGTTCAGTTGTGGAGCCTTCCCTCAGAGAGTTGCTGTCTGTGGACTATTCTGATCAGAAGAACCAGCCTTGGTAACACGCCTGGGGCACACCCATGGCGAATCCAGCTACTGAACGGAGGGACTTTCTCAGTTGGTCTGTCTGCCAGTTGGTAGATGCAATTGAGTGGAAAATCAAATGGCAGTTCATGTTTTTTCCTTTTCAACAGAGACCACCAAAGGGGGGGAAAAAGATATAAATCTTTCCTGTGTTAATTGAGAACACTGGATGCCATTATTAAAGCATTTCCCTCAGGGTCACACTACTCATTTGAATCCCGGTCCAAGTTTGTTGAAATTGTAATGGTAGTAGGCATTATTATGTCACAGGGTACCACATTACAGCATGATTGCTTTTCATTCCACATGGTTCATAAAGCAAAATAAAATTTGAATACTCAGTAGTATGAGTTATAATTAGTATGTAAGTCTATATTTTCAGGATAAGAAAATATTCCAGTTGTAATATACTGCATTGATCATTCAGTGTTCTCTTCACTGTGCTATTCAAGTTGCAAGAAATTCATACTATATGCTGATATGCTACCTCCATTCTGCAGAAGAGGCAAAAATCTCAGCACTATCATATGTCATATGTTTGTGTGCCTTGGAGAATAAAAAGGCTATTTACTGTGTTGACTTAAAAAAGAATAAGCCATTTCTCTAAGAGAATAATTTCTAGATGAACAGTTGTCTTTACTGTAGTGGGGAAGTCCAGAGTGACTAAGCAAAATTGCCAAGTCAGTGAGTTTATTTGTAGCTCCTACCCAATCTTTTTTCTTTTTAGGAACTTCTCCACCTCCTACCCTAGCTGCCAAAGATAATCTGCTAATGTCTGTGCCAGGACAATATCTCCAATCAGATTTTTCAGATGACACCTCCTGCTCTGAATCTTTCTTATTATCTGCTCTCCTCTCACCTTCTTCACCAAACTCTATCATAGATTCCTTCAGGAACTAAAGAGAAATCAACAGAATTTCATTCAGTGCCATATATCTCATCAGTGAAAGTGGAGAAAAACCTTCAGACTCCTATATGAAACTTATTTTCAGCTCATAATTTTATGTTTAGCCAAACTAGCCTTCAAATGGAAGACCATAATGAAAATCTTCTTCACAAAGGCAAGACAAAGACTCCAAAAGTTAGTCCTCCATAGACCTTTTCTCAGAAAGTTACTAAGACATGTTTTCCAGTAAAACAAGGAACCAAATCAAGAAAAGCAGGACACGATTTTCAGAAACTACTGGATTAAAAGCAGGAAAACAGTGACATCTTTGTCCCAAATGCATTGATTTGAAGAAACTCTAGAAAATTCATATTGGAATAGATGGAACCCTCTAGATAAGCCTCGGAAAATTTTGAAGTTCTGCTAGAGGAAAAAGACAGACTGTAAAAACAGATGGCTTCCAACTTAACTGCAGGATCATTTTTTCTTTGAGTGGCAAAAGAATTATGACATTGGATTATGATATATATTGGACATGTAACAAAAAAATGTAAATATAACACACGATGCTCTCAGAGTTTAATAATTTGTATGTGGGCACATTGTAAAGACCATTAATTGGTTTTTAACTTCTAGAATCAAATTATAAACGAAGCACAGAAGATGATCATAATTCTAGAATGAAATATTAGTGTTTTCATCTTAGAAGAAGGGAGGAAATGTAGATGCAAGTGTTGGAGCACTAGCATCTTCATTTTGCAAAATGGGAAGTTGAGGTACTCTTTGTGTTTGATAGAAGCACTCTAGTATGTTGCTTTAAGTTGCAAAGTGACTAGTGGAGGATCTGAGGGCAGTAGTGTTACTAAACCAGGATTATGTAGTATGTCAGTTAGAATTCTTATTTGTAAGCAACAGAGACCAACTCTGGCTCACTTAAGAAGAAAAAGTGGAGGACTTAGAGGACTGCAGAATTTTGGACTTTGCAGCCCAGGAGCAATTTGAATAATCACACAGCAGAATTGGCCTAATAGAATTCTACTCGTAGCTGAGCACAAGGCAGGAGAGATTGAATTATAAACACAAGTGGCATGGAAGACTGGGTGCTTCAATTAGCACTCCTGCTGCTGCTACCCAGAAATTTAATCTTACCACAAATGTGTTAATATGTGTTGATTCCAAGTCTGAGGTGGTATGTCTGATTTGTAGAGCCTAGCTCATATGCATGGACCCAGGTGAAAGGAAGTTTAAGAAACTAAGTATCTGGCGTTTTCAGTTTCTCTAGCCAGAAGCTACCTCTACCTCTCACCTTATAAGATGGGAAAATTTCCCAAAATAGCAACAGGCTCAAATGCTGGGTGGCCAAAAAGAAACAAGACAAAACAAAACAAAACATGTTCACTGAAGGCTGGGAGGACAGAAAGTGAGAATTGGTTTAAAAGAGCTAAATTATCATCTACCATACTAGAAAATCAATTGAAACTCTCCAGTTGGTAAATTTTAAAAAGTGGTATATGTATTATTTAGGTATATAGGGGTAACCATTCAAAGAACTTAAAACAAATATTAAAAATTAGAAGTGGTTATTTTAGGGGAAGTGAGACTTGTGGAAGGGTGGGGAAAATTAGGGAAAGTATTCACTAGAAGTCTTTCCCTATACATGGAGATTTTGTTATAATGCACATTTGGAAAGCAAGATGTTTTAATTCAAAAGAAAATTACAAGTCAACTGTGGCTGCTGTGTGAAAAGTGAACGAGAAGAGAAGAATTTTGGAATTAAAATATCCCCCCAAAAGATTCATTCTAACTGTTGCTTATTTTATCACAAATTTTTATCCCTGAGATCATGAATTGCAAAAGATATAGCTATGTAGGCATTTGTTGAGTGGATAAATGAGTGAAAGGAAATATTATTTTATGTCTAATAATAATATCAAGACTATGACATTAACCATATATTTTGGGTCCTATTGGCTAGATTGTCTAGAGAGCTAGACTTAAGAAATATCAAGTCATTCTCTTCTGTAACTCCTGTTCATACAGACAAAATGCACTGCTTGTGGAATTCAAGCACTGACCGAACTTTGAACAATGTCATCATCTGAAGAAGAATAACAGAATACAAATATCATCCAAATAAACACTTGGTAATGGTTGTTCACTGTTTACAGAGATAAACCCAAGTTCAGTTTTTACTTCCTTAAACTATCTTAGAATGTATTGTGTCCGTACTTTCCAAAAAAAAATCCTGCCCATAATTTTCCCAAAAATAAATAAATGTTTTAAGTTTAAAGAATTGAAACACATGTGATCATTTATTAAGAAATAAATAAATATTTATTGAATCAATCAAATTCATAGAGAATAAATGAATACAGGTATTGCATTTAAAAGGCAAGGAGTTAATGAAAAAAGAAATTAAGGGGGAGAATTAATAACAGGAAAAATAGTTTGAAAATTCTAGAAGAAATTTATGTCATTTCTATAGTGTATAAGAAATGCTAAATCTGGTGATAGGCTAGTGAGTTAATGCCAAGTTCTGGGGTCCAAATTGGAGAGGTGGAAGGCATCCCCCAGCACCCCCAAAATCCATCACCCAATCAAAGCAGAGATGACTTCACCTTGAAGTCCCCTAAAACAAACAAACAAAAAAAGCCATTATGTTTTGAACAGATAAAAATCTGATCAAAATACACCCTAAAATTTGTGAAGAGAAGATTCAAAGAGTAGACTTTGATTAGGAAAACGAGGCCTGGGCAGGTAAAGGTAAGAGTGGATTAAGAGTGAGAGGGTAAGGCTGGCAGGTGGCTCATGCCTGTTATCCTCGAACATTTGGAGGCTGAGGCAAGAGGATTGCTTGAGCCCAGGAGTTTGATACTAGCTTGGCAACATAGTGAGACCCCCTTTTCTACAAAAAATTAAAAAATTAGCCAGGTCTGGTGGTGTATGCCTGTAGTCCTAGCTATTTGGGAGGCTGAGGTGGGAGGATCACTTGAGCCCAGGAATTGGAGGCTGCTGTGAACTATCATTGCACTACTTCACTCAATCCTGGGTGACAGCATGAGACCCTGTCTCTAAAAATAATAATAAAAAAAAGACTAATGGGTGAAGGTGTTGGAAAATTCACATGCCCCAAGGGTTACCCACACAAAAAAGAAGTTTCCAGATAGTCTAACACATCCTGCTATCCATTAATTCTGCAGCAATTTGTGAAGAGGGGAGGAGGAGATAGGAGAGGTAGGTGGCATAAATGGTTAGATATATAGGAGCTTTCCTTTGTATGAGAAAAATCTACTTCTCTCTTAAACTGCATTTTCCAAGAGAGAAATACTAAAGATATTGGGAGTTTATAGAGATTAACCAAAGAAAGCAAAAGCATAAAATCTGTTGTTGTTGTTTTCTGAAAATAACAAAAGGCCTGGACTTTCAGAACACTAATGTTTTCTTTCACTATTCACAGTGGAGGGCCATCTGGTCCAATACTGGTCCAAGCCCCTGGCTGAATGGGTGGGGAAAGTGAAGTCATCCTGCTGTGATTGGGTGATGTGTCTTGGGAGTGGAGCAGGCTGTATTCTGCTTGTCTAGTTGGGACCCCAGAGCTTGGCACTGGCCTACTAGCCTATCACCAGGGAACACCTCTCCCTTCTATTACCCATGGTAGGGTGTCTGCAGCCTGGAGAGGAAGGTGCAAACTCTTTCATCAGGAACAAAATTGTGTAACCTATGGCTGTCTTATCATCACAAGGGTGTGTCTCCTGAAGCTGGAAAGGAAGGAAATAAATAGCCTTCAAGTGTTTCATTTTAAGATTTCCAGTAAATACATTTATTTTTACTTCTTTTGCTTTGAGAGGCTTTTGAACTTTATTCTTTTATTCTTTTTTTTTTTTAACTTGGGAGCATAACATTTTAACCCATCAACATCAAGAGTCAAGAGAGCATGTTATCTTGAGCAAGTCATTTAATCTCTCTGGAACTCAAGTTTTCTTTACTTATAAAATTAACTCTCTTCTAACGTTCTTTTCTTTAACCTTTTGTGACTGTATGATTGAATTCAGTAAGCCCCTTTTATTTCCTGTGTATTATTTGTATTTTTTTCTCTGTTTAATGAGATACATCATCAACCAATTTCAAGTTTCAAGCAGAGGTGAAAATTTAACTTTAAGATCTAACATTCACCTCTGCCCCATGAAGAATCCCTTAATTGTATACACATGTAGGTCTGAGAGAAGGACATAAGGAAACTTTTTGTGTTTTTAGTGGCTTAAAAATAAATCTTTACATTATCCATAATACCTAAAAGTGGAACAATCTAAATGTCCATCAACATGAATGAATAAATTGAATGTCATTTTTCTGTATGTAAAATGTGATGTTATTTGGCAATTAAAAAGAAATGAAATACTGACATATGTTGCAATGAATGAATCTGCAAAACAGTCTAAATGAACGAAGCCGGTCACAGCCGACCATATAATAATCTCCAGAATAGACAAATCCATAGAGACAGAAAGTAGATTAGTGGTTGCCTATAGTTACCCTAAAAATTAGTCTCATACTTTCTTTAACTTCCCCCACCCTTTCACAAGTCTCACTTCCCCTAAAATAACCACTTAATTTTTAGTATTAGTTTTAAGTTATTTGAATGGTTATCCCTATATGCCTAAATAAAATATGTACTGCTTTTTAGAATTTACCAATTAGAGAAATTTTGCAAAGATTGGAAAAAAAATAAAATTCTGAGAAAAAGGATTTAAAAAATTTTTTTTGCCCATTTTAGTTTTATTGAGTAGGCCCTGCACAAAAGACAGATTAACAAGAGAAAAAAGTGCAAATCTACTTAATGTGAGTTTCACATGACACAGGAATCATCATAAGGAAATGAAAACCTAAAGAAATAGTTAAACCTGAGTGTTTTTGTGTTAGATTTGATAATGAGTGGAAGGTCATGAAAAAATGTGATGGACAAAGGGCTAAGGGGTAATAAACAGGAAACTTAAAACGGCCTGTTTGTTCAGTTTCTTCTTGGTGCCCCTCCTTCTTTGGAGATAAGGATCCTAAGGACAAGTACATTGGGTATAGGAAGGGCACCTGTCCCCTGAGGGTCTTGTGATCTGCTTCAGGGGATAGTCAGAGAGTCCTTCCTCCACCTGCCATTCCTTAAATACCTTAAGCCTAAAATATTTATGATGCCAAGATGCCATATTTTAGCATAGCCTGTCCTGAACCCTGCCCCTTAGGACTGGAGGTTTGTGAACTTTGGGGGTTGGGTCACAATAAGGAGTGACTGCCACAGTAGACAGGTGGTTTTTTTGGGGTTTACAAAGATGTTCTAAAATTGATTATGGTGATTATAGTTGTATAACTCTGTGAATATACTAAAAGTCATTGAATTGTACAATTTAAATGGGTAAATTACAAGGTATATAAATTATGTCTCAATAAAGTTATCATTTAAAAAAATCTTCAGTCCCTCAAATTTCAGTTGGTTGCAGAGGAAGAAGGTGTTGGTATTTGGGGGCCTTATGATGTGAGGCCTCAGGATAAGCTTCCTGAGGTCTGTTTGCAGCTCATGAAGTGGCAGCAAGTGTGAATTCAAGGAACTTTGAGAGCAGTAACCCCTAGGGCTCAAGTTCATCAGAGAGTGCAACTCTCTTAACTGAGAATGACACATGGGGACATCTGCTAAAAGAGGCCCAGGTCTGGTTCCACAGAAGACACAACTGGGATCCATGGGTCAGTAGCTTCTGAGGCCAGCTTTAATGGCACATGCTGTGTTATGTCCTCTGCCACAGAGGTATCTCTGCCACTGCATTCCTGAGCAGTCTTGTGTCTCTCAGAGACACACAACTGTATCACCAAATCCTAAGTTCAGTGGCACTGGGTCTCCTGTTGTTGAAGAAAGCTTGCAACGAGGACAAGGTTCCCCCAACACCATGGCCCTTATCTGGCCCCCATTCCATTATCCGACATGGTTTCATGAAAGTCCCTTTCTGCCAGGCAGTCAGTGGCTCTGGGAACTAGAATGGAAGTTGGAGGTCTTCCACTCTAAACATTCATACACGGCCGGGCGTGGTGGCTCAAGCCTGTAATCCCAGCACTTTGGGAGGCCGAGACGGATGGATCACGAGGTCAGGAGATCGGGACCATCCTGGCTAACACGGTGAAACCCCGTCTCTACTAAAAAATACAAAAACTAGCCAGGCGAGGTAGCGGGCGCCTGTAGTCCCAGCTACTCCGGGAGGCTGAGGCAGGAGAATGGCGTGAACCCGGGAGGCTGAGTTGCAGTGAGCTGAGATCCGGCCACTGCACTCCAGCCTGGGGGACAGAGCGAGACTCCGTCTCAAAAAAAAGAAAGAAAACAAAAACAAAAAACAAACAAACAAAAAAATTCATACACTATTCATAAGGTCCCTAGGAAGATAAAGAGGGACACATGTAAGATGTTAGAATGGGCTGAGGACATTGCTGCTATCACTGGGATGAGGAGTGTCAAGCTCTGCACTCTGAGGTCATTTGGGGCATCCCACTTGCACTACAAAGTAGAGGGAGTCTTTGGTTACGCATTCTCTCATTCAGTCATTTGTCCAGTTAACATTAGTTGAACACTTACATACTCTGCAGCACTCTAAGCAGACCAGAAGAATAAAATGCTTCTCACATCTGTGCTGCCCTGGATTGCTGAGGGTCTGCTGGGGAAGTTAAGCATGCGCACAAACAGTTATAATACAAGGTAGAGTTGGTGCATTTTGGTTTGAGCAATGAGATACCTACTTAGACATGGTAATCATTAAACCTATTATTTTCATGATGAAATTAATCTGTACAGAGACAGAGAGCTTTTATAAAATATCAGTTACAGAATGCGAAACCAAAGACAATAGTATGTTATAGAGACTTCACAGATAAGTCTAACATGCAGCTAGAGTTGAGAATCCATTGCTCTCAACAATTTATTAAAAAGTTGAGAAATCATATAGATAGTTGTTACATGTTTAAAAAGCAAATTTGGGCTACATAGTTTATCAGAGAATTCCTTTCTGCCTTGTGAATTAATTCATATGGAAAAAAGTTTTTGTCAGGCAATTGATTTAAACCAATAGGTCTCAGTTTTTTAGTCTCAGGATCCATTACATTCTAAAATATTATTAGTATCTAAAGAGCTTCTGTGTATGTGTGTATATCTGTGGCTATTTATTGCATTGCTGTATTTACCGTATTAGAAATAAAAACAGAGACTTTAAAATCTATTTTCTATTAGTTCATTTAAAACTCCATGTTAACACCAATTGCATGGTTTTATAAACAACAACTGCGTTTTCAAAAACAAAACAAGGTAGTGAGAGGAGAGGCACTCTTTCACATGTTTGCAAATCTCTGTAATGTCTGGCTTAATAGGAGACAGCTGGATTCTCATGTCTGTTCTGCATTCAATCTGTTGTGGTATCTTACATTATGTA
This sequence comes from Trachypithecus francoisi, assembly GCF_009764315.1. Taxonomy (NCBI): domain Eukaryota; kingdom Metazoa; phylum Chordata; class Mammalia; order Primates; family Cercopithecidae; genus Trachypithecus; species Trachypithecus francoisi. Next base: position 102,456,976 of record NW_022681456.1, on the reverse strand, counting down.
GCCTCTGAAAAACTCCATTGCATTCTCAGGAGAGAATGAGAGTGAACAAAGCAAGTTACTTCTTGGTCTATTATCAAAATAGTTTCCATGTTGGGGGCTCAACTGAAAGAATTTCAGAGATCCCCACTATGGAAATCTTTACATTCATTCTCATGACAACCCTATCTTTAAAAACAGATGAGGAAGCTGAGGGGAGCTCAGGAATGGAGGACAGTCATCAAGGGTCATGCTGTGGTCACAAGCAGGGCTGGGATTTGTTCTCTGCTGGCTGGTGGCCGGGTGGGAGCCAGGCCACTGCATGTCCCTTCATCAGTTCACACAGTTCTTAATAGTTGTTTTATTTCTTCACTCATGTACTGTTGATGTTGATAGGATATTGTTCCCCTTAGACTTGTTGCAAGAACTTAAGCAACTCAGGAGTAGTTACTCTTAATTTTCTTCAAATGTGTCAAGGCAACTTTCTGACTAATTCTTTTGGATTAACAAGAGGCATTTTAGAGTTTCAACAGTTATTAGATGACTTTTCTCATCTCACAAGTTGTAAATCATTGAAAGTATTCATAATACTGGCAATAAACACTTGATTTACTTTTTTTCTTTAGTTTTGAAAACAGTTTGTTCTATTCTAACTCAATATTTGACCTAATAAATGTGATGCTTTAATTAGAAAAAGCTCATTGTTTCAATGAAGTACAAAGGGCTTAGAAGCTCAGATTCACAATAAAACTTTTTTTCATGCAAAAGTTTCATAATAAAGTCTTTTAAACCACAAGCATGTAGCTATAAAATTTACTCTTATGGAGAAAAATCAGTCTCTGATTATTTTCCCCCTTCTTACAAGAGCAATATCTTTCCCTTTTAGCCACCAGCACTAATCAGCGTAACATGTTCTTACCGCTTTACCAGTAAAACCCCAAGTCACACGCAACGCAGTCAAATTGCATGAAGATTTTCATTGTTATTTGTTGTTTTTGTTTTCAGTTTCTTTTTCTCTAGGTGTCAGTTGTAAGTCTCCGATTTCTATTGTGTTACAGCAAATAGAATGTCCTATGATTATAATTTGTGTTCACTCTTTATTAGGTCAAGTTATAATTACTTCTGTTGTAAGAACTCAAATTGTTGAAAAAATATCTGTCTGTCCTCATGTTCTTGTGCACACACAGAAAAACATTAAAATACATACATGTTGGATCCATAAGCTTTTCATTTTTAGGTAATTGTAAAGATAAAGCTATGAACACACATTCATTTCTAAGATAAATGCAGAAAAATAATGGAAAGTTCACTTTAAAAATTGCTACTTGTTGCCCAACAATTTTCCATGTAATCTTTCTTATGAATCCTAGAATAAGTGATAAAGACAATCAAGGTTTGCCATCTGAAGATTTTAACTGTATAAACTAGAGAGTTTAAAGAGCAATAGTCTTTACACGTTATAAGAGTCAAATAGGATTTTATACATCATTAGCCATATTTATCTTTAATTCTTTTAGTGTAAGTTATAGCATTTAATTTTTTTCTTCCTTGTAAATTTAGAAATGAAAATTACTGTTTCACATAGACTTCCTATTCTAATAGTCTGTTATATTATACTTTGAAGATAGCACCTGGGAAGGGATTGGTAACACTGTAGCAACTGATAGGGAAATTCTGACATAGTATTTTCCAAAACTTTCTTAAAAATGAGAGCACTTTCAACTTAAAAAAAAAAGTCTGTAAGGATTGGGTTATTATTAGTTTCCTCTTAAAAGTCATCAAATTTCTCAGAAAGCGTATGTCTAAGTTGTCAGATTTCTCAGGACAAAAGTTGCCTGCATTTTGCTTAAATGAAAAATTTAAAACGATTTTTACATCTCATTTGGTGTATATATATAAATATATTAGAATATTTTTATCTAATAAAATACCAAATATAGTATTTTAGATATGGACTGTTTCTCACTGATATAGAATTATTTAACTCACTAGTTGTCCAAAAAGGAGCCCAGAGCTTTTATTTTTGCTTTTTTGACTCAGCATTTTTAGTGAACTGCTAATGATCTGATCAACAGCTCTGCTGCTTTTCAAAACATGGGGAAGCAAGTACTTCACCTCGCAGGGCATCATGCTAATTCCAGGAGTTTTATGGAGATATCTTACCAAGGTTAGAAAAAACAGCTCTTTTATATTTGTTATATAAGTCTGATAAAATAGTAAAACATGAAGTTTTTTCCAACCCTTGTTGTCAAATTGTTGGAGTTTCTGTGACATTTTACACAACTTTTAAACTTTTTGTTTGAGCACAATAAAATTCCCAGTGAAAGTGGAAATGTGCAATGTGTAGTTTTGATGTGGTAACTGGGCTTACTGGCAAGATACGCAATTTTGGTTTCCTTTGCCACAACGTCTCTTCGAATAAAACAATATTTTAAAAGAAATTTCTTTATTGAATCTTTGGGATCAAAAGAGCTGAAAGGGAACTGTATTCATTGGTTATTACATGCAAAGCTTCCTAGATAGATTTCGGGATCAGGGAGCAAAATGTATCACCTTACTAATTTGGATGCAAGTATTATCTGAGGTCAGTCACATTTCTTCTTAAAATAATATTTCTCATTCACAGCCTCATTTAAAGTAGATTTAAATTGCCCTTAGCACTTATTTTGTCACTAAGATAAAACTTTGTCATTAATTTCAAATATACCTCAAACAATTGTGAATCACAGGCAAAAATTTGCATTCATTAATGCCTAGAAACAAATGTTCCTTCATCTTTTTTGCCATCTCATTAAGTTTGCATTTTTATAATTGCACAGGCATTTACTTTGACATGGTATTTGAGACTCATCGCTTCTTTATGTGCGGTGGGGGGAACACCACTAAAATGCATATCCAAAAGTTATATTTTGCTTATATGTCTGTGTTTGGTGAATAGTAATGCTGTTTCTGGATTTCAGCTTTAGAGGCATACATAATGTCAGGATAGAGGTGGTATAATACATGATACTTCTGTGTTTTCCTCTGGAGTTCTAAACTGGTTGTGAAATGAAAAATCAGATAGGAATCATGTATCACATTTATCATACATAAAGCTGATGTTGGAAAGTTGGGCTTTTATTTATAAGCAAGTGGACTCATTACTGAACTCCAAAATTAGGCAAACTTAGTCACCTAGACACTGGAAGTACTGGAAAATCACAGCTCCCTCCTCCCAGTTTGAAGAAAATGAACACAAGTTTCCTGCAGGGAGCTAGTTCCCAAAGGAATAAGGTACATCCAAGTCTAGGCAGTGATTTTCAAAATGTGATTCTAGCATCCTCCTCCTCCTCCTCCTCATCATCATCATCTGAGAACTTAGGAGAAATTCAAGTTATCATGACCCATCCAAGACCTACTGAATCAGAAACTGGGGGGAGGGCCCAACAAATCTTTTTTCACAAACCCTCCAGGTGTGTCTGAGGCAAACTAAAGATTGAAAATGACCAGTTTGCACCAGTTTCTTCTTTCAAACTGACCAGTTATATTGAGTTATGGGGAATAGTTTTACATGATTTCGATGACAGGGACATATCAGTGGGAGTGAAGAAGAAGTGTTTTGTCACTAAAACTAATTTAGAATTATAGTTTTTTTTTAAGTTTATTTGCTGTTTTATTTAAGTATGGTAATATTATTGGAAATTCCAGATCATTTCAATAGTTTATGGGCACAATAGAAAATAATAGGTGACACTGGATTGTTGTAGAAAATGGTGTAAATAGTTGGTCTAAATATGGAAGATGGATTAAACCTTCATAATTATGTTTTAATTAGGAATCCATGTTTACATCATTTTGCCTTATTTTCTATAATTGACATTCAGGGTTTCTCAAGTTAATATCCAGGGTCTAGAGCACATTTCCCAAAGTGACAGAAATCATACCTCACAAGACTTATGCTGATATGTGAAACAAGGTGATACAGAAAAGCTGGGTTTAATTAAACACATTCTCCTTCAATTAGTGACTGTACGTATTATCTTACGTAAATTACTAAGCCTCTCAGGCTTACTATAAAAAAGAAACAAAAACTTGGTGTTCTTTTATCTTATAGAACATGTGCATTACGTATTGCACCCTTTTTAAAAAATGCACCAGGAAGCTTAGAGAAAAATTGGGAGCCTGCGTATGGTAAATTCACCTGTTAGCAATATCTTAAGCATACCCTGAGAATGACCCCCTATGGCAGATGCACCTGAATGTACGTTCAGAGATAGGGAATCTGGGAATGGCCAACCTGAATATTCATTCCTTGTTTGTGGGGAGCATCTGAGCCATCATTCCAGCCCATGGAATGTGGGCTGTAAAGATCAAAGCCCTGAGTTTGGGTTGAATGAAGGTTGCCAGGTAGAGATTGTTAGGGAAAGGTGTTGAGTGAAAACGCTCTATAAACTGCATGCTTTTGCAAGCAGTTGCTTTTCTGCCCAGCCTACCACCACTAGGCCATATGGTTCTCCTGCCCAGCCCATTGCCCCTGGACTCTCTCCCTGTATATAAACCCCCAGTAAAACTTGTGTCTTTTTTTTTTTTTTTCTGGCCCTGGATCTCTTCTTAGGCATCTTAAACCTGGTGCCATTCCCACTGGAGTTGACAGGGTTTGGCATGACAGCCAGTTTGCAACATTTATATGTTATAAAGCATTTAATTCCTTGTATTAACATTCTGCTTTTGTTATAGTTTTGCACTGATCTCTTTTTCTATTTATTTTACAATATGACAGCCCACATTTATTGTGTGCTCACTGTGTAATGTGTTCTGTGTTAAGTGCTTGATACTCATGCATTTGCAAAAAGTCTCTGAGGGGGTGATTATTTTACTCAAGACCATTTTATAAGCATCCTCAAATGCTTTTTATTGTGGCAGGAAGTAAATAGACAAATACACACGTTAATCTCTCACACTCATCTATCTAATTCTTATATAGGGAGTAATCAAACTATACATAGTGATATGAGATATTACTTAATTCTTTATTAGTCTGGTTTGCATACGGGGCTGGTACCTGACATGTTCTGCTTAACCTGCTGAATAACATGGGAACAAATCTGTCACATGCCCCTTCAGTTTTAGGAGAGTAATGGAGCAGAGGAATTTCTTGACACAAAATGGAAAGGGAAATACCAAAATTAATTCAGATGGAGTAGAGATGTCATAAACATTAGATAACTCTAGGAAATAAAAGCGCCCAGATTTTTCAAAAGGCATTTACGAAACGAATACTAAATAGCATGAAATGACAACATTATTAGGAAGATGGCTGTAGGTCTCAGTCCAAGAAGAGAGGCACCTATAAAGCCTGGCTGGCTTCAGTGTAAACTAGATTTTAGAAAGGCTGCAGGCATTATCAGATGGTGCTGCACAGTTCCAGGCTCTTGGTGTCTTAAACAAAGAATTGGATGAGATGCACACAGATAGCAAAGCAAAGCAACAAAAGTTTATTAAGCCCAGTATTACACTCTCAGAGAGGGAGAGCAGACTGACCTCTGTGAGATGAGATCACCCAATTTATTACACTTCACCACCTTTCATGTTTTTCCTCACTTGCTTACCCTCGCTTTATCTCTCCTAAGCCAATTGCTCATCCTTCCTTTTCCCTCATTGTGCTTTAACCTCACTTTATTGTTTGTAAGCAAATTGCTCATCTTTTCTTTTTGTGACCAAATTCTTACTGCAAGTCCTTCTGACGTATTTTTCTTATCTTGTGTATTCCGACTCACTGCTTATTCCCTTATCTACTTACTGCTTTCTCTTTTATTTCGTATGTTCTGTTGCTGCTATCTTACGTGTTTTGTTTTTGCTATTGCTTATGCTAGCCTACATCCAAGGATCACCTTTGTCCCTGACTTTCTCCTATTCTCCTGCCTCATTTCCCCCTGAGAGACATGATCCTCATAAATCTTTATGGGTTGTTGAAAGGCAAGGGTCTGTCTTCTGTACTTGCTTCCTGATGGCTTTGGGTGGTGACCCTACCTAACAGGGGACCATGGAACTCTCAGCCTGCTCTATCTAAGGAAGATGTTGGGGGCCTGGGCTGCTCATGGCTAGGTGTTCTTCCAAGGCCATCAAAGTCACTATCATCTGGAACTTGAGGGCTTCCAGGCAGTCAGATACATACTGGACAAGGCAATTCAAAAGACAAGGTCCTAGGAGTAGTAAAATGAAGATTATTATTAAGGTTCCCTAATATAGGCAAGATAATTGGTAATAGCCAATTTTTAAAAGGGTTTAAGAAGCTTTTGAACCAGCTTGGTTTGGCTTCCACTTGTTCCCTTAGCCTGTTAATGCAGTTAGAATTGAAGGAAAAAGTTACCAGGAGTTTAAAGTTATAGGAGAGAGTCATTATTTTAGGTCTTCTCAAGGCGAGAAAAAAATTGAAAGCAGTAAAAGTACATATGATTCTGAGAAGTTTTTAGAAAAAACAGGTTACAAAATTAAAGGTGAATATTTTGGTCTAAAATTCTCTTTTATTGTTGTGTCTCTGCCAGGCTTTGGTATCAGGATGATGCTGGCCTCATAAAAAGAGTTAGGGAGGATTCCCTCTTTTTCTATTGATTGGAATAGTTTCAGAAGGAATGACCACTATCCCTGATGAACATTGACACAAAAATCCTCAATAAAGTACTAGCAAACCGAATCCAGCAGCACATCAAAAAACTTATCCACCATGATAAAGTGGGCTTCATCCCTGGGGTGCAAGGCTGGTTCAACATACACAAATCAATAAATGTAATCCATTATATAAACAGAACCAAAGACAAAAACCACATGATTATCTCAATAGATGCAGAAAAATCCTTTGACAAAATTCAACAGCCCTTCATGCTAAAAACTTTCAGTAAATTAGGTATTGATGGGATGTATCTCAAAATAATAACAACTATATATGACAAACCCACAGCCAATAACATACTGAATGGGCAAAAACTGGAAGCATTCCCTGTGAAAACTGGCACAAGACAGGGATGCCCTCTCACTCCACTCCTATTCAACATAGTGTTGGAATCTCTGGCCAGGGCAATCAGGCAAGAGAAAGAAATAAAGAGTATTCAATTAGGAAAAGAGGAAGTCAAATTGTCCCTGTTTGCAGATGACATGATTGTATATTTAGAAAATCCAATCGTCTCAGCCTAAAATCTCCTTCAGATAATAAGCAACCTAAGCAGTCTCAGGATACAAAATCAATGTGCAAAAATCACAAGCATCCTTATACACCAATAACAGACAAACAGAGAGCCAAATCATGAGTGAACTCCCATTCACAATTGCTTCAAAGAGAATAAAATACCTAGGAATCCAACTTACAAGAGATGTGAAGGACCCCTTCAAGGAGAACTACAAACCACTGCTCAATGAAATAAAAGAGGACACAAACAAATAGAAGAACATTCCATGCTCATGGAGAAGAAGAATCAATATCATGAAAATGGCCATACTGCCCAAGGTAATTTATAGATTCAATACCATCACCATCAAGCTACCAATGACTTTCTTCACAGAATTGGAAAAAACTACTTTAAAGTTCATGTGGAACCCAAAAAGAGCCCACAGTGCCAAGATAATCCTAAGCCAAAAGAACAAAGCTGGAGGCATCACGTTACCTGACTTCAAACTATACTACAAGGCTACAGTAACCAAAACAGCACGGCACTGGTACCAAAATAGAGATATAGACCAATGGAACAGAACAGAGCCCTCATAAATAATACCACACCTCTACAACCATCTGATCTTTGACAAACCTGACAAAAACAAGAAATGGGGAAAGGATTCCCTATTTAATAAATGGTGCTGGGAAAACTGGTTAGCCATATGTAGAAAGTTGAAACTGGATCCCTTCCTTACACTTTATACAAAAATTAATTCAAGATGGATTAAAGACTTAAATGTCAGACCTAAAGCCATAAAAACCCTAGAAGAAAACCTAGGCAATACCATTCAGGACATAGGCATGGGCAAGGACTTCATGTCTCAAACACCAAAAGCAATGGCAACAAAAGCTAAAATTGACAAATAGGATCTAATTAAACTAAAGGGCTTCCGCACAGCAAAAGAAAATATCATCAGAGTGAACAGGCAACCTACAGAATAGGAGAAAATTTTTGCAATCTTCTCATCTGACAAAGGGCTAATATTCAGAACCTACAAAGAACTCAAACAAATTTAAAAGAAAAAAACAAATAACCTTATCAAAAAGTGGGCGAAGGATATGAACAGACACTTCTTAAAAGAAGACATTTATGCAGCCCACAGACACATGAAAAAATGCTCATTATCACTGACCATCAGAGAAATGCAAATCAAAACCACAATGAGATACCATCTCACACCAGTTAGAATGGTGATCATTAAAAAGTCAGGAATCAACAGGTGTTGGAGAAGATGTGGAGAAATAGGAACACTTTAGCACTGTTGGTGGAACTGTAAACTAGTTCAATCATTGTGGAAGACAGTGTGGAGATTCCTCAAGGATCTAGAACTAGAAATACCATTTGACCCAGTCATCTCATTACTGAGTATATACCCAAAGGATTATAAATCATGCTGCTATAAAGACACATGCACACGTATGTTTATTGCGGCACTAGTCACAATAGCAAAGACTTGGAACCAACCCAAATGTCCATCAATGATAGACTGAATTAGAAAATGTGGCACATATACACCATGGAATATTATGCAGTCATAAAAAGTGATGAGTTAATGTCCTTTGTAGGGACATGGATGAAGTTGGAAGCTATCATTCTGAGCAAACTATCACAAGGACAAAAAACTGAACACCGCATGTTCTCACTCATAGGTGGGAATTGAACAAGAAGAATACTTGGACACAGGAAGCTGAACATCACACACTGGGGCCTGTTGTAGGGTGGGGGGAGGGGAGAGGGATAGTATTAGGAGATATACCTAATGTAAATGATGAGTTAGTGGGTGCTGCACACCACCAAGGCACATGTATATATATGTAACAAACCTGCACATTGTGCACATGTACCCTAGAACTTAAAGTATAATAAAAAAAAGAAGAGAAGAAAAGTTAAGCACAATAGAAAAAAGAGAAAAAAAGTGAATATTTTGCAATCTGATTGAGAGCAAATTAATACTTTAAGGAAATCATATTTTAATATGGGGGATCAATTTTAGAAAGATTATTATAAATGACTTCCTTTTGATGATAATCAACTTAATCACATACAAAATTCCTTTCATAAATTCTCCTTCATGAACCTTCTGATGACTTAGAACATCTACAACATGCTTGGACTTTCTGACTTGTCCTAAACTTCTCTCTTTCCTAAATAATCAACCATTTTACTTTAAGACAAAAGTTTACCATAGACAATCCTATCTTATACATTATCATCTTTTTTTATAACCTTCCTTACCAAAAAGTACATCTTCAGCGTCATATATTTCTTCATATCTCTTCCTCTTCTACTTACTAGTTCCTTTCTAGCTTACTTCATAAGTAACCATTCTTAATTCCATAATTTGAACAGACCTTTATTCACTATAGGCAAAATGGTTGGTAATGGCCAGTTATGAAGTAAGTAACAGTTCTTAAGTTCATAATTTGAATTGACTAACTTCTTTAATTTGATTTGACCTTTAGATATTATAACTTCTGAATTAGACAAAATTAGATTTTTCAATAAGACCAAATCCTGGGAGGCTTCTGGCCTCTAATGCTGTCCAGAGAGATGCTGAATTAAACAAATCATTAATAGCAGAAGAAAAATGATAGGCATAAACTTTAGGGTATGGAAACATGGGGCAGTGCTTGAATCGTAGTAGCATCCCTATTTTGATAATAATGTCACTTTCTATTAAGGGAACTGAGTAGCCTGGCATTACTAGAAACTCCTTCTGTAAAACTTGTGTTTCAAATGGGCACTCCATTGTGGACAATGGAAAGTTGTGGACAACTTTCCTCTTAGACAGAGAGGAAAGTTTTTCTGCATAAGCGCTAAGGAAAAAGTAATTTGGCCCTGTGTCAAAAAGAAATGAAATTTAGGTGCCCATGATGTAGGGGATCATCTATTATGTCTAATTCTGCTTTGAGATTCCCCTTTTGAGGACCTTTCTTTGGGAACTTGCATACAGATAGATTCTGATATAAGGCCATAAAGAACATACGGAATTTCTGACCATTTTCCCTGTTTTTTGCAGAACAGATCTAGCTGCAGGATGGTGTCAAAATTAAGGCTACCATCTATTGTTCCTGACTTGCTAATTGGTAATGTGGCCAAACTGTGTTACAGTACAATATTAGGTGTTTTTTCCACAAGTTTTCAAGGTTGGATTGTTCCCAGTGGTTGAGAGTGCAGCCGAGAAGAGAATCAGGTGGGACTGAGACAGTTTCCCATGTTTAGCTGTGGAGGAGAATAAGGGAAAATGTAAGCATCTCTGGTCCAATGCCTCTCATTGGACATCCCCTGTGGAGTGCCTGTGCCAGAGATGACGTCCTCTAGGGCATCCCCTGTATGGTCCTCTTCTTAGTATGCCAGATGTCTCTGGCCTTAGAGTGTCAGATGTTTCTGACCTTAGATAGGCACTGGTGCCACTTGAGCCACTTGAAGGAGGATCCTGCCATAGCTGGTGACCTATAAGTTTCCCTTAGCTTTGGGCATCCCTGTAGCCAGTCAAATTAGTGCTTTTTCCCCCAGATGGTTTCCTTAACTACTGTGGTAACTATAGTTTGAAGGGCAAGGAACTGCAGACTGCCTAGCTTAAACTTGTTAGAGACTGGCCTCTTAATAAGGGAATAAAATGCCCTAATTTGGACAATGGAGAAAATAATGTAACATGTGCCACCATGTCCCTTGTGTTAACGTGCAGAGTATTACACAAGGTGGTCCCCCTAGGTCAGGGCCATCCCCCACACACAAAATCCCTACTTTGTTTAGGCAGGGAAAAGGTCCCAAGTATAAAATTAATGAGAGTCTTTCAGTTCCCCATATAGCATCTGCAGCCATTATAATTCTCTCTTTAGGAGAACTGTGTTGCATTGGCCTAAATTTATTATTGGGATTTAATATCTTTGCCCACTTATCCCCTAATATGCCATAAAATAAACATGTCTATTCACAAGTAGGAAAGATCTGAAGCTGTGATGTTATTGCTGCACATACACCTCACCGATGCAGGGATATGTCTTGAGCCTGGCAGCCTAATTGCTCTGTTCCCCAACCAGGTTATTGTGTCATGGGAGTCTTCCAGCAGCAGACACCCTAATGGCTTTTAACTGCCTGACCCCTGCCCATGAGGGAGCAGCTTGGACACAAGAGGACAAAAAGGGATAAAGAAAAATAAAATTGTACATCCTTGCTGGCTCGCCTAATTGATGGTACTGGATGGTGCCGCACAGTTGCAGGCTCTTGGTGTCTCAAAGAATTAGAAGAGACACATACAAATAGCAAAGCAAAGCAGCAAAAGTTTATGAAGCCCAGTATTACACTCTCAGAGAGGGAGAGCACACTGACCTCTGCAAGATGAGATCAGCCCTTGTTTCTTACATTTCATGGCCTTTTATATGTTTCTCCTGACTTGCTTACCCTCACTTTCTCTTGTAAGCTAATTCCTCATCCTTACTTTTCCCTTCTTGTGTCTTAACCTTACTTTATTTTTTGTAATCCAATTGCTCATCCTTATTTTTCTTTTTTTTGACCAAATTCTTACCACAAGTCCTTCTGACTTATTTTCCTTATCTTGCATGTTCCAACTCACTGCTTATTTTCTTATCTACCTCCTGTTTTTGCCCTTATTTCATATGTTCTGTTTCTGCTATCTTACATGTTTTGGTTTTGCTGTTGCTTAAGGTAGCCTGTGTCCAAGGGCCACCTTCACCCCTGACTTCCTCTGCTATTATCCTGCCTCACAAGATGTCTCACAATTCCAAAGAGGATTTTCAAATAAAGAGAGATAATGGGTGGCATATAGTCACATTCAAGCAGTCCCTGTACTATCAGTTTGATACAACAGTCTATCTTTAGCCTTTCCTTGGGTTTCCAAGTTTAGTCTATCTCATTCCCCAGAGGCTCACGGCTACAAAAGTAGGAAGAAGAGCTTTCTGCTGTCAGATCCTTATTGTAAGTTTTAAGACCTATGGGACAGGATGGTACATTTCTGTTCATAGCCCCTGTTCTCCTTAAAGTCTCCCCCACACCAAGCTGGTGCCAGTTTCTACAAGTCTGTTCAAATTCTATTCAGAAACTGGATACATAAATAGGAAATTCTAAAATCATGAAAGAAAGGGAAAAAAGAATTATGGAAACTCTACATATTTATGTGTATACTCAATTTAATTAATAATAGAGAAATGTCAAATACTCTTATTAAGGAGATAACAATTTTACCTATCAGAGTGTCCAGTATCGAAAAGAACACACCGAAAGTTGGTGTGAGTGTAGGAAAAGAGGCACAAACTTGCACAGCTGGTCAGAGAGTAAATTGATACAACCATCTAGAAGGCAGGTTGTAAATATATGACAAAAGTTCTGTGAAACTGCAAACATTTCATCCTAAAAATTCAACTTCTAAGAATTCATATTCAGAATGAATTGAAGTAGACAAAGTTGTAAGTGCTAGAATATTCATTGTGACATTTTATAAGGATTGAAATCTCCATTGCTTACTGGACCAGACATGGGAGTTAGTGAAGGTGCAAAACATTTAACTTAGTGGAGACAGCAAGTAGTGGGAACTATGGCAAATTTCTATATCTAAAGGTTTTTAGATTTCAAAAATACTGTAAGGTCCAAACCAAACACCAGTTTGTTGCAACTGGTTTACAAATTTCAAAACTTAGAAATACCATAAATGTCTGAAGATAGGTGAATATGTTAATCAAATTACAGAACCACCCAGTAGATGTAAGCTGATACGAGAACATTGTCCTTAAACTACCTGGCAGATGCTATGTGTCAGTAAGTGATAGCTTTTCTTCCTTAAGTGAAAACTCTCCTAGAGAGAGATGTAGTAGGCAGAATTCTTCCACAGCGAGCCACAGAAACACCACTTACATGGGCTTAAGTAAAAAAGAACACTTACAGGCTCACATAACTGAGAAGTTTAAGGGGTGAACTTCAAACATGGGTAGATGCTGACTTCAAGCAATACAGATCTCATTTTTCCAGTTCTGTTTCTCTTTCTTTGGTTTTGTTGTCAGGCAGGTGCCCCTCATGCTATAGCAAGATGGCTATCCACAGCTCCAGGTGTAAATCCTATCAATGTTGCAACCTCCTGTGAAATCAAGCACCTCTTCCTCATGGCTCTGCAAAAGTCCTAGTTATGGCTCTTAATTGCTCCAGACTTTGGTCATGTGTCCACACTTAGCTGTAAGGAACATGGCTGTGCTTTGGTCAAGGATAGGCCAAGGTAGGATGTTTACATCCTGCGTGACTCAGTGAGTTTATAGCGCAGGCGTATAACTCCACTTGTTATCACAGCCATGTAGCCATAAAATGAGAAGGCCATCACTTTGCTCTAAGCCACTATTATCTGTAAAAGGTATAATTGCTCTGCTGACATTGTTCAGGTGCTTGCACCCAGAGCGAAAGAGAGAGAGAGCCAGAGCTGTTCATCTTTGCAGACAGACAAGGGAAGCTTGAGGTCACAGCTCAGCTTGTTCATGCCCAGAGACAGAAAGAGTTAAACTGCTGACCCTGAAGGCAAGGGAGAGCCAGCTGCATAGCTGTGTGTGGGAGCCACCAGACTGAGCAACCAAGACAGGGTGGACAGCTTGAGAAAGTTGTCAATGAGAACTGCTGGTGGATAAAATCATCTTTCACCTGCCCATGGCACCCCGAGTGTTCTTTCTGTTCATCCACCCACTGCCTTCAGACCTCAGCATGAGCTGGAACCTGACCCTAGGCATGACAATAGGCACAGTCGTGAACCTGACATTTGGCAATGTTGGCAGGATGAGGTGAGTGGGTCTTCAGCCCTTGAGGGCTCCCAGGTTGGCTATGTGGCCACAGCATGAGCTGTGGTACCTGGTGGCAGTGGTGTTGCTTGAATGTGCCCCAGTGGAAATGTGGGAGGCAGTGGATGGGTCTCCCATGAGTGTTGAGAAAGCACTGAAGCAGCTGGAAGCACATATCACCAAGAAGGAATGCACCTTTGCAGGCAGAGTTGGATGGGTGTTTCTGACTGCACTGTGGGAAGTACATGCTCAGTCCCACAGTGGCTGCAGCTGTGCCAACAGTTTAGCACAAGGGCAAGATACTCTGGGAGATGGGTATGTGGCAGGCTATGTTTGATCTGAATACCCGGGGGCCAGATGATGAATGCCTTACCTCCCACATAAGGAATCTTGTGCTGGGCTCAGTGTCCCCCGAGTGCTTTTGGCTCTCTGGCCGCTGTCCTCACCCTGTATGTGGGGTGCTGCACACATGAAGTGACTACTGCTATGGCAGCCCTCGGGGAGGCAGAAGGCTGTCAGTGGGACTGGGGAGTCCACACCATAAAGAAGAGGAAGATGCCTCATCCTCAGCCACCCCATGAGATAAAATGGGGACCTTCATGGAGGTGTGGATTGATTTAATTGGAGCTGGGTTTGTTCGCGAGAAAATTAAGTCAACCCAATGGAATGCTGTTGGCTCTGTGGAGGCAATTGTCCTCAGAACAGCAATTCTGGAAAATGCCCAAGAGGGGGCAAAACAATGTTGCTCAACCCAGCCCTGCCCGGACACTTCAACTCAAGGACTCTTTGCAGACAGGTGAAGATACGGGGCCTTTCTTGTTTGATTAGAGAACTGGCTGAGGTGCTCGGCTTGGGGGAGAACTGGATGACCAGAGGCCATATGTGGAGCTGGCAATTCACTGATCCCCCACTAATGTACAGCAGATCCTTGCTCTGGTAAATACTAGTGCAGACTGCAGTCTTTTTTATGGGAACCCAGATAAGTTTCCAGGCAAAGCTGCGTTTATTGATGGTTATGGAGGCCGGTTGGTGAAAGTGAAACCTGTGTCTCTGCATCTTGGCATTGGCCGCTTGGCTCCCCACCTGTACACTGTGTATGTCTCTCTCATACCTGAATATATTCTGGGGGTGGACATTTTGCATGGTCTGGACTTACACATCAGGGCCAGAGAATTCAGACTCTGGGCTCATATAGTCAAGCTGGTTCTGTGTGGCCATACACATCACCAAGCCCAAGTTCTGCCACAACCCTGGTGGGTTACCTGCATTCATCAATACCACTTGCCAGGGGGGCATACAGAGATAACTGAGACTATTAAGAAGTCAGAGGAGATGCAAAGAGTGTGTGGCACCCCTAGCCCCTACAATTCTCTGGCATGGCCAATCAGAAAGCCTGATGGGACTTGGCAGATGATAGTGGATTATCGTAACACCTCCTCTGCATGCAGCTGGACCTTCCATCACAGACTTGATGTGCTGCTTGACAATGGAACTGGGACAGTATCACTTTGTGATAGGACTTGACTAAGTCCCATTCTTTTCCACTGACATTGCTCCAGAGAGCCATAAACACTGTGCCTTCAGGGGAGGGCGACGATGATGAACTTTCACAATGCTGCTGCAGGGCTATATGCAAAACCCCACCGTGTGTCATGATCTTATTGATAATGTCATGCTAACCTCTGATTCTCTTGCAGGTTTAGAAGTGGCAATGACCCTCTTGCCTGGGATTGGGATGATGCAGCTGAGACAGCATATCTGGTAGCCAAGTGTGCTATTTCAGGCACAAGCCCTATGAGCAGTTGACCAGGGGTGCTTGTCCAAGCTAAATGTGCAATGACTACGGAAAGCTTGAGTCAGGGCCTATAGCAGCACACAGAGTGTCTGACTATGCCAATAGGCCTTCAGTACGAACTATAGATGGAAGCTGAACTCTGGTATTCCTTGATAAAGAAGCAGTTAGTAATAGCGCGATGGGTGTATTCATGGATAACTACCCCTGCCCCCTGAACTGAGAAAGCAGTTAGTAACTGTATATACTGCCCTTCAGGCTCATACGAGCATTGCAACACAGGCTATAGTCATCATGCAGATGACTTACCTGATAACAGCATGGATGTGCTCATGGATAGCCACCTCCTGCCCCCAGGCTGGAACAGCACAGGAATCCACTTTAGCAAAGTGGGGCACCTACTTAGAACAGTGGAGTACGCTGAGTACAAGTCCCTTAACAGCAGAGTTACAAAAGGTCTTAGGGTCTGTAGTCCTAATGCAAAATAAGGCCATGGGGCCTAAGACATCCCTAGACCCTGAGCCTTTACCATAATGAAGGGCATCCCCCCATTCCTAATAAGGCGTGATATACAGATAGGTCTAGCCAGAGTACTGCTGCTGCCTGGATTGTTGCTGCAGTCCAGCCTAGTACTGACACTATATGGTTTAATACCAAGTGTGGGCAAAGTAGCTAATAAGTTGAACTCAGAACAATATGGATGGTGATCACCAGGGATGTGACACATATGGTAATCTGAAGCAATAGCTGTGCAATTTATTGAGGCTTAACCTTGTGATTGATTACCTGAAATTTACAGAATTAGCTAGTTAGTTACTAACCCACGTAGGGCAAGGCCATGTGGCATGTGGCCAGATCTACGAGAGGAAGGACGACCTTTTCCAACCAGGTATGGGGACAAACGGTAATCTGTTAGTGCCTGCCCCAACACACCCAAAGCAGATGAAGCAAAATACCTGGTGACGGCCATGGACCCTTCAAGCCCCTCATTGCAGATGGTTGGCTATCATAGCCCCCTGTGGGGAGGGTCTGCAGTATGATTTACATGTTACTCCTTAGGTATTTAATGGGTGGCCTCCATGATTAACTGTTTGTATGGGAATACCCAGGGAAGGGACCCTCCTGTGTAGCTTATTATAAGTTCCCCTGTGACTTTGGCATGGGTACAGGACCCAAAAGAACCATGAGAAGCGGATAAGGTATGGTATCATCACCCAGGGCAGAAGCCCTTGGTGGCTGCACTGTCATCCAGAGATGAAAAGTTGGCCTGTATTTTGCCTGAGGGATGTGATTTACCCCTGTCTTGCCCTGGCACATGCATCCAGCTTCCGTAAATAACTGGACATGGCTAGAGACTTGGGCTCCCATGGACAATGGTCAGGATGCAACACAATGAGCCTTGGATAGGGGCGTCACAAAACCCATTGCAAGCCTGCCCCCTGGCTGACTCATAGTGTCCATGATGGATGGGGCCGGCTAATGGGAGAACACATGGTCCCTCCTTTGCAGGTACCACAATGCATAAAGCAGCACTGGGGTAAAGTCACTGTGGGATGACTAGCTGATGAAGTTTGTGCAAACATAACACGTGTCGCCGCACCAACGCGGTGGTGGAACAAGCAGCCTTACCAAGGACAGGCCCCCATGGACTTTGTGCCCCTTTGGAGTTTATGGGTCTGCGGGGACACTGGTTGGCCATATCTGCCAGCCAATTGGACTGGACATTGTACCTGGGGCTGGACTTATGTGCCTGCCACTTGCTTCCCACATTGCCTAGTCGCCTGCATGACTGGAAGGTGCTGCATTCCCACTTTTTGCGAGTGCAGTGGGCCCCTTGGTGGCTGTACCCCTTAGCAAGAACTATCCCTAAAGCCGGTGTCATTACTGTAGAAATGCAAGTTACAGCCCTTGCAGAGCACACAGTTCAGGGCCCAAGTTACATCCAAGCTGCTCTCCTTTTACTAACTGATAATGTTAATCAGATGAGGAAGGTGATGCTGCCAAATCAGATGGCCTTAGACATAGTCACAGCTGCCCGTGGTGGCACCTGTGCCCTTGTAGGAACACAATGTTGTACATTTATCCCTGACTACCACCAGAACATAACAGCAGCCTCACAAGGGGTATCATAGGAGATTAAGGTGATTGAGCACCTTACCTCCTACAGAGACATTGAGCATCTCTGGGCTCTGGCCTATGGTGGGCTCTCATAATCACAGATAGCATAGCAGGAATATTAGTGATAGGTTGTTGCTCCCTATACTGTTGCTGTGACCTGTGAGTTCAGGGTGCTTCCCTATGTACACAGATCCCCACTAAGAACTCCCTTAGCCTAGGGGGTGGAACGTAAGACCTGTGTGCCAAGCCTGTATATCAAACCTATGTGCCCAAAACTTATGTGTAAAGCCTGTGTGTGTATATCAAGTCTATGTACCCAAAGCTTATATGTATAACCTGTGTATCCAAGGTCTATGTCTCCCTTGGCCTAGGGGGTGGAATGTAAGGAACGTGACTGTGTTTTGATCAAGGATAGGCAAAGGTAGGATGTTTACATTCTGTGCAACTCAGTGAGTTTAGAGCACAGGCATGTAACTCTACTTATTATCACAGCCATGTAGCCATAACATGGGAAGGCCATCACTTGGCTCTAAGGCACTATTGTCTGTAAAATATATAATTGCCCTGCTGACACTGTATAGGTGCTTACAACCAGAGAGAGAGAGAGAGAGAGAGAGAGAGATGGTCAAAGTGGAGCCAGGACACAGCTCAGCTTGCTCATGCCCAGAGAGAGAAAGAGTTAAGCTGCTGACCCTGAAGGCAAGGGAGAGCCAGCTGCATAGCTGTGTGTGGGAGCCACCAGACTAAGCAGCCAAGACAAGGAAGACAGCGTGAGAAAGCTGTTGATGAGAGCTGCTGCTGCTGAATAAAATCATCTTTCACCTGTCTATGGCACCCCAAGTATTCTTTCTGCTCATCCACCCATTCCCTTCAGACCTCAGCATGAGCTGGAACCTGGCCCTGGGCATGACAATTGGCATAGTCGTGAACCTGACTTTAGCCAATCAGTGATTCAAGTTGGCCAGCCTTGGATTAAGAAGCCAAACCTGAAGCCAGGGGCTCTAGTACCTAAATTGGTGTCCTGGCTGTTACCAATGGAGAGTCTTTACTGTGAGTCATCCAAGTTCTTGGTGTTTTGAACAAATAATTGGACAAAATGCAAAAACAAAGCAACAAAAAATGAAGCAATGAAAGCACAGATGTATTGAAAGGAAAGTACACTCCACAGATTGGGAGCAGGCCCCAGCAAGCACCTCAAGGGCACTGGTTACAGAATTTTCTGGGGTTTAAATACCCTCTGGAAGTTTCCAATTGGTTACTTGGTTAGACCCTATGTAAACAAAGTAGAGGCCTGTGACCAGTCTGACTGGTTGCCTTCAGTGACCAGTCAGAGGATGAAGTGAAGTTACAGAGTTACAACTTAATGCAGCATCTGATTGGCTGCAGGAGGAGACCAATCAGAGGCTGAAGTGAAGTTACAAGGTTATATCCTTATGCAAATGAAGACTAGACCAGTGACCAGTCTGATTGGTTGCAGTGGGGGACCAATCTGAAGAACTTTCCATTTTTCATCTGGGACACATGGAAAAGGGCGGGGGGAGGGAGTGGGTATTGCAGAGGGAGTAGCCTCTGATCCTTTTTGTTACTTAGATGTAGAAAGTTGAGGTTTTCCTTTTGATTCAGTTCTAGGAAGTCAGCACAAATAGGCCTTAGGTTCCCTGCCTCCAGATCTGATTCTCTTGCCTCACTGACAATGATGGAGGAATGGGTCTCCATGTAGGAAATCGAGATGTCATATCCAGGAGAAGGAGAACTGGATCTGGGCAAAAACAGATGTTCTATGTAGCAGATGTCACATCGTATCTTTATCTTTCTGAGGGCCTAATGCATTGTCTTGCATACATGCACATAGTAGGGTCTCAGTAAGAAGCACTGAAGTTTAAAAATTGCCAGGAGCCTGCAAGAGTGCCCCCTATTTTTTTTTCTCTGTACATGGGTGTCATTAACCCAAGTGTGTAAACCCAAGTGTTGATAGCAACTGCCATCTTGGCTTCCTTTTTTATCCTTACAGTGCTATTGCAAATTCTTGCCTGCTGTGAGACTATAGGTATTCTTTCAAGTATGTTATTATCACCAACACCTGCTAGTTGTGCAATATGTAATAATAAACACCATCACAATGGAAATCATGGAGTGTACTAGATGCTCACAGCAGCCCATCTAAATAGATAGAAACAGTTAAAGATGAAAACATATTTTTACACAAATATAAATCACAGTCATCTTTTAACAAGCACAGGGCAAATATTTGCATCGATCTAATTAATTGCTAGGCTGACTTAAGTACATATATGTAAAATATCATAAAGAAAAATAATATTCCTGCTCTAGGCAATGTTTGTTTTTTCTTTTTGGAACATAACTTCATCTTGTGGTATATTTTTCTAGTACTAATGAGCCAAATTTGAAGGAGATGAAAGCAACAAGAATGACAAGATTGGCTTCAAGGACTTTATTGTTACAGATTTTCATCATTTCTGCCATGGCATTTCTTTTGTTAACCTCAAAAGATCATGCATGATCCAGGTTGGGGGTGGATATTTTTGCTCCATTGCATTTCCTATATAATTAGCCATTTGTATAATGAATTTCTCTTCCCATCCTCCTACCCAGTATGATTTCATGTCTTCTTTAAGCACCAACCTTAGCAACCCTTACTGTGTGCAGGAGGAAGGAATGCCCTTTTCTGGTACTTACTTAATTAGAGCCTGTGAGGTCTTAGACAGTGGATTCTGCCTTTTGGGAATAAAAAGCAGGCTGGGGTTGGCGGCTCATGCCTGTCATCCCAGTACCTTTGAGGCTAAGCAAGAGGATCATTTGAGGGCAGGAGTTCAAGACTAGCCTGGACAACATAACAAGACCCAGTCTCTACAAAAAGTAAAATTATCTGGGCGTGGTGGCACATCCCTGTGGTCTCAGATACTCAGGAGTCTGAGGTGGGAGGATCATTTGAGCCCGGGAGGCTGCAGTGAGCCATGATTGTGCCACCGCACTCCAGTCTGGGCAACAGAGTGAGACCCTGTCTCAAAAAAGCAAAACAAACAAACAAACAAACAAACAAACAAACAAAAAACAAATAAGCGTATCCACAAATAAGGCCCAAACAAAAACCCTGGTAATGTTCTAAGGGCTAAAAGAAGTTCCTCTGAATTTCCTACCCTCTCTCCCCAGACACCTCTCCTTCAAAAACTATACCACTTTTTGTCTCCGTAAGTACTTTTCCTGAGCAAACATCATTCACATCAGTCAGTCTGGTTCCCTGAAAAAAAAAAAAAAAAAAAAAAGGGTGGAGAGCATTTTCCAGTTGCCTTTAGAGTCTGACTATGGGAAAATCCCTGCTCCAACCTCTCCTCCCTGAGTGCTTGCAAAGCACAGCACAAATGAAGCAAGGGCACTGAGAGTTGCAACTTGGAAGGAGTCAGGGGCAGAGAAAGAAGGCATGGTTTTTACATGCTCTGTTCAGAATGTGGCAGTTCTATGATTCATCTTATCACGAAGAGGTAACAACACTTACTGGAGAAAAGTGAGTCCATTTAGACCACGTCTGAGAAATTAATCTCAACACACTTATTCATTCACTAATTTATTCATTCATTCTTTTATAAAGCAGCACCAGCTAAACTACTACGACCATGGGCAATAGATGTAACATCCCCATACCTCAGTAAAAGGGGGATGATGATGTTATCTATTCCATAAGGTTGCCGTGAAGTATGAGCATCAATGTAATCAGTGTAAAGTAGTCAGCACAAAGATTGGCATCCAGGACAGCTTAGTACCTGTTGGCAGGCATGTTTTTGTCACTGGAGAAAAGGACTCTTCTTTTTGACTTCCAAGTCATTCAGAACCAAGTCACTCCTGGGAATCCTGTTTATTTTGGAATAGAAAGAAAAAGATATTTCAAAAAACAAATGAGGTGGAGATTTTTGCTGTATATTCTCTTTGCCCTCCCAATGAGATAGCCACTAGCTACATGTGGCTATTTACATTTAAATTTAAATAAGTTAAAACTAACCAAAATAAAAAATTTAATTCCCATTGGGCACAGTGGCTCACTCCAGTAATCCTAATGCTCTGGAAGGCCAAGGCAGGAGGATCGCTTGAGGCCTGGTGTTTGAGACTAGCCTGGACAACATAGTAAGACTCAATCTCACAACAAAAATTCTTAAATACATAAAATTTAATTTCTCACTCACACTAGCCACATGTCAAGTGCTCAATAGCCACTTGCACCTTAGTGACTACAGAGGTAGTAAAGACATAAATCATTTCCATCATCATAGAAAGCTATTGAACAATGTTATTTAGGCTGCATTCTCCTATTAGACTATGCATACCTCTCTTGCTTAAATTTATTCCATTGAATACTCATTAATTTCCTACATATATACGCAGAAAGCACAGAGTTAAATTCAGTGGGATTACAAATATAAATATCCCTGCCTTTAAGAGACCTCAGGCTTACCACCATCTATGAGGAGAGGTAAGATATGCTCATAACTGACAATACACATAGTGGGTGATGGCTCAATATTCATTAGTACGTGCAGTACATAGGGATAATAGTGATGGATCTCTGCAAGACTGTTGGGTCTCTCCAAGAAAGAAACTTCCATCGAAACAAAAATCGTAGCAGTTTCTCAATTCTAGGATGGAAGCAGAAATTAGCCCATTTGGCAGTGGAGTGGGTGAGGCTTCCTGAATTCTGAAAAAGATCAGTTCAGGAAGCTTTACAATCATCTGGCTCTAGGGCAAGTATCTACCCATTCTTCATAGGGAAGTTCTGAACAAGGAAACTAGAACAAATACGAATGCTTAAGTGCATCACTACCAACATTATTAAAATGTCAACTGACTTTTAATCTCCCTTCAGGGGAAGCTGGATACTTATCAAAAGATTAGAGATCTAGACTTACAGAGAAAGACATCAAAAGAGCATTCTTGATATATGAGATGCATACACTGTACTCTTAGTGTTGTCTGGAAGGAGCTGAAGGGAGGAGCAGCCATACGCGTTCCCAGGAGGTGTATGGCTGGTGCTGCCTACTTATCAACATTTGCTATCCTCCTGCTATTGTGATTTCATGTTATCTTTTAGCATTGGTAAAGGTTGCCAACATGGTCACCTAGTGTGTGCTGTGCTTTGGAAAGAATGTGAGGTATACATGCCATGTCTTCGCTTTGGGGTTACAGAGAGTTGAGACACCAACAACAGTCTGAGATCCAGTGACAAGTCAGCATGCAGTGACTGGGAGAACATAATTAAGCAGCACCAGAGTTCAGCTAACACATTTATATTTTTAATTTTATATACCTGGAATGGTGAAACTACAGGCTAGGAGAACCTGAGTCCTGATAACATTGCTGAGCAGAGCTTCCTTCTCAGTTTAGATTTATATGTGAAAAGAGACATAAATTCCCTTCTTCTGCAAGCTATGTTACGTGGGGTCTCTGCTCCACTTGGCCTAAGTAATCACATAATAAACTCTGTCACTGGAAAATAAACTAGAACATATTAAAGACTATTATTATTGTTTAAAAACACTAAATGGAATTCATTTTATTCAGCATATATACTTGTCAAATTGTACAGAAAAACAATAGTGAAATTATTTTTTAATTGAAAATATGTACAGCTATTTAAAATTCCTTCAAGTCTTAATCTAGTAAAACTCTTTAAGTCCACAGGAATAGCTAAATGGTGCACTTGCTTTAAAGTCTGCCAAATTGACTACGTTTAAACTTATTTCACGGGGAAATCACTGCCTTGCCATTTTAAGATATAAATCAGGCAGTACTAAAGAAGGGTCCTTTCTTATCCATGTTACCCAGATGTCAGCTTGGGTCACCTTGCCCTTAAGAAGTCTAATGCCTTCCCAAGATTTCTTCAAACTCTGAGGTGTTTGTTTTTCTTAGCTGCATCTGGCTCTAGTTTCTGGCATCTGCTGATATTGTCCAATGTGCATCTTGCAGCTGGGTAGTTATCTCATTCTCACATAACCCCTTCTTCTTGATTTTCTTGCTCCGAAATACTACTCTTATGGGACATCTGTGTGTGCTGACTAGAGATTCGGTGTAAATGGTAAAAAGGAATGGACCAGTTTAGCAGTTAATTTCAACATGTATATTAGACTTCCCTGTTCTTCAAAAGCCTTTGGGCCATGTCCTCCAACTGGGATTCTAGCCACCTACCACTTTATCAGTCTTTTACTTTCTTCTCTCCTTTGTTTTCCACAATATGACTTACAGTTGACTTCTTGGACAGAGTAGTTTAGCTCTCTCCTTGGTGGGAGTATCTAATCCATATCCTCAGGGTCACACTTTCCTTCTCTAAACATTTTATCACAATATTTTCCTAAAAATGACCATTCTTTGTCTAAAATGAACTCTGGTGCCTACTGGCTACATTTGGACCCATTAGCTATTCTCATGGGGGAAATGAAATCCAATCTATCTTACTTTGTGGTTAAGCAGTTACTTTTCTGGTTTATGACTTCATAGCTTAAAGTAAAAAAAAAGAAAAAAGTAATGATATCCTAGTCTTTAAAAACGTTAGAATAGAACCCAATTTAGTATATTCGAATCTCAAACTGCTATTGCACTCAGTATTTTTGCTTTTCCTCCAAGTATGATCAAGCCTGTCCTGTATCCTTTTGCTTCAGTGCTCTCAGAAAGATCAGTTCCATGAGGGTGACAGAAGGTCTTCAAGATCTTGACCTTGTATCTCCAGTCTTAGGCTTCTTGCATGTCTCATGTCTCTGGGGATAGCTTTTTGTACCTCCTCTGGTTACCAATTTCTAGCTCTCTTTTTCCATTTCCTTGTGTGCACTCCACTTACATTCTTATTAAGTGTGGACTTCAAACACTTACTTGGATGCACTTATTACCACCATAGCATTCCCTGCTTCTTTAAGCACTGGGGGAATATATTCTGTCTATTGCCTCTATGTCTCTTACAGCCTCCAGTACAGAATGTTCCTCAATAAATATTTGTTGTATTAAAAAATGTAAGATGTGCTTCTTCCAGTTGTTAAAAGATATTTAAATTATTTGTTTTTTAACTTATGAAAGAGTCCAATTTGTTTTACTCTAGCGGATTCAAGGCCAGATGCAGAGAGCTTTTGGCTAATGTATTAGTCACAGTTCTCCAGAGAGGCAGGACCAATAAGATGGATGAATGGATAGATTAGATAGATAGATAGATAGATAGATAGATAGGTAGGTAGATAGATAGAGAGATGACAGAAGATTTGTTAGGGAAATTGGCTTTCATGATTATGGAGGCTGAGAAGTCCCATAAAACTTTCTGCAAGCTGGAGAACCAGAGAAGCCAGTAGTGTGGCTCAGTCCAAGTCGTAAAGCTGGAGACCAGGGAAGCCAATGGTATAACTCTCAGTTTGAGGTCAAATGCCAAGAGCCATGTGAGGCTGCTGGTACAAATCTCAAAGTCCAGAAGGCTGAAGAGCCTGGAGTTCCGATATCCAAGGGCAGGAGAAAAAGCATGTCCTACTCCAAAAAGAGAATAAGAAGGAGAGAAAGGGAGAATTTGCCCTTCTTCCATTTAGGACCCCAGTTGATTGGACAGTGCTGCCCACATTGAGGGCGCGTCTTCCACACTCAGTCCATGGACTCACATGCCTATCTCCTCCAAAATCACCCTCACAGACACATCCAAAAACAATGATTCACTAGCCATCTATGCATCCTTCAATTTAATCAAGTTGATACCTAAAATCAACTGTCACAGTTACAGAATCCTATTCAATTTAATACCCAATTTTATTTTTTAGTCAGATTCAGCTGTTTATACAAATAGCTCATGTTTTCATTAGCACTTGCAAGACTGATTATATTTTTCTTCACTTTTTCACTATACCCTCGGGGGAAAAAGTCAGATTTAGAATGCTATGCTAAGATCAATCTTTGAACATGTTAAAAGGACAGTTCCCATTGATTAGTTTCCTTTCTTTACCCCTTTCACACCTCAGTGACCAATGTAAGACTCAGTTGGCTTCTATGTTCTTTGGTTTCTAATATTTTAGATATAGGATTTTAAAAAACAAATTAATTTTAGAGAGCATATTTTATTTCCAATGTTCTGGTATATCCAGGGACTTTTAAGTCTCCTTAGCAAGATTTTATACATGGGTTATTAAAATTAAGTACTTAATCAGCAATCAGTGTTTTTCACTTATTTTCTTTTCAGGATAAGTATTAAAAGAAATTTTATTGTGTCAACTCCTTTACTGAGAAACAGCCCATACTCCTTGTGGTGCCTTTGGTGACTAAGGTATATTCCGCTGTGCCTACAATCACTGAAATGTCTTCTGTAAGCCTGCAATCTAATCATGAATAGCACAGTGGGTAAGCAAGAGCTATATATATAAAGGCGGAGTAGTTATCATTCAATGTGTGTCATGAATATACTCTTGTTTTGTAATCTCACGTTTCATAACTTCACTTCTGACAGAGGAAATAGCATAGCTCCACTGTATACTGTAGGATTTATAGAGGCCTTCCCAGGAAAGTTTTTGAGTATCAGACTCTTGGCAAGAGCTTTGGTTACTTCATTCTTCTTCCTAAAATCAGTCTTTTCTGAGGCATTTAGCTGGCACCAGATTCAATTTCTTCAGAATTTCTATAGTTATTTTAGCCTACCACATAATTTAAACCTCAATTATATGCTTTTTATGTTAATATTGTTATAATTGTGTAGTACTGAGAGTTTTCATGACATTGGAAGGAGAACAGAAAAGCTTTAGTTTGAATGCTGACTTACTATTTACTATCCATTTGGCTTTACCCAAATCACATCCTGTCTGAACCTCTTTCTCATGTGAAAAAATGGGAATAATAACTTACTCTGCTGAGTTTTCGGAATAATTTTATGTAAAGTACCTTTTGAGAAGTATTTCCCAAATAAATATTAGCTATTATTATAAGTAGCTATGTTTTATTTTTATCTCATCCAATACAAATGTAAATTGTACATTCAGCAAGTATATATCAAAGATGGTGAAAGTTCAAGATTTCACCCTACTTACAAGCTAACAAATGTATTCTATCACAGTTTCATGGATGCTAGTAGAAAACATGACACTTGGCTGGGCATGGTGGCTCACGCCTGTCATCCCAGCACTTTGAGAGGCCAAGGTGGGCAGATCACGAGGTCAGGAGATCGAGACCATCCTGGCTAACACGGTGAAATCTCGTCTCTACTAAAAATACAAAAAATTAGCCAGACATGGTGGCCGGCGCCTGTAGTCCCAGCTACTTGGGAGGCTGAGGCAGGAGAATGGTGTGAACACGGAAGGTGGAGCTTGCAGTAAGCCGAGATTGCACCACTGCACTCCAGTCTGGGTGACAGAGCAAGACTCTATCTCAAAAAAAAAAAAAAAAAAAAGAAAGAAAGAAAATATGACACTTCTGGGATCAGAAACAAAAGGCAATTTATTGCTGACAGCAGTAACCGCAGACAGAATCTTAGCATTTTGCAGCAGTTCTTCAAGCCCCCATTTTCTTATTGAAGAGGGTCAGAAGGTGACTGTAAATACAGTGAGTTTTTTGTAGGATAAGAGCCCTGGGAACTTAGGGAGCTTAGGGAACACAAATTGTTTTAAAAAGAAGTGAGTATGCCTGCCACTGCTCCAGGGAAAGATACTATCTCGATCTTCCAAGGCTGTAAGAAAATCTGCCCTTTTTTCTGAGGGACAGTATTTCTTTCAAGATTGTTTGCTTAAAAACGTCCTTGAAAAGATAGTTAGAAACAAAAGGCGATTAGTATCTTGTTCACAAGATATACAGAAATGTGAGAGACCTGTGGGAAATGGGCTTCCAACAATATACTTTATAGGATAAAATCAAAAAACAAGTTAAGATTAAGTGAGTTTCAGCTATGATAAAAATATTAGGTTGGTACAAAAGTAACTGTGATTTTTGCCATTAAAGGTAATGGCAAACTTACTTTTGCACCAACCTAATAACTGGGATTAAACGTATTACTCTATAGTAAATAATATGAAACTGAAAAGATACATAGGGCAGTGGTTTTTAGGCAGTGGTCAATAGACATCAGAGGACTGATTCCTGAGAGAAGGCAAATGAATGATGTCTGTTCTACAACAGTCTTTGTTCTCTGCTTAGAGACTTTTATAAAGCTCAGTGTAGAGGGGATATACCAAATAAAGCGTGGCAGACTGGCTGAATCAAGAAGACAGAGAAAAGAGTTCAGGGAGGCTGAGGTGCCAGCCATGTTTAGGGAAGAATACTCAGAAAGAGGGAAATGCATAAAGAGCTCTAAAAATATGCAGTAGGAGTTCCATTTAAATGACAGTTGACTACTATGCTGCCTCATGAGGCTAGAACCCTATGAAGTCAGACCAAAATAAGTGTTGTGAATTTGTAAGATAAATAGTTCCTAGATTTTGCACAGGTCTGGAAAACATTTAAGTTCTAACCACCTAGAATAGAAAGTCCTTGTTCAACACCTGAGCCATTACTTAAGACTCCAGAGAAGTCATGCCTTGATAGTGGTGCTAAACAGTCTTTAGAGTAAAATTACTCTAAACCTTCTCTTAAAAAGATTGAAAACAAGACTTAAAAGGATAAAATTGATCACAAGTAATTTAACTACTTGCCAGAATGAAAGCCAATACCCTTTAAGCAAATGCAATAAAATGTAGCACTTGAAAGCATGAAAATGACAATCCAGTAAAAATTTATTATACACACAAAGAGGCAGGAAAATGTGGCACATCAACAGAGGAAAAATAGAAACAATATAACATATAACCGGTCAGCAGAAACATACCTAGAAATGACAGATATGATCTTAGCAGAAAACAACTTTCAATAATCTAGGTAGTTTTTAATGTTCACGAATTTAAAAGGAAGCATGAAATAATGAATAGAAATGTGGAAAATGTTTTTAAGATATTCAAATGGAACTTCTGGAGATGAAAAAAATATGATATCTCAAGTTAAAAATACTTTAAGAAATAGAAGCAGATTAGAAATTATGAAAGAAGCAATCCATGAACTTAAAATATAGTGATAGAAAACATCAGACAAAACAAAAAGAAAAAAAGTGGTAACACTTTTAATAGAACCTCTGTAATTATGTGGGAGACAATGCATGAAATTGGAAGCCAAAATGGAGGAGAGAGAAAAAGTATTTCAAGAAAGAATAGCTGAAAATTTCCCAAATTTGATAAAAAGTATAAACTCACAGATCTATCTAAGATTTTCAACGAAAAATGTTTGAAAACTGCCTATAAAGAAAAAAAAATTTGAGTAAAAGACAGAGTAAAAGACACATTATATACAGAAGGACAAAAATAAAAATTACAGCACATTTCTTGTCTGAAACTATGCAAGACAGAAGACAATAAAATTACGTATTTAAAATTATATTAAAAAATTAAGCTAACCTAGAATTCCACATCCAATAACAATATAGTTTAAAAATTAGAGGTAAGTTTTCAGACTAAAAATAAGTTCAGATTTTTAAGTCCCCAGTAGACCTACACTATAAGAAATATTAAATAAAATACAGTAGACTCTATAGCTGTGGGTTCTGCATTCATGGATTCAACAAATTATGGATAAATATTTTTTAAAGACTGTTGCATCTGTATTGATCATAACATAGGAGTTATTAAGAAATTATTTCAGGCAGATAATAAGGGTAAGGAGTCCTCGGTAGGTGTAACTAACGGGTATCAAGCTCTATTGTCAGTTATGGTCTACAGGACTCACACAAATGGTGGTAATCTTAATACTCATATCCTAACACTATATTTTAAACTTTCTTGTACAATTTATCTCTTTTCATCTAGAAGCAGTCAAACCCCAAACGGTGCTGTGAGCAGAGCCACACATGGACATGCCATTCTTCCAAGAACCCTTAGATCAACCTCAGATGAAGGCTCAACTGCTGTTACCCCGCACGACGCCCCTTTTCAGCAGGAAGCAGCCAGAAAGAATCGTCATCCAACACCCCAACAGCAGTTAGTTTTACTTCTCTTTAGGGAGGAATAATGTAGGAGTTATTAAGAAATTATTTTAGGCAGGTAGTAAAGGTAAGGAGTCCTCAGTAAGGCTTTTTCTTTTGATAAAAACAGCTCGCAAAACATTTCTTTTCTTACAGAAAGGCGGCCAGGTCAGCAACCATTGATATGCAAATGCAGGCGATTAGAAAGGCTGTTCCCACCCTCTTCTTGTCACCACATGTGCCAGGTGTCATGGCCGCCCTCAGATAACACCACGTTTGCAGGACATCATGGTGACCTGTATTCGCATATTAAAAGACTAGAGTGGGAGGGTCAGGTTTTTTCAAGGGCTACATGAATGACATACCTGGTCAAACCAATCCCAGGGGCCCTATGCAAATCAGACACCGCCTCCTCCAGCCTCCCAATATAGCGAGCTGCTTTCCGCAGCATGCAGGGTTTCTCCATTCAGAGACTCCCTCCCTCTGTACAGGAGAGACGTTTTCTTCTTTCTTTCTTCTTTCTTGCCTATTAAACTTTTCGCTCCTTAAAACTGCTCCATGTGTGTCGTGACGTTAATCGTATTGGTGCAAGACCAAGAACGCTGGTGTTTCTCCAGTCATCAGAACCACATCATTTATACGCAGACTTTTCTTGTCATTATTCTCTAAGCAATACAGCATAACAGCTATTTATACAGCATTTACATTGTATTAGGTATTATAAGTAATCTAGAAGTGTTTCATAATGTACGGGAAGATATGTGTAGTTTATACACAAATACTAAACTGTTTTATAAAGGAACTTGCGCATCCATGAATTTTGGTGTTCTCAGAGGGCCCTGGAGCCAGTCCCCCACAGATACCAAAGGATGACTGTACTTTAAACAGAGGAATAATGATACTAACTGGATTTTATATTTACATACACACACACAAAAAGCAGTGAAAACATTAAGTAATGAGTAAATGTAAAAATATAGCTTTGTCTCTTTTTAAAATTTTTCTTTAAAATAAAGTTTACAGCTTAAAGCAAAAATATGAATAATGAATTGGGGTGTTCATAGTTAACAGTAACTTATATGGCCCCCAAAAGTAGAGCAAAGGGGCAGGCACCGGTGGCTCACACCTGTAATCCCAGCACTTTGGAAGGCTGAGGCAGGTGAATCACGGGATCAGGAGATCGAGACCATTCTAGCCAACATAGTGAAAACCCTTCTCTACTAAAAATACAAAAATTAGCCAGGTGTGGTGGTGTGTGCCTGTAGTCCCAGCTATTTGGGAGGCTGAGGCAGGAGAATCGTTTGAACCTGGGAGGCAGAGATTGCAGTGAACTGAGATCATGCCACTACACTCTAGCCTATCGACAGAGGAGACCCGTCTCAAAAAAAAAAAAAAAAAAAAAGGTAGCACAAAGGGTGAAAAGGACGTAATGTAAATATTGTATTGTAAGGTTGTTATAATGCAGATAAAGTGACATAACATTAGTTTACGGCATACTGAGATGTTTTAAATTGATTTTTATAAACCCTGGAGCAATCAACAAAAATTTTAAAAAAGATAAATAGGTAATAAGCCAAGAATGGACATAAAATGAAATAGTCATAATTCATCAATAAATCCAAAAGACAAAAGGAAAAGAGGGGAAAAGAAACAAATAACAGACAAAGACAAGTAGATACCAAGGTCAGGCATTGTGAGGCTGAATGAAAAAGCAAGACCCAGCTATATGTTGGAAATAAGAAATTTGCTTTAGATAAAAAGATGAAAGAAACTTAAAAGAGAAGTGGAAAAATGCATAATATGATACACTAGAAGAAATCTAGAATGACCACATTAACATCAGAAAAGTTACTGTTCGGAACAAGGAATATTAGCAGGAATATTATCAGCATATTTACATTTTGCCGTCATAAAGATACCAATTCAGAAGACACAATAGGGTTAACCATGCATACATTCAATTATAAAGGGTTCATATAGAAGCAAAAATTGACAGAACTGAAAAGGGAAACAGACACATTTACAATTATTCATAGTTAAGTTGGAGACTTAAACACTCTCCTCTTAGGAACTGGTAGAACAAGCAGGCAGAAAATCAGAAAAATGTAGAAGCATTGAAAAACATTATTAACCATATTTACTCAATTGATATTTCTAAAACACTGCACGAAACAACTGCCAAATATACATCCTTTTAAAGTGCACCTGAGGCCGGGCATGGTGGCTCATGCCTGTAATCCCAGTGGCCGACGTGGGCAGATCACTTGAGGTCATGAGTTTGAGATCAGCCTGACCAACATGATGAAACCCCTGCTCTACTAAAAATACAACAAAAAAAATTAGCTGGACATGGTGGTATATGCCTGTAACCCTAGCTTAATCCTAGCTACTTGAGAGGTTGAGGCAGGAGGATCACTTAAACCTGGGAGGTGAGCTGTGATTGCGACACTGCATTCTAGCCTGAGTGACAGAACAAGACTCCATCTCAAAGAAAAAAAAAAAAGCACATTGAGTTAAAAGGACTGAAATCAGAAATTGTTTTAACACCGTTGTGGAATTAGATTAGACATAAACAGCAGAACAATACCTAGAATAACCTCAGCATTTTGAATTTTAAACACTTCTCTAGTAAGTATCCATGGTCAAAAAAGGAAAAAGAAAAAAAAAACAGCACAAGGAAAATTAGAAAATGTTTTGAACTGAATGAAAATGAGCCCTTGCTACACCTCTGCCACCTTTGGTGCAAACCTGTGCATGGACTCCAGCAAATCTGCCCCTGTCAGTGCCTCGCCCCTGCTGCACAGTCACCACCACTGGCGGGAGCTTACAGAGAAATGTCACCACCCCACTCCCACCAGTGGCCCTCTCAAGCCAATGTGCATGCACTTCATCACACTGCTGTGACTGCTGGCATGTGCAAGCAAGCATGTATCCCACTGCCACTGCCCTGATGAAGCACTTTGGCTGGCACCCCCAATCAGAGTGTTGTGGCCTACAAACTGAGAACACCTTGACCCCTCCAACACTGCAGATTCCTAACCTCAAGGGGCCAGAGAACAAAGCAAGGGGCTTGGTCCCAGCCCATCAGAGTCAGAGCACACATTCCAGGAGTGCCGAACTGAGCTGTGGTCCCCTAAAATCTTCTCGAAACAAAGTCAGCTGACTGAGCCCACCTTATACCACAATCAAACACCCAAGGGCATCAAAGAAGATAAAAGCAAAAAACCCCATCCAAAGGACAGCAATTACTAAGATTGAACAAACATTAGCCCACACAAATGAGAAAGAACCAGCACAAGAATTGTGGCAACTTAAAAAGCTGGATTTTCTCCTTACCTCCAAATGGCCACACTAGTTCCCCAGCAATGGTTCTTAATCAGGCTGAAGTTGCTGAAGTGACTGAAATGACAGGCACAGAATTCGGAATACAGACAGGAATGAAGATCATTGAGATTCAGGAGAAAGTTGAAACTCAATCTAAGGAAAACAATAAAATGATACAGGAGCTGAAAGATGAAATGGCCATTAAAAGAAAGAACCACACTTATCTAACAGAGCTGAAAAACTCACTTCAGGAATTTACGATACAATCACAAGTATTAACAGCAGAATAAACCAAGCTGAGGAAAGAATCTCAATTCTCACAGACAGGTTCTCCAAAATAACTCAGTCAGACAAACATAAAGAGAATAAAAATGAATGAACAAAACCTTTGGGAGATATAGGATTATGAAAAGAGACAAATTCTATAACTCATTGGCATCCCTGAAAGAGAGAGAGAAAACAAGCAAGCAACTTGGAAAAAATATTTGAGGACACTGTCCATGAAAATTTCTTGATCCTTGCTTGAAAGGCTAATATTCAAATTCAGGAAATACAGAGAACCTTGTGACAAACTATACAAGACAATCATCCTCAGGACACATAGTCCTCAGGTTCTCCAAGGTCAAAAGGAAATAAAACATGTAAAAACAGCTAGAGAGAAGGAGCAGGTCACCTTCAAAGGGAATGCCATCAGGTAACAGCAAATCTTTCAGCAGAAACCCTGCAAGCCAGAAGAGATTAGGGGCCTACATGAAGCATTCTTAATGAAAAGAAATTCCAACCAAGAATTTCATATCCAAGCAAGCTAAGCTTCATAAATGAAGGAGAAATAAGATTTTTTTTTCAGACAAGCATATGTAAGGGAATTCATTACCAACAGACATGCTTTACAAGAAGTCCTTAAGAGAGTGCTAAATATGAAAGGAATGACTGTTACTGGCCTCACAAAAACACACTTTAGTACATAGACCATTGACACTGTAAAGTAACTACACAATCAAGTTCTGCATAATAACCAGCTAACAACATAATGACAAGATCAAAACCTACATATCAATATGAACTTTGAAGGTAAATGAGATAAAATTCAAAGGCGCAGAGTGGCAAGTTGGGTAACGAAGCAGGACCCAAATGTATACTGTCTTCAAGACACCTGTCTCACATGCAATGACCTGCACAGACTCAAAGTAAAAGAATGGAGAAAAATTGAGCAAACAGAAAACAAAAAAGCAGGGGCTGCTATTCTAAGTTTAGACCAAGTAGACTTTAAATCAACAATGATCAAAAAAGATGAAGAAGGGCATTACATATATAATGGTAAAGGGTTCAATTCAACAAGAAAACCTAACTATCCTAAATACATATGTACCCAAGACAAGCATCCCCAGATTTAATAAGTTCTTAGAGACCTACAAAGAGACTTAGATAATCACACAATCATAATGTAAGACTTCAACATCCCAATTATAGTATTAGACAGATCATTGAGTCAGAAAACTAACAAAGATATTCAGGACCTGAACTTGACACTTGACCAAGTAGACCTAACAGATATCTACAGAACTCTTTACCCCCAAACAACAAAATATATATTCTTCTCACCCGCACATGGCACATACTCTAAAACTGACCACATATTTGACCATAACACAATTCTCTGCAAATGCAAAAACACTCAAATCATACCAACCACACTGATGGACCACAGCACAATAAAAATAAAAATCAATACTAAGGAGATCACTCAAAATTACATAATAAACATGGACATTAAACAACCTGCTCCTAAATGACTTTTGGGTAAGCAAAAAAATTAAGGCAGAAATCAAGAAATTTTAAATTAGTGAGAACAAATTACAATATACCAGAATTTGGGGGACAAAACCAAAGCAGCGTAAAGAGGAAAGTTTGCAATGCTAAACTCTAACATCAAAAGTTAGAAAGATCTCAAGTTAACAACCTAAGATCACACCTAGATAAACTAGAAAAGTAAGATCAAGCCAAACCCAAAGCTAGCAGAAGACAAGAAATAGCCAAAATCAGAGCTGAACTGAATGAAATTAAGATGCAAAAAACCATACACAAGATCAATAAATCCAGAAGGTGTTGGTTTTTTGAAAGAGTAAATAAGATTGACAGAATACTAGCTAGACTAATAAAGGAAAAGAGAGAAGATCCAAATAAACACAATCAAAAGTGACTAATAGGACATTACCAACCCCACAGAAATACAAAAAACCCTTAGAGACTTACAAACACCTCCATGCTCACAAACTAGAAAACCTAATGAAACTGATAAATTCATGAACTTATACAACCCCCTAAGATAGAACCAGGAAGAAATTGAAAGCTCAAATAGACAAATAATGAGTTCCAAAATTAAATCAGTAGCAAAAAGTTTGCCAACCGCAAAAAGCCTCAGACCAGATGAATTCACAGATGAATTCTACCGGATTTATAAACAAGAGCTGGTACCATTCCTACTAAAACTATTCCAAAAAGTTGAAAAGGAGGGACTCCTCCCTAATTCATTCTATGAGGCCAGCATCGTTCTGACACCAAAACCTGGCAGAGGCACAACAAAAAAGAAAACTTTAAGCTAATATCTTTGATGAACATAGATGTAAAAATCCTCAACAAAATACTAATAAACCAAATACAGCAGCATATGAAAAACTAATCCACCGTGATTAAGTAGGTTTTATCCCTGGGATATAAGGTTGGTTCAACATACACAGATCAGTAAATATGATTCATTGCATAAACAGAACTGAAACCAAACAACACACGATCATCAGGTGCAGAAAAAGCTTTTGATAAAATTCAACATCTCTTCATGTTAAAAACTCACAGTAAACTATGCATTGAAGGAAGATACCTCCAAATAGTAAGAGCCATCTATGACAAACCCACAGCCAAATGGGCAAAGACTGGAAGTATTTCTTTTGAAAACCGGAACAAGACAAGGATATCCTCTCTTACCACTCCTATTCAATATAGCACTGCAAGTTCTAATCAGAGCAATCAGGCAAGAGAAAAAAATAAAAGACATCCAGATAAAAAGAGAAGAAGGCAAACTCTCTGTTCGCAGATGATGTGATTCTGTACCTAGAAAAACCCATATTCTCTGTGAAAATCTCCTAGATCTGATAAACAACTTCAACAAAATTTCAGCATACAAATCAATGTATGAAAATTGGTAGCATTTGTATACAACAACATTCAAGCTGACAGTCAAATCAAGAACATGATCACATTCACAAAAAACACAAAAAGAATAAAATACCTAAGAATATAGGTAACCAGAGAGGTGAAAGATGTCTACAATGAGAATTACAAAACACTCTTGAAAGAAATCAGAGATGACACAAACAAGTGAAAAAACATTACATGATTACAGATAGTAACAATCAATATTGTTAACGTGGCCATGCTCTCCAAAGCAGTTTACAGAATCAGTGTTATTCCTATCAAACTACCAATGATATTCTTCATGGAATTAGAAAAAAATATTTAAAATTTATATGGAACCAAGAAAGAGTACAAATAGCCAAAGTAATCCAAGCCAAAACAAAAACAAAGCTGGAAGCACCACATTACATGACTTCAAATAACTACAAGGCTTCAGTAAACAAAACAGCATGGTGATGGTACAAAAACAGACGCCTAGACCAATGGAACAGAACAGAGAGCCCAGAAATAAAGCCACACACCTGCAGCCATCTTATCTTCAACAAAGTCAACTGATACTGTTTGGCTGTGTCCTCTGCAAAATCTCACCTTTAATTGTAAAAAAAACCATTTGCCAAGGGTGGGGCCAGATGGAGATAATTGAATCATGGGGGTGATTCCTTCCTTCCCCCATACCATTCGTGTGGTAGTAAGTAAGTCTTATGAGATCTGATGCATTTATAAATGGGAGTTCCCCTGCACGAGCTCTCTTGCCTACTGCCAAGTAAGATGTGTCTTTCTTCCCCTTCACTTTCCACCATGATTGTGAGGCCTCGCCTGCCATGTGGAACTGAGTCAATTAAATCGCTTTCCTTTATAAATTACCCAGTCTCGGGTATGTCTTTATTAGCAGTGTAAGAACGAACTAATGCATAGACGAAAACAAGCAATGGGGAAAGGACTCCCTATTCAATAAATGTTGTTGAGCTAACCGGCTACCCATATACGGAAGATTGAAACTGGACCCCTTCTTTACACTATATATAAAAAACAACTTAAGATTGGTTAAAGACCTAAACAAAAAACCTAAAACTATAAAAACCCTGGAAGATAACCTAGGAAATATTATTCTGAAAATAGGAACTGGCAAAGATTTCATGATGAAGATGCCAAAAGCAATTGCAACAACAAGAACAACAAATTGACAAATGAGACCTAATAAAACGAAAGAGCTTCTGCACAGCAAAAGAAACTATCAACAAAGCAAACACACAAACTACAGAATGGGAGAAAAATTTTGCAAACTATGCATCTGACAAAGGACCAAAGGACTAATATCCAGCATCTGTAAGGAACTTAAACAAATTAACAAACAGAAAACAAACGACCCCATAAAAAAGTGGGTGAAGGACATAAACAGACACTTTTCCAAAAAAAAAAAAATACATGTGGTCAACAAGCATATGAAAAAATACTCAATATCACTAATCATTAAATAAATGTGAATCAAAACCACAATGAGATACCATCTTACACCAGTCAGAATGACTATTATTAAAAAGTCATAAAATAACAGATGCTGGTGAGGTTGCAGGTAAAAGGGAATGCTTATACCTGGCTGGTGGAAATGTATATTAGTTTAGCTATTGTGGAAAGCAATTAGGGATTTCTCAAAGAACTTAAAACAGAACTGTCATTCAACCCAGCAATCCCATTACTGGTTATATACCCAAAGGAGCATAAATATTTCTACTATAAAGACACCTGTATGTGTATGTTCATCACAGCACTATTCACAATAGCAAAGATATGGAATCAACCTAAATGTCCATGAATGGTAGACTGGATAAATAAAACATAGTGCACATACACTATGGAATACTATGCAGCCATAAAAAAGAATAAAATCATGTCCATTGCAGCAACATAGACAGAACCAAAGATCATTAACTTAAGCAAACTAATGCAGGAACAGAAAGCCAAATACCATATACCCTCACTTATAAGTGTAAGGTAAACATTGAGTACACATGGACACAGAGGCGGGAACAATAGACATTAGGGTCTACTTGATGGTGGAGACTGGGAGGAGGATGAGAACTGAAAAACTACCTATCAGGGCCCGGGGCTGTGGCTCATGCCTGTAATCCCAACAGTTTGGGAGCCGGAGGTGGGCGAATCACCTGAGGTCCGGAGTTCAAGACCAACCTGACCAACATGGTGAAAACCCATCTCTACTAAAAATGCAAAATTAGCTGGGTGTGATGGTGCATGCCTGTAATCCTAGCTACTTGGGAGGCTGAGGCAGGAGAATTGCTTGAACCTGGGAGGCGGAGGTTGCAGTGAGCCGAGATCGCACCATTGCCTTCCAGCCTGGGCAACAAGAGTGAAATTCTGTCTCAACAGCAACAACAAAAAAACAAACAAACAAAAAGAATAACTACTATCAGGTGCTACCTATGTATCAGGTACTGTGCTTATTACCTGGGTGATGAAATAGTCTGTACACCAAACCCCCATGAACACAATTTACCTACATAAGAAACCTGTACATGTGCCCATGAACCTAAAATAACAGTTACAATAAAATGAACCACATATCAAAATCTGTGAGATGCTGCTTCAGCAGTATTAAGAGGGAAATTTGTACTTTAAATATGCATGTTAGAAAAGAAGTGAGCCACAAGACTAGAAAATCAACACATTAAATGCAAAGTAAGTAGAAGGAAGCACATTAAAAAATAAAATTTCAAAAATCAATCTAAAAGATGCACAATAGAGAAAAAGAATAAAAATAAAAATGTTCTTTTATAATATCAACAAGGCTCATAAATACCTAAGCAGGTTAATCGAGAAAATAGAGAAACAGATTACCAATATCAGAAATGAAATAGGGATCATCACTGCGTATCCTATAGACAGGGTATGTTAAGGAATATCAGGAAGAGATTTATGCCTGTCAAGTTGAAAACTTAGTTGAAATGGGCAAACTCTTTGGAAGGCACAAATTACCACAATTAAATTAAGAAGAGTTGGAAGGTTATGTTTCTACATAAGAATATAGAAAGCCTCAAGTGAACATTATTCCTACCCTACCACTGAGAAAAACCTGGATAATCTGCAAATAACAATAATAAAAATAAAAATAAAATACTTAAATAATCTGTTTTCTTGAACCCATCAGAGACCTGAGCTTTCATAGCAGCCAAATGATGAGAATTCCCCAGAGTGACAAGACCTTTCGAGGACAAACAGGACTCATAAATTCTTTTCTTTTTGGCGGAGGATGAAAGACAGAAATGGCCATTATCCAAATCAGTGTGAAGAACTCTGTTGACATTATAAGAAATTTTAAAGGCCAGAGTGTGGGCAGGCATATTTGTTCATAATAGCTGGGAACCCAAGCATAAAGGACCTTAGCACTCACTCCCAAACTTCTTTTTTAATTTATTTTTTTCTTTTTTCTGAGAGTTTCGTTTTTGTTGTCCAGGCTGGAGTGCAATGGTGCAGTCTCGGCTCATTGCAATCTCCGCCTCCCGGGTTCAAGCAATTCTCCTGCCTCAGCCTCCCAAGTAGCTGGGATTACAGGTGCCCACCACCATGTCTGGCTAATTTTGTTTTTGTATTTTTAGTAGAGATGGGGCTTCACCATGTTGACCAGGCTGGTCTTGAACTCCTGACCTCAGGTGATCCACCCGCCTCTGCCTCCCAAAGTGCTGGGATTACAGGCATAAGCCACCATGCCTGGCCACTCAAAAACTTCTTTCCAGGGCTCTCTAATCAATACTCCCAAGAACAAAGGGTCAGTGCAGGGGGCAGAGTCTCCCTCAGTGTAACAGACAACTTGATAAGATTAATTAATACCAGGAGAAAGGGACTGAGAGGAAATAATTCCAAAACATACATCTTTTAAGAACTTATATTCAAAATACATAAAGAGCAGTAACGAGTAAGAAATCCAATAACTCAATAAAACTCATCAAAATATTTGACCAAACACTTCATCAAAGAAGATATTCTGATAGCAAACAAGCACACAAAAAGATGTTCAAAATCATTAGTTATTAGGAAAATTCAATCTTATGAGATAGTCACATAAACAAAATTCATCATTTTTAATTGTATAATTCAGTGGCTCTTAGTATATTCACAAGGTTGGGCAACCACCAGTACTATCTTACTCCAGAACATTTTCATCACTTAAAAAAGAAAAAAAAAAACAAAAAAAACAAAAAGAAAACCCTATATCTATTGGTGGTACTCCCTATTCCCTCCTCTCTCATCCTCTGACAATCACTAATCTACTTTCTATCTCTATGGATTTGCCTCTGATGGATATGTCATATCAATGGAATTATATGACCTTTTGCAAATGGCTTTTTTGCTTAGCAAATATTTTCAAGTTTCATCCGTGTGGTTTGATATAGTGGTTTATTCCTGCTTATGGCTGAATAATATTCCATTCTATGGACATACTACACCTTTTCTTTTAATCTATCAGTTGAAGGACATTTGGACTGTTTTCACATTTTGGCTTTTGTGAATAATGTAACTAAAATATGTAGGTACAAGTTTTTGTATAAATGTATGTTTTTAGTTATCTTATGTATATGCTTAAGAATATAACTTTTGGATCATCTTGCTAATCTATGTTTATCTCCTTGAAGAACTGCCAAACTGTTGAGGAACTTCCAAGACATTGTCCACAGCAGTTGTACCATTTTATAATTCCATCAACAATGTATGAGGGTGCCAGTTTCTCTGCATCTTGGGAAACAATTGTTTTCTTATTTTTGTTTTGTTTGTTTTTTGTTTTTGTTTTTTGAAATGGCATTTCACTCTGTCACCCAGGGTGGAGTGCAGTTGCGAAATCTCGGCTCACTGCGACCTCCACCTCCCAGGTTCAAGTGCTCCTCCTGCCTCAGCCACCCAAGTAGCTGGAATTACAGGTGCCCACCACCATGCCTGGCTAATTTTTGTATTTTTAGTAGAGATGGGGTTTCGCTGTGTTGGCCAGGCTGGTCTTGAACTCCTGACCTCAGGTGATCCCCCTGCCTCGGCCTCCCAAAGTGTTAGGATTACAGGTGTGAGCCACCACACCCAGCCTGTTATTTGTTTTTTTAATTATCACCATCCTAGTGAGTGTGAAGTAGTATTGCATTGGGGTTTTTATCTGTTTCTCACTAAAAACTAATGCTGCTGAGCATTTTTTTCAAGCATCTTTTGGCTATTTGAATATCTTCTTTGTAGACATGTATATTCAAATACTTTGCCCATTTTTAATTGGATTGCCTTGCTATTGTTGAGTTGTTACAGTACTTTATATGCCCTGGTTTTGAACATGTATATACGATTTGCAAATGTTTTCTCCCATTATGTGGATTTCTCTTCACTTTCTTATGTGGGTTTCTCTTCACTTTCTAAAACCCGTTATGTGGGTTTCTCTTCACTTTCTTGAGAGCATTTTGGGGGCACAAAAGTTTTGATTCTGGTGAAGTCAAATTTACGTATTTTTTCCTTTGTTTACACCTATTGCTTTTAGTATCATATATAAGAAGCCATTGCCTAAGCCAAAATCATGAAGATTTATACCTCTATTTTATTATAAAGATTGTATAGCTTTAGCTTTTATATTTAGGTCTTTGATGCACTTTGAGTCAATTTTTTAATATTATGTAAAAGAGGAGTCCAATTTCCTCAACAGTTTGAAGAGTTCTTCAAGGAGATAAACATAGATTAACAAGATGATCCAAAAATTATATTCTTAAGTATATACGTAAGTCCAATTTTATTTATTTCATCTGGATAATCGGTTCTCCCAACAATATTTGTTTGAAAGACTTTTCTGGTTGAATGCTTTTGGCACACTTATTGATATATAATTTATTTTTGAACTTTCAATTACATTTTATTATTTATCTATCCTTATGCTAGCAAAACATGCTTGATTATTGTAGCTTTTGAGTAGCATTTGAAATTCAGAAGTGTGAGTATTCCAAGTTAGTTTTCTTTTTCAGGGTTGCCTGGCTATTCTGGGTCCCTTACAATTCTGTATAAATCTTAGGATTAATTTCTCCATTTCTATAAAAAATTCAGTTAAAATTTTGATAAGATTTTGTTGAATCTGCAGATTAATTTGAGAAGCATTGCCATCTTAACAATATCAAGTCTTCTAATCCATGAACATAGATATCTTTTCATTATTTAGGTCTTCTTTAATTTCTTTTAGCAACATTTTATAGTTTTCAGTGTACAAATCTTTCCTTTCATAACTAAATGTATTCATCAGTATTAGATTGTTTTTGATGTTAGTGTAAATTGAATTATTTTTTCAAATTTTATTTCAGATTGTTTCTTGTTAGTGTACAAAATTAAAATTTGTTTCATGTGTTTTGATCTTGTGTCCTACAAACCTGCTGGATTAGCTTTAATAGTTTTTTTGTGGATTCTTTAGGAGTATTGCATATATATATACATAGTGCATATATATATTGCATATACTTATTGTGCATATGTATATTGCATATATATATTGCACCTTATATATATGTGTGTATATATATTGCTTTGTTAATCTATGTTTATCTCCTTGAAGAACTGTCAAACTGTTCAGGAACTGCCAAAACATTGTCCACAGCAGTTGTACCATTTTATAATTCCATCAACAATGTATGAGGGTGCCAATTT
The DNA here is from genome assembly GCF_009764315.1 of Trachypithecus francoisi. NCBI lineage: Eukaryota > Metazoa > Chordata > Mammalia > Primates > Cercopithecidae > Trachypithecus > Trachypithecus francoisi. Next base: position 102,413,956 of record NW_022681456.1, on the reverse strand, counting down.
CTCTGCATCCTCGGAAACAATTGTTTTGTTGTTTGTTTTTGTTTTGTTTTGCTTTTTGTTTTTGTTTGTTTTTTGAAATGGAATCTTACTCTGTCACCCAGGGTGGAGTGCAGTGGCGCACTGCACTGTATCTATTGGTGGTACTCCCTATTCCCTCCTCCTCTCATCCTCTGACAATCACTAATCTACTTTCTATCTCTATGGATTTGCATTCTCATCTTGGAATAACAGATGTTTGAAATACATGTGTTGAATGAATAGATGAATAAGTGAATGTGATATTGCTAGTTCTCAGTCCTGTTTGACTAGGAAGTAGTGTAGCAGGTAGTCAAGGGGGTTGGAAGTAAGGCATTCAAATCTGAGAAAACAAAAGGTACAGAGAGAAAGAGAGAGAGAGAGAGAGAGAATCATCCTCAAATATAGTTTTACTTCTATCTTTCCAATGTTGACTCATTTTATTTCTTTTTATTTCTTAATTTCTCTGGCTAACTTTTCCATTTAATGGTGAAAGGAAGTGGTGACAGCAGCATCTCTACTTCTGAGCTTATGAAAAAAGCTTTCAGTTTCTACTATTAATTAAGATGTTAGCTGTGAGTTTTTCATAAGTGCCTGTTGTTAGGTTGAAGACTTCTTCTCTCCTTAATTTGTTGCATGTTTTTTTCTTGAAAGTGTGTTGGATTTTGTCAAATGCCCTGTCTTCATCCATTGAATTGACCATACGTGTTTTCCTTTATCTTTATATGGAGTAATGCATTGATTTATTTTTATATGTTGAATTAACTTTACATTCCTGAGACGAATAACACCTGGTTATGGTGTATAAATCTTTTTCTTTGCTATTGTATTCAATTTGCTTGCATTAGCTTGAGAATTTTTGCATCTATATTTATAAAGGATATTTGTCTGTAGTTTTAATATGATGCCCTTTTTATTATTTAGGGTAATGCTAGCGATATAGAATAAGTTAAAAAGTGTTTTTCCCTCTTCTCTTTTTGAAAGATTTAATTCTTTGTAAAGTATTTGGTATCATTCACCAGAGAAATGATCTGATCTTGGCTTTTCTTTGTGGGAAGTTTTTTTGGTCACTAACTCAATCTGCTTACTTGTAATAGGTGTATTCAGTTTTTTTGTTTTTTTATTTCTTCTTTAGTCATTTCTTATAACCTTATTTTTCTACAACTTCATCTATTTTATCTAGGCATCTGATTTTTTGACATACATTTGTTCATTGTATTCCATATTTCTTCAAGGTCAGTAGTCATGTTCCCTCTTTCATTGATTATTTTAGTAATTCATGATTTTGAACAGCTTTCCACTAATGACTCATGAGACACTTTCCACCTGGTTCTCTTATTTCTGTTCATTTCTTTTCAGTGTCTTTTGATGACTTCTCCTTCTTTTCTTCTTAAATAATGGTGTTGTGCAGGACTCTGGCTAGACTGTCTTCTATTCCAATTCTATATCATCTACTGCCATGACAAAATAATGCCATGCTGGCAATTCCCAATAATACATTTTTGGAAGAAATCTCTCTTTTGAGCTCTAGAGAGTTTCTATAGTTAGAATCTTCATCTTAATGTGCTGAAGCTACCCCAACATGTCCCAAAAAGATACCTACTTCTCCACCCACTGAACTTGCTATATCTGTGTTACCTAATTCAGTGAATAGTATAACCATCAGTCTAAGCACCTAGGCAATAGACCTGAATTTCACATAACTTCTCATATCCTTCAGTGACCAAGACCTAAAAATAATTCTTCCTTATATCTCTAAAATCTTTCCCCTCTTGTTTATCCCCACTATTTTATTCTCACTCAGGCCTTTACCATACTCACATGAATGGTTATAATAATCTCTTAATTATATTTTTTGCATCCAGTTTTTTATCTCTTCAATCCATACTCCGATCCGTAACCACAGTGCGCTTTCTAAAACACAGGTCTGTTCAAGTTATTGATCTCCATGACTGTAAAGCAAAAGTTCAACTCCTTCCTTTGTTTTCTCAACATTTCCGGTCATTTATCTTACCACATTCTATCACAATATATACTCTTACTACATCAATTTTCTTACTGAGCTATTTCCTACTTCTGTGTGTTTGCTCTTATTGTTCCTAATGTATTTCTGCCTGATTGCCTTCTTCTACCTTTCCCAAAGCCTGTTTGGTAAGCACATCCATTTTTGGAAGCAACACTTCCTCAGTTTTTCATCTGAGGTTTATCACTTCTTCCTTTTGGCCCACATTTTATCTTAACATCATCTCAGTCTCTGTAATGTTGTATTGAATATATTAATTTACAGGTCTCTTTCTCCTTTCTATGTTGTAAGATGCTCAAGGGCAGGAGATGTGTATAATTCACCTTTACATTCTCATCTTGGAAGAACAGATGTTTGAAATACATGTGTTGAATGAATAGATGAATAAGTGAATGTGATATTGCTAGATCTCAGTCCTGTTTGACTAGGCAGTAGTGTAGCAGGATGTCAAGGGGGTTGGAAGTAAGGCATTCAAATCTGAGAAAACAAAAGACACAAAGGCTCAGATAAATGAATTCCATTGAGTATTGTAGAAACTTCAAGTTTAGGAAATTGATGTTGGGAACAAAATAAAGAACTACCGCGTGGTCAAGTTGCCTTCTTGAGGTGTTTGAACTTTATTCTAGAGGTGCTCAAGACTTGTCTCAAGGAATTGTATATGACACTTCCCTAGCTCCACCCAGAATATGTCCTAGTGAGTTCCATCCATCTTATACCCTAATCACTAAGCCATTCCTTTCTTTAAAAGCTATTATTTGCATATTACACCATCCAAAATTTTCTAACAATGAAGTTCCTAAAGCAGAGAGTATTCTAAAAATATATTATTACATTGTGGTAGAAGTAGACATCACTTGTAATTGTTAGCTGAATCCTGTGAATTAGAAGTAGACGTGGAGCAGACCATGACTGTCTCTTTTCTCTTTCTGGACACTAACTCCTCTACATATACATATGATTTTAAAACCTCATTTCCAGTGGTTCTTTGTAAATTTATGTCTTTTCCATAAGAATAGCCCATAAACCTCAAACTTATCATCAAAAAGTTGATGTTTGACTATTAAACATGAACCTGTACATAATTTAGAAAACATATAGTCACCGAACTATAGTTGCCAGGACATACTATATACACGAGATACTTTCCTTCGCTCTTTTTTTAAAATGTATTGGAAACCCTTGAACTACTCTATTGTCTATCTATCTATCTATCTATCTATCTATCTATCATTTATGTATCTATCACCTGTCTACCTATTTATTTATTCATACATTCTTTTATTTAGAAAGCAAAGAATTCAACTAGAATGTTCTGGGTCCTGGGAAGCATGTCTTTAAATCTTAGAATTCTTATAAATGTACCCTATCTACTCTCAAGCCATAAGTGAACGATAGCAATGGAAGGAATCCAGTACACTAGCATCTTTCATGTTCAGAAAAATTGAGTTCTAAAGACATAAAATGGCTTGTCTAGGGGAAAGCAGCATGTTTTGAGAAGGACTGAGACTGGAAGGCCAGTTTCCTTCTCCATTACTATTTTCACTTCACTGAAACATGATGATTTTACTTGTATTATGTCCTATTTCAAATTGCATAGTTTCTAACAGTCCTAGAAGAAGCAGAGGGAATTGAGAAGAAATAAATAAAATGAGATTTTTAAAGGCTTAATTTAGAAGATCAAATGACTGCCTTTGTGATTTGGATTATAAAGTTTGGATCAATTACCTAACTTTCTTCCAGTGTATGAAAGACAATTTAAGACGGAGTAGTAAGCAGTGACTTGGCATCTCAGCTGAGGTTAAAACAAGAAGAAATAGACTTCATAATAGTAGATTTGGACTATAATTGAAGAACTTTCAAATTCCGAAAGTTGGAAAAAATACTAGATTCTATGAGTAAGGCCATAGAAATATCTACTTTGGGGATTTTTTAAAATAAACAAACGGGCCATCATATCGTGGTCATGCATCCCTATGCAGAAGGAATAGGCTGACTTTGGATGATATCCTGAAGTCTCTGACTTTACAATTCTGTATCATTGCAAATTTAAAAGAACAAATTCCCATGTGGCAACTTTCAGACAACAGCTGAGCTATGACAAAAGCTGTGAAATATTGCTGATAGATTGCAATGCATTTATTAAAAGTTTAAAATATTATTATTTTAAATCAAATAGTTTTTTCATAGAGGATAACATATTAGCATCAAATGGGTAAAAATATATACATTTGCATTTCCTTTTTTGGCCTTTAGTCTTTGTCCATTTTAAAGACTGAAATAATAAAGTGGTTACACGTAGAGTTACAAAAATATATGAAAAACATAAAATGATTCTAATAATTTAAAATGGTATGTTACTATTTACAACATGCCTTCATACATATTACAATATGTTTTTAATCTCACCTGCCCCAGATACCCTAGGTGGCAGGTGAGACATATGTTATTATCATTTTTAAGGTAGGAAACTAACTCTCAATGTGAAAATGGTGATTTTCCCAATTCCACAGGTAGTAAGTCATAAAGTTGACACATCTGGTTCCACATTCCAAAAATTCTTACATTCTAAATAATTTACTGGTTCTCCAAGGCAGAGACTCCTGATCAATTATATAATCCTTGAAATTTAAAATTAATTCTATATTTTTAGATATTATGTACAGTCAATAAATTCAACAAGATTTTTTTGAGACATCTACTGTATGAGAGCTGATGGTGTAGGAGGAAGAGATGCACCTATACTGTTACTGTGTTTGATGGCAAGAATAAAATACTGTGGGGAAAAGTGAGGGAAATAAATTATTTTGGCTGAGAAATGAGGTTTCTGGAAAAGGTTTCACAGAGTAGATTACATGTGATGTAAATGTTCAAGACCAGAAGAATGACAGAGGCTTTAAAATATATGCTTTTCCTTTATTAAGACCTAAAAAAACTTGCATGAAAACTAATGTTAATAAAGAGAAATTGTCTGTTTTATCAGTGACAAGGGAAAAAATAGCTGGAGCAAAAGGCTTCCTTCATCTCAGGATGAATTTGTATAACATCCACCACAGGGTTGCCTTTGGAAAATGGCCCTTGAAAGCACATTGCGTTCCATTTGTGAATTCAAGGAGCTGGGAACTGTACTGAATGTTTGAGTCACTTTAAAGAAGAATTCCCTTTACTAGTAGAGACAGTGTTGAATGCAGGAAGAAGAAAGCTTTTGGGGGGTTGGAATCTTGTTGCATGTTGAAGTACACTGAAATCATTTATAAGAAGGTGAAAGAGAGAAAGAAAGAAAGAGAGAGAAAGAAGAAAGAGAGAGAGAAAGAAGAAAGAAAGAGAGAGAGAAAGAAGAAAGAAAGAAAAAGAAAGAAAGAGAGAAAGGAAAAGAAAGACAGAAGAAAAGAAAAGAAAAGAAAAGAAAAAAGAAAAGGAAGGAAGGAAGGAAGGAAGGAAAAGAAATGAAGGAAGGGAAAGAAAGGAAGAAAGGAAGGGAAAGAAAGAAAAAGAAAGAAAGTCTTGAAGAAGCACTGGGTCCTCATACTTTAGAAAATGCTAGGACACATTTCTCAGGCTTTAAATTAGAAGAAATAAGAAGTTGTTGAATTTAAATGTCATGGGCTTAAGGAAAATTTTTAAACTGCTGCAACTTGCCTTAACAGCCAGGAGTACACACAATGCCATTGGGCAGTGATGTCCCAAGAAGTCCAGTCTTATCTCCACCCTCTTTCCCCTGATACCCAAGGATCTCCTTGGGTGCTTACTTATGTTCAGAGAGTCAGCCCTGATTGCTGGCCCTTAATCAGATGAGATGCAAGGAAGGTGAGGCTGAAGGACTCCATATTCACTGCCCAGACTAGTTGCTTGAGACACCTCACCCTCTACAATTGTCACTAAAGTCAGAGACTGAAGATACCACTAAAACTAATGGTCCAAAGAGACATCTTTTTTCTCCCATTTTGTCGCTAGTACCATTGATAAAGCCAAAACTTGCTATTGCCTCCCCTGAAATCCTAGCTGTCCTATTTCTGCAACCACAAGCTCAAAAAGTCCCTGGCATCCACTTGCTATAGCTGTGAATACGAAAGTCACAATTTTGTGTGGTAGCTATCCTAACCTTGGCTCCCCTTGGAAATGTGGTTTGGTAGCAGTCTCTGGTCAGTGCTGCTGTTACTGAAATGGGTCACTGCTCAGAATGTAGTAATTCTCTGTAGTATATCAGGGTAAGGTATTCTGAACCAAAACTGTCCTGGGCTCTATGGATTCAACAGCACAGCCACTTCCCCAGCACAAGTCAATCCAAGCATGCCTGGGTCAGGGAAGCTGTTTTCTTCCCAGTGCCAAGGATGCTAGGCCTATCTATCATATAGCATTATGGAAGATTCTCAGGTGAATTCTGTCTCAGTGACTTCATCCCTTTTCCTGATTGACCTTGTTCTGGGCTACCTCAGATCAAGTGATACTGTTTAACTACTTTGAGCTTGAAAGACAAGTGTTCCCAATGTCTTCCTCCTTAAAATGCCCTTATAACGTTATGTAAATTAATTTGTCTACCTTTTATAACTTCCAAACTACATACAAGTGAGTGTGTCAGGATTAGGGTAAAGAGACAATTCACTTAAACGACCTTTTATATACTAAAGAGCTTATTTCTGTACATCTCTACAGAACTCTAAATTCTTTTAAAAGTAACTGTGTAGAAGTTTTGTGTGTGTGTATGTGTGTGTGCGCGTGCATATGCACATTGACTGAAAAAGAGCAAGGAGGTCAGCTCAGGGTTCTTTGTTTTGGCTGCATCCGTAACTTCTGTTGACTTTGGATAACTCAAGTAAAAATCTCTGTGCCTCACTTCCCTCATGCAAAAAAATAGGGGAGTGGAGTTTCATAGTTGCTCAGTTACTTCCAGGTTTCAGTAATTCTATAATTCTTTTCTATGACTTAAATTTAATTTATAGGATAATCACACCCTGTAGGTTGTTTCAGAAGCTTCATTCCTGACTACTAGGTTCATTTTTGGTCATCAACTTGATTTAGCCAACTCCTGGTTGCCCATTCTCAGAGGCTCGTGGATTGCCCACGGGTGGTCCAGATCTTTATAAGAAACAGGTGGGATTAGGGACTGCCCAGGGGCCCACCATAGGCCAGATCCATTCAGATACAGGGCCAGAACTCAACCTGCCCCCACAGACTGGTGGAGCCCATGCAAATTACCCCTAGCTCTGCTTCAGAATGTCCATGTCAAAACTGCCTAAACGTTTGTTCACAACTACAAATTTCTATGGCAATCTAATAAAAAGGAATTGAAAGAAGAGGGACGGCTTCATGAAATTCCTCTAGGCTCTGCACAGGAGCTGCCTTGCAAGACTGTCATAAGACTAAATGCAAGGGTATAGCCCTTTCATGAAATTACCCTGCACTGTTTGTGTTTTCCTAATGTGTGGTGCTCATGTCAAATCAGAAATGAATCCAAGCCTTCACTCTCAGACGCAATGTGAATGTTTTGGAGGTTCCAAACAATTTTGGTTTGTTTTTCAATTTTAATAAGTTCAGTACTTCCTGGGTTTGGCCAGGCCAGGCACACCACAGGACGTTTCCAGCCTGAAACCAGAAAGCGTGCAGGCACTCACAGAAGACACTGATGCAGTGAGCTTTCCATCCCACTTGCCAGACCAAAAAGCATCTTGTGTGGTTAGCTGACTCGTGGTTGTACCTATCCAGAATGCATAATATATGAAGGGGGATTTTGTGTATTGGCTGTCTCCAGTGCCCTATGCGTGCGCTAGCCCTCATATATGAGCTACTCCTGATAATATATCTAGGAAGAAAGGTAGATTGGCTTTTTCATTAAGTTGATGAATGTGAATGTTTCTTGACAGCAAGGACAATGTTTCCATGTTCAATTTACTATTAAAAGAACGCCAATCCTAATTGCTGTTGATGAGGAGGAAATTGAAGCACTGACATCTTGAATAATGCAGTTTAGTGTTGTGAGTCACCCATCCACAGTATTCAGTTCAACAACTATTTAATTGAATGCTACTGCCTAAGTACCAGGATAATTACAGACACTGTGGAGGATTAGAAACTAGTAAAATTTTAGGGCTTCAAGAACCAAGTGACCACTCAGTTCATCCAGGAAACCACGACATAGTATTTGGCCTCCGAAAAGTCACACTCCAGTTTAGGAGACAATATGAACTCCCACGAATCCCATGGTAAAATAAAAGGTGTAGGGCAGGTGCCTCCTTCAGCCACTGTTCTACCCATCTACTTCCTTTTGCAGCTACACTTGTTTCTGGAGAACTTTGTACTGACAATCTCTACTTTCTTCCTTCCCAGCTTCCAGGAAGGACACCAAAATCTTCTAACTGTTCAATCCAAATGGGCACTTTGCAGTCTACATCTGACTGGTCTTTCCTGATGCATTCCACACTCTTGTCAATTCCTTCCTTCTGGAAACTCTCCACATGTCCAGGATAGAGTATATTGTCTCTCCTTTCTCCTCCACCAACTCTAAAATCTCCTAAACAGATCTTCCTCCTGTATTTCCTATTTTAGTAAAGAACATTACCATCTATCCAATTAGTCAAGCCAGAAACGGTGGATGATAGAAGATTTGAGGGTGGGGGAGCAATCACTAGTTCTTCCTTTTATTCACCTTTATGCCCAGTCACAAAATCTTACAGAATTTCTTTTTTTAACATCACACGCATCCCTTCTTCTGATTCTCAATACTATTATCCTGGCTCAAAGCCTTATCACACGACACCTATACTATTGGAGAATCTGTTGTTGATCAGGCTCCTGGCTTTGAATTCACTTTCTGTCAATCCATCCTGCAGGAAAATTGTAACCAAGCTTCTTCCCCATTTAAAACACTTCATTGACTATACTCTCCTGTAGGAAAAACACAAAGTTCTTAGCATGACACGCAAGGCCTTTCACACCCTGGATGTTTATGTCTTCACTTTCACCTGCAAACTAGTCATTCTCAATGGCCTGTGGTTCTGGAAGAGCATGAGAGTTGTTCCATAGCTTCATGTTTTTGTTCATCCTGGCCAAAACTCACTTATCTTTCTATAACCATGAATCCCCTCTTTATATACTAATCCACTTTGTCCACACATTTATTACCAAGCTGTTCGAGTTTTACAAAGGCAAGGATTAAGAAACTAATAAACAAAAAACTAGCAAGGCATATTTGAATATGAAATTTTGAGAAAGAATAATAGTTTCACTTGGTTGAACTGAGGGCCTTGGTAGTCCTCAGGTGTGGAAGATGAAATGAGTAGTCATTTACAGGTTTCAACTGGGGAAGTTACTTGATCAGATTTACATTTTTGAACCATATTCCATTTTTTTGTAAAACATATTTTAAAAGTCCATCATTATTAGGGCCTGTATGAGGGAAGGCAATCTGCTAACAAAAGGAAAAGGAATTCTTCCAGAGATATTTATACAGTAGGATTAACAAGCCTGAGAGATTGATTAAATGAAGTGGAAAATTTATCCATTGATTCAATTATTGAGTATTAGGAATTGTTGTACTTTCTAAATATGCCAGAAAAGTATGAGATTTTTTCTGCTTTTATAGAAACTCATTATAATGCAATACAATTTTCAGAAGTGGAATCAAATATAGAAAGAAGTTTAGTACATGATAAAGATTGGATTCTTTAATATGTAGTTTTAGAACAACTGGCTAATCATTTGGGAAAAACATATAAAATTTTATTTTCCCATATACGTCTCATCAAATTGAGATCTAAAGAAATTAAATGGAAGATGTGAAATAACAAAAACAGTAGAAGAGTCCTAAGTTAACAGGTATATACTCTTAAAGTATTTACAATCTTTCTAAACAGAACGCTAGAACAGAAACCACATAAAAAGCAATGAAGTTGAACAAAATACTGTTTGTCACAAAAATACAGCAATAGAGAAATAGTTACAACATAAAAGACAGATAAAGAATTAATATAATACAGAAACTTTTGCTACAATATTACATACATGCTTTTGATTTGGCTTGTTCCAAAGGCTGTCAGGAGAAAAACCTGCATCTAATGGCTGAGGATCTGTTTGATTAAAAATGTGGGTAAAGGAGAACCATGAGTGTTTACTTGCTTTTTGAAGGTGTTAATTGAGTAGTTAAATAATGGTGACAGCTTTGAACAAAAAGAACTCCAGGAGTTCAAGTACCAGAGGCAGAGACTGGAGTTCCGTATTATATACTTTCTTTTTCAGGGGAAAAAAAAGTTACTTGCACCTAATCATACATTTCTACTCTGAAGTTTCCCATTGCTATACGTTTGTTTTCAGGAACCAAATACTTTTTTATCTATCAACTAAACAATAAATGAGAATCTATTATGTTCTAACTATACTTTACATAGTCAATACAATTATATTCCTTAAAGATGAGTAAGACAATGTCCTTGACCTCAAAAACCTCATGGACAGAGATTTAAAGAAGAAATAATACTTAACAATGCAAACTGTATTTTACTGGCATGAAAGTCTGAATTATTCTGTGGTCCCAACCTGGCTATGTTAATTACTTTGTGGAGGACACTGGAGAGAGAAAATGTACTGGCTATAGCACAAGCTCTCCTTTTTGGTGAAATGAGCCTCAGGTTGTAAGACTGTCGGCATGACACCTTCTAAAATGTCACATTCCCTTTCCATGATGTTTAAGAGGCAAAGGGAGGTGGATTTAAGAGAGAAAGAAAGAGAAGCTTATTAGTTTGAATGAGGTCATTGGAGTCACTCTGAGGGATCCTAAAGAAGTAGAACAGAGCTCACTGCAGACACACGTTAGTTAAAATGACTTCAAAAGAGTCAAGCAACATTCTGATGAATAAATATACGGAATATTATTGTGTTTTCCTCAAATGTGCTCTTACATGAAAAACCTAGAGACTTCTGAATTTTGACATGAGCACATTAAACATATCCTATGGCCCAAGGGCTATAGGCATCTCCACATGGGTGTCCCATTGCCATCCAAAACTTAATCTACTTAAGCTGGAGCCCATGAAGCTCATGCAAGCCCTGCCGCCTTCTCTTCCTGGTTTGCATTTGCTATGTTCACCACCCTCCCAAACCCTCCCCACTCCTTTATCTCTCATTTTCATAAGATTTCTGAGCCTCCTTTCTTGGATAGTTCTTCCTCACTCCTCTTCAAAGGTTTACCTGGGAGAGGAAATACAGTATGCATTCCTATATTGCTATTTAGAGATTTCTGCCCAGCATTTAAGCCACAAAGCCAATTAAGGAAGGAGTAGGAATCTTGACCTCTTTCCTAGATTGATAGGTTTTTAGTAGGCCTTGGATGACTGTTTTTTTGTTTAGCTGTGTTTTGCTTTACCCAAACTCTGAGAGCTAGTCTTGGGAAGAGGGAAGTCTCGAGGAAGAATTTGAATAAGAAAAAGAGGAAACTTTCAAAATAGCATTTTTACAACATAATCCTGCAGATTGTATAGTGAACTGGGAACAGGGAGGGTGAGAGCTAGGAGGGCTATGAGGTAAAAACAACACAAAGAAGCTGCTGCTTAAAGCTGGTAACACAACGTCTGTCTAGTGCCGTTACCTCTCCACCAGTTTCATGATCTGAGGCAAACTAAGGACACAGATTCTGGGATGCTTGTGATTTTTTCTGACCCTCAGTCATTACTAAATAGCATTTTTGGGCTAGAGTTTTTCCACCTGCATTGTGGTTTATGTGATTAACTGATGTTCTTGCAACTCCAACCGCCTAACATATTTTTACTATTTTTATATATTCATTATTTTTCTGCAAAAAAAGAGGAAAGATGTATTCCAAAAGCAGAGATTTGTTCTTCCTTTCCTTCTGTCTTCCTTTAAGATTTGGCAAACTCTTAGAAGAAATGCTTGGCAAGATATTTTCTGAGATGTCAGTACTTCTGCAGGTAAACAAAGGGAAATTATCTTTCTATAGCAAAGTCAACCTACACCCACTCTACCGGGGATCATGCTGTTTCCAAAGTTCACATGTGTTTCTAACCTGCAAGAAAGGAGGAAAAGAGGTGGAGAGGAGGAAGTGGGGAAGGGGGTGGGGAGAAGAACAAAGAAAAAGAGAAGAGAAAGGAGAAAAAGAGGGGGAGGAGGAGGAGAAGATAAGGGAGCAGTTGTGTATCAAATGGGGCTAGTTTGTTTAACCTAGGATCTTTTTTCACATTTTGAGCCCTGGGTTGCAAAGGTAGTTAATTTCCTATCTTGCTCTAGGCTACAATGTCACTTCACATTATACCTAATACTTTGTATTTTGAATTTTTAAAAAGTAATGCGAAATATTTGACATCAAACTTTGCAAAATAATAACATACACAGCTAGAACATTCTTTTTTCACAACAGTTCATTTGTATGATTCCCAGCACAATTTAAAGTGGCTTAGTTTCAAAAGGGTGAATGTTCAAATGAGCATGTCCAATTCAAAATATTCTTAAATATATACAGATCTGATTGTAAGTAAAAGACCTCCTCAAGGTGGTATATTTTGCTTGAACACAGAAACAAAATTGAGCACAGCCTTTCTATGTTGGCTTTGTTTTTCTGAGGTTATTGAAGAAAAGAGAGCTTTGCCAAAACAAAACAAAACACAGAACCATTTCTTTGAACCTGAGAACTCTCCAATGCCCAAATATGATTAAAAACCATCTTGGTTAAGCCCTTTTGATCAGCGTGCATGTCGTAAAACCTGTTCTGAGTCCCTGGCAATTTTACGGCCTTATCTGTGTGGTCTTTTTTTTTTTTTTTTTTTTTTTAGAAAATATTCAGCATAATGTTGTCCCACTAGAGCTCAACTAAGCGCTTATGGGGGGTGTGATATAGAGAGCTTAATGCTCCTCAAGAATAACGCCACCAAGCACCCCTACCCCCCAGCAAACCCAAGCAATCATACCTTCTCATCTCTCTACAAAGAGACTTTTTGAAAAGAAAAACAAAAAGGGCAAGAACTGGAAAGAAACTAAATGCGTAACTTCAGGACAGCATAAAGAAATATGCAGACAAATGCTTGACATTTGTGGAGGTTTTCTTTATTAAAGACTCTAATTGAATTTCATTGACTGAAATCTAGAACACACAGCAGATCTGTTACTTTCTCATTCTATTTATATGTCTATGAAGTAGATCATTGTAATGAATACAGATGGGCAATAAGTACAAAGTTATTGCATAATTTTTCAAAATTTTATGATTGCTTTTCCTACTTCCTCAAAGAATAATGGCCTCTCTGTGTAGCCTGTAGACCATTCACTCTATCTTCAGTATATTTTACCACTTAAGCAAATTTTAATTTATTAGAGACATGCTAGAAGTGGTGTGTAAACAATCCACAGAATAAAACTGATTTGTAAGACATGGATGACCTGAACCAGTATTAAGTTACTTCTGAGATGACTTGGGGAATGCAAGTGCATATGTTTTCCCCTCTTTTTCCCCTTCCTGCCTGCTTCTTGATTTGGCAAAGATTGAGACTTGAGAACTGGAGGGAAAACCAAATTAAAGCCACCCACCAGCTTTAATTTGAACAGAACAGAAAATGTCAGTCTTATGATGGGGAGTGTAACAAGATGGAAAGTTTCTCTATGCGTTTGCCTTTCTAAACCAGGCCTCGGCCTCGGCAAGCGTTGAAAGGTGCCAGGTCTGAGTAAATAAACAGAGCTTTACAAGATGAAGTATGCTAATGGCCGCTCTAGCATCTGTGGGATTGCCCTGGATAGAAAACGACTGACCCTTTACTTTGTTCAACTCCTATTCCTTGTACTTCATTACTCTTCTCTCTTAGCTCCAACCTCTCTCTAGATTTTATTGCAAAGGGAAAAGTCTGATGTGACCATTCCAAGGCCTGCTCAACTGAGGCTATGTTACAGCCAGTCTTTGTTGTGTTGTGTCCAGGAATGTTGCCTTTGCCTCTCAGGCTCTTTCCTCCAATTTAGGTTTCCAACTGACTTTCAACTCACAGCTAAAGTGATTTCAATCCACTGACCTGACCTTAATGGGGGAGGGGTTCATGTGCTGTGGAAGCCCCTTGGAGGAAGTGACCAACTCTGACCGACTCTGCCTGAGAGCAAGGGAAAAGGCTTCATGAGGAACAACGTGAAGAACTGGTTGAGGCTGCAGAAACCAGAAGCTGAGATACTGTAGTTGAACCAGCATTTTGCTCATTATGAATCCTCACACAGACAGCTTAAAAGGGTGTGTTTTGATGGACATACCTATTTTCTACGAAAGTGAGTCTTGCAATTTCAAATATGAGTATGCGCTTAAAAGGGGAATAAAATATGGGGAGCTGGAATTAACTGCAGAAGTGTGATGTGCAAATTTTTATTGGCTTCAAGAGAATAATTTAATTCCACATTGGAAAGAACTTACAATTATAATGTAACAAGCCTTTATAATACAGATTTTAAACTACTAAGGATGCATTTTAAGACTAGGTTTACTCATAGTAGGTTGGGCATGTGCACTAAAGCAGTGGTCCTCAAAGCATTTTCCCCATGTACTCACTAAAAAATTCCAGGAAATCTGAAAAACCATGTGCCCTCTGGCACATTTTCAAGTTGACATCTAAAAAATTTCAGCATAAGTTTAAACAGTTGCAAAGAATGTTATTTATGATAGTTTATAACATTGATGTTTTAGAGCTCTTTTAAGTAAAGCAAATAGAATTGAAATACCACAGTAGGTTGATAAACACTATCATCCGTTAATTATTTTCTTTTTTAATGAATAAGCTGCTTCTCAATAGTGGAGATGTTTTTTCTTGAAATTATATTTCTATTCCACTTTCTCACAATATTTGTGTTCTAATGTAATATATTTCTAGGATTGAAATTATTTTATTTTGCACCCTAAAAATATTCCTCGCAACCAAAAAAATATAAAACTATTTTAAAGATTTTTATTTGATTAAAATTCAAAATATTTCAAAATAAATTCAAAATGTTTTCTTTTGGATTGAGTTATAACAATCATTATTCTTATACAGTTCATCAAACTAAAAGTATATTATAAATTTTGGAAAAATATTATTAAATACTAAAGTCAAATTTGTTGGGAAATGCATTTCTATTTTAGACAGTAAGGAATTTCTGTTTTTCCTGTGAGTCCTGTGTGTAGTCATTATATATGCTGACATCAGCATTGTTCAATATCACTTCTATTCCTATTTATGTTTACTGTTGTAGCCATAAATGCTGATAAATATTGTTCTGATAAAAAAAGTAAATGAATGATTTTTATTATAGTGACATCACTCATTTCGTACCTCTGAGTTGATGCTAGAGTCCTGAGAAGTACTTATTTTGAGAAGGTAGATAATCAAAAGTAGCCAGTGAAATAAGTCAAGAAGGTTTATGGGAGGAAGACGTCATCTCCAATTTCTGTGCCTCCACAAGGTCTTATGTGGGCTCTGTGGCTGCATCTAGAAACCACATTGACACAAGGCAGATTAACAAAAGAAAAGCATACAAATTTTATCATTTTTATAGGCACATGGGCATCTTCACAAAACAGTGAAATCTGAAGTGACCAAGCAAGACGTTTTCATAATTGTTTGACAAAGAATGATGAATTTCAGAAGGAATTGCAGAACAAGGGGGATCTGCCTAGGAGCAGTAAATTTCTACTGGAGTCACTAGGAGATACACGGGGGAGTGTAAAACTAGTGGAAGATACAGGTTCCTTCAGACAGTTTATCTACTCAGATCCATTGCTGCCTCCAATTCCCAGTCTCTGGTGAGAAGGGTTTTCTCACCTTGGCTCAGAGATGTTAGTGCTTCCAGAAAATCTTTATGGCTTGCTGCATGCAGGAAGAGACAGATCAACTAGTTGTTTTTGAAATTAATTTCTCCAGCGTTTTCAACTAAAAATAATGAATATACCAATTCAGCATATTTGGGAATGGCACATCCTTAATTCCTTCAAACTCCTGGAACTAGAAACCAGGAATGTACAGTGCCATGGAAGTCAAAGGAAAAGAGAAGGTTTCAAACAGAGAGGTACTTACCGGTGTCAAAATAATTCAGAGAAGTTAAGCTTGAGGAGAACAGGAAAGAGGTTCTTATTTCTCTGAGGTCCTCCATAGAAATCAAGAAGTTAAATTTCTTTTGTTTGTAAAACCATGAATTTTGATATTTTATTCTTGTTACAGAGAATCTGAGATTGGAGAACCTGGAGTGCTATTTTTTTTTTTTCTTATCCAAAATCATTTTTTATGTGTGTCTTTTTTCTAGGAATTTTATTCTGATCCAACTGTCTGTACTTGGGCTGACAGCATGTTTTCATACTGTTGTTTATACAAAGTGCTGATTTTAGGGCAAATCCTGTCCTTTGATTCTTAATTGAAATTGTCAAAATTACATCTTTGCAATCCTGAATTTTTCCATTCGTGGAAATATTACATGTATCTATTTCTTCATTTCTTCCCTTTTTTTGAGGCAGGGTCTTGCTCTGTCACTCAGGCTGAAGTAAAGTGGTGTGATCTCAGCTTACTGCAACCTTCACCTCCTGGGCTCAAGGGATTCTCCCACCTTAGCTTCCCAAGTTGCTGAAACTATAGGTGTGCACTACCACACCCAGATAATTTTTGTATTTTTATAGAGATGATTTTTTCCCATGTTGCTCAGGCTGGTCTCAAACTCCTCAAGTGATAAGCCCACCTCAGCCTTACCCAAACTGCTGAGATTACAGGCACGAACCACCACACCCGGCCTCTTTCTACTTTCTTTAGTAATGTTGCTGTATTTTTTTTTTTTTTTTCCTACAAAGGTTATACTGTATGTTTCTCATTATTTATGTTTAGGTACCTTAAGCTTCTGTTGCAATTGTGAATGAAATGTATTGTCCCATTGAATTTTTGCATTTTGGTTGTTTACCTTTTAATGAGTAGTAGTGTGGAATTCTTTTATTAGTTCTTAAAAATTCATTTGTGGATTGTCTTGTATATTCTACACAGAAAATCATTGTAGCTACAAATAAAGATATCTTGGTTTTTCATTTCTAATTTTTATTCATTTTATGGCTTTTTAAAAATCTTCCTCCATGGTTAAGATCTGCAGTAGAATGTTGAATATAAGTGACAACATAGAACATCCTATTTTGTTTCTCATTTTATGGGAATGCTCCAAAATTTCAACATTAAATATAGTTTTAATGGCAGATCTTTAATAGACAGATGAGAGTTTTATCAGATGAGAATTTCTTTCTATGCTAAGTGGGCTGTGCTTCTATTACACATATTTATTGAAATATCATATTTTTGATTTATTGAAGGTATAATTTTTTCCCTTCCCTAATTTGAAATTGTGGTTTATTTCATTAATAGATTTTCTGATGCTTGACCATCCTGGATTTCTGGGAATAACACTATTAGGATATGATGTGATGTTTTTATAGTCTCTGATGAGTTCTACTTACTAATATTTTGTTTGAAATTTTTACAGATATATTGTAAATGAAATAGATCTATAATTTTATTTTCTTCTACTTTCCTAATTTTCATATAAAAATCATAGTAGTAATATAAAATGCTGTATACCTGTGCTGTTATAAAATATATACTGTATTTGGTCTTCATCCCTGTTTCCTGGAGCACAGCTCCTAAAACACTTGGAATCTCTTAAGTGATAAGTAGGTGTCTTTTTATATGCTAACAAGATGACTGATGGTTGGGGATTCCTGGACAGTATCAGGGTAGAGTCTGGTTGCCAGGGGAACCAGATACCATTGGCCATTGTTGATCAACTCAATCTTCAGTCTGAATTCACTGCCCAATTAACTCTAGGGAGGGAAGAGAGGCTGAAGGTTGAGTTGATCACCAATGGCCAATGGTTTAATCAATCACGCCTGTGTAATAAAGCTTCCATAAAAATCCAAAATGATCGAGTTTGTAGAATTTCTGGATGGCTAAACACATGAAGGTTCCTGGAGGGTGGTGTGCCTGAAGAGGGCATGGAAGCTCCACATTCCTTCTCCCATACATTGCCAAATGCATCTCTTCATCTGGCTGTTCCTCTATATCCTTTGAAATATTCTTTATAATAAATGGGTAAATATAAGTAAAATGTTTCCCGAGTTTTATGAGCCACTCTAGCAAATTAATCAAACTAAGGAAGGAATCATGAAAGCCTCAATTTACACCTGTTCAGTCAGAAGTACAGGTCACAACCTAAGACTTGCAATTGGCATCTGAAGTGGGGGACAGTCTTGTGGGACCAAGCCCTGAACTTCTGGGATCTGACACTATCTGCAGATAGAGTGAGGACTGAATGGACACCAGCGACTCCAGTGTCAGAAATGTGTTGAGTGGTGTTAAGACTAGGGAAGTAATTTTGGTTTTCTTCTATCCCTTAGCTGTCTCTTTCCTTTTTTTCTGTATTTGAAAGTATACAGAATAGAAATTATTAATTTTATGATAGCTTGGTAATATTCACCTGTAAATTGATCTGAACCTATTATCTTTGAAGGGGGGAGATTTTGATTATTGTTTTGATTTACTTAATGACTAATTTAATAATATTCACATAAACTGCAACTGCAAATTTATTGACACAGTTGTTAATAATAATTTGTTGTTTTAAAAATCTCAAATTACTTTTAGATATTATTCTTTTGTGGTCCTAGTATTATTTATTTATGATTTTCTTTTCTTTTTTTATCTGTAGTACTGTTTTGTTTAATTTATCAATGATTTCTCATAACCATTTGTTGATTTTTATTGATCTTGCCTACTGTATTTTGTTTTCTAATTCATCTGATATCTGCCATTATCTTTATTTCTTTCCATCTAGTCTTCATAGTTATGTTGTGCTTCTTTTCTTCCAGTTTCTTAATTTAAGCCCTTATTTATTTCCAGCTTCCCTTCTTTTATTTCTTTCCCTCTTTCTTTCTTTCCCTTTCTTTTCTTTCTTTCTTTCTTTCTTCTTTCTTTCTTTCTTTTCCTTCCTTCCTTCCTTCCTTCCTTCTTCCTTTCTCTTCTTTCTTCTTTCTTCTTTCTTTCTCTTTCTTTCTTCTTCTTTCTTCTTTCTTTCTCTCTCTCTTTCATTCTTTCTCCTTCCTTCTTCCTTCCTTCCTTCCTTCCTTCCTTCCTTCCTCCCTTCCTTCCCTTCCCTTCCTTCCTTCCTTCCTTCCTTCCTTCTTCCTTTCTCTTTCTTTCTTCTTTCTTTCTTTCTTTCTTTCTTTCTTTCTTTCTTTCTTCTTTCTTTTTTTCCTTCCTTCCTTCCTTCCTTCTTCCTTCCTTCCTTCCTTCCTTCCTTCCTCCCTTCCTTCCCTCCTTCCTTTCTTTCTGCCAACACTCTCAGTCATTCTTCTTTTGTCAGTCTCCTCTCTCTGGTAGCATTTACAATTTTATCTTTGTAGTTCATATTCTGTAATTTCACAAAAATGTGTGTTGGCATGAGTTTATTTTAAATGTTTCATCTCAGCTCTGTCTTTTCTTTCTTTCTTTTTTTTCTTGTTAAAATTCTCCTTCTTTCCTCTCACTTTAGCAGCTTTCCCATATTCTATGTATGTGTGGCAAACCCTTTGGGCTTCCTATCTAGAACCAGATTGTTAAACAATGTTTAGGGACTCCTGTTCAGCGGCTCCTATTCCAGATACATTCTTGGAGCTCATTGGCTTAGTTCCTGGTCATGAGCCTATGTCTTAGTATTTCTGTATTCTAGACCTAAAACAGCTTTTAAAGCCACAGACTCAAGCAACAGGTTGACAACTATTTTCAAATTCTACCTTTACATATAGGGGGCCTTTCTCTGGCTACTGACTCCAAGAAGTAAGGCTAGATCTAGTGCCCTACCGTGCATGGAAAACTTTTAGTATTGGTTTCCTCTGAGGAAACAAGACTCAGTTACTATGCCTTTTATTGGGCATGAAGATCTCCAGAGCTGTTGCTTCCACAATACTTACTGCTTATATTTCAGTTCTATTTCTTATCTACTAAACTGTTTATTTTGCTTTTGAGCAGCCTGTTTTGTTATGTCTTTTAAAACATTTTATTTATTGGAACAGAACAGCAAAGAACTATACTGATTAGAAGACTTAAGGTCAATTTATCATTTTAAAAATAAAATGAGATTTTAAACATTTATGTAAAATGAACACATGGATTTTTAAGTATTTCTTCATATTAGGATTATTAAGGGTGTTTGAAGTTTTCTCTTGGATATCAAAGCTTTTGTAAAGGGCATATTGACTTGGTCTATAAAACAAAGCCATTAAACATCAAGATTCTTTTTAATGAACAAATAACATGCAAGACCACTGCCATCTCCTCAGCTCTGGGGCTGCCCAATAGCCTTGTCCTGCTCCAGCCTGATTTTCATCCATTATGGAAGACGTGGTGCAGCTCAGGGTAGGGTTATGTGTGACCTATAGATCAATTACCTAAAACAAGTTTCTTTGCTGACCCTTTGCAAAATAAAATTGAAAAATATACAAATATAGTCAAAATCTACTTGGTGAACCGAGAATGTCTAACACTCAATTCTAAGAAGTCAAAACAGTGTAAATACATTAATGTAGTCAATGTTTTAGGGCAATGTGAAAACCCGATAAAGGATTTCTGGGAAATCATTCATTCAACATGCATTAATCAAACCACAACTATGTTATAAGAAATGATGCCTATCTTCAAGGATCCCATAGGCATTGAGGAGAAGAACTTAAGTGTTGAATCACTGGCTGAGAAAGTCAAGCAAAGAGCTATGAGAAGAGATACTTTAATTGTGTTTGTTCTTCAGAAGCAAAGGATCTTTAAAATTGCTTAAAATAGAAAATTTTCCCTTGTTGCCTTGTTTCCAGGGAATTAGGATGTAAATTTTATGTTCAATTGTATTATTACTTAAGGTTTACAAATAATTATCTCAACCTTTCATCTATTGAATTTTGAATCCCTTTTCAAATGTTATCACTGTCATAAAGTTCCCTCAAATCATTTTTAAAAATTAAGATATTAACAAGTAGATGATTGAATGAATTAATTAATAGTATTTGAGCGGTGAGGGGGGAAATTATAGAATCAGTTCAGAACTGAGTTGAACAGAAGTTCCAACACTGCCCTGACTCACAAGTAGAAAATTGCCAAATGTATTCTGTTTTCATTTGTGTGCTGTGTAATGTACATGAATAACTGCCTCACCACCTTCCTGGGAACTCTTCAAATGGAATTTTATGTCTGGTTAGGAGTAACACAATTTAAGAAAGATGTGGATATACTGGAGAGGTTACAATGGAAACTATTTAAAACAATTAGAAGTCCAGAAACCATGGTTTGTAAGGGAAATGGATGGAAACATTAGACTAATTAAGCAAAAGGGGAAATCGAGCCAGGTTAAGAAGATGAAATGAGCGAAATACTTTTTAACTATACTAAAAGAAGATTGGACTTTTTGAAAGAACCATTATTTAAATGTTGAGAGGATTTTGACAAGGAGGTTAAGAACACTTTTCTAAATGTAGACCTCTCATAAGTCACTTTTTCCCTCAGTCCTGCTTTGCTCATCAGTCTTCCTGACAAAGAAAGTTTGGTCATTTTTCTTTAGTAACAGCAATAATAGGGTCAATGTGAAAGAACATTCCACATCCTCTTGGAGGAACTATGTCTTTGAACTTGGAAGTTCTCCAACCATCTCTGTGGATCATTTAAAGGCTAAAAATATTATATTCTTCCAAGAAGTTCCCAGAAGATGCCCACCGAAATTCAGTGAGGTATACATGGGAGAGTGCTCCTCATTGGACAGAAAAACCGGATCCCAGACCCAGCTCTTTCAGTAGCTTGTGGTTAGTCAAATAACCTGTAAGCTTTGTTTCTTTGTCTCTGAAATTAGTTGGGGATGGAGGGAAATCTCTGAGGGCTTTCAGAGTTTTGATTAGTTATGGTTCTATGGAATTTTGAGATTTAAGATTACTGAGGTCAAGCAAGAGCAAAGAATAAGGAATAGGATTTTTTTTCCCCAGGCAATTTCATCAGCAACTTTTTGCATTAGCATGCCAGCAGAAACAAACAGCTTTGTATGGCTCACAGTGTCCTCACTGCCCTCATTACTGAGCTTTGTCTTGGCCAGACAGGATGTTGGCATCATTGGTAAACTTTGACCTATGCTTTTTCCAAGGAGAAAGTGAGAGAGATTACCAATCTTCTTGTTTGTCTCTGACCCAACACCCACCCTGCTTCTGTGCACCATCACCTCAGCCTGTTCTAACACTGATATTTTTATTTATATTCCAGTCAATAATGCCTTTTAAACATTTAGATAGCTACTTTGATTGCATTCAAACTTTCAAAGTTAACTAAATACAATCCCTCAAAGCCCAAATACTTTGAATTCTTTTTTTTCCTTTTTAGCATTGGCACACTGTGGTGCTTCCCAGTGTGGAAACTACTTCCACATCCTTATCCTTGTTCACACTTTCCCCATCAATCTGATGACATGAAACCGCTTGACTCATAAACAGGAGTTAGAGAAACAGAGGTTAAACCACGGGCACCAAAAGTGGTTGTGAGTCTGTGAGTGTGGAAAAAGTGGGAAAATCCGCAAGCATGTGGCTTTTAACCATCTGCCTCAAGTGCTGAACTGTGGAACCACGCTCAGCGACAGCCTGCTATTTAAAATAATACAAATACTTTCCCCCCCTTTTCCTGGGAAAAGAAGAGCACATTTTGCTAGAAAATGCTTTCTTTTCTGAAATCTTCATTATGAGAATAGATGTGTCAACAGCTGTCACTTTTCTTCTCCCTTTAATTGACATTGGGGATCCCTCTAACTCTATTTTAATACTGTTCTTCATTGCTGATCTTCTTTCACGTTTTGTGTATATCTAGTGACCTAGGAGAGTAGTAACTATAGCAAATTCTTATGCAGTGCTTACTATTTACCTAAAACTATTCTAAGCACTTCATGTATATTATCACATTTAATGTTTACAAAACTGCATGGCATAGGTATTGTTATTGTGCTTCTTTAACACCCAAAGAAATAGAATATAAAGAGTTTAAAGAATGTTTCCCAGGTCATAGAGCTAGTGGGCAACAGAGCTGGGATTTGAACTTGGGCAGTCTGGCTCCAAAGTTTGTACTCCTATACATCATGTTCTTCTGAGAAAGAAAAAAGAAGGAAACCAAGTTAAAAAGATGGTGCCACAGTGATGGCACCAAGACATGGAAAGCTTTTGAATAGAACTCTAGGTCAACTCTTTTTTAAAAAATGATTTTTTGTAAAGACGGAGTCTCGCTCTGTTGCTCAGGCTGTTCTGAGACTCAGGGCCTCAAACAATTCTCCGGCCTTGGCCTCCTAAAGTCCTGAGATTACAGATATGAGTCTCTGCATCCAGCCCCAGGTCAACTCTTCCTAGGAAAGTACACCAGAGATGACTTGGTTCAGAATAAAACATTACCCATTTCCTTATTTTAATTTTCTTTGTGTCCTTGTAGCACCTACAGAGCAGCTAGTCACCTAGCAAGTTCTCAATAACAAAGTGTTGAATAAAAGAGCCTATAGCAATCCTACAGATTGTTAACTTAAGACCCTTAAATTGGCCTTAAATGCTTTGGTGAGTGGAGTGATAGAAAAGACTGATACTGCAGGTATCAAAACCAGTTTTGTGGCAATTATCATATACACAAGGGGAATGAAATGTTATGGCTCAAATGCGGTCACTTGAAAGTTTTATTAACAAAACTGAGCTCTGCCAGATACCGCCATGTAACTGGAAGTTTTCAAGTGCTCTCCTGGGGGTATCTCAGCATGGTCAGTGTAAACATTCACTTACATTGAGCTGTAAACCACCCTGTGCCATGAAACTCATCATAATGCAGACTAATTACCATGAAACAGGCACAGTAAGTTTAGTACATCTCATCTCTCCCATTCTCCTCCTTAGTCTATGCTCCCTTTTTGATGCATGTAAGAAGGTCTCTGTTTCACTTTTTCATCAGTTCTTAGTTCATTACAATGAAACAAACATTACGATGAGCATTTGCTATATACTATATACTGGGGATTTCTTGTAATCAAGAAGCTTACTCGGTCCAACAGGTTGGCGTATTTTTCATTCTTTTAATGGTCACACTTAGTCACCCCAAATTTGACACTGACTTATAATGATAAATAAGTTGGCTACCATAGATACTCAAAAGAATCACCTGAAATTCAGATTATCCCAGTTTCTCCCAATTTCATCCTTTATTTTGACTGGTGGTGTCTAAGTGCATGCAAGACAAGCCCTTTCTCTGTGAATTTCAAAGAGAGTGCACTAGGCAAAAAAATTCCTATTTTTTTTCTTCTGTAAATCATCCATTTGGACGGTTTTTTTGGTACAAATGGAATCAGAGTGTTTTATTCCCTTGTATCTCTCACATTATGTGGGTTTGTTAACTGCATGAGTCATATGGCTACAACTTTTGAAAATTTCAGACTTAACAATAAACAGTAAGAGAACAGATCTTCTTTATCTCTGGAGCTGGGTATTCCATCATTTATAGACAGTTGCCCAGAGCTATGAAATGCTGAGTGTGTGAGTGAGTGACCAGCTAGGGGAGGTGTTTGGAGCAGACATGCACTCAGTCTGTGTCTGTACAATACTTGCCTGAGACCTGTTTACCTTCTATTTCTAATCTCAGCAAATCTGTGTCCCTGACCAGGGAAATGTGGGATAATTCAAGGGGGCATAAAAATAAAAAGATGATTTCATTTTATAAGAACATGAAACAAATGGACATGCTATATTGAAGTGCCTAGTAGTTCAGAATGTGACCTTATGTGGAAACAGGGTCTTTGAATGTGACCTTATGTGGAAAAAGGGAAACTGAATGTGGTAATCATTTCTACATTCATTTCCTGGGGCTGCCATTAACAAATACGACATACCAGGTGGCTGAAACAACAGAAATTTATTGCCTCACAGTTCTGGAGGCTAAAAATCCAAGCTCAAGATGTCACCAAGACTGGTTGTTTCTGAGGGCACTGAGGGAGAATCTGTTCCACACCTGTCTCCTGGCTTTTGGTAGTATCAGACATTCTTTGGCTTGTAGATGGCATTCTCTCTGTGTCTTCACATTACCTTCCCTCTACATGTATCTGTCTCCATGTCCAGATTTCTCCTTCTTATAAAGACACCAGTCATAATGCATTAGGCCCACCCTAATGCTCTCATTTTAACTTGATTACCCGTATAAAGATCCTGTTTCCACATAAGGTCACATTCTGAACTACTGGGCACTTCAACATATCTTTGGGAAAGATAATTCAACCCACGGCAATCACCAAGAAAGTGAAGTGACATACAGACTTAGAAGCAAACCGAATAAATCTGCATTCTTTAAATAAAAGTCTTCTGGCTCCTCCTCCTCATGTAGCTTCAGTCCTTAGATTGACTTGTGCTCTAGTTAAATAAGGACTGTGTGTGAACATCATTTTCTACCTCCTGAGGCTCTGAATGCATTTCAAGATAGAAGCATGAATTTGTGTATTCATTCCAGGCTGGGTCTGGGGCAATAGTTCTAAATCACAGTGCCAAATCTGTTATTAATTAACTTGTTTTCCAAGCTACTTTTTTTATGAGTCTTCATTTTCTGATCTGTCAAATGGGCATGAGTACGTATGTCTTAACTATCCCACTAGAATATGTAAACTCTGCAAGTATAGGGATGCTAGTGTATTTTGCTCGCTAAAATATTCCAAGCAGCAGCCAGAACAACCTTGTTACATAGTAGGCAATTAATATTTATTGAATTCATAAATGAATAAATAGACTTACTACATGCATTAAGCTTACATTATGCATGAAAAGATTTAAAAATTAAAATGTTCTGGCCAGGTGCAGTGGCTCATGCCTGTAATCCCAGCACTTTGAGAAGCTGAGGCCGGTGGATAACCTGAGGTCAGGAGTTTGAGACCAGCCTGGCCAACATGGTGAAACCCCATCTCTACTAAAAATACAAAAATTAGCAAGGCATGGTGGCATGTGCTTGTAATCCTAGCTACTTGGGAGGCTGAGGCAGGAGAATAGCTTGAACCTGGATGGCAGAAGTTGCAGTGAACTGAGATTGTGCCATTGCACTCCAGCCTGGGTGACAGAGCAAGACTCTGTCAAAAAAAAAAAGAAAGGAAGAAAAAATTAAATGTTCTGTAATGGAGAGAGTTTGCAGTAGAGAGGAAGAAGTGTGCTGAGGAAGTTAGAAGATGAAGTGTCTAGCCTCAGCACTGCTGACTCACTGTATGGTCTATCCTTAACTGTAAAGTACGGGGAAGATAACGTCTAAAGTCTCTTTCACTCTACAATTCTGAACTCATATTTTTATGAGAGGAAATACAGTGATAATGTGTGTTTCTAAGTCCCATGTAATAGAGGCAAACCCTCTGGTACATACTATACCTACTTTTTGCCCTCAAACTTTCTTAGGGGCTATGATTAATTTGAATTCCACCCTTTGTACATGGACTGAACTTGAGACACACCCTTGAAACCAGTTGAAATGGAACCCACTCTGAAGTGTTTGGGCTGGAACCATGGAAAGAGAGCAGATGCAATGTTTGGTCAGAATTTCTCTTATGTGTATTCTTCTCCACACTTGGTACAAAATTGAAAAGGAAGTTTCATGTGCAGAAAACTACCAGGAATGAAAAGTAGTGGGTTTGGATGACTTTCCCAGAGTGGTGGGAATTTGGAATTCTTATAATGCAAATCAATACTAAGTCCATTTAGAATCAGACAAACAAAGTGATGATTATTTTATGTTTTTGGGCCCAGAGCAAATCTGCTTCCAGCTAGTCTAGTACCTATTAACATTTATAAAGTTCTTTCTAGTAAAAGACAAGTCTTTGGGGAATAGCTCATGCCTAGCTATTTCATGCCTTTTCACACTTGGCACAAAACAGATCTACAAATCCAGGTTTTGATGTGGAAATTCTTCCTTGTTATAAGAATTCTGATTCTTGAAATCCTCCTTTTCCCACCCCCCTCTCATCTCCTAAAACTACCTGGTGGTGAAAGAAGTCAGTGGGGAATCATTCCTTCAGCCTTATGATTGGCCTGCAAGAAAAATCTACTCTGTTGGTTTTATGACCCAGATGGGGGCTTGGATCCTCTCTACCAGAGATGGCAATTCTCACTGGCTCCAGACATGCACATGCTGTCTATCCAGGGCACGTTGTGGGTACCTTCAGTACCTCTCTTCTCCGAGTTTCTAATAACTTTAACTGTTCAATTTCTGCTCCCTTTCCTATCCTATAAAAAATGTAACCCCTTAAAGTGAGGAAGCTGCCTCAGTCCGGACCCACTCAGCTCACACACCAATATGCTTGCCTAGGGAGTTCGGTGAGAAGTAGGTTTCTTACTCCTTAGATGAACAGCTAGACCTAAAAACCCCATTGGCCCTGAGCTGTCATGGTATCTTTTGGAATATAAACTCTTTAAGCAATCCTGATAAGATTTGTTGATGGTGTCTACTTCCTTGCCCAGAGGACTGTGTATGTAGCAGCAATTGTACTAGGTTCTGGGATATAAAGGTAAATGCCACATGAATTTGCCCTCAGAAACTTCACATTCCAGATGGAGAAACAGATAGGTAAACAACCAGCTGCAACACAGTGTGAGCTATAAAGAGAGATGATAGATAGGTAATAAAGATAGATATAGATATAGAGATAGATAGATAGATAGATAAATATAGATAGATGACAGAAAGAAAGAATGGACAGGTACATTGTTTAGGGGAAGATTTGTTTCATGTAGGGGTTCCTGGGTGGTTGGTTCACAAAGGGTCATATCCAGTCTGGGCTTTGAAGAATAGGAAGGAAATAATATTCCTGGCAGAAAGAGAACAATGTGAGCAAAAGCAACTTGGGTGTGGTAAAGTAATGGTGAGTAATGTGGTAACGTATGGTATCTTCTGCATGGCTGGAAGATACCATATTTTAGGTGGAGTGGTCAGAAATAAACTGGAAAACTTGGACCAGTTCTCCAAGCTTCCACCTGGGCTGACTCTCTTTTAGAAGGTCAACTTTTGGCAGCTCAGCAGCTACCCCTACTGGCATGGCAGAGTTGGTATCATGAATTTTGAATAGGGTCTTTACTGTCTTCTTGGGAACAGCATTTCTTCAAAACATGCGTTAGCAGTTCCTGCTCTAACCTTCATCCTCACCCCACCTCTAAGCTGTTCTATGAAAACGGGATACGAGGGCTAATGATGCATTTGTGACCTAGTGTTGCTAATCAGCATAGGGATGCATGGCTCACGCTATATTCAGCAATACTGGAAATGTCTTTGGGACCCCTGTAGAAGTAGTCGAGGCTACTCAATAGTTTTGTTTGAGGCAACTCAACTGTCATATTTTCAATAGGTTTCAGTTCCAGGAAGATCATAGCAGTGTGGCCTCCATCGGGTTGTCTCCATCTTATTGATAAATTCATGAAGGTTTTAATACCAGTTATGTGCCAGACGTGACCAGAAACTTTTCCTTATCAAGAGGGAGGATTTCTATCTTTGGAGCTGAAGAAGAGATGAGTCTAACACTTCTAATTTTTGTTCCAACATTGTATCAATTAGCTCTCCCAATATTTTCCAAAAGAAAACTTTACTTTTCTCCTCCACAGAAATTTTGGATTACTAAGGTGAAGGAACTCCTCCTGATTCCTCAAGTTTAACGGTGGCCACAAGAAATAAATATATGTAGTGTTTTCCCTGAAGCTGAAGTGGAAAATCTAAGGGGTGGAATGAAATTTAACATTTTTCCTACGTAGTTTTTCTCTTTCCCTTCCCCCATCACAATTACTTCAACTAAATCAAATGGGCATCTTCTCATCCA
This sequence comes from Trachypithecus francoisi, assembly GCF_009764315.1. NCBI lineage: Eukaryota > Metazoa > Chordata > Mammalia > Primates > Cercopithecidae > Trachypithecus > Trachypithecus francoisi. The sequence goes on along the minus strand of NW_022681456.1, from coordinate 102,385,107 downwards.
AAAATATTACTGAGCACTTTCCTCTTCCTTACTATAGGCCTCAAATTCATGTAAAAAGCTAGGCAGTATTAAAGAATAAAAGGATTGAAAGGACACAAGGCAAATAGGAAGGAGCTGGTAAAAGTATATTGCAGTATACATTAAATAATTAAATTATCCAAAACTCCCTGTAAGTGAAACAAGAGAGCAGAGAAGGAAAAGCTCATTAAGGCTTGTGCACTTACTGTTGGCTTCATGAGAAAAGGAGAGACACTAACTAGGTTCAGAGGGAGGATTTGGGTAGAAGGAAAGAAGAGAAGGCATTTGAAATGTGCCTATGTATATTGCTTATGTCAGAGTCAGTGAAGGTATCTGTTACGTGGGAGTTGAAGGTGGTCTGAGAGATGAATGAAAAATCACACTGATGAAGATCTAGGTAGCCACTTTGAGGCATTTGTACTCCATAGAGTGAGGAGTAAAATCCATTGATGGTTCTTTCTTGCTACTACTCTCTATGTCTGTATAGATACAGTATTTTGGTTCCTTGTGGATATGTGCTAAAGAAATACCTTAAAGTGAAACCAGAAGAGGGCACTAGGAATTGTCAGACAGATATGGAATCAGCTCTCAGCTCCACCCTTCACTAGTTGTGATATGTAGTATTCACTAACCCTTAAGTCCCAGCTTCTAGGTGTACATAATGGGGAGAGAATGAACACATCTCTCAGGACTGTTGTGAGAAGTAAAGAAGTAAGGCAAATGATGCACTTCTCCTGCCACCTAGCACAGAGTAAGCATTCAACAATTGTTAACTGGTTTTATTTTCCTTTAATAAGTAGAAAAACTAACCACTAAGTAACCACATCTAGGTGTATAGGAACTTATAGAAACCAGACTAATCTCAAGAATTATCCCTTTAGTTCTATTTTTTGTTTTTTTTTTTTTTTTAAAAAAACCCAAACTTCCAGAATCAAATATACTGGGTAAAGTTTCCATAGTTTGGAATTTTACAAAGCCTGTCTACATGCCAGGGCTTTACATAGAGAGTATCTGGATTCTACATTTAGGGAATCCATGTCTCCATGATGCACATAAAAATATGAAGAGTTTGTTTCTCAGCAAGCCATAGAAGAATGACTGAATGTAGAATACCAGACGAGATAATTAGATGGTACGGACAATAGCTATTATCACAAGCACTAACACATGGTAACTTGCAGCCGACTGTGCCAGAACTGTCAGGAATCCTCCAACACTGTATACTGCTGGAATACATTGAAGAGATCACTTCATAGCCTGAGCATCTGCGGGAGCAAATGAGTGGGCAATTACTTCACCTCCAAAATACAGAGAATGACTTGATTGCTTTAACTTATACTTGCTTAACCTTCTTGGCTGAAGGCTAACATAACACAATGCAGAATGCCCTCTAACGTTGATTTAGGGGCAACAGAAAAAAATGTTGGCTGAGGGTGGGAAGAACCTGGCCCCTGATACTTGCAGGTGTATTTTTCTTGGGAACCAAGATTGCTAGAGAAACAAAAGATTTGGTTCGTTTGGCTTGGCAAGTCAAAAATGCAATCCTAGGGAAAGACTTTATTTAGAAACTTTATTTTTCCCCTGTTAACTTGAAGAGTTTATGGAGAAAAAAAGAACTATAAATGGTTCATAAGTTCACAATTATTTTTGTTTTTGTTTTAAAAACAAAATACACTATCCCCACCCAGGTAGATCTTGCTATAGATTAATTCCACTTTTAATTGGCTGCTATTCCATTCCCCACAAAACTACGCTTGAGACTGGGACATGTAATCTTAAAGCATATGGGAACAGAACGGAGTCTTCCTCTGTTATCTCTGCCGTCTGCTGAATCTTCAATGGTCCTCTCTCCCCTGGACTGTCTCCCTCATCTATACACATGCCTATCTCTCCTTTTAATATACTCTTTGCAATAATCTGCAAATCACTGATTCTTACTTTTCTGCACCCTCCCTTCAGCCTTCAGCACACTACCATCTGGCTTCTGCCTCCTCATTGCAATGAAACTGAATTTACTGAGCTCGCTAGTAATTACTAACCTCAAAAGATTTTCTGTCTTTATTTTGTATGATTTCTCTAAGTAATTTAATACTGTTAATCACACCTTCTCCTTCAAACTATTATTCCCTTCTACTCTTTTCTTGTTCTTCTACCACTGTGACTCCTTCCTTCTCCTCCATCTCCTTTGCTGATTTCCCCCTCACAACCACAGATGTCATTCTTCCTACTCTCTGTGCCCTTGCAGGGTGATCTTATCCACATTCATGACTTCCATTTTCCCTCATAGTCCAGTGACCACCAAAGCAATATTTCTGGTCCCCTTAGCTTTCCTAAACCCCAGTCCCATCTTCCCACTTGTCTAGGAGACAAGATCATCCTGGCTGCCCCACAGAGACTTCAATTTGACATGCTCAAAACAAATTCACTGCATTCTCTCACAAACTTGCTCCCTTTCTATATACTGAAGCAATGAATGACATCACCCAGTTGCTAAAGCTTGAGATCTTTGGATTATTTATCATTTTTTCCTCCAACATTCCAATTTGACCCGTCACCAATTCCTATTAACTGTACCTCATCAGTATGCCTTGAACCCTTCCTCTTTTCCTCATCTGTTCTGTCTGCCACAATCTTAGTTCAATTACTTCTCATCTATTACCAGATTACTACATTGAACTGGTCTTTTTCTATCACTTTCTAACCTTTCTATAATCCTTTCTATAAACCATAGAATAATTCACTCTTTGAGACACATTTTTTCTCATGTTTCTCTCTGCAAAGAAGTATGCAAATAAAAACTAGAGAGTAGATCCTTAATGCCTAAGACAGAGTCCAATATTCCAAATCTAGAGAAGACAGCAGAAGAATCTCTTCTTCAGCTGACCCTACCCTGTGCATCTACTCCATGTTGTTACCCTCCATTTACATCTCCATGCACTCCATACCTCAGCCACACCTTTGCATATCACATTAGTCATGCATATAGTTGCCTTTTTTAAGCCTTTCCCTTCACCAGAAAAGGCACCCTCCCTCTGTCACCTGGTGAACTCCTGCTCATCTTTCAAATTCTAAGTTACCTGTTGGCCCCTCTATGAAATGATATTGACAACCTCCAAGCTGAATCGATAGTGACTTCCTTTGAATTTCCACTGCAATTTTCTGTGCTACTATTAGCAATCCTTGACATAAGGTTGCTGTGTAAGTTGCTTACATATAAATCTCCATCCCACCTAAAACCATTAAATTCTTGAAATGAAATACCTTTAGCACTTAACACACGCTTGTCATCGGGGAGTTGGTGAGCCTGTGGGATGAATGAATGTATGCTATAAAATTGCAACATTTATAATAGTTAGGCCTATCTAAAAAATAAAAGAAAAAGAAAAGAAAAGAAAAACCAAGACATTTCTAGCGTTCCAATTCCTAGGTCTTCATTCAGTCCCTGTTGGAATGGACTTCTCCAGTGGCTTTTTCTGTCTCCAATCATGCAAATGACAACTTTGTAGCATCTTATTTAATCTACTTATAATACCTTTATATAGATAGTGAACCAGATTTCTGTGTTCTACAATTCCAGGAGAGTATAATGGGAAATAATATTACACAGATGAAAAGAGACAATTACTTGAGAATGTTCCAAGAGAAGATGGAATTAAACTCCCTCAGCCCTTTGTTTGGGATAGATTTCCCACAGTGGCTGATGTGCCAGCTCAAACCTTTTCTATCAGTCAAGCACGCATTATCATCTGTCACGTATTATCAGGGGTAGAAGTCTGAGTACTTCTGCTCACTGTATCTTGGTTCTGGAGTCACCAAAGAAAATGCAATGCGGTCAAGCACTGGATGGAACAACACTTTACTCATCTAGAAAAGAGACAGAGCAAACGGGGGTGGTGGCTCACACTTGTAATCCCAGCACTCAGGAGACCAAAGCGGGTGGATCATTTGAGGTCAGGAGTTCGAGACCAGACTGGCCAACATGGTAAAATCCCATCTCTACTAAAAAATGCAACAATTAGCCAGGTGTGGCGGCATGTTCCTGTAGTCCCACCTACTCAGAAGGCTGAGGCAGGAGAATCACTTTGAACCTGGGAGGCGGAGGTTACAGTGAGCCAAGATTGTGCCACTGCACTCCAGCCTGAGTGACAGAGTGAGATTCTGTCTCCAAAAAAGAAAAAAAGAAAGGGGGAGAGAGAGAGAGAGAGAGAGGAAGGAAGGAAGGAAGGAAGGAAGGAAGGAAGACGAGAAGAGAAGAGAAGAGAAGAGAAAAGAAAAGAAAAGAAAAGAAAAGAAAAGAAAAGAAAAGAAACATAATCAGTGGTGGGTTTTCCAAGGCCAGCGGGCTCACTCCCAGTAGCCAACATGAGGCAACTGGCCTGCACATACCCTCTTGTACTGGTGTCAGAAGGACTCAATCCCCTTCCTGCCAGAAACAGATACGTTAGTAAGGTTGGTCAGGTGACACAGGACACATACTCACTTACTTACTCAGAAAGAAGGAGTATGCGTTAAGTCTGAAACAGGAAACGATACTTCCACTCAAGGTGATGAATCTTGCACAAGTAGTGAGGACTCTATCTCTTGGTAAAGAAGTGTTTCAGGCCCAAGGCCTATTCAGAGGTCATGAGAAGGAATCAGAAGACTGCATGGATGCATTGCCTTTCTCCACACTATTATCTTCCATTCTGTTCATAAGCCCACTTTCTTTAGATCACATTTCTTTTTCTCACCTACTTGAATTCATTTCCATATTTATTTGCTTGATTCACGAGGTCACTTATTAATTAATCATTTTATTGGTATTTCAAAGTCCATTTTTACATATGATGTATTTTTTCACCTAATGGGTAGCATGGGGTTACCACTCAATATATAAAATAAGTTAGGAAAAAAAGTCCTTTATTTTATTAAGTTTTTGCTTTTCCCCCAAATCTTATGAGCTAAATCGTGTGCCATTGATAAATCAGCTACACAGCTTGTGGGTTCTAATTCTGTTTGATTCTAAATTGCAGAGCTGAGAAAGCAACTTAAAAGACCCAGAGCTGAATTATTGACCAGCGTTTATTACCATCTTTAAATGGTCTTGACAAATAAAAACAAAACAAAACAAAACAAAACAAAAAACCTAACATAACTAATAAAACAGTAAGGTGAGAGTTACGGCAAGGAAACCTCTGGAGACCGATGTGTACCTTTAGAGAATGAGCCAGAAAAGATGAGAGGTCACATTAAAACATATTATCAAAAAATAATTCATGCTTTTAATCAAGAATTGGGGCATATTTTTATTTCTTAACAGGAACTAACATCCTGCCAGGGAATGTAACCCATGGCATCTCTAAAAGAAGTATCTGGATGTCCTAGGCAAAAGAACAAAATCACGGTAACCAGGAGACATATTTTTCTGTGCCAACCCAGAAAAACAACAGAATTCAATAAAAGAATGTTCTGGGCTGCAGTCTTTACCAGCTGCCTTCACTGAGAGAAGGGGACACACGCAGGTCAGTCTATAATTCTCTCCTCCTTCAGGGTCTGAGTCAAACCCCTCTGCTCGTTTATCCCATTCTGAGCCCCTACTTTGTTTTCCTTTCTTCACCCTCCAGCTGTTTTCATCTACAGAATTTCCTCCACCTTAAGCACTACCTCAAACAGGTTCACTTAAGTTCTTTTTTACCTGCAGAAATAAAAACATTCTTATCTGTTATTATCTTGCCAGTAGAATATTGAATCTTACAGAGACCAAAAAGGCAATGTGAAAAAGGATGCAGAAACAAACCCACGGAAAATGACCAATACAAAAGAAAAACAATGTTGACTTGACACAGTCCATTTTCCTGTTAGAACAGACTCAAAAATAAAATTGTATTCCTTACAGTGATATCAACAGTGTTTACTTTGCTTTTCAAGCACCCAACAGAGCCAAGGCAAGAAGAGAGTTACTGAATCTTACTGGTCAGGAAAGTGGAACCCTGGATATTAGAGGGCATGACCTGAGCTGGTTTCACCCCCAAATCCTGAGCATTTGGACTGGAACCTAAGGCTTTTCCTGCCCTCTTCTTAAGCTCTGGAGATCCTCGCCTGCAAGAAGGCTGCTGGGTACCTTTCCATGAGGCTGATTTTAACCCTAGGGTGATTCGCTTGTATCTTGCCCTTATGAAATAGTAAGGGATGGTCACTCAGTCATCATGAAGATAGAGCTTACTTATGCTGGAGGATGGAGTGGAAGTGGTGATTGGACTCCTTAGTGTAGAAGTGTGGAAGGTGCTCCTGATCTGGAAGGAGATTTTCAGGGACATTCACACCAGAATATTTTTCCCAGGACCATCCTGCTGATTCCCCCGGCCCCCATGCTGCCCCCTCTTCCACTTTCTGTATTCCTCCCCGTGCCCCCGCTCGGCTGACTTCTTGATTCCTATACCCAGGCCTCTCTGCCTTGTGGCTGTCCATAGTCCCCTCCAGAGTCCAGCCCAGGTCTTTCTGTCCAATCCTCTTCAGTGTCACAAACCTCAAACAGAAACAACAACCTCATCCTCAAAAATCTGATCTTTTACAATTGTGAAGATGACATACCTTATTAAGGTTATTTCCACGAAAGAATCAACAATCGTGGTTATTAAGATGTATTGAATTCTCATTATGTGCCATGGATTTTTTCAGTATTTTATATATCATCTCATTAAATCCTTACCCAAACCCTCTCAAGTGGCCTTTTTTATTTTACTCATTTTACAGATGAGAAAACTGAGGTCTACAGAGTGTATTACTTCCCACTGTCAGTGGATTCCTGCAATCTGAAGAGCCAGGATTCTAACCCAGATGTGTCTGTTACCCAAGGCCATGCATTTTCCATTGTGTTACACTTTGTCTCTAATTGACTTTTCTGTTTTACCAACTACACACTTCCAGTGTTTGGAGCAATACCATTCCCTCTGTTTGGGTTAGAGGGAATTGTCTGGATAGATAAAAAGCAAACTCAAGTTGTTTTGGAGGTAGAAGGGAATAATAGGATACACAAAATGTCATGGGAACCAACAGGAGTGAGAACCAGAGACTGGAAAGCCAAGGCCTCTCTCTACTTCTCAACTCTTCCTCTCTTGTATATAAGCTTCTCCTTTCTCATGCTCTGCAGACAAACTTTCTCTGCATGCTAGTCCATTTGGTGGTAAATAGACCTGTTTACTATGCCTAGGTAACAGCAATGAAGAGAAAAACCATAACCAAATCCAGAATTTTATTCCAATTTGAAACTTCTGGAGAAGAGATTCTCTTTGGCTTAGCTGAAGTCATGGACCCATATCCCAGACCAATGAACTGTGTCTAAGGGCTCAGAGTCATGCTGTACAAATGGATGCTCCCAGGGTTTGCTACAATTACATATGTTTTTCTTAGAGATGATTAAGATATCTACTCCACACCTATGCTGGAAATGTATTATACCTTCATTAAAGGTGGAGTACACATTGATGGATGGTAATGAGTCACTCAGTTTCTAAGAAACTCAAAATGTGGAATCCAAATATTCCCAGATGAGGAATGCAGTATCTGTTTATTGTCTTATCTTAAGCTTCAAGCCAAGTTTTGCCAAAACTGATAGAGAAACCAGTTCCCCTCCTATACACACCCCTGAATTCTTGAGTCAACCTTTGAAAAAGTAATAACAGTTTAAAAATATCACTGACGAGTTGATGGGTGCAGCACACCAACATGGCACAAGTATACATATGTAACAAACCTGCACGTTATGCACATGTACCCTAGAACTTAAAGTATAATAATAATTTTAAAAAAAGAAAAAAATATCAGTGCATTCCAATTGAACATTATGAACAAAGGCATTCAAAATTCTCATCACTCAAATTTATTCTTTAGTAGGCATGACTCAGGTTAATAAATACTTTTTTTGAAAAAAGGAAAAGTAAGCTAAATGAATCCATTAGCATGCTTAGAAATACAAATAGTACTATAAACAGATTTCCCAAAATTTGTACTTTGTGAAACACCTGAGTTAAATGAAAAAATACATGTAATAAATTCCCCTTTTGGGTGTCGACAAAATGCACTGGTGTATTAAAGATTCTGAGAAGACCTTCAGTAATAAGACTTATTTAACTTTGTTTAATTCAGTATTTTCCTATCTGATTTAATGAAGAAACAGTTCATGGATATTAGTATTATTATGAATAGCTTGGAAAAACACTATTGCAAAGTCTGTGAAAGAACCCCATGCATGCATACATAGAAAGGTAGATTTCCTGTTGTTAAATGCAATTTTTAAAAGAATCCTATTTTACTGAATAGAATTTGACCAGAATTCCAAAAAGATTCGTGAAGGTAACTATACAGTTTGGATATTTGTCCCCTCAAAATCTCATGTTGAAACTGGTCCTCAGTATTGGAGATGGGCCCCAGTGGGAGATGTTCGGGTGTCATAGGGGTGGATCCCCCATGAAAGGTTTGGTGCTGTTCTCTCTCAATAATGAGTGAATTCTCACTCTATTAGTTCCCAGGAGACTTCATTGTTAAAAGGAGCCTGGCACTGCTTCCCCCTCTCTCTTGCTTTCTTCCTCTTGCCATGTGATGCTTGACTTCCACCATGTGTGGAAGCTTCTTGAAGCCCTCAGAAGCAGATATTGGTGTCATGCTTCTTGTATAGCCTGCAGAACTGTGAACAAAATAGACCTCTTTTCTTTGCAAATTACCCAGCCTCAGGTATTCCTTTATAGCAATGCAAACAGACTAAGACAGGCAGAGATAATAATTTCTATGTTTAAAAATAAAACCATTAGACAAAGTAAATTACTTACTTACAGAGAAAGTAAATAAATTGCCCAAGATTACATTGTACAGTAAGTGTAAAACTCAGGTCTTTAACACTTAATCTGATGCCCTTTCTACTGGCCGACACATGGAACAAGAACTTCTTTTGAGATATAGCAAAAGACAAATAGTGAATCCAAATGTTCTTCTTTAACTTTTTGCACAGAACTCACTGGTGGGCCTTATGAAATAAAGTCCCAACTCTTCAGAGGTCTGTTTCTGCAGAAACTTATTATCCAAAAAACATATTCTCACCAGCTGACCAACCCCCCAACAACGTTCTAGATAACTCAGACCATTTGAGAGGCACAAATAAATTTCTTTTAAATATCAGTTTTAAATTGTTTTTTGCTTTTTACTTATAGAAGAAATGTAACAAGAGAGTTTAACTGCTCACTCCCATTTCATTCTGTAGGATATTCATTCCTCTTTATTTTTAAACTAGGAATTCTGAAAGACCCCCAGATAATTGCCACAAATACCCTTGGTATTTCATCATTTGTACCCATTTCTTTCCCACCATGATGCCTAAGGAAAAGTGACAAGCTACCAAATGACAAGAAGAGGCAAATTTGCTGATGTCGATGCTGCTGATTAATGATGTCATCGCCTAAAGCCATGTGAGGTGATGTTTGCACCCAGGTGACACTACAGCCAGCACAACCCATACTGCCATGGCCCTGGAGGCTGCCAATGCCAGTGTTGTTGGCATCCCTGCCACTTACACCTTGCGTTCTCAATGTCCCTCAGAGATGGTAGAGAAACAGAACATTTTAAGCTTTATTCGTTTTTTTCTACATCCCCTGTACTCAGTGACTCAAATGGAGGACAATAGTGACAAGGCTACGGACTACATTCTCTCTGCCAGACCTGATTTATGCAACTTGATCCTAGTGAGTGCATCTTGGCTTCTTTTTTTCCTTAGAATGAGGTCTTTCCTGAGTGGCTTCTCAGTTCTCTGTGGTTTCTTCCCATTAGTTATTTAATTTTCTCAGACATGGGACAAAATTCTAGGATGGACACAGTAGAGGATCTGTTTAGAACCCTGCATCTAATAGCCTACACTCAGCTGTTCTCATCCAGTGTTAGAAGGCATCTCTCCTTCACTACATGGTGTAAAGTAGTACAAGGCTGTTATTGGTTGGGCAAACCCAGCTGCAAAAAGAGTATCATTTTCCTAAATAAACAGAAGTGTTAAAAATAAGAGGCTCCATGAAGCGGTGAAAAAACCCTGGCCTGGGAAGCAGGACATCTGGACTATGTGTCTCATTAGTTGTTTGGCTGCACTTGAGTCTAATCTCTCTGGACTTCAACTTCTTAACTTGTAAAACCCACTGCTCACTAAGTGGCTAAGATTATATGTAGCCCTAACATTCTATACTTAAATAGGTGATGGTAGGTCATTCTTTTTTCACAAAGAACCTTAATGCATCTATTTGCTTCTTTAAATAAAACATTCATTATTACTGTTCCATCTGATGATTAATATTATTCACATGATTTTATAGATAAACAAATTGAAGTCCAAAAGTATTAATTAACATACATACAATGTTAACATGTCCCTACTATTTATAAAACTCCACAGGCTTTTTCTGATGGACACACAATAATATCCAAACTCCTTAACCTGGCTTTCAAAACCCTCACAATTTGGTTGCAACATACTTGCCAATTTTTATTTTTCTAAACCTTGTAGACAAATGGATTTACTTTCAATTCCTTCAAACACTTTTAAAGATTAATTTTTTGACCAAACCTGTTCTTTGTTCTCATGCTGCATATATCTTCTGTCTGAGACAAGTTTCCCTTCTACTCTGTAAATCCAAATCTTACCTATCTTCAAAAGCTGAGTGCTGATGAGCACTATTCTATAAAACATTTTTTAAATTATCTGTTGGAGGTAGTCTTTCTTCTCTGAGTCATCTACCACTTTCCAAGTATCTTTGCTTTTAAGCCCTTATAAATGTTGTGATTTTGCATTTATTTGATCAATGTCTGTCTTCTTCCTCTAGAGTATCAGCTCCAAACTGGCAGGAAAATTAAACACGTCTACTTCTGCTTATCATTATGTCCCCAGGCAACACAGTACCTGTCACATTGCAGATGTATAGTAGGTAATTATCAAACAATCAGTTGAATTGACATCTCTTAAGACTCATCATTTTCTAACTCATGGGGGTAGATAATTTGTACCCATGTCTTGTTTTCTAGAATAAACTATCAGCTCCTTGAAAACATTATCTACATTTGCTTCCATTTGGTAGCCCTCAAAAAAAAAAAAAGTCTTGTGTGTTGTAAATATTCATTGAAAGCTGATTAACTAACAAGGAAAATTGGGGGAAAAAAAGAACAAACTGTGGAATCGCATAGCCCTGTGTTCAAATCCTGGCTTTGTAAGTTTGGATTAAAAATATTCAAGGATATTTTCTAGTTAACATAAATATTAATATTTTATGTTTTGTTACCTATGAAGAGCTTTCATATATATGTATATGTAACATATTGTAACATATATATGATATATGCATATGTCTCAATTGATTGTTGAACTACATCAGATAATATTTTATTACCAATTTACAGATGAGGAAACAGAGGTAAAAATAAAGCAGTTGAGGCTTAAAGAGGCTAATGGCCACTCATCTACTAACTGAGGAACAGTGATTCCAGCTAAAGTTTTTGTAGCCCTAATTCTGTGTCTTTTCCATTCTCATATTAATATATTGACAACATAGAGATTCATATCAATGGATCTGTGCTTTTGGATAACAAAATTCTTTATAGAATTCAGGACTCTTTTAGTTCGTATCTGTTGATCTGACCTCTGAGGACACAAGAAGGAGCTTATTTAGAATTTCTGGTCTCATAGTAGAAACGCAGGAGGGTTACGTGGTAAATCTTAGAGGAAGAGCAGGATAGGCCCATTTTCATATTTGGTATGAAAAAAAAACTCCTCCCAAAATCCCTAATAATTTCTTTTCCTCTCTCAGATCCTTTCTTCTCTGAATAGGTACCAAATTGAAGCTCATCATTTTTATTTAAACCAGAACCCCTTCTTCTATTTGTTTGTTGGTTGGTTTTTTAAAATCACTTGACCTCTACATTGAAACTCAAATCCAAATCAAGAAAAAAAGCAGCACTTATTTATTAAGCAGTTTGCTGTGATGATGCTCTTTCCCAGAAATGAATCCCTGTCCCTTTCAGACTTCCTTTCACAGGATGCTCTGATCTGGCTCGCCCTTATAGCACTAGGCAAATTGTTTTGCCTGGCTTATTCCATCAAATACAAGGTTCAGCTGCCTTTTCTCACACTCAGAATCCAGCAGACCATTTTCCTTGGTCATCAACAGAGGAGTGGAGAGTCTCTTCTCTTAATGCACTGAGCTCCTGCCAAGTTCCAAGTGCTCTTGCCCTTCCTTAAGGATGCTGAATATTTGCTCCTTACCCAAGACATCTGGATACCTTGTGTGAGTAGCCCCCTCCCGAGGGTGGTGGGTTATTTCAAAGCAAATCATTCCAGTAAAAAAAAAAAAAAATGTTTAGGAACTTTCAAACAATTTTGATAGAACTTGGTAACTTAAACAAAACAAAAACTTTTCCAGTTGCAGCTTCTACTCAACAGCAGGTGAAACAATAAAAAATATTGAACAAGCAAAATTAATCTGTATCCAGAGAATTTTAATAAATTTTAAAACAAATAGATCCACATAGATCCCCTGGGGTTTTGCCAGCAAGTGTTTAACAATCTGTTTTTAATATCCAGGCAATGTGCTGCAACTGCAGGCACTGAAGAGTAATGAAGTACTTTGTAAAAAATAAATAAAAGCAATAATAATGCTGAACACAATTTCAAAAAAGAAACACAATGGTGACAGAAAAGATTTTGGCTGAAACACAAGGAATACCAGAACTTATCCTGGTTAAAATCTATCATTTGGATAAGTGGCTACTGTAGGCCTTCCATTCTTGATTTAGCAGTGAAACAGGTTTGTAGCCTAACTGTATAACCTTCACATCTAATGAGTCAGACAGCTAGCTGCTAATCCAGGTCTAATTAAAAACTGTACCAGAAGCATGACATTTGGTACATTTTTCCTTTTCTTTTTTCATAACCAAGAAAATTTCCTTAAAGCTTTAGAAATAAAAAATAATTTTGCAGAAAGACACTTTTTTGGTAACCATTATTCCCCTAGTTAGAGTAACACCTCATTTGTCCATCATCATTGAGGGAACGCATGTTCCTCACAAATTAATTTTCCTATAAAAGAAAGCAAGTTTCATGTTCAAAGGAGTCAATTTCATCTAGATGTTTTTACTGGAACTCTTTCTAAAAGATATTACATATTGAACAGGATTTGACCTTTTCTGATGATTCAGAGTTATCATCATGGCCATCAATCTCCATGAATAGCCACCAACTCTTTCCCCTCCAAATGCAAACATACTGGAATCTCTCACAAGCTAAAAGAAATGTTCCTTTCAACCCTATCTATCTTGAATCTTTCTTTTAAATTTCTTTCTTAAAAAGAGCTTTAATGAAGTACAATTCACCCATTTAAATAATACAATTCAATGATTTTTTAGAATATTCACATTTTTGTGCAATCATCATCACAGTCAATTTTAGAAGACTTTCAGAAAGAAACCTATGCCCATTCACCATTTTTCCTGCTTATTCTTTGGCACCGCACTCCTGTACTTCTCTATCCCTGCTTAAAGCAACACTAATCTACTTTCTGACTCTATAAACCTCCCCATTCTGTACTTCCATATGAACAGAATCAAACAATACGTAGTCTTTTGTGGCCGGCTTTTCTGACTCAGCATAATGTTTTCAAGGTTCATCATTTGTTGCATGTATCTGGCTATTGTTCCTCTTTAAGATCACGTAATATTGGCATTGTGTGAATACACCACAAATTTAAAATCCATTTCTCCGTTAATTTGGGTTGTTTCTGCCTTTGGCTCTTTTAAATAATGTGGCTATAAACATTTGTGTATACATTTTGTATCCATAAGTGTGGATAAATTTCATTCCCCCATAAATTTTCATTCCCCTTTGATATATACCTAGGAAGGAAATTGCTAGGTCATATAATGATTCTGTGTTTAATCATTTAAAGGACTGCCAGACTGCTTTTCAAAGTGCCTGCACCATTTTACATCCCCACTAGTAGTATATAAGGGTTCTAATTTCTCCACATCCTTGCCAACTCTTGTTACCTGTTTAATTCTAGTCATCCATTGTGGTTTTGATTTGCATTTCTCTGATGAGTAACGATGTCGAGCATTTTGTGTGTGTGCTCATTGGCCATTTGTATATCTTTGGAAAGATATACAGATTTGGAATCCAAAAAGATCTGAACAGACAATGTGGTTGTCTTCTTATTACTGAGTGGTGAGGGTTTTTTATATATTCTAAACAGAAGCCATTACTAGATATATGATTTATGAATAATTTCTCCCATTCTATGGGTTATCTTTGTACTTATACAAATGCTGTCCTTTCCCTTAGTTTCCACTGAGAGGAATCCCTTGTTGCCCAGTTATTTAAAAGGAATTCACTGTAGTCCTTTTATTCCACTATGTATCTTTCCCCATTCCTTCTTAAAATCCAATGCACTATAACTTTAACATCCACCATTGCTTTGCAACTCTCTCACTAAAGTAACGCTGTTCTTAACAGGGTCAAGAATTTTCTTATTGTTAAACCCAAATGCTTTCCTTTAATGCTTACTCTACTTACCAATTAACATGTGGCAATCTTCAATCTTCATTTCTTTGAAAATTTTTTCCTCTCTTAGCTTTAAAGATATGATTTTCTCTAGATTTTATTCTTCTTATTAAAACAATTTCTTATTTTCCTCACCTGCTCCTCTTATTTGTACACTTAAATGTTGATGTCCCTCCAAGTTCAATCTGTCATCATATTTTCCGAGTACATCTTCTTCATGAATTATCTCATTTATTCCTGTGCTTTAAACTCTACTGATAACTATCCAAACAAATCTCCAGCCTTCACCTTGTTCCAGAGTCCAGAACTACATTTTTAACTGCCTAGTAGTTCCTTCTTAACCACTTAGAAGTACTGCAATCAACTAAAACATGCCATTTTCAAAATACAAAGTGAGTTCTCTCTCTAATTGTTTATCTTTTCTTATTCTCATATCATTGAGTCAAGGATGTTTGAATCATTCTTCACTAATCTTCCTCTTTCATGTTGGTCTCCTGACAGTCATCAGGTTGATCTTACCTTCTAAATATCTTTCTAATCTTCTTTTCTTCCTCACTGCTGTCATTGCCTTTCAATAAACTTTCATAATCATTTATTAGGATTATTTTAGCATAGCCCGCCTCAGTTCCCTTCTTCCATCATCTCTCTTACCCAATCCATCTTTGTCACTTTGGCCAGCATTAATCTTCTGAAACACAAACTTGTTATTGGCACCCTTTACCTTTACATTGACTACCTTAAACAGCTCCCTGTGGCCCACAGAACAAATATTTCCATGATGCCTCAGACCCTTAATTATTTGTCCTCATCTGTATTTTTCCTATTGTGTTATCTACCTACCCCCAATCCAGAAATTTTAACTGACTTTCTGTTCCCCAAGAATGCTGTATTCATTTTTCTATTGGTGCATAACATATTTTCAGAAATTTAGCAGCTTCATATGACACAAATATATTATCCCACAGTTTCTGTAGATCAGGGGTCTGATGCATTTTAGCTGGATTCTCCACTCAGGGTCTCACTAAGGTGAAATGAAAACCTAGGGCAGCTGTCTTTTCATATGGAAACTGAACTAGGGAATGATTCAGTTCCAAATTCCTTCAGGTTGTTTGTCGAATCTATGTTCTTGCTGTTGTATGACTGAGGTACCTGTTTTATTGCTAACTGTTGACTGGGGGCCACTCTCATCTCCCAGAGGCAGCTGTCAGGTCTCTGACACACAACGTGTCAGAGGCCCCACACATAACATGACATTTTGCTCTCTAAAGGCCAACAAGGCCAGGCGCGGTGGCTCTCACCTACAATTCCAGCACTTTTGGAGGCCTAGTCAGGCGGATCACGAGGTCAGGAGATGGAGACCATCATGGCTAACATGGTGAAATCCCATCTCTACTAAAAATACAAAAACTTAGCCAGGCATGGTGGCACGCACCTGTAGTCCCAGCTACTTGGGAGGCTGAGGCAGGAGAATCGCTTGAACCTGGGAGGCAGAAGTTGCAGTGAGCTGATATCACACCATTGCACTCCAGCCTGGGTGGCAGAGTGAGACTCTGTCTCAAAAAAAAAAAAAAAAACAACGACAACAACAACAACAACAACAAAAACGCCAACAGGAGAATCTCTCTCTTTTTGAACCTCTAGACTTCTGTTAAGGGCTTACTTGATTAGGTTAGACTCTCCCATGACAAACTTCGTTTTTATTAGTTCCAAGGCAACTGATTGGAACTTAATTGCAACTGTAAAATTCCTTTTGATCGATAATACAACATAGTCATGTGACTGGTATCCCATCATATTCATAGGCACATCCTGCTCACATTCAAGAGGAAGGGATTATACAGGGCACATCCAGCAAGGGTGAGAATCTTGAGGGCCATCTTAGAATTCTGCCAACCACAGATAACATGCTCTGTCATGACTCTATGCCTTCTCATAGACTGTATCTTCTTCTTATATCCATTCCTCTATTATCAATTTGGAAAGTCCCCAATTGGCTTTTAAGACCAAGCTCAAATATCAGTTACCCATTAAGTCTTCAAGACAAATCAGTTTGTTCCCTCTTTCTACACCCATTCTACTTTCTATCTTTTCCTATTATATTTGCTTAGGTTTTTGTCATCCCAGCTGGACTGTAAAATTTTCTTTGTTTTAAGTGTTTTTATTTTAATTTTTGTGGGTACATAGTAGGTGTATACATTGATGGGGTATATGAAATATTTTGATGCAAGCATGCAATGCATAATAATCACATCATGTAAAGTGGGGTGTTCCTCCCCTCAAGAACTTATCCTCTGTGTTATAAACAACTTGATTATACTTTCAGTTAATTTAAAATGTACAATTAAATTATTTTTTACCATTGTCACCCTGTTGTGCTAGTAAATACTAGGTCTTATTCATTCTTTCTATTTTTGGGGCCTATTAACATCCCCAACTCCTCCCCTGCCACCCTGCCACAAACACACACACACACACACACACACACCACACTACACTCTCCAGCCTCTGGTAACCATCCTTCCAGTAGACCCATTACTGTAGTGTTAATAAAATAATTGAATAATTTTATTTCCTTGAGCATTCTGAGAATTTGGGAGTAGAGTGAAGAATTATAGCTAAAGTAGGTTTAGAGCAAACATATTATAGGAAGTCAAATGATCTATCAAAAATCCACTAGCCTGAAAAACAAGAGAGCTCTGAAACTAACTGTAATTTTTGCTGAAGACTCATTTAATCTCAGGAAAGTTCAGTTTTCTTGCTGTGTAATGATAGTTGAACTACCTAATCAAATTTCCTTTCTAATTCTCACATTCTAAAAATCTAAGCCTGATTTTTTGGTCATTATTGAGTTTTACTGATATTCTATCCAGTAAGTTCATGATACATTTTTTATAATTTTCTTGTATTCTATGCTTAGAAAAAATGGTTGATTACAGATTGGGAGCCAGTGACCATATATTGTTGAGCATAAAATATTGAGCAGATCTGTCTGTAAATAGTAAAGATTCCGGGGGAGAAAGGCCTCTGAAATAAGCCTCATGTACAAGAGAAGCAAAAACTAAATTAAAATATTGAGTATATTTCTTCTCAAATGCATAGAGTATGAAAGAAGAGTATTAATATACTGTAAAACTGATTTAAATATTTCACATGCTTTTCCAGATACACTAAAAGCAATAAATCGCTTTAGAAGAATGAAGACTGTATCAAGGAAACATTTATTCCCAGGAGGCCTGGATTCTAAGTTATGAAATTATTCTTTAGCCTCTCACCCTTTTAAAGTGATTTCAACACTCTACATGGCCATTTAATCAAAAACCTTGGAATACAATTTTATAAGCCTCTAAAGATGCTTTGTGGAATGCATTGGGCAAGGAGATGCTTACTCTGGGAATATTTCCCTGGGAAATTGTTACTACTTGGGAACACATCAACTTTTGAATTCCTAATGTTTTTGATAGCATACATACCTTCTCCTGGAAAGCTGAAAGAAGAAGATATATTTGTAATGAGGTTTTAAGAGAGAAGATCATCATATAACAAGAGTCTTCTCTTTTATTTTGCAACAATTCTTTGGAATCATTGGGGTTCCAATCTGTTGGTAGGACCTCTTTAAAAATGTCGACCTTCCTGTCACAAATTTTAACCAATTGCCATGTGTTTCATATTTTTTGTTTGAACACATCAGCCAACACAAAACTTTCATCTAAAAATACAGTGTAAGAACACTCATAAGATGTCAAAGCAAGTTACATGGAACTACAACCCTCCCTTACTGGCAGAGTGCACATGGTCCTTCAGTAAACTGATCTGCCTTTTAAAAAGATTTTTCCTAAACCTCCTGCTTTAATTATTTCTTGTCCTTCCCTCAGGGGCCATTGCTAGCAAAAGACCATAGCAACCTTTTAGATATTTATAAACTCTGTTTGTAGATACAATAAAACTTATGGTGCAGCCAGCTAAATAAAGACACAACCAGCTGCTATGTCTTCTACCTTCTGCATTTGAATGAGACATTAGTCTATAAAGATTCTGTAAAGAATACGAAAAAATCTGATATGCTAATAGCCAAAGTAAATCTCAATTATATCAACGGTGTAACACCTTTGATTCAGGAGATGGTGTAAAGTCATTTCTTATACCAAAATGAAATATCTTCTGTTATGAGCACTAATATATTTTGAAGAACACTGATTTTGAAGCATCCTCCATAAAAAAGATGAATTTTAGAAATGCTACATACTAAATCCTCTTCTTGAAGTGTCATAATGCATATTAGTATATTAAAAACTCTGAGAAATTCTGTCCCAATGAGATCCATTTAATTTTGTTTAAACCTTTATAATAACTTCTCATATGTTTTTTCATTATAATACCTATTATTATCCCGAGGAACTATTTCTCCAGGATTTGTGTCCCAGGAACTGCTGTCTTTCTCTTTGTGGAAATGACACTTTAGTGGCCACAGTTTTCTTTATAGGGCCAAAATACTATTAAACTGGCAAAAAAATAATAACACATTGCTGTCATTCTTTTCATGGTTTCATTTGTTTCTTTCTCTTAAGGAAAACAGTGACTGATAACACAGATTTCATTCTAAGTTCTTCCTTTCACCCACCAGTCCCCTGAGTAGAGATTACTAGTGCTTACTGCGTAGTCATAGAACTTTTGAGCCACTGTGTCTTTCCACATATGTCTGCAAATCCTTACCAGGTGTGATTTTAAAGAATGTCACATTAACGGTGTGTTTCATTACCAATAACAAAAGTAACAGCAACAGTATAAGAAATAATAATACAACTTTGAAATCAACAGTCTTTTAGGGGAAACAGGAGGATATGTGAGAAAGTATACATATAGTATTATTTTTTCCTTACCCTGGGAACAATATAGACAAAACAGAATATGAACATAATTTCTGAAAGAAGTAACTAGAACAATAAAATTTGCCTGTTGGGAAAGGTCTAGTCACCACTCAGGTTGTAGTGTTGCTACAAGTACGTTTAAAAAGATTTCTCATTTTCTTCACCTCTAATTATTTCCAATACCTGTTGTGTTCCTATGATTGTTGAGGGTCTGAGTGAGCTCTGAAGACTTGTAGGAAGTTGCTCAGCTGGAATAATACATTTGACTTCATGGTAAACTGAAGATGAAAGGCAGAGAGTTTCATTACTAACATTTTGAAAGCACTTCAAAATATGTTCCTTTTGCAGCTTTTGACATCCAGAAGCCAAATGTCCTCTTGAATTGCCACTTATCAATATGAGCATTCTTGTCTGTGAATAAAAGCACAGAACAGTAATTATTTCAAAATGAGACTTAAGACATTAAACTCTAGGGTTCTTTTAGAAGGTAAAATGTTGTGTTTGAGAATACAGACTTTAAAAGTCCTACTTTTTGTTAGAACCTCCATTAAAAAATGGTACTTCAATCCTTATGTGTTTTTTGGTTGCCTGATTTTGGAATTAAGCCCTATGGGATAATGGCACAAAACAAGGTGAACTGTATTAAAAATCCTACTTCCAGATGTATGTCCATGGGCCTATATTAACTTAAAATACTTATGAATACATGTATTTTCTATATGGATTATTTCTACATTCAATGGTACCAAAAGTTTATATGTTCAGCATTTATAAACCAAAGGCCTTCCTTCAAACTGATTTAATAGAATTAGAGTATAAGAGATGTGTGTTTTCTGAGTTGATTGTGGATTTGGCTTAGATAGTCTTGGTAGAAAGTTGCCACCCTCCATTCTTTTTTCCACCTAGCTGAAAACAAGCCAGAATACACCATTTCCCTGGCTACAAACCATCAGACTCCCCCCATTTCAGTTTCAAGGAAGATTATATAGTGATGGGCTGATAGCTCAAATCTCATCTCTGACATTTGGCAGCTGTGTGACCCTTATGTTCTCATCTGAGTACTTGGCATAATAATACTCCCCCCCACAGTATTATTGTAAGTATTGAGAATATAAAGACCAATACGATTTGATCCATGTTCTTGATATATTGTCAAGTCTGACATATTCCATGAAGACTTTTTGATCTTTCTCACTAGACTGTGAACCGAATAAGGCATGGCCCAAGCCTTATTCATATTCACACAACTGGCACCATATATGCCATACAGAAGCATTAATAAATGTGGCTTGAACTGTGTTAAATTACAGCAGACATAGATTGTCATTTATTTTCCTTTAATATGGCTCTGTACATGGTGTAGGAGCCATATAAAAATAGGCAAAGATGTTTCTGTGGCCTGGCTGGGCCCTGTACAGTGTGTGCAAATCCTGGTTGTTTTTGGTATTGCTCTGATGCAGATGACCACTGGCTGAACCCCTCTTTCAGTCATACTGTTCTCTAAAGAGGACAGAATATCCTTGCTTGGCATAAAGTACAGTGATATCACACTTTTAAACTTCTGTTCTCATCCTTTCCAAATTGTGTCTAGCTCTCTATGACCTAAATCAATACTCATCATAAACTCCAAAATGTAACACAAACTTCTCCTCCCCACACCCCTCTACCAACATTCTTCTAGAATGTACCCTCTGCTCAGTTTAAGCTGATGATAACTAAACACTATTACTTGCTTTAAATAGGAAAGGGATAGTATTGAAACAGTCCTTTTTAATTCTGAGTATAAATGTTTCATCAAAACCATGCAACCTCTACAGCGGTTCATTTTCACCCACTCTGAGAACCCAGTAGAATGAGTAGAGACATAAATGGATGTTGAATTACACTTTAAAGAATGGATTAAATCAACCTTTCCAACTCAGTTATCAAGAGGAAAACCATTAATGAACTTTGGTTTTGAAATATAAATGCAGTGCAACATGGGCCCCTAAACAGAATATCCTTTGGAAAATTGATTCGAAAGGAAAATCCCAAGAAATCCTGGGACTCTGGGGAGAAAAAGAAAAGCAAAAGTAAAGAATAGGAAGAATATTGCAATATCAAGGGAAAGAAACTAAAGCCTCTGCATTAGTTTGTTAAAGTTGCAATTACAAAGTATCACAAACTGAATGTCTTGGACAATAGAAATTTATTTGCTCTTGGATATGGAGACTATAAGCCTATGATCATGGTGTCTGCAGGTAGGTTCTTTCGGAGGGTTGTGAGGGGAATATTTTTTCATGTCTCTCCCCTAGCTCCTGGTATTTTTCTGGAATTCTATTATGCCCCTTGGTGATATGGTTTGGCTGTGTCGCCACCCAAATCTCATCTTGAATTCCCACGTGTTGTGGGAGAGTGACCCTGTGGGAGGTAATTGAGTCACGGCAGCAGGTCTTTCCTGTGTTGTTCTTGTGATAGTGAATAAGTCTCATGAGACCTGATGGTTTTCGAAAGGGTGTTTCCCTGCACAAGCTCTCTTCTCTTGTCTGCTCCCAAGTGAGATGTGCCTTTCACCCTCCGCCATGATTGTGAGACCTCCTCAGCCATGTGGAACTGTAAGTCTAGTAAACCTCTTTCTTTTGTAAATTTCCCAGTCTTGGGTATCTCTTTATCCAGTAGCATGAAAATGGACTAATACAGTAAATTGGTACCAGGACTGGGGCATAGCTAAAAAGAAAATGTGGAAGCAACTTTGGAACTGAGTAACAAGCAGAGGTTGGAACAGTTTGGAGGGCTCTGAAGAAGACAGGAAAATGTGGGAAAGTTGGAAACTTCCTGGAGACTTGCTGTCTGGCTTTGACAAAAGTGCTGATAGTGATATGAACAATAAGGTCCAGGCTGAGGTGATCTCATATGGAGATGAGGAACTTGCTGGGAACTGGAGAAAAGGTGACTCTTGTTTAGTTTAATGAAGAGGGTGGCAGCATTTTGCCCCTGCCTTAGAGATTTGTGGAACTTTGAACCTGTGAGAGATGATTTAGGGTATCTGGCAGAAGAAATTTCTAAACAATAAAACATTCAAGAGGTGACTTTAGTGCTGTTAAAGGCATTCAGTTTTAAAAGAGAAACAGGGCATAAAAATTTGGAAAATTTGCAGCCCAAGAATGTGATAGAAAAGAAAATCCCATTTTCTGAGGAGAAATTCAAGCCAGCTGCAGAAATTTGCATAAGTAATGAGGAACCAAATATCAATCACCAAGACAATGGAAAAAATATCTCCAGGATGTGTTAGAGATCTCTGTGGTAGCCCCTCCCATCAAACACCTCAAGGTTTAGGAGGGAAAAATGGTTTCAAGGGCCAGGCCCAGGGTCCCTCTGCTGTGTACAGTCTAGGGACTTGGTACCCTGCATCCCAGCTGCTCCAGCCATGGTACAGCTCTGGCTGTTGCTTAAGAGGGTGCAAGCCGCATACCATGGCAGCTTTCACATGGTGTTGAGCCTGCAAGTGTACGGAAGTTAAGAACTGAGAGCTGGGAACCCCTGCCTAGATTTCAGAAGATATATGAAAATGCCTGGATGCCCAGGCAGAAGTTTGCTGCAGGTCCCTCATGGAGAACCTCTGCTAGGGCAGTGAAGAAGGGAAATGTGGGGTCAAAGCCCCTACACAGAGTCCCTACTGGGAAACCACCTAGTGGAGCTCTGATAAGGGGGCCACCATCCTCCAGACCCCAGAATAGTAGATCCACTGACAGCTTACACCATGCACCTGGAAAAGCTGCAGACACTCAATGGCAGCCCATGAAAGCACCTGGGAGAGAGGTTGTACCCTGCAAAGTCAGAGGGATGGAGCTGTCCAAAACCATGGAAGCCCAACTCTTGCATCAGTGTGACCTGGATGTGAGACATGGAGTCCAAAGAGATCATTTTAGAGCTTTAAGATATGGCTGCCCTGCTGGATTTCAAATTTGCATGTAGCCAGTCGCCCCTTTGTTTTGGCCATTTTTTCCCACTTGGAACAGCTGCATTGACCCAATGCCTATACCCCCATTGTATCTAGGAAGTAACTAACTTGCTTTTGTTTTACAGGCTCATAGGCAGAAGGGACTTGCCTTGTCTCAGATGAGACTTTGGACTGTGGACTTTTGAGTTAGTTCTGGGAAGGCCTGATTGGTTTTGAAATGTGAGCACATGAGATTTGGGAAGAGCCAGTGATAAAATGATATGGTTTGTCTGTGCCGCCACCGAAATCTCATCTTGAATTCCCACATGTTTTGGGAGGGACCCAGTGGGAATTAATTGAATAATGGGGGCAGGTCTTTCCCATGCTGTTCTCATGATAGTGAATAAGTCTCATGAGAGCTGATGGTTTCAAAAAGAGGAGTTTTCTTGCACAAGCTCCCTTCTCTTGTCTGCCACCATGTGAGACATGATTTCTCCTTCCACCATGATTGTGAGGCCTCCCCAGCCACATGGAACTGTAAGTCCAATAAACCTCTTTCTTTTATATATTGCCCAGTCTCAGATACATCTATCAGCAGTGTGAAAATAGACTAATACACTTGGCATAAATGAACATTGTCCTATTCTCTGCCTTTATTCTCACATGGCATTCTGTGTGTGTGTGTGTGTGTGTGTGTGTGTGTGTGTGTGTGTCTATGTCTAAATTTCTCCCCATTATAAGGACACCAGTGATAAATTAGGGGTCCATTCCACTCCAGCATGACTCATCTACACTTATTAAATTTTCAATGACCCTATTTTAAATAAGGTCACATTCTGAAATGCTGTGGATTAGGACTTTAACATATGAATCTGGGGAGGACAAAATTTAACCCATAAGATGGTTAATCCTCCCACAGCTACCTTTTCTTTTGCAAACAGAGACAGCTTATGTTGCTTCTGTGACATTGAAGCACATATGGCAATGAGGCTTCAGTTCAAGACTAAGAAATCCCCAGAAGTTATGAGGTTAAGAGAATATGACATAAAAACAAAGAGAGTAGGAGTATATTTTAACAAACTCACCAAGAAGATGACCACAATGACTAAGAGAATCCATGTAGAAGAATTTTTGCCACTTGCAGCTGCCCCCAAGGGGTCCACTCACTGAGCTTTGAGTGCCTGACACACTACTGTGGAATGAATTTAGTAAACTAATAAATGACTAGGGCAATCTCGCTTGACTTCTCAGGCTTATTTGCTTCAATTGTTCATTTGCTCCATCATGACACAACACTGATATTTTTTGGCTTACATGGTAATATGGTTTGACTCTGTCCCCACCCAAATTGCATGATGAATTGTAATCTCCAATGTTCAGGGAGGGACCAGGTGGGAGATGACTGAATCTTGGGGTGAAATTTCCTGCTTCTTTTTCTTGTGATAGTGAGTGAGTTCTCCAGAGATTTGTTTGTTTGAAAGTGTGTAGCACTTCTCCATCTTTGCTCTCTCTCTCCTGCTAGCCATGTGAAGATGTACTTTCTTCCTCTTCACCTTCAACCATGATTATAAGTTTCCTAAGGCCTCCCCAGAAGCAGAAGCCTGTACAGCCCATAGAAGCACAAGCCAATTAAACCCCTATTCTTTACAAATTACCCATTTTCAGATATGTTTTTATAGCAATATGAGAACAAACTCATACAGAAAATTGATACCAGAGAAGTGGGGCATTGCTATAAAGATACCTGAAAATGTGGAAGCAACTGTGGAACTGAGTAATAGGTAGAGGTTGAATAGTTTGAAGGGCTCAGAAGAAGACAGGAAGATGAGGGAAAGTTTGGAACTTCCTAGAGAATTGTAGAATAGTCATGACCAAATGCTGATAGTGATATGAACAGTGAAGTCCAGACTGAGGAGGTCTCAGATGGAGACGAGAAACTTATTGAAAACTGGAGTAAAGGTCACTGTTGCTATGCTTTAGCAAAAAGACATGCAGCATTGTCCCCCTACTCTAGGGATCTGTGGAAGTTTAAACTTTAGAGAGATGAATGAGGGTATCAGGAAGAAGAAACTTCTAAGCAGCAAAGCATTCAAAACTTGGCCTGGCTGCTTCTAACAGCCTACATTCATATGTGTGCACAAACAGATTATCTGAAACTAGAACATATATATATATATTTATTATACTTTAAGTTCTAGGGTACATGTGCACAATGTGCGGGTTTGTTAGATATGTATACATCTGCCATGTTGGTGTGCTGCACCCATTAACTAGTCATTTACATTAAATATATCTCCTAATGCTATCCCTCTCCCCTCCCGCCTCCCCCCTCCCCGCAATAGGCCCCGGTGTGTGATGTTTCCCTTCCTGTGTCCAAGTGATCTCATTGTTCAATTCCCACCTATGTGTGAGAATATGCAGTGTTTGTTTTTCTGTTCTTGTGATAGTTTGCTGAGAATGATGGTTTCCAGCTACATCCATGTCCCTACAAAGGACACAAACTCATCCTTTTTTTATGGCTGCATAGTATTTCATGGTGTATATGTGCCACATTTTCTTAATCCATTCTGTCACTGATGGACATTTGGGTTGATTCCAAGTCTTTGCTGTTGTGAATAGTGCCTCAGTAAACATATGTGTGCATGTGTCTTTATAGCAGCATGATTTATAATCCTGTGGGTATATACCCAGTAATGGGATGGCTGGGTCAAATGGTATTTCTAGTCCTAGATCCTTGAGGAATCGCCACACTGTCTTCCACAATGGTTGAACTAGTTTACAATCCCACTAACAGTGTAAAAGTGTTCCTATTTCTCCACATCCTCTCCAGCACCTGTTGTTTCCTGACTTTTTAATGATTGCTATTCTAACTGGTACGAGATGGTATCTCATTGTGGTTTTGATTTGCATTCCTCTGATGGCAAAAATTAATTCAAGATGGATTAGAAACTTAAATGTTAGACCTAAAACCATAAAAACCCTAGAAGAAAACCTAGGTAATACCATTCAGGACATAGGCATAGGCAAGGACTTCATGTCTAAAACACCAAAAGCAATGGCAACAAAAGCCAAAATTGACAAATGGGGTCTAATTATACTAAAGAGCTTCTGCACAGCAAAAGAAACTACCATCAGAGTGAACAGGCAACCTACAGAATGGGAGAAAATTTTTGCAATCTACTCATCTGACAGGGGCTAATATCCAGAACGTACAAAGAACTCAAACAAATTTACAAGAAAAAAACAAACAACCCCATCAAAAAGTGGGCAAAGGACATGAACAGACACTGCTCAAAAGAAGACATTCATACAGCCAACAGACACATGAAAAAATGCTCATCATCACTCACCATCAGAGAAATGCAAATTTGAACTTATATTTAAAAGGACAGCAAAGCATAAAAGTTTGGAAAATTTGCAGACTAACCACGTGGTAGAAAAGAAAAACCTATTTTCTTGGGAGGAAATTGGGGGAAAATGGTTTTGTGGGCCAGGCCCAGGGCCTTGCTGTTCTGTATAGTCTCAAAACATGGAGCCCTGCATCCCAGTCCTTCCAGCTCCAACTGTAGCTAAAAAGATCCCAGACATGTCTCAGGCCACTGCTCCAAATGGTGCAAGCCAAAAACCTTGGCAGCTTCCATGTGGTGTTAAGCCTGTGGGTTCACAGAGGGCAAGAGTTGAAGCTTGGGAGCCTTTGCCTAGATTTCAGAGGATGCGTGAAAACACATGAATGTCTAGGCAAAAGTCTTCTGCAGGAGTGAAGCCCTCATGGAGAACCTCCACTAGGGCAGTGAGGAGGCAAAATGAGGAGTTGGAGTCCCCACATAGAATCTCCACTGGGGCACTCCCTAATGAGGCTATGAAAAGTGAGCCACTTTCCTCTAGACTCCAGAAAGGTAGATCCACCAACAACTTGTATCATGTGCCCGGAAAAACCACAGGCACTCAACACCAGCCTGTGAAAGCAACCAAGAGGGCTGCACCCTGCAGAGCCACAGGGATAGAGCTGCCCCTGGCTTTGGGAGCAAGGGCCCTTGCATCAGTGTTGCATGGATGTGAGACATGGAACCAAAAGAGATTATTTTGGAGCTTTAAGATTTAATAATTGTCTTCTTGGGTTTCAGACTTGCATGGGGCCTGTAGCCCCTTTGTTTTGGCAAATTTCTCTGTTTGAGAAATGGAATATTTACCCAATGCCTGTATCCCCATTGTATCTTGGAAGTAAGTAACTTGGTTTTGAATTTACAGGCTTATAGGCAGAAGGGACTTGCCTTGTCTCAGATAAGATTTTGGATTCAGACTTTTGAGTTAATTCCGGAACGAGTTAAGATTTGGGGGGACTGTTGGAAAGGCATGATTGTGTTTTGAAATGTGATAAGGACATGAGATTTGGGAGGGTCTGGGGCAGAATGATATGGTTTAGCTCTGTGCCGCACCCAAATCTCATGTTGAATTGTAATCTCCAATGTTGGGGAAGGGACCTGGTGGGAAGTGATTAGATCATGGAGGTGGATTTCCCACTTGTTGTTCTCAGGATAGTGAGTTATCATGAGATCTGGTTGTTTGAAAGTGTGTAGTACTTTCCCCCTGCCCTTTGCTCTCTCTCTCTTGCTGGCAATTTGAAGATGTGATTGTTTCCCCTTCACCTTCCATAATGATTATAAGGTTCCTGAGGCCTCCTCAGAAGCAGAAGCCTCTATAGCCCATAGAACTGGGAGACAATAAGACCTCTTTTTTTATAAATTACCCATTCTCAGGTGTATTTTTATAGCAGAGTGAGAGTAAACCAATACATATAGCAACTCAACATATGTCACAAGTAAGTTAATATCTCCCAAATGTTTAGTTCAGTGCCTTAGGCATTTACAGTCATGATCTTGTTCAACTACCATCTAAGAGCTAATAACTCCTATATTACTTTTGACTATATTCCTCTCTCAACAACATAAGATCTTGTCAATATTGGATTAAGTACTTATATATTTATTTATCTCATCGATAATCTCATCAATAATGGATTAATTTCTTATGGATTTGTTTATTCTGTAAAGAAGAAACACTGAGTTAATCAGTCTAGGGTATTTTAGTGATATCAACAGAGCTTATGTCTCTTTCCATTTTTCTTTTCTCCTAAGCCCAACTTGCAGGCTATTGTCCTTCTTCTGTTGCCAATGGATACAAAATAGCTGCTGTACCTGCAGGTCTTATGATCTCATTCCAGGTAGTAGAAGGAAAGAGGAAGTAGCAAAGGGCAGAAGGGCAAAGGAAATGACAACCATCTTTCTCAATCAATTACACTTTCCTGAATCGCTTACCCAGTGAATTTCCAATTATATCTCATTAGAACTATGTCCTATGACATCCATACCTTTGGTAGATAAAAACAAATGCAATTACATTTTCAACTTTTATCACTGTCTTGAATTTTCCCTTGAACTTCTCATCTGTATATCTAGCTCCACCTGAACATCCCAGGGACAACTCCAGCATCACAAATCTAATACAAACTGAATTCTCCTTCTATCCATCCACATTTCTTCTCCATAGATGTTCTTCAATCTAGTAAACATCTTAAGACAGAATTCTTGGTATGAGCTCAAATCTTCTTTCCACACACTATATTTAATTGATAATCAAGCCATGTCTTCTGCCTCTCAAATACTGCCTGAATTTTCTCTTTCTTTCTAATTCAAAAATTTTAACTTAGTTTTGGCTCTTGTAGCTCTTACTTAGAAAATTGCAATAGCCTTCTGACTGGTCATTCTACTTTGAGATACAACTTCTTTCAGTTTTACCTCACACTTCTTAAGGAATGATGTTCTAAAAGGCAAATATGATCATGTGCTCCACTTCCACCTATATACTCCTTAGCAAGTATGTATACATTTATACATATAGCTTTTTATGGCTACTTTCAGTCTTACAAATTATTTGCAATTTTTATGCATAACAAATGCTCCTGTGTCACTGTAAGTAATTAATTAAAGGCATTGACTCAGTAAATTATAAGCAGAAAGTACATTTATTCTTTGCCACTATTTCCTTTTTATACCCATTCTATTGAGTTGTTCTTAAATGCAATCCAATCTATATAACAGTTTTAATCTTGAATTCAAATTTTAAAGCTCATTCTTTTTCTAGTAAGGAGTTTTGTGATTATTATTAGACAAACTCTACCTATATTATGCAGGATAAATATTTAGTTTTTTGATTCAGGATATGTCTCCCATTGATAGCCCTTGCAATGTGGTTTTTGATTACTAAATCCCACTCTTCTACCTCAGAAATTATTTCTGTTAGGATTATCTCTCACCCCTGACTGGACAACTGGAGTAGGACCACTTTCAAGACTCATTTCTGGTTCCCTTCTGTAGGTTTTGTATCTCTACTCCATAGGATATACTTGACTTTTCCCAAGGTATGGTGAAGGAGGTGTTTATTTCCTCTGTAATTCTTTCCTCCCCCTCTACAACTGGGCACCTCTTCAGCCAGCTTCTTGCCTTTAAATATTTTTATTTTCAGTATGAGTTAGGCTCTAGTCCTTATATTCCTCAAATGCTAGGGAATTTTGAATGGTTTTCAGAAGCAAAACGGTAGGAAAACCACCCACCTAACTGGTATCTGGGGATAGATAGCCTACTCTATATCCAGCCCTACCATTAAAAGGAAGAAACTGAAGAGCATAGATGTAACATTTTCCAAAAATATTTATTCTATTCTATCAACCTCTCAATAAAGTTTAGATTCCCATTGTATAGTTTGGAGGAAAATGGCAAGCTATGTCAGTCCATGTCTGACATACTAACAAATCCATCCTGAAGACTCAGAAAAGCTTAATAGAACAAATGTATCTCTCATTTATGATTTACGTCTAACACCAATCAGCTGGAGACTCTGATCTACACATCTACTCCAAGACCCAAGCAGATAGAGATTTAACAACTTGGTGACTCTTTCATTTCAAAATGTGTCTGCAGATTCTCTACATCAGGAAAAGACATAAAGCACCCCAATTGCCTTAATCAGGAAGTGACAAATGTCTTTTTCTTCTGATCACAGTACATTGACAAGAACTACTCATACTCTGAGTATGACATATCTGAGTATGACGTATGAGTATGATACATCTGAGATATGTATCTTTTCAATGTGTAGGGAGGAAAATACTACCACAATCTCACCACGAAGACTAATAGCAGCCAAGCTGGTAGCCCATTGTTAGTCGAAACACCTATTTTAGAGTGTGCAGGGTTTTGGCACCTATTATTCTCAGAGCAGAAGCATCATCCAAAATCCAGAAAAGAAAGGCATATCCAAATTGCTATCATCACTATTCTTACTCTTTGGGGCCTTTATTAAGTAAAGCAAGGGTTACCTTAATACAAGCACTGCAATATTGCAATCCTCAATCTAATAACCCAGACAGCTACTAAGTGACTAATAGATGGGTGGTCTATATGGCATGGATATGGTGAACACAGAAATGATTCACATCCCAGGCAGGAAAGAGTGGGACAGCACAATGTTTTATCACACTACTCAGAATGGCATGCAATTTTAAACTTGTAACTTATTTATTTCTGGAATTCTTTATTCAGTATTTTGGACTTTCATGATTTCATGAAAAGTGAAACCACAAAGGGGAGCTATTGTATTTTTTTAAAAAATGGCTGAAACCTTCCCAAATTTATTGAAAAATATTAATCTATAGATCTCAGACTCAATGAATTCCAAGTAGGATGAACTTTAGAGATTCACAAATAGACACTTCATAACCAAACTGTCAAAGATGAATACAAAAACAATTTTAAATGGAGCAAAGTAAGTGATTCATCATGTGCAAAAGATCTTTAATAAAATTGACAACTGATTCCTCATCAACCAAGAGTTCTATTTCCAGCAAAATTATCCTTCAAAAATGATGGAGGAATTAAGACATTCCAATATAAAACAAAACTGAGAAAATGTGTTACTACCAAACCTACCTTACAAGACATACTAAAGGAGTTCTTCAGGTTGAAATAAAAGAACATAAGACAGCAACTTTACACATAGAGAAACATGAGGACTAATAAACTTAACTCCACAGAGAAACATGAAAACAACTTGAATACATATATTTTGTAACCCTTTTTTTTCTTATCTGATTTAAAACGTAATTTAAGTACTTATATTCTTCATGTCTCACTTCTCTTTTGTTCCTCTATCCCTTTCTTACTGCCTTTTCTTAGGTTAAACAGATATTTTTTAGTGTAAAATTTTAATTCACATTTCTTTTGTTAACCACATTTTTGAGGGGTTTCTTTGCTCTAAGAAATACAAAATAAATCTTTAACCTATTGCAATTTTATCATAATCAAATTCAGGTTAATATTGACTTGACTTTAATGAATACAGCAGTGTTCTAAAGTTGCAAATTTCCATCCCCTGCCTAAAATCAAGTCTGCCTCCTCTGGTGGCAGAACTGCAGGTTTTGAGGTCAATTACAAGCTATTAAATTTCTAGTTATCACCAACTAAATTGTAGGGGAGAAGTATGAACCACCCCACAGCCTCCCAGCAAATAGGCCACATACTACCATATTTTTACCTGATACTCTAAGAATTTTTCAACAATAAATTATTCTCAGTTTATTGTCTGTCTATAGTCAACAAGAAATATTGGTTTTTCCAATTTTGTCCAGTTGGTTTTTTTGGGTTTTGGTTTTGATTTTTATTGGTGAGGAAAAGATGACCAGTCTTATCACGGTACCAGAAACAAGCCCCAGCGGCACTCTTCATTTTCTACCTTATTTCTGCTCATCTTTAACCATGGCTGTCAAGTATTCATGCTTATTACGCAGTGGTGGGAAAAAAGCCACTCCAGAAGTGGAGCTGCCACATACCCCCTACCCTAAGACATGAAGACTGGCCTGCCAAGGTCCCACCACTGCGAATGGGTCTGCCCACTCTAGTCAAAGAAGCATTGTATCTTCCAGCCAAGGGCCTGAAGACTGGCCTACTCAGAGGCCAACACCACTGGAAACCCTGCCTCCTGACAATCAGAGCTGCCACACAACCACACATACCATTTCAGGGCCCGAGAAATGACCTGCCTGGTGGCTCCTACTGCCAGAAAAGCCATGCCTCAACCTTAAAACACCCAACCTAGGCCACTGAGGCACTTGCAGACACCACTGACATTGCTTACAGTCAAAGAAATAAAATAAGACTACATTACTGAATCTACTATAAACCAAAGTCAAAATAACTTACTCAACTAACACCCATCTATAGGAAAAAGTATTTTCCTATGAAAGCTACTTTACAAACTTTGAAAAAGTGAGTGTTCCAACATATGTACAGATATCAACAAAGGGACACTAGAAATATGAAAAAGCTAAGAATGAGAAATGTAACACCTTCAATGTATCCCAATAATTCTTCAGTAAGAGATCCTAAAGAAAATGATGTCTATAAAATGTCTCAGAGAAAATACAAAACAAAATAATAATATTAAGGAAACTGAGTGAGATACAGAATACATGTAGACAATTCAATGGAGTCAGGAAAACAATTCATAATCTAAATAAGAAATTCAACAAAGAGATAGGTATTTTAAAAACAAAAAGAAACATTGGTAGTAAAAAATTCAATCAATGAAATAAAAAATTCAATGGAGTGTTTCAACCATAGACTAGATTAAGCAGAAGAAAGAATTTGTGAATTTAAGACAAATCTTTTGAAATAACCCAGTCAGATGAAAGAAAGAAACAGAATTTTAAAAAGAAGAAAACCTACATCATTTATGGAACATGATTGAATTTGTAAAACGAGAAGATATGAGGAAAGGCATAGAAAACCTATTTAATAAAATAGTAGCTTAAAACTTCCCATGTCTTGGGAGATAGAAGTGCATTCAGATCCAGGAAGCTAAAAGATTTCCAAGTAGATTCAACCCCCAAAGGTACTCTCTGAGCCACATTATGGTCAAACTGTCAAAAGTCAAAGACAACCAGAGAATTCTAAACGCAGCAAGGCAAGTGTCAAGTCACATATAAGAGAATCCTCATCAATAATAGCCGATTTCTCAGCAGAAACCTTACAGGCCAGGAGTGAATGGAATGATATATTTAAAGTGCTAACAGATAAAAAAACCTGTCAGTCAAGAATACTATAACCAGCAAAGCTAATTTTCAGAAAAACAAATGATACGGGGGTTGACCAACTAGACACAGGCAGGAAAAACTTCTTCCAACAACAGAAACTAAAATATCAAGTAAATCACTACACTTTGAACAGATCTCTTGAGGAAAACACTGAAAGGCAGTAGAGAGACACCACAGAAACCAAAGTTAAAGGGGGAGGAAGCTGGGAAGCCTGTACAGAGTGATGGAGTGCAAAGACTGGCTCTCAGTCTTAAACAGGTCATAAGGGGTGAGTGAAGAAACTCCAGGGCACAACACTCCTGCCATGGACCTCTGGAATCCTGAATATCACAAATCCTACACCCCCCCCATACACATTTGAATTGGCAGGGGGAACTGCCCAGAGAGTAGGCACGAGCAGAGCTTGAACTCCCACAGAGCCCAGAAGATTAAACATGTGAGGCAGGTGCAGTAAAACACAATCATAGGAACCCATCCCCCGAGGCTCTCCATCTTGCTTTGAGTGACTCTAGTCTCTGCTAACTTCCTGGAAGGGATGCCTTACCCACAGGACTGCGGAAAATCTGATCTGCATTCCCCCTCATCTGTCAGCTCCTCCAAAGGCCCTTGCCTGGCTGCTCCTGCAAGAGGATATGCACAGCACAGCCTCCACTGACCTGTCTAATTAATTTGCCAACAGCCTGGGAGCAGTTTAACTCCTCCAGCATAGGCAGTGCTTAACCCCAATGAGCCAAAGAACAAAGATGCAGACCTGTTCCCAATCTCACAGGAGCTGAGCACACTGCCCAAGGGAATTGAACTGAGATCTGTTGTTTGAAATAGATCCGGAGAGCAACCCTCATCTCAGAACATGAGGAAGAGTGAGGCATGGGTTCATATACCAGTGCAGAAGCTAGGCATCCATATCTTTGCAAGTCTGGTCCAGAAAGAGTACAGCCTGTTGCCAACCGCAGCTTCTGCCTCAGGGAGCCTCATGGCCCACAACACTAGAAACAGCCCAGTGATCTGGGAAAACTAGCTGGTTAGACCTGCTCCCAGGGCAGACACTGGAGGTAGACTCAGTGTGGGAGCACAAGCTGAGCAGTTCCCAGCTTGAGAGAAAGAAAGTTGGGCCACAATTGCCACACTAGCTGCACACCTGCAGCACCACCACTCTGCACAGATAATCCTCTACTCTTGACCCACTACATCACCAGACTATTGGCAGACATACCCCACAACATGCTCTGACTCTGCCAAGCACAAAGGACCAGCAGGTCCTTGGGTATTGTGGGTCTCCTGGCGACCTGAACATTGGCTTGGGCCAGCCCTAAGAGAAAGGAGAGTGCAGTCTTCAAGGGCACCTCTTGGGGCTAAGAAAATGTGGGTTCAACACCAGTGATTACAAGGATGTCCCACAAAGCCCATTCAGGAACAGATTGGTGAGGGAGTTATCTCTTGCCCCCCCATCACCCCTTCCCAGGGAATTGTTGCAAACACAATAAAATACAAAAGAGGTGTGCAACTTAGTAAGAGCTTACCTGTTGGCTCTTACTCTTAATCACTGTCCACTGTATTGCAGTCTGAATGACACCACCAAACAGAAATAAATTCCTTCAGCACTTATCACATGTGAAACCCAGTACAGGGAACTAACCACAATTAAGGAAACTATACAGAAACTTGGTTCTTTCAAAGCACCCAGAAACAAAGCCAAGTGACTATATATAGTATACACCACAGTCAAACGCTCAAAGGATAAAATAAAATGAAAACAAAAAGCCTCATCCAAATGGCAGCAACTTCAAAAAGATAAGGAAACACCAGTCCTCTGAGATGAATAGGAATTAGCAGAAGAACTCCAGCAATTCAAAGAGACAGTGTTTCCTTACCTCCCAAGGATCACACTAGTTCCCAAAAAATGGATCTTAAGCAGATTGAAATATATGAAATGACAGGCATAGAATTCAGAATCTAGGTCACAAGAAAGTTCGATGAGATTCAACAAAAAGTTGAAATGGAATTCAATGAAGCCAGTAAAGCAATCCAAAAGCTGAAAGATGGCATAGTCATTTTAGGAAAAAAGCAAACTGAACTTCTGGAATTAAAAAATTTACTACAGGAATTTCAAAATACAGTTAGAAGTCAGAGCAGCAGACTAGACCAAGCTGCAGAAGAATTTCAGAGCTCGAAGATTGGTCCTTGCAGTCAACCCAGTAGACAAAAATATTGAAAAAAAAGTTTTTAATGAGCAAAACTTTAGAGAAATATGGGATTATGTAAAGATACCAAACCTATGTCCATTGGCATTCCTGAGAAAGAAGAAGAGAGAGTAAGCAATTTAGAAAAATACTTGAGAATATAGTCCACAAAAGTTGCCCCACTATCACTAGAGAGATTAAGAAGAAAATACAAGGAATTCAGGGAATCCCTGTACTATACAAGATGGCCATTCCCAAGAAACAAAGTCATCAGACTTTCCAACTTCAATGTGAAAGAAAAAAACCTTAAAGGCAACTAAAGAAAACAGTCATATTACTAATAAAGGACAAAGGGAACTCCATCGGGCTAATAGCAGTCTTAGCGAAATATTACAAGACAGAAAAGATGGGGGCCTATTTTCAGCATCTTTAAATAAAAGAAATTCCAATAAAGAATTTTCATATTATCCCAAATTAAGCTTCATAAGTTAAAGAGTAATAAATCTTTTCCATACAAGCAAACAATAAGAGAATTTATTACCACAAGATCAGCCTTATGAGAGATTCATAAGAGAGTTCTAACCATGGAAACAAAAGAACAATACCTACTACCACAAAAACATACTTGAATACACAGCTCATAGACCATATAAAAGCAACTACATATTCAAGATTACAAAGCAACCAGAAAACAATATCATGACAGGATCAAAACCTTACATATCAATATTAACCTTGAGGGTAAATGGTCTAAACATTCCAATTAAAAGGCACAGAGTGGCAAATTGCATTAATAAATGAGACCCAATCCTCTGCTGTCTTCAAGAGACCTATCTCACATGTTACAGCACCCATATCCTCAAAGTAAGGGGAGATTTTACTTTGAGGGTATGGGTGCTGTAACATGTGAAAACAAAAAAACAAAAAAGAGAAGACATTGCTATTCTTATATTGGAAAAAAAAAACAAAAACATACTTTAAACCAACAACAGTAAAAATGGATAAAGAAGGGAAATTGCATAAGGATAAAGTGTTCAATTCTACAAGAAGACTTAAGTATCTCACATGTATATGCACCCAACAATGGAGCACTCAGATTAATAAAACAAGTGCCTAGATCTATGAAAAGGTTTAGACAGCCACACAATATTAGTGGGGGACTTCAATATCCATCTGACAGCATAAGATAGATTGTTGTAGCAGAAAAGTTAAACTAAATATCTACACAACAATCCATCCAACAACCATAGAATATACATTCTTTTCATCTACTCATGGAACAATCTCTAAGATTGACCACATGCTCAGCCATAAAGCAAGTCTCAATAAATTCAAAAAAGTCGAAATTATACCAAGCATACACTCAGACCACAGTAGAATAATAACAAAAATCAATACTAAGATGATCTGTAAAATCCACACAATTACATGGAAATTAAACAACTTGCTCCTGGATGACTTTTGGGTAAACAATGAAATTAAGGCAGAAATTTGAAAAATGTTTGAAATAAATGAAAACAGAGATACAATATTCTAACATCTCTGAGATACAGTAAAAAAAAAAAAGTTAAGAGGAAAGTTTACAGTACTAATCACCTAAATCAAAAGTTAAAAAGATATCAAATTAACAATCTAACATCACACCTAGGGGAACTAGAACAAGAAAAACTAACCCCAAACATAATAGAAGAAAAGAAATACCTAAAATCAGAGCAGAAATGAAAAAAACTGAGACCGAAAAATTCATACAAATGGCCAACGAAACCTAAAGTTGGTTCTTTTAAAGGATAAAATAGGTTAATATGTCACTAACTGGATGAACAAACAAAGAGAGAAGATCCAAATAAGCACTATCAGAAATTACAAGGGTGATGTTGCAGCTGACCTCACAGAAATACAAAATATCCTCAGAGACTATTATGAATACCTCTGTGTATACAAACTAGAAAATCTAGAGGAAATGAATAATTTCCTGGAAACACACAACCTGCCAAGATTGAAAAAGGAAGAAATTGGAATCATGAATAAATTGTTAATTAGCTCCAAAATTGAATCAGTCATAAAAAACATTCCAACCGGCCAGGAATGGTGGCTCATGCCTGTAATCCCAGCATTCAGGAGGCTGAGACAGGTGGATCACGAGGTCAGGAGTTCGAGACCAGCCTGGCCAGTATGTTGAAACTCTATATCTACTAAAAATACCAAAAATTAGCC
This sequence comes from Trachypithecus francoisi, assembly GCF_009764315.1. NCBI lineage: Eukaryota > Metazoa > Chordata > Mammalia > Primates > Cercopithecidae > Trachypithecus > Trachypithecus francoisi. The sequence goes on along the minus strand of NW_022681456.1, from coordinate 102,347,210 downwards.
AGCCATGGTGGTGCATGCCTATAATCCCAACTATTCAGGAGGCTGAGGCGGGAGAATCACTTGAACACAGGAGGTGGAGATTGCAATGAGCCAAGATCACGCCACTGCACTCCATTCTGGGGGACAAAGTGAGACTCCATCTGAATCAGTCAATCAATCAATCAATCAATCAATAAAACACCAACCAAAAAATACCTGGATCAGATGGATTCACAGCCCAATTCTGCCATATCTGCAAAGAGAAGCTGGTACCAATCCTACTGAAACCTAAAATACCTAACTCATTCTATGAAGCCAGCATCACTCTGATACCAAAATCTGGCAAAGATACAAAAAAGAAAATTACAAGCCAGTATCTCTGATGAATACGGACATGAAAATTTCTTTAATAAAATACTAGCAAGCTAAATCCAGCAGCACATCAAAATGTTAATTCATCACAATCAAGTAAGTTTTATTCCTGGGATGCAAAGTTGGCTCAACATATGCAAATCAATATGTGACTCACCAAATAAACAGAATTAAAAACAAAAACTATATCATCATCTCAATAGATACAGAAAAGCTTTAGATAAAAGCCAACATACTTTAATAATAAAAATTCTCACCAAATTTAGCATACAAAGAAAATACCCAAAATAATTAGAGCCATCTATGACAAACTACAACCAACATTATACTGAATGGGCAAAAACTGAAAGCATTCCCCTTGAGAACTGGACCAAGACAAGGATGCCCACTCTCAAAATTCCTATTTAAGGTAGTACTGGAAGTTCTAGCAAGAGAGATTAGGCAAGAGAAAGAAATAAAACTCATTCAAATAGAAAACGAGAAGTCAAACTATCTCTCTTCACTAATGTGATTCTATACATAGACAACCCTAAAGGCTCTGCTAAACGTCTCCCGGAACTGATAAATGACTACAGTAAAGTTTCAGGATACGAAATCAGTGTACAAAAATCAGTAGCATTTCTATATACCAATTGCGTTCAAGCTGAGATCCAAATAAAAAGTGCAATCCCATTTACAATAGCCTGAAAATACCTATAAATATGTCTAACTAATGAGTTAAAGGATCTCTACAAGAAGAACTATAAAATACTGCTAAAGGAAATCAGAAACGACACAACCAAATGGAAAAACATTCCATGCTCATGGATTGGAAGAATCAATGCCTCTTTTTATACTGCTATAAAGAACTGCCTGAGACTGGGTAATTTATAAAGGAAAGAGGTTTAATTGATTCACAGTTCAGTATGGCTGGGGAGGCCTCAGGAAACTTATAATCATAGTGGAAGGCAAAGGGAAAGCAAGGCACCTTCTTCACAAGGCAGCAGGAAGGAGAAGTGCTGACTGAAGGGGGAAGAATATCTTATAAAACTATCAGATCTCATGAGCATTTACTCACTATCATGAGAATAGCATGGGTGAGCCACCTCCATGACTCAATTACCTCCACCCAGTCTTTCCCTTACACATGGCAATTATGGAGATTATGAGGATTATAAGTCAAGATGAGATCTGGATGGGCACACAAAGCCTAACCATATCAATCAATATCATTAAAATGGTCATACTGCTCAAAGCAATCTACAGATTCAGCCCCATTCCTATCACTACCAATGTCATTTTTCACAGACTTAGAAAAAAATTATTCTAAAATTCATATGAACCAAAAAAGAGCTTATAGCCCAAAGAATCCTAAACAAAAAGAACAAAGTCAGAGCAACCCCATTAACCAACTTCAAACTATACCACAAGGCTACAGACACCAAAATAGCATGGTATTGGTACAAAACCAGACACACAGACGAATAAAACAGAATAGAGAACTTAGAAATAAAGCCATATACCTACAAAAATCTGATCTTTGACAAAGCTGACAAAAATAAGCAATGGGAAAAAGATTCCCTATTCAATAAATAGTGCTGTGATAACTGGTTATGCATGTATTGAAGAATGAAACTGAACCACTATGTATCACCATACATAAAAATCAACTCAAGATGAATTAAAGATTTAAATGTAAGACCTCAAACAATAGAAATTCTAGAGGGAAACCTAGGAAATACCCTTCTCAACATTGGTCTTGGCAAAGAATTTATGGCTAAGTCCTCAAAAGCAATTGCAACAAAAACAACAATTCACAAGTGGGACCTAATTAAACTAAAGAGTTTCTGCACAGTAAAAGAAACTATCAACAAATAGACAACCTACAGAATGGAATAAAATATTCACAAACTGTGCATCCAACAAATGTCTAATACACAGAACCTGTAAAAAACTTAAATAAATAAACTGGCAGAAAAAAATAACATCATTGAAATATGAGCAAAGGACACAGACGTATACTTTTCAAAAGAAGACATACAAGCAATCATCAACAAATGTATGAACAAATGTTCCACATCACTGATTATCAGAGAAATGCAAATCAAGACCACAGTGAGATCTCATCTCACACCAGTCGGAATAGCTATTCCGACTAATAGCTGACTAAACCGTCAAAAAATAACTGATGTTGGCCTGATTGCATTGAAAAGGGAATACTCATATACTGCTGGTGGGAATGTAAATTAGTTCAGCCAGTGTGGAAAGCAGTTTGAAGATTTCTCAAAGAACTGAAAATAGAACTACCTTTTGACTCAGCAATCCTATTACTCAGTATATACCCAAAGGAAAATAAATCATTCCACCAAAAAGGCACCCATATGTTTACCACAGTGCTATTGGTAATATCAAAGATATGGAATCAACTTAAGTGCTCATCAACAGTGGATTGGATAAAGAAAATGTGGGGCATATACACCATGGAATACTATACAGCCATAAAAAAGAATGAAATCATATACTTTCCGGAAACATGGATACAGCTGCAGGCCATTTTGTTAAGTGACTGTGCACAGAAACATTAAACTAAATACCACATGTTCCCACTTATAAGTGGGGGCTAATCATTGTGTACACATGGATATAAAGATGAGAACAACAGACACTGGGGACTACAAGATGTAAAGTGAAGTCCAACTTGAAGAAATCAAAACATGATACATGATATGAAAGGAAAAGTCTTCAGTGAAAGAGATAGCATAAATATAAAACAATCACAACTTCTGCAAATCAAGGACACACTTAGAGAAATGCAAAATTCACTGGAATGTCTCAGCAACAAAATCAAACAAACAGTCAAAAGAACTTCAGAGCTCAAAGACAAGGCTTTTGAATTAACACAATCCACCAAAGACAAGCAAAAATAATTTTAAAAAATGAACAAAGCCTTCAAAAAGTTTGGGACTATGTTAAGCATCCAAACCTAAGAATAATTGGTGTTCTTGAGGAGGAAGAGAAATTTAAAAGTTTGGAAACAATATTTGAGGGAATAATTGAAAATATTCCCAGTCTTGCTAGAGATCTAGACTTCCAAATACAAGAAGCTCAAAGAACACTTGGGAAATTCATCACAAAAGATTATAGCCTAGGCCCATAGTCATCAGGTTATCTAAAGCCAAGATGAAGAAAAGAATCTTAAGAGCTGTGAGGTAAAAGTGTCAGGTAACCTATAAAGCAAAGCTTAATCAGATTAATGAAGACTTCTCAGCAGAAACCCTACAAGCTAGAAGGAATTGGGATCCTATTTTTAGCTTCCTTAAACAAAACAATTATAAGCTAAGAATTTTGAATCCAACAAAACTAAGCTTAATACATGAAGAAAATATATGGTCTTTTCTAGAAAAACAAATACTGAGAGAATTTGCCACTGCCAAGTCAGCACTATAAGAACTGCTAAAAAGAGCCCCAAAACTTGAAACAAATCCTTAATATACACCAAAATGGAACATCCTTAAAGCATAAATCTCACAGGACCTACACAACAATAACACAATGAAAAAACCAAGTTATTCAGGCAACAAATGACATGATAAATAGAATAGTACCTCACATTTCAATACTAACATTGAATGTAAATGGCCTAAATGTTCCACTTAAAAGATACGGAATAGGCTGGGTGTGGTGGCTCACACCTGTAATCCCAGCACTTTGGCAGGCCGAGGCCAGAGGATCACGAGGTCAAGAGATGGAGACCATCCTGGCCAACATGGTGAAAAACAGTCTCTACTAAAAATACAAAAATTAGCTGGGCGGGGTGGTGCGTGCCTGTAGTCCCAGCTACTTGGGAGGCTGAGGCAGGAGAATTGTTTGAACCCAGGAGGCGGAGGTTGCAGTGAGCCAAAATCACGCCACTGCACTCCAGTCTGACCAGATACCAAGACTCCGTCCCTCTCTCCCTCTCTCTCTCTCTCTGTCTCTCTGTGTCTCTCTCTCTCACGCACACACACACACACACACACACACACACACACACAAAAGGTATGAAATAGCAAAATGATAAGAATTCACCAACCAAATTTCTACTGTCTTCAGGGGACTCACCTAACACATAAGGATTCCCATAAACTTAAGGTAAAGTGATGGAAAAAGATATTCCACATAAATGGACACCAAAAGTGAGCAAGTGTAGCTATTCTTATATCAGACAAAACAAATTTTAAAGCAACAGTGGTTTAAAAAGACATACAGGGACACTATATAATGATAAAAGGACGAGTCCAACAGGAAAATATCACAATCATATATATATATATATATATATATGCACCTAACACTGGAGTTCCCAAATTTATAAGGCAATTACTACTAGACCTAAGAAATGAGATAGAAACACAATAGTAGTGGGGGACTTCAATACACCACTGACAGCACTAGACAGGTCATAAAGGTAGAAAGTCAACAAAGAAACAATGGACTTAAACTGTACCCTACAACAAATGGACTTAACAGATATTTATAGAACATTTTACCCAACAACTGCAGAATATGCATTCTATTCATCAGCACATGGAACATTCTCCAAGATAGACTATATGACACACCATAAAACAAGTCTTAGTAAATTTAAGAAAATCAAAATTATATCAAGTACTCTCTCAGACCACAGTGGTATAAAATTGGAAATCAACACCAAAATGAACCCTCAAAACCATGCAAATACATGGAAATTAAATAACCTGCTCCTGAATGATCATTGGGTCAATAATAAAATCAAGATGGCAATTAAAAAATTATTTGAAAGGAACAATAATAGTTAAACAACCTATCACAACCTCTGGGATATAGCAAAATGGTGCTAAGTGGAAAGTTCATAGCATTAAATGTCTACATCAAAAAGTCTGAAAGAGTATGAATAGACAATCTAAGGTCATACCTCATGGAAGTGAAGAAACAAGAACAATCCAAACCCAAACCCAGCAGAAGAAAAGAAATAACGAAGATCAGAGCAGAACTAAATGAAATCGAAACAACAACAACAACAAAACAACAACAACACAAAAAATAAATGAAACAAAAAGCTCATTCATTGAAAAGATAAATAAAATTGATAGACTATTAGGGAGATTAGCCAAGAAAAGAAGACAGAAGATCCAAGTAAGCTCAATTAGAAATGAAATGGGACATATCACTACTGATTCCACAGAAATACAAAAGATTATTCAAGGCTGCTATGAACACCTTTATGTGCATAAACTGGAAAACCTAGAAGAGATGGATAAATTCCTGGAAAGATACAACCCTCTTAGATTAAACAATGAAGATATAGAAACTGAACAATAATAAGCGGCGAGATTGAAATTGCCAAAAACAACAAAAAATTCAGCACTTTGTGAAGTCAGTTGTGATGGACTCACAGCAGAATTATACCAGACAGTCAAAGAAGAATTGGTACCAATTCTGTTGACACTATTCCACAGGATAGAGAAAGAGGAAATCTTCCCTAAATCATACTCTAAAACCAAAACCAAGAAAGGACATAACAAAAAACAAAACTACAGATCAATATCACTGATGAATATAGATTCATAAATCCTCAACAGAATACTAGCTAACCAAATTCAACAGCATTCCACCATGATCAAGTGTGTTTAATACCAGGGATGTAGGAATGGTTTAACATATGCAAATCAATAAATGTGATACACCACATAAACAGCATTAAAAATTAAAATCACATGATCATATCAATAGTCACAGAAAAAGCATTTCACAAGATCCAGCATCCTTTTATGATTAAAACCCTCAGCAAAATCGGCATACAAGGGACATACCTTAAGGTAATAAAAGCCATCTATGACAAACCCACCCAACATTACACTGAATGGGGAAAAGCTGAAAGCATTCCCTCTGAGAACTGGAACAAAACAAGGATGCCCACTCCCACCACTTCTATTCAACATAGTACTGGAAGCCCTAGCCAGAGCAATCAGAAAAGAGAAAGAAATCAAGGGCATCCAAATCGGTAAAGAGGAAATTAAACTGTTGCTGTTTGCTGTCATATAATCATATACCTAGAAAAAGACTCATCCAAAAAGCTCCTTGAACTGGTAAATAAATTCAGCAAAGTTTCAGGATGCAAAATTAATGTACACAAATCAGTAGCTCTGCTATACACCAACAGCGACCAAGCTGAGAATCAAATCAATAACTTGACCCCTTTTACAATAGCTGCAAAAAATATAAAATAAAATAAAATACTTAGGAACATACCTAACCAAGGAGGTGAGTGAATAACCTCTACAAGGTAAACTACAAAACACTGCTGAAAGAAATAATAGACAACACAAACAAATGGAAGAACATCCTATGCTCATGGATGGGTAAAATAGGTATAAAATTACAGTTATATAAATTATAGTTAGATAGAGGAATAAGTTCTAGTATTCTGTAGCACCATAGGATGATTATAGTTAACAATAATTATTGTATATTTTCAAAGAGCTTAGAAGGGAGGATTATAAATGTTTCCAAAACAAGTAAATAATAAATGTTTTATGTAATAGATATGCTAATTATCCTGATTTGATCATTACATATTGTATACATGCATCAAAATATCACTCTGTACTCCATAAATATGCACAATTATTAACTATCAATTTAAAATAAGTGTTTAAAAATTTATCAAATTAGATAAGCCTGTCACTGAGTATACAAATTATATGCCTGATTTAGAATAGAATTCATTTTTAAACCTATTGTATAATACATATTTGCTATAACTATATGACTAAATGATTAAGCTAATTAAATAAGGAAGATTACTTCTTGGTTCTCATGATATTTTTGACCTTTGTATACACCCATTTCATGGTATATATTCAGTTGCTGATTAAGTTTAGAGTATATTTTCCATTTCTAAATTTAAAATGAGGAGAAAAAGAATTAATACATATTGGTCTAGATTATCTTCAATAAAACATGTCAGCATTAAACATGAATGTCTATAGTCTTTTTACCCTTACCCAAGAAGGTGAGGCTGAACAAGACAGGAAATGATGCTTACAGCATTTCATCAATAGTAATGAGAAAAGACTTTTAGGTTAAAAAAAAATCACTGAAACTATTTTACCAAAAAAAAATTAATTAAAGGTCTCACAGCATCTTCATCTGAGAATGTAGTGGAGAAGTATAACCCATATTGAGAATTTATTATGTATTTCAAGAAAATTTTCTGTGTAAGAAAAGGAAAAATGAATTAGGAAGAGAAAGCTTCAGCAACTTTAATACTATTCATATCAGTAAAGAAATACAATTTGTTGGAAAAAAATAATGTATACACATAAGGTAAAGCCTTTGCAAAGACTCCAAATTCACAAATTTCCTAGGAATCAGCTGTGTGGGGTCACTGGATCACAAGAGAAGTATGTGAGAACGCAAATGATGACTTGAAAGGAATTCCAAAATCCTTCGCATCAAAGACATATATAATGCGAAAGGAAAGATGGCCAGAAGTTGTGTTGGGTTGGGTAAAGCACTGTATTTATTAACACACATTGATATCATTATGTCATTTAGTCTCCACCCCAAGCCTGTGGGACAAACAGCACTTTGTGGCACATTTTCAGTGAGGGAAGAATTAGCAGTGACCTCCCACCCTCAGAAACTCTGCCTAATGCCATGGAGTGTTCTTGGCTTGCTTGGGGAAGGTAAAGACAAGGTAATCCAAGACTGCTCTTAGTCCACAAGCATTGCAGTTAGCAGTAATTACCTGGAAAATCAGCAGAGCGATAGAGTTTAAAGAAGCCTCCACAAATGATATAGTTTTTCCTAGAGAATTTCTCAAGCACTGGAAAAAGGTAGCTTATTATATGTAAACATTGCTAAGGGTGTTTTTGTGTGAGAGTGAAGAGTGACATATTTTGGCGGTAGGGGCAGGAAGGGAACATTTAGGGGACTGCAAGGCAAGACCCAAACAGAAATGAAATGATGAAAGAATGACCTGTGCTGGTGGCAGACACAGTTGATTGAGAGAAGTCTGGGAACATTTCAGCAAAGTCATGTAAATAGAACTCCCAAAAAAGTGTTTGGAAATAAAGAGCAAGGCGAGAGCCTCAGAGAAACATCCAGAAATTTCAGGAGGGAATTAGGTTAAACCTCAAAAATAGATGTGAGAAAAGTGGAAGTGCCGGAAGAATAAGATCAGCTCTAAAGAAAAAATAAAATCATTGCTCAGTGATGGTGATGACCCTCAAAGTTTAAGAGAGTCTTCTGTCAACAGCTGCTGACCAGATGTCCCAAAGCAAATGGCAAATGATAACATGTAACCCTCCCTCTCCAAGCGCTTCCCAGCCAAGGAACCCAGTCATGACTGTAATTCTCTGCAGAAGGCTCCCCAAACATCAAGTTTCATTGCCTCTGATCCCGCCAGGTTTTCATGGGGGAATTTGTTATTCATCCTCAGTGAAGAGTTTCCTCAAAGATCAACAAACTCTATCCTCACAAATGTGACTCAGCCTGGGAGTAGTGAAGGGAGCCAGGTCTCCCCAGACTACATGTTATCTGGGTTCCCAAGGGTGGCCTTGGATTTTCTCCCAGGTTGTGCCAGTGGGTGGCTTCCATGTAACCTCTAGAGAAGAATTGGCTCTCGGTGGAAGCAACTATTGTTGGCAATAGATTCCAGTGCATGTCTCATCACTGGGTCACAATAATGGTGGCCCTTGTTGGCATGGCCTCCCACTGGCAGTGGCAGCACATTTTCCTGACAGCACCATTCTCAGGTGATATAGTTTGGCTGTGTCCCTACCCAAATCTCGAATTATATCTCCCAGAACTCCCCTGTGTTGTGGGAGGGACCCAGGGGGAGGTAATTGAATCATGGGGGCCAGTCTTTCCACGCTATTCTCGTGATAGTGAATAAGTCTCATGAGATCTGATGGGTTTATCAAGGGTTTCTGCTTTTGCTTCTCCCTCATTTTCTCTTGCCACCATCATATAAGAAGTGCTTTTTGCCTCCTACCATGATTCTGGGGACTCCCCAGCCACATGGAACTGTAAGTTCAATTAAACCTCTTTTTCTTCCCAATCTCAGGGATCTCTTAATCAGCAGTGTGTAGACGGACACCAGGGCCCACATTATTTTTCTGAGTCTCTTGCTGACAGTTACGTAGAGACAGTTGAGCACCATCTTGGACTAGTGTCCACAGTCAATCTGTTGAGCATTTTTGTAGGAATTACTCTAAACCAATCTTTAACTGAACTTGCTTAACAGCATCTATCAATGCAATGAGGGACAAACCTAAGTAACACCACGTCCATCATTTCCCTCACTTAAGGCCGTTTAACCCTAGAGCCACTGATTCTGTCTTGGCTGTGGATGAGTGTGTGCTCTCATAAGGATGCTCCACTAGGAGTAGAGATCCTCACTCCCTTAACTCAGCATCCACACTTCTCCAAAGACTGTGAGCACATATGCAGGAGGCAGCCAGATAGGAATTTTAATCCAGCCTATAACCCTTATTAACTGTATTACTTCTTAGCAAACTAGCTTATTAAAAAATTTGGCTCATTCTCAGTCTCCACCCCTAACAAATGTTTTTACTCACAAAGTGTCTCTCAGGATTAAACAAAATGTTACCACTAATTTTACAACACTTAGTTTTAGTCTCTGGTTATATATTTCTTGTCCTAATAGAAAGACATGAACCCAAACAGACAAGAATTCACTGGTGTCTTAATCCACATGTTCCACAAGACTAGATATTTGCGGACAAAGGTGACACTGTGTGAGGGTCACCGGGAGAAGGCCTGTCTTCTTGGTGTTGGGTCACGGGCAGCTGCAACAAGCAGATGGCTGGGATGTGACAGAAACAGGCCTCAACTGAGGAGCCGGCAGTCTTGATCATTCCCACTTGGCCATATCATCTGGGAGCCGAGGAAGCCAGGTCTGAACCTTGACTTCATGTAGTTTTTAAATCCCAAGTGAAGCCACTTAGGAGAAGAGGCAGCCTTCAGAAATGAGACCAAGGAGTTCAGGTTACAAGGCCTGCAGGTGAGAGAAGAAGAGAACACCCCATTTTCACACGAGCATTCAGAGAGAATAATGACTGCAGTAGTGTCTCCTTTCTAATTTTTAACAGCACCAATCTCTTCAGAATCCATCCTTCTTATTAACGGAAGGGATCCTCAGTGAGCGCTGTCTTCGCTAAGGTAGCTAAGACATGCCTGAGCGTGTCTGGTGACTTGGAGGCCAGGCCTGCCAGAATTTGTATGAGGAACTATGGAGAAAAATCGTTCATCCATTCAAAACAATCGGTGTTTATTGGGCATCTCTGTACTAGATACTGTACAAAGCTGACACATACAGAGATGTGGACAGATAGTGTAGCACAAGAGAGGACTGGGCAGAGGAGCCTGGCCCAGTAGTGAAGACTTAGTTGAGAGATAAGAGGGCTGAGTTGGTCATGTGAATTGGGCTTCGTTATGAGTTCCCAGTGATGTCCCTGAAGGGACAGTGCCTTTCTTCCTGCACACTGCGCAAGTTATAGCAGCATTGATCTCCAAAGCACTTCCAGGATTATTGTGTTGGTGGCTGCCTGGTGGCAGAGAATTTCTCAGGAAAAGTCACAGTTGTGAGCCTCTGAAGAGCAGTGTCTGTGGATACAGTGAAGGGATTTGGAAATAGGAAAATTGTGCAGGCAGAGGCAGGAGAGAAAAACAGAAGGTACCAAGTGGTAGCTGACAGGACTTAACTGAACACACATGAGATACCAATAGGGATTCCCAGACATAAATGAGGGGGCTTTACTTCTGGAAAGGGTTAGAGAACTACAGTAAGAACTATCTGGCCGGGCGCGGTGGCTCAAGCCTGTAATCCCAGCACTTTGGGAGGCCGAGACGGGCGGATCACGAGGTCAGGAGATCGAGACCATCCTGGCTAACACAGTGAAACCCCGTCTCTACTAAAAAATACAAAAACTAGCCGGGCGAGGTGGCGGGCGTCTGTAGTCCCAGCTACTCGGGAGGCTGAGGCAGGAGAATGGCGTAAAAACCCGGGAGGCGGAGCTTGCAGTGAGCTGAGATCCGGCCACTGCACTCCAGTCCGGGCGACAGAGCGAGACTCCTCCTCAAAAAAAAAAAAAAGAACTATCTTCAGTTATTAGGATTCCCACAAGTGGTGCTGTTTTATGAGGGGCTTCATTATAGAACGTGAACTAACACCCACGCTCAGAGGACAGCTGGAGATGTTGATGACAATGACAGCAAGGGGAGAGTGGAGCATTTCCTCCTCTGACCCCATCAAAGATAATGCTTTTATGTCTGTGTATGGAGTGGGGAGGGGATGGAAACTTTGAGGTATGGATACCTTGTGTAGTTGGAGAAGCTGATGGAATTTGTTCCTCAGAGTCAGGGCAGAAGACCCTCATTGCTGTGAATGCAGAGGGATGCATCTCCCACTCATACCTGTGGAGTATACAGCCCTCCTTATCCTCCTTCATTCTGGGTTGGCCTATGAGTGCCCTGCGTGATACTCATTTTCACAGTCTTACCTTCATAAAAAGTAGCAGCTAACTGCATGACCTTGGGCAACTCACTTATACCAGTGCTACTCTCACGTAAGAATCACTTGGAGATCTCCTTAATCTGTTAATGCCAATCAAGAGTTCTGGGGAAAAGCCTATCCTTGCACATTTCTCTTAGGTACCCAGACAATGCCTTTGCTGTTGCTGCTGCTGGTGGTGGACCACACTTTGAATAGCAAGGACCTAATCTCTTTGAGCTCAGTTTCCTCAATGGTAAAACAAGGATAATAATGCTTAAGTTATTATGAGTCAAAATTAAATTGAATAAGATGATGCACTTATCAGAGTGCCTAGAAACAGTTCAGTGTTCTATAATAGCCTAAAATATGTTAATACCATGTTAGTTACATTTCATGGGAAAAACCACCAGGTTATATACCATTATCTTTTGATGTGACTTTATATGTATATTCTAGAACAAATATCCTATTGTAAATTTTCTATCTTACTTTTCCAAACATTGCAGTAATTCCTTTAAGTGGTTATTTTTGTTGTTTATACAGTCTCTTCCAGTGCAATGAAAAATTATTATTATCAGTAATAATAAGAATAATAGTGTTATTTACTTTTGACATAATAGGGTATATTCATTCTCCTTGTATTCAGACCCCTGGGCAAGCTGCAAAAGAAGTCAGGCCATTATTCTTCCCTGGTGGCCTTATCCCTATTCTGGTTTTGTTAGTATGCTAAAATGTTTATTTTGACTTACTTTCTAGAGTTACCTTTTAAGTGTGGAATAACTTAATTATGGATCCCTCAATACTAGTAACAAACTGCTATGAGATTTATGGGTTGTTTTCGACTGAAAGCAAAAACCATAATTGTGCATATTCTTCCAAATAAGATTATGAAAATCTTTTGACTTTTGTTTATCTTAAAATAGCTTAAAACTTTATTTGGTACCCATATTAAAGCTTTCCAAACTTGTTTTTCTGTTGAAATTTTATAAAGAAATAATTTTTTAAAGAACTTCAGCATGAAATATCTAAATTTATATTTAATAATTATTTTGACTTATTTTAAGGGATGTTTTTCTTTAATTTCACATCAAATTTTGTATATGAGGATAGGTGGAGTATCCGTGAGTAATAACTACTTTAAAAATATGTTTCTTTTAAATCTTTCTAGTATTAAGACAACTGGTGTCTATTTTTTCCCCAGGATCTATAAAGCCATGTTCAAGAGTCTTTGTAGGTATAGAAGAAACAAGAAAAGCCCCATATGACTCTTTCTCTAGCACTGCAAATCATGCAGATAGGTGAAAATAAGGTGATTATTTTTGTAGCCCACAGATTCTCATCTTCCCTGTGGTGGCTTAAGAATTGTTACCACTGTATGTTTCCTAAGAAGTTTTTCATACTCACCCTAGAATGATGATTGCTGTCATTCACTGAATTCTCATCAGATAGTTTTCAATGTTGGCTGTACATTAGGATTACCTAGGACCTTGACAAATTACTACTGTGTGGCCCTTATCCCAGATTGATCAAGTCAGAATCCCTGAGACTTGGGCATTGTATTTTTTTGTAAGCATCTCAGGTGATTCTGGTGAACAACAAGGTTTGAAAAACACCCTAATTAGTAGAATCACGCTATTCAAAATTACACATGTTAATTGCATGTTAGTAAGATGAGATTCATTTTATTATGTAATCTTGGTAACAGTTTTTCAAAATCGGCACATTTGGTCATACCTTAGCTTTAAGCTTAGAAAGATTAATTAGCCCAATCAAGGTCACAAAACCAGGACAAGTTGTAGATTCATGAATTGAATCCGTGTCTGTCTGATTCTCAAGTCCATGCTAGTTCCACTAGGCCATATTACAAGAAGACAAAAAAAGAAAAAAAGAATGAAAATGAAATTAAAAAAATGATAAAGCAGATATTACTGAATGGCGTTATAACAATAGTACACATTTCTTGCCTTCCAGAGAATTTTATTGCAACTTAGGCCCAGGGAGACCTAAAGTAATCAATGTTTAGGAAGAATGGAACATATGAGATATCCAGAGAAGATAACTTTAGGCATGGTAGTAATCATGAACGACATGTAAAAAAATCAAAAAAGAATGATAGGTAGGACCAGATGTGGCAGCTCATGTCTGTAATCCCAGTAATTTGGGAGGCGGCGGTAGGTGGATCACCTGAGGTCAGGAGTTTGAGACCAGTCTGGTCAACATGGCAAAACCCCCTCTCTACTAACAATATAAAAATTAGGCAGGCACAGTGGTGTGCACCTGTAATCCTAGCTACTTGGGAGGCTGAGGCAGGAGAATCGCTTGAATCTGGGAGGCGCAGGGTGCAGTGAGCCAAGATCGGGCCACTGCACTCCAGCCTGGGTGACAGAGCAAGACGTTGTCTCAAAACAAAACAAAACAAAACAAAACAAAAAAATGAAAAAAAGAGTGATAGGTAATAGCACTTGATGCTATAGCAAATATAGTCAAACCCATCTAAAGTGGCTTAATATCCCAAAGTTTCCCAAGAAGACATCAAGATAATGAATGGTTGGAGGCAAACCCTAGCCTAGTCTATGTGTAACACATGAAGACGGTATAGTCTACACTAGAGGTCAAAATATCAAGAAAGTGAAAATGAACCATATTTAGCATTATGTTGGGAAATCAACACCACCTACACACATGTATTTAAAATTTGACATTTCAAATACCTGACTCTGATGTTGTCCAATATTCAAAGAGCAAAGCTAGCTATTGCCTTTAGAAACAACACTTTTAAAGCTGATGCTTAGCTGACTTCACTGTGGTCTCATTTTTGACCATATTTAACCTCATTTGATAAGCCAAGGATTGATTGACTCTTCTAATGGTTACAAATGAAATACATGAGAGCTTGAAATAATGCCACTAGGATCATCTAAGCATGCTCTTGACACTAAATATGTCTTCACCCAGTTACCAGGAAACTGATTTAAGACTAAGATTACACCTAGATAAGCTCTAACAATTGAATTGCTATGAGAAGGACCCCACCAAGATCGTGAAGTCAAACATTCTTTTTCTCTCCAACATCAGTTTCCTGGTCAAAAAAAGAAAAAAAAAATCCACATTGACTAAAGCTGAATTAAGGTTAACATTTGTTGGACAACTATCAAGGACATAAATTTCTAAGATGAATCATAAGTGTAATAATAGAAAAAAAAGTGACTGGTCAGGTGCGGTGGCTCACGCCTATAATCCCAGCACTTTGGGTGGCCGAGGCGGTCAGATCACGGGGTCAGGAGTTCAAGAGCAGCCTGACCAACATAGTGAAACCCCGTCTCTACTAAAAATACAAAAATTAGCCAAGTGTGGTGGCATATACCTGTAGTCGCAGCTACTCAGGAGGCTGAGGCAGAAGAATCGCTTGAACCAGGGAGGTAGAGGTTGCAGTGAGCCGAGACCACACCATTGCCATTGCACTCCAGCCTGGGTGACAGAATGAGACTCTGTCTCAAACAAAAAAAAAAAATTTTGAAAATATGTGAACTCCTTATAGACAGGAACCATATGGGTCACATGAGATAAGCGATGAGAACTCCTGTATCATCAGATCAAGAGACTCAATATCTAATGATCGGGAATCCCAAAAAAGGACCAGAAAAATAGAAGACAGCAAATTATGTTTTAAAAATAGGAGAAAGCTTCCCAGGACAAAATAACATGAGATTCCAGCTAAATTAGTGGAAAATATCAACAGTCAAGCACATAACAACATGAATTATAGAATACCTGGGACAAAAAGAAGATCCTAAAGACCATCAGAGAAAGAAATGAGCTAGAAAGAAAGGAGAAAGTAGAAAGTAAGCATGGCGTATGGTCCAGCAAAACTGATAGATGAAAGATGGCAAGGCAAGGCACTAAGCATTGTCGGGAGAGTTTTAAACCTTAGTTAAATTGTTTTACCTTAAAATATTTGTTACTTCAACTATCAGTCAAATATGTGGATACAAGTGAAATCATTTTCAGATATGGAAGTCTGCAAATTACCTCCCATGCATTTTTTTCTCAAGAGACTTTTAGTGGACATACTTTACTAAAATGAAAGAATAATCCATGAAAAAGGAAAATATCGGAACCAGCAAAAGGGGAAATTCAGCAATAGAGGGAAAGAAATTTTTTATAAATGGTCCATAAATAATGCAAGTCACCTCAACTTAAGGACAGATTTACTTTAGAAACTGCTTGGTAGTGCAGTCAATCTGAGTTTAACTTGGGAATCACCACCATTTCATATCCCTCAACCACTTACTGAAAGATAAAATGTTGTGGTGGTTGTTCCAAGGCAGTCTTGTCAAAATAGGGTTCAGAACTGATGACCTTAGCATCACCTGGCATATTTATTAATAAAATAGATGATCCAATACTTGTGTACTACCTTACTTACTTGTGATACAAGATGCTCTGAAATCTTCTTGGATTTTTCCTGCCCCAATTTTAGAATCAGCCCCTTCTCTAAGTCATGCATATTTTAAAGAGGACATTTCAGGGCCTCTACCACTATAACAAATCAGCAGTGCATAGCTGGAGGTTTCAGAAGAGAGATCTATTATAAATTCAGGCACCTGTGTTTCTCCTAAATTAGAAATTACAGTCCTGGATGAATCACTAACATTTACTTCAAATCCACTTCCAGAGCCTATCCCAATGACATGCCTCTACTTGGAATGGTTACGTCATGGTGATGGGAGGCTTTTCCTGGGTCTGTGTTCCATCAGTTTTGAGGAGAGCATCCAAAATATTTCTGTCCTTCCACACCTCACCTGCATGGGCAGAGTGAGAATCTGATGTTGTGGGCATGTGTGCACTCCTGCCATGCACGCCTGCTCCTGCAGAGACCCCACCTCATTTGTACGGGTGAATGAAACCCAGGGCACTTTGTGTCTATTATTTCACTATCACGGGGATCGGCATTGTGACTTAAAAACCTTGGCACTCTCAAGTGTGAATAGATTCATGTAACATTAGTCAGTCTCCTTTTTGTTTATAAACCGTGATAGTATCTATTTCAATCTCTTCCACTTGCATACTGCCACGGCTTATTCAACTGATATGTATTAGTCAGGTCGGTACTAAATGAATTAACATTGTAGTAACTTTAGGACATTCACTGGGGTGTGATTTATTTTACATAAACAAACTTGCCTATAAGCATCACAAAGTCAAAAGTATGTTTTTAAAACTAAAATTTGCTAATTAGATGCTCTCTTCTCTGTATGTAATTTCTTCTGAGTAAATATGCATTCATTGTATATGAAAATATATGGGGTTGAAAATATTCTCAGGTCACCTTTTTGTTGGTTTTATTAGCACTTTATTTCATAGAGAAAAGAGATTTATACATAGTTGCTTGTGTCTCAAATTTGGAGTGTCAAGTAACTTATTTATATTTTTAGACCATTTTTGCTGTGCCCTCAGTCTTCACTGTTGATGGCTATATTTGATAAATAACATCAAGAAGACCCATTCCTACTCTGCTGTCTTGGAGTGTGTATGCAAAGGTAATTCCACAAGCTAGTAAGACTGGTAGATGTTCTTATATGGCTCAGTAGAGGTTCTCATTTCTTTTTTTTTTTTTTTTTTTTTTTTGAGACGGAGTCTTGCTCTGTCGCCCGGTCTGGAGTGCAGTGGCCGGATCTCAGCTCACTGCAAGCTCCGCCTCCCGGGTTTATGCCATTCTCCTGCCTCAGCATCCCGAGTAGCTGGGACTACAGGCGCCCGCCACCTCGCCCGGCTAGTTTTTTGTATTTTTAGTAGAGACGGGGTTTCACCGTGTTAGCCAGGGTGGTCTCGATCTCCTGACCTCGTGATCCGCCCGTCTCGGCCTCCCAAAGTGCTGGGATTACAGGCTTGAGCCACCGCGCCCGGCCCTTATTTCTTAAAAAAATAATTTTTAGAATACTGTGGTTACCATGTTTTGATATTTAGCATATGATGTAAAGAGCTTTAACAGACTAACTTCCAGCATTCGGCTTGACATAAAATCACAGTAGTTCAAAGAACCTTCAAATCATGCTGTTGAACTATGCTGTAATAAAAAAAAAAGTGTCACAGTTGAGACCTGAGATTTTTCTGTGAGGGACCGTGTTTTCCTGACCACACTAGTTTCAGCAGAGTGGGGCTATTATTAACCAATCAACATAATTCTGATTCAGCTCCCACCATTAGAAGAGGGGAAGCCTAGGCCAGGAGTAGGAACGGTGGCCCATACTTGTAATCCTAGCACCTTGGGAGGCTGAGGCAGGAGGTTCACTTGAGCCCCAGGAGTTTAAGGCGGGCCTGGGCAACATGGTAAGACCATGTTTCTACCAATATAAAAAACAAAATATTAGAAGTTATCCAGGTGTGGTGGCACGTGCCTGAAGTCCTAGCTGCTCAGGTGACTGAGGTGGAAGGATCATTTGAGGCCAGGAGTTCCAGGCTGCAGTGAGCTATGATGGTACCCCTCACTCCAGTCTGGATGACAGAACAAGACCCCATTTCTTATTTTTCCTTTTTTTTTTTTTGAGATGGAGTCTCACTCTGTCACCCAGGTTGGAGTGCAGTGGTGCGATCTCGGCTCACCACAAGCTCCGCCTCCCAGGTTCACGCCATTCTCCTGCCTCAGCCTCCCAAGTAGCTGGGACTACAGGCGCCCGCCACCACGCCTGGCTAATTTTTTTTTTTGTATTTTGCTAGAGACAGGATTTCACCCTGTTAGCCAGGATGGAGACCCCATTTATTAAAAAAAAAAATAGGGAAACTTAGCCCAACTCTAATTCTTCCTCATGGGTCCCAGAATGCCCTAAGCTTGTCATCCTAATATTATTCTCCCAATCACCAGTCGATAGTCTTCTCTTTTCCACTCTTGAAATGAATGTCTTAGATTTCTGCTTTCACAAACCTGCATTGCTTCTCCCCTGGGAAAGCCTTCTTCTATTCTGGCCTGGGTTGTTGGGATACCCAGACCTTGCTCCCCCGATGCCCCTACCCCTCCATTCTCACTGTTGTTTTGTCAAGATTCTCTTTGACTGCTAATACTGGCTCTATGATGTAGAGCCCAATCTGGACATTGTCTTTATAGGTCTTATTTTGGGATATATTCATCAATTTGTTCAACAAATATTTATTGAGAAACCACTATGAGCAAGCTATTGTTCTAGGGGTCTAGATCTTCAGTATAGAAAAGAAAAGCATGGATATTACATTCTTGTAGGAAGCAAGCAATAAGTAAATAAATACACAGTTATGATTTAGGTAATAATAAATATTTTCAATAAAATTAGAGCAATACAGACTATCTGGTGTGGGAGAGTAAAAGTGAGAAATTATTTTGGATAAGGTGAATCAGGAAAGGCCTCTTTAAGGAGGTAACATTTAAGCAGAAACTTGAATGAACTGAGGGAGGAAGCCAGGTGCATATCTAGGGCAGAGTCTGCTAGACAGAAGGGAAAGCCAGTGCAGAGGCCCAGAGGCTGTGGTAGGTTTGGTTTGCTTGAGAAACAGCAAGAAGGTCACAGTGGCTGGAGCAGAAAGGGAGAGAGAGAGCAGGAGGAGATGGAGTGGGTGGAGGGACTTTGTGTAGACTTTTGTTCCCTTGGCAGAGTTTCAGCCTTATTTGGAGAACAGTGGAAATCTGCCAGAGGATTCTGAAGAGTAGAATAATGTGGTCTTGGTAGAGGCAGTTGTGGCTTGAAGCCTTCTGTGACTTCTTATGTATAACCATCCATTCTACCACTATTGCTTCCAGTGTGATCCAATAATTCTTTTAGTGAAGGGAGGATGAAAAATCCTTTAAACTTATTTTGTTACAATAGCACATAAAGAGCATCCCCTTACACTCCAATGTTTTACAGCAATTTTTACATACAGTCTTATCTGTTATAGGCCCTCTCCCTAAGTCCTTGGGTCAGAGGTTGTGAGGCTTTGGAAAAAAAGAGTACCAGATATTCTTCTGTTCTCAAAATTCTTCTTTTAATCTCACCAGTTGTTTATTGTCCCTGGAATAATGTTTCCCAGTGAGGCCCCTTCTGTCCCCAAGGTCAGGGTTCTCCTCACCCATGCTGTTCCCTGGCATCCTTTCCAAAAAATTCTGGGGCAGGCCTATCCTTCTTGTCTTCCAGATAGAGGAGATTATGCCAAGACTCTGGCATCCTTTCATAATACATGTTCGGTGTGAACCCTATCTGCTGTGGCCTTGGAAAAGTCTTGGTCTCTGGATTGATGAGTCTTAATATCAGTTTATTATGGCACCTAGGAAGTCTCCTGTATCCTCTACATGACTCCCTCCAACTTTTCAAAAGACAATATCCTGAAATGTCTTGGACAATAAACCAAATTGTCACATTGTCTTTCTCTGGAGATTTTACCTTCAGTTTCTTACCTTCAAGTCTTCAAAGAAGATGAAGATTTGGGGGAAATATGATATTTTACATTTTATTAAGCTTTTATTTAATATCTGTTTTTCACCCTATCATTGTTCATTAAGAAAGTATTTATTAAAGTGACTCTGTACTGAGGAATCTGCTGAGGAGTGAGGTGCAAATGTAAGCTGAGAAGTCAGGGATGAGAAAGTATCTGATAAGCACATGGATCCATCCAGGTTAATTGCACCACTAAGGATCTGTGCCCATCTGTAGTTTTTGCTGTTCTTGTATTGCTTTTGCAAAGAAAAATCTGTCGTTAATGACTTAGGCAATAAAACCTTCCACCACTCTGTAGAAATACAAAGAATAAAGTGGTTCTCATATTTGATCAGCAGCATCTTTAGGTATGATTGATCCATTAGCCTGAAGAGTTAAGATAGAAAGTGGTGCTTTTGCTTTTTACAAGGAGACCAAGATACCACTCCATTAAGGTGCTCAAATGTTTTCTATTTTTCCAGAGAAAGGTTTTCGGCTAAACAGATCCCTGACTTAGCTCTACTCTCCAAGAGTTTTAAATTTTTTAACTTTCTACTTGTTCTTCCTTAAGGGTATTTATTGTTTTATACAAATGTTTGATATGTATGTTCCATTATCAATAGCCTTTTCCTTGTTCAAGGAGTTAGTTCCTTCTCCAGTTTTTATATCATTTCAAAGTTTCCCTCTTTTTCTTTGTTTATAAAGTAAAGAATATCCAAGTAAACCTTATTTTCTTCTCCATAATGCTATCCTCTGCTATCGTGCATACTGCATTCTGCTTCCGCATAAACAAAATATAATAATATGTCCCTGCCTTCCCTCCTCATTAAATAAGTGGATATTGTGACCAAGGATACTAGTTATAATTTAATTTGAAAAATATTAATTTTTCAAACTTACTTGAAATGACACAACCAATAATCCTGCATTTTCTTTAATGATCAGGCCTTGGCATTAGAGAGAACGAGACCCTCCAGAGGGAAGACTTGCCTGGCCCTGCGTGGAGCCACTCTGGCAGTGTAGGGAAGATGCCCCCTACAGGCAGTTCATTGCTGCTGCCTTCATCAGACAACACGTGGACGGCAAGATCTTAAAAACACGTTTTTACATTTTTGAACCAATTTCATTCTGGAAAACTCTTATTGCTGCTTTTAAAAAAAAAAATTTTTTTAAATTGTCCTTATGACTGCTTTGAAGTTGCTCCTTTCTGGTCCTCTCTCCTCTGCTTTCATCATTTGCTCATGGTTTTAGGGACGTTTACATTTTGGATAATTATTTAATTCCGTTTTCACCTCAGGTTTCTGAGTGCTGCATTTTTACTCCATTGTTATGTTTCTTTTTGTTTTAACCTGTTGCCAGAGGTGCCACATGGGACTGGAACACACCTTCTGCCAGACACAATCCTGAATTCATTAACTTGCCATTTCCTTTGCTCTTGATGGGACCTGACAGACAAGCACTTCCATTAAAGGAATATGTAATTACCCAACACCAACATCTGCCAAGAAAAACAGAAGGAAACACAGAAAGGCAAAGAAGTGGGTGGGGGGACGCATGTGTTTAGAGATTGGAAGAGCTTTTAATGAAAGTTATTGTTTAGGAGTCTGGAATCATGATTCCTGCTGTTGCCAGAAGTGTCTCATCAGCGACCTAAGACCAAATATCTGAGCTAAGGGGAAAACCTTGAACTCCTCACTTCCGAGGCAACATGGATTAAAATCAGGACAGACTTCTGACAGGGAAATTAACATTGTGATCTCAGCGGGAGTCTCTGTAGGGTGGTAGCCCACTGGACTACAATATAATCTCTGGTAATTAAACACATTTGGCCTCTTTCGTGTGTGGGAGAAGTCACGGATGAGCAAATCGGAGGATTTGATTTTATGCTGGAAGGAGGGTGGTCTTGCTAAGTCAGGGTCAGATATCGGGCAAGAAGGCAGGGGCAGAGCCTGTAGTTTGGCTGACTGACATAACCCCTAGGTAATCAGAAAACTGAAATCATGCCTTGACATTCTCATCATCTCACAATCCCAGAATACGCTGGGAGAGGGGAATGAAGGTGCAGTTATCAGCCTGGGCTTATGTAGAGCAGAGGTCAGACTTGTTTCTCTCTACCCACTGTGTTTCTTCCCAGTGGCTCCTTCTCCCACAAAGCCAACAAACAAAATACAGATGATTTTTCTCTTTCTCCTTGTCTCTAACACTCTGAAAGAAAAAAAAAAAAAGACTTTCAGTGAGTGAGGGAAAGTACAGAAAGTAAGAGTGATATCTTTCTTTCATTCCCTTCTATAGAATAGATGATGTGACCTTGGCTACACCTTTCCAGATGACCCACAGCCAGCTGTGAGAATAAGAAGCAAGTTACATGAGTCACATCTTTTAGAAACATTGTGTGCCACAGCTAATTGTTGTCCTCTGTCATGAAGAACTATCCAGAGGCCTCAACTCAGGAAGATTTCCGTTTGGGCCAGGACTAACTACAATTCCTCTACTGTCTTTCCAGAACCCCTTGTCCTCCACACTCTTCTGCAGAGACCAGGAGAGCCAGTGAGGAGGGTCACTGGACTGCTGGAGACTCAAAGCTCAGAGGAAGAGAACCAATAGAAGGGCTCATCACAGAAATCTGAGCCTCTCTTTCTTCTCCCCTATGATTTAGGCTCCTATACACAATGGTGTTCTAAACCCGATAATGTTGAGGGCCTCTGCCCTGGATCTTAGACCTTGTTTCACAAGACCCTAACTCTCCATGCTGTACAACTGCAATTCCCTGGAATGTTAAGTGGTATCTCATGAGCAAGCGTTTCATAGTCAAGCAAGTCCTTCTTCACTGAAGGACTTTTCTAAACCTTTGGGATGCTAACATGCAGTGCAAAACTTTAAAAGTTCCTCAGGAGGTAGCATTTCCAGAATATATTTGACCATGAAATAGTATTATCATTTTAACCCCAAATCTCCCAGGACTAGAGCTATGAGAAACATGTATAAGAAAGCAATTATAAGAATTCCTGTCTGCTCTTCAAAAATACAATATTATGATTCAGAGGAAGTATAGTCCTAAAGTTATAGCCCCGTTGGATTTGGACAATTACAGTGAAGGTGAAATATTACAGCCAGATCTTCACAGTTTTAGTTCAAAGGATATACTCTGAATTCCCTGACTATATGTGGTCCCATAATTATATACTCTCTTGGCATGGCTGAATAGTATAGTTTGCTATCTATAGATACAGAGTATATACCTGAAGCATGCTAGTTGTTTAGTGTCGTGACTTGCATCAGAGCTCTGTCTTCAGTTTTTTTCTTTTCAGTGTTTTTATCAGTGGCTTTAATGAAGTAGTAGAATGCATGATTACTGGATATACTGAGGACCCAAAACCAGGGCAGATAAAAATTTTGTTGGATGACTGATATGGTTTGGCTGTGTCCCCACCCAAATCTTGCCTTGAACTATAATAAACCCCACTTGTCAAGGGCAGGGCCAGGTGGAGATAATTGAATCATGGGGTCAATTTCCTCCATACTGTTCTCATGGTAGTGAATAATTCTCACAAGATCTGATGGTTTTATAAATGGGAGTTCCCCTGCACAAGCTATCTCCTGCCTGCCGCCATGTAAAACATCTCTTTGCTCTTCCTTCATGTTCCGCCATGATCGTGAGGCCTCCCCAGTCATATGGAACTGAGTCCATTAAACGTCTTTCCTCTATAAATTACCCATTCTCAGGTAGGATTTTATTAGCAGGATGAGAATGGACTAACACAATGACAAAGTGTGGTCTCAACAGACAGAGGAGATGGATAGATCAAACCCAGTAAGCTAAAATATAATAAGGGGAAACTTAAAGTCCTTTCCTAAAGCCCTCAAACTATAAGTTGAAGATGAAGAAGATATGATCAACTAGTTCATGTGAAAAATATTGAGTGTCTTTAATTGACTACAAGTTCAATATGGGATAATGACGAAGGGCTTGAAGCCACATGAAGGTTAGAGAAAGTGTGTGAAATACACAGTTTGAGGTAAGTTGAAGGCCATTTGCGTAATGTTTACAAATCTTAAGAAGGAGCACAGACTTGAGTGAGGTTATGTCCACAAACACCCCATCCCCTGTGAGTGAGCAGGCGAGGATGTGCAAGAATGTGAATGGGCGTCACACTCTACACGCCCTGGTGCAATAAGTGCAGCATGACTCACTGGAATTGTAATTCAGAAATTGTTACATGTTTAAAAAATATTCATAACATTATCTTCCAAATTCTTATAATTCAAAGTAATTCTGGTTCATGGACAAGTCCCAACACTGTCCTTGGCTAACTATGCCTCTCTAACTGGTCCTTACCATTCTGTTTCTACGGGCAGGATGTTTACTAAATTCTCACAGCTGCACTTGTATGACTGTCACTTCTTCCTGACTTGCATTTGTGTGTGCGTGTGTGTGTTTGTGTGTACATTAAAGTTGGTGTTTCATTGGAATTATAGTTAGATTATACTCACAAGTGAAAGCGATCATTTTGTCTGCTCCTTCATCAGCATTACTCGTTGGAGAACTAAAATGCTAATAATGATAAAAATGAACATTCATAGAGTGCTTAGGATGTGCTAAGCATTGTTGTAATTGTTTAACATAGATTATGTCATTTAATTTTCACAAGAACAGTATGAAGTAGTTATTAGTACTCTCTCTTTTTTGCTGCTAAGTAACCTGAGATATGGAGGTTATCTTACCCTCAGTCACACATCTAGTAAATAGTAGAGTCAGGATTTGAGTTCAGGTATTTGTCTTGAGAGCCTGTGTTCTTATAACCAGTATGCTATACTTTTTCCCCATGTCCAGCTTCTTTCTTAGAAAATTCCCATGTACTTCTTCCTGATTGCACCTATTTATTTCTCATCTGATTCCTAAAAACACCAGATTTGTCTACTGGCTGAAATACGAAACCTTAATTTTGATTCTTTGAACTTAACTAAGGAACTCTATTATCTTAAACTACACTGGTTAACTATAGAACTATAGGCACTCCTAGTCAATATTGCTTGCATACACAATCTAGCCAGGAAGATGATTTTTCATATCTGATCCCTTACTGAAGTGTTAACATCTGCTTAAAACAGGCTGATTATTCCAACTAAAAGTGCTTAAGAAATCATCAAAATGTATCTTCCCTAAGGACATTCTCTTTGACTGATTTAGATCCATTTACACCATACCATCTTTGATATCCAAACACCTTTCTGATTCTTATTAATGATAAAATATACATAGATAATTCATTTTATTATACCTGTTTTGTTTATATTATTTTTAATAGATTGTGAATTCCTGATGACAAAGTTTCTGGAATTTATGAATTTAAAGCAACACAGATTGAAGATATTGAGATAACTTACAGACATTGAGATAACAGACATTGAGATAACTTACAGGAAATACCTGGCATATAGAAAGTACAAAAAAAAAAAGCTTTATTGCCAGAATTTTGCCTACTTGCAAGGGTATCTTACTTTCCCACTTGCTTACCTATTTTCAATAGAATTATATATACTATGTTAAAATTCTGGACAACATTTGGCTAAGTTGTGTGTATGTGTGCCCATACGCTTGAGTTTGTGTGTGTGCATGTGGGGGGTGAGGGAAGAAATAATTTTTACAGGGGAAATGGTATTTATTTTCGAGACTTCTTTAGGTCTTTTTTTCTTTTTCAAGGGATCATAAATATAATCTTTCACTAAGCTTTTTCATGAACCACAAATGTTCAACATTGTACTTAAATAACCTAGTAAATTATCTTGAGTTTCTCAAAAGACTCCCTGAAGTCACTATTTTTGGAGTAGTCTGCTTTCGTAGGCTTGTTAGGAGGACTATGTCTTAATATATAAAAGGGTTTATAACTGTGCCTGACATATAGTAAGATCTATATAAATGTAACACACACATGAGATGAGTGTGTTACATAGAACAATTATTATTTCTCTACAACAACTAATTATCCCTGGCATAGCATAACCATTTCCTATATATACAGGAATCTGTATGTAACTCCTTAATCCTGCCTTTTATTTCCGTGCAAATATCACAGTATTTTAATCTATCTGTCTATCTATCTATCTAATTCTTTATAAATGTCATGTTATCTGATAAGGCAAATTCTTACTCGTTTGCTTTAAAATTACTTTGATTTTTCTTCATTCTTGACTTCCTTATGAATTTTAGGACAGTGCATCTTCAAATGTATAAGATGATGTCAAATCATTTTCAATCATGGTTGTAAAAATGCATGCTTCCAAGAACAGTTTTAGAGAGTTCCCACTGATCCACATCCTCCCCTACTTGATTTTATGGAGAACTTTTAAAATTAAGTCTTATTGAGGCATAATTTATAAGCAATAAAATGTACCCACTTTAGAGTTGAGTAAGTTTGATAAAATCATACATCTTTTTTTTTAAATTTATTTTTTAACTTTTATTTTAAGGTTGGAGTACATGTACAGGTTTTTTATATAGGTAAACTGTGTCATGGGGGTTTATTGTACAGATGATTTCTACACCCAAATATTAAACCTAGTACTCATTAGTTATCTTTTCTGATCCTCTCCCACCTCCTGCCCTCCACCCTCTCATAGGCCCCAGTGTGTGTTGTTCCCCTCTATGTGTCCATGTGTTCTCATGATTTAGCTCCCACTCGTAAGTGAGAACATTGCAATGTCTGGTTTTCTGTTCTTGCATTAGTTTGCTGAGGATAATGGCCTCCTGCTCCATCCATGTCCCTGCAAAGGACATGATCTCATTCTTTTTATGACTGCATTGCATTCCATGGTATATATGTACCACATTTTCTTTATCCAGTCTATCACCAATGGGCATTTAGGTTGATTCCATGCCTTTGCTATTGTGAACAGTGCTGCCATGAACATTCACATTCATGTATCTTTATGGTAGAATGATTTATATTCCTTTGAGTAATGGGATTGCTGGGTCAAATGGTATTTCTGTTTTTAGGTCTTTGAGGAAGCACTACACTGTCTTCTACAATGGTTGAACTAATTTACACTCTCACTAACAGTGTGTAAGTATTCCTTTTCTTCCACAACCTCACCAGTGTCTGTTATTTTTTGAGTTTTTAATAATAGCCATTCTGACTGGTGTGAGATGGTATCTCACTCTGGTTTTGATTTGCATTTCTCTAATGATCAGTGATGTTGAGCTTTTTCTCATATGCTTATTGGCCACGTCTATGTTTTCTTTTGAAAAGTATCTGTTCATGTCATTTATCTACTTTTTAATGGGGTTGGTTTTTGCTTGATAATTTGTTTATTTATAGATGCTGGATATTAGACCTTTGTCAGATGTATAGTTTGCAAAAAGTTTTTCCCATTCTGTAGGTTGTCTGTTTACTGTGTTGATAGTTTCCTTTGTTGTGCAGAAGCTCTTCAGTTTAATTAGATCCCATCTGTCAAGTTTTGTTCTTGTTGCGATTACTTTTGACATCTTCATCATGAAATCTTTGCCCATTCCTGTGTCCAGAATGGTGTTTCCTAGGTTGTCTTCTGGGGATTTTATAGTTTTAGGTTTTATACTTAAGTCCTTAATACATCTTCCGTTAATTTTTGTATATAGTATAAGGAAGGGCTCAAGTTTCAATCTTCTGCATACAGCTGGCCTGTTCTCTCAGCACCATTTATTGAATAGGAAATCCTTTCCCCATTGCTTGTTTTTGTAAGGTTTGTTGACGATCAGGTAGTTGTAGTTGTGCGGTTTTAGTTCTGGGTTCTCTATTCTGTTCCATTCATCTCTATGTCTGTTTTTATACCAGTACCATGCTATATTAGTTACTGTAACCTTGTGGTATAGTTTGAAGTCAGATAGAATGATGCCTCCAACTTTGTTCATTTTGCTTAGGATTGCCTTGGCTCTTCAGGCTCTTTTTTGGTTCCATATAATATAAATTTTAAAATCGTTTTTCCTAGTCCTGTGAAGAATGTTAATGGTAGTTTAATAGGAATAGCACTGAATCTATAAATTGCTTTGGTCTCTATGGCCATTTTAACAGCATTGATTCTTCCTATCCAATATCATGAAATGTTTTTCATTTGTTTGTGTCATTTCTGATTTCTTTGAGCAGTGTTTTGTAGTTCTTTTTGTAGAGATCTTTCACCTCCATGGTTAACTGTATTCCTAGGTATTTTTATTCTTTTTGTGGCTATTGTGAATGAGATTGTGTGGCTCTTGGCTTGGCTGTTGTTGATGTATAGGAATGTTAGTAATTTTTGCACACTGATTGACAAAATCATACATCTTTGTAAAGAGTAATAAAATTAACTTACAAAAAACTTCCATCACTTTCAAAGGTTTTTTGTGCCCTTTTCCAGTAAATTGCCACCCCAACACTGGCTGCAGGCCACCACTGATCTCTCTATCACTATGTATTATGTTTATTTTTCCTAGAGTTTCATATAAATGGAAATCTAGAGTAAGCACTCTGTAGCCTCCTTTTACTCAGCATAATATTTTTTGGACCTTACATGCCTTGTGTGTTAATAGTTTGTTCATTCATATTGCTGAGTAGTATTCCATCGTATGAATATACCACAATTTGCATATCCATTTACTCGCTGGTAAATATATTTTTAGTTTTCCAGTTAGAGGCCATTATGAATAAAGCTACTGTGAATATTCATGCACAAATCTTTCTGCAGACATGTTTTCAGCCTACCCATGACATAGTATGCAGCTTAAAGCTTGGAAAGTGGTATTATTACATACCTGCAGAGAGAGAGAGAGAGGAAGGACACAGAACATGATGGAATTCCTTTTCTAAATGGTGAACCTCAAAACCCAACCAGATAACCTTGCAAATGTATCTTTAAACTATTAGCTTATTCGTCTAAGACGAAAATAGCTGATTTCAATTTCTTTAAAAAAAATAAAAGCCCTAAGTTTTAGTTTCATAAATACATGTTCCCATTCTGCTGAGCCAACTCTTAATGGTTCTACAGGAACTCTTACTCTATGCTGAAGAAGTACACCATTGTACTCCAGCTGACTCTGAGATGCTCCACCCCACTTCAGGGAATCTGTACCTTATCTCAGGACATTGCAACTTCATGGTTCAGTCCTGCTAGTTCTGTCCTTTGGTATCCACCTGCCCAAAGAAAGGACACATTCTTCTCTGCTCCTCAGACCAAGATAAGTAAGCCCTGGTCTTGATCCAAGCTGCCTTCAAAGACATGTCTGAGAACCTGTGCCTCGTGTCCCCTGTTAGTCCCTAGGGATTGCAAGGAACAGCTAACTCTGCAGGCTGAAATTGTCACTTGAATGGGTCAGTCCAAAGTCTTGATTTGGAATTGAGAAAGAAGAAATGAGGAAGCCCAGCCATTGGACACAAGCACCTGACTGAACTTCCTCAGTCAAAAAGCTAACATTTTGTTCTTTAGTTGTCTGATTTATAAGTCTTATTCCTCAATTGAGGCAGAATAATAATAAGTTCTGCTTCCACTCTTGCATCACTCACTTCTTTCTCCCACTTTCACCCAGCAGTCTGTTGGAAATGCAACTTTTATGACGATACTCTACCTGCTTAAAGCATTTCATTTGCTTTTTGAATCAATGTCTAATACCTTAGTATACCATACCTGCTTTCCTCTGCAACCTCATTTCTCATCACTTTCCCAATTATACTCTTTATTCCTCAGTCATAAAAGTTCTGATAGAGCCTAATCTCTTCTTAGTTCTCTATTTTTACACAATTACAGTAAGTTATGACTCTTGAGCCACAGAAAACCTTGCAAATCCTTTTTAAATTACTCAAGAAATAACCAGAATTATTGGTAGAGAAGAATGCACTTTTTATGCCAAATATTTGACAATTTGTCATTTGAATATGATATATATGAATAGCTATTTAAAACATTTTATTATAAGCAATAAATGTTTGTTGTAAAATTTCGAATGGTTCAGAATCATAAAAAATAAAACCCTTCAACTACCCTCCAAATTCTACTGCCTAAAAGAAAAATGTGGGAGCAAGATGGCCGAATAGGAACAGCTCCAGTCTCCAACTCCCAGCGCCAGCGACACAGAAGACCGGTGATTTCTGCATTTTCAACTGAGGTACTGGGGTCATCTCTCTAGGGAGTGCCGGAAAATCGGTGCTGGTCAGCTGCTGCAGCCTGACCAGCGAGAGCTGAAGCAGGGCGAGGCATCGCCTCTGCAAGCGCAAGAGGGAAGGGAATCCGTTTTCCTAGCCAGGGGAACTGAGACACACAACACCTGGAAAATCGGGTAACTCCCACCCCAATACTGCGCTTTCAGCAATCAGGCACACCAGGAGAATATATCCCACACCTGGCCGGGAGGGTCCCACGCCCACGGAGCCTCCCTCACTGCTAACTCAGCAGTCTGCGGCGATCTATCGGCAAGGCAGCAGCGAGGCTGGGGGAGGGGCGCCCGCCATTGCTGAGGCTTAAGTAGGTAAACAAAGCCGCTGGGAAGCTCAAACTGGGTGGAGCTCACAGCAGCTCAAGGAAGCCTGCCTGTCTCTGTAGACTCCACCTCTGGGGACAGCCCACAGCTGAAGTCCAATAGGGGAAACAGCGGGGCCGGTGCAGACGCGAACGACTCTGTCTGACAGCTTTGGAGAGAGCCGTGGATCTCCCAACGCGGAGGTTGAGATCCGAGAACGGACAGACTGCCTGCTCAGGTGAGTCCCTGACCCCTGAGTAGCCTAGCTGGGTGACATCCCCCACTAGGGGCAGTCTGACACCCCACACCTCACAGGGTGGAGTCACCCCTGAGAGGAAACTTCCAAAGGAAGAATCAGACAGGTACACTCGCTGTTCAGCAATATTCTATCTTCGGCAACCTCTGCTGCTGATACCCAGGCAAACAGGGTCTGGAGTGGACCTCAAGCAATCTCCAGCAGACCAACAGACAGTCCTTCTGACTGTCAGACGGAAAACTATCAAACAGGAAGGACACCTATACCAAAACCCCATCAGTACGTCACCATCATCAAAGACCAGAGACAGATAAAACCACAAAGATGGGGAAGAAGCAGGGCAGAAAAGCTGGAAATTCAAAAAATAAGAGCACATCTCCTCCTGCAAAGGAGCGCAGCCATCGCCAGCAATGGATCAAAGCTGGTCAGAGAATGACTTTGACGAGATGAGAGAAGAAGGCTTCAGTCCATCAAACTTCTCAGAGCTAAAGGAGGAATTACGTACCCAGCGCAAAGAAACTAAAAATCTTGAAAAAGAGTGGAAGAATTGACAGCTAGACTAATTAATGCAGAGAAGATCATAAACGAAATGACAGAGATGAAAACCATGACACGAGAAATACGTGACAAATGCACAAGCTTCAGTAACCGACTCGATCAACTGGAAGAAAGAGTATCAGCGATTGAGGATCAAATGAATGAAATGAAGCGAGAAGAGAAACCAAAAGAAAAAAGAAGAAAAAGAAATGAACAAAGCCTGCAAGAAGTATGGGATTATGTAAAAAGACCAAATCTACGTCTGATTGGGGTGCCTGAAAGTGAGGGGGAAAATGGAACCAAGTTGGAAAACACTCTTCAGGATATCATCCAGGAGAACTTCCCCAACCTAGTAGGGCAGGCCAACATTCAAATTCAGGAAATACAGAGAACGCCACAAAGATACTCCTCCAGAAGAGCAACTCCAAGACACATAATTGCCAGATTCACCAAAGTTGAAATGCAGGAAAAAATCTTAAGGGCAGCCAGAGAGAAAGGTCGGGTTACCCACAAAGGGAAGCCCATCAGACTAACAGCAGATCTCTCGGCAGAAACTCTACAAGCCAGAAGAGAGTGGGGGCCAATATTCAACGTTCTTAAAGAAAAGAATTTTCAACCCAGAATTTCATATCCAGCCAAACTAAGTTTCATCAGTGAAGGAGAAATAAAATCCTTTACAGATAAGCAAATGCTTAGAGATTTTGTCACCACCAGGCCTGCCTTACAAGAGACCCTGAAGGAAGCCCTAAACATGGAAAGGAACAACGGTACCAGCCATTGCAAAAACATGCCAAAATGTAAAGACCATCGAGGCTAGGAAGAAACTGCATCAACTAACGAGCAAAATAACCAGTTAATATCATAATGGCAGGATCAAGTTCACACATAACAATATTAACCTTAAATGTCAATGGACTAAATGCTCCAATTAAAAGACACAGACTGGCAAACTGGATAAAGAGTCAAGACCCATCAGTCTGCTGTATTCAGGAGACCCATCTCACATGCAGAGACATACATAGGCTCAAAATAAAGGGATGGAGGAAGATCTACCAAGCAAATGGAGAACAAAAAAAAGCAGGGGTTGCAATCCTAGTCTCTGATAAAACAGACTTTAAACCATCAAAGATCAAAAGAGACAAAGAAGGCCATTACATAATGGTAAAGGGATCAATTCAACAAGAAGAGCTAACTCTCCTAAATATATATGCACCCAATACAGGAGCACCCAGATTCATAAAGCAAGTCCTTAGAGACCTACAAAGAGACTTAGACTCCCATACATAATAATGGGAGACTTCAACACTCCACTGTCAACATTAGACAGATCAACGAGACAGAAAGTTAACAAGGAGATCCAGGAATTGAACTCATCTCTGCACCAAGCTGACCTAATAGACATCTGTAGAACTCTCCACCCCAAATCAACAGAATATACATTCTTCTCAGCACCACATCGCACTTATTCCGAAATTGACCACATAATTGGAAGTAAAGCACTCCTCAGCAAATGTACAAGAACAGAAATTATAACAAACTGTCTCTCAGACCACAGTGCAATCTAACTAGAACTCAGGACTAAGAAACTCAATCAAAACCGCTCAACTACATGGAAACTGAACAACCTGCTCCTGAATGACTACTGGGTACATAACGAAATGAAAGCAGAAATAAAGATGTTCTTTGAAACCAATGAGAACAAAGATACAACATACCAGAATCTCTGGGACACATTTAAAGCAGTGTGTAGAGGGAAATTTATAGCACTAAATGCCCACAAGAGAAAGCAGGAAAGATCTAAAATAGACACTCTAACATCACAATTAAAAGAACTAGAGAGGCAAGAGCAAACACATTCAAAAGCTAGCAGAAGGCAAGAAATAACTAAGATCAGAGCAGAACTGAAGGAGATAGAGACACAAAAACCTCCAAAAAATCAATGAATCCAGGAGTTGGTTTTTTGAAAAGATCAACAAAATTGACAGACCGCTAGCAAGACTAATAGAGAAGAAAAGAGAGAGGAATCAAATAGACGCAATAAAAAATGATAAAGGGGATATCACCACCGACCCCACAGAAATACAAACAACCATCAGAGAATACTATAAATGCCTCTATGCAAATCAACTAGAAAATCTAGAAGAAATGGATAATTCCTGGACACTTACACTCTCCCAAGACTAAACCAGGAAGAAGTTGAATCCCTGAATAGACCAATAGCAGGCTCTGAAATTGAGGCAACAATTAATAGCCTACCCACCAAAAAAGTCCAGGACCAGATGGATTCACAGCTGAATTCTACCAGAGGTACAAGGAGGAGCTGGTACCATTCCTTCTGAAACTATTCCAATCAATAGAAAAAGAGGGAATCCTCCCTAACTCATTTTATGAGGCCAACATCATCCTGATACCAAAGCCTGGCAGAGACACAACAAAAAAAGAGAATTTTAGACCAATATCCCTGATGAACATCGATGCAAAAATTCTCAACAAAATACTGGCAAACCGGATTCAGCAGCACATCAAAAAGCTTATCCACCATGATCAAGTGGGCTTCATCCCTGGGATGCAAGGCTGGTTCAACATTCGCAAATCAATAAACGTAATCCAGCATATAAACAGAACCAAAGACAAGAACCACATGATTATCTCAATAGATGCAGAAAAGGCTTTTGACAAAATTCAACAGCCCTTTATGCTAAAAATGCTCAATAAATTTGGTATTGATGGAACGTACCTCAAAATAATAAGAGCTATTTATGACAAACCCACAGCTAATATCATACTGAATGGGCAAAAACTGGAAAAATTCCCTTTGAAAACTGGCACAAGACAGGGATGCCTCTCTCACCACTCCTATTCAACATAGTGTTGGAAGTTCTGGCTAGGGCAATCAGGCAAGAGAAAGAAATCAAGGGTATCCAGTTAGGAAAAGAAGAAGTCAAATTGTCCCTGTTTGCAGATGACATGATTGTATATTTAGAAAACCCCATTGTCTCAGCCCAAAATCCCCTTAAGCTGATAAGCAACTTCAGCAAAGTCTCAGGATACAAAATTAATGTGCAAAAATCACAAGCATTCTTATACACCAGTAACAGACAAGCAGAGAGCCAAATCATGAATGAACTTCCATTCACAATTGCTTCAAAGAGAATAAAATACCTAGGAATCCAGCTTACAAGAGATGTAAAGGACCTCTTCAAGGAGAACTACAAACCACTGCTCAGTGAAATAAAAGAGGACACAAACAAATGGAAGAACATACCATGCTCATGGATAGGAAGAATCAATATCGTGAAAATGGCCATACTGCCCAAGGTGATTTATAGATTCAATGCCATCCCCATCAAGCTACCAATGACTTTCTTCACAGAATTGGAAAAAACGGCTTTAAAGTTCATATGGAACCAAAAAAGAGCCCGCATTGCCAAGACAATCCTAAGTCAAAAGGACAAAGCTGGAGGCGTCACGCTACCTGACTTCAAACTATACTACAAGGCTACAGTAACCAAAACAGCATGGTACTGGTACCACAACAGAGATATAGACCAATGGAACAGAACAGAGTCCTCAGAAATAATACCACACATCTACAGCCATCTGATCTTTGACAAACCTGAGAGAAACAAGAAATGGGGAAAGGATTCCCTATTTAATAAATGGTGCTGGGAAAATTGGCTAGCCATAAGTAGAAAGCTGAAACTGGATCCTTTCCTTACCCCTTATACGAAGATTAATTCAAGATGGATTAGAGACTTAAATGTTAGACCTAATACCATAAAAACCCTAGAAGAAAATCTAGGTAGTACCATTCAGGACATAGGCATGGGCAAGGACTTCATGTCTAAAACACCAAAAGCAACGGCAGCAAAAGCCAAAATTGACAAATGAGATCTAATTAAACTAAAGAGCTTTTGCACAGCAAAAGAAACTACCATCAGAGTGAACAGGCAACCTACAGAATGGGAGAAAATTTTTGCAATCTACTCATCTGACAAAGGGCTAATATCCAGAATCTACAAAGAACTCAAACAAATATACAAGAAAAAAAAAAACAACCCCATCAAAAAGTGGGGAAAGGATATGAACAGACATTTCTCAAAAGAAGACATCCATACAGCCAACAGACACATGAAAAAATGCTCATCATCACTCACCATCAGAGAAATGCAAATCAAAACCACAATGAGATACCATCTCACACCAGTTAGAATGGCAATCATTAAGAAGTCAGGAAACCACAGGTGTTGGAGAGGATGTGGAGAAATAGGAACACTTTTACACTGTTGGTAGGATTGTAAACTAGTTCAACCATTATGGAAAACAGTATTGCGATTCCTCAAGGATCTAGAACTAGATGTACCATATGACCCAGCCATCCCACTATTGGGTATATACCCAAAGGATTATAAATTACTCTACTACAAAGACACATGCACACGTATGTTTATTGCGGCACTATTCACAATAGCAAAGTCTTGGAATCAACCCAAATGTCCATCAGTGACAGAGTGGATGAAGAAAATGTGGCATATGTACACCATGGAATACTATGCAGCCATCAAAAAGGATGAGTTTGCGTCCTTTGTAGCGACATGGATGCAGCTAGAAACCATCATTCTTAGCAAACTATCACAAGAAGAGAAAACCAAACACCGCATGTTCTCACTCATAGGTGGGAACTGAACAATGAGATCACTTGGACTGGGGAAGGGGAACATCACACACGGGGGCCTATCATGGGGGGGGGGAGGGGGGAGGGATTGCATTGGGGAGTTATACATGATATAAATGATGAATTGATGGGTGCTGACGAGTTGATGGGTGCAGCACACCAACATGGCATAAGTATACATATGTAACAAACCTGCACGTTATGCACATGTACCCTAGAACTTAAAGTATAATAAAAAAATAAAATAAAAAAAAGAAAACACACACACACACACACAAAATGTATATCTTCAGATGTTTTCTATGCCTATATAAACATTTAGAATACATATACTATATTCAAACATTTTACTGAATGAAGCCATATTTTTATGCTGTTTTGCAACTTACAGGAGGGACAGATAGATAGATGTACATACATACACCCATTTTGTATGTATTCATCATGGGTATATGTGCATAGATTGTATATTAATTCGTAACATCTGCATATTTCATAGTGAGGACATGACATTATTTGTCATTAACCATACGGATGCTTAAATATTTGCTTATTTATTTGGGCTTTGGTTTTGGATCCAAGCTAAGATTCTACTGCTGTCAATCAGTGACTTCATTTAGTTTTTATTACAATGCCGAAAGTCGATTTGTAACATACACCTTAAATAGCAAAGCAGATGTATAACTTAATCAGGTAAGAAAACCCTCACTAGTATAAATTCCTTTATAAGAAAAGAGGCATTGAGTCAAAGTCTGGAAAGATCATGAAGGCATAGGGGAGAAAGATTCAAGGAAGGAATCTGGAGTCCCAAAGCTGAAGCTAAGTGTTCCCAAGTAACAGCTCTATCAATCTGCTGGCAGGCTGCCTAGCTAGTTTGCAGGAGAAGAGCTGAAACCAGCCCACAGCCTGTGGATGCTCTTTATAAAGTGCAGTTTTAGGAATGTCAAAGGTTGGTTTGAGGGCCTATAGTTTCTTGTTTTTGCCATCTCCCTTCCTGGCTTTGGTAAACACAAGTCTTCTTAGCATGGAAAACATACTGGGTTTTCTAGTTCACTGATGGAGCCTGATCAAGAGTTCTTCCCTTGTTAGAACTATCCATTAAATCACTGCCAATCTAAATCAGCAATGGTGTCCACAACACAGAGACAATCATTGTAATAATAATAATAATTAGCAGCTCCTTGCACTATTGGAAATATTTCACATGTATCAATTTATGTAATCACCACAAGAATCCTATGAAGTAGGCATTATTATTATTCCAGGTTTATAGATAAGAAATGGAAAAGAAAGATTAAGTGATTTGCCCAAGGCCACTTGGTTAGTAATGCAGAGCTGGAAGTCAAAACCAAAGAGTCTGTCCTCAGAGTCTGAGCACCCCACCACTCTGCTTTCTTGTGTCTCGGTACACTGAAGTGCTTACTAAGTGCTGCAGATTCCTGGAGAGCTAGGAATTTCTGCCCTACCAATAACTTTCCATAATATTCGGTTTGTGTTGCAGGTAAAAATATACTTTCCCCTCTGCCATGGCTATCACTTTTCAATGGACACCACCTATTTCCTTTTCCCTTCAATGAGCATCTGTTTCACAGCATCTAGGTGACCTGGTTAGAATATTCCAACTGGAGAGAGGTGGGTGGTGTTGCAATGAATTCAAGCCAAGGCAAACCTTAAAACCCAGCAGCCCTAATGCTCTCCAACACAGTGCACAATTTTGTTTGGTGGACCAGTTTTGATTTAGCCATCCAAGTAACTTGTCACTGCCTGGTTTACATAAGAGAGTGTACTGTGTGTGAGCGTGCATGTGCATAAAACTAAGTTTATTTCCACCTTCGTATCCCAGGCCAAATGGCTCCAGGGATATAACTTAAAAGTATTGTATGTGGAAACAATTCTATGTACTTTCTTATCACACATTTTCTATGTAGAAAGGGATTCTTTTCTATTAGTAATTGCTAGAAGAAGCATTACTTTAATTTTATATAATGAAGACAATTTATTACTTTTCAACTTTGAAGTAGTTAACTGCTATAAATTCATTTTCAAAATCATAAAGTGATTTTGAATTTTTAAGTAGGGTTGAAATTCAAGGTAACTACAAAAACTCTGCCCTCTCTATTAGTCACAGTCTGTACCTTCATTCCTTCATTCCTGCTTCTGAGCAATAATTTCCTGTGTTGTATCTGTGAAATTCATAACGGATGTTTATGTCTTAATTTGCATTCATTGATTTTCATTCATTATTTATCCATGTAGTCAAACAAGGCTCTGAGAACCTACTGTAATACCCTGTTTGAGGTGCTAGAATTATGACATCACTCTGGAGAATCTTCTAGTCTAAAAGCTGAAACATGTACACCAATGGTGACCATGTGGTATGAGTACCATCGCACAACTAGACACAGTGTCTTTGAATCACTGAGGAATCATTTCAGAAGGGTAGGCAACGAATGG
Source organism: Trachypithecus francoisi (assembly GCF_009764315.1). Classification (NCBI taxonomy): domain Eukaryota; kingdom Metazoa; phylum Chordata; class Mammalia; order Primates; family Cercopithecidae; genus Trachypithecus; species Trachypithecus francoisi. The sequence goes on along the minus strand of NW_022681456.1, from coordinate 102,308,540 downwards.
GAAGAGGAGGGAAAGTAAGTGTAGAATGCCTCACAGCGAAGGTGATAATTCAATTCTTTGAAAGATGAACAGAAAGGTGTCACATGAAGAAGGGTGGGAAAGTATTATGAGCAGAGGACAGAGCATGTGTAAAGAAAGGAAAAAAATGATGCACCATGGCCCATTCTGAAAGGTGGGTGGTAGGGTATGCCTGGAGCAAATCTAAGGCTGTTGGCCAGTGTTAGGAGATAAGGCATGAAAAATGGTCTGAGGCCAGATTGTAATAAACTTTATATTCAATGACAAGGAGTTTGGATTTCATTCTGTAAGTTCTAAGGAGCTTTATATGTGAAAAGAAGAGAGTGAGAGAAAGAGAGAAACCAAAATTAAGTAAGCAGTTGGCTGGGAAAAGGTAGATGGTTTCTTTCCTATAGAAAACTAGAAGACAAACTAGAAAATATAATAATCAACAGAAATTATTTTTTTCTTTTCAATTTGAATTGTTTTAAATTAAGAAGCTTCTCCATGAGATATCTTTTAATTTCTAAAGACATATTTTCTCTGGAGTCTGAAACAGGGAGCTGAGTGGCCTTCTCTGACTCTAATAATATTATTATCATTTCTTTGTTTCAGCACATTCTGTCCCATTGTCCAAAAACCTCAAGAGTAATTCATAACAAAATCTCTCTGCTCTGAGGTATTGCAGCTAAACAACAACAAAATGCCTTTCCAGATCCCTTAGGTAATGTGTTTAACATTTTGTATGTGAGGATATACTGAAACATTGTCCAAAGTCAAATACAGGGCAAGTATTGGTACCTGAGACGGAAAAGTTAGGGACAAGCAGAATAAAAAATCAGGAACAAAATGATAAAACTCAGGAATTTCTGGGGAAAATAAGAATTATTTTTAAATTTTAAAATGGTTTTTACTACATACAGTAAAATGCACACAATATAAAATTTATCATTTTAAACATTTTTAAGAGTACAGTCCTGAAAGCGTTAAGTACATTCAGATTGTTATGTCACCATTATCACCATGTATCTCCAGAACTTGTTCGTCTTCCCCACTTGAAACTGTGCTGGTGAAAAACTAACTCCCCATTCCTCCCTGCCTCCAGCCACTGGCAACCACCATTCTACTCTCTGCATATGAATTTGACTTCTCTAGGAACCTCATATAAGTGGAATCAGACAATGTTTGTCTTTTGTGTCTGGCTTATTTTATTTAGAATAATGTCTTCAAGATTCATCCTGTTGTGGTATGTGTCAAATTATCTTCCTGTTTAAGACTGAATAATATTCCATTGTATGTATACGCCACATCGTGTTTACCCATTTATCTGCTGACGGACACTTGATTTGCCTTCACATTTTGTCTATCATGAATGATACTGTTATGAAAATAAGTGTGTCAATATCTGTTCTAGTCTAAGAAATTCTTCATCAGCATTGTAAGGAGGAAGTTGAAATAATATTCTGGTTAAAGAAGATGTGGGCGACATTAGATAAAATGTAATAGTTTGATATTCCAATCCTTGCAACAACTCAGTTATAAAAAGAGAAAATGAGACCATTTTCATTAAGGGAGGCCAATATCATTTTGTTGAATATAAAGATAAACATGAATATAAACAAAGTATAGTGAACTAAAGTAGAGGGAGAAATTATGAGTGGAGAAATCAGAAAAGGCTTCGTCAAGGGGGTGGCTTTTCAGACACATTTGACCTTTCTCTGCTGACCGCCTCTTGGATGGGAGTAGACTTGATGCTGTGGCTTTTGGAGGGTCAGAAAGAAGTTTCCTGGTGTGTTCTCTAAACTCTGCTTTGTTTCACCAAATTCAGCCTCCAGAGAGCACCAATTTTTCATTATGTATCTACACATGAAGGGGTGCCATACAAAATGAATCTCCACTTTGTCCAGCCTGTTCTCTCTGCTCTCCCAATTTCATTTAGAATACATGATTCCATGAAACAATTCCTGCTAGGTAATATCAACTCATATAAGTGAGTGCAAATGAAGTGAGCTCATATGAGTGAGCTTCTTACCCCACAGTTTTATGCCTACTTTCCAGCAAAGTAACTTTTAGATCCAACTTTACCTCCGTCTAAAGTTGGTAAGTGAGAACTGACAAATGCCTATAAAGGGTGCATGGGGACTTTTTGGAAATTAAAAGTTCTAAATGGCTCCAACTTAAATAGGCTCCAAGCAGAAATGGAACCTTCCAGAGGTGTTTGAAATGGCAACTTTCTAATGCAATAGCAGCAGGCAGTAATGGAAAATCCTGCTTTGGCAGAAAAGAAGAAGTAGGTTTCATCGTTAAAGGTGTGGCAAAAAGGTTTTGTAAATTAAAGCATAAATCAGTCAACTTTTATTTTAATTAACTTAGCCAAAAACACTTCTATGAAAAAACTTTGTTAGAGTTTAGAATTAACTATAAATCACTCACTGATTTAATGATGTATAATACACATGCAGAAAAGTGCAGAAATAATAAGCATTCAGCTCAATGCTCATCCATAGGTGAACATGCCCTTGTAACCTCTACCCAAATCCTGAAAGAAAACATGACCAGCACTCCAGAGGACTTTGCTCCTTTCTGCCTCATCCCCCAAAGTAACCACTTCTCTCTCTCTCTCTCTCTCTGTCCATTTCCCAATATCCAATATTGAAAAAAAAAAACCATTTATTCCCCATCACACTTCATTGTCGCCTCTGCTATTAATCTAATGAGTGAATCTTTTTCTAGACTCTATTCCATTGGTCAATATACTTATCCTTACACTAATACCACACTGTCTTAGTTACTATAGTTCTCTAATTGGTCTAGCTACCTAGTAGTATAATTTCTTCACATTTGTTCTTTTCCTTCTTCAAGATTATCGAAGCTATTATTCTGGGTTCTCTGCATTTTCATACTAATTTAAAAACCATCTTATCAATTTTCATAACAAAATATGCTAATGTTTTTATTCAAATTTTGTTAAATCTATGTAATACTATTGAAAGTATGAACATCTCTCAAACATTGAATCTTAAAATTCATGAACATTGTATATCCCTTTATTTATTTTGTTTTTTTAATGTCAATAGTGTTTTTACAGTTTCAATGTAAAGATATTACATTCATTTTTACTTACTTGTTACTATTATATAAAAGTCCAATTGATTTTTCCAAACTATATCCAACAGTTTTGTCAAACTTGCTCTTCTGTAGTTTCTCAATGGATACTTTTGAATTTGTATACACACAATTGTGTCATCTCTGAGTAATTCTATTGCTTTGTTTCTTATACATTTTAATATTTTGCTTTTGCTTACTGAACTATCTAGAGATTTATTTAGTGAAGTGCTAAATATAAATGATGCTAGTAGGCATCCATGTTTCACTCCCAATTTCAAGGCTAAACTTTCAATATTTTCACTATTAAATATGTAAATGTTTACTATATAATTTTTATAGTTTCCTTTTATCATATATCGAAGTTCCCACCTACTCCTGGTTTCCTGAGAAGTTTTGGACCTGCCATTGAATTATAGTAAAAGTTTTTTCTGCACTTTTGAGGTGGTTACATGCTATCCCTTTTGTTCTCTTAATGCAATAAAATATATAGATTAATTAACAATATTAAACAACCCTGCATTCCCAGAATAAGTCAAATCAGGTTATAAAGTATTTTCGTTTTTACATTTCACTGCTTACAATTCATTTAAATTGTTTGCATCTATGTTCCTGAGAGACTGACCTATAAGCTTTCTTTCTTGTAATATCATTGTTATGTATTGGGATCAAGCTTATGTTGACATCATAAAATAAAATAAAAAGTGTTCTCACTGCTTGAAATCTCTGGAAGTATTTGTGTAAGATTGGTGTTAATTCCTTCTTAAATACTGAATGGAATTCACTGGTGGAGCCATCTAAGTGAGCATGGAATTGGTTTTTGAAAAGGGTTTGAATTATGCATTCAACTTAATAGTTTAACATAGTTATTTAGATTTTGTATTTATTCCTTTTTTAAAAAAATCAAGTTTTGTTAAGAATTTGTCCATTTACTCTACCTTTTCAAATTCATTGGCATAAAGTTGATATCTTATTATTTTCTTTGTAATGTTTATAGTACTTGCTTTGATGACAGCATTTTCCTTCCTGATACTAGTAATTTGTTTTCTTTCTCTATTTCTCTCTCTCTGCCTGTCTTGCTCTCTCTTACTCATTGTCTTTCCCTTCCCCATCCTCTCTTTAAGAGTGTTGATGCAGATTTATGAATTTTATTACTCTTTTTAAAGTCTGTCTTTGGTTTTTTTGAATGTTCTCTATTTTATGTTTGTTTATTTACTTATGTAACCTTTATTATTTTCTTCCTTCTACATCACTGTATTTATTTTTTTCTGAGATAGTCACATTGACCTTCAGCCTTCTTTCTTTCCTAGTACACAACATGCATTTAGAACTACAAATTCCCTTGTAATCACGGCCTATCTCACAAGATTTGATTTGCTACATTTTTATTATCTTTTAGCATAAAATATTTCTAATTTCCGGTGTGAGTTCTTCTTTGACCACAGATTATTTAAAAATATATGATCTACTACCTCTCTTTAAGTAATATCCAGAATATTTTGCAAAAGCTTAGGGATTTTCTTGTCATATTCCATGTGTCTCCTAAGCTTGGCCTGTGCTAAGAAAGACTACATGGTCACTTAAGCCTGCCATTCATTCTCCTTATGGAGGTGAGGGCTTAAAAACCAAGATTTGAATTTTCTACACCCTTCCACAGTGGTTTTCTCTTTATTAGAAAGAACATTACTCTTTCCTCAACTGCAGGAACTCACTGAAGCAAGTTTCTGGATCATTTTAGATCTGTGTGATCATGATTAATTGAGGTAGGAATCTTAGAGCATTGTCTTTGGGCATCTTTTTTCTGCTTGTAATCAGGTATCTAGTGCCTTGACCCCCACTTCACTCCTCCCTGCCCTCCACCCACACATATCTCTACCAACAAACAGAATCTGACATCAGTCACCTTCTCCCTACCTGGAATACAAGTCATGTTTTTTCCTTATCCTAAAGAATTTGCATTGCAACTCCTGTACTTGTGAGCTAAAAAGATCCAATCAATCTCTTCCCACTTCACCAACTGATTTTTGGTTTTCAGCAATGAGTGGACGAAATATTTATGCCAGACCTTTCTCAGATGCCTCAAGAACCATATCATTTAGTCTAAGGTTAGCCAAGAGACAGCACTTGTGCTTCCTCATCACCCTCTGCCACCTTGGCAGATGTTGTGAACCTTCCATAGAGTGAGATCTTGCAGTCTTTTATAAAATTGTACTCCAGGCTCTCTAAGACATGTCTTTTTCAGGAGTGATACAGACACCTATTCTCCTCCATGAATAGGTGGGCCTATTAACTCCACTTACTTCACTGTGGTCTCTGAAGTTGAAAGGCTCTTTGGTTGAGATGTCTATGTTGCTTCTTATAGGGAAGTATGGTCTCTCTTTTTAGCCACCCTTGAAAGAATGAAAGAGAATACTGTTCCAAATGTAGCATGGAAATACTTCATTTTTAAGAAGTGACCTTCACCTTTTATATGTTGAAAAAATTGGTGTCTTAGGAAATGAAAGTAGTTTCCAAAACAAAGAGTCATTTTTTTTCTAATGCGGCAGAGGTTGAAATGTTCTTGTATCCTGATATTTTCAAATAAATGATTAAAAAAGCAAATCCAGATGAGTCAATATACTGTGATTGGTTTTCATTTCATTTATTCTTCAGTTTCCAATACTCATCTGTCCTTGCAAATCACATAACTGGAAAGTTTTTACAATTCTTTTTTCTTTTCCATCTTTTTTCTTTATGGCTTAAGCTCCCAGAGCTCCTCTTATTAGATGAGTAAGTGATAAACATTTTGATGACTAGTGCCGCTAAGCAGAGATTCTTTTTTTCCATCGAATAGAAGGCTTCCAGAACAGAGTGAAGGCCTGGTAAGTTCTGGTTATTTCAGAAGAGATAAGGGGAACTATCCTTACAGCTTCATGTTGGCTCCCTCTTATGCCAAGTGCTACTTCTGACTTTATCTTAAAGAAATAGCTCCCTAAGTTACATTGCTCAGTTCTTGGAAGAATTATTGATAGCTTCTTTGAATTATAAGATACTTCAAATATAGGAAGAGCAGGTAACGTGACCTGTAACGTATGCAATCATGCATTCTACATGGAAGTGGACAAGAAATGCATCTACAAATGTGAAAGTAAATCTGCATCTTATTCTTCTTGATTCCTATGAATACGTAAGTAAAAAGCAATTCTCATGCAAATTAGGGTTTGCATTATTGCTTCAAGGATATTTTTTATGTAAACAGTACAGAAATTTGTTGTGTTGTGTTGTATTGTGGAAAAGCAGCTGTTTTGCATGGAACAAAGTGCCAGATTTCTATCTTGATGGCCTTCCATGACCTTGAAAATTGACCTTTGAATTGTGGAGCAGGGGAGAGGTCATAGTCACCAAGATGATGGCAGTTGTTTTGCTCATGTCTGGATCTACAAGGGCTCTCTGGGCCTCTCTGTGTCTTCTTTCTTTTCTCTTGCCATTTTTCCTTACTGGCATTTAAAAGTAGATATATAAGAAACACCCATGAAAGCTCCTCTGTATGGAAGAAAACATTAAGGATTTGGGATGCAGTGAGAAGGCCAATGTATAAGAGCCAGCTTCTGTTCTATTTACTTCATGTGTATTTCTCGAGAGAAAGATGTTCCCTTTCAAGAGGCTGAGACCACCCAGGACAGTGTAACAGCCTTGAGACTGATGGTCTCCTCAGGTGGGCCTCTTTGGGTACAAATTGCCTTCACTAGAGACTGGCTGGGAAATTTGGTCACATTGCACAACAGGTTCTGGAGACTGAAACTTTAACACACACAAATTTCAGAAGGCAGGGAGGGTAGACTTCTAGCAATCTCTCTTGTATCTTCCTTTCATGCTCTTTCTGTGCTATCTGAACCCCCTCTTTTAAGTTATCCCTTGATTCCCCCCAGCAAGTCCCTGAAATAGTTCCCTGACCTACTTGAAAGTCAGTTTGCAGATGTGAGAATCCCAGCTCTTTCCAAGTCTCTGTGGTTGCCACATTCATTACTCATGAAAGAGACAGGGAGCCCCAACTCTCCATGGAGCCTCTGGTCTTTACTTTACTTTATTTATTTGTTTATTGATTTTGCCACAGCTCATGCTGTAGCCTGGGGAGGCTCAGTCTTTTTGACCAAGTCTGAAAACCCTTACGCTTTGCTAGAAAGAGCCATTGGGTCTAGCATCTCAATCAGGCTGGAGCTGGGATATTTATTTTAAATTATTTTTTTTAGATGAGCTCAGCCAGAAAGGTGTGTTTATATGTTTTCATGGATATTCATACACGTGTGATTTTTAAAACCTGACTACGAGTAGAGGCGAAGGAAAAAAGTTGTCCTGCATGTGCAATATTTAAACATAACAATACCAAATGTCAATAAAAAGGGAAGGTACTTCCTGTAAGTTTGTGAAGGATTCTGAAAATAGCTTCAAGCCTAAGCCAGAGTTAACATAGTTACACAGCCAGAATTTCCATGAAAGCATCAGTACCTAGGGTGTTTGTGCTAGTAAAATTGTGCAAATATCTGCAGCTTGGATGCTTTGCTCACCACAGCTTGACTGTCTTGCACATAGTGACTCAAGGTTCCTTGGTTCTCATGCCCACTTTTTAACCCCCAGTTTAAAAGGTGGCAGTCATGTACCTTCCAGTGTCCAAAGATTTTTAAACCTGTGCTGTATTTTGTAAAACAGCATGAAACCCTACTATGTCATTAAACGAACACACTGAAGGGCTTTTCATCATTCTGTGAGTGTGTGTGATGTGTGTGTGCAAACATGCAGATACAGACTTGGGAGACTTTCCTCTCTTCCACCTCACAGCCACTTAGAGTAGTTCTCTACATCATAAAAAAAAAAAAAACTATTTCTTAATATCAAGAAAAACACTTCGATTGGAACGATGACTTGTTAAATATTTTCACTTAAATTGTCTCATTGAATTTTTGCAAAAATCAAGAGCAATAGAGAAGCCAGAGTGTACAGTATTTTCAACTTAGAGATGAGGAAATCTAGAGACCCAGAAATGTAAAACTGAGTAATTCCTGGATTTTCAATTTCATGGGCTACTAAAAATTTTAAGACTAACGAAGGGGGCCATTTTAGAATAATGAAATTAATATTTTTCAAATGAGGACATTAAGGATAACAGTTCTTATCACTAATGATGATGATGATCAATGCCACACACTGTACTATGCACTTTACTATCAGCTTTCTAGTCAAAGTTCCTTGATGAGAATGTTAGTTCTGCCGCTTAGCATCCACGTGCCCTGGAGAAGCCAGTTAGGATCCTGGTACCTCATTTTCCTCTCCTATAAGACAAAAATAGGAGTGCCTGTCTCATAAATTCACTTTGAGCATTAAGGACATTAATATTTCTCAAGTGCTCAGAGCAATGTCTGGCTCAATATAAGCACTAGGTCCAACTGTGAAATAAACAAATAATCTCATTTAATCCTCACAACAACCCTAAAAGGTGGGCAGCAAGGTTAACTGGGTTGCCAAAAGCTACATAGCTAACAGTTGACGAAGATGATGCTCTAACCAAAAAGTATGAGTCTAGAGGCTATGCACTTAGGGGACATGCAATACTTACCTTTCAATTTTAGTGTTTTGAAAAGCATTTTTGACTCCAAAAGTTAGATAGAATACGGCTAGAATAAAAAACAGCCTTCCCCCCAAAAAAGACTTCAACATTGTACAAAGGCATATATATATAATTTTTATTTACTTAATATATGTGTACTTATAAATATATGTTTATATATACACTTACATATACATCATATTGTACTGCTTTTGAAATTCTTATTTTGTAACAGCAGAACCCAGGCAGTGGGTAGGCGTGTCTCATGGAACACGTTGGAACTACTGATTTGGCACACTGTTCTCAGAGATTCTTGGACAAATTCTCTTATATAGGTCTGAAATTCAGCCCATTCCCACCCAGAAAACAAGGTACAATAGCATCTATGTGGTTTTTCCAGAAGGAAAAATTCTATGTATTATAAAAAATAAAAACTGTAATACTTCTTCCACTCTTTCAATGTTGCTAATGGAGACGGGAGCATAACCAACTCATGGAATCTGCCTCAAATAAGTAATAGAACCATGAGTGGACGTAAAACCATGAGTGGATGTTCCCACTCATGGGCCCTCCATTACTTTCAAAGGAGATATAATCAAAGAGTTCAGAACCTGATCAAACTCCTACCCCACTTTGAAGACGTTATCTGGTTATCCTAGTTATCCAACCACCAGAAGAAAAGAATAATGAAAAGACTAGAGCTTCACAGACGTATATGGAAGACATGTTAACAGCAGAGGGGTGAAATCCGTATGGTTAACATCCGAGTCGGGCTGGTCTCTTGGTGCATGGTCTCCTGGTGCCCTGAAAATTCTGTCTCACTGCTATTAAAGTGACTCCTGATTTGAGTAAGGTCCTAAACTATTCCCTAAGCTTTCACTGCTAATGAAGTCAGAAAAACTTCCCAACCCTGGAATCCTTGTCCAGCAGGATTTTCATCTTATGATACTGGGTCTTGGTAGTGGTAACTGAGGACTTTGGCATGTAGGCGGGTGTTCTGGTAAAGCTTTCTTGGAGGCCTTTATTCTCCTTTATCTGGCCCAGTTGATGTAGCAATTATGACATTCTCTATGGATGCCAGAAAGGCCTAGGCTCTTGAAGATCTGCATCCAGTCACCAGAATCCTTTGAAGGCTCAAGGAAAATACCTTATTTTGCTTAATATATCTGGTGGTAATAAAAAGGAAAATGGCAATCTGATATTGAAAGCATTACCTGATCTCCATACTTTTTGACCATAAAGATGGTGAGAAATACAAGAAGTATATTATTCATATAATTCTCATGATTTGAAGTCTTTTCTTCATAAACTAATCCTTCTCTCACTACTCTTTTAAGTGACCTAATTGAGTTTGATGACTAAAATCATCATCTCTACACAGATGATTCTAAGATCTGTTTTTTCACTTTGCTTTCTCATCTGGATTCTTTCTTTATGTAATTACTGCTTGCAACATAGATTCATTTAGACAGTCTATCATCACTCCAAATCAGTAATTCCTAAAGGGACTCATGATCCCCGCTTCAGCCTATCTCCTTTTTTTCCTCCTGGTGGTAACACAATCCTTCCAAGACACAAGACTAAAGTATTGGGATTGTTTTTTAAAGGTTTTCTATCATTACTGCCTTCTAAGCATATCCTTAATTTATTTTTTTCCTCTATTCTGATTGTACCATTGAACAGGCCTTAGGCCAGTGTTACCATAGCAAGCACTGTTCTCTGTGGTGAGTCATTCTTTTTCCTTTTTGTTCTCCTTTAACATATTGTAATTCTGAACTTCCTGAAACACTAATTTTATTTTGTCATTTCCAAGCTGAAGAGAATGTAGAGCTCCCTACAATCATGTGAACTCCTTTTAAATTTTTATGATTTTCTTTCACCTGCCTACTCCTCTATGCAAGACATATCCAGTCAGATAGTTTGTTCTGATTTGTTCACAATTCTTCCCCTTCCCAATCCTTTCCATGACTTCCCTCTGGATAGAGTGTATTTCCCTACCTCATTGAAATTGGGCCTGGATATATTACTTGGTTTTGGCAAATGTAGTGAATGAAGGTGTCAAGGTGTTAGTTCGGAGTGAAGGCCTTAAAAGACATGGCAAGATTCTGCCAGCCTTCCTGAGTTTCAGACATCTTCCACTAGTAAGTATGCGCCAGGTAGGCATAGATCCTATAGACTGGGCCCTAGAATGAGAAAACATGGACTGTAGTCCAGAGCCAAATCCAGCTAAACCCAGGAAAGTTTAGCCAAAATCCAGGAGAAACATTCCTAAACTGCAGACTCATGAGCAAGAAATGCACATTTATTGGTATAAGCCACTAAGATCTAGGGCTTGTTTGGTACACAGCAACATTGTAGCAAAACCGCCTGATACACCAACTTCAAACTCTGTTCTTCACCTTAGATTCTATCTTCCATTCTATCATCTCCACATATACCAACATTTCCCTGCCTCACTTATTCTTCCTATTTCCTTTCCCTCCTCTAACTTTATAAATTCTAGATCAAGCTCCCATCTATACATAAAGCTTTCTTTGACTTTTTACACTCTCTGAATATTCCCTTGGGCTTAATATAGATGGAAAGAAATACCTTGTATTTTCTTTCCAAATTATTTCAGTTTTAATGATATAATTGACTCATATTTCCTTAAAGGTCTATATTATGACACCCTACTGAGGAAGCTGTTTATTGAGGTAATAGAAAGAACCTGGGCTTTGAGTCAAAAACAATGATTCAAATCTTCCTTCTGCTGCTTGCTTGCTTTATGAACTTGAACAAGTTATATAACCTGTCTGAATGTCAGTCTTTTCATCTTTAAAATGGTGGTTATAATACCAGATCCAGAGGAAAGATTAAATAAGATGAGGTATAGTATATGCTCTCTATCCCTTCCTCTCTAGGTTCATTCACCCCTACCCCACTCCAACCATTTAACATTATTCCTTCTGTTCTGATGCGATAAGACCATTTCATGTAGATGTCTCACATAGTTTGAAGATTTTACATACATCTTTCTGAGATAGGTGAAGTTAAATGAATTACCTTCCAACATTTATGCAACATCAAATTTAGTACAAAACTACAAAGAGCCATGTTAATTACAGTAGAAATTTGAGGCATATTTTATTATTTTGGCAATTTACTAGTATAGCCTAGAAGTCAAACTAGCTAACACACTTTAAAAGAATTAGAAAATAGCTAAGGAACAAATTGTGCAGTCCAGACACTACGAAATTCAATAAAAATTAGGTAATCCAAGTGATATAAAAACTGAAGAAGGTTTCAAGAAGAAACTTGGGTTGAATGTTTAAATATCTGGAAACCTAAGATAGACAGAAGGTTGAAGGAGGGGTGTTCCAGGTTGGTTGTGAGTAACATTAGTGAAGCCCTTTGGAGAAGGAAAGACATGACTTATGCAAAGATAAATCTGCAAGAATGAATATATGGGCCAACCAGAAGACAAAATGAAATTAGTCTGGTATAGTGGAGCCAGAGTAGGATGAACCAGGAAAACTTAGTAGGATGTTATGTTGTTGCAAAGAGTAAACTATGTACTTGGGCAGAACAATGCCCTAAAGGATAGATAGAGGATAGAGGTAGCTTATTATTCTCCCAGCTTTTGATTATTGTACAAAAGTAGTTTGCATTTGTTATCACCTTTTCCACTGTTCTATCCTCACCCCCCCCAGATGCTGGAATACATTTCTCCCAGTCATTAATCAAACAGATATATGTAGCCTTTTAATAAACGTAAGAACCTCAATAAATAAGAATCTTTTGAAATAACTTGAAGAGTGTAATTGGATTGTTCTCAACACAATGGATAAATGCTTGAGGTGACGGACACCCCATTCTCCATGATGTGCTTATTTCACATTGCATTCCTGTATCAAAACATCGCATGCACCTTATAAATATATACACTTACTATGTACACACAAAAATTAAAAATTAAAAACATAAATAAATAAGTATTTAGTATTTAGAGTTTATTAGTCTTTATTTCTTCTCTCCATCCCCTATGCACAGAGAAAGAGAGTCAAGGAAGATGTGGGTAATTAAATCTATATCATGATGAAATATTATAATATGAAATAACTTGAAAAATCTTTTATCATGATGATCTTTCTCATTTGGGATAAATTATATTTACAAGTTTATCATGCATATACATTGTATATTTGCAAGTTAGAGTTCATCCTTTTATTTGCAAATGTATCTTAAAGATGATTTTTTTCAAATAATTATACATTCTAGATGATAGTAAGAGTTTATTTTAAAAGCATTTCTCATAATACTGATAGAAGGATTGAGGTTTGTACTTCCTTTGAAAATGTACTTTGTCTCTCTAATATTGTTTGGTGAGGAGATCAGAAAGCCTTGGGCTGTGATTTACTCTTCTCTTTGTCAGTCATAAGGAGGGAGACCAGTATTTCTTTTGAAATTTCTTGGCTTTTCTAACATATCTGAAAACAAAAGAAGGGGAAAATCTGCTTAGTTACTTTGCCAAAATGAGAGTCAGATATTACCATGCATTGGCCAGAAGATAGACTTCATGGTAACAATAGGAAAAAAACTGATTTGTCATCCAAAAGAGAGATGACACACGCTGTTTTGTTTCATTGTCTTTTTCCTTTACTAAAACCTCTTTTCTCTCTTCCTAAACCTGAGTCATGGTGACATTAAGACCTCCAGTTTGACTGCCAAACCTTTAAATGATCCCATTCATGCCATCCCAATGCTGTGTGGTAGGGGCAAGTTCAGTCCAGTGTTTCCAGGCTCTGAAGTTGGATTATATTGCTTTCCTTTTCCTGCTGTACAGCATGTGGGCAAGAACCCAAAACCTTAATGGAAATTTTTCTGTCTTAAATCTTCTGAAACTAGTTACCTTTGAGGTCAATGAACTCAATACCCAGAGGAGAAAAAAAGGCTGATTACAGAATAACGGAAATGTTGTTACAATGGATATTTGCATACTGAGTAAACTTGCTCAGGGGATCCTATCTGACCAAAAACAGCCAAAATAACCAATACTGGGAGGACTTAAGAAAAGAATAACATGCTCTATGCCTGATCTACAAAATTTGAACATATATTATATTAGAAATAAACGTAAAATGAATCTCTTTGAATTTAGATAGTTTCTGCTCCTAAAACTTTGAGCAATATAGATTTTGAGTTTACCTTAAACCACTCCCAAGAGGAACATGAGACCATCACTATCCCTTGTGCTACAAAAGAAAACTCATGAGAAGTCTTAGGGAAGAGAAGGGAAAAAATCTGATTGTCACAATGAATGTTATGACTACAGATAAAGTTGTTGAGTCTAATCTTCGAGGATTCACCTTCTCTCAGTTCAGTTCTGTTTCCCCAACTAATTCCAGCCTAACTTCTTCATTTAACCCCAAAGTCTCCCTCTCCAGGCCTCACCTCTCTTGACCAACTCTACCTTTCTCTTTATTATGAGAATTACATGCCCAAGTCAAGAGATTTTCATATTCTTTAGCAATTTTTAGATGATAACTCCCAGTAACAATTATTCTGTTGTAATCTCTTCTTTTCATTTTTAAGGTATTTTCTACGATGTCTAATATAATGCTATGCACTTAGTAGATATTCATTATTTTCTCAAAGACCACGAGGCTGATCTGTAAAATGCCAGAATAAATTGAGCTCTTAAAAGAACATCAAAGTTCTAAAGCAATTATTACATGTAAACACATTGATAATACATTTAGACAGTAGACGTTCAAGACCAGTCCATACACTGCTTATTTCCAGTAGCAGGAAACTAGACGTCATCAGTGTAACAGTTTACAGAGGCTAGCAGAGTCAAGGGTAAGAAAGGAAGTTATGTCTGGAACCCTAGGATGACTCCAAAAAAACTTTAGCTGAATCCTTGATTTCTCAGTGGCAGGTATAGCTCAGCAAATAAAGATTACCCTTTGAAATATTTGACAAAAGCAGCCAATTCTGTTCTTCTTAGTGGTGTTAGGGTGACTACAGTATTGAGTATTGGACTTGTTGTCCAGAATCCTGGGTATTCTTTACAGCTACATTGGTGACAGCCAGGATCAACATTCTGCCTGGCTTTTTCATAGGAAATCTGAGTGACAGTGGTGACAATTTTCTTTCCTGCCACACATTTGAAGATCAAATAATGGAACCCAGCATTTAATGAAGAATAGGCACCAAAAAAATTTTGCTGAGTGAATAATGAATGTTGACCATTAAAGCTGACCGCCCATGAGTATTACTAAACATAGTCTTCACCAAATGAGAAACACAGAGCTAGGTATTCTCTGAGACTTTTTCACTTCTTACCTTTTTGTCCATTGTTTCCTGTGATTACAAAAACATTGTGATTGCACACATGTGATTTAAAAAGAAACATATGGATACTGCCCCCTCAAGGAGATGCAGCATAACATCCATCTCTTAAGTCTGGGCTTTGCAGAGTGACTTCTTTCCAAAAGGTACTTTCTGAAAAGGGTGAAAAAGATTAACTTTTCAGTGGAAAAAGTCTGACAAACACTACCTCACCAGGTGACCAAAGTTAACATCAACAGTGGCAAGACATGTGGATAGCGTGTACCATTGATATCACCTGATGAGAATGACACTAGCTTTGTGATCTTTCTACCCAAAACCTGTAACTCCAGTCTAATCTTGAAAAAAACAAACATCCCAAACTGAAGGATATTCTACTAAACACCTGAGTAGTTTACCTCGAAACTGTCAAGGTCATCAAAAACAAGGAAAGTCTGAGAAACTGTCACATTGTTGAGCATTTTAAGAGGATACTGTGTCCGGAATTGGTGGGTTCTCGGTCTCACTGACTTCAAGAATGAAACCGTGGACCCTCGCAGTGATAGTACAGTTCTTAAAGATGGTGTGTCTGGAGTTTGTTTCTTCTGATGTTCGGATGTGTTTGGAGTTTCTTCCTTCTGGTGGGTTCGTGGTCTCGCTGGCTTCAGGAGTGAAGCTGCAGACCTTCTCGGTGAGTGTTATAGCTCTTAAGGCCATGTGTCTGGAGTTTGTTCCTCCCATGCAGAGTTGTTCATTCCTCCCAGTGGGTTCATGGTCTCGCTGACCCCAGTAGTCAAGCTGCAGACCTTCGCCCTGAGTGTTACAACTCATAAGGGCAGTGCAGACCCAAAGAGTGAGCCGAAGCAAGATTTACTGCAAAGAGCCAAAGAACTAAACTTCCACAGTGTGGAAGGGAGCCAGATCCAGTTGCCACTGCACACTAGGGCAGCCTGCTTTTATTCCCTTATCTGACCCCACCCACATCCTGCTGATTGGTCCATTTTACAGAAAGCTGATTGGTCTATTTTACAGAGAGTTGATTGCTTCATTTTACAGAGAGCTGATTTGTCCGTTTTCACAGAGTGCTGATTGGTGCATTTACAATCCCTGAGCTAGACACAGAGTGCTGATTGGTGCATTTACAATATTTAGTTAGACACAGAATGCCAGACAGAAAAGTTCTCCAAGTCCCCACTAGATTAGCTAGATACAGAGTACTGATTGGTGTGTTTACAAACCTTGAGATAGACACAGAGTGCTGATTGGCATATTTAAAATTCCTTAGCTAGACATAAAGCTGCTTCAAGTCCCCACCAGATTAACTAGATACAGAGTGCTGATTGGTGCATTTACAAACCTTGAGCTAGACAGAGTGCTGAGTGGTGTATTTACAATCCCTTAGCTAGATATAAAAGTTTTCCAAGCCCCACTAGACTCAGGAGCCCAGCTGGCTTCACCTAATGGATCCTGCACTCATCCCTTAGCTAGACATTAAGGTTCTCCAGTCCCCACCAGACTCAGAAGCCCGGTTGGCTTCACCTAGTGGATCCTGCACCCATTCCTTAGCTAGACATAAAGGTTCTCTAAGTCCCCACTAGACCCAGTGTGTCCGGAATTGGTGGGTTCTTGATCTCACTAACTTCAAGAATGAAGCCGTGGACACTCGCGGCAACTGTTACAGTTCTTAAAGATGGTGTGTCCAAAGTTTGCTCTTTCAGACATTTGGATATGTCTGGAGCTGCTTCCTTCTGGTGGGTTCATGGTCTTGCTGGCTTCAGGAGTGAAGCTGCAGACCTTCAAGGTGACTGTTATAGCTCATAAAGGCAGCGGGGACTCAAAGGGTGAGCAGCAGCAAGATTTATTGCAAAGAGCGAAAGAATAAAGCTTCCACAGGTGGAAGGTGACCCCACCAGGTTGCTGCTGGCTGAGTTCATCAGCCTGCTTTTATTCTCTTATCTGGTCCCACCCACATCCTGCTGATTGGTCTATTTGACAGAGAGCTGATTGACCTATTTTACAGAGAGTTGATTGGTCCATTTTGACAGAGTGCTGATTGGTGCATTTACAATCCTTGAGCTAGACACAGAGTCACAGAGTGCTAGTTAGCTAGATACAGAGTTAGCTAGATACAGAGTACCAATTGGTGTATTTACAAACCTTGAGCTAGACAGAGTACTGATTGGGGTATTTACAAACCCTTAGCTAGACAGAGTGCTGATTGGTGGGATTACAATCCTGGAGCTAGACACAGAGTCACAGAGTGCTAGTCCTCCAAGTCTCCAGTAGGTTAGCTAGATACAGAGTACCAATTGGTATATTCACAAACCCTGAGCTAGACACAGAGTGCTGATTGGTGCATTTACAATTCTTGAGCTAGACACAGAGAGCTAGATGGAAAAGTTCTCCAAGTCCCCACCAAGTTAGCTAGATACAGAGTACCAATTGGTGTATTTACAAACCCTGAGCTAGACACAGAGTGCTGACTGGTGTATTTACAATCCCTTAGCTAGACATAAAGGCTCTCCAAGTCCCCACTAGACTCAGGAGCCCAGCTGGCTTCACCTAGTGGATCCTGCACCAGGGCTGCAGGCGGAGCTGCCGGCCAGTCCCCAGCGGCACCTGCACTCCTCAGCCCTTAGGCTGTCAATGGGACCGGGTGACGCGGAGCAGGGGGCTGCACCCGTCAGGGAGGCTCAGGACGCGCGGGAGCCTATCACAGGGGGAGGAGCTCAGACATGGCGGGCTATAGGTCCCAAGTCCTGCCCCACGGGGAGGCAGCTAAGGCCCAGCCAGAATTTGAGTGCGGCGCCGGCGGGCTGGCACTGTTGGGGGACCCTGCGCAACCTTCGCAGCTGCTGGCCCGGGTGCTAAGCCCCTCACTGTCCCGGGCCGGCGGCTCCGGTTGACCGCTCAGTGTGCTGGGCCTCCAAGCCCGCCCCCGCGCCCTCTGGAACTCACACTTGCCCGCCAGCGCAGCCCGGGTTCCCGCCCGCGCCTCTCCCTCCACACCTCCCCAAAAGCAGAATGAGGAGGCTCCGGCCTCAGCCAGCCCAGAGAGGGGCTTCCACGGTGCCCTGACAGGCTGAAGGGCTCCTCAAGCACTGCCAGAGTGGACGCCGAGGCTGAGGAGACGCTGACAGTGAGGGCTGCTAGCACATTGCCACCTCTCACCAGGAGCCCAGATGGCCTCACCTAGTGGATCCCGCACCAGGCGCCAGGCAGAGCTGCCTGCCAGTCCCGCGCCATGAGCCCGCAGTCCTCAGCCCTTGGGCGGTTGATGGGCCCGGGCACCGCAGAGCAGAGGGCGGTGCTCGTCGGGGAAGCTCCAGCTGCGCAGGAGCCCACTGTGGGATGAAGCTCGGCGTGACGGGCTGCAGGTCCGGAGCCCCGCCAGGCGAGGAGGCAGCTAAGGTCCGGCGAACATTCGAGCACAGCGCTGGCAGGCTGGCACTGCTGGGGGACCCGGTGTACCCTCCGCAGCTGCTGGCCTGGGTGCTAAGCCCCTCACCCTGGGGCCCGCCGAGCCCACGCCCATCCGGAACTCACGCTGACCCGCGAGCGCGGCGCGCAGCCCCGTACCCACCGGCGCCTCTTCCTCCACACCTCCCGGCGAGCAGAGGAAGCCGGCTCCTGCCTCGGCCAGCCCAGAGAGGGGCTCCCATAGTGCAGCAGCTGGCTGAAGGGCTCTTCAAGCCTGGCCGGAGTGGACACGGAGGCCGAGGAGGCCCCCAGAGCAAGCGAGGGCCGCCAGCACATTGTCGCCTCTCAATACGACTGGTCATATGGTACCCAGGTTGGGAATCTGGGATTTAAAAAGCACAAGAGGTAAAAAGAAAAGAAATCTGAATAACCGCATATGAAATTACCCATGTATAATAATAACCATGTATAAATATTGGTTCATTACTTGTGAAAAGTTTATCATATTAATGTAACATCTTAACAACTGAGCAGACTGGAATACTGGGCAAAGGGGAGCTCTCTGTACTATATTTGCTAAGTTTCTGTAAATCAAAACCTATTTTTAAAATAAAAGGTTCATTTTTAAAAAGCAACGGCATTATCGTTCTCAAGTGAATTTTATGTAAAGTGCCCCTTTTCTCTGCCTACCATTTGTAGGATCTGAACTCCTGGACCATTTCTTTTTGAGTAACTGAACCTGAGTTGATTCTTGGATGTGTGTGTGTGTGTGTGTGTGTGTGTGTGTGTGTACTTTGTTTTATACAGAGAGTAATTACTGAGCTTCATATATCTGAACTAAAGCAAGGCTGTTTGTCAGATGACAGTTTAGACATATAGTTACCCTGTACTAGTCAGGGTTCTCTGGAGGGACAGGACTAATGGAATAGATACAAATATAAAGGGGAGTTTGTTAACTCACATGATTACAAGGTCCCACAATAGGCTGTCTGCAGGCAGAGGAGCAAGGAGAGCCAGTCCAAGTTCCAAAACCCAAGAACCTAGAGTCCGGTGTTCAAGGGCAGGAAGCATCCAGCACAGGAGAAAGATGTAGGCTGGGAGGCTAGGCCAGGCTCTCTTTACACGTTTTTCTGCCTGCTTTTATTCTAGCCATGCTGGCAGCTGATTAGATTGTACCCACCCAGATTAAGGGTAAGTCTGCCTTTCACAGCCCACTGACTCAAATGTTAATCTCCTTTGGTAACACCCTCACAGACACACCCAGGATCAATACTTTGTATCCTTCAATCCAATCAAGTTAACCCTCAGTGTTAACCATCACATACCCCCTTCCCATTTAGTGAATATTATGAATATACTGAGTGCAATATGAAGTGCAATTCTCCTAAGCAAAAATTCTAATATATAACTCTAGCACCCAGAATGCTGTTAGAAGCATTTTGGATACAGAATAATGGCAAATGAAGTTAAACACAGATTAGCAATCTGAAGAATTAGACCATATTCATATATCTGTCGCTAAATTGCTGATGACATGGACAAATCTGACCACATGCCTGAAATTTAGATTTTTTTTTTTTAATGGGGCATTGGAATTCTGATTATTCATCTGGGAAGATACGCTTATTAGTGTTTATCCCAGTTATACTCACTGCCACTTGAGAAGGCTGCCCTCCTTCCTACAAAAATGGAAAGCAGAGTGTTTAGATGGAAGGTAAAAATTATATTCCCAAAGCTGGAGCTATAAGCGTAGTAAACTAAGGCCTCATTAACACCAGAAAAGGGGGAAAACAAAACAAAACAAAACACCACCACCCACGCTGCCTGAGAAAAGTGACCTGACCCACAGATGCTCTTTTCCATTCCTTGTGATTTGTTGAAAAGTTTGAGGTGCTAGATGCTACAATCTAAGTTTTGGCTTAAAGGAAACAAGCGCAAAGAAATTCTTTTCTGTTTACTCAGAATAATCTACGTATGGAGGCATATATGCAGAAACATATACCCTAGTCCTTAGATTTTCTCTTTAGTGGTTAAAAAAAAGTTGCAGCGGGAAATGACTGCCTTATGAATGAGGCATCAGGGACAGATAGAGGTGCTGTTTGACTGACCTTCAATTATCCTAATTGAAAACCAAGAGCTTGGTGCCTTCTTTGATTTGTCACCATGGGAGGCATGTCTTCCTCCTTAATGTCACAATGCCACTAAAGAAACTGTACTCTGGGAATAGTCATTTAACATGAGTGGAAACAGAATTTCATTTAAGAAAAATCAAAGAAGTAATTCACAAATGATTCCCACAACTCTTTGGAGAAGCCTGGGCAGCCACAATAAGTTTATCATGTTGTTGATATAGACAACAGTCTAAACCACCCAGGGGTCTGTGGGAAATGAAGCCCCAGGGGCAGGGGGAAAACGAAGCTTTCTGGGAGAAATTCCCAGGCAACTTGTGAGTGTGGTTCTAAATAAGACTGGTGGGAATTTCCAAAGCAGACAGCACCTCAGGGGGCTGGGGCAGGGTGGAGGAATAAGAAATCTTTTTCTTTCTGGGTGGAGCCGGGAATGTTTCTTATGAGCAAAATCTAAGGACCCACAAGTTGGACTGGCTTCTTAGAGCCAAGTTATAAATGATTAATTCTATCAAGGAAAAGAAACAGGGCCTCCTTGCTAAGCTTTGTAATGGAGTTCATATAAATTTGCGTAAAATATTATGTAGGATTAGTGTAGCCAGCCAGGAATTAAGCTACAGGAGCCAAGAGGAGAATGGGAGCTCAGCCAACAGGAAAAGTGGGAGATGAAGTGGATCACGCTTGCCAAGCCAAGGAGGCTGGCCAAACCAGAGCTACAGTAGCATGGAAATGAGAAGTGAGACTCCCATTCTTGAGGGGTGTTATCGTTGTTATTATTATGTTGTTGTTTTTAAAATAAATTTCCATCATCTCTCCCCCTCAAATGATATTCTCACTACTTTCAAGTTTTGTAAAATATATCTTCACTAATGATGACAACAAGGAAGTTGGTTTGCTTTTTAGGTTCAGTTTGGCCCAGCAAGACTGAGCAGAGATCCAGTGGGCTGGGAGGTGGAGGAGTAGGGAATACAGGTGAGCCCCTCAGCCCTACAGCTGCTGCAAAACAAAACAGGGAGAGTTGAATGTAGAGCACCAAATACACATCGTTTGCCGCAGAATCCCGTATTAGAACCATGTCCAGGGAGTCAAAATAGTCTTGCCTAGGTAGTGGACAAGTCTTCGCTTTGACCTACTCTTTCCATGACTTCTTCCTTTGTCCACTTTATCTAGAGTTAGGAATGGAAGCTATGAACAGATGTATCAAGATAAGCCCTATTATCCTCCTCCACAGCTCCATTTTCTATAGTTGAGTTGTTCAACCATATTGCCGTTGAGTTGTTCAGCCATATTGCTATTGGGATAAAAGCATCAGGAATTGGCCAGATTCCTGGGTTATGATATGGCCCATAGAGTCCTCACTTGGCATATATGTGTGGCCACAAGAAAGGCTGCCATTGTGGCCTGACTCAGTCAGCCCCTGAGATTACACCAATGTCACCCCCTCCCCATCTTAGCATGATGATCCTGGGTGGTGACAAAGACTCCAAGCAGCAGCAGCAGGTGTACCCCACCCACGGAGGCAGTGTGCCCCTCCCTCGTTTTTCTCCACACTCACGACAGAGAGGTCTGAGCTGAAAGGCCCCCAGCAATCTGTCAACAGCAGCTCCTCCTGGACAGGGAGAGCTTCCCCCTGACCAAGCCAGTAGGAACTGCCCCACTCCATCTGAAGAGGGAATTATTTCTGGCTGTTCTTCCAACCCCTTGTGCACAACATACACAGTGTACTAGTGCGAGAGACCTCAGCCCTCAGCTCCAAGACCTTTATTCCAATAGGTCTCCTGCCTTGCATTCCACCCCCATGCAAACACACACACGCACACAAACAACTCCTCCACACCCTCAGCAAATTCTGCAGGCTCCACTCCACATTCTTTTCACCTCCAGCTGGAGTGAAACTGACAATCTTCTCGTAAACACAAACTGAGAGGTTCTTGTTTTCTGGTAAGGGACAGGGTGAAGTCTGGACTTTTTCCCTAAGCCATCATGGAGGGAGTTTCCCTCTTGGAAAAGAGAGCTTTGCCAGCTATGGCTGACATCATAAATGCTTAGAAATTGATATTCCCAACCAAGATCCTTCTGTCCAAGGCTTTTTTTCATCTAAGCCTGCTTCGGGGAAGCCTACCTTTGATTTGCTGGAGTCAATGAGAATAACTTTTCCTGGTCATGCATACTTTCTGGTGATCTGGGGCATAGGAGACCTGTGAGTTTTCTGTGAAACATGCCTCTGGCCCTGCCACACGCTCATCTGAATTGCGTTGTACTGGTGGAGGGAGGTGTTTGCCTGTGTGTCTGCATGTGTGTGTGTGTGTGTGTGTATGTGTGTGAAGTGGGGCAGGGGTGGGACATATACAACCATTTATTGAGAACAAGGATATTTGTTCTTTTTTTCTTTCTGTTAGTTGTCATGACACCTTCATGAGGTACAAAGAGTATTTTTGTTTTACAGAGGCAATGACAGATTCTAGGTATATAACATCTCTAAGGACAGCAGCCTTGTAAGTTCTAACGCAAGGATTCAAACCCAAAGTCCAGGTTATTGCCTCTGAGCCGCCTGCCTCTCAAAGCCCTGAAATTCTGTGTCCTGGAAGATGAGATTTTTAACCTGACTGCTCTGTATGTGTCTCCCTCAAATCAGAGACTGATAATGCTCCAGGAAACCTTGGTAGTCATTTGCACCTACACCAGCAGGGCTATCCTGCTTGCCTCATGTGACAAATGGGGAAACTGAGGTCCCACAGATGTGACTTGCTTGAGGACACACAGCTGGTGAACTATGGAGCCTGAACTTACACATAAGATTTTTATTTATTTTATCTTCTTCTACTATCATTTGAGAGTAAAACAAAATTAGTAGGAAAGGAATCAGTGCAGTTCCCCCTCTTTAATTGTGATATAAAGAAAAGCCTGAGGGTGCAGGTGCATGGACTTGTTTTCAGTCCCAGGACATGACTGGTATTTATATTTATACTTCTGCTTGTGATCCCCCATTTTGTCCCATCATAGATAATGAAAGCTACCAGAAATGGAAGACTACACTGATGATTTAGAAGGATAAAAATTTATCTTAGCTAAAACTTCAAACAGGAGGAAAACCTTCTAATGGTGCCTTTTTATTAAATTTTGTGCAGTTAAATAATCACATCAAGAGAAATCTTCCATACTTGCTTTTTGATGAAAATTCATAGTGGCCAAATAAGCACATAAGCTCAAATTGTTTTTTCGGTAGGTGGTCCTCTGCCAAAAGCCTTATGTGTCAATCATTCTCTGCTCAGTAAACAAAACCATTTTCCAGAGGTTACAGATTCAAGAGAGTAAGATGATCTGACACTACTTGCTGAAATTAAGTGATATTTGATTTCTGTATACCATCATCCATCTCCTATATCATAAACTCCTTACAGACAGAATTTTTTCTTATTAATCTACATATTCTCAGAGCTTATTTGAGTTCTGTGCAGAGTGATTGATCAGCAGACATTTGTAGGATGAAAGATAAATGAATAAGGCTGACTGACATTCAAGCTTACCTGTTCCCTTCCTTGGCTTTGAGGCCCAGCTGGACTTAAAACATGTCATATTTGCTTCTATTGATGCTGGGAGAGAAGCTCTCATCATTGCACATCTGTTCTCCAGTACATCAGGATGCTTACCCGAAAAACTGATTGGGAAATAAACCAGAATCCTTCTTTAAATATGAAGGATCTACTTATTGATTTATTTTTCAGTGATGTATTCATTCAATTCATTTGTTCAAGCATTCATTCACTTTCATGCCATGTGCCAGGCACTGGGCAAGGTGCTCTTAGCAGCTCATGTTCCATCAGGGGAAATGGATTAGCAAGCCTGGACAAATACAATGATAGAGTAGAGACAAGAAACACATCATCCAGCTCCCAGGCCCCAGAATTGCTTTAATCTGAGATGCTTGACATTGACCAGACACAGACAACTTTGGCTATTCTTTGGATGACCACACAAATATTGGTCAAACTATTACCCCCAAGTCCAAGGTAACTTTGTTATAGCTCCACCCTTGATAACAGCATGTCAGTGTTTCTCTTCTGATGTCTTATCACCCAACTAAACATTTTTTGTGTGTGGACCAATAGCCCTTTTCAGTCTCTCTTAGGGTTTCTTTTCCCATTTAATTCTCCACATGACCCCTATTCTGTCTATGATATATACTTGCCTTGAAAAATTTTTATCTAGTAACCTACTATTGGCAGGATTTTTTACTAAGTATGGGATACAAAGACATGGGTAGTACTCATAAAACAAACAAATAAGCAAATAACTGGCGGTTGTCATGGTAATACCACCCCCAAATATGGGGGCTGGAAATACTACCCCAAAATATGGCACTTTAGCATACAGAGTATATTTTAAGCTGAAGAAAATTGGGAAAACTGCAAAAGCAGAAAAGTTTCTCTGATTTTCTTTAGCACTTTCCTCATGTGACAAGTGTCTTTCCCTATTCCTGGAAAGAAGGATAGTTATAGACAGAATTCAAAAAGAAACCCGAACAAGCCATGCTAAATTCCTCCCAGTTTATTACCATTAGGTTATATCCCCTCTTTGTTCAATTTTGCTTCTACACAGCTATCTATTCTTCATCAAACCTGAGCACAAAAAAATACTGTTTTCTCTGAGTCTTTGGTCTTCATTTCTGAAGGTTGCCATGTCACAGAAAACCGTGGTCAAATAAACTGGTTATGTTTTTCTCTTGTTATTCTGTTATTTGTTATAGAGGTGTCAACCATAAGTCCTGTGATGGATGAGGAAAATATATTACCTTTTCTCCCCTACATTTGCTAAACTTTTATGTTTGTCTTTCCTGAAAAACTGTATTTTGTTAAATGAATCTACCCTGTCTTTAAGAGGTAGTACTCTTTACGACACATTGTCTTCCCTTTAGACCCTTTCTAGGAATACTCCCTTCTTTTCCTCAAGGAGAACTCAAAAAGAACATGCACTTTATTTATTCCTTTGTACTTATACATGAGCACTCACTCTGAGCCAGCAAGATTGGCTGAAGATTGGAATTGTATCCTGGTGGCATTGGCAGTCGGTGGTACTCACAGTCCACTGGGAGAGACTGATGGGTGATGAGGGTGCTGTTATGAGATGCTATGGAGACATAGAGGAGAAGCAATTAAGGCAGAGAGAGTTAGAAAAGGCATCCTGAAGAAAACGTACATCTAAACCAAGATTTGAAGAAGAAATTTGAATTAACTTGATAAAGAGGTAAGGATTAAAGACTGCCAGAAGCGCTAGATATGAGACATGCTGAGAAGGTCTAAAAGTAGGTATGCGACTCAATTATCTAGTAAGACTTGGAGAGCCATTGCTGTCTGAATTTGTGAAGCTAAAACCAATATCTGAAAAATTTAAGGGTTTTTCTAGAGTTCATCCAACACTTCTCTTTTGTTCCTAATATCCTAAAATTCCAGGAAAGTTTATAAAGTATTTTGATATTATTTTTAGCCTAAAAGATCCCAAAGTAAGAAATTTATGGAAGTTTACAAAAGTTACAGGATGAATTAATCAGTGCACATCTGGCCTGTGCTACAGTGCAGGTGCATCAGAGATGTCAATCAAGGCAAGGTGGTGAAGGAGAGCATGCAAGGCACGGAAGATTAGAACTGCCATTTTTCTATTATCAAGATATGGGTGACAGTAATTATTTTTCCTTAGCATTGGTACACACATGGATATGTATATTATTATGTCTCTAGTTTGAGGATTACTTGTTCTAAAAAAAGCTACAAAATTCTACGAATGTAGAAAATTGGAATTAGAAATACCATTTTTACGCTTACTTTTTTGAAAAATACATACATTTTAATCTGAAGAGTTTATATAAGTTAATTTTATTGTATCCTTGGAACACAGGGAGTTGGTTATTTTTTGTTGTAATAACTTCTTGGGCATTTTTTCAGTCTTGACTTTAAACTCAAGTGAGCTCAAGGACTATATTTCCTACTTTACATGGTTATCTTACATCTTAGCATGATATTGAGTTAATGATAAATCCTTAAGAACTATTTTTAAATGAATAGATAAGAGAGCTACCAACTTTAATCAGAAATGACCATGAAGAAGGTAGAGTTTCAGTCTGGCAGATATACCAGGGAAAGTGGTTATAAGTTTAGGAAAATATGCAGGGCAAGATGTTAAATCTAAGACTTGGGGCTCTCAACCTTGGGTGATAAGTAGATTTTCATAGCTAAGTTGTTAGTTGTGCACACAGAATGACAGAAAACTGGATGGAGGGTTTGCTTGCTCTTATTAAAGTGATCAAGGAGACCATAGTTTGTGGTGGAATTTTATGACCAATGGTGATGTTGTGGAGTCTATGGATGAAGAAGCTGGTTCTAAAATGAGGTTTGTGAAATTATGTTGGCAAGGCCAGCAAAAAGTATGAATCCTGTGTGAAAACCTCCTTAGCACAGCATTCATTTTTAAAGAACATGGCTTCCTGGCCAGACTGCCTGGGTTCACATCTCAGCTGTGTCATTTTACCAGCTGTGGACCCTGGGGTAATGCATTGTGTGCAGCCTCTCTATTCTTCATATTTCTTATGTGTAAAACAATGATAATCATATTTACCTGTTATAACAAAGATGAAATTAGTTAAAATAACATGATGATTTTCATACACATAAAGTGCTTAATAAATGTTAACTTATTATTTTATTACCTGGTTTATGGAACTTTAAATGGCCCTACCAACCCAGAAATCTCTGTCATGAATTACTGTTAGCTCATATGTATCCCAAAATTCTCATCTTAGAAAATTTAAGTCAAAAAGAGGTAACACCCTAAAGAAAGGTTTCCAGACAGCCACTCTTATAACGCACATAAATTATGTGAAAAGGGAAAAATTATTAAATTATTAAATGGTGGGCTTAGAAAGGTTTGTGAGCATCTTATCCAACCCCATCAGTTTACTAGTGAAGAAAGCAGGGTCTAGAGAAGAGAAAATAACCTCTTAAAGTTCAGTGTGGACCCAAAAGTTTCTACCTCCCAAACCTTTTTGATTGTTTTACTTTTACATCAAATTTTTTTCCATTAATATAATTGCTAAGGTAGCAGCACATTAATTGGCTGGGTTCTCAAAGGCCTTAAGAGAAGACCCTAGATAGCTGAAGAAAAGTAGAGAACACCCTTTCTGGCATCCAAGGAACCATAAAACATTTTTTAACCAAGGAGCACCCCAGATAATAAAAGAGGAGATGGGAAGGAGGAGAAAAAGACAAAATTTGAGTAACTCAGAAGTTTTCTTCCACCATGTGAAAAGGTATGAGGTGCCAGACAGAGAGGATCATTTCATTCCTCTGGTGTTTGGTTGAAAGGATAAAAAAAGGAAAGAAGCAGGAATTTTAAGAGGTTAAGTTGACCACGTCTGTCTTTCTTTGGGGATTTCCAGACCATCTATTCTAGAACTTCACAGATGGAGAGAAGTAAACACCCAAAACCAATGAATGTTCTGAAGGACAGCATACCTAGATAAAGAATTTAAATGTTGGCTACCCTTTTGATGGAAATTGGATCTTGGTGAAACTTTTTTTCTTTCTTTCAGCAAGACTGGATGTCATACAAAAAATCTCAAATCATATGTAGCTTTGTTCTGAGAAACCTGTGAGTCTTCAAGTTTTCATTGCAACAGTTAATAATGGTTTCCATGTGATTCCAGAATAGCATAACTGTGAGTAACGATCTAGGACATCTAAATGTTTTAACTTGGTGCTTTTAGCTTTTCTGCAATAGGCAAGCAATGTGTTTTACTGGTAAATTGGATTTTAATTTATGTTTATGCTTTGTCAATGACGTATTTTAAAACTAGTAGTTTTCATGATTAGAGAGATTCAAGACACCAGATTTTTGCTATATAATTTTTACATATACTCAAATGCCTTTAGACAAAACAAGAACCTAATTTAGCCACCCACCAGCCACAAAAGTATCTGGGGCACATAATATTTTTCCATGGCGGCCAGAGTGACTGCTTTTTGAACTTGTTTATTTGATCTGGGAAAGCGTAACTCACAAACAGCATCTGGATTTCAGAGGTCCCTATATTTGCCCCCAGTTCTCCCTTTCAGTCAATGGTATCCAAATGACTCATCTGCAAGTTCAGAGAGTTGAGTTGCTCTGCAAGACTAAAACGCAAGGCTCTCTGGCTCATTCCCTGTAACCACCAAACCCCACAATCTCTGGATATGTAGCATGGGAACCTGCATGAAGTTTTGCCAAGACCACCAGGTTGCTGGGAAAAAACACAGTCTTGACAAGCTTAAGAGTGGAGAGGTTTAGAGCTTGTTTGTTTTATTTAAGGAGTTCCCTGTAAGAGCAGAGACTGGGGTGGGGTGGGATGGGGAGGAGAAACTTTTTTTTTTTTTTTCATCAAAAAGTGTGACTGAGAACTTGCAATTTTTGATGACATGTTTCTCCCTGAGAGACCTTCACTGTTGGCAGACACAGTTGAGACACTGATGAAAAGCTATGGGGCATAGTTTTTTGAGGCCTCCAAGAGAAACCCCGCAGTTTTAACTTAATCCAATTTCAGTGGGGTGAGTAGCTTGGAGTGAATTAAGAAATAAACAAGTAACACTTCTTGAACACTGGAACCAGAATGAAACAAAGTTAGGCCATGACAGTTGACAGTGTCAACTTGACCTGTAGCCTCTAATCAGCCTGAAAATTATGCCTTCCCTGGTTTTTACCTAGTCTCTTCATTTCTTTTATTGTATAAACATCTGGAAACAGTCCACTTGCCTGGCTTGAAGTACCTGCCACTCTGATTTTTAGAAACAGCATATTGAATTCCATAGTTGATTTATCAGATCAATATTGCACCATCAAGATATGCCTAAGCATAAAATGAAAGGTCAAGGAACATAGAGACTTCTAACTGTCATTTTAATAAATGCATAATAAGGCTAGAAAAAGTGAAGCAATATCTACTCATTTCTTAACCAAGTTTATTAGCTGGTGACTTCAGTTAATATTTAACTCTAGATTTCTCTTACATTTTTAATCTTTTCTTTCTTTCATTTTACATTTTTGATGTAAGAAAGAAGACTCCAGTTTTTTTGCACTGTGTGAAATCCAGCTCTAATTATGTCCATATGACATCATAAATCTGTTAAGAATTGGACAACTTTATTATTTGAGCCTTAAAAGAACACCAAAAATAAAGGTTAAAGTTTATATAATGGTAATTATATAAGGATATATCCTCAGAATAAACAAACAGAAAACCCCATGTAATACTTAGAATTTTCCCTTCTTATTATAAATGGGAAAAATTAACTTACTTGTCACCAACTTCCTAAGAAGGGAGCAAATATTTAAATCTCTGCTTCTTCTTCCATAGGCATAGGCTGCGTTATATTTCCTAACTCTACTCGCCTTTGCCTCTTTCTCTCTCTGTCTTTTTCTCTGTATATTCCTCTCTCTTTTCTTCTCTACTCCCATAAATCCATACCTTTTGGCTCTAGGGCATCACTTTATTGGCTTCTGTTTTTTCTGCCCTCAATAACAATGCTTCTCTTGTCTCCGTGTAACATTATATTCTTGAGATAAAGAGGTTTCTTTGTAAACTTAAAATGTCTTTACTGTTACAGACAAGAAACATCTTGATTTATGTATCCTACAGTTATGAAGAAATGTGCATAGCATTCAGAAATGTAGGTAGAATTTCTCAAATTTCCCCTGTGCTTTTATGATGAAATTTTGTCTATCCTGAAGCCGTCTTTTGTAACAGTCATGGTCCAGCCCTGAAGGATAATATAGGCAAGGAAAAGTTAGAGGTTAATGTACCTAGTTTAATCTGTAAAGAAATCCCCCACCACAGTGTTTCCTTCCCAACACGTGATTATTCATTATCAGAGGAGGCAGTGTTGAGGGTTGGATCAATCATAACTTTTGGTATAGACAAACCAGACGTCAGACATTGGCACTGCTACTTACCAACCCTGAAATCATGGTTGAGATCATTTCTCTTTGTCTCAGTTTTCTTCTAATGCCTATCCTCTAATACTGTGGTGAAGATTAATGAGAAATTGCATGTGCAGTGTCAATACAATGCCTGTTACAGACTATGTGCTTTATGGAGCTGTAATATGATGGAAATTTTCTTTCCATTGATGGTAAAGAGCAATATGAAAACGGGTCATGTTAACTTAAATAGCACAATTTCTACGGGTTAACTTCAAGAGATAGGGTCTTGATTTCAGTCTTAGCTAAATTATTTTCATTATTTTGATTATAGGCTCTGGCTTTGGAAGGCCTTAGTCCATACAAGAAGTATTTTTTTGAATGAAGACCAGTACCTACAGTGGTGACTATTTGGTTAATGGTAAAATACCACAGTCATCATAATGTATGAAGCATACTGGCATCCCAGTAGTGAACATCGGGGGTTCTATTTCATTGTTTCTATAACTTCACATGAAAAGCTACCTGAGCCCATTGGAAAACCTTGCTTACTAACCCAGAATGCCATCAATTTACACCAGAAATCAGCATTATTACTGTTTTCCAGGCGGTATGGATGCATTTAAGAACCATAGTTGAAGTTATAATGTGGCATCCATCATTTTTCTCATCAGCTCCAGATCTTTCATGGGTTTGTATTTTTAAAGCTTGAGCAGTCCACAAAATCACAAGTACTGATTACAGCTAATCCTTGCTAATCACCAGTGCCTTCATGGAAGTAGTGCTGCTACCCATCCTTGGATGTATTCACTACCATAGTTATTTTTTTCGTGTAATGGAGCATTAAATGCTCCAAAATAATGCCATATTTCCTTTCAAAACAAAGTGAACCTCTCTTTGCCCCTTTTGGATTTAACTGTGAAATGGGTTCCAAAACTCCAGCTTTATCACCTAATATTGAACAGATATTTTGGTGAAAACAGTGCCTATTGATTTTACTCATATGACCATTGCATTGGACTCAAGCAAAAGTTTGCTAGAGGTTCAGATTGATTAAGGAAGGAAATGCTAATCCAAGTGAACAGAAAAGAAATTACCCCTGCCACTATCACTCTCACCATGAAGACCCTGTTATTCCATCAGCCTTAGCTGACCCTCTTTCCATTAAAGCTCTTTTCCAAGAGAGTCCTCATTCATACCTGCAATATAGTCTTTGCAACTGATGTCTGTAATATAGTCATGCATCTGCTACACATGATCAGATGCATCTGAATCCCATCAAGAAACCTGGTTAAGACTGAAGGTTGGACACTTATATCCTTAGTTCCTTTGAGGAAGGTAACTGAAGGAAGATATTTCAGACAAAGTTGATCTTTTTTTGATACTCATTGGTTCATTCATACTTGGCAAAAGTATAATAGTAAACTCTTCAATCAATAAAGCAGTAGAGAATTCAGCTCAATCTTTCCACTGGCGACAACTGGAAAAGCTGTACAACAAATGTTTTATAAAAGTTTGCCTGAAGGTATCAAAGTGCTAATAAGGTGCTTGTTCAAGATGCAAGAATTACACTTCTCAATTGAAAAAATAGAAATCAGAAGAGCATGAAATAATAAAGAAATAGTTGCCAACCTAAAATTCTATACCCAGAGAAAATAGCCTTTAAGACTAAAATAAAATAAAGCCATTTTCAGACACAAAGAGTTGTCTCTTGCTGACACACACTAAAGGGTTTCTTAGAGGGAAATCAATTCCCAAAGGAAGTTCAAAGAAGAAAGAAGGAAAGGTAGCAAAGCTAGTAGTAAATACAGTGATCAACATAACTTATTTGACTATCTAATTATAATAATGTTTCATGTGGATGAAGACGTAAACTATAAATACATATGCATACTAATAATGGCATGTAAGTCAATAATGAGGAAAATTAAAGAAAATCACTATGTTTTCAGGGAAAAGAGGAACATGTAAATTAATATTCAATGCCTTTAAATCATTAAATGCATATTATAAACTCCAGAATGGTTGCAACTATAAGAATGGGGAGATTATATCATATAAATACTAGCCAAGAGAAAGGTGATATATCAGACAAATTTATTCAATATCAAAAGAAGTAGACTATATAAGAAAAAAGTACTATATAAGATAATGTATAGTATGATAAAATGTTTAATTCACAAGGAACGTATATATCAATTATAAGTTTTATGCACCAAAGAACATAGCCTCAAAATATATTTTAAACATTTAACAGAAAGCGAAATAGATGAGTTCATAATTAGAGTGGGGAGATTTTAGCACACTACTCTCAGTAACTAATCCATTAGAATCCATTAGTGGATTAGTGAATAACACAATAAATATCAAATAAATAAACACTGTAAATAAATACAGCAAGCAAAAAAAAGTCAGTAAGGAAACATTAGTGTCTGGCTAGGAGCATCTGTAGTGGGTCACCTTTCTACCTACACATGTGAGTGGATGACCTGAGAGGAGTATGGTGAGCATATGAGGATGTGACCTACTGGCTCACTCCTGAGAATGGGATCCTGTTAGATGGGCATGGGTAAATTAATTTCAGCAAAATGCTCTGGGCAAGGGGTAGAATGGGGTGGGTTAGGGCTAGTTTGCTTTGGAATTCTGGGGGCATGAGGGTATTTTTTAGTTTCTAAGGTTTTATCTTGTTTCAAGAGTGGGACCAACCTAACGGGGAGGAAAAGATGTCATCCTTGGAAACCCTACAAGGGACACATTTTCCAAGGTGACCTGTCATTGGAGTATGAGTGGCTGGCTGCCATCTTCATGCCTGATAGCCACTGCTTTTTCATTGCCATCTGCCTTGGTTTGTCTCATTCTTCTTGGTTGAGTAGGTTTTAACTGGGGTAACCCTTCTGCTAGGAGTCCCAATTTTTTTTGACTAAGGGGTGGGGGACAGTTGACATTTCTGGTCCTATAGGCCCTTTCTGGCCAGGAAGGCATTGGTGCAGGTGAGCCTGGGATGACCTTGCCACCCGCACCCAGGGTCCTTGTTTTAGATCTGCAAATAAACAGCTTGTTTGGAAGCAAACAAACGAAAAGATGTAGAATGTATGAATAACATGATTAACCAATTTAACTAATTCACTAGAAAATTGTATCCAACCACTGCTGAATACACATTTTTTTGTGCACATATGGAAAATTAAGAAAAACTGATTGAAATGAGGAGTAACATAAAATATATCTCAACCGATGACACACAGAATATGATTTCCCACCACAATTCAATTAAGCTAGGAACTTAATAGTAAAAGTAATATAATAATTATTATTGAATAATAAAAAAATACACCAACATGGCAGGGCTCACATACTGCTTTTGCTACTCTCCATCCATCAGATTTTAGAAATGATTGAGGCTTCAAAGAATTCCTTTGTAAGTCATCCTCAACGTCCTACAATGCTATTGAAGTTCTTTGTAAACAAGACTACTAAAATTTGGTTTTATTTTCCTTAAAATTGGTTGGAAACTTTCAATGAAAATGTTCAAAAAGTGGAAAAACGTAAAAGTCTAGAGAGCTGCTAACTGTAATTAGATAACAAAGCTTTCAAAGAGAAAGAAATACAAATGTATCCCTTGAAAAACAAGGAGAAACTGAAGAAATAAACTGAGAACTCAAATAGTTAACTTTTAAAAACATTGTAATTGAGATTTGTGATACCTAACTTGTCATAAGAATCTTTTGCTGATACTCCTATATTCAATTACATAAATTTATATTCTAAACTGAAGTGAAATGAAATTGGAAAGGTCTACACATCTATAGCACATAAATTTAGTGAAGGCTCAAAAGAATCATAGCCATAAACAACTTGTTTGATGAATTTTGCCTTGCAAAATTATTTTTTCAAAGAAATTTACTTTTAATTGAAGCAAAAAGAAAGAACTTGGGAAAATACCTAGACTTTAATACTTATACGTTTCATTATAAAAAAATAAAATGTACTCTAGGAACTTACTATGAGTTATTTGTTTTGTTTTGTTTTTTGTTTTTGAGACAGAGTCTAGCTCTGTTGCCCAGGCTGGAGTGCAGTGGCGCGATCTCGGCTTACTGCAAGCTCTGCTTCCCGGGTTCATGCCATTCTCCTGCCTCAGCCTCCCAAGTAACTGGGACTACAGGCACCCGCCAGCACGCCCAGCTAATTTTTTGTATTCTTTTTTTTTTTTTTTTTAGTAGAGACGGGGTTTCACCTGTTAGCCAGGATGGTCTCGATCTCCTGAGCTCATGATCTGCCCGCCTCAACCTCCCAAAGTGCTGAGATTACAGGCTTGAGCCACCGTGCCCGGCCTACTTTGAGTTTTGAGGTACCTTAATGACCTGTAGAAAGAGTATGTACTCAATTAAAAATGTTTTCATCTACAGAGAAAAGTCCACTGAAAATGTCAACAATTTCAAATTTAGAAAAATAAAATTTTGAAGAACATTGCAGGCAATTATATAAAAAATTAAAAATAAGACAATATTGGAAAAATACATTCTCCAGAAAACTATTAATGATACAGCAATATCAGTGAAAAATACAGTCAGGAGCTAATTAATTGATATAAGTATTTATTAATAATAAAATGTCTTAGATTTATGTCCAGGTACTCAATATAAAGAGTTTTTGTGTTTATGAAAATACATATTCTATTTATATTTTACAGAATGGTTTTCATTTTTGAAAACGGACTTTCAATAAAACATTTTTATTGTAAGTACCCAAACATAATAGAAAAAATTTTAGGTCAATACATAAACTCTTCAAAATTATACAATTCTAAATATTTGTAGTGTCCCTCTCACTCTCAAAAGTGTCCCAGTGGGATTATAAATTATATGGTCACTATAATTATGAACAACTTAAAGAAAATGAACTTAGAAATGTACATGAACAAATTAGCAAAGTCAAACTTATCTAATAATATAACAATTGCCAAAGATGAAAGAAGGAATAGGAAATGTGAATAATACAATAAATATTAAATAAAAAACACTGTAAATAAATATCTTTACCCAGAGAAAACTTCAGGCCGAGAGAGGTTATGAGTGAATTGCAGCAAACATCCAGGAGGAGTAATGTTCTTTTTATACAAACACTTTCACGGAACAGAAACTATGGAAAACTTCCCATCTTTATTTTATGAGGCCAGCATAACCTTGATAACAAAACCTGACAAAGACATTATAAGGAAAAGAAATACAGGCAAATCTGACCTGTGAAAAAAGCAGCACAATTCTTAAAGCACTGTATTAGCAAGCCACACAAAAGTTAATACAACATGACTGATTTGAGTTCAGACCAGGAAGGCCACGTGGGGTTAACATTAATAAATCTATCAGTATATTTCATCACGTTAAAAAGATTACGAAGGAAAATTATGATTATATCAATATGTGCAGAAAATATTTTTAAACATTAAATATGTATTTATGAGATTAAAGAAACTTCTAGCAAATAAGGAATATAAGGAAATTTTCTTAATCTGATGAAGGGTATCTATAAAAAATCTTCAGGAAACACCATAACTTTTAAAAATTTTTAAGTTCAGGGGGTACATGTGCAGGTTTGTTATATAGGTAAACTTGTGTCACAGGGGTTTGTGGTACAGATTACTTTATCACCCATATGTTAGGCTTAGTATCCCCATTAGTTATTTTTCCTAAACCTCTTCCTCCTTCCACTCTCCAGCCTCAGGTAGGCCCCAGTGTGTGTTGTTTCCCTTTATGTGTCCATGTGTTCTCATGATTTAGCTCCCACTTATAAGTGAGAACATGTATTTAGTTTTCTCTTCCTGTGTTAGTTTGCTAAGGATAGTGGCCTCCAGCTCCATCCATTTTCCTGCAAAAGACATGATCTTCTTTTTATGGCTACATAGTATTTCGTGGTGTGTATGTACCACATTTTCTTTATCCAGTCTACCATTGATGAGCATTTGGGTTGATTTCATGTCTTTGCTATTGTGAGTAGTGGTACAATAAACATATGCATGCATGTGTCTTTGTGATCGAATGATTTATATTCCTTTGAGTATATACTCAGTAATGGGATTGCTGGGTTGAAGAATAATTCTGCTTTTAGCTCTTTGAGGAGCTACATTGCTTTCCACACTCCTTTACTCAATGGCTGAACAATTTACACTCCTGCCAACATTGCATAAACGTTCCTTTTACTCCGCAATCCTGCCAGCAACTGTTATTTTTTAACTTTTTAATAATAGCTATACTGACTGGTGTGAGATGGTATCTCATGGGGGTTTTCAATTGCATCTCTCTAATGATCAATGATTTTGAGCTTAATTTTCATATTCTTATTGGCCACATGTATGTCTTCTTTTGAAAAGTGTTCATGTCCTTTGCCCATATTTTGATGCAGTTTTTTTTTTTTCTTGTCAGTTTACTTAAGTTCCTCATAGATGCTGGATATTAGTCCCTTGTCAGATGCATAATTTGCAAAACTTTTCTCCTATTCTGTAGGTTTTCTGTTTACTCTGTTGCTAGTTCTTTTGCTGTGCAGAACCTCTCTAGTTTAATTATATCCCATTTGTCAATATTTGCTTTTGTTGCAATTGCTTTTGGCGGCTGCATCATGAAATCTTTGCTTGTTCCTATATCCAGAATTGTATTGCTTATATTGTCTTCCAGACTTTTTATAGTTTTGGGTTTTACATTTAAGTCTTTAATCCACCTTGAGTTAATTGTATATGGTGTAAGGAAGGGGCCCAGTTTAAATGTTCTGCATATGACTAGCTAGTTATCTCAGCATCATTTATTGAATAGGGAATCTTTTCCCCATTACTTGATTTTGACAGCTTTGTTGAAGATCAGATGGTTTTAGGTGTGTGGCCTTTTTTCTGGGCTCTCTATTCTGTTCCATTAGTCTATGGGAAACACCATATGTAATGGTAATAAATTGTAAAAGTTTTCCCTTTGTGATCAGGATGCCCACTATCACTACTTTTACTCAAAGTCCTAGAAAGTGCTACAGGATAAATACAAGTAAGAAGTATAAGGATTCAAAAAAAAAAAAGAAATTAAACTCTTACTACTCACAATTGATGTAATTACACAGAAAATTCAAAACCAGTAACTTCATTAAGATTCTCAGATAAAGATAAAAAATACAAAAAAATCAACTGCATTGCATTCAATTGTGACAAATAAAAATGGAAATTAAATTTTAAAGATGGCATTTGTCATTTCCAAATACCAAATTCCTAGGAATAAATCTAAATAAAGCCTCATAAGACCTCTACACAGAAATTTATCAAGGAATAGCACAAAAATTAAAGTAAGCATAAATAAATAGAAATAAAAGAATGAATAATGTTGCATGTCAGTTCTCTCCAAATTGATCTTAATGATTTAGTACAATTCCCCCAACATCCTAAAGGAGATTTTTGAATAATTTTAGTGGATCTTGACAAGTTGCTAAATTTGTATCAAAAGTTTAAGAAAGCCAGGGCTATACAAGACCTAGGCAAGAGGATTGCATGAGCTCAGAAGTTCAAGACCAGCCTGGACAACATAGCGAGACCTCATCTAAAAAAATCAACCAGGTTTAGTGGCATGTGTTTGTAATCGCAGCTGCTCAGGAGGCTGAGCTGAGAAGATCTCTTAAGCCCAGAAGATCGCGTAAGCCTGGAAGATCGAGGCTGCAGTGAGCTGTGATCATGTCACTGCACTGCAGGCTAGGTAACAGAGACTCTCTCTCAAAAAGAAAAAAAGAAAAATTTAAGGACATTAAATAGTAATAGTAATTAAGACAGCATGATATTTCTCTAAGAATCAAAGATAACCAAGGGAAAAAAGTGGAGTCTAGATATGTGGACTCTAGAGTTAAGACAAAGGTGGCACTATACAACCATGGAAAAATGATCATCTTTTTAATAAGTACTGCTGGGACAATTGGGTACACATGTGGACAAAAGGAAACATCCTCTGCATCAGGGTACATGCAAAAACCTATTTCAGGTGAACTGTAGATCTTTGTGAAGGGCAAAGCAATAATGTTTCTACTGGAGAGTATATTCATTACCTAAGGGAGGGAAAGATTTCATAATCAGGACATAAAAAGCATTATCTTTGAAAGAAATTATTAATACATTACACTACATTAGAACTAAAAAATTATGTTTCTCAAATGACACCATTAAGAAAGTGAGAAGGGCAAGCAATTAAGAGAGAGAAGACATTTACAATCCTTAAAACTGACAAAGGGCTCATATCCGGAATGTACAGAGCAGTTGTATGCATCAGTAAGATAGCCTATTTGATGAAAAACAGCCAAAGTCATACTTCGCAAAAGAGGATATACAAAGGGCCAATAAACATAAAAAAAAAAAATGCTCAACTTCACTGTCATCAGGGAAATGCAAATTAAAACCACAATGCGATACCAAGATGACTCTTGCTAGAATGGCTAAAATGAAAAAGACTCACAATAACAATTGCTGATGAGGATGTGGAACAACTGGACCTCACTGCTGGTGGAAGTGTGAAGCATAAAACCACTTTGGAAAACTGGCAGTATCTGCTAAAGCTGAACATACACATACCTCATAATCCAGTAATTCCACTCCAACAGAAATGCAAAGACATATGAACTAAAATACAGATACAAGAATATTGATCACAGCATTATTCATCACAGCCCCCAAATAAAAACTGTCCAAATGTCTAGTTATGGTATATTCATCCCAGAGAAATCTAGTCATCTTTGAAAACAAATGAACTACAGCTTCACACACAGAGTAAATGATCTTAACAAATATATTGTTGAGTAGAAAAAGTCAGATATAAAAGAGTGTATACTGTATCACATAGTGTACATATGTGCATGTATATATAATTATATAATATCTATATATTAATTATAGACATATATATTAAATTCAGGCAAAACTAAATGAGTAACATAGTTTTAGTAGTCAGGATACTCACAGAAGAAATAACCAAATGTTTTCTAAATTATCAGATATCTAAGGGTTTCTTGAAGTAATTCAGAAAAATAAATCAATCTTGATCATTGAATGAATAAAAAATACTCTTTCACTTTGATAAAATCTAAAGTAGGTCAATAGATCTTTTCCCCAGAGGGAACTGTGCAAGCTTGGTCAGCAAGTCAGGAAAAGAAAAGAGTGTAATAATACTTTTGTATCATAGTATATGGCTCCAATTCTTGATTCTACTTTGATTCTACCTTGCTGTGAAATTATAAGCAAGTTACTTGGCCTTCTCTGTGTCTCAGTTAATCTGTAAAAAAGGGATGATAACATTAACCTGACAGAATAAGACAAAAATGAATTTATACAGTAAATTAAATGATACAATGTAGGCAAAATCTGTGAAGCACCTAGGATTTAATGGACACTTAAAAAGTAAATGATAGGGCCAGATATGATGGCTCATGCCTGTAATCCCAGCACTTTGGGAGGCCAAGGTGGGCAGATCACGAAGTCAGGAGTTTGAGACCAGCCTGGCCAACACAGTGAAACCCTGTCTCTACCAAAAATACAAAAAAAGTAGCCAGGTGTGGTGGCAGGCATCTGTAGTCTCAGCTACTTGGGGGGCTGAGGCAGGAGAATCGCTTGAATCTGGGAGGTGGAGGTTACAGTGAGCCAAGACTGAGCCACTGCACTCCAGCCTAGGCAACAGAGTGAGACTCCATCTCAAGAAAAAAAAAAAAAGTAAGTGATGGAACGGTTATATACACTTTTGTGTTTTAACAGTTGAGTTCATAGAAAGGAAGAGAACTAATATTCTCTGAGTCCATTATGCTTCAGGTACTATATCAATCAGTTTTTACATCTCCATTTAATCCACAAAATAACACTGTTGAATACAGACAATTCCTAATTGATCATATTAGAGAAGCATGTGTTGGCCATGTTAAGTAATGTGCCCAAGATCAGACAGCTAGTTTTGCAATAAAGGTCTCCCTGCCATAAATAATTTGAATGTCACATATATGGCAGTAAAATTTAACATCTTTGCACATGTAGCTGCCCTTCTGTTTTATAAAATAAATTACTCTCTTTGCACTCCCTACTTTTTTCAGGATTAGGAAAATTCTCAGACTCCATTTCTTCACTTGGTCTTACAATTCTTGCCTAATTAGTATCTGAGTGGCCAATCTCTGCCTAACCCGCAATCAGTTCCTTATGGATCTCTACCTACAATTAAATCAATAGGTGAAATTGATAGAAGGAGACATTCTACTAGTGACTTTTTACATGTTCCCCTCTAGGGAATGAGGGTATATGGCTTTATACCTTAGAGAAGTTACATTTATCTGTCCCTGAGTCACCACTACCCGTCCTGATACACACCTCTTTGTTGTTAAGGGATTGATTTTAATTCGCCTCTGAGTTCAATTGAAAGCTTGAAGAATAGTGAGGTGCAGTTATTCCCAGGACCCCACCAAGAAACAGAAATCAAGACCAAAAGCCATGGCGTAGAGAACCCTTTTCATTTCTATGAGATAAAAAGAAACGCACTATTTTGCTTCTATGAGAAGTAAGGAATGCGAGCTTGAGGGAGCAAACTCTATAAAGTGTTCAGAACTGTCCCAGCGGTGAGGTAAAAGGGAAAACAATTACAGTATCCACTCCTTGGCTGAGGTTGCTCCCCAGAAGGGCTGCCTGGCCCTCCTGTGTAGAGAGAAAGGAGGAGCGAGCGTTCATATCTTACAAGCATAACCCTAGTGGAGACTGATGCAGAGCTGTAAAAATGAATGCCCTAATTTTGGCTTCTTGAAGTTTCTAAAATTTCTGAGTGTGGAAAGTGTGAGATGTCCACCTCTCCAGCTTTCAGTCTCTGCAAAATTGATATATTATGCCATTTATCACCCAAATTCCATAATTAATTT
Source organism: Trachypithecus francoisi (assembly GCF_009764315.1). NCBI lineage: Eukaryota > Metazoa > Chordata > Mammalia > Primates > Cercopithecidae > Trachypithecus > Trachypithecus francoisi. Next base: position 102,267,164 of record NW_022681456.1, on the reverse strand, counting down.
TTAGCTTAAAATAATTGACAAGGTTTTCTTGATACAGTTAAAGATGCTGGGGACCAAATTAGTATTAGCTCTACCTTGCTTTGCCACATCATCATAATTAAAACCTATAGATATTCTGGTAGCTTAAACAAAGCAGACCCCAAAAACGTGACATTTTCAAAATAAATAGGTCAGTGGATAATTATTTATTTCACAAAAGTTTTTGTTTTTCTACAGCATTCACCATAGGATTTCTTTGTGAAACAGCATAGCTCTCTGGTGCATGTAAAATATGACTCAAACAATTTTTTTTTTTTTTTGGCTAGGAAGTCAAACCAAGCGAAATATCAAGTCAGGTCAGGTTGGGTTTGGAGAGCATTTTGATGTTCTGGTTTTGTTCCATTTCAATTGCTTTAGAAAAATTTATAATGTCAGTCATAGCTTAAAATGACTCACAGAGGCTTTTGGAGGGAGGGCGGTTGAGACTTGGGGAGACCTGTGGTTTGTTCACAGTGCCATAGAAAAGAATAATTTAGGGGTTTAATTTCTTTTAGGCTTGAATCTATTAATGGAATTCCTCCTGCTCTTTAGTTCATAGTTTTATTTTGGTTAAAACTCTTGATTTACATGTAATTTTTTTATAAATGAAAATGTCTATGCCTAAAATGAGGTAAATCTGAAATACAAATGGATTCTTTTGCCTCTGTAAAAGTAGAAGCCAACAAAAAAAATGCAATTTTTGTAATGATATTAGGTATACAGTGTAGTGCTACTTTTGATCTTTTTCTCTAAACTGAGCAACTCAAATGCCATAAGCATTTACCCATAATTCTTATCTTTAATTTCTTCTGTCTTTTGGTAGTTTTCCTCTAAATCATCTTTAATTTCTCCATCTTTAAGTGGAAATCAAATCTGCACTTACTGCATTAGTAAAGCATTGGCTATTTCTGAGTATATTTTTAAAGGGCCCATTTTTTTCATCTCTCACTTCAATCCTATGCGATCAGCTATCTTGCTCTTTCCTTTTTCTTTTCCTGTCTTTTTAAAAAGGTAATACAACATATGCTTTACTTATCAGGACATTTTTCAGTTAGCTTGTGTCAATTGGTCTTTACTTACTTTACAGTGTACTACTTGCATTAAGTTCTTTTATTTTTCCTGTTAACCATTATTCCACTATTAACCATGTATTTCTCTTTTTTAAAAAACAAACTTCAAAGATATTGTGACCATAGTCTTAACGCAACACGATCCAGATGTCTTTTGAGCTAACCTCTATGTTCATTATTCATGTCACTGGAAAGAGATGGAATAACAGCAGCCCTAAGGCCCACAGTGACAAGCCCCTGTTCCATCTTCCCCAGGCGCAGATCAGCCTTGTTGAATGAAGGAAACCGAGAGTGTTATGCTGAAGAGCATGGATTTTGAAGCCAGTCAACCTGGTTTGAATCTCAGCCCTACTGCATATTTGTCCTGTGACCTTGGGAAATTTACTTAACCTGCGTAAAGCCTGCTTCTGTGTCTTTAATGTAGGGATTACTGAGTTACCTTGATGAACAAATGTAACCTCTGTGGAAACTGTTTAGTGAAGACCCTAATACATAGTAGTCCTCAACCCTATTTTTGTTATTTATTGTCTTCTTTTCATTGTGCAAAGTGTTATGTTGTGAGAATATGTAGGTCCATCACAGAGGAGGGCTTGAGAAGGGTAAGGCTGAAAGAGGATGAAACTATCATGCAGCAATCCCCAGTGTGTCTCCAGGGGCAGTCTTCCTACACACTGATCTTTAGTGTATAGAAAATCCCTTTATTCGACCAGATACATGGCTTAATGGCAATGAGAAATTCTCTGGGACACATGAGCAGAGAAGTCTGTCTCTGTTTCAAGTCCTCTGCTGCTCCAAAACATGCATTTTTTTTTTCTTTTTTTATACTGCCTAACCAAAGTCAGTAATGCGGAACATGAGACAGCATTGTTATGATCACCATCATTTCAAAACATTAATTCACAGTTTATTTTCAAACAGTGGCATGCTAGACTCTAGCCTCTCAGAGCCTTAATTTAATAGAAAGCACAACTGATCTACACTAAAAAGAAAAAGAGAAAAACCCAGACAAGCACAACTTTGCTAGAGTAGCTGGTGGAGATTGTGAAACAGTATGCGTGCTCCTCTTGAGTGGTTTGGGGAGTTAGTGGAGGAAGTATAAACAAAGATACCCGTAAGAATCTATAGTTCAATAAAGCAAACGCTCTCTTTATATAAAATATTTTTAAAAGGTGGCAATCAAGTTGTCCTCCATCACATCAGCTAAGTTTTGTATTTTTGGAGAAATGGGGTTTCACCATGTTGCCCATGATCCTGCTCACACATGGCCTTTACTTATTGTAAGTATGTGATTTCCTGGCACCATCAACGTTAGGTAAAGGCTGTGTGTGTGCGGGAGCATGAGTCTCAACACTAACAGTTATCCCTTAAAGTGAAGCTCGAGTGCTTTTTGTGAATTTAATCAGAATCTCCAACCAAAGCTACTCACCATTTTGGAAAACATAGTGGTATTTCAAATCCAATTTAACAAATATACTAATTACTATAAAAAAAGTTCCCTGGTCATGGCAGAGACTCTTCAATGTAAATTCTCAGACAACTGAACTTAGATAATATTTACCTGGTCAGGCATGGTGGCTCATGCCTGTAATCCCAGCACTGCGGGAGGCCAAGGCAGGCAGATGGTTTGAGCTCAGGAGTTTGAGACCAGCCTGGGCAACATGGCAAAACCCCATCTCTCCAAAAATACAAAAATTAGCCAAGCATGGTGGCACATGCCTGTAGTCCCAGGTACTTGGGAGGCTGAGGCAGGAGGATCACTTGAGCCCAGGAGGTCAGGGCTGCAATGAGCTGTGATCACCACTGTACTCCAACCTGGGCAACAGAGTGAGACCCTGTTTCAAAAAAATTTTTTTTTTACTATCACCAGGTGACTTTTGCTTATGGTAGTTATGGTTTTGGAGCCCTTAGAGGTTACTTGTTCAGGCATTTGGTTAATGTGCTCCCTTACTCGCTAAAGCCCGCCCCCTCCTCCCTATCTCCACTCCAGGACTTCACTCAGAAGGATTTTAATTCAAATTCTATTTTAATGTAAAAGGGATTTTAATTTAAATCCTGTTTATTGTTTAATGAGAAGAGAAATACTATCAACTTCACCTCTCATTTTATGGTAGGAAAGTAGAATTGTAGAAAAGTGAAAATGCATACCCATCTTTTATAGACATCATATGGCCTTGTATTACATTCTCTGTTATTCTCAACACTTGGATGTTACTTTTGAGAGGGGGCCTTATTTTCTTTTCCTAGACTATGTTATGACATCTTACATCTCTGTGCTTCTGTCCATATACTTCCACAGTCCTGGGATGCCCTTCTCCCCTTTCTATCTGTTGACATGCTACTTGTGATTTATATTGAAAAATAAATGTGTTATTTTAGAGAGAGCACTGTGACCCTTCCAATTTTTCCTTGCTGAGCAGAACTAATAGGTTTCTACTAGGCAATCCTATTACACTTTGTTTATATACCTGTCTTACTTGTATATTTAATGTTACTTGTGTGACTACTACAGTAGGGACATTCATGAGCACCAGTGGCACCTCAAGCCAGAGACCTGTGGACGAGGTTCCTCTGAGACTCAGCGGTGACAAGAGTGTCAGCGAATTTTGACAAAGCCGGGAGGCACTAACACAGCAGATTGAAATAGGAGAGAAGAAAATGGTAAATGGTGCTGGCAATATGGCAGCCAATGATAATCACTCAGAAGACATCTTCTGGGTACCAATGAGTAATTTAAAAGCAAAGAAAGCCGAAGAAAAACTTCTTTGTGAGAATCATTTTGATCCTATTTCAACTCCCAGAAAATACTGTGTATATTTGTAAATTCATTTTTCCCCATAAAATTGCAGTTCTTGAAGTCAAGAAGCAAATCTTATTAGTGTTTTTTTTCCCTTCTAAGTCTTGATTTTGCATGTAGAAGCTGCTTAGAAAAATATCTACTGAATTACATTATTTTGATCATCTTCTTGGATATTGGCCTGTTTAGAATATTACCAAAATTGTCTTATGATGAATTTCATTCATCATAAGAAAAAAATCAACAGTTATTTTCAATATTTCCCAGAGTTTGGAATGTGCTTTGGCTTACATGCTGAGCAAACCAGAAGACAAGAACATTTGAGGTTTCACTACTCTTTCTTCCTGTGTGCTGATTAACTAATTTCCTATTGTCAATTTCTTGTCCTTTCTCCCAAAATTGCTTTCAGAAAATGTAGATGTTTTTGGCATGGTTCTTGGTACACTGAACTTTTCTGTTCAGCTCTAAGTATAACAATTACTTCATTAAATAATAATCATATCCCCAATTTATATATCACTTTACACTTATAATGAGCAAACATATACCCTCTCATGTGATTCTCAATCCAACCCTCTTGAAATAAGCAGGGTAAGTATTACTAAAACATTATCTATGTGGGATCTGAGATCACCAAAGCCAGTAAGTCAGAGTTCAAGCTAGGTCTTCTGTTTCCATATTTGTATTCTTTTCACTGCATCAGAATAAGTAAGGTCCTGGTACTTTTCCTCAAACTTTGCTCTGGAAACATCTAGGAAGCACTTGTAAGCTCAGGCTCCCTATTCACCACCATTCTCTCTCTTTCTTCACCACATTGCTTCAAATTCTGCCCTTCGCAGATTTTGACCTCTGAGTGTCTCTGAACTTACATAATGTATTTGTTCTTCCCAGGGTAACCAAGTGAAATATAACAAATAGAAGGAACAGCAGAATGGGCAAACACAAATATGTATTAGCCTATTAAATCATCTATTCCCAAGAACAATGGTTCATAGAAATTGGAGATGAAAAAGATCTATGAGGTCATCTTCTCCACCCCTATGCCAAAGCAGGTTTAAGCTCAGAATACTGACAGCCAAGTTATCGTTGAGTTTCCAGCTCTGACTTTTGAGGCTTTAGATTGTATCTGCTGCTGAAATCTGCTTGAGGGGAAACAGCAAAGTGACCACAAATTTGGAGCATTAACTGGGGTCCCAAGAGCCTCATTGCGCTGTGCAGAGGACAGTATTTCTGTAATTTATCAGTTCTCCCCTAATGGATGTTGTCCTAATCAGGAGTAATTCCCAAAGAGGCTTTCATAGGCAAACTGGCTGAGAATGAAAATCCAAGCTGATTTTAAAAAAGCACACAAACTCATATCTTTTGTGAAGTCAGATATGACCAAAGGGAATGTCATGATACATGCAGAGGGTTTGAGTGATGAGGAAAAATGCCGAAACTAATGCCATGGTTCTTTTTCCATCACTTCCTAATTAATCTCCGAGGCCGACCAGTCAGCCAGTTGGAGTGCTGAAAGATACTAGAGGTCCTCGAGTGTACCCTAAAGTCATCACTATTGGAAGAGCATCAACAACATATAGAAGCATCCTTTACATCCATCTTCTGTCTTTAATACTGTTCTTGTTTGAAAGAAGCCTTCATTCTATGCTTGATGAAAAATATTACTGAAAGAAAACTGATGCATGATTTTAAAGCAAATGAAATTGAATACTATGCTAGGAGTTTTTAAAAATGGATAATAACAAAGTTCCTATCAAACCACTCACTAGCTATGTAACCAGGGGCACGTTACCTCCCTCACTCTCCTATAAAATAAGAGCATATTGCCTCTAAGGTGTTTTCTATTTCTCCAACTTATAAAAGAACTTAAAATAACTATTTATTTTAAGCAAAACCTGTGGAAAAATGACTCCCCCCTTTTTCTGATTTGCCAAGATGCCCTCAACCTGACCCTGGGAGGAGGACTTGGAATTTTAAAAGAATGGACTTTCCTTTTATGCTCTGGCTTTTGGAGCTCGGTTATGTTAGTGTCATTTATGGAGTGAGATGCTGGAAAGCAAACAGTAACTTTAAAAAAGTAGGAGGCCCTTTATGAGTCTGAATCCTTGCAGAAGCTTTGGGCAGAAACTGGCTTCCAAAAAGCAGCACACTCACTACCACTTTCCCTCACTCTCCCTTCCTTTCCAGGACCCCAGCAAGTCAGCTGTGTACTGCCTTTAAGAAACACTTTTCTCTTCTATACCCCACGTGCACTTAAGAAACTCTTGGTCAAAAATCCTTTTGTACTGGAAAATTCATTGTTTCACTGTGGCCTCAGTAGCAATAAAGACTTATATCTAATCTTAGTCCAAAATTGTGTGTCTAGATTCAGCTTTATTTGGGGACAAGGTGTAATACTTGCTTCTTCTTACTTGTCCCTGTTTCCTTTTCTATTCTCTGAGCCATGTTTCCCTGTTGATGAATTGCCCCAGTGCTCCCTGAGGACTAGCCTGCAATCATCCCCCAATGTCCAGCACTTCATCCATCTCTGTATTCTCTCCCTCTACTCCATTCCTAGGGCCTTACTGTCCCTTGACCATTTGTCAGAAGGAGATGTTTAGTAAAGTACCAGCATACAGCAAGCCTTAGGAATTTCAGGGGAGATTTACCTGCTCCGGGCCTCAATTGCTCTAGTTCTGAGTCATCAGGTACAGCACAGTATAGCATATGGTCTGCCTGTCTCCTCCCTCATCAACAGTTGATAAAATAATAAATTTGCTGCACAGATTTTTTATTGCTCTCACTTGTTTTTATTAACTATAAAAAAGGACTATTAACTATAAAAAAGAAAATTGAGCATAAGAGAAAAAAAGGTGACAATAGAAAAATTGAGTAGACGTATTCTCAGGCCATCTTTGAACAAATTAAGAGAAGTTGAATCGCGGCCAGTCACAGTGGCTCACGCCTGTAATCTCAACACTTTGGGAGGCCAAGGTGAGCAGATTGCCTGAGATCAGGAGTTCCAGACCAGCCTGGGAAACATGGCAAAACCCCATCGTTACTAAATATACAAAAAAATTTGCTGGGCGTGGTGGTACACTCTTGTAATCCCGATTATTGGGGAGGTTGAGACACAAGAATCGCTTGAACCTGGTAAGCAGGGGTTGCAGTGAGCTGAGATGGCACCACTGCACTCCAGTCTGGGTGTCAGAGTGAGACTCTATTTCCCCCCACCACCACCCCCAGAAAAGTATAACTCACCCTTTACCTGAATCCCTGAATTTGCTTGGAATAAAAAGTCCTCACATAATTGGATGAGAGTGAACTCATAGCTTATTGGGTAGCACTAAGGCAATATAACTCTTATGTGAGAACAGAGTCAGGACATGATAGCCTCTGATTACAAAGATGGTCATCTATCCCAATGCCTAATTTATTGAGAGAGATGCTTGGAAGATCTGAGAAGGTGGAAGCTAACATAGTTAATGATGGGATCCAAAGAAAAATATCAGCAAAGCATCCAGGTTCTGTGCTGCAAACGCCCTCGGTAACTCTGCTAGATCTGTTACTTTCTTAGCACGATTGATTAAATAGGTGTGAAAGCACAATTACCCATCGAACAGTGGTGATGAGAATTGAACTCTAATTCCCTTCAGATCATCTTCTTTATTGCTGCTTGGATTGACTGCCTTAATCAAGTAGATGTTTGTGAATTAAAAGTGAGAAATGAGTGTTTTCTTTTGTTTTGTTATTTAATTTCAGCTTTTACATTTGAATATTTGGAAAAAAGGAAAAATTAGGCAAGTAGTACATCACTAACCACACACACACACACCACACACACACACACACAGGTTGATTAGACTCTACTTGCTATTTATTCATAGTGTGATGATTTCTGGACCAGAAGCATGGACCTCAACTGGAAACTTGTTAGAAATGTAGAATCTTGAGCTCCACCTTAGACCTATTGGCTCACAATCTGCATTTTAGCATGAGGCCTGGGTGAGTTGTTGAAGAAGCACTGTCCTCTAGCCATTCCTAAAAGGAGTAGAGGTAGCAAAATCTAATGGGAGAGAAGGAAGGCATATAATTGGGAAGAGAAAGGTGAATGCTGAGGTACATTTTCGAACCCTATTTTCAGCCTGTGTCAAGCAGACCACTCCTCCTTTAAAAAGTTGTAAAGTAGGATAATAATAAACACACAGGACTTTTTTTGTTTTTAGGTATCTTAGAAATTCTATCTGAAACTCAAATGGGTGCCTCCAGCAGAAGTATGGTATTTTACACGCAACTACAAAAATCACCTAGGAAGGTTTTCCTCAGGCAATGTAAATGGACCTCACTTTATGGTATCCGGTCCAATCAGTGCTGTTTTTCTAAAAATAAAAATAAACTTTTTATTAAAAATAAGCATAACCATAAATACACAATGTTCTCTAGTTGCTAATTGAAACGATAATGCACAATTTAGTGCAAAATGAAAAAGAAATATCATTTGGTATCTTTTTCACTAAGTAGTTTTCAATTGCTGTTTAATCTAATTGCTTTATATCCATAGAAACAAAACTTACCACAAGCCTTTCCTTAAAGTCAAGATAGCCTTGCAGGGATATAGGACTTCAGCAGCGCTTTGAAGCTTAAGTACAATTTGGCAGACCACTTTCTTCTACTTGAAAGCAATACCTACATGCAAACCGTTCATTGTACAATCACAGCACTCCAAATATCCTAAATGCTCCCTACTGCTTCTGCTGGGCCTTTGATAGTGACACAGTTAGCTTTTTGATACAGCCCCAATCATAAAAGAAAGCCCCTTCTTTACATTCACCCATCCAGCGGGCACCAAGATTCTCTGATGAAACTAGACATTCTGTCTCTCCTTTTTCCCTCCAAGACTCTGAGCTTACCTTGAGATTTTCCTGAGAATTGATTTTTAGACCAACTAAAATAAGTGTCTATACACTTTCCTTGCTTTTGTAGATACTTAAGAGATCTACTTTTAATGGAAGGAGACAGACCATTTTCCTCTGTTGAACATTTGTTTAAAAAAAAAAAATAGGGTTTAACATCAACCTACACAGTAGTTCTCCACATGAAGACAAGGCTTGTTTGTTTGAAGAAGTCTCTATTGGTGCCTATTGAGATGGCAAATTATAAGGAAACAATTTGAGTATGTTTTACTTTATTTCAATATAATGATTTGCTTATAAAATACATGAGAGGAAGAAAAATTCATGAGGATATTTTCAAGATCAGAAGTAGGATAGGGATCATCTCACCTGAAGATAAAAGTTCTTAACCATATTAAGGTTAGAAATACGGCTTCCAGAGTTTACTACTTTGGTTCAATGCCTGCCTTCACCAAAACTATGTTGGCAAATTGGGCAAATTAATTATCTGTGTCTTGGTTCCCCCATCAGAATAATTTTTAAAAAATCACTTATTAGTGTTATCATGAAGACTGAGTTAATATGCACAAAGCACCTTAAAATACTTGGCATACAGCAAGTACTACATAAATAATCACTATTATTAGATGTAGTCTACCAGGTGGTAAAAATGAAACAATTTTCTTAAAACACTTAATACTATATTTGCTTTCACCATAATTCTAGGCTTTGTGTAATCTACTTTCCTTTTTTTTTTTTAATATGACATTCTTGCCCTCAAGGAGTTTGAAGAATTTTAATTATCCACCCAGCAGTTATTCAGGTAATATATGCATTCACCCTTTCTGGAATATGGAGAAACTGAGGAATTAATAGCATATCTGACTTAATGATGGGGGAAAAAAATGTCAAGCCTTCTGCCCAACCCTTTTGATGCTAAGCCAAATGTTCCTTCAGTTAAAATGTACTTCTTTTAAACTAGTTCTAATCTGCTTTGACCTTCAGTTTTCAGCTTTTCTACCTTTTGGACATGCCTACCAATAAACATCCATTCCCACTACTGGAAATCGCCAAAAAGGCTTAAAAAGAGATGAAGGAAGCTTGTGTGTGGCTAACAGGGCCTGAACTAAACCAACCCACTTGACATAAATCCGAAGCATTCTCAGTCTTTTATTTCTTTATTTATTCATAAGAAGGTGGCCCGAGCTTAGTATAAAAATATAAGAAGGTGGTCGGAGCTTAGTATACAGCTGGAAAAATGAATCTTTGAGATGTGAAGGGACAAGATCTACATTGTTGTCTAAGAAAACTAACAGGATGGAAACAGAGAAGTGTCTTTATTCTCTCTGGGGATTCTTTGATTACTGGAAAAATTGAATTGCTAGGTGGCCACACTACTTTGGGCCTCTTGTTCTCTCTCCAAGGCAATTGTTCGCTGCAGCATAATCCACAGGCCCCCAAAGTCAACCTCAGCAAGTAGATGATACCCAAGAAAGGTTATTGTTCCCCCCAAATCCCCCAAAATCTTGGTGCTCCTGTGAAATGTATTCAAACTTCTGCCTTTCATGAATGGAGCTGGAAATCTCATCAGAACATGTTTCCCAGAGGGTATTTTTGAGACTTCTTGCTTCTGGTCTCAGCCAAGACCAGAAAAGATAAAGGCAGGAACTGGATTGAAGAGGAAAGGAGAGCAACATGCAGTTGGGGGAACGTTTCCATTCTTAGTCATTGATCCAATTAATATCTGGAGTAGAGGTTTCAGTTGGTTCAGATCTGAAACCTTTCTACTGCAATATCATATATCAGGAACTGTACTTTGTAATCATGCCCCGAAAAGTGTAGCCAACTATTCCCTGGTACACTGCTGAGAGCTGAAATACTTGAGCAGGGAGGTGAGGCCTGTGCTCTGTCCAGGGTCTGGATGACTCCTGCTTTGTTTCCAGGCTGTGACACTGCACCCTGATCTTTGTGCTTTCTTTGTCTATACAAACACCACAACCATTTGAAAAATGGGTACCTGCCTGGTTGTGAATTTGCGGGTGGCAAGTTCACAGTGTTGGGAAGAAGGCACCACTCCACTGGCAGTTTGGACTTACCTAAACACCTCAAAGTATGTTTCAAATGGCGTTGGGTCCGGCAAAACACTAAAGTATGTTTGGTCTGCATTTCTCTCTCCTTTTTCAAGGGAAATTTAATCCATATGTTTCTGATACATTTACACTTAACTCACCAAAACATTGTTTTGTGAAACCACTGGATGTCTAGGGCTCTTTAAGAGTTCTTTTCATGTAATTTTTTCAAGCTTTTTTTTTTCTCTTAGAAACAGGAAGTCACATTTGTGCCAAAATTTAAAAGAACCCAAACCTTAAAAAAAAAAAAAAAAAAAAAATTGTAATTCTATCAGGAGTTCCAAATCCACAGGTTCCAGGGGGGTTCTAAACTTGGCAAACCATTCCATGTTTTGCAAGCAGAAGGCCTATAAACAGAATCAAGAATTAGGCTCCACATTCAAGCCGTGAGCACACCCTCTTCTATCTTACACTACATGAGATATAAAATGCACTGAGCGAGGGAATTATAATGATTATGCTGCACATAAAAGAAAACCTTAAGTGCTTTGGTAGGACCATCAAAACCTGTGAAGGAAGATCTGAGCTTCATCCATGCCTTGGGGTAGATTTGACTGTTTCAAGTACTGAGTAAATTATAGGCTCCCCAGTACTCCTAAGTCCTGACTTTTTGAAAATAGAAAGTGAGAGATTTGGGCCAAAGGTGCTTTGTTGCTGCAGAGCTCAAAATGAAAACCAGGGCCAGGAGCTTCAGTTGCAAAACCTGGGGTTTATGGCTGCAAGGGGAAGAACAGTCTTTTTTCTCCCATGACTATAATTACTATTACTTTACATTAGGGTCTTGCCAAGGGTACTGCTCCCAGGCCCTGCCTTCTTGCCCTCTTACTGAAGGCTTTATTTTTCTGCCCAGGGTCTTTAACTTAAGTGCGTTACAGCCAAGTTTAGTCATCTGATTTCTCCCAAGAGTCATCAGTCCTCTGCCAGCATTGTACTTTAAGAATCTCATAAAAGCTACCTTCCTTTTACTGTATAAATATGACTTCTACAGTCACTCAAAATTAAACATTTTTCATAATGATATAGCACAATCATGTTTTTTTTTTTTTTTTTTTTCCAGTCTTGGGAAATCTACTCTCCTCTTAGGCCCAAAGTGAAGGAGAATCTATATCCCACGTGCCCTGGCTTCTCAACCCAATGACTTGAGCAGGAATCCTCACTCCAACTTCATCTTCATGCCTATGATGAATCCATGAAAGCTGGACAGAGAACTGGACTGAACTATCTAAGGTGACCAGCGAGAACTCTGAATTTTCTTAGAGCTCACTCCACTGACCACTCCTGCAGCTTTAGCGGTAGCTCTTCCCCAGGCAGCAAGGAACAATCCTCTGTTTTTAGGACACAGTGCTATCAGTCCCTCCTATGACAGGAAGCAAGTTTCCCTTTGCTGTGTCTCATCCTCACATGGATACTCAGAAATACAGGTATTGTCCACAGAATGCTTCTCCATCCATCAGAAACCATAAATTCCCATGTGCATCCTTTTATTCAGCACATGAGTGATGGGCACCTTCATTCATGGCCAGGGAAAGCATCAACCTCTTTGTCAACATCATTCCTCATGTCCTCCAAAACTTGAATGTGCTAAAACAACTCCAGGACCACGTGCATGCTGAGTCTTATTTAGGTATGTGTGTACGTATATCACTCGACACACATGCCACACATATATACACATATACATATATCTTATATCACCAGATCCAGATTGCAGAAGCCACTGGCTGGGGAGGCAGCACTAGTAATGGGGAATGCTAAAGACGGTGCTCGGTTTTCTCTCTTGGCTTCACTCCCCACACACAGGGCGTCAGTGACTGCAGATGGAGAGGAAAGGCCCCCTTCTAAGACTCAAGGCACCTTCCTGTTTGCTTGGCTGCATTTGCACAATCTTTCTGAAAAATCAACTGTCTCCCCTTTCAGCCTCCCTGGGGGAAGACTCTAGCAGTCCATGGGAGTACTGTGTACAAGGTCTGTGAAATGAAAAAATTCACAAGAAAACAGTTTTGGCCCAAGCTGCTTTCTGTTAACCTTGGGTATGCACTTCTGATTTGAAAGTTGGAAAAAAGAAATGCCATATTGTTTCCTCTCAACTTCTCTTACCTTGCTTGGCATACATTGCTAGTTTAGACCACCTATCATGCAGACCTGCCCTGAAGAAAAGGCTCTCTGATGACAAGAAAATCCAGAAATTTGTGAAGCAAGAATGCTCTCTAATGGAAATTTGAAGGATGCTGTAATTTACAAACTTCTTTATTCTACCTGGTCCCCTATTTCAATCTAATTGGTAATAGCTCTGTTCCAAATTTTAGATCTTGAGCTCACAGTTAACAGTTATTTTCTATGTGATTCTAAATACAGACTCTTTAAATGATTATTGCTTTTCTATCTCAGGTCCCGGATGTTATAAGCTGTGTGCCCAGTGACTCTTCAAGGTTATTCTGGTGTTCTATGCCATTCAAGCTTCCATATCCAGAAAACTATCTAACCATGTTATGATAAAACAGTGCCAAGAATGAACAAAAATTGTTCTCTGGCTTGTCTAAATGTATATAAGCCATACATAGAGATAGTTCCTCTTGTTGCCTTCCCTTATATCTCTGTTTAAACTATTTTCCTTATTTTGTGCCTCTGATGATTGAGAGTAAGTTTAGTAAGTTTTCTGTGCTTAATTTATTTCAGATTTCAAGATGGAGTACCCAATTCTTTCAGGCTCATTTTCATCTGAGAAATTTCTATTTTATTTCATAAAGGCATGTGTTTACCATTTAGCCAATTTCACATGGCCCAGAGCACCACTGAAGCCCTCTTGGTGATGCAATGTCACAGAGCATGAGTCCAAACCTAGTTGTGTCAGACAACATAGGAGGGTTCTGTTCAGACATGCTGACTGCACTTACTGAGAAAAACCCACATAGGCATTTTCCAGAAATACTGATGATTAGCTTAAATTGTACCAAGGATAAGGCTAAGCTCTCCGAGTATTACATATCCATTTCCTTGGTTAGTCAATTAAATAATTAATAGAGTGGTGCAGAGGCGGTAGCCCCGTCTTAAAGGCCTTCCCACCTACAGTTATTTAGCCATGATGATGGCTCATGCAGTAGTTGAAATCTAGCCAAAAGGACTTATTCTACATACCACCCAAGCAGAATCCCAGAATCCAGGCCATGGGTGGAACTCCAGAACATAAACTTCCGAGGGTGGGGTTTTCTGAGATAAAAGCAGCAGAGATTGGTGTTGGCAATTTAATGTCATTAGAACCAAACCACAGAGACAGACATTGCTGCCTACTTCTCTCCCACTGGGGTGGAAAACTGCTGTCAGGCCTATAGGTTGGTGGGTATTTAACTGATTTCTGACTGAACTAGTCAAACCTGAGCCAGTAGGAGTGTCTGCTCTACTCCCAGGATTTGGCTTGTGGTCTTGTTCCTGACTTTTGAGATTCATAACATTAAACCACTTGGGGCTGGGGGGACATGATTCCTTGAAAAGCCTACCATCTAATCTAGCAAGACCCATCCAGATTTCCTGCCAAAAGACCTCAAGCATCTAAAGCCAATGCTGGAGTCAGTGAAAATAAAAATTACAGTATCGGTGGAACCTAGTTACTTAATCGTAAGTACACGTAAGGAAAAAATGTGAATGGATCTATTTGCATTACCATCAATCACTCACTTGGCAAACCTGAGTCCATTGCTTGCTAATCTATGCTATTGTACCTCTGTCTCTACATTGAAAATAATGATTTCTACTCAAAGGAGTGCCGAATGGTTAAGCAGACCAAGAACCTCTAAGTGAAAAGACTGAATTTGGTTGGTCAACTTGAGGATGTGCTTTCCGTTACAGCTCTGGTCTTGAAAGCGTAGTACTGAACCTGATATTCAGCATCCCATTATTGTCAATTTTCGTACATTGTTCCTGATCGTACATAACAGGGAAGCAGGTGACTAGTTCTTGCATTTACCTGATTTTGTCCGGAAGGACATTACCCTCTCTCGATTTCTTCTGATGAAGATAAGTATGCTGTTGAAGATCATTCCAGAGTTGGAGTGACTTGCTTTTTAACGAAATAATTCTTGTTTAATCTTTTGCAGGATTTTTCATTTAGGAGGACCCTGTTTAAAACTCCACTTTAGTTTCCAAACAACTTTCTAGCAAGATAAACCTTCTGAACTCATTATTCAAAAGCTCAAGTATCTATGACTAATCCAACACCACATTCTGTCATGCTTTTTGGTACATTTTGGAGGGCTCAGACTTTATCCAAAAATCTCATCTTGCTGAGATAGGAAATTTTGCCGAGATAGGAAATTTTGCCTTTCACAGTTTATTCCACTGTATTCAACATTTCCCCATCTCTCTGTATTTTCAGCTATAAATGTATCAGGCAGGGAAACATAGTAACCAGCAGGGAAAAGTTGTAGCAAGCTGAGAACCCATTTTGGCTGAGAGCAAACTGAAACCTCCTTGATCACTCTGCTGGGCCTTCCTCTGCACTGGAGTGAAAAGCCAAGATGCGCACTTTGAGGGATATCCCGAGGCTCTATCAGTGAACAAGTCAGGCCCTTGCTCTGGCTAAGGCCTCGACTCCTAGATCAAAGTCGAAGGTAAAGGGCAGTGAGCAAAGGGGGCATAATGCCAATGCAGTGCTCTAGGTCAGAAGTGCAGGCAGATTGACTGAATTATGTGTGGACTCAGGACACGAGAAGCTACATATGGGGGGCCTGGCCTCAGGGGTACATAAAGAACTGTGTGGCGAGATCCTTATATGACCCCTGCCCAAACCAAAGTGGACTCAAACTGTTCCAACCAAATGTTATTCATCCTTCATTTGTAAGAGTGACATAGTTACTCACAAACTCCTAGAGGCCTGGAGTTAATCAAACTTCAGAAAGAGACCGAACAAAAAAAAGTATTCAAGAAATACCTGGTGATTGTCAATAAAACTTACAGTGGGGAGCCCTCCAGTGGCAATTGGGAAAATTGAACTCTGATCAGTTTGGGCACCAGTTAGTCTCTTAGAAAAGGTATAACCAACATTACAGAATTACCTATTAATAATACCCAATCATGTGATACCATCTAAGCTTAAGCTGGAAAGTATCCTGAAAAGGGGGAAAGGGAATCTTGCTATCCTGAGACTTTGAGTCACAGCCAAAGATAGAAAGTTGGCGTTGCTGTTGGACCTCTGCGATGGTTCTGGCTATGACTCTTGCAATGCAAGGTGCGAAATCTTGGATCCTTCCTGCTCCATCTGTCCTCTCAGTTCCCTTCTCTGTTCCTCTGCTGCAGCACTGTCATAAAGATGTAATGAGATACAGGAGCTGGCCAACTCACACACAGAATGTGTCCTAAGAATGCTAGTTCCAGACACCTTTCCTAAGATCATAATTTTTAGTTGTACCATGCTTTAGACCTTACAAAAAGCAGAATTGGATTGTTGTTTACTTCTGTAATTAAATGCTTTACTCCAATTTGCTTCATGACTTGAGTTTTGCACTTCTTTGAATTCACTAACTGATGTCTACTTATTTACATGGTTAACACTGGTAAATATTGATTATATTCAGCTATTTTTTAAACGAATATTTCCTTAGGGTCCAATGTTCCTCAGATGCTTTGACTGGAATTCACTTGCATCCTGAGCAAAAAGATTAAGTTTCTCTCTCTCTTTCTTTCCCCACTGAACTCCCCATTTAGCAAAAATAAATAAATAAATAAAAATTAAAATTAAAAAAAACCTTACCTATCTCACCTAGGGAGGATGGCCTAAGATAATCATTCCACACTCTTTATAAGAACCAGTGGACAATAAAGAAATAAAATTAACCTTGTGCTATGAATGCTGAAATGTTTCCACTCATGAAAAGTCCCTTGCTTCATATTTATCACTAGACACTATGAGGAGCTATTATGAGTTTTTTAAGCTCAAAATTATGATTCAAATATTTCCATTTCTTAAGTCTTTTCTATTATTTCCTCGCAGTGGTGAGATAAGATGAGGACACTCTGAGAGTACCAATGAGCAGAAATATGGCACACACAACTATCTTGATAAAACGTTAACGGAATAGGTAAAAGCAGTGAAAAGATATAAAGAGGAAAGAAAGATAAAGTAGCAAGGTGTAAAATACAAAGCAATTCTGAAGGTTATTGCCCAATCCCTGCGTATTAAGCATTTGATGCTAGAGACCTTGAGTAGAACTCATTGGGTAAGTATCAGACCTGGCATAGCATGAAACAGGTCCAAGTTCAGAGGCTGTAGGATGAAAAAGAAGAAAAAATATGAGCCAATGTGACCAGAATGCCCTGGGGTCCACAATGTCTTCATATGTATTACTGAAATGTGGCAGATTGTATTTTCCAACGATGGTCATGGCACTATCCCCCATCTCACCTAATCTTCTACAATATGACCTTGTCAACTCCCATTAAGAGGTGGAGTCAAGGCTGGGTGCAGTGGCTCATGCCTGTAATCCCAACACTTTGGGAGGCCGAGGGGGTCAGATCACAAGGTCAGGACATCGAGACCATCTTGGCCAACATGGTGAAACCCTGTCTCTACTAAAATACAAAAAGCCTGGCATAGTGGTGCGAGCCTGTACTCCCAGCTACTTGGGAGGCTGAGGCAGGGGAATTGCTTGAACCCCAGAGGTGCAGGTTGCAGTGAGCTGAGATCATGCCACTGCACTCCAGCCTGGCGACAGAGTGAGAATTCGTCAAAAAAAAAAAAAAAAAAAGGTGCAGTCAAAGTCCCCTCCCATTGAATCTGGATGGGCTTATGACCACTTCTAGTAATACAGTACATTAAAAGTGACACTGTGAACTACCAAGTCCAGGTCACAAAAGAGAATGCAGCTTCCACCTTGTTTGCTAGAACCCTTGCACTTGGAGCCCTTAAACTTCCATGTGGGAAATTTGATCACCCTGACACTGCTGTACTGGAGAGGCTGCATGTCAGTGCTCTGGCGAACTGCAGCCATGTGAGTGACCCATTTTGGACAGCAAGACAATTGAGCTCCAACCAACATCTGACAGCATCCACATGAGTGACCCTCAGTGAGAACTACCTAGGAAAACCCTGCCTGCTTATGAGTGAGAGCATGTGGTGTTTGGTTTTTTTGTTCCTGTGTTAGTTTGCTGAGAATGATGGCTTCCAGTATTATCCATGTCCCTGCAAAGGACATGATTTCATTCCTTTTACGGCTGCATAGTATATATTCCATGATGTATATGTGCCACATTTTCTTTATCCAGTTTATCATTGATGGACATTTTCAAGTCTTTACAGTTGAACAATGGGAACACATAGACAAACGGAAGGAAACAACACACACCAGGACACAGGGAGGGGAACAACACAGGGGATGGAGGGCAAGGGGAGAGAGAGCATTAGGACAAATATCTAATGCATGTGCGGCTTAAAACTTAGATGACAGGTTGATAGGTGCAGCAAGCCACAACGGCACATGTATACCTGTGTAACAAACCTACACATGTATCCTGGAATTTAAAATAAAATAAAAAATACATAAACAACAACAACAACAAAAAGAAAAATCCTGCCTGAATTCCTGGCCCACAAAGCAGGAGCACAATAAAACGGTTGTTTTAAACTGCTAAGTTTTGAGAAGCTTGTTATGCTGCAATAGCATTCATTACAATATGTGAAGGTGGTGAGTTATTCCCATTTTGAAGATGAGAGTGGACTTGAATAGTGCTAAGTTCTCAAGATTTATACAAAGGTACTTTGATATGTAAGTCCTGCTTAAATGACCTCCTGGACTACAAAGATCACTTGTGGTGAGGACAGTGTGTGAGGAGGATCTTAGTACAGGGGTGAGGAGAAAAAGAGGGCTTTAATTCACATGACTAGAGAAGGCTCCAGATTAGGTGGTGACATTTGAGCTTGATTTTGAACAATAGGGTGGATTTTGTTTTGAAGAATAAATGTCATAAAGAAACAGAGATGGAACTGGGAAGTGTTTTTTTGTGACAGTGAAGTCTTTAGGCAACTGATTATTAGCATATTTGGTCATTCATTTTTTCCTATCATCTAAAGTTAAGCTGACCATCAGCAGACCAGCTGACCAATTCCACAAGGAAGACCAACAAGCCCTTGAAAATGCCCACAACTACCAAGGGAGGCTCCCCTTGCAAGTCTCCAAGGCTGAGATTTCTAGGGTTTTAAAAAAGATCTGTAGTATGAATTATATGACAAGTATTTGCAACTGTCCTTGGAACACTCAAAAAAGAGCTAAAGAATTATCATTTCTATTTTGTGTTTGGTATTTTATATGCTAAATGCTTGTTTACAATGTAGCAGAAATCAACCCGGAATCAATGACAAATATTATTTATATCCCAGGACCTGATATCTGAGATATCCCAATTGTTGTTTTGGTTTTAGTTTTTAAGATAGTGGTTTTAAAATTCAAGGCAATCTCTGTTGTGTATGTGGCATTTTAACTTTTAAAAGTAATTACTTTTCTTTCCTTTTTCCTTCTCTCCCTTGAAAATACCCACTTTACTAGTTATCAGTTTACAGCCATATTCAGGATAATCAAGGAGGCATTTTATTTTAAAGTATCAAAAGAAACATTACAAAACAGAATTGTAAAATGCATGAAAAATAAGTGAAGATCACTAATGAAAAAAATTGTTTAGATACCATGGCTTATAATGCCTATGTTATAACTGAAACTGTTCTTTTATACAATGACAGTAACTTGGAAGAAAATACATTTAACTGGGGAGGAAAAAAATCTAAATGCAGCTGATATGTCTTGGAAACCACTACCCTAAGAGCCAAAGCTATCTGAAAATTCACCAACTAAAGTTGTTCTGTTCAATTTGGTAGCTACTAGCCACATATGGTTATTTAAATTAATTTAAATTTAAAAAACCTAAAAATTTAGTTTCTCCATTTCACTAGCCCACTTCAAGTACTCAGTAGCCACAGGTAGCTACTGGTTACCGTGTTAGATAAGGTATGTATCAAATATTTCCATCTTCACAGAAAATCCTATTGGACAGCACTTTTCTAGAAATATAGCTATGTCCCTTCGTCAATCTTCAGGCAACATGTGGGAAATGGTTTGAAATAGAAAGAATCCAATAATTCTTGAATTGCAATGCACTATTTTTTTGCTGTGTGGGGTGGGGCATGTAAATGCCCCCCAAAAAAGTCCTTATCTTATATTAACTTTGGAAGAGGGGTTGGTAAGTTTGAATTGTGACTATAAACTTTTATTCATTTTGAAAATTTCCATCAATTTTTAGTTTGTGAATGAATATCTGAATAAACTGCTAACCCAATAGACAGTTTTGAATTTGGAGGGCATTTAGAAATTATAATTTTATATCACATATATGAGATGAGTATTTGTTCATAGTTTCCCCTAAATCTGCCCAGAAAACAAGTAAAAAATTGAAAGGCAATAATTGTTTTTTTCTAAAATTAACACTAATATTCAATATATAGACCAAGTTGTTTGCCTTCTTTCGTAATTCATCTTTCTTCACTAATAAATTTTATTTATTCATTTATTAGGTTGGTGCAAACAACATTGCCCTTTTTGCTATTATGGCAGAGATAATGGAGACTGACACATAGATATTTGCCAAAGTATCTTCGTGTCAATCTCCATTATGGCAAAACCTGCAATTAGTCTGCACCAACCTAATACTCACTCAGTGAATGTTTGAAAAATTCTTTGTAAGACTTTTTAAAACAATAATTTCCTTTTTCAAATTTTGCCAATTCAAAAGAGAACGACCAGGATGAGGAAACCATGGTAAGTGGAAGCAACTGAAAGAAATGGGACTATTTTCTTCTGCAAGAAGAGTCCTCAGGGAGCATAGTGCTTTCTCCAAACATGAGAAGGACTTTCCTGTGGAACAGGATGAGACTCGTTTTTGATGGCGCCACTGGAAAAGAGAGATCAATGTAGGAAAGCTACAGAGAAATGACTTGAGATCAATGTGAGTTCAAAACTGGCTAAAGATAGAATAAATTGCTTCAAAAGAAGTGAGTTGCAAGTCACTGAGACATTAAAGCCCAAGTTGAGTTTGTCAGAGATGTAGTGCAAGGAATCCAAAGATCAGATATGTAATTTCACAATACCCTTTGGGGTTCTTTTGATTCTGACCTTCTATGATGCCAAGGCTTTAATCTGCCTCACAGAAGTCTTTTGAGAAATAATAAATTGTTTTATGATGTTCATTAGTAGTGATTTTTTGCCTAGGGCCAATATATATAATTGTTAATATTTGCAGATTCAGCTTTTCTCTTGATAAATTCATTTATATCTAGTCACTCTGCTCATACATCAAATTTAACTAAAATGTATTTGAAAGTATAAATGATGAGCTTTTGACAAGTTATATTAATTACAATTTTAAATCAAAAAATGGAATGAGCCACAGATTCAACTCACATTAAATTTGATACCTCTAGAAAGATTACCACACTTGGTCTATTTTCTTAAAAAGTTATCAAGGGTCCAGCAAACTGATTGGTAGTAGACAGATGAGCTGCATGAGCAAGATGAAAGACCACATTCATTTAGACAGAAGAAAAATTGCAGTGTTATTTGAAATATTGCTGATGCCAGAAATTATAGACTTGAAATTATTACAGTATCTTTATCTCTGTTTTCTACATAACTACATAACTTTATCACAATATCTTATGGTGATGGTTTTCTCCATTCTGTAAATAATACAGAAACACTTGAATCAGAATTCAGACTTGAGATCACGGGTAAATCTTGGAATGTTCCAAGTTTTGTCAGAATCTATCAAATCTGTTAAAAGTTATTTTGAAACAAACATGCTGACAGAGGAGAGGAAAATGTCAAGCAACCAAGTTGAAGCAGAGACATTCCATTTAATTAATGAGTGTCATCAGAGCCTCTGTCTGAGTTTCTTAATATTCCTGTCTGTGCAGTGTATTCACTCACTGACATGAGCCATGAAACAAACTGTGATCTATGTATTTTCATTATTTCATAACTAAATGGGCTCCTGTTAATAATTTTTATAGTTGATTGCTAACGAAATCTTTTATCTTAGCTGTCTTTCATCAGAAAGGAGGTTTTAAAGCTTTTTTCTTCTTTTAAGCACTGGTAATAGAGAAGTAGAATTAAACATATAAAAGCCCATCAAAAGAAGAGTGTAATTAAAGGCAGCTATATTGTCCTGGCAATTTTTTAAATGAAGCTAAACAAAATAGCATTCCATTTTGATTGCGTAACACATGTAATCAAAGTGCCATTAACAACATTCTTAATTTAAATGAACAGTTTCAGTTAAATTTTCATTGTGTCCTAGGGGTTTCTTTTCATCTATGGCTAAAGAGTATACACTTGGGTAATATTAGCCTTAATTTGAAAAGCTGACAGAATAGTCTTATAAAACTTCTCTTGGATGTTATGAAAGCCTAAAATAGTTTCTCATTATTTATATAAAAGCTTCCACAAAGGGATTCTGATTTTTCAGTCCAACTCCTTTTAAGTTACTTGTCTTGGTGGTTATAATTTGGATATGTGTCCCTCCAAACCTCATATTGAATTTTATCCTCAATGATGGAGGGGGTTGCCTAATCGAAAGTGTTTGGGTCATGTGGGCAGATGCCTCATGAATGGCTTGGTGCCATCCTCATGGTAGTGAGTGAGTTCTCACTCTATTCTTTCCTGTAAGAGTTCCCCTGAGACGTGATTGTTAAAAAGAGCCTGGCAACTTCCTCCTGCTCTTGCTTCCTATCTCACCATATGATCTACACATGCTGGCTCCGCTTGGCCACTCCCCTGAGTGGAAGCTTCCTGAGGCCCTCGTCAGAAGTAGATGTTGGCACCATGCTTCTTGTACATCCTGCAGAACCACAAGACAAATAAGCTTCATTTCTTTATTAATTACCCAGCCTTGGACATTCCTTTATAGTAACACAAACAGACTAAGATGTAGGTATTTCTTAAATTTTAATCCTTTGACAATTTGCACCAGAATCTTCAGGAAGTCATGTAAAAATGCCAATACCCAAATTTTGCCAGAGATCCTGATTAAGTAGAACTCTATGAGGTAGAGACCAGGAGTTAAAAGCCCTCCCTCCAAACAATTTTTAAGTTATCTAAAATTGAAGAATCTTTTCTCTATTAAAAATTAACATGATTTTCATTTTCACAGAGATGTGGAAACTAGGACTATATTTATCCTCCCACCTAAAAAACTACCTTTTAGAAAAGATAAAATATAACAAACAATAGTTTTCAGACATTAAGACATCAAACAGTGCAGTGATCTCCAAGAGACTGGATACAAAATTAGATGATCCCTATGATGACCCCAGCAAGGGTTTCTAGGTCTCTGCACAGGGAAGGAAAATACAGAAATTGCCCAGTCATCTCCCAGAGTAGAACAGATAAGAGCTGGGAGTTTGGAAATGTCCAGGAGGCTAGAGTATTCAGGCAAAGAGTCAGAAAGGAGAGGCCTGCACAGACAAGAAGTCCCCCAAAGGAACAGAATCCCACCCTCATTTCTTCAGCTGAGTACTGAGCATGACATGCATGTGAAGAAATTGCCCAAGGCTGGGGAAAGAATTACCTGAAAAAACAGAGGGGAAAATCTTACACAGTTTTATGATTCCAATTACATGACATTCTGGAAAAGGCAAAACGATGGAAGGAGTAAAAAGATCCATGATTGCCAGGCCTCCAAGGGAGGAGGGAGAGGTAAATGTATAAAGTACAGGACATTTTTAAGCGAATGAAACCATTCTATATGATACTGTAATGGTGGCTGCATGACATGATGCATTTGTCAAACTATAAAACACTAAGCATGAATAATAATGTAAAGTATGAACTTCAGTTAACAATCATGTATTGATATTGGTTCATCAATTGTAACAAATGTGCCACACTAAAGCAAGAAGTTAGTGATCGAAATAACTGTGCTGAGGGAGAGGGATCATATGGGAGCTCTCCGTATTATCTGGACAAATTTTCCGTAACTTGAAGATGCCCTACAAAATAAATCTATTTTATAAATAGCAGACATGCAAAGCAGAAAATGCAACCCATAATGAGAACTAAAATCAATCATGCAGAGTCTCAGAAATCAGACAGATGATAGAAATAGTGGACAAGGCTAACAAGGATACTCCTAACTCTACTCTGAAAGTTCAAGCAGGTAGAGGAAGTACTGAGTATGTTAACTAGAGACCTGGAGAATATAAATAATACCAAAAATCTATCTTTAATCATGAAAAATACGGCATCTGAGGCGAAATTGGATAACAAACCCACAGATACAGGAATCTCAAAAATGAACCCCAATTATCAGAAACACAGAGAAAATGGTACCACGGCACATTACAATCAAATTGCTTGAAAGCAATGAAAAAGACAAAAATCTTAAGAGGCATGATGGGGGGGACATACATACAAAGAATCAACTATACTAACAATAGCAGACTTTTCATTAGAATAATACAAACCAGAAGACAATAGATCAACATCTTTAATGTAGGAAAGAAAAACTACTGATCTGAAATTCCATACCAGAAAAAAATGTCTTCCGAAAACAAAGGTTATATATAATCTTCATAGATGTTTTAAAAAGTACCTGAAATAACCCATCATCTGCCAACTCACAATAAAATAAATATTAAAGGAAGTCTTCAAACAGAAGGAAAATGATACAAAATATAGATCTGGATCTACACCAAGGAATGAATTGTACCATAAGTGGTACATATGTAGTTCAAAATACATTTTTCCTATTACTTAAATATCTTTAAAATGTAATTGTTTGTATTGTGGGTTTGTAACATGTTGGTAAAGGTAAAATGTATGGCAGCTATAGTGCAGAGGGTGGGAGGGAAGAAATGGGAGTAAGTTGTTGCAACGTTCTTACATTACATGAGAAGTAATGTAATAGTAATTTGTTAGATTGTAAAAATTGAAGACTCATAATATAAAACTTAAACCACTGAAAAAAGAAAACAATGAGTTATACTGAATAAACTAATAAAGGAGATACAATGGAATATTAAAAAATACTCATCACCTAAAAGAAGACTAAAAAGAGTAAAAGGGGAAAGGAAGAGCAAATGAGACAAACAGAAAACAAACAGCAAGATGGTACATCCAAACATATGGATGATTACATTACAAACAAATGGTCTAAAAACTCCAATTAAAGTTGGAAATTGTCAGAATGGATTTAAAAAAAAATCAAGATCCAACAATATATTACTTACAAGGAACCAACTTTAATTACAAAGATATTAAAGTTAAAACAATGTAAGAAGATATACCTTGGTAATATTCATCGAAGTATAGCTGGGATGGCTATAGTAAAGCAGATTTTAGAGGAAAGAATATTATCAGGGTCAGTTAGTGAAAAGTTTATGATAATCCTAAAAATATATAATGAATAACAGAGCTTCCCAATACAAACAGTCAAAATGAAGTAGAAGTAGAAAGCCACATGTACAGTCAGCAATTTCAATACTGTACTCTCAATAATTAATCAAATAAACAGACATGAAATCAATAAGAATATAGTAAACTTGAACAACCTTATCAACTGATTTGATTTATGGCCACTGACAGAATACTCCACAAAACAATGAGAGAACACATACTCTTATCAAGTGAAGATGGAACACTTACAAATATAGTTCATATTCTGGGCCATAAAATGACTTTATAAATTAAAAGGATTGAAGACACACCTAATATGTTTCCAACCACATTGGAATTAAATTTAAAAATCAAAGCCAGAAAGATCTCTGAAAACTCCTCAAATACTAGAAAACTAAATAATACTTTTTTAAATGTACAATGGGTCAAAGGGAAAAAAATAAAAAGAAAGTTAGAAAGTTGTTTTACTCTCAATGAAAATAAAGCCATGACATAATAAAATACATGGAGGTACAAATAAAGCACAGCTTAGAGAAAAATTGATAGCATCAAATTCTTATGCTAGAAAAAAGGAGAAATTTTAACTCAATAATTTCACCTCTACCGTAAGAAACTTTGGGGGAAAAAAAACAAAAAATTAAACATGAAATGATTAAAAGAAAAAATAACAGTAAAAGCAGAGAGAGGTCAGTGGGATAGAAAACAGAAAAAAAAAAAAAGAAAAATGTAATGAAAACAAAATCTGTTGTTTGGGGATCAATAAGAGTGATAAATGTTGTAATAATTAATTTTATGCATCAAACTGACTGGGCCATTGGGGTGCCCAGATGAAACATTATTCTGGGTATGTCTATAAGAATGTTTCAGGATGAGATTTACATTGACAGTGAACTCAGTAAAGTAGCTTGTCCTTCCCAATGTGAGTGAGCATCATCCCATCTGTTAAGGGTCTGTATATAACAAAAAGTGGAGGAAGAAGAAACTGACTTATTTTTTCCTGCCTAACTGCTTGAGCTGGGACATCTCATCTCATCTTCGGTGCTTAGGCTGGGATTTATACCAGTGGCCTCCCTGGTTCTCAGGTCTTCAAACTTGGACTGAATTACACCACTGGCTTTCCTGGGTCTCTAGCTTGCTGATGGCAGATTGTGTGACTTCTTGGCCCTATCTCTGAATACAGTTACATTGGGAGTTAGGGCTTCAGCATACAAATTGGGGATGGGGAGGTACAATTTTGGCCATAACAAGAGAAAAAAACATATTACTAATATTTGTAATAAGTGAGTTGACAACACTACAAATTCTTTAGGCAATAAAAGTATATTAAGGAAACATCATGATTAACTTTGTGATTTACACATATGTATATATCCTTTTGGTTCTCTTTTTCTGAAAAACTGTCAAATACAAGCTTCTAGTTAGTATGATCAAGAAATAAACAAAAAAGGATATATTGTTGTGCTTGGCCTTTCATAACAGAATATTATAGATTGGGTGACTTACACAACAGAAATTTGTCAACTTAGCTCTGGAAACTAAGATCAAAGTGATCAAGATCAAAGTGCCAGCAGGATTATTTCCTATTAAGACCTCTCTCTTTGGTTTTCAGATGGCCACCCTCTCACTGTATCCTCATATGGCCATTTATCTATTTACATACAGAGAGAGAGAGAGATTTGGAGTCTCTTCCTTTTCTTACAAGGACACCAGTTTTATCAGATTAGAGTCCCACTCTTACATCTTCATTTAATTTTAATTACCTCCTTAAAGGCTTTATCTTCAATTACATTCACATTGGGGGTTGGGGCTTCAACATGTAATGGGGAGGAGGGACACAATTTAATCTACAACAATCCACCCTCTGTCCCACAACCCACATTCATGTCCTTCTGACATCCAAAATACATTTACTCCATTCCAAGAGTCCCGAATCTTAACTCATTCCAGTATCCACTCGAAGTTCAAAGTCTCATCTAAATATCATCTAAATCAGGTATGGGTGAGACTCAAGGTATGACTCATCCTGAGTCAAAATTCCTCTCTAGCTCTGAACCTATGATTCCTGTTTTTGCAATGGTGGGGCAGGCATAGGATAGGCATTACTATTCCAAAATGGAGAAATGAGAAAGAAGAAAGGATGATGAGTCTGAGTGAGTCCAAAACCTAACAAGGCAAATTTCATGGGCTCTGAGGCCTGAGAATAATCTTCTTCGGCTGGATGTTCTGCCCTATGGGACCACCGGGGAGACAGCCTCATTTTCTCAGCCCACAGGGGCAGTGGCCTCACCTTCTTGGACATGAGTGGTGATCTTGTCCCTGAAGCCTCATGTAGGAGCAACCTGACCCACTGAAACCAAGGAAGAGGCCACACCCTCTGAAACCAATGAGGAGACAGACTGTGTGCTCTGGGCCTGTGGTAACAGTAGCAGTGCTGCCAATCTCTGAATTGCCCTTGAGGTCATTCTTCCCCTTTCTGGAAGGGTAGGGCATGTTCACAGCCAGATAGCTCTGTTGTTCCACTCTGGCTTCTGCTGAGATGGCTGATTAAATCCATGGATTGTCTCTTTATGCAGTGATTGTACAATTACACCCTTGGTGTTCTCCTCAGAACATACTTTCTCATTTTTTTGCAGCATAGAGTAAGAATTTTTAAATATTTAGAGTCCAATTTACTTTTGCTTAACAATTTCTTCTTCAAGTCTCTCTTCCTTCACATTTTACTATAGGCAGTAAAAAGCAGTCAGACTGCTTCTTCAACACTTTGCTGAAAAATCTCCTTAAGTAAATATCCAAGTTCGTCAAATTCCATTTTCCCAAACATGCTAATTCATAATTTCAAGTTATTTGCTACTTTATAACAAAGACTGCCTTTTCTTCCAATTCTCACCTCCTCATTCCTGTCTGAATCCTTACCGGAAAGACCTTTAATATTCACATTCCCACCAGTGCTTTGTTAATGATTATACATGTATTCTCTAAGTTGACAGAAGCTTTCTCCACAGCCTTCTTGCTTGCACTCTGAGTCCTCACCAGAATCACCTGTAATGTCTGCATTTCTAGCAGCAGTCCCTTCAAGACGACTTGGGTTTTTTCTAGCATGCACCTCAAGACTCTTTTAGCTTTTACCCCAATGCTCAGTTCCAAGGCCACTTCCACAGCAACACTCCACACCAGGGGCCAAATCTCTATTAATCTGCACTGGCTGCCATCCAGAATTCCATAGACTGGGTGGCTTAAACAAACAACAGAAATTTATTTTCTCAGTTGTGGAGGCTAGCAGTCAAAGATCAAGGTGGCAGCAGGGTTGGTTTCTGGTGATGTCTCTCCCCTTGGTTTTCAGATGGCTGCCTTTTCTCTGTGTCCTCACATATCCTTTTATTTATGGAGAGAGAGAGATTAGGTATCTCTTTCTTTTCTTTAAAGGTCCTATTAGCAGGCCAGACACGATGGCTCACTCCTCTAATCCCAGCATTTTGGAAGGTCGAGGCAGGCAGATCACCTGAGGCCAAGAGTTTAAGACCAGCCTGGCCAACATGACAAAACCCTATATCTAATAAAAATATAAAAATTACCCAGGCATGGTGGTGCACGCCTACAGTCTCAGCTACTTGAGAAGCTGAGGCATGAGAATCGCTTGAACCCAGGAGGCAGAGATTGAGCCGAGATCATGGCACTGCCCTCCAGTCTGGGCAATAGAGCAAGACTCTGTCTCAAAAACACAAACAAAAAAAAAAACCCAAAAAAACCCACAAGGTCCTGTTGTATTAGAGTCTCACCCTTATGTCCTCATTTAAGAATCTCCTTAAAGGCCCTATCTCTGAATATAGTCACATTGGGGTTTAAGGCATCAAAATATGAATTCAGGGGGTATAATTTAGTTCATAACAAGAGAAGACACATATTACTAATATTTGGAATGAGAGAGTTGACAATGCTACAGATTCTTCAGATATTAAAAGGATATTAAGGAAATATGATTAATTTATGCCAATAAATTTGATAAATTTTAGGAAATGAACAATAGTCTTAAAAATCTGTTTCTTGTGAAGGATTATTCAAGTAGAAAATTCTACAAAATCAACCAAAATATTTCTAAATCTAATAATTGAGTTTAGCAAGTTTGCAAGATACAGAATCAATATTTTCAAATTATTATACTTCTACATAGCTGCAAAAAAAATTGGAAATTTGTTTTTTAAGAAGCATATCATTTGAAATGGCATTAGAATATAACATACTGTGGAATAGATTTGACATAGGTTGTATAAGACTTCTACATTGAAAGTTAAAATATATATTGGTATGAAAAAATTTAAAAGACCTAAGTAGATGGATAAATGTACTCTGTTCATAAAATCCAAGCAGATATTTTTTGTAGAAATTTACAAGTTGATTCTTAAATTTATATGTGAATGCTAAAGAGTTAGAATGTCCCAAATAACTTTAAAAAGAAAAACAATTTTGGAAGACTTATACCTCTTGATTCCAAGACTTATTTCAAAGCTATAGTAATCAAGATAATGTGGCATCAGCATAAAAACAGACAAATAGATCCATACAATGAAAAATCATTCAGAAAGGGACTCATACATATATGGTCAATTGATTTGGGACAAAAGATACTAGGCAATTCAATGGGCCCAGACAATCTTTCAGCAAATAGTGCTGTAACAATGAGCTAACCACATTCAGACAATGAACCTCTGTTCTTACCTTCATCAATGTACAAAAGTTAACTCAGAATGGATGCACCTGTTAAAGCAAAATAAAACAGAAACTGAGCCTAAAAAATTCCTGAGCAAATAATTCTGTGTTTTAAAGATCTTAACTTTGCTTTTATCAAAGACTTAACTCTGATTAAATTGTAAGTATAAACAAAAGTTAACTTGAGTCATTTCTGATAAAAGCTTGTGTTAGACAGAACTAAAACTTAACCCCAGTCAATCATAAACAACCAACTAATATATGATGTGATAAGGAACTTTCCAATAAAGAACCTTTAAAATAAGGAACTTTCCAATAACGTACCTTTAAAAGGCAATTTTGTAAAACAATTTCTTTATTTTGCTTTCGTGTTTTGCTATAAATACTTGCCTCTGATATTTTGTCATTGGAACTCTGAGGATTTTGTGGTCTGATGTTCCACAATTCATAAGTTGCTTCTTATTTAAATAAACTCTTTAAAATCTATTGTGTCTCAGATTTTTCTTTAACAAACCTAAATAGAGAAGCTCAAACTATAAACCCTCTAGAAGCAAACACAGGAGAAAATTCTAGTGACCTAGGGTTTGGTAAATATTTCTTTAATATGACAGAAAGCAAAAGACTTTAAAATAACAAATCAATACACTTGAAGCTTTTGCTTTTCAAAAGAAGCTTTAAGAAAATGAAAAAGAGCCAGGCATGCTGGCTTGTGCATGTAGTCCCAATCATTTGGGAGACTGAGGTGGAAGGATCCATTGAGCCCAGGAGTTCGGGGCAGCAGTTACTCTCCAACCAGGGTGACAGAGCAAGACCCCATCTCAAAAAACAAAACATTAAAAAAATACGAAAAAGAAAGCCGGAGAAAAATATTTTCAAAACATATTTTAAACAAAGAATTTGTATCTAGAATATATAAAGATCTCTTACAACTTAATGAGAAGTCAACCTGGTTTTTTAAAAAGGACAAAAGATTTGAGCGAATATTTCACCAAATAAGATTTATGTATGACATATAAGTACATGAAGGAATGTTCGACATCCCTACTCATTAAGGAAAAGCTAATTAAGAGCGCAATAAAATATTACTATACACCTACCAAAAATGTTAAAATAATAGACGGACCTTACCAAATATGAATGAGGATGTAGAACACTTGGTTCTTTAGTTCACTGCTGGTGTGAATGTAAAATAGTACAACAACTTTGAAAAACCATTTGACAGTTTCCTTTTCTGTTTGTTTTGTTTTGTTTTTTGTTTTTTGCTTTTTTTTCTGAGACGGAGTCTCACTTTGTCGCCCAGGCTGGAGTGCAGGGGCGCTATCACAGCTCACTGCAAGCTCCGCCTCCCGGGTTCACGCCCTTCTCCTGCCTCAGCCTCCCGAGTAGCTGGGATTACAGGCGCCCGCCACCTCGCCCGGCTAGTTTTTTGTATTTTTTAGTAGAGTCGGGGTTTCACCGTGTTAGCCAGGATGGTCTGGATCTCCTGACTTCGTGATCCACCCGTCTCGGCCTCCGAAAGTGCTGGGATTACAGGCTTGAGCCACTGCACCCGGCCGTTTTGTTTTGTTTTGAGACAGGGTCTCTGTCGCCCAGACTGGAGAAGCTGGAGTGCAGTGGTGCAATCACAGCACACTGCAGCCTTGGCCTCCCAGGCTCAAGCGATCCTCCCACCTCAGCCTCCAAAGTAGCTGCAGGCACACACCAGCATTATCTGGCTAATTTTTGTATTTTTTTGTAGAGATGGGGTCTCTATATGTTGCCCAGGTTGCTCTGGAACTCCTGGGCTCAAATGATTCGCCCCCCTTAGCCTCCCAAAGTGATAAGATTACAGGTGTGAGCCACTGGCCCCTGGCATGGTAGCTTCTTAAATAATAATAATAATAATAATAATATCCAGCTATTCCACTTAGTGGTATTTACCTGATGTAAATGAAAATATATTTTTCTACAAAGATTTGTACATGAATGCTTATAACAAATCTATTTGTATTACCCCAAAACGAGAAATAACCCAAAAGTTCATCAACAGGTGAATGGATAAACAAATTGTGTTATATCCAAACATTACAATTGTAGTTGACAATAAAAATAACAACCAATTGATACCTGCAGCAACACATATGCACCTCTCATAATTATCCTTAGTGAAGCAAGCAAGATGAGGAGAGAGTGAAAGTGAGGGGTTGCTATGGGATGTGAGAAAACTTTATGGTGATAGACATTATCTTGATTGTGGGAGTGGTTTTACAGATATACATATATTTATGTAGCAAAACTGGAAAAAAAAAATGCACAAATACTGCCACCCTCAACACAGCTAAGTTGATGTAATCACTTTCTCTAAAATTTCTCAAAGCTTTTATTCACCATTCTCCCATCTGGACTATCCTTCTTCTTTTGCTTTTCTGGATTTGATTCTTCTTCCAAGATTGAGCCTAAATTCCATTTTCTCCATAAATTTGGCCAACAGCAGCTACATTGATTTATTCCTTTTTTGAACTCTTTTTTTTTTTTTTTTTTTTTAGGACAGAGTCTCACTCCATCTCCCAGGCTGGAGTGCAGTGGCGTGATCTCTGCTCACTGCAACCTCCACCTCCGGGGTTCAAGGGATTCTCCTGCCTCAGCCTCCTGAGTAGCTGGTATTACAGGTGCCCACCACCACTCCTGGTTAATTTTTTTGTATTTTTAGTAGAGACAGGTTTCACCATGTTGGCCAGGCTGACCTCAAGTGGTCCACCCGCCTCAGCCTCCCAAAGTGCTAGGATTACAGGCCTGAGTCACCACGCCCGGCCTGAACTCTGGTAATGCTGATGAACTGTACAGTGTGTGAATTAATCACACTTTTACCTGTGACATTCTTGTATTGATCTTTTGAATGACTAAATGTCTGATGTTTTTCTTGCCTGTAGATTATCTCCCCAGTTAGATTATAAATTTCTTGAGAGTTAAGGTCGCATTTTTTATCCTGCATTTCTTGTGTGAAATTGTTTGAGTGTGTGTGTGTGTGTGTGTGTGTGTGTGTGTTAAATGCATTTTTTCTTTGTTACAGCTTGTTTGTATAATTATCCAAGTAAGTTATGTAATGTAGTTATTTATATCTTAAACCTACAAAAATGCTTTGCATAAGGAGGAGCTCCCTGTCATTAAATTTTACATCTCTTGCAAGGACCAAGTTTTATAAGTTACTGCATATGTGTTGAGTGATTTTTCAAATGCTAAATACATCATTTCCCTAATGGGTAACACCTTATGTTCATACAACTTTTCAAAATATGTTGCTTTAACTGACCTGCTGTTACATGCCGGTAATATAACTGAACGTCACAGTCATAATGTTAAGCAAAAGAAACCATACACATATTATATCATGTCATTTATAAGATGATCAAGAAGAGGCAAAGCACTATGGTGATAGGGGTTAGAATCGTGGTTATATCGTGGGGCCATTGACTGAGGAAGTTAATATTCTATGCCTAGGTTGCTGAAATTGTGTGTGCGTGTATGTG